>NC_140597.1:17054019-18453949 GCF_057381915.1 Diplotaxodon limnothrissa
TAAGCTAACAGGCAGAATGCTACAAGCATAGCTCTAAGGAATGTAGCATCATGGGCAGTGTAGTCCGTGTTGCAGGGAGAATGGACTGCCATACACGTTATGGGTCTGTGAGAGCGAGGAGGGAGACAAAGGGGAGTGGAAAGGTACGAGTTGTCATCGAGGAAAAACGGGAGCTGGAAGCATGTAAATATAATAATAACCACTGCAGCCAAGAAGAGTGCCTGAGGAGCCCAGTTGTAAGTAAGCTATTAAGACTCGACTGTACACCGTGTTCGTGTTTTCCTCCGAAACATTAAGCAGCCTTTCAACGCCTCTCTCTGTCTCTCGCAAGAAAAGTTGACCCACACAACAAAGTAAAGCTATTTTTCGGCTACAAGCCGACAGGGACCCCGCCGTATTAGTCAGAGGTCCCTTTACTACAGTTCGGAGTCGCGGACCTTCAGTAATAGTAATAAATCACACAGCAATAGTACATTCACGTAGTTGTAAAAAGCATGATAATATATTAAGTAATCCAAAGTATTCAGAATGCGTTACTGTCATTGAGTAACGTAACGGAATACGTTACAGAATACATTTTAAGGCATGTATTCTGTATTCTGTATTCTGTAATGGAATACATTTTAAAAGTAACCTTCCCAACACTGCTCACTCGGTAACTGCCTCCTTCCCGAGCCTCTCGCCTTCTTCATTGAATAAACAGTAATCAGTTGCAAACAGTAATCTATTGCAACTCCTTGTGTTTGCCACAAACTCATATTTTGCCTGTGTTATCCTGGTGTGCTTTAATAAACTATTGAAAATCCTATCTTTCACTCCGTGTTGTCTGTATTTGGGTCCACTACCAAGAACCAGCCTTGCGGCCCTGACAGGTGGAGGCAAAGGAAGCTAGTTAGAGTTGGTAGGAAGATGGATGGAATACATGAGCTACCTGGAAGAAAATCTGTTAGGGGCCGCAGAAGAGTTTCCACTCTGGCCCTAAACAACCAACACTACAATAGAATGGTTTAGATATATTTGAATGGCCCAGTCAAAGTCCAAAGCTAAATCCTTTTGAGAATCTGTGGCAATGCTTGATATGTGCTCTTCAGACATTTTCCATCCAATCAGTCTTAAATTGAACTATTTGAGTTACAACCTCTTGATGTGCAAAGCTGGTAGAGATATACAAAAAACTTGGAGCTTGTGGATCCATGAAGTATTGACTCGGGGGGGGGGCAACTGGACTTTATACTTTTTAGATTTTCATATGTAAAAAATGTAGAACACCATATATCATTTTCCTTCTACTTCCTTCTATTTTTTGCAGTAATCATCAGGTGCCTTCCTTTAAGCTCTTAAGTGTGGAGGCTGTTCTCATTTATATAATTGTAGTGCTGAACAATATCCCTTGGAGAGCTTTCAAATACCCTGTGTGTACTGTTATTCCGAAAGTGCATGCTGTTCTCCTGAACATGTCCTCTGTGTTGTAAATAACAACCAAAAGTGTTGTCGGGGAAAAAAGTGAAAAGATTTCCGAAGGCAGGCATTCCTCCAAACAGCTGGTTAAAAGCATTTGTTTAATAGCAGCTACACATCCGCAAGTGGTATATATGGCCAGTGTGACTTTAACTGTCACACATATTGCCATAAATTGTCCCTTCAGCTTGTATTATATAATCTATAACGGCTTTCCCAGGAAGTCAGGCAATTATACGTTTGTGTCACAGGTGGTAAAGGGGAGGACCCAGATACAGACTCTCAGGCAAGTGAAGGTGAACAAAAAATGAGCCGCTTATTAAAGCTGATGAGTAAAATACAAAATAAAGGCAAAAAAACCCCAACCCAGAAATAAAGGGGGAGGAGAAATGCAAGAGGGAACTAACTAAGACAAGAGACTAAGTACTAGAAACATGCATAAGAAAACTGGGAAATACTAAACAATGAGGAACAAGAGCAAAACACAAAAATGAATCAAGAACTCAGAAACATTGAATACTAGGAAAAAAATCCACCAATCATGACAGATATATGAGAAAGATAAACCATCATCATTTTTCAATTTTAGAGCAACTTCTTTTTACTTTTACATATTTAGTACATGTCGGTTTTTGGTTGGTAAACACAATTGTTGCTGTTACGATTATGCATGTTATTCTTGCTACTGATTATTATGGCAAAAACATTTATTGAAATGGAATAGAAATATTCGAGATGTATTGTTCTACATCATTTATCACATGGATTGTACATGAATGAAAAACAAGACTGTGCATTTTTCATTTGCAGCACAAATTGAGCAGCACAAATTGTTAAGAAGGACCACCACAGGCTATCCACTTTAAGCAACTTGAAAGAATGATAATAACATACATAGACTTTGACCTATTGGGGGAAATGAAAAACTTCTAGAGCTTTAATATTATATGAAACACATGACATAATAAAAAAGTCAGATGGCACATTTGGCCAGTCAGGAGATGGTGACCTCCCCAACCTCTCACCCTGGAGAACTTAGTTCGCATGGCAAGTATGCGCACAATTCTTTAACCTCTTAGGGGTCTCTTCTTTCGAGGCATCCTTGGGTTGTCAGCCTCCGTTGTTCCTCTCGGCTAAGGGTGATCAATCAGTTCCCTTCATGTCGTCGATTGTGGAAGGCAGCATGGGTGGCCCTGCTCCACACTAAAGATTCTAGCAGATATCTCAGGCACTAACACAGCTGATGTCCAAAAAATACAATAAACAAAATAGCAAATATTTAATCCCATATTTATGTGCTGAAACTAAATTGTGGCATTTGGCATGCCATGTCCAAATTTGTTTCATTCTCTCTTTTTTACTGATTTTTTTCCTTGCTCAGGTCTGAAACAGTCTGAATTACTCTTAATGAGATATTTTTCACAAAGTTACATGTGCAGTACTCTGTACCGCTTACTTCCTTCGACAAAAATAAGAGGAAGCATTATATTGTAGACATAGATATTGTCTAATGCTTCTGTGTTTGTGTCCACTTTCCTGCAGGTGACGATGCAGTAGCACAACTGAACCAGGACTGTGAACCAGCATTTAAAAAGCACCAATGACTCGAAGGTAAAGCTGCCCTCAGATCAGACATCAGCACCACCCAGTGACAACAGATAAATCATTTATTGTCCCCTCTTAATGCTGAATACACTTAATATTAGAGTAATTTGAAGTAACTCCAGAATTAACTGATGAAAAAAGTACAAGGGCTCATATGACACATATCAGTGAAAATTGCAGCTGTTTTACTGACAAAAGTAACTGGTGTAACTCGTGTCAGTATATATGAGCATAAACAGTAACTGTTTGGTGTTACACTGAGTGTAGTCAGCTGCATGAGGAGGAAATTATATTTTCTCTAACAGCATTAAATAAAACCTGATGTAATTTCAAAGCTCTTCATTTGTATGTCGAAATAAAAACATTATTCTGGAATTATTTCACACTGTGCTAATAGTGTGTTATTTGCCATTAGTTAGTTCAGAGTCATTAATACCAGAGCAACCAGAGAGGATCATCTATATTTTAAATATATAACTTTCTACAGGACTGAATATAACATCATCATGTAAAAGTCCAGAGCCTCTGCTTTGTGTGATGTCAGAAGTACTTAGTACTCGCACAAAGCTCACTATCACACTGTTCATGCAGTGCCGGGGCTTGTCCATCTTCTGGGACGGGCCTCTCAGGGAGTTACTGGTGAAGATTGCGAGTCTTGATCCCTGTGATGAGTAGTGATGTGCGATACCACTGATTTCCTTTCCAATCAGATACTAAGTAAAATTCAGGGTGGTATCGACAATACTGATCCGATACCGATACTTTGTACAAAAACTTATTTTATTTATTGTATCTCAAATTATATAATGATTACAGGACATCAGATTACTTGTTCTTATCACTTAATAATGCAGAGTTCATCATATAGAAATAAAAAAACTGAAGTTGTGCGCTATTTGAACATGTTGCCTGGCTGCAGCACTAAAGGACTCTGTGGGCAATGTTCCCTCTAAGCTGCGCGCGTGCGCAATTGCGCACTGCTGGCGCGGTCTCTGCGCACAGAAAATCTGCATTGTGCACACAAAAAAAATCGAACCTGAATTGAAATTAAAATAAATACGTTAACAATTCTGTTTTGCAGTGTTAGTCAGTAAGTGACTGGCTGCTCCTGTATGGGATTAGAACGATGCCACCTTATCCCATAGTCCAGCCAATCACGCGATTCACATTCATGTATATGCGCAGCTAATCCACGTCGTTGACAGGCTATGACAGCATCCTTATGTGCCGACACCGGTGTTTTAGCTAGCAAAGCGGCGTGGCTGATGTGGAATGAAGCCACGTTAATGACAACGTGTACAATCATTGAAGTTGGTTTGGTTTTCTTCCTGAATACTATCGTTGTTTATATTTACTGCGGGATAAAAAAGGTAAAAACGGCGTTTTATAAGGAAAACGCTCGAAAGCACTCTCCACCTGTGAGCAAAGATGAAACCAAAACACTCCCCCCCCTTTCCTATTGGTCGAAAAAAGTACCATGTGGACCAATCAAAACGGGGAATTTAGTTGTTATGAAACGGGACGAAGTTTTAGAAGTGACAGTGGTGTTTTGAGATGTAAGCAATTTGCCACGTTTAGCGCAAATCTTGTGTAGTTAGTGTGTAGTGTAGCACTGGAAGTCCCAGGCTTTTCTAACCCTCTGTCAGCCAAATGGAAGCTAAATTGGCAAGTCTTTTAGCCTCAATTCATATGTAAATTAGGTTGTTACCTGAGAAGTGGGGGAGTGGGGGTGTGTGAATGATTGCTGATTTCTAACTGCCAACTGCCTCTTTGTTTGTGTGTGGGGGTGGGGAGCTGCTAAAAGCTGTGAACTTCCTTTTGTGTTGAGGTGGATGCAATTGTCATCTTGCGGGGGTTTACTAGGGTTCCATCACTACATGACTGCTGGTCAGCAAACCTGGGAAACCCACAGTATAACCCTAACCCTGCAGTATATTGCAAGTAGACCTGACAAGTTTGGGATCAAGTTTTGGGTGGCTTGCGACCTAAAATCCAAGTACATTTGCAATGTCTTCCCATATCTTGGCAAGGACCCCAATCGTCCCAGTGGGGAGAGACTGTCTGAAAATGTAGTGATGAGGCTGATGGAACCATTCCTAGACAAGGGCAGAAATGTTACCACGGACTTCCTGGTGGAACTTGCAAGAGAGTTGGCTCATGTAGCTGGGAAAAAGGCAAGAAAAGAACAGTTGCTTCGGACACAACCCTCCACACCTAGCCCTGGAAAAAGAGCCATGTATCAGGTCAAACACAAATGCAAGAACAATCATGCCACTGTGCGATGTGTTCACTGCTACAGATACTGTTACGGATTCAAATATTGGGGATGGATACAAGAGGAAAAACCAAAATAACAACACTGGTCCGGCCGGGTTGAGTCAAACGATGATTTTAATGATCACACGCGTGGTAGATGGACACCGTACGCAGACAGCATCAGATCTCTGGTGGAGCATTGCTCAAACTCTTATAGCCTCTAGTGGCCCCCACCTAATCATAAAAGCCTAAACATTCACATTCTTTCTCTCACACGGCGCCTAAGCTACGACCTTGGCTCCCTGTTTATCTGCTCCTGCTGAGATGGGGCAGAAAACCTCTCCAGTATGTTCTGTTCTCTTCTAATCAGACAAATAAGGCGATGACTTTCTGTGAACAGTATTTCTTATAACTCAGCAGTATAATGCATCATAAAACAATATCATTCATTCACAATAAGTCAGCAGTCTAATGTAATGCAAATCAGTTTAACAAATGCAAGAGTTATCACCTTCTTCTAATTCAGAAGAATAATGCAAACTAAAACTACATTATAATTCACAATCTTTAATTAGGGGTCTAACATGGCATAAAATAATATTATAATCCCAAAATACACATGTGGTAAATGCAGACTACAGAAACAATAGCAGTGCCAAGATTGTGAGTGATTGCTGAAAATGTTGAAATGTACTCACTCACTTTTTATTATTATTTGTAAATATGTGTACAAATGGTTGTTTTTGTTTTTTTGTACTGTTATTATCAATAAATCTCAGCAACAAAGGAAATACACCCATGTGTGTTGATTTCTCCCTAAGATGGCAAACTGAAACACAAGTTTCCTTATGGCTCAGGAAACTAACCACTCCAAGTTGGTGACTTTTGGAGATTTATTTTCCTGGATGATTGAGAATGCATCAAGACGAACACAAAAGGAAGTTCACAGCTTTTAGCAGCTCCCCCCCCCCTCCCCTCATTCACACACCCCCACTCCCCTCCACTTAATTTACATATGAATTGATGACTAGCCAATTTAGCTTCCACTTGGCTGAAGCTAAAGCCTAGCTAAAAGCCTACCAGCCATTTGGCTGGAAGGTTCAAGGTTCAAGGTTCTTTATTTGTCACATGCATAGTTATACAAGTATAACACACAGTGAAATGTAGCCTGACACGCTCCTCGACATGTGCAAAAATTGGGGGGGGGGGGGGGGGGGGGGTGTAGAGGAAGAACATTATATATATATATATATATATATATATATATATATATATATATATATATATATATAGTATATACACTGGGTGAATGTGCAGTAGTAGCAGCAAGCAGGTGAATTCTGTACATTAATATGAATAGACATCTGACTATTTTACAGGATAGACAATATAAACATATTTAAAATTAAAGGAATTGAAATGTACATTGTGCCTTGGTTTAGAGTGTCTGGAAGAGAGTCCTGTCTCAGTCAATTATAGATGATGTGAGAGGGCGGGTGTGTGTGTTTAGGGCCCGGATGGCTTGGGGATAGAAGCTCCTCTTGAGTCTCTCTGTCCTTGCCCGGAAGATGCGGAACCTTCTACCAGATTGCAGAAGTTGGAACAGTTTGTTGCCTGGATGGGACGGGTCCTTCAGTATCTGCGCTGCTCTAGTCCGGCATCTCCTGGTGTAGGTGTCCTGAAGCGGGGGGAGAGCAATCCTGCAGCAGCGTTCTGCTGTACGGATCACTCTCTGGAGAGCTTTTTGGTCCTTCACACAGCTGTTCCCAAACCACGATGTCATGTTCTGTGTGAGGATGCTCTCCACAGCGCCTGTATAGAAAATCCTGAGGATCTTTGGAGAGACCCTGAACTTCCTCAGTTGTCGTAGGTGATACAGGCGCTGCCTAGCCTTTTTGGTCTGGACCTGAATGTGGGCAGCCCATGTCAGGTCTGAGGAGATGTGGACACCAAGATACTTGAAGGACTGCACCCTCTCCACTGGAGCTCCATTGATGATAATGGGCTTGTAGTCTCTGTGCTGACCCCTTCTGAAGTCCACCACCAGCTCCTTGGTCTTGCTGACGTTCAGCTGGAGGTGGTTGTCCTGGCACCACGATGCCAGATTCTTCACTTCATCCATGTAGGCCGCCTCATCGTTGTTGGAGATGGCACCCAACACCACTGTGTCGTCAGCAAACTTCACAATGGTGTTGGAGCCATGGGTGGCCACACAGTCTGAAGTGTAGAGGGAGTAGAGCAGTGGCGAGAGGACACATCCCTGAGGTGCTCCTGTGTTGATGGTGATGCTGTTGGAGAAGCACCTGCCCACCCTCACCACCTGAGTTCTGCCAGTGAGGAAGTCCAACACCCATGCACACAGACGGCTGTTAAGTCCCAGATCCCTCAGCTTTGTGAACAGTCTGCAGGGCACTATTGTGTTAAACGCTGAACTGTAATCAACAAACAGCATTCGCACATAGTTACCCTGTTTCTTGTCCACATGGCTGAGAGTGGTGTGTAGGACGTGGGCGATGGCATCCTCTGTGGATCTGTTGGATCTGTAGGCGAACTGCAGCGGATCTGAAAAGGCAGAGCAGAGAAGGAGACTGCTCCTTCTCTGGCAGGTTTTAAAGGTAGAAAAGCCAAATGGCTGCTCTCTGGGACTCTAAGTCAATAGTTTTGTTGTGTGTGTCAGAACAATGAGGTGACTGCTGAATGTTACAGGTGTTACAGGTGTGATACATCTCCTGTTGTCAGGCCTGCAGGTATCAGGCTTGTGATGTTCTCCTTTATCTCATAGTGGACAGAAATTATTTTTTGGAGTGACACAAATAATTTGTGTGGCATCAGATTTGATGCAGAACAGCTGATTGCTTTGTAAATAGTTTGAAATGTTTGTTTAAAAAAACGTCTTGGCTGCATTTTTAGGTAAACAGCTGCAAAAAACGTTGTTGTTTGCATAACTCGGTTACTTTTTTAGAAGTAACTATATAATTAATTGCCCAACATTGGTCATTATTTACTGTATTTTGCATCCAGAGTTACAGGACTCTCTCCCAGACCACAGACTCATAATCATAATACAAGTCAGAGCTTTATAATAAATAAATAAATAAAAATAATTTTGTTTCCAATAGTGTTAACATACTACACAGGTCATCAACAAGATTTTTTTTTATTTTCATTGGAAGTGGGCTAAAGCAGTTAATTAAAAGTAGTCTAACATAAATGTAAATGCTGTAATTTGATTATTTTAATAAACCATGTAACTTGGATGGATTCGATGCTGGCGTGACCACAGTGCACACGTCTGCTGTTGCTCACAGTGGTCCAAGGGACCGCTCAGGGAGTTTGTGCATTCGCTCAGACACATGAAACATTAGAGGGAACATTGTACGTGAGAGACGTCTGTCTCACCCTAGCAGCACCTGTCCCACTCCTCCTCTTCAGTTCGCCTCAACATACGCTCGTCATGTTCTGTGATATGATTTACTCTGAGGTAAGGACAAGGTTAGTGGTGTTGCCACAACACCTCACTTTTTTGCCACATGTATCACAAACCACATCTCAGCTGTTTGTGGAGGTAAAATATGTCCGCACATGACTCCAATTACCCTCAGCCATTGTTGTGAATGCGCACGCCAAGGGACTGCAACACGTTTATACAGCCGTATTTCGCACATGACTTTGAAAGGCGGAAGAGGAAGTAGTTCCTTCGAATGTAGACAATCCGAATGTTATAGTTTCTTTCCACTGTGTTCCTAATTAATGATAATTAATGATAAACTACACATTTACCCTAAATTACTAAAATATCGATATTTTAATGTGAGAATCTATTCTAGAACATAAATGACTGGTATCGAAGGAATAAATATTTCAGGATCGATCCGCACATCACTAGTGATGAGCTTCAGTCCTCCTGATGTTTCTAACATGATGTGCCTCATTGGGTCAGTGGAGCATCTGGAACAAGACAGATGTTCCATGCTTTTTATCAGCACTACATTCATTTATGTTATTTCTACAATACAGTAGTTTTATTTTCCAAATAACCTCACATCCCTCAGCATTTGAAAAAAATGGAAAAAGAAAAAAGCAGCTCCTGAATTTTGGATGTTTCTTTTTAACCTTGTGCTATTGAAATATGTTTTTTTTCCTTTTTAAAGAATGGTTGTGCCAATTCCTGGCATTTAAGGGACAACTAATGTAATCATTCTAACTGGCACACTGGCAAATGTCTATTTATACATTGTTTCCTGTCTTATCCTTCTTTATCTATTCCCCAATGCTAAGGTTTTCCATGTGCCTGTATTTCCCCATTTAGTTATGGTTCTCACTTCCTGTTTTATTTTGGTAGTGACTTATATATAGTTTTCCCCTTGATTATTTGTCCCTGTGTGTTTTCCCCTGCGGTGTTGACTTCCCCTAATTAATCCTCTGAGTCTATATATAGCTTCTGTCCTCCCTTTGGCCTTCTTGCAACTTCTGTTGTTTCAGCCTGCCTTAGCCTGCTAGCTTGATTTGTTATCTTCTCTGGACTTTTTGGATTGTATGCTATCCAACATTAAATATTTTGCTTAATGTTTAAGCCTGCCTGATGTAGAGTTAGTTTTGGGGTTTACTTTTTACTTGCTGAAATATGACAAAAATAAAGTTATGGTCTTAGTTTAGGGCTATGGTTGGGGCCATCACACTCTAGGTTATATCACATCCCCAGGGGACTTTAAAAGTTCATCAGTTTATATTTTTAACACTCTTTTAGTTACCTTTACTGATTTGCCCTCTGCCAATGTATGTAATAATGTAGGATGACTAGTCACTAAAACTGGAGTCTGTGTGTCTTTGCGTGCAGATTTTGGTCCGAAACCCAATATGGTGAAATTTAGTATGGTTTACTGCAGTCAAATAACTGCAAAGTTATTAGTTATGATCCCACTGTAACAACCCTTTTGGGTTATAGCACCACTAGGGGGGGTTGCCCTACTATTGTAGTAGCTATGGGGGTCTCCTAGTGGGTGTGTGAGTTGTTAGCGGCAGCCATTCCATGCTGCTCATGTTCCATGCTCCAAGAAAACACCTTACTTACTGTTGTGACAAGCTGGCGCTGGCGGTACAAATCCCCCCACATGTAGGTTCGGACGAGTACAGCCGAGGAGACCTGGCTTATAAAGTGTAATGTTGCTGACGGCGAATAAAGGTCTGTTATTGGATTTAACCGACTGGCTCCGTGTTATCCGGCTAACCTCCACACCACATGCCCGCTGGACCTGCTAGCCGCTCCTTCCTCGCCAGACTGCTGTTACAAAGTGGCGCCCGAACATTGTTCTCTGGATCTTCATTGTCATCCGGACCGACAGACGGTGGGCTCGGATATTTTTCCCGTGTTTTTCAACGATCGACACTTCGGCTGAGGTGGCGTGGTTTTTTCTCTTCGTCTGGCTGTATTTGCCGGGCCAATAGAACCCCATGAAGGAGTCGACTCCCCATATATTTGCAGGCACGGAAGAGCGCCGACCCATCGCTTGACACGCTCGCCTGCCGAGGGAGAGTACTCCGTGAGTAACTGTACGGTCCGTCGGACCGCCAACTCAGTGCTGTTGGACCGTTACGACATCGGCGGCGCTAAAGCTAAGGATAATGCTGCAGTGACTTTGACTCAGTGTTTATTCAGAAGGACGTGTTGTTTTGTGTCAAGCATTGAAGCATCAGAGTGTGCATGGACAGAGCGTCCATGCACACTCTGATATATGCGCTTAGGTACTGTGTGTGAACGCTCTTTTCACTTCGCCATAACTTTTGTGGGAGCGAGTTGTTTCCACACTTTTAAAATGGCGTCCCACGCAGACACGAGGAGTGAGGAAGATGGCTGCGACCCGGATGCTGAGGCGCCTGGCCTGACAAAGTACATCATCCCTCACTCTACACCTCTTTACCTCAACCTTGAAGTGGTAAACTTGAAAGGGGAGGTCAAGAAGCCACGAGTTTGCTTACAGGCTTCGCTGGAGCTGCAGAAGAGCCTGCTGAAGTGTTTGGATCAGGGAGCTACGGGAGAGCCGGGAGCGCGGCCATCTCCCCAACGAACCCCGCCGGTGCCCCGTAATGACCGCTGGTTGGACGGGTACCAGGTGGACTAACCGTTATCATACGGACAATCTTGAGGTTGACTAAGGGTTGGTTTCATGCAAGATGTATGTGATGTAATTATTCTGTTCGCAAGGGATGATTACTTGTTCTGTTCCACTGAACCCTCGTCACCACAGCCCGTGAGAGGCTTTTGGTTTGGTTTTCTGTTGTACTGATTTAAGCAGCGGGATGTGTTGTACTTTTGACTGTTTTTCCCTTGTCTAGGACCATCTCCAGAGGATGATTAGCCAGTAACACTGCATGTTCTGTATTGTTTGCTTCAATCACTAGTTGTGTTTATTGACTGTACCAATGCCGTAAGGGTGTACCTCCACAACCTGCTTACTACCTAAAGTAGCTTTGTATAGTGAAAGGGGTAGTGGGAGGAGGGTCACCTGGGGTCCGGCTGAGGACAGCCTCCTAATTGCCGGCAAACACTACTTTTGTTTATTGATTGTATTGACTGTACCGATGCTGTATAGCAATTCCTCCACAGCCTGCTTACTACCTAAAGTAGCTAGGTATAGTGAAAGGGGGTAGCGGGAGGAGGGTTACCTGGGTCCGGCTGAGGACAGCCTCCTAATTGCCGGGGGGGTGATGTAACAACCCTTTTGGGTTATAGCACCACTAGGGGGGGTTGCCCTACTATTGTAGTAGCTATGGGGGTCTCCTAGTGGGTGTGTGAGTTGTTAGCGGCAGCCATTCCATGCTGCTCATGTTCCATGCTCCAAGAAAACACCTTACTTACTGTTGTGACAAGCTGGCACTGGCGGTACAAATCCCCCCGCATGTAGGTTCAGACGAGTACAGCCGAGGAGACCTGGCTTATAAAGTGTAATGTTGCTGACGGCGAATAAAGGTCTGTTATTGGATTTAACCGACTGGCTCCGTGTTATCCGGCTAACCTCCACACCACATGCCCGCTGGACCTGCTAGCTGCTCCTTCCTCGCCAGACTGCTGTTACACCACCCAAGGCCATATTGTCACCTTATTGCTAATTATTTTGTTTCATTCAATGTGAGCTTGTCATGATAAGCATATTAACTTGGTGCCAAACATGCACACAGAAAAAGTAAATCTCTAATGTCAGATGGCCCTGTGGTAATCTTTTACTGGCTTAGTATAAATAGTGTAATTTTCTCAGAGTAGTGAGTCAGGTTTTCTTTGGCTCCTTTATTTTTAATTCTTGCCCATTGCATGTGGTTCTTTCAAAAAGGCAGCAGAAGGGCATCAGTACAAATCCTAAAATGATTTGAAAGACATAGAAGTGAAAACAAAAGTTTTCCTCTGCAGCTAAATTACCTTTTTCTGTCTATTTGTATTGTGACAGGAGAAGACAGAGTAAACTTTATAACTGTCTGGTACGGATGAAGTTTCATGGGTGCGAAGTCCAGTTGTTAATAGATTCACCTGCACTGTGGAGAAAGCTGTAATCCTTGGTTTAGGATTGTGACGCTGGTACAGGGCACATAGCAGAAAAGGCTATTAGGGCTAAATAGGGTATAACACACTCACACATAATGCATGTTAAAATTTTTGTTCAGTCTTCCAGAATGGTCTTTTGTGTGAGTGCCATCAGATTTGTCACAACCAATCTTAAAAAACAATAGCCATAAAGGTGCTTGCTTTCAGATTATATGTTTACTATGCAGTAAAAACTTACATAAATTGTCACCTGTATGTAATTTAACACCCCCCCCCCCCAAAAAAAAAAAAAACAAACAAAAAAAACCCCACTAAATCATCTCCATTCTTCTTAGCTGAACTGGTATTTCTTCAGATTTAGGTGACTCTGTAATGAGCTCTAAACCCAAATCTCTATCAGTAGCAGGACCATGGGAGGTAAAGGAGATTGTGACTAGTGGCTTATTGAAGACATTAACTTAGAATTAGAAACCACTTATTACCATGTCTCACTTGCTCTGCAGCACTCAGAATAACAATCAAACTTAACAAAGAAATGCAGAGCTCATCTATGACTCACTTTGTGTTTCACTTTTGGAACAGTTTATTAAGAGCTGACGCAAGCTTGCTAGTTGTTGTCATTGTTATTTAGATATGAAATTAAAATTCTGTTCGCATTTTGTGACCCTGAAAAAGTTGTGTACTGGTGTATGAAAAACACAGATGTATTACCTGCTGATTTGCCCCAAGTTACAGCATATATTTCACTTAAACGCTAAAGGGCTGAGTTTAGAAAGAATGTTATACCTTTTAATCTTACTGGTAATGTTGAAGGATGTGACTGAAGAAGACAGGAACAGATGATGCATGACGTAAAAGGAGACAAGCCACTTTGTTTTGTTTTATTAAAATTGTTCTTCCAAATCTTGGTAATTAGAGGACAAAACGGCATCATTCCAACTGGAACACATTAAAAGCTTTGATAGATTTTTCTCCTTTGAAAGTGCACAGGTAATCCATAGTAACCCATAGTTTTCTGTCACGTTACCAAATCGCTATCCTGGAGGGCAAAACATTACTTCATTTTCATGGCCAATAGACCCCACGTTCACAGAAATGTGGCCTGGTTATTTCCAATGTGTGTGAAAATGCCATTGTTCTAAACGTGTTTACAGGACCTGCCCAAACTTACTGTTAATGATGTACGGCGCCTTTGTAAGTTGTCATCTAAAGCACCATCAAGAGCTTCCATGTGTATGCATGATCTTGCATCCATAGATGCAAAATTGAGTTTAATATTCCTTAAACCTTCATTCGGACATCCAAAACATTGTTGCTGACAGGAGCACGTTGCAGCAGACAAAGGTTTTTGTGATTCAAGCCACTTCTGGCAAACCTGGAACTTGAACAAGTTCGAACAAACAACCACATGTAAATCTTACGTTGACTTGGACTTTTAAAGTGGAGGACCTTAAACGTTATGGTATTATTAATTTGTCACATTATTGTTGTGTCCTAACAGTAAGTTGACCGAATATATCGGTAAGTAGGTACCACTGACAGCGTGGGTTGGTGTGGAGTAGCAGGGATAAGTGTGGTTCCCCTTGTAAGGCAGGGTTAGGAGAGGTGTGTTCACATGTTGGTGCCATACTGTATGCTCTTCTGGCAGCTGTCAGTAAACACTGATTAGTTCATTCAAATTCACAGCAACCATCTGGCATTTTGGCTTTACTTCTGATGTTGAAAGGATGGCTGGAGGGCAAAGACCACAGTACTGTTTTTGCCCACCAGGTTGGCATGTCCCAGTAGCTCTGGCATCACATGAAAACTATTGATTGACAGATGTTTTTGTTTTGTTTTTTTAATCCTTATATTCCCACATGTGGGAAATTTTGTAGTCCTCTGCATTTAACCCATTCACTCCATGAAAGTGAGCTGCTACCAATTCAGCACCCAGGGAGCAGTGTGTAGAGACTTGCTCAAGGGTACCTCAGAGTAGCTAATTGGTGGCTTCCAACCCCCGATCTTCCAATCATGGGGCAAACACTCTACCTACTGATCCCTCTCCCCATTGACTATCAAGTAAATGGAGGGGTGTCATTTATGAACATAGTTGTATA
Source organism: Diplotaxodon limnothrissa (assembly GCF_057381915.1). NCBI lineage: Eukaryota > Metazoa > Chordata > Actinopteri > Cichliformes > Cichlidae > Diplotaxodon > Diplotaxodon limnothrissa. The sequence goes on from NC_140597.1 coordinate 17,068,972, forward strand.
TTTACATGTGCTCTTGTGATGGGTTTTAGCACATTACAAATTGAAGTGTCGAAGGCTTGTGGTTCTAATTGTTGAAAATTCTGGAATTGCGAATGCCGTTACCAGATTCGTGTCTCAGAATAGAACTCTTGTTTCAACTTGTACACCCTCATCATCCCGTGGTCAAACTGCATCAAATGTGACTTTAAACTGAAACTGAATTCGCAAAGTTACAATTATTATTTTAAAGAAAATGTATATTTATAACTTCTAAAGAAGAATGTCCCTCTCATCAATAGCATGTAAATGTTAAAAGGTTATGTTTATTGACTTTTTTTCCCTCACAATTTCAAATTTCTTATGTGGGGCATCATTGGCTGTAAATGGAAATGTTAGATTCAGTTTGGTTCCTTCAATTTTATTTATGTAGCCCAAGAGTTAAAGTAAACTACACAAGATCATATCCTTCACGACTGTGAAGAAAGAACCCTCTATTATCTGGCAGAACTAAGTTTAAAAAATAAGAAACTGAATTAAAACAGACCAAAACACAAAGATTTGAGTGTTCAGTGAGCCTAGATAAGTGCTATGGAAATGCTAGTGTATAAAGATGTATCATAAAATGTATAAAATAATGATAATAATGAAAAAAAAAACCAGCATCTTCTGTCGTTATACTGGAGTTGAAATTGTTCAAGAGTAACACCAGTCTCTGTAAGGAACAAAGTTACAGTAGTATATGTTATTTTCAGAGGGTAAGTTGTTTCACAAATCCACCCTTCTTTCACAATGTGATATGCAATATTGAATTATTGACTTTTTTTTCCTCCTTTTGTGACCACAGCATCCGTCTTGTCATGGAGGCTTCCTAAGGTGAAAAGCCTTTACTTTCTGAAACTATAATGGTGTAGAAAAATAAATTTATGTTGTCATTGAAGCAAACGTTGAGGGACACACCAACGTCTGCTTTCACTGATAGAAAATGGTCTTAAATCACTATACTTTTGAATGCAGTTATCTGGACTTCACGCATCATGAAAGTGTTGTACATTATTAGTATCGTTCTAGTTTTAGCAAAAGGAAAAAAATCATTGGGGATTTTAAGTGTGTAATTTTATCTGTAGCACAATGTTCCTGTACCTGTTAGAACAGAAACTCACTTATTATTGTCTGACTCATTCTAGCTCTTAGCCACCCTCTCACAGTAAATAAAGTTTCAGTTGTATTTTCTCCTCTACTGCCTATGTATACTCCCACTCATCCATGCTCCCCTTTATGTGCATTGATCAAAACTGTACCATAATTCCATCTCTGCCTCATTCACAGAATGAGCTTGCACCCATTTTTGTTTGACACATCCAGGAGTTATGATTCTCTGTCTTTTCTGTGAGTCACAACTAAAGTCAATTCGATAAATGACAAAATATTTCTTCCACTGAAACGCTGCGTCCAGATCAACAGAATCAACTTTTTTGGATTTCCTTGAAATAATTGCCAGAAAACTTGTGCTTATTGAATCCTCTAATAAAATTGGGCTAGCTACTTGGTAGCTAGATACCAGCAAAATAGGATAGCTCAGGCACACTTATAGTTTGCTTAACTCACCAAACGAGTATCTGAACTGAATATGAGAAATATCATGTTGGGCTCCAGTTTACTCCACCCAGCTTCTTGATAGGTAAATCATTCCCCGACCCACACAAAGTTATTTGAAACTTGGCATATTGCAGATAAGAAACACTAATGACAGAAATAAACATGGCAATCTTATATGGTAAGGCTTTGACCTTTCCAGAGTTAAAGTTACAACAATTTGAAATGAGTAAATTACAGGGAGTGCAGAATTATTAGGCAAGTTGTATTTTTGAGGAATAATTTTATTATTGAACAACAACCATGTTCTCAATGAACCCAAAAAAACTCATTAATATCAAAGCTGAATGTTTTTGAAAGTAGTTCTTAGTTTGTTTTTAGTTTTAGCTATTTTAGGGGGATATCTGTGTGTGCAGGTGACTATTACTGTGCATAATTATTAGGCAACAGGTATTGTGCCAAAAAGTGATCATTACCAGAAAGTGATTGCCGCCCACGGGAGCGCGCACAGCTGCTTAAAGCTGTAGCATCCAGATTACTTACAGCTACTTCCGTGCAACTGATATAAGATGCGGTAAGCTGAAGACAGCTTCAACAGTCTGTTTGTTGAAAAATAGTAACGCGACCGCACCGCATTTTCCTTGTTAGCAACGGTAACAGCGTTGTAACAATAGGAATAGTAATTAGTTAGATTACTCGTTACTGAAAAAAGTAACGCTGTTACTTGTAACGCCATTATTCCCATCACTGCTTTTAACTATTTAAATTTTCAGCTTTTTCATTTTAAACAAATATAAAGTGAAACAACACAAAACACTGCAAACCACAACACAATTAAATATAAAAGAAAATATGCAAAATAAAAATAAAATGCACATTCTCTGTCATATAGGCCTGCATGAATAAACTTTCTGAATTCTTTATCATCCACAACTGAAATTGTGGATGATTACTATACCTTTCTAATGTGACGTTGCTGTCCCATGCTCTCTCTCTGTCTTTCCCTCCGGCTCCTGTGCTACGAGCGTAACTGCCCCTCCCCCCTCTTCCCAGCGCAAGCACAAGGCTCATGTGCGGAGTGAAGCAGAAAAAAAGTGCGAGAGAGAAAACAAAAACAAAACCCCATGCTCTAAGAGCTGTTTCGTTTGCCACCGACACATCACTACTAGGGACAGGGTGAGTTGCAGCGAGATGATCCATTGTGGTCACCTCTGTAGTTGGCAGTCAAATGACAAAAAAAAAAAAAAATCATTTAGTTGGCTGAAATGAAAAGATGCGGACACATAACTAAGATGAACTGAGTTGAACCAAGTATCAGTTGAGGTGTAACCTGCAAAGTCCAGATTTTGAATAAACTGATTGTGCTACATTGGCTGAGTCATGGAAGTCTTTCGTATGCATCTGAAATAATCCAGATTTCTGTATTTATTCCACTACCACTTTCTTCACTGTGAAAAGACTGTTTTTTCCATCATTGTTTGTTTGTTTTTTCCCCCCACTTTCAACAGCTGTAAGTGACAGAAAAAGCTCTTTCAGTCTCATCAGTGGGTGTAGCTGGTTTTACATTACACAAGTTACGAAACTCAAAGAAGAAACAGTGGGACACAGACATCATGCACGCACATGCACATTTAGAACAAGCAGTATAGCAGCAGAAGCCAAATGACAAGGCCTAATGAGGGAACAAGGGACAGAGGGAATCAAAGAGTGACAAAGGACAGAGAGCAGCAAAGGGGGTGGAGAGGGTGAGGCTAATGAGAGGCTGTGCATAACCAGCATGCTACTGACACTGCATGACTGAAGCTGTGATCAGAACCAGTTGAGCAGCAGGCAATGAAGGACCATGCATGTGTTTGTGCACGTGTGTGAATGAGATAGGAGAGGAAAGGAGGGAGCAGTGAGAGGGTTGGCCATTATCACAACTCAAAAAAGAAACAGTGTTGGTGTTCTGTCGCACTGCCAGTTGGGTAAACTGGATGAATGCAGGACGTGTGAAACTGTGGAGTGTGAGTTGTTAGACACTCATTAGTTTCTAAGCAGTGATACCATTAGGACAAGGTGACAAGCAGAGGGAAATCGGCAGTGGAACAGGGTTGATTGACTGCCGAATGAAATTAGAATTCATTGTAGCTTGAGGTGCAAACACCATTTCTTTGTTCAGATATTCCAAAAATAATAACAATATCTGCTTCAACTAGGGCTGGGCGATATATCGAGTTTTTTAAAAAATATCGATATATTTTCATACGAGATATAAGATGTGACAATATCCTTTATATCGATATAGTCTATGTTACGTTATAATTACACTTGTGGAGCCACAAGTTTGCCTCTCTTTCGTCCACTACGCAACGTTACTCTGCCTCGCCTCTCCTTAACTGAACACAACTCCCCCTCCTCCTCCATAGCTTCACCTGCAGGCAGCGACAAGATGGACACAGCAAATCTCCGTTAGTGAGTTGTGGGGCTGGACGGCGTCAACGTGTTAGCGAGCTAACCGCGCTAACGACATGCTGCCCACAGGGGCTGCACGGCCTAAAATCCTTTCATTTTCTTAAAAGTTGACAGCGCGCCTTATGCATGAATTCTGGTTGTGCTTACTGACCACGAACCAATTTTAGGTGATACACGGCGCTCACCAATCTGTCAAAAAATGTTTTAGTATGACTTTGGTAAGCTACGGAGCTGCAGCGCTTGATGGATTGTCGGAGCATTACGGCTACCGTAGTCTGGAGCCTCGCGGAGTGATATGTAGTGTGCTTCAACGTAATATTATTGTGTGTGTATAAGGGCCACAAATGGCACCTGTAAGAGACACGGTTACAAAGAGGATTTCAAACTCAAGGCTGTTAGTCACGCAGTAGAAGTTGGGAATAGAACAGCTGTGAAATCTGTCTTTGTTATTATGCTCAGCGTCTGTTAGTTTACATTTTGACTACACAATTATGAGCTTTTTGTTATGCACAAAAACAATATTGTTTTCTTTTATTTAGGGAGCATGATTATTTAATAAATGCTGATAATTTATTTTTGAGTAATTTCTTCATGTAAATCTATGCTGTATGTAAATAAAAATGCCTGTGTGACATCTGGGACACAGTGTGACTAAGAACTCTCTTTTTGTTCTTAACTTATGGCTTTAAAAAAAAAAAAATCGAGATATACATCTTATATCGCCACCCAGCTAAAAAATATCGAAATATGAATTTTGGGTCATTTCGCCCAGCCCTAGCTTCAACCCGTGGGAATTGCTCAGCAATAAGTATTTAGGCAACCTGTGATGCAGTACAGTTAGAGTCACGAAATACATACCCATGGAAATAGTCAGTAATTGTGTTTCACACATTGGAAAATCATGAGATTTTCCTTAACAAGCCTTTAAATTACTGGGTCAATGTTTCTGAAAATCTCCTCTGCATGTCATGGTGGTGGATCTGACCCAGTGTTTTGTGTTTATTGGTTTATTTATATTCTTAGAATGTCATTTCTGGTTTTCTGCTTGTGTTTATTCTTAGTTCCTAGGACTTAGGTTTCTGTTGTTTTTGCCTTCCCCGTGTTCCTCATTTAGTCACTCTTGTCTCCATGTTCCCTTTGTCTCCCCAGTTAGTTTTTTGTGGTCCAGCTTCAGTTCTAGTTTTCCACTGCTTCAGTCTTTAGTTCCCATGTTCAAGGTTTTTATTTGGTTTTTTGTTTTTGTGAATTTTCCAGCAATAAAGCTGCCGCTTTCAGTTAACCTCCCATGTTGTGAGTCCTGTGTTTGGGTCCTCAACCTGACTGTCACACAGCAAATACATGACACAGCATCATTGATGCAAATGTTCTGAAAGGATCACCAAAGCTACTGTTGGAATGGTGGATTGGCACACTTCAAAGCAGGAATGTTTCTGTGATATTCCATCAGACAAATTGTTTGCACAATTACTTAAACACAAGCATTCAATCAGCTTTAAAGGCACATTATACAGAGCTGTTAAGGTGAAAAACACGTAATAAAAAGACTGATGTGAAACACGTTCAAATCTACCACTTCAATAAAGTATCACCTACAGTGGGGCAAAAAAGTATTTAGTCAGCCACCGATTGTGCAAGTTCCCCCACCTAAAATGATGACAGAGGTCAGTAATTTGCACCAGAGGTACACTTCAACTGTGAGAGACAGAATGTGAAAAAAAAATCCATGAATCCACATGGTAGGATTTGTAAAGAATTTATTCGTAAATCAGGGTGGAAAATAAGTATTTGGTCAATAACAAAAATACAACTCAATACTTTGTAACATAACCTTTGTGGGCAATAACAGAGGTCAAACGTTTACTATAGGTCTTTACCAGGTTTGCACACACAGTAGCTGGTATTTTGGCCCATTCCTCCATGCAGATCTTCTCGAGAGCAGTGATGTTTTGGGGCTGTCGCCGAGCAACACGGACTTTCAACTCCCACCACAGATTTTCTATGGGGTTGAGGTCTGGAGACTGGCTAGGCCACTCCAGGACTTTCAAATGCTTCTTACGGAGCCACTCCTTTGTTGCCCGGGCGGTGTGTTTTGGATCATTGTCATGTTGGAAGACCCAGCCTCGTTTCATCTTCAAAGTTCTCACTGATGGAAGGAGGTTTTGGCTCAAAATCTCACGATACATGGCCCCATTCATTCTGTCCTTAACACGGATCAGTCGTCCTGTCCCCTTGGCAGGAAAACAGCCCCATAGCATGATGTTTCCACCCCCATGCTTCACAGTAGGTATGGTGTTCTTGGGATGCAACTCAGTATTCTTCTTCCTCCAAACACGACGAGTTGAGTTTATACCAAAAAGTTCTACTTTGGTTTCATCTGACCACATGACATTCTCCCAATCCTCTGCTGTATCATCCATGTGCTCTCTGGCAAACTTCAGACGGGCCTGGACATGCACTGGCTTCAGCAGCGGAACACGTCTGGCACTGCGGGATTTGATTCCCTGCCGTTGTAGTGTGTTACTGATGGTGACCTTTGTTACTTTGGTCCCAGCTCTCTGCAGGTCATTCACCAGGTCTCCCCGTGTGGTTCTGGGATCTTTGCTCACCGTTCTCATGATCATTTTGACCCCACGGGATGAGATCTTGCGTGGAGCCCCAGATCGCGGGAGATTATCAGTGGTCTTGTATGTCTTCCATTTTCTGATGATTGCTCCCACAGTTGATTTTTTCACACCAAGCTGCTTGCCTATTGTAGATTCACTCTTCCCAGTCTGGTGCAGGTCTACAATACTTTTCCTGGTGTCCTTCAAAAGCTCTTTGGTCTTGGCCATGGCAGAGTTTGGAGTCTGACTGTTTGAGGCTGTGGACAGGTGTCTTTTATACAGATGATGAGTTCAAACAGGTGCCATTCATACAGGTAACGAGTGGGGGACAGAAAAGCTTCTTACAGAAGACATTACAGGTCTGTGAGAGCCAGAGATTTTCCTTGTTTGAGGTGACCAAATACTTATTTTCCACCCTAATTTATGAATAAATTCTTTACAAATCCTACCATGTGAATTCATGGATTTTTTTTTTCACATTCTGTCTCTCACAGTTGAAGTGTACCTCTGGTGCAAATTACTGACCTCTGTCATCATTTTAAGTGGGGGAACTTGCACAATCGGTGGCTGACTAAATACTTTTTTGCCCCACTGTAACTCCAATCCTAAACAAGTGGAAGAGGCTAAGAGATTCTATCCTGCTCTTTACACAGTTCATAATGATCTGCTCTTCAGTTCATCAGGTAATTGATCAAAGCTCGTTTGAAAATTATACTTAGGTTTTTTTCACCTGTCTCCTCTTATACCATCTTTCTGATTCATGGCAAGGATTTCTGAGTGGGGAAAAAATGCAGTTTGTGTTATTAGCTTTTAGGGTCAATTCACAGGGATGTGCTTTATGAAAATCCATCTGTCTGCTGGCTCCATCACAGAGAACACACTAAACTATTCGATGAGCTGTTTGCTCTGTTTTTAATGCATGTCTTTGATCCTCTTTGCATCTCCATCATCCCTTCTCTAGTGAGCGATTGGATGTGAAATCATAACTCAGGTTATTACCAAATATGCTTGTTTCTCTTAATGTGCAAATGGAAACGTAACTCTCAGGGGATTATGCAAGATGGAGTGAAATATGCATCTATGTGAACAATTGGCTGGGTATTTTGCCAATAACTTGCCTGGGTTTAGTAATATGACATAAATGGCGAGCCAGGTCCTGAAGTGAGGCTGTGAAATGTCCATAGTGATGATGAAGTTGTGATTACGAAGCAGCCATGCAATTAAAGTTGTTTCCCTATGTCGCTTTGATACAGATTTTCCCTCACGGTGTAAAGCAACCGTCAATGAATGTATGCATGTCCTTCCGTAAAAATGAAAGATTATATCAGAATCAGAATCAGAAAGGGTTTTATTGCCAAATGTTGAGCGGGTTTACAACATTAGGAAATTGCTGCGGTGCTTCAGTGCAAACATACTGTTATAAATACTGTTATAAATTAAGCTTAAATAGACATGAAAATAAAAATGAGAATAAGAATATCCATACTTTCTACTTCAATTGAACCCTATGTTGCATGTTTCCAGGTGTCACAGGAAGCTTGAACAAACTGGGCATACAAACATGTCATGCGCATGGGAGTCACGTGACATAAACCAGACATTGCTACTATGTTTCTGTGTGTATCACTATTACAGTATACAAGATGTGGATACAAGGAGCAAAAAACCAAGTAGTTGACATTGCATTCCTCCTACTGGATGAAAATTAGTCTTACAACTACCCAATCCCACTGCACAGAAGAGCTAACATACTTTTTAGAGTTATATTAGAAAGTGCCAAGATGAATAGAACTCTATATGCATTTTATACCTTACAACCAAGTACCCCAACCCCTGATCAAACCAGTATCCTGAACAAAACTTAAAGGTCTCAGCAGGATACAAAAATGTCTTATAGCTCACAGACTTAGTCGCCCCTTCAAAATCCTGTAGAGGTAGGAACAAACGATTTATATTGTTGTTTTGGACATGAGGATTTTTTGGTTCAGTGTATACTAGTGATGGGACGTTCTGTATCGAGGCTTCGGAGCGTGTGTCGAGTAATGGAGGGGGCGTTTCCGCGAAGCGCATATCGAGGCTTGCTTCATTTATGGGAGGAGCTGAAAATGATGACGTCCGAAGCCTCGCTGCCCGGCTGTACCACGTGACTGGTTCATGAAGTGGTTCGAACTTTGCCGCGAGATATGACAGCGATATAAACCCCTCAGACTACATTCAAAAACTGTGGGTGTTTGATGGAGAGTTGCGGTTAGTGAGAGTTTGGAGACCGTTTGCAGGTTTATGAGAGTGAGGAAAGTCAGGAGAGAATGGAGCCAGCTAAGAAGAGGAGGATGTCCTCCCCTGTGTGGGAACATTTTGATCTTATTCCTCCCAACAAGGTATGTAAATTTCTACAGAAGATGTATTTTCATGATACTGATGGTGCAATACAATTTATGTTGAGCTGTCTTGACTTTTGTACAAGGTGAAGTGTTTGCTATGTGCCAGGGAGCTGGGATATAACAACAACACCTCATCCATGCTTAGGCACTACAGAGCTTTGCATGAGAATAAGGGGGACACCGATTGTGGAGCAAGACCAGGTGAGCCATCAAATGCCATGATAATACAGCATGCAGTAATGTTACTAAATGATATAACAATATTATACAGCTGTTATAAGTTACGTGTGTGATATTTATATTTGTGCTTTATCTTTATTGTCTTTCCTCAGGAGAACAATCTCAAATAGATGAAGACCTGGTCAGCATGGTGATTGAGGACTCCCAGCCATTTAGCATTGTGGAGGACAAAGGATTTATAAGATTTGTTAAATCATTAAATCCTAGATATGTTCTCCCCACTAAAAAGGTCATAAAAGCAGTGAAAATTTAGTTTTTACAGAATAAAATGTGAACAGGCAGGACATATATATATATATACATATATATATACATATACATATATATATACATATACATATATATATATATATATATATATATATATATATATATATATATATATATATATATATATATATATATATATATATATACACATATACATATATATATACATATACATATACATATACATATATATATACATATACATATACATATACATTTATATATATATATATATATATATACATATACATATACATATATATATGTATACAGCTGTCGCAAAACAGTTGTCAAGCTCTAAAAAGTACTGAAATAGTTCAGCTGATGCCATTTTGTAAAGGCAGAGAATTCAGAAACACATCATCTCTAAAAATGAGGTTCATACATTCTATATATTCAAGTTTCATTCTATATATTCAAGTTTCATTCTATATTTTCAAAAGATCATTCTATATATTCAAGTTTCATTCTATATATTCAAAAGATCATTCTATATATTCAAGCTTCATTCTATATATTCAAAAGATCATTCTATATATTCAAGTTTCATTCTATATATTCAAGTTTCATTCTATATATTCAAGCTTCATTCTATATATTCAAAAGATCATTCTATATATTCAGACTTTGGTTGGAATATATATATAATATTTTCCTAAAGGGCATTCCATAATATATATATATATATATATATATATATATATATAAAAAAAAAAACACCCAGCACGCCCCTGCGGGCGGTTTATCCTTCAAGCTCGGGTCCTCTACCAGAGGCCTGGGAGCTTGAGGGTCCTGCGCAGTATCTTAGCTGTTCCCAGGACTGCGCTCTTCTGGACAGAGATCTCCGATGTTATTCCCGGGATCTGCTGGAGCCACATTATCATTATATATATATTGGTATATATATATATATATATATAAAACACCCAGCACGCCCCTGCGGGCGGTTTATCCTTCAAGCTCGGGTCCTCTACCAGAGGCCTGGGAGCTTGAGGGTCCTGCGCAGTATCTTAGCTGTTCCCAGGACTGCGCTCTTCTGGACAGAGATCTCCGATGTTATTCCCGGGATCTGCTGGAGCCACTCGCCTAGCTTGGGAGTCACCGCACCTAGTGCTCCGATTACCACGGGGACCACCGTTACCTTCACCCTCCACATCCTCTCGAGCTCTTCTCTGAGCCCTTGGTATTTCTCCAGCTTCTCGTGTTCCTTCTTCCTGATATTGCTGTCATTCGGAACCGCTACATCGATCACTACGGCCGTCTTCTTCTGTTTGTCTACCACCACTATGTCCGGTTGGTTAGCCACCACCATTTTGTCCGTCTGTATCTGGAAGTCCCACAGGATCTTAGCTCGGTCATTCTCCACCACCCTTGGGGGCATCTCCCATTTTGACCTCGGGACTTCTAGGTTATACTCGGCACAGATGTTCCTGTACACTATGCCGGCCACTTGGTTATGGCGTTCCATGTATGCCTTGCCTGCTAGCATCTTGCACCCTGCTGTTATGTGCTGGATTGTCTCTGGGGCATCTTTACACAGCCTGCACCTGGGGTCTTGCCTGGTGTGATAGACCCCAGCCTCTATGGATCTTGTACTCAGAGCTTGTTCTTGTGCTGCCATGATTAGTGCCTCTGTGCTGTCTTTCAGTCCAGCTTTGTCCAGCCACTGGTAGGATTTCTGGATATCAGCCACCTCCTCTATCTGCCGGTGGTACATACCGTGCAGGGGCCTGTCCTTCCATGATGGTTCCTCGTCTCCCTCCTCTTTCTTGGGTTTCTGCTGCCTGAGGTATTCACTGAGCACTCGGTCAGTTGGGGCCATCTTCCCAATGTATTCTTGGATGTTCCTTGTCTCATCCTGGACTGTGGTGCTGACACTCACCAGTCCCCGGCCCCCTTCCTTCCGCTTAGCGTACAGCCTCAGGGTGCTGGACTTGGGGTGAAACCCTCCATGCATGGTCAGGAGCTTTCTTGTCTTTATGTCAGTGGCTTCTATCTCCTCCTTTGGCCAGCCTATTACCCCAGCAGGGTACCTGATCACGGGCAGGGCGTATGTGTTGATGGCCCGGATCTTGTTCTTACCATTCAGCTGACTCCTCAGGACTTGCCTGACCCTCTGCAGGTACTTGGTGGTTGCAGCCTTTCTAGTGGCCTCTTCATGGTTCCCATTTGCCTGCGGGATCCCCAGGTACTTGTAACTGTCCTCTATGTCTGCAATGTTGCCTTCTGGTAGTTCAATCCCCTCAGTTCTGACTACCTTCCCTCTCTTTGTTACCATCCGACTACACTTCTCCAGTCCGAACGACATTCCAATGTCATTGCTGTATAGCCTGGTAGTGTGGATCAGTGAATCGATGTCTCGTTCACTCTTGGCATACAGCTTGATGTCATCCATGTACAGGAGGTGGCTGACAACTGCTCCGTTCCGTAGTCGGTATCCGTAGCCAGTCTTGTTAATGATCTCACTGAGGGGGTTCAGGCCTATGCAGAACAGCAGTGGGGACAGAGCATCTCCTTGGTAGATCCCGCACTTGATGGTAACTTGTGCTATGGGCTTGGAGTTGGCCTCTAGTGTTGTACGCCACATCCCCATTGAGTTCCTGATGAAGGCTCTTAGGGTCCCATTGATCTTGTACAATTCTAGGCATTCCAGTATCCAGCTGTGGGGCATTGAGTCATAGGCCTTCTTGTAATCAATCCAGGCAGTGCACAGGTTGGTCAGTCTGGTCTTGCAGTCTCGGCTGATTGTTCTGTCTACCAGTAGCTGGTGTTTTGCGCCTCTGGTATTCTTGCCAATTCCTTTCTGTGTCCCGCTCATGTATTGACCCATGTGCCTGTTCATCTTAGCCGATATGATGCCTGACAGGAGCTTCCATGTAGTACTGAGGCAGGTTATTGGTCGGTAGTTGGAGGGGACCGGTCCCTTCTTGGGGTCCTTGGGGATCAGGACCGTCCGGCCTTCAGTTAGCCATTCCGGGTGTCTCTCGTTAACTAGCAGCTGGTTCATTTGTGCTGCCAGACGCTCGTGGAGTGCAGTCAGCTTCTTCAGCCAGTAGGCGTGAACCATGTCGGGCCCTGGTGCTGTCCAACTCTTCATACTGGAGACCCTTTCTTGGATATCTGCCACTGTGATGGTTACTGGACCCTGTTCAGGGAGGTCGCTGTGGTCTGCCCTCAGATCCACTAGCCACTGAGCATTGCCGTTATGGGTTGCATCCTTCTCCCATATGCTCTTCCAGTATTGCTCCGTCTCCAGCCTTGGTGGTGCTGTTCTCTTATTGTTCCCTTGCCACTGAGAGTACACCTTTGCTGGTTCTGTGGAGAACAGCTGGTTTATTCTCCTGCCTTCTATCTCTCTGGTGTACCTCCTCAAGCGGCTGGCCAAGGCTGTGAGTCTTTGCTTGGCAGTTTCCAAGGCCTCAGGTATGGACAGCTTGCTGTATTTCTTAGGCACCTTATTTGTCGCACCTTTCTGCAACTCTGTTAGTTGGCTAACCTCCCTCCGTGCTACTTTGATCTTGCCCTCTAGCCTCCTTCTCCATGGAGGGTACTGCCCCTTGTGGCTGTTCAACTTGTAGCCAAGCATCTCACTGATCACTGCTGCCGTATTGTAGATCAGCTTGTTAGTGTCGGTAATCGTGGTTGTAGGTATTGCCCGTAGTGCTGCATTAACATCATCTAGCAGACCTTCTGAGGGTACTTCACGTAATCTTGGTAACCGGCTACGGGGGATCCAGGTTTCAAGCTTGGCCATGATCCTATTTTTCAGGTCAGTTCCTCTCGCACTCAACGATCCTTCTCCTATCGCACTTGGGGCTATGTACCCAATCTCGGGTGGGGGTGATGATATCTCCCCCCTGACCTGGCGTCCTGACTCCTCCTTGCCGTAGCATTTGTGTTGTACCTCGTCAATCTCTAGCTGTGAGAGCAGTCCCTTCTTTCGAATGTTGGAACACTGAGCTACTAGTTGTTTCGCCGTCATTGTGGATGTTGGGTATCGAAGAATCCATAGGTCCCTCAGCCTATTCATGTAGCCCCTTCCGCCGGGGTTACTTGCGTAGTAGCATTCCAACAACGCCCTGTTTTCGTCCCTTGCCCACCGATGCCTTCTTGTTCCAGTAGCCCACTTTTCGTCAGGGTGCCCTGGTTCCTCAACACCTGACGCGGACCTTGTTGATCCGGGCGACGTCCGAGCCGGCATGCCTTCATATTTATCTGTCTCGCTCATGTCTGCGGTAGGCTTGCTTAGCATAGGGGGTCTAGCCTTAGGACCCTTACTGGATACAGACGCCCCAGGCAGGAATCGAACTTGCGATCCTCTGTTCCAAAGGCGTGTAGTTTAACCACTACGCTATCCAGCTGCTTAATATATATATATATATATATATATATATATATATATGTGTGTGTGTGTGTGTGTGTGTGTGTGTGTGTGTGTGTGTGCGCTCGCTCGCGTGTGTGTGAAGATTCTTAAATAGCTTTTTGCATGTGCACTATTGCATCTTTATTGTCTATCACTTCTGTGCATTCATATACTGGTCTGACAGTGCAAACAGACAATTCCACAGTAGAAAGAGGAGCGAGAAAACAAAAAAAAACACATCCATTGCTACAAAATGCCCAGTGAAATGTGTACTTTGCAATCTGCTGTGTGTTGTTAGCAGTTTCTTTTAATTTCTGTCAGCAATGCAAAAGCTTTCATTGTAATTGCTGTACTGTCTGTTGACTTCAGAGCCAAACATTTGGTGCACAATGTAAGTTCTGCAGCTAACAACAAACAGCAATGTGGCACTGCATTTAATGAGAAGCAGCAATAGAAAAAGAAAGTTAAAGCTAGGTAATAGTCTGTCTTTTTCAGCCAAAATAAATTCTGGAGCCTACAAGAAGGGAGACATCAATACATGATGACATGAATTACAAACTGCACTGAATATATTTTACCTATTAACATCTGCCTTTCACCAGCAAACCACTTGGAAATAGATTGCAATTTCTACAGCGCAGAAATTGAAAGATATTACATTTCAGGTCTCTTATATGCATTTTGGATGAACAAGTCTTATGTTATAAAGGAATTCCTATTGCATATGTCTAATTTGTGATAATTCTATATGAAGGGGCAGATATCAAATTAACCCTAAAAAAGGTGAATGTTAACTAAGTGTAGTCCACTGACAATTATTTTCTCTCCTCATCTTTACTGGTCATGTTTTAAATTTGTATTTGGATAGGATTAATGTCACCACTGGTAGCATGAGGCTTGGACAGGGAATTCCTTCAGAATGTCACATTGTGTCATTCCCAGAAGAATAGAATAGAATAGAATTCAACTTTATTGTCATTGCACATGTCACAAGTACAAGGCAACGAAATGCAGTTTGCATCCACCCAGAAAGTGCTTTAGCCATAATATAGATATATCACAAAATGTATATTAGCAATAAAATAGATATATAGATATATTACAAAAATGGGTCTATTATAGGTATAAGGTAACGCATACCTATTATAGGTAAAGGTTTGCTGTATCTCCCAGCACAGTCTCAAGAATGTGGAGTAGATTTCAGGAGACAGACAGTTATTCTAGAACAGCCGGACAGGGCTGCAGAAGGTCCTTAAATCATGGTCTTTGTTGGGAAGCATTTAAGTAACAAAGTGTTGCAGGTTACCTTTATGGTGGCCATCTTGTTTTCCCAGTAAAGAGGAAGCCTGCCTCAATTGCAGCTCTTTTATAGGCCAGTCTGTATTAAGAAGGTGTGTCTTTAGAGTATTTAAAGGGAGCAGGAAATGGATTGGGGGCCATTTTGAAAAGTTGATGTCTGCATGTGCATGATGTTGGCAAGAGACAATAAAACAATTACTTTAATTGGGATGGAGTGAAGTCTGATGTTTCCCTCACCACCCCTCACTAGTGATGGGCAGATGAAGCTTCATGAAGCACTGAAGCTTTTCATCCAATTGGTTCACCCCAGCACAAAGCTTCTTGAAGCTTCATTTGCTCTAGTAGGACACCTACTGGACGTAAAAATATTAGTTGGCATGAATTTGAAGAGTGTGGGCTTTTGCACACAGCCTGTAAATGTCAACAACAAAAGGAGTGTGTAAAACATGTATATTGTAGTGATGGCAGTATACTGTGTATATTTATAGTGGCAGTATGGAAAATGATTGTTTGGAAATGCTTAAAATGGAAATGATCATTTACTGTGAGGTGAGGTGTGGTTGGGTGTGGACAGTGGTTGTGCTCTTTAACGTTGAGGTATGGACAGCTACACACTGAGGCCTCAGTCCTGCCCATGTTTTATTCAGTAAAAACTAAATATTCACTGCTTTTATAACCTTTAGTGGGGAGAACATAGCTAGGATTTAATGATTTAACAAATCTTTTGAATCCTTTCCTCCACAATGCTAAATGGCTGGGAGTCCTCAATCACCATGCTAACCAGGTCTTCATCTATTTGAGATTGTTCTCCTGAGGAAAGACAATAAAGACAAAGCACAAATATAAATATCACACACGTAACTTATTACAGCTGTATAATATTGTTATATCATTTAGTAACATTACTGCATGCTATATTATCATTGCATTTGATGGCTCACCTGGTCTTGCTCCACAATCGCTGTTCCCCTTATTCTCATGCAAAGCTCTGTAGTGCCTAAGCATGGATGAGGTGTTGTTGTTATATCCCAGCTCCCTGGCACATAGCAAACACTTCACCTTGTACGAAAGTAAAGCCGCGTAACATAAATTGTATTGCACCATCAGTGTTATGAAAATACATCTTCTGTAGAAATTTACATACCTTGTTGGGAGGAATAAAATCAAAATGTTCCCACATAGGGGAGGACATCCTCCTCTTCTTAGCTGGCTCCATTCTCTCCTGACTTTCTCTCACTCTCATAAACCTCCAAACTGTCTCCAAACTCTCACTAACCGCAACTCTCCATCAAACACCCACATTCTGAGGGGTTTGTATCGCTGTCATAGCTCGCGGCAAAGTTCGAACCGCTTCATGAACCAGTCACGTGGTACAGCTGGGCAGCGAGGCTTCGGACGTCATCATTTTCAGCTCCTCCCATAAATGAAGCAAGCCTCGATACGTGCATCGCGGAAACGCCCCCTCAATTACTCGACACACGCTTCGAAGCCTCGATACAGAACGTCACATCACTACCCCTCACTGTGTAACAGTTGGTGGCAGCAGTGGGATTCGGTTACGCCTGTGAATGAGGGACAGAACACGCTGAATGAGGGGTGTAGGATGTGGAAGAAACCGTTGGACAAGGAAAAACCCCCCTTGCTGACATGGAAGAAAGAGAAGGTGGACAAACAATTGAGCCAGGTCCACCACCTGAAGGAGCAATGGCTAATGAGGATGATTTTTGAACCAGTTGTCATGGTCTGGGTGGGCACCTGCAGGTCTCCGACAGCGGCCCCTCCTCCTTTGGGCGGAGTTCGGTTGCTCCTCCCTGGCTGACCACCTTTGAGCAATCATGCCAGCAGTATATCAGACCTGCGCTCTCAACCATTCATCGGCTGAGTATCTGCTATCCCCATGTCAGTCGAGTGGAGCATCATAACCCTGTCCAACATCATGTGATGACTTACTTGTGTTTCTTGTCCTCAGAAGTAGCACCTGGTGTGGAGATCTCGTCTCCCTCACCCCCGCCTTCCTGGACCTGGGCCGCCTGCTGCTAACATGACGTGGTCTGCCGGCCCACCACTCACTTGCCTGCCTCCCCACGCCTTGACCGCTTCCGGGCTTCCACTCCACCTGTCCCCTCCACCTGAAACCAAGTAAGACAACTCAATTCAACTGTGGAGGATCGTTGATTGTCTGCTGGATCCCACTGACCGTGATCTCCTCTAATTCCAGTGCCCCGGCCCCTGCCTAGTCCTGTTTCTACCTCCCCGCTGCCTCTGCTGTTCAGCCGTCTCCTAGAGGTGTCTAGGTCGCCCTCATTTCCTTAGCTAATCTTACGTGCCACGAGTGTGGTGGCGCCGCTTTGCTTTTGCTTTTGTTTACCTGTGAGCGGAAATAAATCATTTTTTGTTCCCTATCGTTTCGCTTCCGGGTTGGTTTCTGCACCTGTGTCCATCTTTGTTCCCTCGTGCCGCAGGGCCGTGACACCAGTAGTACGACCTAAGCAGACTGCAGTTGGTGTCGTGAGTAAAGAACTTTCTGAACCGGATATTTTTGATGAAATTAGAGAATTTATGCGGCATTCTAAAAGAACAGAAGCAATACTGTTTGAACAGATAAAACAACTGAGTGACAATATACCAAGTATGCAACATGTTGTACATTCTGAACTTCAGCCTTCTGTCCAGAGTGACATTTCTACAGCAGCTGTTTGTTCAAAGCAAGAGGCTGGGCAACTGCCTCCACTATCAGCTGTGCAGCAACCTCACAGAGCCACTGAACACCAAGCTGAGCTGCCTCCTCCATCTCAACCACTGCCTGTACAGTCTCAAATGCATGTCGTTCAACCTGCTCCAGTGCAGAGAGCAGAAACACACCGTGGGGGTGAGCCAAGAATACCTGACTTCAGGGAAGGTGAGGATCCTGAAGTCAGGTTTTTTTGTACGATTTGAACGCATAGCTAAAACGTGGGGATGGCCGCAAGTTGAATGGGCAGCTAGAGTGGTCACGTTATTGACTGGAAAAGCCCTTGAAGCTTATGCTGGCATGGATGAAGAACAGTCTGACTCTTATGAGGCCATTAAAGCTGCTGTGTTATCCAAGTTTAATGTAACAGAGGAGACCTACAGATACCGGTTCCGGAGCACCAGTGTACCCGTGGGAGAGAGTGTGCGTGAAACCTATAATCGGATAAAGGGACTCTATAAGCGATGGATGCGTCCTGACAGTCGGAGCAAAGAAGAGATCGGCGAAACCATTATTTTGGAACAGTTTCTTCGCGTGCTGCAGTCAGACGTCCGCACATGGGTGAAAGAGAACAACCCAAAGACAGGAGAGGAAGCTGCAGATCTGGCTGAACGTTACCTTGCTGCTCATCGTGAACCTTCTAAGTCAAAGATGACTGTAGGGAGACCAAAGTTTGGGGAGGTAAAACCTCCAGGGGTGACTAGTGTTGAAAGCTTGGACACTAGGGGTGGTAAGAAGCCTATACATTGCAGTCAAAGGTACAACCTCATTTGCTATTACTGTCAGCAGCCTGGTCATAAAGCTTCTTTATGTCCCCTAAGAAAACCAAAGTCAGTAGAGTTGTGTGTAGTTCCCTCCACAGGTCTTGAGGGGGAACTTACTGGTGATGGTTTAGTGCCACATAAACATGTGGTAGATGTTTCAATAAATGGCCGAACAGTAAAGGCTCTTGCTGACACTGGTAGCTCACAAACCTTGGTTAAATCTTCTATGTTGAGCAATGTATTACCTGACTTTAACAAACCTGTAAATATTACTTGTGTTCATGGGTGTCAAAAAGATTATCCAACAGCAGATGTCACTATTGAAATTGAGGGACAAGCATTTATGTTAACTGTAGGAGTGTTGGATCAGTTAGCATATGATGTCATTCTGGGAGAAGACTTGCCAATCTTAGACAGTTTGGTTCATAATAACTCTGAAGCCTATTCCTGTTATTAGATTATTCTGTTATTATATGTTACCTTATATATGTAATCAAAGTAGTTGAATTAGAATACTGCTGTAGATCATATTATACCCTTTAATATAGAGTGTGTGAGCTGTATGTAGTTTAGTTCTCATTATACTTTTGAGTTAACAGAACATGTTCACATATTAGTTCATTAGATAAATGTGCATCACTCTGTATCCTTGATCTGCTGGGAATGTGTTACACTGTTTTCTTGACATGTTCTATTGTTGAATCATGAAGAGAAGGAGACTCTGTGTCTAAGACAGGGGAGATAGACAGACCACATTCCATACCCCCACCTTACAGAAAGCAGAGAAACAACTGCCGAGGTCATAACTTAGGCACTGTAACGGAGAAAGAATGTGATGTTTTGGCTTTACGACTAGATGGGGGCCACTAGAGACTATAAAAAGCTGAGCAACCCGTCACCATTTTGAGACTTGCTGTGACCCTCTTCAGGCATGTCTCCCCATCATGATGGTCCTTATGCTCTTAAGTGTTGAATTGTATGGAAATAAATGATTGTTGATTGAGCATAAATACACCGAGTATTGTCCTTCCTTCAGCCCAAAGATTCAAAGAATTGGGAGATTTCAACAACTTGGTGCCGTGTGACCCGGATCTTTGGTGTGCTGAGGAGGTGCAGATTTGGCCTTTGGTGAGATCGTGGGGCAAGGTGAACAGAAGGCCGGCCTAAAACAGAAAGGTAAGCACAGCCTGTTGTATTATAAATACCAAATGTGCATATTGGGCTTTCCAAATTAATCTGTTCACTGAGTTACACGTATTTTCACAGTAAATTTGTCGGTGTCTGGTTTTTGGCGCAAGATACTAACAACATAAGTTGAGGCTGAATTCCAGTGTGTTAAATAAACTGCTTCTACCGAGATACTAATAACATACTACGTTGGACTAGTTGCAGTAAACTGCTTCTACCGAGATACTAATAACATACTACGTTGGACTAGTTGCAGCCACTTTACCTTCCACATTTAATTTTGTCTAAGACTGGCTTCTGTAGCAATAATACATTAGAATTTCTTCTGAAGACGCGGCCATTAGTTCAGTACATTGAAGTCGAGGTTTGAAGTTTGTTTATGGTGTCGGTTACGTCCTGGCTCTTGCCGGCTATGAAATAGAAGTTGATTTAAGGAAAAGCAGATGCTGGCTCACGGTGCGGTTGAACGCTGGCAACGCGAGAGCGAAACACGTCCGTAGGTTTGGTTTATGATACGGCCGTGTTCCGGTGGTGCGGCCGTGAAGTGCAGTAGTGGTTGGTGCTAGTTTTAGTACATTGAATAGAGGTTTGACGGTGGTTTGTGGCGTCAGTCGAGTTTTTTAACGGCTGCGGTCATAAAACAAAGTAAAATTTTACTTGCCAAGAAGTACATAGAGCAAAACCTGGTTTATGATGTCGGGTATAACTTCGGGGATGCAAGCATCACTTTTATGATGCGACTTTGCCCCGTTGTGGCGGTCATAAGCGCAGAGAAAGGGGTATTTTGGTCTATGGTGCAGTGTGCTTTAAGAAGATCTAATAGTTGAGCTCAGAGGTTTCTGTGTAAAATTCCCGCTGAGGAAAAGTGTTGTGTGTGTGTGTGTGTGTGAAGGCGCGCTCTGAGTGAGTGTGTGCGAAGCTGCGAAGCTGCGAAGCGCGCTCTGGGTGCTGTCTTGTGTGTAAAGCGCGCTCTAGGTGTTGTTTTGAGTGTGAGTGAGGCGCGCTCTGAGTGTGTTTTTTGTGAGTGTGAAGCGTGAACACAGTGACAGTGACGGTTGATGTGTTTGATTAGGAGGACGCTAGAGCAAAGACACATTTTAGGATCAAAGGTTGATGCCTAGTGTACCTGTGGAAATAATTTTGTTCAAGGTGTGGCGACCCTCCTGGTCGTGGACGCGCGGCCAGGCCCAGCGGCGTCTGGATGCCAAGGTGGCAACTTGGGAACTGAGGACTCCCGCATTAGCTACGGAAATAACACTGGAACGGCCGTGTAATCACGGGTTCACATTTATTCCGGACTAGAACAAGACACATTTTGCGAACAAAGGTTGAGTCTAGATTAGTAAAGAAATATAAAAAGGTTGAATTCCTCGTTTCAGTGGTTGAAATTGTTGTGTGCCTGTCCCCTGACGAGTGTGAAATTAAATAAAGAGGGAATTTGGAGCCACATAGAGATAGACGGGCATAATTGGGTGTATTACTCTGTGGTGTAATAAAAATAAAAAAAAATAAAAAAAGAGAGATAGTAAGAGGTGTGTAGTGGAGAATTATGGAGGAGTACAGAGAGGAATGTGTTGGGAGACTGGTGTGTAGTTTACGCTGTCAAGGTAGGCGTGTTGCCTGCTTATCTGTTTAACAGTGATGAAAATGAAATTAAATAAATCTCTTAGTGTGTTAATACAGGAAGCTGCGGACCTGGACCAACTGCCCCCACAAGCACAGCGGCCGAAGCAAAATTATAGGTAATGGGAACCACACCCAGCACGAATCAGCAGCTGTGAAACAGACAGCAGCGAGGAGAGAATTAGAGGAGAAATTAAGAGAAGTTTTAACACATAAAATTGGGGCCAACGGACTTGTGGAGGTTGGGAAGGCGTCCGGAGCATCACAACAAAAAGGTGAAACAAAAACACACACAAGCAGAGAAATCTGAGAGAAAGGCTCCTTTTAAGGTAACGCCTAGTTTGAGAAAAAGATAAAATTAACCTGCCTGCCTACAAATGCACACACACGCAATGAAGAAACAGCTTACACTCATGAACACGTGAAGATTTTCCAGCAAGGCTAAAGCAGCGAAACTTAACATACACCTGTTGTTAAAGGATAAATACATTACTGACAAATAAACTCTCTGGGTTGCAGGACAACAATTTAACTTCAAAGAAAAAGACACTGGTCTGACCAACCAGTGAAGACATGACAAATTTAGGGGTTAAAAGATTCAAATTGTGACATGTTTTCTGCTGATTGATTGATACAAGTGATTACTGAATGAAAGAAAATTTCTTTTTGGGCTTTTAAACATGATCTTAAGAATTTTAACAGGTGCATGTTGTCCTGTCAACTTGGTGGGTTAGGAGTTGATTATATCGGGAGAGAAAAAAAAACAAAAAAAAAGGGGGAGAGAAGGCTGACACAGGGCCTGGTCCCGGTGTTTCTCCCCTCTCGTTGTAATACAGCCAACACAACATCATTTTCCTGTTCGTATGCTTTTGTTTTTTGTCTGTTTTTGTTTTTTGTTTTTCTCTATATATATTTAATTACAGGCTCCTTTGCCGGCCCTGAAAGCCGAGGCTGACTGGACTCCTGCTCTCCCCCATACGTGACACTGACCAAATGCTGTAACAGCTGGACCCACAACAACAACCTGAAAAAGTCAACAGTGCTGCAGGAATGCGATCTCATGCAGCAGAGACGGAGAGCACTAAACCTAAGGCCCGTTTCACTACACGGGGGAAAATTCCCAGACTGCGTCAGCTGACAGAGCTCAGCTGTGACGAGACGCCCGCCAAGCCCGAAGGAAAAGTAAGGCCGAGCAAAAGAATGCTGACCTTGATAACTCTGCATTTACACTGTGCAGGACAGTGATGGACCAACACGGAGGATCGGGCAGCAAAAAGGGCGTGACCGAGACAGAAGGAGTAACTGAGGACAGAAGGCACCTCAGAATGGACAAAAAACACAGGAGAAGATGCAGGTTGTCACCTGCGGTGAGCATGGACACTGGAGAAAGGACTGCCCCAATTGGGGTCAGAACCAGGATGGACAGAACTTCGAGCAGCAGCAGCAATGGTCGCAAACAAACTGAAAAGGAGGAGGGCAGGACCCCAGGGCATGCTTCAGGCCGTGGTTTACCCAGAACACCAGAACAGGAAAGTGATGAACACACACACACACACACACACACACACACACACACACACACAGATTCAGAATGAAGTGAAATACACACATGAATACATGTGCACTCGTTGATTGAGTGAGAAATGACACACACACACACACACACACACATACACACATTGGAATGCTGATTCACTGAGAAGTGATACACACACATACATATGCACACACTTGTGCAATGAGAAGTGATCCGCACACACACACACACGCTGATGCAATGAAGAATGCTTTGCTTATGCTGATATGCAAAATGCTGCACACAAACATCCCAATGCATAATTTTTATGAGGAGCCATTGATTACCATTGATTACTTAGAATGTGTTATATGTCACTCAGAGGGCATTTATGTAGATTTTAGGAATAAGCTCTAAAACGGTTTGGTTATGAAAACAATGTCTGTGCGTGATGTCTGTTTATGGCTCAAGGCCTTGACTGAATTCTTTGCTGTGCCTCACACAGCCCTGATGAGGAACAGTGGCACAGAGTGAAAATGATGAATTAATAGTGTAAGTTTTAGGTCGGAGTACGGCATTTTATGTGATTGAGATTTAATTCAAGGAGGAACAAAAGGTGTTACGGCACCTGAGGTTCTCATTCCCGCACAATATTGTCCCGGCAGGAAGCAAAACGTTCCTGTGAATTTTTGGTTGATTTTTTGGTGTTGCTTAGCGCTAGCTTGATTTTATCAGTGAGCTTTGGCTTGTGTTCTTTCTCGTAAGCGAGAGAGGGATAGTTTTATGCTTGGACATGTCTGCAATGGGCCCTAGTTTTGTGTTATTTTTAGTAGTGTTTTGTTGGTTATGTCTGTTTTCATTTTTGTTACAGTGCACTGAGGAAAAACAAATGAGAGGTGTGATCCACCGGTGGTGATATGTTGATATTTTGTGAGTTCATGATTTAACAATCAGCTCTTTAAACCAGGCCTGAAAGATTGAGATTTAAAGCGCTATAAAATATTATTACTGTAAACAATTGCAAAGTGTGCTTCTCCATGATTGTAATTGGCTTGGGAGAAATTCACTTATAGGGAACACTGAGAAGTTCTGAGTCTAAAAGGATTACACCGAGTCAATCCGGCCCAAAGAATAACAAGGAATTGTTTTCCTTTAAAATGATGACGTCATCTTGCTGGTGATGGATGCTCGAATAGGTTGCGCGTGAGACTCCGTTATCAGCAACATCTGGTATGAATGTGTGTGGAGGTATGCATGTGAATGGACTGTGAATGGACTGATGACTAAAAGCTTTGACTGACTTGATACTGAGACAATGACTGCACCAACTTTAGGATTAGTAAATGCCAATAAACAATTCACCCAGCGGTCAAGAGAAGGGTGGATGCTTCGTTTTGTTTGTTTTGTTTTTGCAGGAGCAGGAGGATAAGAGAGACTGGAGGAGGAGACTGTAGCTTCATATAAGTATGAACTGCAGACTTAACACTTTGGTTGCTAATTCGGAGTTACTGATGTTTGCATTAAGAAAACTGTGCTATATTAGCTGTGTTTTGATTAAGGTATCATGTTATATTATTGGGAATGCCAAATGCTACAGTGGAGGAAAACTATTGATATCACTCATGACTGGAATATGTTACTATTAACCATAGCAGGCCACTGTAAAAAGTCAATTAAATTTTATAGAGGAAAATCGCCAAAACTTTAACAATACCTATGAATGACTGGCCACATTCAGAATAGAGATATCCAATAACAAACATTGGGCCACGTGATTTAGGTTCTCGCTTGAAATAGTAGGTTATTAAAAGTAGAATATAATCGACAGGGACATTTGATAGGATGTGGTACTGAAAAAGAACAAGAGCAAAGTAAAGAAAGAAAACCTATTGTGTTTAGTTTTGATAAATTCAAATTAAAATGTACCATTACACTCAGAGGATCAATATGAAATTCAATATATGCAAAATTTGTATGAAGTACATGACTGAAAACTGTTCTGTCCTGAGCTTTTGTTTCTATAGCACCCACTTGACCACACCAACAGTTTCTCGCCACCAACAGGGGGTATTTGCAAGGAATAGGGAGGAATATCATCAAAACCGGGAAAGGTAAGCCTCGAAGGGGGTGATAACACCATAACTTTCACTTATGGTCAAATTCTCAAAATTTGACCCCAAACTTGAAAATTCTTCAAACATTTAGAGACAGAGTGGATAAACATAAAGTCGCAAACCACATAAGGATGGAGCATTTGAATCAATAAGATGGTGAAATAACACGCAGTAAAATGTGGATCATGTTGATTATGTTTATTCCAGTGTGCAGAGGAGTCAATTCCCTTCACAAAGTTTATAAATTCACTTGAACCAAAACTAGGAGCACCCGGTGCTGCAAGAGTTAATAGTCACAATACCCAAGGATAAGCACAAGAGCGTGACTGATATGATGGGACTGGGATTTTGCTACACTTAATTATTGCAGACACAACTAAAACTATAACTGAAACTAATCAAAACTAAACTAAACTAGCAAACAATTGGTAAAAACTGATTAAAACTGATATAAAATTGAAAATCTGAAGTCGAAGCTAAATAAAAATAAAAACTAATGAAAATTGCAAAACTATTACAACCCTGGTCCAGACTAAGATGGCGTTGGACATCTTCAGGGCAGAAAAGGGTTGGTGTGACTAAGGTGTGGTTTGGCTTGTTGTATGTACATTTCAAAATGTTACAGCTCTGGATGGACCAGTTACCAGGGCATGGAAGGATGACAGACTTCATTACATGAGGAGAAGGGAAATTTCCGGGATTGAGGATCCTCTGGGATGACAAGGCTGGAGCAACGGTACTCGAGAGAAGAATTTCTGATACTTTCTGAGATATGATGTCACTAACCTTCTCTTTTAATTGTCTAGCTCCAATGAATTGAAACATGGGAGTGTGTCAAAAAGGGGGAAGTTGAGTCCGAACACCAAACAATGGTTTTATGAACATCTTATGACGTTATTTCTGTGTTTAATAATTTAGGTATGGCAAAACTTAAGCATATAAGGTGTTACACTTAGAAATGGTTCATTAATTTTTGATTTCTTTTACACACACATAGATTATGATTAGAATAGGTCCTGAACATAATATTTTAAACCAAATTTGAATCATTAGAACAACAATGGATAACAATATTAGATTATCAAGGCTAGGGAGAGAGGTGTTTTGGTTTTCTGTCTCTTGCAGAGAAAGGAACAGACACCAGACGGGGACACGGAGATGTGAGGACCCTTCACAGCAGAGACAGATGTAGGGACTGCCGAGACAGCAACTGGGGTCAAGTGTAATGGCGTTTGGGCTCCTGGAGAACATGGATCCCACAAACACAGCAATAACCATGAAGGGGTTGGCGAAAACCAGGAACACCAGACCAACGAGGTTCGAGAGGCTCTTGGCAAAAAGGGGGACACGGCGGTGATCCCAAAAACACACAGATCCTTGTTTGAAATCGGGGCAGAATAATCCCCAGAACTGTGCAATGACTAAAGGGTGGTCTAACCCCGGAGGTCGAAGAAAGAAGCTGAGAATCACCCAACTGGAAGACACTGGTAGCTGCAGCAATAAAAATAAAGGTTAAAAGCTCCTTAGACAGAGGTTCTAGTCTAAGTACATTTCAAAGGTATAAGGGGGCATTAAAAAGGGGGTGGAAAACTGGAGCACCAAAATAAAGCTGTGGGAGAATTGGGGAGTGATGGGAGTGTCATCTGTAACTGCTGTTATGGTTGTAAATCTAACTTTGCTTGCATCTGAACTGCGTGAGCACGGAGGTCATCCCACATATGGTCCACCCGTTAAAGGGGGACAGAGGGCCTCAGGACCAAGAAGAACTGGACCTTGCGACCCTGGAGTGCATGTTATAAGTGATCTCTTTTAAGAGATCAAAAGGGGGAATTATTAGATTATTCTGTTATTATATGTTACCTTATATATGTAATCAAAGTAGTTGAATTAGAATACTGCTGTAGATCATATTATACCCTTTAATATAGAGTGTGTGAGCTGTATGTAGTTTAGTTCTCATTATACTTTTGAGTTAACAGAACATGTTCACATATTAGTTCATTAGATAAATGTGCATCACTCTGTATCCTTGATCTGCTGGGAATGTGTTACACTGTTTTCTTGACATGTTCTATTGTTGAATCATGAAGAGAAGGAGACTCTGTGTCTAAGACAGGGGAGATAGACAGACCACATTCCATACCCCCACCTTACAGAAAGCAGAGAAACAACTGCCGAGGTCATAACTTAGGCACTGTAACGGAGAAAGAATGTGATGTTTTGGCTTTACGACTAGATGGGGGCCACTAGAGACTATCAAAAGCTGAGCAACCCGTCACCATTTTGAGACTTGCTGTGACCCTCTTCAGGCATGTCTCCCCATCATGATGGTCCTTATGCTCTTAAGTGTTGAATTGTATGGAAATAAATGATTGTTGATTGAGCATAAATACACCGAGTATTGTCCTTCCTTCAGCCCAAAGATTCAAAGAATTGGGAGATTTCAACACTGTGCTGTTGTCACTCGTTCAATGAAAAGGGGTTTAGAACCACTGCCTGATGTAGATGAAGACTTATTTGAAGGAGGGAGTAAACTCAGGAAAACAAAACGACAACATAGGCAGGAGAAAAATAAAAACAGTGGTAGGGCAAAATTTCCAGAACCAACCTTACCAATGTCTCCACCTATTGATCTTCAGTGGGAGTTTCCCAATAATTTTAGAGAAAGACAGGAAAATGATTCATCTTTAAAACCTCTTTAAGAAAGCATGCAACGTGGATGATGGAAAAGAAAATGATGTAGGGCTTAAAAGGGTAACTGGAGAACCTTTCATAATAAAGGATAAACTTCTGTATCTAGCGGACATGGAGAAACCCAGACTTGTTGTACCAAAAGAGTACCGATCAGTAATCCTGCATTTGGGTCACACTGTACCATGGTCAGGACATTTAGGACAGGCAAAGACTTACAATCGTGTTGCTCAACGTTTTTACTGGCCAGGATTGTACAAAGATGTGGTTGACTACTGCAAAACATGTCATGAATGTCAGAAAGTGGCTCCTACCAAAATGTCAGACCGAGCCCCGTTGCAAACATTACCAATAATGAATGTACCTTATGAGAGAATAGCTATGGATATCATAGGTCCTTTACCTAAGAGCAGTAGTGGTCATAAATATGCGTTAGTCATTTGTGATTATGCCACAAGATATCCAGATGTTTATCCACTGCGTTCTCTGCAGGTCAAACACATTGTTTGATGCTTAGTAGACCTTTTTTCCAGAGTTGGCATTCCAAAGGAGATCCTGACAGATCAGGGTACCAGTTTTATGTCACATTTGATAAAGTCTCTTTATGACCAACTTGGTGTAAAAGGTATTCGAACTACTCCCTACCATCCAGAAACGGACGGTCTGGTGGAATGATTTAATGGTACATTAAACCAAATGTTGAGAAAGTTTATTGATGATACAGGCAAAGGTTGGGATAAATGGTTGCCTTTTCTGTTGTTTGCATACAGAGAAGTACCACAGGCTTCAACTGGTTTCTCCCCTTTTGAGCTGCTCTATGGAAGGCAGGTTAGAGGCCCCCTGGATATGCTGAAAGAGAACTGGGTGGCTGGAGTGGCACCGGGGTCTACTGAAGTGGCTTCGACGATGAACATCATTTCCTACATATTGCAGATGAGAGACAAACTGGAAACATACAGAGAACAGGTTAGAGACCATATGCAGAAGGCGCAGCAAAAGCAAAAGGTATGGTATGACAAGCATGCCTGTGAGAGAGAACTAAAGACTGGTCAAAAAGTTTTGGTACTTTTGCCTACTGGACCAAGTAAGTTGCTGGCTAAGTGGCAAGGACCTTATACTGTGACCAGAAAAACCGGCCCAGTGACATATGAGGTCACTTGTCCAGAGAAACACAAATCAAAGCAACTGCTACATGTAAACTTGTTAAAAGAGTATCATGAAAGAAACGCCCCAGAACCAGGTGTGAAGCAAATCCTGATGGTACAAGATGTTCGGCCTGACGACAGTGGCATTCTAGAGGTTGGAGAAGCTGAGATGAGCCCATTCAGAGGCATGCCCAAATCTGAAGACCCTCCTGAACATCTGACTGAAGATCAATGGCAACAGTTGAATGAGGTGAGGCAATCCTTTCCATCTTTGTTCTTAGACACACCGGGGCGAACAAATGTCATAACACATAACATCATCTTGAAAGACACAAAACCTCTTCGTCTTAAGCCTTACAGGATACCAGAACGGATGGTGGAACCGTTGAGGAAGGAGGTTCAGATGATGCTAGAACTGGGAGTGATTGAGCCCTCAAGGAGTGAGTGGTCAAACCCCATTGTACTTGTTCCAAAGAAAGACTCCCCTCAACTACGTTTTGTTCAGACATGAGAAAGCTAAATAGTATTTCCTGTTTTGATTCTTATCCAATGCCACGGATTGATGAGCTACTGGAAAGACTAGGAAAGGCTAGATACATTACAACCTTAGATTTGTGTAAGGGTTACTGGCAAGTGCCCTTAGAGCCATCCTGTAAAGAATACACAGCCTTCCAAATTCCAGGAATGGGCTTATTTCAGTACACCGTGTTGCCCTTTGGTCTTCATGGGGCACCTGCAACTTTTCAAAGGTCGATGGACATTATCCTTAATGGTTGTTCAAAGTTTGCAGCTGCCTACCTGGATGATGTGGTGATTTACAGTGAGTCTTGGGAGGAACACCTGCAGCATCTAAAGGTTGTGTTGGCAAAGATCCAGGAGGCTGGTTTGACTCTGAATGTGAGCAAGTGTGCCTGGGCACAAGAAGAGGTGAGGTATCTAGGATACATTGTTGGCCATGGACAAATAAAGCCACAAGTTGAAAAGGTAAAGGCTATACAAACAATTCCCAGACCTAAAACCAAAAAGCAAGTGAGGTCGTTTCTGGGCTTGGTTGGCTGGTATCGGAGGTTTATTCCCCATTTCTCAACCTTGGCAGCCCCTCTTACAGATCTCACGAGAAAACACGCTTCTAAAGTGATGTGGAATGACGACTGTGAACATGCCTTCCAATGTTTAAAGAGACAGATTTCTGAAGCCCCTGTTTTGCAAAGCCCGGATTTTTCCAAACCATTTGTTGTACAGGTAGATGCCTCTAATGTTGGACTTGGAGCAGTGCTGGCTCAAGGAGAAGCTGGTGAAGAAAAACCTGTGCTTTTCTTAAGTAAGAAGCTGTTTGACAGGGAAAAAAACTATTCTACAGTAGAAAAAGAAGGACTGGCAATTAAGTGGGCAATTGATTCGTTGAAATATTATCTCCTTGGAAGAGAATTTATTCTTCAGACGGATCACCGATCCCTGGTGTGGATGCACTCCAAGCAACATCAGAATGCGAGGATACTGCGCTGGTGCCTAGCCCCCCAGCCATACCAGTTCACCGTCCAGCATTGTCCGGGTAAGAACAATCTTATTGCTGAGACTATCTTTCCCGTTTGCCGGAGATGTGTCGACCAGAAAGGGGGGGGGGGGGGGGGGGGGGTAGTGAGTAATGTTGGGAAGCATTTAGGTAACAAAGTGTTGCAGGTTACCTTTGTGGTGGCCATCTTGTTTTCCCAGTAAAGAGGAAGCCTGCCTCAATTGCAGCTCTTTTATAGGCCAGTCTGTATTAAGAAGGTGTGTCTTTAGAGTATTTAAAGGGAGCAGGAAATGGATTGGGGGCCATTTTGAAAAGTTGATGTCTGCATGTGCATGATGTTGGCAAGAGACAGTAAAACAATTACTTTAATTGGGATGGAGTGAAGTCTGATGTTTCCCTCACCACCCCTCACTGTGTAACAGTCTTCCTCTGCTGGCACTCCTTTTATTCTTTCTATCTCTCTGGTGCTCTTTCTTTTTTCCCCTTTCTATGTGTGTATATGTGTATCTCTAGGTGTGTCACTCTGATAACCATTTTCAGCCGTGTTGAAAATGACCTACAGCAGACCACTGGTGTAAATGTCTCTGGCCAACTAATGAAAATGAGAATTCATCAGCTGAGAACCTACGATCCTCTAGTGATCCCTGTGTTGCGTGCTTGAGAGTTATACCAAGGAATCAAATAACATTCTGATTTGAGGCTTTCTTTTTCAGAGGAGCCACAGTATCCAGAATTATACACATTCAGAACTATTAACAAGATAATTGACTTCTATGGATAGCTGTCTGCACTGTGTTGCTACATGGCATTGAAAAAGCTAACAGTGGAGGAATTACTTTAGTTACATCACTTTCAGAAAGACATCTATTGTAATGAAATGTATTCCCCACTGCAGTCTAATCAATTATTATAAATTGTTAAGACCCAATATCATGTTAATCAAATGTGTGCATTTATATGTGTGACCTCCCACCAGAGGATAACAAAGTTAATAGCAGAGTTGGGGCTGTCATTTTAAGCATCATTGTCAATGTTACAATCATCCACTAAAATCATTTTGTGTGAACTAAGTACTACATCAGAGAAACTGAGTAATTCCCAGATGATCAACAACAACAAATTATTTGTGTTGTTTTTTTTCCAGCCACGTTGGAAAAAGCTAACAGTCAGGCTTTCATATGAATTAAAAGTCTGTCTGGGTCTTTGGTTGATTAATAAGGTGGAGTGGAAAATTGCTGCCTCTCCCCCTCTTCGGCTTGTGCTTCAAGAATTCTGACAGTTGATGTGACTCAGTGTGTGACACAATTATCCTGCTGTGACCACGTTTCTGTAAGACAGAACAATATGTTGAGTAATTATGAAAACATTTACAAACAGGGACTTAGAAGACAGACACGTATTGATATAAAATCCGCATTTAACTGCTTTATTCTTTTGGTGGAACTGTTCTTGGAACCAAGATGGCGCCGCGTATGGTCGCCCTGGTGCTTCAGTGCGTTACTTTTGTTTTGTTTTTGTGCATTTCTTCTGTGTCTGGGCACTCCTCTGGATACTCGTACACCAGAGAAGAGCTCCTTAACTACAGGACTACAACGCCTGTGGATTTATTTCCAATATTTGTCGCATCTGCGGCAGATTTACTGCTGACTCTGACCAGGAAAGCGAGACGCCGAAAGAGAGGGAAGCGAGCCGGCGCACTCGTGCGTTTGAGGAGACGCGGACTGCGAACTGCTCTTCCTGGGATCTTCCTTTCTAATGTACGCTCACTCGGGAATAAGATTGACGAACTGGCCCTGATGAGAAGCATGAACAGAGACTTTGCCTCCTCCTGTGTCTTATGTTTTACGGAGTCGTGGCTCAGTGAGAACATCCCAGACTGCGCGCTCAAGCTGGGGGGCTTCCATCTGCTGCGCGCGGACCGGCAGGCCGCTCTCTCCGGTAAGTCCAAAGGTGGAGGTCTCTGCTTCTACATTAATAGTGGCTGGTGCACAGATGTGACAGTGATTGCTCAGCACTGCTCTTCCTCTCTGGAATATCTTTTTATCCACTGCAAACCGTTTTATTCTCCGCGGGAGTTTGCTTCATTCATCCTGGCCGCTGTTTACATCCCGCCAGACGCAGATGCGCAGGCAGCTCAGTGCGCACTCGCGGAGCAGATACTGCACATGGAGCGGACATTCCCGGACTCTCTCATCATTGCTCTTGGGGACTTTAACAAAGCCAATCTGAGCCATGAGCTTCCCAAATACAAGCAGTATATTAAATGCCCGACCAGAGAGGAGAGGACATTAGACCACTGTTACAGCACGATCAGCGGGGCCTATCGCGCGGTGCCCCGCGCTTCACTCGGACTTTCTGACCACGTCATGATCCACCTAATCCCCGCGTACAGACAGAGGCTGAAGCTCTCCAAACCTGTCGTGAGGACTAAAAAACTGTGGAGCAACGAGGCTGTGGAGGAGCTTCGCACATGTCTGGAGTCTACAGACTGGGACACAATGAAGGCTGCTTCTAACAGCTTGGACGAGTTTACGGACACTGTCACCTCCTATATCCACTTCTGTGAGGACAGCATTGTGCCATCACGCACCAGGGTGAGTTATAACAATGACAAACCCTGGTTTACTCCTAAACTCAAAAAGCTGTGGCTGGAAAAGAGAAAGGCATTCAGAAGCGGAGACAGGGACTGCTACAGAGAGGCCAAGTACAGGTTCACTAAAGAAGTGGACATTGCTAAACATCAGCACTCTGAGAAGATGCAGCAGCAGATCTCAGAGAATGACTCGGCCTCTGTGTGGAAAGGTTTTAGGAATATCACAAACTACAAGCCTAAAACCCCCCACTCCACTGATGACTTGCTCTTAGCCAACACCCTTAACGACTTCTACTGCCGTTTTGACGAGCCATCAGGCAGCCTTCACACCTCCAACGGCCCCAACAATAGAGGCATTTTGGACACTAATTCCCCCACCTCTCCCCCCTCCATAGAGCCATCACCACCTTCAAACTGTTCACCTACAACACCCCCCTCCTCACCCCACACAAAAGAGGATTTCACACCACCTCCTCCCACCACAACTCTTCATATTCATGAAGCAGATGTGAGGAAGCAGTTTAAGAACCTGAATGCTCGGAAAGCTCCCGGCCCAGACGGCGTGTCTCCTGCCACCCTCAGACACTGTGCAAACGAGCTGGCCCCAGTGTTTTCTGGCATTTTCAACTCCTCACTGCAGGCATGTCATGTGCCTGCCTGCTTCAAGTCCTCCACCATAATCCCTGTCCCCAAGAAACCTAGGATCACTGGACTAAATGACTACAGACCCGTGGCTCTGACATCTGTGGTCATGAAGTCTTTTGAGCGCCTAGTTCTTTCCCATCTCAGGACCCTCACGGCCCCCCTCCTGGACCCCCTGCAGTTTGCATATAGAGCCAACAGGTCTGTAGACGACGCCATCAACATGGTCCTACACTTCATCCTGCAGCATCTGGACTCCCCAGGAACCTACGCCAGGATCCTGTTTGTGGACTTCAGCTCTGCCTTCAACACCATCCTTCCAGACCATCTCCGAGACAAGCTTTCCCAGATGAATGTGCCTGATCCCATCTGCCGGTGGATCACTGACTTCCTGACGGACAGGAAGCAGCATGTGAGGCTGGGAAAGAATGTCTCGGACTCCCGGACCATCAGCACCGGCTCCCCTCAGGGCTGTGTTCTTTCTCCTCTGCTCTTCTCCCTGTACACCAACTGCTGCACCTCCAACCACCAGTCTGTCAAGCTAATCAAGTTTGCAGATGACACCACCGTTATTGGGCTCATCTCTGACGGGGATGAGTCTGCCTACAGGAGGGAGGTTGAACGTCTGGTGTCCTGGTGCAGCCACAACAACCTGGTGCTGAATGCCCAGAAGACAGTGGAGATTATTGTGGACTTCAGGAAGCACACAGCCCCACTCCCCCCCATCATCCTGACTGACACCCCCATCACCTCTGTGGACTCATTCCGCTTCCTGGGTACCACCATCACCCAGGACCTGAAGTGGGAGCCCACCATCACCTCTGTCATCAAGAAAGCCCAGCAGAGGATGTACTTCCTGAGGCAGCTGAAGAAATTCAACCTGCCAACACGGACGATGATGCAGTTCTACACTGCAATCATCGAGTCCATCCTCACCTCCTCCATCACCGTGTGGTACGCTGGAGCCACTATCAGGGACAAACAGAGACTGCAGCGTGTTGTGCGCTCTGCTGAGAAGGTGATTGGCTGCAGACTCCCATCTCTGCAGGACCTGTACACCTCCAGGACATTGCGGCGTGCAGCTCGGATCTCAGCTGACCCTTCTCACCCTGGACACAGTCTGTTTGACCTGCTCCCCTCAGGCAGGAGGCTCCGGTCCATTCGCACCAGAACCTCTCGCCATAAGAACAGTTTCGTCCCCTCTGCTGTTGGACACATGAACAATAACCATATGACTGTTCCCACCACTAACACATGACCCTACGCTGTGTCACTGCATCATTCCATGTTTGGCACTGATCACCACCTGCACTCATGTATATATCTTTCTACGTAGCACTCTTAATTCTTATTCTCATGTATATATCTCATGTATAGCTCATGCACATATCTTTCTACGTAGCACTTTTAATTCTTATCCCTACTTTTATTTTTTCATGTCTATTTAAGTGCTATTTATGACACTATTTAAGTGCTATTTATGACACTATGTTTGCACTGAAGCACCGCAGCAATTTCCTAATGTTGTAAACCTGCTCAACATTTGGCAATAAACCCCTTTCTGATTCTGATTCTGATTCTTTGTGTGTGTGTGTACGTGTGTGTGTGTGTTTGTGTTTACGCGTAAGTAATTTTTTGCTATTGTTTGCTGTTTTTTGATGCAGATATAGTCTCTATGGGTTTATGGGGGATAATGGGATTTGAGAAGCTGCAGAGAGCCGTGTAAGACTGCAACTCTGCTTCCTGGGCCTCTGGATAGACATGTTTTCTGGGACTTAATACATTTGGACAGATTTCTAGAAATTAGAGCTACTCCATCTGAAG
This sequence comes from Diplotaxodon limnothrissa, assembly GCF_057381915.1. Lineage (NCBI taxonomy): Eukaryota > Metazoa > Chordata > Actinopteri > Cichliformes > Cichlidae > Diplotaxodon > Diplotaxodon limnothrissa. The sequence goes on from NC_140597.1 coordinate 17,104,498, forward strand.
TGAGATGGATACCAGTTTTCCTAACAAGACTACTTTTTTCCCAGATATTTTCCCAAAAATTTATAAAGCCCACTTTATAAATTTGTTGGATCCTTCTGAGGCAGCCAGACATAAGGAGAGCATATGGCTAAGCATGTCACGTCTAGTCTGACTGGGAGGGGATCAGAAAAAACTACCACTGTTGTTGGTGTTGGTGTGTTTTTTGATTTTGTTACTGCCAAGGTTAGGGGGAAATTATTTAATAAAAGTAGGCATTCTATATTTTAATTGCATAGGGTTAGTTATGGTTAGGGTTGTGATCCTTGGAGGATTTGAAATTTGTCAGATAGGAGTATATCTCAGTCCTCAAAGGATACAGGGTTTTCTAAGTGCATGTGCAAAATGATTAACATTATCTGCCTGTCCCAGTATTTGATATTGTAGCTGGCATCACGACAGACTTCCAGAAACAAAAGCTGTATCTTGAGGCAGCAAACATTTAATCTAAAAATAGCTGGTTTTGGTCATACCCTTTGTGTGTTTTGTATGTTTTTTTTAATACTGTCTAAAAAGTGCTAGTTTTTAAAATTTTGTCTCTTCTCATAAAGCGCTTTTTCTGTTGTTGATTGATCTATTGACTCATCAATTGGTTGATCGATCTATTAGCTATTCTGAAGTCACTTAAATGCTTTGAAATGTGACTGTTAAGAAAAAGTCCCACACACGTGCGCACACTGTCAGACTGCCAGCAAGTAATCAATCTGACACTTTTGACAGCCTCACTGGAGTACAAATTGGATAAATAATAATCTGCAGCATGTCGTGACTCTCTCTCTCTGTCTGCGTGTGTGTGTGTGTGTGTGTGTGTGTGTGTGTGTGTGTGTGTGTGTGTGTGTGTGTGTGTGTGTCAAATCAAATCAAATCAAATCACTTTTATTGTCACATCACATGTGCAGGCACACTGGCACAGCACATGCGAGTGAAATTCTTGTGTGCGAGCCCCACAAGCAACAGAGATGTGCAAACACAACAACACAAACGAGCAAAATACAAGAATGGCCAACCTGAAACTAATAAATATATGTACAATATATAATAGTGTATGCATTTCTGGATGTGTATACTAAATATTTTCCTACGTGTGTGTGTGTGTGTGTGTGTGTGTGTGTGTGTGTGTGTGTGTGTGTGTGTGTGTGTGTGTTTACGCATCCATGTGTATGTGTTTTTCAGACACCCATCAGTCAATGAAACCTCAGGGATTCTCTATGATGGTGGGATTTCTTTCTGCCTCTTCCCAACGTCACTCTATATTAGGGCCCCCTGTCACTGTCTGTCTCTCTCACTCACACAAACACACACTCGCAAGTTATAAAAATGTATTCAATAGATATACAGTAGCAGCACCCTCACCACACTTATTGTTTTTGGTGAGGATGAATGTACTTGTCAAAATTAATGCGTTAACGCAAATTAATCCGCCATCATAGTCAATGTGATTAAAATTTTTAACATAATTAACACATCTGGAGTGCAGAATGACTCAAAATCCCTGATATGTTTCCCTCAACGCATTTCGGGCAGTTTGTCCAAGTACAGTTACCTTTGCACATGAGCAAATGGGCAGTTGATCTGGTAGTGACGGGCAGCTGAACCAATCAACTCAATATGGAAGATGATAAACGCACATTGGCCTTCTCGATGGGAAATTTGAATATTAAAATAACAAGACGGAACAGTCGACCTACATAAAGTATTATGCACATTGTGCAAGAAGGATTTTTCTTTTCACCGAAGCACTTCCAGCTTAAAATATCACATTGATGCGAAGCATGCGTTAGTCGGAGATGCTGCTAGGATTTTGGCTAACGTGTCACACAGTGGAAATTTGTATTTATCCTGTGTGTCGTTTTATTTGCATGGTTTTATTCTGTTTCTATTGCATGGTTTTTAGTGTTTTATGTGACATGGTTTTTATCCACTGTGGACTGGCTGCACATGGGACAAATTACCTGATAGGGACCACCTGCTGAGGCAGGGGTGTGTCCAGAGGTGGCCTATCAGCTGTGTAAAGACCTTTTAAAAACAGGCTAGCTGAGCACTGAAAGAGAGAGGCCCCAGACTGGAAAGTTAATGTGAGATGGCCAGTGTGACCCGGCGGCCCAGTCCTGACCTCATGGAACAGCAACAGCAACAGCAACAGTAAGAGACAACACGTGTGATTGGCAGCAGGGCAGAGGTTTACCTCTGCCTGCATTTGTGAGTAGGGTCTCTACTGTTGTTTACTGGGTGGAGCTGGATTGGGAGAGGGTTGCCATGGCCATGAGCCAGGGCCGCTTCTGGGACCATTGTTCTGGCCCCTATTTGTTATTTTACAGGACACCGACGCAAGGGGAGCTGTGGCGGTGGTCGCATGATGGATTTGGGTGCAGAACGCAAGCCAGGCTGGGAAGTGATGGGCCAGCGGAAGGACAAGAAGCTGGGAAGCTCTTTCTTGTCTGCCGAAGATGAGGCTGGCGTGGACTCTGCTCTAAAGAAGGAATTCCTGGCCTGCTGATGGACCCATGATGAACATGTGGCATGTTCATCATGGGGGGGGGGGGTTAGTGAATGTAGAAAATGGTAGTTTTACGGGTTTTAGAATTGTTTTATTTAGTTTTAGTAGACTGACAACATTTTATTATGTACATTTTAAGGGTGTTTTTATTTGTGCTCCCTGGCCTAGTGATAAACTGTTTCTGATCAGACCTGCTTCCTCTCTGTGCCCGTGGTATCTGACTCGCTTGCTCCCCCTTGCATTTTAAAGAATCTTTCTTTTTAGCATGACACTTTGGCACGACCACTTTACTGTCGCCGCGTGTTACAAACGCGTCACCCAGCTTGCGACAAACCACTCACGGAGCATCGGGGGCTCAGTAAGTCTACCTCTGACATATTGACTGATACAATGCCAAGTGAGTTAGGGTTAGCAATATTAACAGGTCCTGTTAATATTGTTGAGAACACACACTTTACATAGCTTTGGTTCCTCGTATCAAGGACTTGAAGTGCCTCCCCAAGAGTGACAGAAATTGGATAAATGTTTAAAGAGTTTTTTGTTAACATGAATGTTCAAGATGTTCAATACACATGTTAATCCTGTAACCCTGTGATGGATCTGATTAAACATTTTAATTGTTTGACAGCACTAATATATTCTATATTAGTGTATACTTACGTATTAGTATGTAGGTTTTTAAAGTTGTATTTCACAGGAGAGAACCTGTGTTAAAAGATTGAGGGGAAAACTATTCAAATTCTCTTTGAATTTAAGCATTTAACATTCTTTGTGGGGGGTTTTTTCTGCATTTACTTAATTATGTTGCGTAAGTGTGTTACAAGCTTAAATATAAAGTTGAAAAAATGTAATTGCAACCAGGCTATTGATCAAGTAATTGCGATTAATCACAGAAAATTGTGTGATTAATTAATTTTCTAATCTATTGAGTGTTACGGCCCTGGGCCTTGGAGGGAGTGAGACTGTCTTGTGTTCATGCAAATCCATGTGTGCCATGACTTGTGTGTGATTGGTTACTGGGAGACCTGTGCCAACCCTCTCTTATGCAGAATGAAGTGTGCCACGGACGATTGGCTGCCAGGGGATCCAAGAGGCAATCAGTGGCTGATCGTGCCCACCTGTGGCTACAAAAGGCTGGAGGTCCTTCACTCAGTGGCTGCTGCTTAGGACTGAACATGCAGTTTGCCCTTCGTGCCTCCCTCTTCGATCTTTGTTGAACTTGTTCATATTGCTGAACTTTGTCAAACCTTGGTGCATGCTTTGAACTTAGCCTGATTAGAGTTTTGAGCTGCTAGCTGGCTGTGAGTAGAATTTTGTGATGCTGGCTTGCCTTAGTTAACCTTTAGCTTTTACTCTTGACTGTTTTTTTCTTTATGTAATAATTGTTTGCCCAGTGGTCTGTTGAACAGCCCTGTCGGTTTTCTGTTCAAAGTTTGAGATTAAAAGTCAAAGGAGCTTGCAAAGAAAAGCGTCTGGACTTCTTTAAGTTGCTTGAAGACGTTTCACCTCTCATCCGAGAAGCTTCTTCAGTTCTAAGGTCAAATGGTGGAGAGTCCCAGATATAAACCTAGTGGGAGTAACCCCCCACAGAGGGACAAAAGGACCCCCTGATGATCCTCTAATCGCCTGAGCCAAGGTGTGAAACTGGGAGTGGGTCCCAATCAGCCAGAGTTTCGGGTGAGTTCATTGTGAAACCTGGCCCCACCTTATCATGCGAATTCCTAAGGTCAGATGGCCCAGGATGTGAGTGGGCATTAAGGCGTCTGGGAAGGGATCTCAAAACTGGATTATAGATGGCAGAGAGTTAGTGTCGTAAACCCCCGCCTCTGCGACCATCTTTGAACAGAGGCGGTGAAACGTCTTCAAGCAACTTAAAGAAGTCCAGATGCTTTTCTTTGCAAGCTCCTTTGACTACGATGGCCTGGATGACTGAGAACCTTCACAGACATTTTGAGATTAAAACCTTTTTCTTTACTCAGTTTTGTGTTGGGGGCTTGTGTATGTTACTCCTTCCCTGACGCCTAGCAGAGGGGGTTGTAACAACAGCACTAATTAATATGTGTGTGTGTGTCTGCTGTACTTTTTTTTTTTTTTTTTTAAATCTATCTGAATATTTGATTTGATCTTTTTGGTTAGCTTTAAACCTACCTCTAATATGGTTTACACATACAGATGAATAGATATAACACAAGTCCATCCTGTCAAAACCTCTGATCTAGAAAATCTGTTGACTTGTATTTCTTTCATCTTTCTTTCATATAAAAGAGAGGATTCTAGCTTCCAGTCCAGAAACATACTACGAATGTTAAACAATACAGAGCTCCCCAGAAATGGTTTCCATTCTGAGAGTGTTACCTGGCACCACAGTGGTTAGCAATAGAGATTGAAAATGTGACGTCATTCAGGGGTAAAACCGCAAAGAATTCTGGGAACTCGTGGCAAGAGGTACTAGCGCACGCAGGCTTTCAATTGAAATCAGTTATACAGCGATAAAAAGAAACACACAAAATGGCAAGAAGCTGTTGTATTATTAACTGCAATAGCCGGTCGCATGACAGCCACGGAAAGCCGACGGGTAACTTTGATGGGTATGACATGTGTAGATGTGTAGATTGTTTCAAAATCTACACAGGTCTTGCCACAATGTTACCACAGAATATATATAAAACATATACATACAGTGGGGCAAAAAAGTATTTAGTCAGCCACCGATTGTGCAAGTTCCCCCACCTAAAATGATGACAGAGGTCAGTAATTTGCACCAGAGGTACACTTCAACTGTGAGAGACAGAATGTGAAAAAGAAATCCATGAATCCACATGGTAGGATTTGTAAAGAATTTATTCGTAAATCAGGGTGGAAAATAAGCATTTGGTCAATAACAAAAATACAACTCAATACTTTGTAACATAACCTTTGTTGGCAATAACAGAGGTCAAACGTTTACTATAGGTCTTTACCAGGTTTGCACACACAGTAGCTGGTATTTTGGCCCATTCCTCCATGCAGATCTTCTCGAGAGCAGTGATGTTTTGGGGCTGTCGCCGAGCAACACGGACTTTCAACTCCCACCACAGATTTTCTATGGGGTTGAGGTCTGGAGACTGGCTAGGCCACTCCAGGACTTTAAAATGCTTCTTACGGAGCCACTCCTTTGTTGCCCGGGCGGTGTGTTTTGGATCATTGTCATGTTGGAAGACCCAGCCTCGTTTCATCTTCAAATTTCTCACTGATGGAAGGAGGTTTTGGCTCAAAATCTCACGATACATGGCCCCATTCATTCTGTCCTTAACACGGATCAGTCGTCCTGTCCCCTTGGCAGGAAAACAGCCCCATAGCATGATGTTTCCACCCCCATGCTTCACAGTAGGTATGGTGTTCTTGGGATGCAACTCAGTATTCTTCTTCCTCCAAACACGACGAGTTGAGTTTATACCAAAAAGTTCTACTTTGGTTTCATCTGACCACATGACATTCTCCCAATCCTCTGCTGTATCATCCATGTGCTCTCTGGCAAACTTCAGACGGGCCTGGACATGCACTGGCTTCAGCAGCGGAACACGTCTGGCACTGCGGGATTTGATTCCCTGCCGTTGTAGTGTGTTACTGATGGTGACCTTTGTTACTTTGGTCCCAGCTCTCTGCAGGTCATTCACCAGGTCTCCCCGTGTGGTTCTGGGATCTTTGCTCACCGTTCTCATGATCATTTTGACCCCACGGGATGAGATCTTGCGTGGAGCCCCAGATCGAGGGAGATTATCAGTGGTCTTGTATGTCTTCCATTTTCTGATGATTGCTCCCACAGTTGATTTTTTCACACCAAGCTGCTTGCCTATTGTAGATTCACTTTTCCCAGTCTGGTGCAGGTCTACAATACTTTTCCTGGTGTCCTTCGAAAGCTCTTTGGTCTTGGCCATGGCGGAGTTTGGAGTCTGACTGTTTGAGGCTGTGGACAGGTGTCTTTTATACAGATGATGAGTTCAAACAGGTGCCATTCATACAGGTAACGAGTGGGGGACAGAAAAGCTTCTTACAGAGGACGTTACAGGTTTGTGAGAGCCAGAGATTTTCCTTGTTTGAGGTGACCAAATACTTATTTTCCACCCTGATTTACGAATAAATTCTTTACAAATCCTACCATGTGGATTCATGGATTTTTTTTTCACATTCTGTCTCTCACAGTTGAAGTGTACCTCTGGTGCAAATTACTGACCTCTGTCATCATTTTAAGTGGGGGTACTTGCATAATCGGTGGCTGACTAAATACTTTTTTGCCCCACTGTATTTGATATGACCAAATCTTTTAACCTTCAGCTCTATACACCGTCTTCTACAGCCTGAAACTATGAATTTTGCAGTTACATTAGCACTAAAAGACAATGGGCTCTTGTTTGCCATAAATAAATACGCCTACATCTGCTGTGTGTGAACTCTCCCTCCAGTGTTACTAAATGTTAGGTTTCTCTCTTTCTTTATTTGTACCATTGTTAATGGACCATGGTTGTTTTTCAGCTTTTTCACTGCAACCTTCCCTCCTTCTCCCTCCACTGGTAGTCAAAATGTTAATAATTATAAACAGTTAAGTCTAATGTGACATCTGTAATAATCAGTGACCTTGAGGAGCATCACATTGATTTAATCGAGGTTATTTTAGTGCTTCAATAAGCTATAATTAAAGAAGAAAGCTCATAGTTTACATCACCAGGCTCTCTTTTCTTGGAAAGTGTCATCTACACCCATAATCACTGTGTGACATGAAAACAACAGGTGGTCTCATAAATACCACAGTTGCAGCAATCAGCTGCACTCTGTGTGTTCTTAATCATTTGCTTGCCTCTCGCTGAGTGTTTTTGTTTTTGCAATAGTCATAGTTTTTGTTGTTTTCCACTTTGTTTCTGTTTGCATGTCGCTGCTATTTATAGTGGAGATGAAAGTTGGTTCTGTTTTACTGCCTAACATTTAAAAACCAACTCTAACATCACTGTTGACAACTTAATGTCCACCATCTACCTTTTATAGGATTAAGTTAAAAGTTGGGATTTGTTTTAACTACATGCTTGCCCTGTTAACATGCTTAAGATCCCACTATCCTACTTTGAGCTTAGGGTCACACGGCTGGCCACTGTCCCAGGTGTCAACAGGTCATCAGTCTTCCACAGGCCAAAGAGCCAGACAGAAAAGCACACAAATTAATAAATGTTTCATTGGACTGTGGATATGAACTGTGGATATGAACTATGCATATGAACCGCACAGAAAGGCCCCAACACATGTTCACATTGCCTTCTTGCTGTCAGGAAACCGTGCCAAAATCCTCCATTTTTTTTAACCACAACCAATTTCTCCAAATATAAAGTTAACTATTAATTGAAACATAAGACAGTTCACATAGATTTTACTTTAAACAGAAAAAAATTCAAATGGTTTCTATATCTTTTCCTATACTTTAGGTTTTAGTTCACTGTAGTAACCTTGACAAACTCTAAGCTATTTAAAAATAATTCCTATTTTGTATACGTAGTTCTGAAAGATACCCATACATTCAGATGTACTCAATATTACTCAAAGTGAAAATCACAATTTCATACAGTAACTTCTCTTTCCTCACTTCCCTCTGCAGATAGATGTGCACAGAGGTTCAACAAGGCACAGACCTCGATCAGACAGTGGGCCGACATCACTGATAAGAGACTGCATGAAGAGTGTGACTTTTAAACTGCTTTATTCATTCACTTCAGTCAAGCTGTTTTCAGTGCCCAATAGACTTAGTTTCACTTCATTTCATTCATTGTGTGTTTTATATTCACCTTCATCTTTTATGAGCTAGTTAAAATGAATTGCCCTTGTGTGATAAATAAAATTAAATGGAATTAAACTGAATTGAAACTTAGTAATTATTTAATAGTGAGTTTATTGTTAGCAATGTCGAACTGTTGGTTACATATTTATTAATGTGAATGAATGGAAGGGATGAATGGAAAAACCTTTGCATTCAACGGCCTTGTTTAATGACAAAGAAGAGACAAACAAACAAAAGTGTGTGGGTGGGTGTATGTAACACAGCAGTGATGGTTAATTTACATGATCATCACCTCAAACATGTCCTCGCATCCATCTTAGTCTGTGGTGTACTGTTCATGCTCATGCACACACACACACAAACACACTCACACACCACTTGTCTGTGCATGCATGTAGGTGTCATATAACCACTGGGGACATTGTTCCTAGTTTGACTTTTAATCTGCTGTGACACAGTGTTAGGTGCATCCCTGGATACGTATGCTGCACTCACACATGTGACTGATAGTGTAACAAGTTTGAATGAAATATTTTTTTATGAAGTTTTTTTTTATTAAAAAAAAAAACCCTATGGAAACTTCAATTTTTACAGATGTTCTGAAAGCTTCCCTTTCTTTCAGAAATCCAATATTCATATCTTGACACCAGTTGGGGTCTGCCTGTGTGCAGATCTGTGTTCTCTTGCAGCTTTAAACTTTGAACTGTTACAAAGACCAAGCCTAGTTTTAGAAACGAAGGATTAAGAATTCGAAAATTAAATTTCTGTCAACAAATATACAAAACTGTCACCTCAAATACACTTCTGAAATTCTGTTGTGCAGCACAGCAGCCTTTCATGTCTGTCTCTGGAGCTAATTCACTTACTGCCTATGCAGAGGTTTTTTTAAGTGTGTATTTCTGTGTGTGTGTGTGTGTGTGTGTGTGTGTGTGTGTGTGTGTGTGTGTGTGTGTGTGTGTGTGTGTGTGTGCGTGTAAAAGAATGATTCTTATCAAAAAATACTGAGACTGTAATCTTCAATTCTGTATAAGAGAGTTTAATCATTTGCCCAAGCTTAATATGTTTTTATTCGGTAAAGTGCAGGCAGAACCTAATTAAACTCCATTAACTGGTTTATTGCCTTAAGACAATCTAAATAAGATTTAAATAAGAGCTGAATGACTTCATTTAGTATTCAAACTCACGGAGAGAAAACACAAACAGATAAAAGGAAAGACAGAAATTTAATATAGGTCAAGGCATATATAGGGAGTGCAGAATTATTAGGCAAGTTGTATTTTTGAGGAATAATTTTATTATTGAGCAACAACCATGTTCTCAATGAACCCAAAAAACTCATTAATATCAAAGCTGAATGTTTTTGGAAGTAGTTTTTAGTTTGTTTTTAGTTTTAGCTATTTTAGGGGGATATCTGTGTGTGCAGGTGACTATTACTGTGCATAATTATTAGGCAACTTAACAAAAAACAAATATATACCCATTTCAATTATTTATTTTCACCAGTGAAACCAATATTCTCCACATTCACAAATATACATTTCTGACATTCAAAAACAAAACAAAAACAAATCAGCGACCAATATAGCCACCTTTTTGTCCCCCATAAACCCCCCACCAGAGCGGCCAAAGGTTCGCCATCGAGCCCCACCCTCAACAGAGCAATCGAAGTCACATTGCCCAGCCTCGCCCCCCTTAGTTCCTCTTCATGCCCTGTCTCCGCAGTCTGATGCGTGATGTGTGAAGGGTCCGGGCTGTGAGGATTATGGCAGTGATGACTTTTCCCAGGAGAAGCTGGGACCCTGTTTACTAGAAGGTTTTAAAATTTCTGTACTTTTAGGTGACAGGAGACATGTGGCCTGGTCAAAACACAGAGAGCTGCACTCTAAAAGATCTTTAAACATAGTAAACATACCTTGTGTGCCACAGACTGCTCCCAAACACGAGGGGACAAGTAATACCTCTAAAACACTTAAGTTGGCTTTATTAAACATTAGATCTCTAGCTGGGAAAACATTTTTAATTAATGATTTAATCACTGAGCACAGCCTTGATTTTATGTTTTTAACTGAAACTTGGTTGGACCAAAGTAACAGTGGAGCTGTTCTCATCGAGACGACCCCTCCTAACTACAGTTTTATCAGTGAGGCCAGGGTGAGCAGGAGAGGAGGAGGGGTTGCTGTCTTATTTAATGAATCATTTCAATGTAAGCAGCTATCTCCTGGAAGTTTTCAGTCTTTTGAATATGTGGCTTTACAGCTGAAGGCCCCATCCAAAGTTGTGTTTCTTAATGTTTACAGGCCTCCCAAATACTGCACAGACTTTTTTAATGACCTCAGTGAACTGCTGTCTTTGATCTGTGTTGATTTTGACTGTGTAATTATTGCTGGGGATTTTAACATTCATGTGGACAACCCTCAGGACAAAGGGACTAAAGACCTGAGTAACACTCTGGGCAACTTTGGGCTGACTCAGCATGTAACAGAGGCCACACATAATAGAGGACACACTCTTGACCTACTGATCTCCAAAGGCCTGAGCATTTCAAAGGTTACTGTGTCTGATGTGGGCCTGTCTGATCATTACTGTGTTTTCTTTGAAAGTAAAATCTCAGCCCACACAAATATATCAACAACAGTGATCACAAAACGGTGTATAACTGAACACAGTAGTGCAATTTTTAACCAGGTCTTCCCATTAACACCTGACCTGTCCAGAGGGTCAGTCAATGAGCTCGTCAATAGCTTCAATGCTAACATGTTAAATGTAATGGACACTATTGCTCCCATTAAGGTGAAGGTTATCTCTGGAAGGAAAAAGTCTCCATGGAGAAACTCCACACTGGTGAAAAATGAAAAAAGAGAGTGTAGGAAAGCTGAGCGCAGATGGAGAAAAACAAACCTCCAGGTTCATTATGACATTTATAAAGAGAAACTTCACAATTATAATTTACAACTGAGGAATGCAAGGAGGTCCTACTTCTCTGACATCATCACTAAAAACAGCCATAATGCTCGGGTCTTATTTTCTACAGTTGACAGGCTAACAAACCCTCCTGTGTCAGTGGCAGCTGAACTTCATTTGACCATGGCCTGCAATGACTTTGCCAAATTCTTCACTGAAAAAATCCAAAAAATTAGACAAGCAATTGGTACATCAACAGCAGATCCAGGATATGTACTGTGTCCACCAAAAAACTGTTTAAACACCATGAAACAGTTTCAACCTATTAACAGCAAAGACCTGGAGGACATCTTAGGTCAACTGAACTCCTCCTCCTGCTGTTTAGATGTCCTGCCAACAAGTTTTTTCAAAAAGGTCTCAAAGACTTTAGAGTCAGACCTGTTACAGATCGTCAACTTTTCTTTATTATCAGGTGTGTTTCCAGAATCACTAAAAACTGCTGTAATCAAACCTATACTGAAAAAGGACAATCTTGACAAGACACAAATGAACAACTACAGGCCAATCTCAAATCTCCCGTTTTTAAGTAAGATCATTGAAAAAGCAGTTTCTCAACAGCTCAGTTACTTCTTAAAACAGAATAATTGCTACGATGCCTTCCAGTCAGGTTTTAGACAGAACCACAGCACTGAAACCGCTCTGACCAAAGTGTTTAATGACATATGTCTGAATACAGACAGTGGAAAAATGTCAGTCCTAGTTTTACTGGATCTCAGTGCAGCATTTGATATAGTTGACCACAACATATTACTCAAACGACTGGAGAACTGGACAGGTCTTTCAGGAACTGTACTAAACTGGTTCAAAACATACGTAGAAAACAGGAAATACTTTGTATCAATAGGTAACTTCACATCTGAGCAGACAAGTATCACATGTGGAGTTCCCCAAGGTTCCATCTTGGGACCCCTTCTGTTTAACATCTACATGCTCCCACTGGCACAGATTATAAACAACAACAAAATAAACTATCACAGCTATGCAGATGACACACAAATATATATCACAATGTCACCAGGAGACCGAGGCCCTGTACAGGCTCTTGGTAAATGCATTGAGGAAATCAATGACTGGTTGTGCCACAATTTTCTCCAGCTAAACAAAAACAAAACTGAGGTAATAGTCTTTGGCGCCAAAGAAAAACGATTACAGGTCACCAGAGAACTTCAATCTATACATCTAAAAACCACAAACCAGGCGAGAAATTTGGGTGTAGTGATGGATGCAGACCTAAACTTAGAAAAACACATTAAGACAATAACAAAGTCAGCTTACTATCACCTCAAGAATATATCAAGGATAAAAGATCTGATGTCTCAACAGGACCTGGAAAAACTAGTCCATGCATTCATCTTTAGTAGGCTTGATTACTGTAACAGCATCTTTACAGGTCTACCTAAAAAATCAGTCAGACAACTACAGCTCATTCAGAACTCTGCTGCTCGAGTCCTCACTAAGACCAAAAAAGTGGACCACATCAGTCCAGCTCTGAGGTCTTTACACTGGCTGCCTGTCCGTCAGAGGATAGACTTTAAAGTTCTGATGCTGGCCTATAAAGCTCTGAATGGTTTAGGACCAAAATACATCAATGACCTCCTGACCCAGTATGAACCATCCAGATCCCTCAGGTCATCTGGATCCGGTCTTTTATCAGTTCCCAGAGTCAGAACCAGACACGGAGAAGCTGCATTCAGCTTTTATGCTCCTTATATCTGGAACAAACTCCCAGAAAGCCTCAGATCAGCTGAAACACTCAGTTTATTTAAATCCAGGTTGAAGACTCACCTGTTCTCAGCTGCATTTGAATAAAGCACCAAATCCACACTTTAAGCTTAAATTTCAAAACTTACATTTAACTACTGATTTTATCTACTGTTCTGATTTTATCTGTTTTGATTTTATATACTGTTGTTTGTTTGTTTGTTTGTTTGTTTGTTTGTTTGTTTGTTTGTTAATTAGTTAGTTAGTTTATTTGCTTGTTTTAATCAATTTTAAATCATGCTTTTTATTTGTTCTTGTTTCTAATGTCTCTGTAAAGCACTTTGAATCACCTTGTTGTTGAATTGTGCTATACAAATAAACTTGCCTTGCCTTTCTTTGCAAGGACACTCAAAAGCCTGCCATCCATGGATTCTGTCAGTGTTTTGATCTGTTCACCATCAACATTGCGTGCAGCAGCAACCACAGCCTCCCAGACACTGTTCAGAGAGGTGTACTGTTTTCCCTCCTTATAAATCTCACATTTGATGATGGACCACAGGTTCTCAATGGGGTTCAGATCAGGTGAACAAAGAGGCCATGTCATTAGTTTTTCTTCTTTTATACCCTTTCTTGCCAGCCACGCTGTGGAGTACTTGGACGCGTGTGTTGGAGCATTGTCCTGCATGAAAATCATGTTTTTCTTGAAGGATGCAGACTTCTTCCTGTACCACTGCTTGAAGAAGGTGTCTTCCAGAAACTGGCAGTAGGACTGGGAGTTGAGCTTGACTCCATCCTCAACCCGAAAAGGCCCCACAAGCTCATCTTTGATGATACCAGCCCAAACCAGTACTCCACCTCCACCTTGCTGGCGTCTGAGTCAGACTGGAGCTCTCTGCCCTTTACCAATCCAGCCACGGGCCCATCCATCTGGCCCATCAAGACTCACTCTCATGTCATCAGTCCATAAAACCTTAGAAAAACCAGTCTTGAGATATTTCTTGGCCCAATCTTGACGTTTCAGCTTGTGTGGCTTGTTCAGTGGTGGTCGTCTTTCAGCCTTTCTTACCTTGGCCATGTCTCTGAATATTGCACACCTTGTGCTTTTGGGCACTCCAGTGATGTTGCAGCTCTGAAATATGGCCAAACTGGTGGCAAGTGGCATCTTGGCAGCTGCACGCTTGACTTTTCTCAGTTCATGGGCAGTTATTTTGCACCTTTCGAGTCTATACAGCTTGGAGTAAGACAACATGCATGAAGAGGATGATGTGGACAAAATACTCATTTGCCTAATAATTCTGCACTCCCTGTACATGCGTGCTATGGATGCACTATGTCTTAATTACATCATGAGCATGACAGGAATTTTTAATAACCTCATGCACCGAAAATGAAGCATATCTTTCTATACATAATATATTATACATGTCTAAAATCATTCATTATATTATATCACAAGAGTCTAATTTCTGTAATTATTTCATGTAAGCACTCAGATTCCTAATTTCGCTGTTTGTCTTTGTTGCAAGATTCCCTTTTCCATTCACGAATACCAGATAATATATAACTCATGTAACATTACACAAAATATATTAAAGCATAAAAAGAAAATGAGAAAGTCAAAGTCAGACACAAAAATACCAATCAGTAACCCCAGGGGCTGAAAAATGAAACTAATCCTCAAGAGCCCAAAACTGTATTTTCTCTAATGGCCACTTGAGGATGGCTCCAAAGGGAAGTTAGCCCCCTTGGATTATCCTTTCAAACTGGCTGCTGTGACTCATGAAGTATCTAGTGTGTTTCAGTTTTTAGGCATTTTGTTGATGTCGGTGTTCTGCTGGTCTGACTGCAGATAATGCTTTTACCAGCCTTCTAGATTATTTCGTTCATTCTTTGAAGCATTGGTTTTCTTTTTAAACCTCTAAAACCAGGCAAGATTTTGACTACTGAGTGTTTTGATCTGGACAGAATCATGCATTTCTAAAAAACAAGACTACATTAACCTAGCTGAGACATTGTGTTAGCTTGTGTTTTTAGTCTGATGCAAGGGCGATTCTAGGATCAGAGCTTTGGGGGTGCTGAGCACCCAGAGAGCTGCCCAGCCAGGCAAGATAAACCTGTCTCTGTCAGTCCCTGCATCCTTAAATGTTGTCCCGAGTTCTCTCTGACTGTCACTTTGGTGCATTTAATCCCCTGTTCCTCCCTGTCCTCATCGTCTGTTGTCTTCGTCTCCGTTATCAGTCATCATAATTTTACCATCTCTATGCAAGTCTGCAAATTTCTTTATTAAATCATAAGATTCTTAAATTCATCAAGTCTCTCTGTGCCTGGGTCCTCGTCACAAAACATGACATCACTGTTTTGTACATGTTAACACAATTTAATCCCCACATTTGTGAAAGAAAAGCAAAACACTTTTTTGAAAAGTCTGTAACAAAACCATCAAATCTGATCAAGGTTGTTTAAATGCTGTAAAAGAAGAAGGGATTGGAATAGAAAAAATACATATCCTAACCTTAATTACTGGGGGAGAATAATGAATGATGCTAATAGTGAGTAAAAAGTAAACTGAGTGCATTTTTTGGACAGAGATTCACTTTTAATGTGTATGTATAATATAATACATAAAAAATACTCCCAAAACAGAATTATTACAAATAAATTATTACAAAATATTAATAAACACTATAAAAATGGAGGCAACTTTGCCTGTGGTAGAATGTATACAATGTATGAAAAAATCTTTATTGCAGATACTAATTTTACTAATTTGATAATAATAATGATTTTGTGTTGTAAGATTTATGACTTTCATGCTTTCATAGTGGTACTTAGGAGAGCTTGACATTTTTTATCAGGTGGTACACACTAAAAAGTTTGAGAAACACTGATAAGTGTGTGTGTGCTTTTGAAAAACATTTAAAGCTGCTGTACAGAATCTTTGAAACAAGCTTAAAACATTTTTAGAATATAAACAGAGCATCTGCTTCTCTTTACAGCTCCTCACTCGACCAGGGCTGTTTGGCACTTTCTGATAGAGTGCAAATGTGATGTACGTACTGCAGCAGTCATACAGACAACTGGACGGTCCAAAAGTTGGCCTACCTATTACTGGCTGAGGTTTTAGTAGAGTTGTGGCTGAACCACATAAAAACATATCATTAATTTTAATCTCCCCAATCAATGATAATGTTATGTTGGAATGTTGTTAAAGAGGGTCAAAAATGTTTCAACCCAGTTTGTTTTGCAGATTCTGTATAGCAGCTTTAATATAGGGAGGACACAACTTCCTGATTGTGTGAGTAAAATCAGGTTTTTTCTCTTTGTCAGTTTAACAGTTTCTGTTGTGCCTGTCACTGCTCCCTGTCTGTTTTCTTACCTGGTTCTTCCTGACTTTGTACTCTCTCCTCACATTCTCCTCTTTCCTCTCTCCCTCTTTGGACTGAGAATCATACACAAATAGATTGTATTCAATTAGATGAAAAATTACATTAATATGAAAAAAATTATATTAAGATTGCTAACAAAAAGTCCTCTCTCAGTGTACTTTCAACCAAAAGGCAAATAACCAAACCACATGAAAACCTAATAAAAGATAGAAACATTGCAACACTGATCCAACATTATTCTTGATTGACGGATCATTTGATTTTACACTTTTACCTGAATGTGGCTCCTTTTTTGGAATAAACTTCCTTATATCCACTATGAACCTGGCTGTCTCTCTGTGCAAGAACACGCACACAGACACACACAACAGGAGTTATAAGGTTAATGGGCATTAAGTCAGTTAGCTAGTTAGTATTTATTTTTATTTTTTTTATTTTATTGATTAGCATTCAAATATCTCAGTGAAGACAGAACAAAGATCTACCACAAAGCAAGAAAGCATGAGACAAGGCCAATCAAAAGGTATTGGCTGAAGCATTTGCTTATTATGCCAACCCTTTTAACAAAAGATCTTTTTGCATGCAGCTCCTGTACACAGGGCTCGAAGCAAATAATAAAACAAACAAACAAACAAACAAGGAAAAAAAAAAAAAAACTTTCCACCTTAGATAAGTAACTACATCAAAGCAAAAGAATCAAGAGTTTTTTTGTTTTTTGTTTTGCTCTTTTCATTCTTGATAGAGATATATATATATATATATATATATATATATATATATATATATATATATATATATATATATATATATATATATATTTCTAATACTCTATTTTTAAACATATTTTTAAACAAGGAAAATGAACTACACTTGTCACGGCAGGGTGCGCCGATGTGTGTGGAAACAGGACCCAAAAGCAGATGACGACGAGGAGTAGTAAGGTTTTAACAGAAAGGTGAGGCTTTATTAAAATGACGGCAGGGGTAAACCAGGAAACCAAAACAAACTGGCAAAACACTAAGAAACAGAACACTAAAGGTACTAAGACCAAAAACTATAACTATGATTGAGGTGGAAATAAACAGGCAAAGACTATGACTAACGTGGAAATAACAGACGAAAACTAGAACTATGACTGAGGTGAGGTAAACAGACAAACCGACAATGGCATGCAGAAAACAAAGGGCTTAAATACATACAAGAGGTGATCAGGGGAAGTAGAGACACATGAGGGGAACAGCTGACTAACATAAACCTAATGACAGGACCAGGAGAGGAAAGCTAAATACAATAAACAAAGAACACATGACACTGTCAGAATAAAACAGGAAACACTAAAACTAGACATGACAGCACAAACTAACAGACCTAATACATAATGAATAAATACAAGAACCCAAAACATAGAAAACCAGAGGAACAATAAACAAAAGCTGCCCAAACTAAAGACAGAGAGGAAATGACACAAAACTAATCACATAACAAAATGAGACAAATACAAACATGAACTCAGAGCACTGGGTCAGAGACCCAGCCTGTGACAACACTGTCACGGTTCTGGGTCCGTTGGACCCAGTATTTTGAGTTCATTATGTTTTGGTACTTTTGCATCATGGATTTTCCTCTATGTTTCTCTGGTACTTGGTGTTTCAGTTATCTTGGTGTTTTTCTATATTATGATTTATGATCTGATACTGTTGTGATTATGATTATCATTTAGTAGCCTTTGGTCAGTGTCAAGTCTGTCTCTGTCTAGTCTGTGTCTTAGTAAAGTGTGTTTTGTTTCCTGTTTTACTTTGAAGGTTCTTGTTCCTGTCTGATGTTAGTATGTGCAGCTTTGTTCCCCCTGTCTCGTTAGCCCTGATCTCTCCCAGCTGTGTCTCCCTCCTGTTGCCGATTCCCCCGTTACTACCCTGTGTATATAAGCCCTGTGTGTTTTCCTGCCTGTTGCCGGTTCGTCTGTGTAACTCTGTGTCAGTCTGTTACCCTGTGTTCCACGGTGTCCTGTTCCTCGTCTGCGTCTCTCTGCTTCTCATCCCGTTGTCATATGCTCCCAGGTCTGTTATTTTTAGTTCTCCCAGTTTAGGTGTATTTAGTTATTTGTTATGCCCCACTGTTTGTTTGCCACTACACCTCTGTAAATAAAACCACCGGTATCTCATCCACTGCCTGCATCTTGGGTCCTTCTTCCAACTCCACACGGCTCGCCTTGGCAGCCGTGACATACACCTTTTTAAATCACTGTCATAACCATTCCGCAGGTTAACTCCTCTAAAAGAAACACATCTCTGCTTTATATTTGTCCTTATCTTGTTTTTTTTAAAGAAATCTGTTCCCCTTAAGTCATATTGACTCTCTCTGACTTTGAACAGCTTCTGAGTACTGGGGCAAAAAAGTTATTTTGTGCTATATACATTATCTGTGCCATTTTATATTCAACTAAATCATAAAATTTCAGGGTATTCAGATTAATAAACAATGTTAGTTGGTTCTATATAGTTTGATTGGTTTATAATTCTTATAGCTCTTTTTTGTAACTTGAAAATAGGAAGAGTGTTCGTTTTATATGCATTACCCCATATCTCCAGACAGTAAGTCATATATGGAAGCAACAGAGTACAATAAAGTGTGTATAATGATTTTTTTGTTCAGGACATGCTTTGTTTTATAGAGAATAGCAATGGTTTTTGACATTTTTGTTTTCACATGGTTTATATGAGACTTCCAACTCAGTTTATCATCAATTATCACTCCAAGAAATTTATTTTCGTACACTCTTTCAATTTCAATTCTATTAACCCTTATTTTAGATACATTTTTCATTTGTCTAGTGCCAAAAATAATCAATTTTGTTTTCTTTATATTTAATGATAACTTATTTACATCAAACCAGTTTTTTAATTTATTTAACTCCTTTTCCACTGTAGTCAGAAGCTGTCCTAGGTTTTTACCTGAGCAGTACAGAGTGGTATCGTTAGCAAACAATACACATTTTAACCCTTTGGAAATGCTACATATGCCATTTATATATAATATAAATAATTTAGGGCCCAGCACAGAGCCCTGAGGAACACCACAAGTTACCTTCAACTGCTTAGATTTTACATTATTGAATTCGACATATTGATATCTTTCATCCAGGTAACTTTTCATCCACTTGTATGCTATGCCTCTTATGCCATATCTCTCTAGTTTATTCATTAATATAGAATGATCAATTGTATCAAACGCCTTTTTTAAGTCTATAAAAACACCAACAGTATATTCCTTATTATGTATAGCATTAGATATCCCTTCAACAAGTTCCATCACTGCCATCAAAGTGGACCTTTTCACTCTAAAGCCATATTGGTTATCACTTAGGAGATTATGCTTCTCAATATATTTATCAAGTCTATTAACAAATAACTTTTCTAAAATCTTTGAGAACTGTGGGAGTAGTGATATTGGCCTATAATTGGTAAACTAACATCTCTCTCCGTTTTTATGGATTGGAATAACTTTTGCTATTTTCATTTGTGAGGGAAACACACCAGTTTGAAAGGATAGATTACAAATGTATGCGAAAGGTTGCACTATATATTCTATAATACTTTTAACTAATATCATGTCAATACCAAAAAAGTCAGTGGACTTTTTATTTTTAAATGTCTTCACAATGTTAATTATTTATCTATGAGTTGCAGCACCAATAAACATGGAGGACACATTCTGAGTAATATGTTTATTTAGGTCATTATTATTTCTTGACTCTGGAATTTCTTTTGCTAAATTAAAGCCAACATTTACAAAGAAATCATTAAATTCATTTGCAATGTCTTTAGTTTTATCAAGCACAATATCTTTATCTTTTTAAAAATAAATCCATTTCAAACAGGACAGTGGTAACAACAGTAGGCTGCGGACAATTTAAAGTTTTAGATTTTAAATAGGCTGTATACATGTCAATGGGAGCAACAGGACGGTCAAATGTCGCTGATTTTACTATAGAGCATGACGGATTGTAGAGTAGCAACCATTGTCGGAAAACACATTTTCAACACTGCAGGTTACCTGTTGTAATGCTTTTCAGCTAAAAAGAAACATGGTCGAACTCCTACCTACTGTAACTATATAAAGAGTAACTGAAGGTTAAATGCAGCTAATATGTCATGTTTTAAGCCAGGCACTTACACCTCCGCTCCACTGCGTCTCAGCCACCATCGCTCTGGCAGCAAGAGCGCTAGAGCCAGAGCAGGGGAGAGGCGAGCTGGAACAAACCATTTTTTGGGGGGGGTATCTATACTTTTGTTGTTAAAGTGTTACATCTCAAACAAGTACAGTACTGTATGCTTTTTATATTTTTAGTAGTGTGTCACACAAACAGCAAATATTGTCCAAAAAAAGTAAAAAATCTTTGGGGGTTCTTTGATTCATTCAAAATGGGCTAAAATCGTCCCTGGTCTGATGGCTAAATCACTCACTGCCACCCTGCTTCCTCCCATATCTGCAAGCTGTCTTTGTTTTAGCCAAAACTAGATAGATAGAACAAAGGCTCTCCACCCTTTACCAGATTAAATACAGTGACCAGCTCTTCGACTCCCTGATAACTTTAGGCCTTGTTAATCGATCTGGTGGTGTAAAAAAAGGAAAAAATTACAAAACATGGTATCATTGTTCATATACTTATGAGCTTAACCATCAGCCATTCATACAATACTTCATTGCAGTATCTTGATTCTTTTCTTTTACAGTACTTCCAATGTGATTAGCATCATTTCCCTTTTTCCATAACCCCATCTTGTCCTAGCATTAGCTGTTAGACAGATAGCCTCATATTTGATGCTTGACTGAACACATTCAAAATATGTCACACATATCTGTGATTTTCAGGAATCATAAAGATCTTAACTGGATCATATATATCACATTATTTAGCAAGCTGGCAACAGTCCTTCTAAAAGTGACATAAAACCTACCCACTTTTCAGACTTTTGAAATGAAAATTTCTAGTATCGGATATCAGAACAGATCCTTTATAATCCTGGTTTCTCCACTGTTGTCAGCCTCCCCAGCAGGATAAGAGAAGACAGTGTACCCCTGCTGACTGAGATTACAAAACTGTATCTGTGTTTGAGTGTGGTGGGAATATTATATTATGTTGTACGAACTCATAACTCCTAATTACAATTTGGGAGTGAAAAAGACTCAGTGTTGAAGAAACAAAGGAGCATCTTCTATTAGAGGCATTATTGCAATGCTGAGAGGTGTTTCTGTGCTTTTCTTCTGTTTCTTTCAACTATTTATTAGGGGAGACAAACACATGGTTTCCCATGACCCCTCTAAAATTTAAAACTATGGGGTTACTTATTTCAGCCTACATTCTCAATAATACTCAGCTCCGTGGATGTAAAGCTGTATGAATGAACTGTAGATAAAAACATATGTGCAGTTTCTGCCCTGCCTGCAAGGGCCAGCACCTTGGTTACTTAGCTGAACATTTAGATCATCCAAGAAGGAACCTAATTTCTCTTTATCGTATCCTGGAAGCAGTACCCTAAAGAACAGTTTAAAAGTATAAACAGAGCAGCAAGACTGTCACGGTATTGGGTCTGCACCCAGTATTTGTATTTCAGACTTTGTGATTATAATATTTGATTATTGTTGATTCATGGTTTTTGTTCTCTTTGTTTTCTGCTGGTGTTATATTCTTAGCTCCTATGATTTAGGTTTCTGTTACTTTCCCCTTCGCCGTGTTCCACATCTAGTCACTCTTGTCCAGTGATGGGAAGGTTACTTTTAAAATTTATTCCATTACAGATTACAGAATACATGCCCCAAAATGTATTCTGTAATGTATTCCGTTACGTTACTCAATGGCAGTAACGTATTCTGAATACTTTGGATAACTTAATATATTATCATGCTTTTTACAACTACGTGAATGTACTATTGCTGTGTGATTTATTACTATTACTGAAGGTCCGCGGCTCCGAACCTTAGTAAAGGGACCTCTGACTAATACGGCAGGGTCCGTGTCGGCTCGTAGCCGAAAAATAGCTTTACTTTGTTGTGTGGGTCAACTTTTCTTGCGAGAGACAGAGAGAGGCGTTGAAAGGCTGCTTAATGTTTCGGAGGAAAACACGAACACGGTGTACAGTCGAGTCTTAATAGCTTACTTACAACTGGGCTCCTCAGGCACTCTTCTTGGCTGCAGTGGTTATTATTATATTTACATGCTTCCAGCTCCCATTTTTGCTTGATGACTGCTCGTACTTTTCCACTATCCTTTTTCTCCCTCCTCTTGCTCACAGACCCATAACGTGTATGGCGATCCATTCTCCCTGCAACACGGACTACACTGCCCATGAGGCTACATTCTTTAGAGCTATGCTTGTAGCATTCTGCCTGTTAGCTTAGCACAACAACAACAACAACAAAAAAGCGCTCTCTCACCCAGGAAACACAGAGAGAGAGAGAGAGAGAGAGAGAGAGAGAGAGAGAACGTCGCCATGTAACCATGGCAACCATAACGCTGCCACCTGGAACAACAGAACGTAGCTGTCAAACAAAACCCAGTCCTGACCCACCACAATATGAAACAGGAAAGTACCGCAGTGTAATCCATTTATTTCAACAAAGTAACTGTATTTTAAATACCACCTTTTTAAACGGTAACTGTAACGGAATACAGTTACTTATATTTTGTATTTTAAATACGTAACGGCGGTACATGTATTCCGTTACTCCCCAACACTGCTCTTGTCTCCATGTTTCTTCTGTCTCTCCAGTCAGTCGTGTCTCGGTGTCAAGTCTGCGTCTCTGTGTCATTCTTTTCCTGTGTCCCTCATTTCCCCATTTCTCCCAGGTCCAAGTTTACATGTCTTGAGTTCAGTCAAGACACGTAGACACGCGTGTTTCCTGTTTTACTTTGATGGATCCACCTGAGGACCCAGATTAGTCCCAGCTGTGCTTCCACCCATCCTCTTGTTATCCCACCTTTGTATTTTAGTCGTCAGTATTCCCTTGCTCGTTGTTGCATCATACCATCACCAAGCTTGGTGTGTCTTTCGCTCCATGTTCCTGACCAAATTCTAGTTCATAGTTCCACCCTTACAATTCCAGCGAATATAGCTGCGCTTTGAGTTTAATCATCCGTCTAAGAGTCCTACATTTGGGTCCTTCCTCCTGCCACACAGCAAAACATGACAAAAACATTCAATCGAAGCAGGCCGAAGCTGGCAGTGAACCTGCTGCTGTGTGATGTTATTCATCTAGGAGATACACACACGCAGCTAACTGGTTACTCCAGTTTTTTGAGGGAATCTATAAGAGCTGTATTTTGCAGAGTTCCAATATCGAAATCACACAAACAGTATCAGCGGAGTATAATTAATATGAAGAAAATAAGTTGAGTCTTGAGCCAGTTTTTTTTCTTTTGAATTCTAAAATTACTGTTTTGTTTGTTTATTGCTTTTCCTTTTGTAAGGCAGAATAATCAGATGTTGTTTGCTTCAGCTCAGTTAAAGTAGTGGAGATGGTTTACAATGAAATCTTAAAAAGCAACGTTGTCATCCATTCAGAGTTGTCTAAATGCGAGTATTATTGGTCAGTGTCTCATAGCTTTGTCCAATGTTTGATAAGCAATAGAAGGCCAAAACGAAAAAACAAAACAAAAAACGTGTAATTAGGAAGTTATGTTGATTTCACAAATTTCGGGATCATAAAACTGTGCAGGGATTCTGTTTTTGCATACTATAATGCATTTCATATTGTCTTCGTGTTCTTCTCTACCTATGAGCTAGAGCAGCTTTTTTGGTCAAAGGAGGGAGTAGACAGGAGGCAAAGAAAGTTGTTAGGGTCAGGGAAGGAAGTGCAGATATATATATATATAAACGATATAGTAGAGGTGGGCAGCAGAAAGGAGGGATTAAATTGGGTGCTAACTCAGGTTAATGCTTTAAGGCTTCCAATACTAAATCAAGACAAAGAAATATGTGGAGGAAGATGAGAGAGCAGAGGGGAGAATAAAACAGTGAGGACAGTTTGAGGATGGGAAAGTAGAGGAGAGTGGTAATAGGGGCTGATTTTATATAGGGTTCTGTGAATTCAAGTATATAGGTGTACTGTAAAAATTTTTATGAAATTAACAGTAAAAGTTTATAAAATCTTGACATAAAAAAGTGTAAATAGAAAAACAAAAAAGCAATGTTTAATTTACATGAACATTTTGTAAATAATACATATATACCTGTAAAGTCCTGAACCAAATAAAAATGTTAATTTTACAGTAGGAATATGTTTTAAATATCAAATGTCCTTGTTGAATTTACAGTTTAATGTTATCTAAACACTGAAAAATCATAATTTAAAAGTCAACACACAACTGAAACGGTAACAAAATAATGTTAAAATTACGTATTTTGTTATTTTTTTTTTAAATACAGAAAGTATCTTTATTACATTTTACAAATTCATTCACACTCATTTACAATGTTGGTCACATACAGACCACTTTTTAAGTGAGCCAGACCAGTACAATTTCTGTAAGTGTAAAGAAGATATCAGAGATATCTTTATATGACTGTCTTTAAAATGTAGAAAAACTGACAAGTACTGTTTAAATTGCACTGCTGTAGTAAATAAATGAAATCAGTCAGCATAAGTCCTAAACTGTAATAAATAAATGTTAAAAAATAACCTAAAAGTTATGGCACCCTACTGGCCAGACTGTCATGTAATTATAAAATAGAGAGGTTTTCTTGATTCATAAAAAATGTCCTGTTTTTTTTATAGACAGTGAAAAGACAGGAACTTTTCTTTCATTTAGTTTTTTATCTACTACTTAATTACTTTGGTGTAGTATGAATGGCTATGGGAGAGGTCTTTTTCAGTGGGTGAAAAATGCAAAACTGGGCTAATTATCTTTCAAATAGATAGCTGCTCATCTCCTCCATGGTAGTCATTTCTTTAATTTTGCACCATGTTCAATCAATTTTAGCCAGATTTAGTAAAAGTTAAATTAATCATTTGCTGAAATGTTTATGTTTTTATTGCCCAAAGTGCGTTAGTATTTAAAACTATACGAGCTCTACCTTGGCAAATCACTGAGCGGAAGAGTTTGTTTCTGTTCTTTGATTGGACTACTTAAATTATTGCGGTGAAACAAACACTAAGCAGCTTATTAGAATCAGAATTATGGAAGAATTCAGTGTTACAGCAGTCTTGTGAAACTGACTCTGAGGCTTTTGGAGACATAAGTGATGAACAAAACTTTAAGTCCAACACGTTTTTCATTGAAAATACAGGATGCCTGAAGCTAATTCTGTACCACGATGCATTTGAAATTGTTAATCCTCTTGGCTCCGCTAAGAGAAAACAGAAAGTCGTTGCAGTCTATCTGTCTGTGGCAAATTTGCCTGCTTATTTGCGGTCCAATACTAATCTCATGTCCCTTGTCTTACAACGTGGAGAGAATTACCTTAAAAAATTTGGAAACACAAAGGTTTTCTCAAAAGTGGTAGAAGATTTAAAAGATTTGGAGCAAAATGGTATCATTTCTGGTAATGAAATAGTCAAAGCAGCTTTGTACTGCATTGTTGGTGATAATTTGGGTTCACGCAACATTGGTGGGTTTATTGAGAACTTCAGTCGCTCTGAATACTTTTGCAGATACTGTGAAATCACACGAAGTGAGTTTCAGAGTAATGATCCAAATGTCTGTGGTCCACAGTGCAAACCTGAAAGCTACAATTCTGCTGTGGGCGATCTACAAGCTGAAGGCAGTCAAGAAATCAAAGGGATAAAGGTAAACTCTGTTTTTAATACCTTAAAATCTTTTCATGTTTGCCAACCTGGTTTACCACCTTGTTTAGCCCATGACATATTTGAGGGTGTCTTAGCCTATTATAGTGCACTGTACTTGAAGTATTTTATTAAGACAAAGAAATGGTTTACATGTGCACTTTTGAACCGGTGCATTAAACAGTTCAAGTATAAAGGAGCAGATGCGGTAACAAAGCCATGTGCTGTCGACCAAGATTTAACCAAGCTTTCAGGTCAAGCCATTCAGAACTGGAATTTCTTAAGGTTGCTACCTGTTATAATTGGTGATAAAGTCCAAAATCCAAAGGATGATGTATGGCAGCTAATGCTTCAACTTAAAGACATAGTTGAAATGATTTGTGCACAAAACATCTCACTGTCACGGGTAGCCTATCTTGACATTATAATCCAAGAATATTTGGATTCAAGAAAGTGTTTATTTCCAGAGAGTGTACTAAAACCTAAACACCATTTCCTCTGTCACTTCCATCCTGCACTTATTTTGAAATTTTGCCACTTGATTAGGTTATGGACTATGCGTTTTGAAAGTGAACATAGTTACTTCAAAAGATGTGCCAGGAGTTTGAAAAACTTTAAAAACATCTGCCAAAACCTATCTGAAAGACATCAGATGTTTCAGGCATATCTTTTAGCTGGGCCAGGATGCAGTCAGTTTCTGCAAGTGAAAGACAGTTGCACCTTTTACCCCGATCTCTACAGTGATGCCATCAAATATGCAGTGAGACAGTTTGGCTTTACAGGAAATGATACTAGTGTTTGCACAGACATACAGTATAAAGGTACATTATATAAAAAGGGGAATTTCCTTCTGTCAAAAAATGAGGAGTCCATTGAGTTTGGAGAGCTTCTTATTATTTTAATCAAAAATGATGCAGCAGTGTATTTTGTGTTGGATGTACACCAAGCTGAGTATCTTTCTGAATACCACATGTACTCTGTGACAAAGGACAGTACAAGGCTGCAATGTCTTAACCCTTGTGTGGTGTTCGTATTTTTGTTACTCAGCCAGTGTTCATGGGTCTGGTGGACCCGCTAGAGTTTTGGCTTTCCAAATTAACACTATCAAACAATTTTATGTTAAATTACTCAACAGATGTTTACTTCATCCCAATTACAAGCCATATGAACAGCAAACATGATTAATTTTTTTCCCTTTACCTTTGTTAGATCACATTTATGAATGAATGTGCTTCTCGTTTTTTTTTTTTTGTTTTTTTTTTATAAAATGTTATAAAAAAATAAATCAGTTATAATCAAGTGGAGTGAGTGGAAAGACACAACACATTTACACGTGAAGCAATATGTTTCACAACTAAATGGGATCAGCTGCTCATCAATGGTGACATTAGGCCCAGGGTTGTAAAACAGGGAGAGGTGGTGCACCCACTTATCCCACACTGTCCTGATGGCAGCTAGCTCGTCTCTCTGCCGTCGAGCTGGTCTGTCGTCTCGGTTATCAAAAAGGAATAATCCTGGAAATTTTGTGGAAGTTTTCCAGAGACATTGATGCACGGAAAGGTTCTTGCCGGTTTCTGCATCCCACAGGGATTCTGTGGATTCCCCTTTGGACCTGAAAACTCCAGCAAGGATAAGAACCCCAAAGTAGGCCTTTGGGGTTCTTAGATTAATTTGGTCCATCTCCTTCCACCTCTCTCCAAAAACACACCTTCCTTCTAGATTACTGCAATGCAGAAAAAATTTCTGGATGGAATCTGGGATGAAAAGCTCAAATGAAGACTTGATGTCCTGCACATGAGTAACTTCAGCCCTGTTGGCCCTGGCTTATCACAGTAACAGCTCTGCAGGGTGGCTCATTTCTTGGGCAAGAAGACCATTCAATGTCACCAGTTACTGACATCCATATTTCTTCACTTGCTGTCTGGTGGGCTTGTTCTGGTCCTGGAGCTGGCTGCAGATGGGGTACTCGTCTTCGTTTTGTTACTAAATGGTGCTCAACCTCATCCTCTTCTTCAAAGTCACGGTCAGACTCTGAATTTTCAGAAATGTGAAATATTCTGAAACCTCTTTGTCAACATCATCATCTGAAGCCCCTCTCTCTTCCAAAATCAATTGCATGGCCCTCGCAGTAGATAATCTTTTGCCATCTTGATCAGTTGTCATAAAGAACCACACTGGCAAAGTCTTATTTATAGTATTTTGCCCCTAATTTGCAGGTGGGACAGGGTATGAGAAAATAAAATTTGGATCCCTCAAGAAAGAGGGTAAAATGTGTGGGAATGTCAGAGCAGACGGTGTTGATAGTTGAATTTTCAACAATGTTGCAACTTTGTGCGGAGCAGGAGGGGAAGAAAACACTATCAGCAGCACCAGAAAGGAGGAAGACAGAGTGTGGGAACACAGGACCTACACTTTCAACACTTTTACTAGACCTGGGTCCAGTGGACCCGAACACCTTGTATGTAATGTAAATGCGTGGGGGGAAGTACAGCATTCGGTCATTGAAAATTAGTTCGGATTTATGTTCTTCACAGAAAATAAGCCAAAGCCAATGAATTTCAGGTTGAAAAAATAATTCATTGTTTAATTTTTCTCTTGAGAAAAACTGAAAACGGGTCTCACGGACCCGAACACCATACAAGGGTTAACATTACTGACTTGGTAGAGTTTGATCCATTGCCATCATACTTTGTTAATGGCCACCAAGTCATTCCTCTTAAACACAGAGTGTTGTCAAAATGAGCTTTTTTTTATGTTGCCACTGTTGTTGGGAAACCATATTAAAAATGCATGTGTGCCTACTAGAATGATTAAAAAGAAAATGTTGTGATGGGAGGGGGAAAATCTTCTTTAAAAAACCATTTTGAAGAACCTTTTTTGAGTGGTTCTTTAAAGAACCATTTTAAATCTTTCAAAATAAAATGTATCCTAAATTGAATTTGAGTAGGGTAAAATAAATACGAGCACAGCATAGACATATATTACTCTTGGTGGCGCTGTCACTTGGTGTTCGCTCGCTCTGCGGTAGAGTATCACTTCCTGTTCCTGCTCAAACACAGTGGTGTTTCTGAGTAGCTTATTTGCTTAGCAATTTAATTAACAACTTTTAAATACATTCTTCTTTCATAGTATAATCTTCACGTGCTTCATCTGAAGCACACTTTCGTGTACTCACTACCTAATTTATAGCCAAAGTATTCACTCACTGTCTCTGTACTGTTTCGCTAGCTTAGCTTAGCTCGTAGCCGACTCGTTGGCACCATGGCTACTTCACCTGTCCCTCCTGCACTTTCTTGCTCATTGTGTCAGATGTTTAGTTACTCCTCGGCCTCCTTTAGCAGTAATGATATCTGTAACAAATGTAGCATATTTGTAGCACTGGAGGCCAGGATTACTGAATTGGAGACTCGGCTTCGCACCCTTCATTCACCCATAGCTAGCCAGGCCCCTGTAGCTGGTGCAGCCGAAGATAGCGTAGGCCCCGCTAGCTGTTCCCCGGCAGACCCCAAGCAGCTGGGGAAAGAGGGCGGCTGGGTCACGATGAGGAGGATGCATAGTCCTAAACAGAAGCCCCAGGTACACCAGGTTCATGTGTCTAACCGTTTTTCCCCACTCGGCGACACACCCGCCGGGGGTCAAACTCTGGTAATTGGTGATTCTGTTCTCAGACATGTGAAGCTAGAGACACCGGCAACCATAGTCAATTGTCTTCCAGGGGCCAGAGCAGGCGACATTGAAGGAAATTTAAAACTGCTGGCTAAGGGTAAACGTAAATTCAGTAAGATCATAATTCACGTCGGCAGTAATGACACCCGGTTACGCCAATCGGAGGTCACTAAAATCAATATTGAATCGGTGTGCAACTTTGCCAAAACAATGTCGGACTCTGTAGTTTTCTCTGGTCCCCTCCCCAATCAGACCAGGAGTGACATGTTTAGCCGCATGTTCTCCTTAAATTGCTGGCTGTCTGAGTGGTGTCCCAGAAACGATGTGGGCTTCATAGATAATTGGCAAACCTTCTGGAGGAAACCTGGTCTTGTTAGGAGAGATGGCATCCATCCCACTTTGGATGGAGCAGCTCTCATTTCTAGAAATATGGACAAATTTATTAAACCCCCCAAAATATGACTATCCAGAGTTGGGACCAGGAAGCAGAGTTGCAGTCTTACACGCCTCTCTGCAGCTTCTCTCCTCCTGCTACCCCCCCAAAAACCCATCTCCATAGAGACTGTGTCAGCTCCCAAACAGACAAAAAACAAACTAAAAACCATCAACAAACAACTTAAACATAAACAATTACAAAGAAAGAACAATACAGTATCCACATCTGAACCAAAGAGCAAAACAGTGAAATGTGGATTATTAAATATTAGGTCTCTCTCCTCCAAGTCTCTGTTAGTACATGACTTAATAATTGATCAACAAATTGATTTACTGTGCCTTACAGAAACCTGGTTGCAACAGGATGATTATTTTAGTTTAAATGAATCAACACCCCCGAGTCATTCTAACTACCAGAAATCTCGAAGCACAGGCCGGGGGGGCGGTGTGGCAGCAATTTTTCACACCAGCCTATTAATTAATGAAAGACCAAGACAGACTTTTAATTCATTTGAAAGGCTGATGCGTAGCCTCGTCCACCCCAGCTGTAAAACTCAGAAACCAGTCTTACTTGTTATCATCTATCGTCCACCTGGGCCTTACACAGAGTTTCTGTCTGATTTCTCAGACTTTTTATCTGATTTAGTTCTGAGCTCAGATAAAATAATTATTGTGGGTGATTTTAACATCCATGTAGATGCTAAAAATGACAGCCTCAACATGGCATTTAATCTGTTATTAGACTCAATTGGTTTCTCTCAAAATGTAAAAGAACCCACCCACCACTTTAATCACACTCTAGATCTTGTTTTAACATATGGCATAGAAACTGAACATTTAACAGTGTTTCCTGAAAACCCTCTCCTGTCTGATCATTTCCTGATAACATTTACATTTACAATAATTGATTACACAGCGGTGGAGAGTAGACTTTATCACAGTAGATGTCTTTCTGAAAGCGCTGTAACTAAGTTTAAGAATATAATCCACCCACTGTTATCATCTTCATCTGCCCTGTACCAACATAGAGCAGAGCAGCTATCTGAACGCTACCCCAACAGAAGTCGATTATCTTGTTAATAATTTCACCTCCTCACTACGTACGACTCTGGATACTGTAGCTCCTGTGAAAACTAAGGTCTCTAATCAGAAGTACCTGACTCCGTGGTATAATTCTCAAACACGTACCCTAAAGCAGATGACTCGTAATCTGGAGAGGAAATGGCGTGTCACAAATTTAGAGGATCATCATTTAGCCTGGAGAAATAGTTTGCTGCTTTATAAGAAAGCCCTCCGCAAAGCCAGAACATCTTACTATTCATCACTGATTGAAGTAAATAAGAACAACCCCAGGTTTCTCTTCAGCACTGTAGCCAGGCTGACAAAAAGTCAGAGCTCTTTTGAGCCAACAATCCCTTTAACGTTAACTAGTAATGACTTCATGAACTTCTTCACAAATAAAATTTTTATCATTAGAGAAAAAATTACCAGTAATCATCCCACAGATGTAATATTATCTAGAGCTACTCTTAGTAGCATTGATGTTCAGTGTTGGGAAGGTTACTGTTAAAATGTATTCCATTACAGAATACAGAATACATGCCCCAAAATGTATTCTGTAACGTATTCCGTTACGTTACTCAATGACAGTAACGTATTCCGAATACTTTGGATTACTTAATATATTATCGTGCTTTTTACAACAACGTGAATGTACTATTGCTGTGTGATTTATTACTATTACTGAAGGTCCGCGACTCCGAACTGTAGTAAAGGGACCTCTGACTAATACGGCGGGGTCCCTGTCGGCTCGTAGCCGAAAAATAGCTTTACTTTGTTGTGTGGGTCAACTTTTCTTGCGAAAGACAGAGGCAGGCGTTGAAAGGCTGCTCCAACGGAACTTATTGTTTTCGGAGGAAAACACGAACACGGTGTACAGTCGAGTCTTAATAGCTTACTTACAACTGGGCTCGTCAGGCTCTCTTCTTGGCTGAAGTGGTTATTATTATATTTACATGCTTCCAGCTCCCGTTTTTTCTCGATGACAACTCGTACCTTTCCACTCCCCTTTTTCTCCCTCCTCGCGCTCACAGACCCATAACGTGTATGGCAGTCCATTCTCCCTGCAACACGGACTACACTGCCCATGATGCTACATTCTTTAGAGCTATGCTTGTAGCATTCTGCCTGTTAGCTTAGCACAACAACAACAACAACAACGAAAAGGCGCTCTCTCACCCAGGAAACACAGTCGCAGAGAGAGAGCGCGTCGCCCTGTAACCATGGCAACCATAACGCTGCCGCCTGGAACAACAGAACGTAGCTGTCAAACAAAACCCAAACAGTCCTGACCCGCGACAAAATGAAACGGGAAAGTACCGCAGTGTAATCCATTTATTTCAACAAAGTAACTGTATTCTGAATACCACCTTTTTAAACGGTAACTGTAACGGAATACAGTTACTCATATTTTGTATTTTAAATACGTAACGGCGGTACATGTATTCCGTTACTCCCCAACACTGTTGATGTTAAGTTAGACTCTTTTTCTCTAATTGATCTTTCTGAGTTAACTTCAATAATTACTTCCTCCAAGCCATCAACGTGTCTTTTAGACCCCGTTCCTACAAAACTGCTCAAAGAAGTCCTGCCATTAATTAATTCTTCGATCTTAAATATGATCAACCTATCTCTAATGATCGGCTATGTACCACAGGCCTTCAAGCTAGCTGTAGTTAAAGCTTTACTCAAAAAGCCATCTCTAGACCCAGCAGTCTTAGCTAATTATAGGCCAATCTCCAACCTTCCTTTCATATCAAAAATCCTTGAAAGAGTAGTTGTCAAACAGCTAACAGATCATCTGCAGGGGAATGGTTTATTTGAAGAGTTTCAGTCAGGTTTCAGAGCTCATCACAGCACAGAAACAGCTTTAGTGAAGGTTACAAATGATCTTCTTATGGCCTCTGACAGTGGACTCATCTCTGTGCTTGTCCTGCTAGACCTTAGTGCAGCATTCGATACTGTCGACCATAATATCCTATTAGAGCGATTAGAACATGCTGTAGGTATTACAGGTACTGCACTGCAGTGGTTTGTATCATATCTATCTAATAGACTCCAGTTTGTTCATGTAAATGGAGAGTCCTCTTCACACACTGAGGTTAATTATGGAGTTCCACAGGGTTCAGTGCTAGGACCAATTCTGTTTACATTATACATGCTTCCCTTAGGCAGTATCATTAGAAGACATAGCATACATTTTCACTGCTATGCAGATGACACCCAGCTCTATCTGTCCATGAAGCCAGATAACACACACCAATTAGTTAAACTGCAGGAATGTCTTAAAGACATAAAGACCTGGATGGCTGCTAACTTCATGCTTCTTAATTCAGATAAAACTGAGGTTATTGTACTCGGCCCTGAAAAACCTAGAAATATGGTATCTAACCAGATTCTTACTCTGGATGGCATTACCTTGGCCTCCAGTAACACTGTGAGGAACCTTGGAGTCATTTTTGACCAGGACATGTCCTTCAATGCACATATTAAACAAATATGTAAGACTGCGTTCTTCCATTTGCGCAACATCTCTAAAATTAGAAATATCCTGTCTCAGAGTGACGCTGAAAAACTAGTTCATGCATTTATTACTTCCAGGCTGGACTACTGTAATTCATTATTATCAGGATGTCCAAAAAACTCACTGAAAAGCCTTCAGCTAATCCAAAATGCTGCAGCAAGAGTACTGACAGGGACTAGAAAGAGAGAGCATATTTCTCCTGTTTTGGCTTCCCTTCATTGGCTTCCTGTTAAATCCAGAATTGAATTCAAAATCCTGCTCCTCACATACAAGGTCTTAAATAATCAGGCCCCATCTTATCTCAATGACCTTGTAGTACCATATCACCCTATTAGAGCACTTCGCTCTTGCTCTGCAGGCCTACTTGTTGTTCCTAGAGTATTTAAAAGTAGAATGGGAGGGAGAGCCTTCAGTTTTCAGGCCCCTCTTCTGTGGAACCAGCTTCCAGTTTGGATTCGGGAGACAGACACTATCTCTACTTTTAAGATTAGGCTTAAAACTTTCCTTTTTGCTAAAGCATATAGTTAGGGCTGGACCAGGTGACCCTGAATCCTCCCTTAGTTATGCTGCAATAGACATAGGCTGCCGGGGGATTCCCATGATGCATTGAGTTTTTCCTTTCCAGTCACCTTTCTCACTCACTATGTATTAACAGACCTCTCTGCATTGAATCATATCTGTTATTAACCTCTGTCTCTCTTCCACAGCATGTCTTTTATCCTGTCTTCCTTCTCTCACCCCAACCGGTCGCAGCAGATGGCCGCCCCTCCCTGAGCCTGGTTCTGCCGGAGGTTTCTTCCTGTTAAAAGGGAGTTTTTCCTTCCCACTGTTGCCAAAGTGCTTGCTCATAGGGGGTCATATGATTGTTGGGTTTTTTTCTCTGTATCTATGAAGCGCCTTGAGGCGACTTATGTAGTGATTTGGCGCTATATAAATAAAATTGAATTGAATTGAATTGAATATCTTAATGGTTTATTGTCATTTCGTAGTATACCAAAAGACAAAAAGGCATTTTAACCCTCAGCACAACATCACTACTAATACATGTCACATATTAGTCATTTAAACAGTAATAATTCAATATTTTTACTATATTATAAATAAATATATATAAATAAAATAACTATAGATAACACAACAATTAATACATGTATTGTTTAATTAATAAAACATCAGAAAGTGATAAAAACACATTAGAAATAGCAATAGCTTCATAACAGACCATTAAATCAACACATTGTCATCAGCAGATGTTTGCATGTTCAGTAAAAATATTTCAACAACAACAACAACAAGTTTTTGATTAAAATTATCAATGAACTTTAGCGTTATGTAAGGCAAGTTTCATGTTGTACTCATGGTCCTTTGTTAGTCCAGTTTAGGACCATGTCTCTGACGTATGTATCATATCAAATATATGTCATATCAAAACAACCCCACACCTGCAGTTGTTTCAGTTTTTCATAGGTGTTTCTTGTCAGCTGGTCAACCTCACTCAGGCGGACATCCGTATCAGCCAACCAAATGACAAGGTCCTCCCTTTGTGCTTCAAATCCCTCCCACTCTAAGACAAGGAGCTGAGAGAGAGAGAAAAAGAGTCAATTATAAAGAAAAGAGAAAATCGAAACCCTCCTCAGAAGGTCTGACTCGCATACCTGCAGTCGACCTGCGATGGACTCCTGTTTGGCGTTCACGTCATCCCAGTGGCAGCTGCACTCCCTCGCCAATGCCAGCAGCTAAGTCTGCAGGGTGCCCTGGAAGAACCGAGTTAATGTTTGACTCCTCCTGGTCAAGCTCTCCAGCTGGATGATCCGAGGTCTCCCCTCTTGCCGCCGCCTCTGAACACACAAACACAAATTGCATGTGAAGCAGGAGGTGCAGATTTTTTTGCTATTCTTTTCTAAATCCAGGCTTGATCACGTGGAGCTATTTGGAAAACTTTTTTGGCCAGCCGATGACTGTTGTCTCACAGAAAGTCAAATCAAATGTATGTGATACACAATTAATTCACAAGAACACATTATAAAAAACAAGTCCAGTTCATGCCTGATTTCAAGTTAATTCTGCATCAAAACAGGGTGACAGAATTAAAACGAGTGTTTGCAGCAAATGTGAGCACAAAGCCTCACTTTGTACAAGCCTGCTATTAAAGTTCTCCTCTATGCAGACGACTTTCCTGTTTTCAAGGCACAACTTGGATCTGTGCTGTACAAATCTTATGGATACACGCTAAATGAAACAGTAGTGTGCACGACTCCAGATTCTGATCCCTCATCCTAATATGGTCCCAAAGGATCAAAAAAACCCACATAGCAATAGCAATAAAGCAAATGTTGAGGCTTCAAAATATAATGTACTAGAGATGGACCGATCCGCTATTACGTATCGGTATCGGTCCGATACTGACCTAAATTACTGGATCGGATATCGGAGAAAAATAAAAAATGTAATCCGATCCATTAAATATCACGAAAGCACCTCACAAAACTTGCAACACGCCGTAACTCACCTCAGAACGTTAGCACGTCGGAGCAGTATGCATCACGTGATAGAGCGGCTGTGGCATGCAGGACCTGTCGGTGGTCTGGATAGCATTTGGAGCTTCGCTAGCAACCCGGCATTTCATCTCCGACAAAGTTATCCCCGAGAGAAGTAAAGCAAGTGTGTAAGTCCATCTCTGAATGTTTGTAAAGCATTCCTGCGTTAAGCTTAACAAACGATATATGGAGCTCTTCTGCTGCTGCTACTTCAATCATGAAACTGCTTAATGATCAGCTGATCGGCTTTTCTGTCGCGAGTCGTGTCTCTAGTTTGCTTTTGGCCCACTTTGCACCAGGAAAGAGGAAAACAGTGGCTGAACAACAGCAGCACGTTTAAGCTTGATCAGCTGTTGTTAGAATTTATTTAATATTACTTTCTACTCGAGGATCTTTTTCTACGTAGCTGACGCTGGTAACTGTGCAGGGGCGGATCTAGCAAAGTTTAGCCAGGGGGGGCGATAGGGCATTAACAGGGAAAAGGGGGCACAAAGACATACTTTTCTTTCTTATTCTCATTTAAAATGTCTAGCTTTTAATAAATAATTATCTGACACCCAAAGTTTTAATTTGATGTAAAATGAATAGAAGTCAATTACTGTATATAGTAACTATTAAGTCTAATATACCCTAGTAAGCTATAGTACTTTTTCCTTTGGGAAGGTACCATCTGTGCAGTCTGCAATTTTGTTGAAGAAAGATGTTGAATCTATTTAATATTTCTTGAAAAATAATTGATTTCTGTGCATTTTTTTTCACACTGCATCAAATTAAGGTTGATTACGTCGATTAAGCATCATGAGGTGGCGCGTGAGGGGTGGTTTCCTATTTTTTATTTATTTATTTTTGTTGTTGCTGGGAGTTGGAACCCTATTAGTTAGGTTGCTTAATATTTATGCTAAGTACTCTTTAAAATACCAGAATAGGGAGGATGGTGTAGGTTTAAGTTTATTAGATTGATCAGTATTGCTGAACTATGAAATTTTTTTTTTTGCATACAGGTATAACAGAAAAGCTTTAGTGTAGTTGTTGTTTTAAACTTGAGTATGAACTCATACAAAATGCAGCAAGATATTTAAAAAACAGTTTTGTTGATTAAAAAACACTATATCGGATTCATATCGGTATCGGCAGATATTCAAATTTATGATATTGGTATCAGTATCGGACATAAAAAAGTGGTATCGTGCCATCTCTATAATGTACATAAACCAATGGCTGACATGGGTTTTTATCATAAGGGTGATAAATATGCAACATATGGTCTTAAGACTAAAAGTACAATACAGATTTTAGTCTGAGAGATTTGATGTTCATTTACCTGCAGATGCACTATACGTGCCTGCTCCGTGGTTTTCCACAATGTTTTGCACGTCACTATTTAATACAGGAAGTAGGTGAACTAAAACAAGTCATCTTTCTTAGTGAGAGGACAATATTAATGAAACCAACCTTAATGACATCATAGAGATCCCTAAAGATGCTCCTGCTGCTTCTCGTCCTCCTCATCCTAAGCTTCCTTCTCCTTGTCCTTGACTTCCATCCAATCTAATTGTGTTTCTCCCCCTCCTCTTCCTAATTTTGTTGGAGATGTGAACAGAATTAGTGTGAATCTGAATTAACTTGTGCAAACAAGAAAAATCTACAGCTCTTCGGTAAGAGGTGGTCTTGTGATTTAAGCCGGGTAGAGTAGATTTATGTGTTGATGCTACCTGCTTCAGCTCTACGACTGGCTGCTGAGTGATATTTACACCCTGACTGGATTACAAACTTTAACCACATGCTGAACTTTGGCCCAGCTTTTATACTTCTTGTTAATGTCAGCCTGCAACTTAGTCTTTCTGAGAGACACACACACTGTTTAAACCTCTGAATACAATATCAATGCTGCAGGTTATATTATTAATGCAATGGTAATGATGATGATTATTTAACAATAGCAGTAAAATAATTTCCCTGCTCCACAGTAGCTCTGTTTTAGAAGTTCAGTTAACGCTAGAAATGGGTTTTAGAGTTTGTACGTGTTTTGTCTCAAGGGGCCACCGCATATATTTATATATAAACATTATAAATAAAACCACTTTTTTTTTACATTAGTAATTCCTTTTTTGCATAATCTTATATTATTGTTAATAATAAATTAATTAAAGCAACAAAACAACCTGAAGAGCCGATTGGGAGCCGAAAGAACCGGCTCTTTTTAGTGAGCCGAGCTGAAAGAGCCGGTTCTCTAAAGAGAGCCTGAAATCCCATCACTATAATGTATGATGGTGGATAAATGAAATGTACAAAGGAAATTAAACTATATTACAAAAGGACATCTATCTTGGAAACATCAAATGACCGGAGCATAATTTTCAAGTAGTCCGTAAATAAGTTATACAGTAACAGTCATGTGACACATGAGAAGGCGTGTCTTTTTCTATTCATTCAAAACACTTCAAAACACTCTTCCAGAATTCAAAGTACAGGCTGATGTGAGTGTTTAATGTAAGGCTCAGCTCTACTGAATTTCTGAGTTTCTAGAACAGACACAGAGCTCACGTCACAGGCTTCAGGCGCCATTTTAGTGACTTTAACAATATTATAAATTTCAATATCGGTCTAGCTGACATTAAGTTATGTACGCAGCATGCAATAGAACCACGTATTTTAGAAGCCAAAGGTTCAAATCAGTTAGGAGTACCTTCACTTAATTATGACAGTGTTTTTAATTATAATTAATTATAACTGTTTTTTTAGGAAAACAGTTCTGTATACCGATACTAAATTGCGTTAACTTTAACAGCTAACATAGCTAATCGTTATTGTTAGCACAGCATTAACAGCAAGCTACACTAACGAGTATCAAAAACAAAACAGTACAAAGGTTTTTATGAAAATATTTTACCTTTTCCAAGAATCCAGAGCTTCAAAGACCAGCACGTACTGAAGCCTGTTATCCACTTCGCTGTCACCGGCCGTGAGAAAGTGTTTTTCCCTTAGAAAGTTCAAGGCCCACTGCTCACGCGATCTGCCTACGCATGCGCATTCCACCGACTGACCCCCTCCGTCCGCTCCCGGGAGGTTGCCATAGTACAACGTGTTCTAACGTCTCTCTCTGTCATTTGGCTCAAAACACATATTAACAAATTGCTCAGTGATGAACAAGTACTCAGATCATTTACCTAAGCAGTGCGCTTTAAGTGAAGTGAGTAAGTGTGTTGGTAAGTGTGTTCATTACATTGACATTCTTTTGTGCAGTTGTTATTTACTTGTATTTTATAATTTGACTTTACATACTGCTGGGTGGTTTGTAAAGTTTACAATACCTAGTATTATCATTATGCTATATTTTCTAATATATATAATAATCTCAAAAGTAATGCCTTGAAGCAGAAAATAGTAATACTTTATTAAAACTTAAAATTAAAGTACAGTATTTGAATGTGTGTATTGTGTCTACTGTTTGTTAACTCACCATATTCATAAACATCTTAATAATATTCCATATTCTACTACCACATTATTTGTGATCAATGGGTTTGCTGGGTTAGGTGTGTGTGTGTGTGTGTGTGTGTGTGTGTGTGTGTGGTGGTGGGGGGGGGGGGGGGGGGGGTATATTTTTCAGCAAGTATTTCTAGCTTTATTTGAATATTCAGTTTCCTACCATCTGCTCTTAAAGGGTAATCACCAGGTAACCCGCCCTCCCCCTTCGCACACACATGCACACAAACAAAACACACAGTATGATTCACACCCTCATTATAGTGAATAAATATTTATGCCATTTTACACCATCAAACTTAGATAGCTAAGGATGAAGAACCTTTTGTCCTTTAAAGAACCATTTATAATAGCTATGAACCATCTACAAAATAAAAAGGTTCTTTGACGTATGATGGTTCTTTAAAGAACCATGAAGACATCTGAAGAACCATTTAAGAACCGTAATTTTTCTGAGAGTAGGATAAGTAAAAGCAACTCTACTGAAGTTGCCAAAAAGTTGGTGGCA
This sequence comes from Diplotaxodon limnothrissa, assembly GCF_057381915.1. Lineage (NCBI taxonomy): Eukaryota > Metazoa > Chordata > Actinopteri > Cichliformes > Cichlidae > Diplotaxodon > Diplotaxodon limnothrissa. The sequence continues at coordinate 17,144,877 of NC_140597.1, forward strand.
AAATATCCCAAATCTCTGCAAGACATAATAGAGGGAGATGTGATTAGTCCAGGGTATCACTCTCTAGTCAGGCAATTGGAGTACAGAATTGATAGTGTGAAGCGATCTACAGCCCCAAAAATAAGAAAACGTAAGCGTCATACTGATGAGTCTGACACCGACTCTGTTCCTCCAAAACAGAGAGCACCAATTGAAGACACTTATGGGTGCATTAACTCGGATGTGAAATTCCTGCCCCTTGGAGAAACTCCAGAGAGCCAGCAACTGAAAAAAGAAAAGCTTAAGATGATTTTTCAGATGCAAATCCTGAAGAAGTCAAAAATCTAATGAAACTGACTTTCTACACACAGCGTAAACAACTCATCCAGGGAAAAAATATAAAACACCTCATGGAAGAATGGCCATTTTGGTTTAGAGAACTTGGCATGGCAGTCCACTTCAAGGAACTCACTGGAATTGGACTTAAAGCAACTTTGATACTGTGGAGGTCAGGGAAATTATTTTGCTGCTATTGCTAATAATCATCATCATTACCATTGCATTAATAATATAATTGACAGGATTGATATTGCATTCAGATGTTTAAACAGCGTGTGTCTTTCAGAAAGACTAAGTTGCAGGCTGACAGGAAATTGAAGAAGCGGTAGTCAAAAAGGTTGCCAGGAAACATCTGCCATGAAGATAGAGCAATGTTCCTTTTTAAACTGTGTTAAAAGTCATTGTGGTTTTGATCTGACCTATGTATGAAATGTATCTGACGTTGAAGGGGCGTCATTAAATTCAAGCCCTGATGGTAAAAAATATCTGCTTATGCTTTGATTAGTCAGTCGGAGATCAGCGCTGTCTGCGAACGGAGCTGGTCCCCCCACGCATGTATTTCATTAAAATCAATTGTTTGACCAAGCTCTTCTGGACCATGGTTGCTTTTACTCTCCTCTTACAATGAAATTTTTTTTTTACAAATTTGATGTTATCGTGACTGTAATGCATTAAATTTGCAGACCTGCTAGAGGTACTCTTTTGAGTAAACCAGAAAAGACCAGAAAAATTCTGTTAAATAGCAGTTTTATAAATGAGGCTTTCACAATAAAATACTGTTGAATTTATTTATTTTTTTCTGTGAAACTGAGATTTAGTGTACAATAAGCAGCAACTTTGTGTAAATCTTACAGTGTTTAATAGCAGTTTGGCCATGCTAATTTGACATAAAAGGGCTGTTGAATTTATTGGTTTGACATGGTTTTAGGGGGGAAATTATAATGGTTTTAAACTGTAATTTTTACAGCTTTTCAAGTATTCTTGTTTACAGTTCACAGTTTTTTCTACAGAATTATTCTGACAACCACAGCTGCCAGATTTTTCTGTAAAATCAACGGGATTTTTTTACAGTGTGTAATTTACTGTCAATTTATTTGAATGAGATCTCTCTCACACATGCATCACTTCAGTTTGGCCTCAGAGGGCGACAGTAAAAAAGGACAGGTGTTAACTTGGTTTGTCAGTCCTTTATTCCACCGGACCACATATCACATCAAAACTCTGACCTTTATCACAGCACTTTCCTTCAGCACAAGCGACCTCTCTTTGCCAGTGTTCTTTATCACTGTTTAACACGGAGTCAGGGAAGAGAAAGGAAAGGACAGACAATGCTAACGCCTTGGAAAGAAACAGGCTGTTTTGTTAAAACTGCTGGCTTGGCTCATTTACACACAAGTTGTTTGCACCCTGACACTGCAGGGATACACCTCTCTCTCCTAGATCATCATTTGTCAATGAGCACACCCTTACTGATGTGAAGTGTACAGAGTAGTTTTCAGTGTGTAAACGTGAAGTAGTTTTTAATGCCTACGCGTAACAAAGCCGTTTTTGAGCAAAACACAAAGGACCCAAGAGAACAGGAACCACAGTCAAACCTGACGAACCTAAAATCTACTTTGGTCTCAGAATATTTTCCAGGTGTCTTACATTCAAAAAAGTGCAGAAGGATATTTTGGGCATACAAGGAGACACTAGGGCCATCTGTTAAAGCGACAATATATGATGCCACAGGAGGAGTATACACTGAAATAGGAGAGAGGTTTGATTTTCTAGCACTGGAAGACAAATGAAAGAAAGAAAACATCCCTGAAATGCAACAAAATCAGTCATCTAATCTAATCACCCATGCTCTGACTGTGCTGGTGAGCTCTCCAAGCTAGTAAAGAAAGCCCGTGGAGTCAGTGGTCCCTCGCTATAATGCAGTTCACTTTTCGTGGCCTCACTGTTTTTTTTGTGCAATTTTGCATGTTTTTTTTTTGTTGTTGTTGTTTTGGGGTATTTTTACAGCTCATTGTGTATTGTGTCCTGATTGGCTGTAGACCATTGTCAGTTAATCTCGTTCTGTGGTCCTGTACAGTACAAATGTGTTCAGCTTGTCAAATTTACATAAATCTTCGATCGCTAGCAGTGCTGTACTGTATGTTTGTACGTCTTCTCCTCAACAAACACAACAATGTCGACAAAACATTTTGCACCATCAAATTCAACCACAGGTGGCTTTGGTTTTAATCTATAACACTGGACTTATTTTCCTATAAAGGTTCAAACTATGAGAGTGTTTAAACAAGAGACAAAAGTGTGAAAATGTTTATGCCTGTCTGAGAAAAGTGTATAAAGTATGTTTAAGGGGTTTTACAGCCTTAAAACATCTATAATAATTGTAAAAAATAAAGTTGGCTACTTCGCGGATTTCACCTATCGCAGGTTATTTTTAGAACGTAACTATTGCGATAAACGAGGGACCACTGTATGTCCCTTAGGTGCAGGAAGCAGGACCTAACAAAGGCCCTCTTCCCTGTCACCTCTTGACAAAAGAGCTGGAATTCAAACTTCCTCCGTCTAAAGCTTTTTTATCATAATGGCTTAACCTTTTTTCCTAATGTTCTCAGAATTATAAGATCCCAGAGTTTAAGATGATAATCAAGTGACTATCGGAACAGAAAATAAATATGACTGCAAGAATAGAAGCATCCTGGGATTTTCCCTACCACAACTCCACTACAGGCTCCTTCCTTGGCATCGCTAACTGAACATCGTCTCTCCCTCCAATTTCACCATCATCAGTATTCCACCCACAATGCTCTCTACTGCTCACTTTATTCCCTTACCACACTGCTCCCAGTTAGAGTAAATCCACAGTTGAAAGGACAGAAAAAAATAGATGTTGAAATTGAGCAGGAAACCAGAAGCAATGCAAAGTTTTAGAGCAAGCAACAGGCAGTGAGAATGCTGAGTGTACAGTAAATAGGAAAAAGAAACACAACATAATTGAGCTAAATGCAAATATTAAATGTGATGGTCCACAAAAGAGAATTCTTGTGCTTTTAAATTTGTTATCTGGTTGTTTTTCAGATACAGCTGTTTCAGACATGGCTGTTTTTCAGACACAGCCTGCGCACAGTTTGTACGGGGAGATAAAATAAGGCAAATGTAAATGTTTTTATAGCCGATGATCTGAATGGGACTGGACTGTCCGGATTTAAATTTCACAACTGTCTCCTACAAAATAGTACCCTTCTTCAGTGACCATAAAGCAGAGGAGCGGCTGAGGGCGCTGCACCCACCTCACTGGAGATCGCACAGATGTCACTTGTCATTATATACTTTTTTCTTGATTACTCTGTTAAATGACCTGAAACACACTGCCACTTAATCACCATTTAACAATATAAACCTAAGATTTATATTACAGTCACACACACTGTAGCCTCTATTGTCACCCTTTTTTATTGTCAGATACACAGCAAAATCTCCAGTGTTAAATTAACACTAGAGAGTGTCTATATGGGTCCACACCTCTGAGTGTTAAATACAACACTGTTGAGTGTTAAATTAACACTTTTGACAGTGTTATATGTTTAAAAGTAACCTAGTCAGTTTTGAAGATTAACAATGGCTAACACTGAGCAGTGCTGATTTTCTAACACTGGAATATTTCTAACATTTTGAGTTATTTTCCAGTGTTAGAAAATCAGCACTGCTTTTCTTAACACCCCGATAGCTTGCTGAAGACCTCGAGTTTCTTCTCCCCCCTCCATGCTGTCAGACACTTGAAAGTGACCCGCGCGTGCTTCTCAGCCAATCACAGCGGTACAGACACCCAGCCTTCCGTTTCCCTTAAACTCCTTCCGTTTCCACTATACTCTATAAGAAGAGAATGCATACATGTCTGAAGAAAATATATGTATGCAAGAGAATAATGTATGTCAATATACATTATTCTCTTGCATACATGTATTTTCTTCAGACATGTATGCATTCTCTTCTTACATACATATATTATTTGTGAGATTAAATGCATATTGGATGCATGTAAATGAGAGCAAAATGTAGGAATGCATAAATGAAAATGCATGTATGTTAGAGTGAAAATTTGTAAATATGTACATTAAAAAGCAGAGGCGGTGGTGTGTGTTTCATGATCAACAACAGCTGGTGTGATTATGCGAACGTGCACCCGGTCAAATCCTTCTGCTCACCGGACCTGGAGTACCTGATGATTAAGTGCCGGCCATTCTGGCTACCGAGGGAATTTACAGCAGTGATTATTACGGCTGTTTACATTCCCCCACAAGCCGACACTGACCGTGCACTCAGGGAACTGTACAGCGCGATCAGCAGCGAGGAAACCGCACACCCAGAGGCAGCGTTTATCACAGCCGGAGACTTTAATAAGGGAAACCTGAAGAAAGTCTCACCAAAACTCCATCAACACATCCTTTTCAACACACGTGGAAACCGGCTACTCGACCACTGTTACACCTCTTTCCGGGATGCGTACAAAGCCCTCCCCCGCGCCCCATTCGGCCAATCAGATCACTGCTCCATCCTGCTCCTGCCCGCCTACAGGCAGAAGCTGAAACAGGAAGCTCCAACCCGGAGGGCGGTGCACTGTTGGACGGACCAATCGGAGTCTGCGCTGCGGGACTGTTTTGATCACGCGGACTGGGAAATGTTTCACGTGGCCGCCAGAGACATTGATGAATACACAGACTCAGTCTGTGGATTTATCAGGAAATGCGTGGAAGATGTCGTCCCATCCAGAACAGTCAAATCCTTCCCAAATCAAAAACCCTGGATTAACGGAGATGTTCGCGCGGCACGGAACACCGCCTTTGCCTCCGCGAACACATCGGACTACAAACACGCACATTACCAACTCCGGAAGACGATCAAAGCAGCCAAACGTGAGTACAGGGACAGGGTGGAGCAACAGTTTGACAACCCTCGGAGTATGTGGCAGGGACTAAACACGATCACAGACTTTAGAGGGAAAACCAGCACACCGCAGACCACGGCCTCTCTGTGTGAGGATCTAAACGTATTCTACGCTAGATTCGACACAGCGAACACCATGAGACCGGACAGTGTGCGCACCGCGGATGACGTCAGTGCGCACACTGTGTCTGAGGAGGATGTGCGGAAGTGCTTCAGGAAGGTGAACGCACGCAAAGCTACTGGTCCGGACGGGATTCCCGGCCGCGTCCTCAGGTCATGCGCGGCTCAGCTGGCTGGAGTGTTCACGCACATCTTCAACCTTTCCCTCTCTCTGTCTGTAGTCCCAGCCTGCTTCAAAATGGCCACCATCGTCCCTGTACCCAAATCCTCCACCATCTCCTCATTGAACGACTGGCGACCTGTAGCCCTGACCCCCATCGTAAGCAAATGCTTCGAGAAGCTGGTCAGGGACTTCATCTGCTCTGCACTACCCGACTCACTGGACCCTCTACAGTTTGCATACCGCCACAACAGGTCCACTGATGATGCCATAGCCCTGACACTACACACTGCCCTGTCACACCTGGAGAAGAGAGACACGTATGTGAGGATGCTGTTTGTAGATTACAGCTCAGCATTCAATACCATCGTTCCCTCGAAGCTGGACAGGAAACTGCAGGATCTAGGACTGAGCAGCTCCCTCTGCAGCTGGATCCTTAGCTTCCTGTCTGACAGACGCCAGGTGGTCAGACTGGGCAGCATCACCTCATCCCCCATCACACTGAACACTGGTGCTCCACAGGGGTGTGTACTGAGCCCTCTCCTGTACTCACTCTACACCTACGACTGCACAGCCACTAACAGCTCCAACATCATTGTGAAGTTTGCGGACAACACTACAGTGATGAGACAGCTTACAGGGAGGAGGTCAGCGCCCTGACCCACTGGTGTCAAGACAACCATCTCACCCTCAACGTCGCAAAGACAAAGGAGTTGATAGTGGACTTCCGGAGGTGCAGAGAAGTACACACCCCCATCACCATCAACGGCGCTGCTGTGGAGAGAGTGAGCAGCTTCCGGTTCCTTGGAGTACATCTGGCTGAGGATCTTACGTGGTCAGTACACACAAACAAAACAGTGAAGAAGGCGCAGCAGCGCCTCTTCTTTCTCAGGAGACTGAAAAGATTCGGCATGAGCCCCCGCATCCTCAGGACCTTCTATCACTGTGCCATTGAGAGCATCCTCACTGGATGCATCACCACCTGGTATGGCAACAGCACCGCCTACAACTGCAAAGCTCTCCAGCGAGTAGTGCGGTGCTCTGAACGGATAATTGGAGGTGAGCTTCCCTCCCTCCAAGACATCTACAGGAAGCGCTGCCTGAGGAAAGCGGGGAGGATCATCAAGGACTCCAGTCACCCCAGCCATAAACTGTTCAGACTGCTTCCATCAGGAAGGAGGTTCTGCAGCATCCGGTCCCGTACCAGCAGACTGAGAGACAGCTTTTTCCATCAGGCCATCAGACTGCTGAACACGTCATAGACACCTCAGCTTCACTACTGGAACTTCAACATTATGCACTCCACACTGTATATAAATGCCACTTGTTTTGCACATATTCAACTCTGTATATTTTATATATTTTATTATTATTATTATTTTATTTTATTTTATTTAACTATTTAATTTGTAAAAATGTGTATACACACACACACACACACACACACACACGTAGGAAAATATTTAGTATACACATCCAGAAATGCATACACTATTATATATTGTACATATATTTATTAGTTTCAGGTTGGCCATTCTTGTATTTTGCTCGTTTGTGTTGTTGTGTTTGCACATCTCTGTTGCTTGTGGGGCTCGCACACAAGAATTTCACTCGCATGTGCTGTGCCAGTGTGCCTGCACATGTGATGTGACAATAAAAGTGATTTGATTTGATTTGATTTGATTTGATTAAAATACAAGTGTAAGAGAGCACAATATTGCAATGTGTGTGTTAAATATGTGTAAACATGAGAATAAAAATATCTAAATATAAAAATTAAAATAAAACTATGTGAGAGTGAAAGTATATGTATGTGAAAGAAGAATATATGTATGTGAGAGTGAAAATATATGTATGTGAGAGTGAAAGTATATTTGTGTGAAAGAAGAATGTATGTGTGAGAGTGAAAGAATGAATTTTGGCTTGTACGGCCCCTCATATTTTTTGATTCACACTTGCTTTGAACATACTCACACATGCACTCAAGAACAAACATATGCATAACCGTATGTACAGTATACCTAAAAATGTTCACTCATGCATGTACACTCACACAAATACACACTTGGGATCCCTTTCTGTTAGACTTCCAGTACAAGCCAGTCCTGCTTGTCTCTTGGCTTGGTTAGCTGGGCCATGAATTATTTGTTGGGCTGCAACAACCTCTGGTAATATGATGAGAGCACAGATGACTGAGAAAAGCACTCACATACACATGCACTTACATAGATGTAGTACCACGCACATGCAGAAGCACAGGCAGCCTTGATCCAAGTGCACAAAATATGCTTGTAGAAAGGCATTTTTGTGTGTATGTGATTGTATGCGAACTGTAACAGAGAGCATACATGGGGACAGAGATGAGAGCTGACACCAGTAGACTAAGTAAGCTTTTAGCTGCGGTGTGGATAGAACTCAGAGATTCTAATACATGTGGCATGATCGCAGTACAGAAAGTCTGGACATCCCTTCTCCAAGTCCACAGTAAAAGGCACACATGACAAGTAGTTGGGTTTGCCGTAAAGAATGAAGTGAAATATGACTTATTCATGAGACCTTTGTTTGAATTTAGCTGCAAATGTGCCAGCAACATGAAAATTTAGTCATTAAGCAATGTAGCTGTTCTAGTTGACATCCATCCATCCATCACCATCCGACCATATTCTGCACAGCATATCAAATTTAGGGTCACGGAAGTGCTAGAGCCTATCCCAGCTGTCACAGAGCATGAGGCACCATATGCACTAGATAGGCTGCCTATCCATCACAGAGCTAACACAGAGAGGCAGACAACAATAACAGATAGGGGGAATTTAGACCTAACAAGCATGTCTTTTGACATTGGGAGAAGAAGAAATTCACATAAACACAGGCCGGCGTGATGATGCAGTGGTTAGCACTGTTACCTCAGAGTAAGAAGGGTACTGGTTCAAATGCTGCTCGGTCCTTTTTGTTTGGAGTTTGCATATTCTCTCTGGGCCTGTATGGAGTCTAAAAGAACAGAGACATTCACATAGCATTGTGTAATCCAATAGGCCTGCACACTCAATAGTCCTCTCACATACTTTCCTCTCACCCCCCACATAAAAAATAAATGAATACAAACTCTGTCAAAAACCTGCATTATTGGCATAAAAAAGCAATACAAAATTACAATAACAATTAAACCAATAATAAATTTGTTACAATACAAAAAAAACAAAAACAAAACAATAATACTGAGGTAATCTACACCAAAAACAAAGTGAATGTAATAAGGAGATGTTGAGTTTGTTTATATTCAAATTCAAATTCAAATTCAAATTTTATTTGTCACACACACACAACCATACACAGTATGACATGGGGGTGAAATGCTTGTAGCTGTACAATGCCCGACCATTAAATGACAGAAGAAAAGTTCTACAATATTTACAATTTACTACAAAAATTTACAAATTAATTTAGGAATTTACAGTAAAGAATGTGCAAATAGCAGAAGAGATTATAAAGATAAGGATTATAAATTATAGGAATTATAGGATTATAGGAAATGTGTGGTGGTGCGTGTGGTGACGTGTGTGAGAGTCCAGTCTTATAGTGACGTGTTTGGGAGAGTCCAGTCTACACCTGGTTCAGGCCCCGAATAGCCTGGGGGAAGAAGCTCCTCTTCATTCTCTCTGTTTTGGCCTTAAGGGAGCGGAAGCGCTTCCCAGACCTCAACAGTGAGAAGAGTCCATTGTTGGGATGGGAGAGGTCCATCATAATCTTCCTAGCTTTGGACTTGCACCGCTTGGTGTAGATGGACAGCAGGTCAGGGAGCTCTGATTGAATGATGCGTTCTGCCGAGCGCACCACCCTTTGCAGATCTCGTCTATCCTGCTTGGTGCTGTTCCCAAACCAGGTGCAGATGTTTGACGTCAGGACGCTCTCGATGGTGCAGGAGTAGAAGTTCTTGAGCACCTTCAGTGGCAGATGGAAGTCTCTAAGTCTTCTGAGGAAGAAGAGACGCTGACGGGCTTTCTTAACCAGGGTGTTGATGTGACAGGACCATGACAGGTCCTGAGTGATGTGGACACCCAGGTATCGGAAACTGTCCACTCTCTCCACTGGCGTGCCACTGATGATGAGGGGTTTGTAATTCCTCGCCTGCTTTGTAGTGAAGTCCACGATCAGCTCCTTAGTCTTGCTGATGTTTAGGAGGAGGTTATTCTCCTGGCACCAGGTCTCCAGGTTCCTAATCTCCTCCAGGTAGGCCGTCTCGATGTTGTCGGAGATCAGGCCCACAACAGCAGTGTCGTCAGCAAACTTGACAATGGAGGTGGTGTCGGATGTGGCTACACAGTCATAAGTGTACAGTGAGTACAGCAGGGGGCTTAAAACACAGCCCTGAGGCACTCCAGTGCTGAGTGAGATGGAGGGGGAGACTTGTTTTCCCACCCTCACTGATTGGGGTCTGTCTGTGAGGAAGTTGAGGATCCACTGACACAGTGATGAGCTGAGTCCTAGATCCGTCAACTTGGTGAAAAGCTTAGAGGGAATTATTGTGTTGAATGCTGAACTGTAGTCCACGAACAGCATCCTAACATAATATGTTATATTATGTTTATGTTATTATATGTTTAAGCTGTGCATTCACTGGCCTTAAATGTTTAAGCAGAAGTCATTAAAATAAACTTCTTATGTCTTTATCAATAGGATATATTAAGCATGACTGCTGATGGCCTTTTGTCCATCATTAGGTTAAAACAACAGTTTGTACAATTTGGTTTAGTGCTAATTAGTAAATGTTGACATAATAACCATGTTGAATCATATAATGTAAACACCACAAGTTGCCATGGTCAAACCTTTTTTATATGTCATTTTTAATATGTCATTAAAACCTCAAATATCAATATCGGTATATTTCCCCTAAGGAGGTCAGGATGGATTGATGAACCACCTAAATACTGGATACAGGAGGCAGTTGTTTCAAACCTAAAAGTCGAGGTTTCTTGTGAAGCATGAAGAAACAGTGGTGAACCAGTGACAGGGTTACAGGTTGCTAAAGGTCGCTGCTGTATGTGGGGGACGAAGGCAGACCCATGTGGTCTAATCCAACAGGTAAGCTATTGTACAGGGAGTGCAGAATTATTAGGCAAATGAGTATTTTGTCCGCATCAACCTCTTCATGCATGTTGTCTTACTCCAAGCTGTATAGGCTCGAAAGCCTACTACCAATTAAGCATATTAGGTGATGTGCAACTTTGTAATGAGAAGGGGTGTGGTCTAATGACATCAACACCCTATATCAGGTGTGCATAATTATTAGGCAACGTCCTTTCCTTTGGCAAAATGGGTCAAAAGAAGGACTTGACAGGCTCAGAAAAGTCAAAAATAATGAGATATCTTGCAGAGGGATGCAGCAGTCTCAAAATTGCAAAGCTTCTGAAGCGTGATCATCGAACAATCAAGCGTTTCATTCAAAATAGTCAACAGGGTCGCAAGAAGCGTGTGGAAAAACCAAGGCAGAAAATAACTGCCCATGAACTGAGAAAAGTCAAGCGTGCAGCTGCCGAGATGCCACTTGCCACCAGTTTGGCCATATTTCAGAGCTGGAACATCACTGGAGTGCCCAAAAGCACAAGGTGTGCAATACTCAGAGACATGGCCAAGGTAAGAAAGGCTGAAAGACAACCACCACTGAACAAGACACACAAGCTGAAATGTCAAGACTGGGCCAAGAAATATCTCAAGACTGGTTTTTCTAAGGTTTTATGGACTGATGAAATGAGAATGAGTCTTGATGGGCCAGATGGATGGGCCCGTGGCTGGATTGGTAAAGGGCAGAGAGCTCCAGTCCGACTCAGACGCCAGCAAGGTGGAGGTGGAGTACTGGTTTGGGCTGGTATCATCAAAGATGAGCTTGTGGGGCCTTTTCGGGTTGAGGATGGAGTCAAGCTCAACTCCCAGTCCTACTGCCAGTTTCTGGAAGACACCTTCTTCAAGCAGTGGTACAGGAAGAAGTCTGCATTCTTCAAGAAAAACATGATTTTCATGCAGGACAATGCTCCATCACACGCGTCCAAGTACTCCACAGCGTGGCTGGCAAGAAAGGGTATAAAAGAAGAAAAACTAATGACATGGCCTCTTTGTTCACCTGATCTGAACCCCATTGAGAACCTGTGGTCCATCATAAAATGTGAGATTTACAAGGAGGGAAAACAGTACGCCTCTCCGAACAGTGTCTGGGAGGCTGTGGTTGCTGCTGCACGCAATGTTGATGGTGAACAGATCAAAACACTGACAGAATCCATGGATGGCAGGCTTTTGAGTGTCCTTGCAAAGAAAGGTGGCTATATTGGTCGCTGATTTGTTTTTGTTTTGTTTTTGAATCTCAGAAATGTATATTTGTGAATATGGAGATGTTATATTGGTTTCACTGGTAAAAATAAATAATTGAAATGGGTATATATTTGTTTTTTGTTAAGTTGCCTAATAATTATGCACAGTAATAGTCACCTGCACACACAGATATCCCCCTAAAATAGCTAAAACTAAAAACAAACTAAAAACTACTTCCAAAAACATTCAGCTTTTTTTTTTTTTTTTTTTTTTTTTGCCTGTCCCGTTTGGCTCTTTTGCCCTCAGAATTGTTGTCTAAAGACAAAGAAAGATGCCCAACGGATTTACTTTACCAAACTGACCATCCCAGCCTTGCCGTAATGGTCCATTTGATTCACCTTTTATTGTTTATTTTATTTTCACTTACTGAATACGGGACAGACTTGACTGGGGGAAAGAAGGGAAGAAAGAAAGAGGGAAAGAGAAACAGCTGAGAAGAGGGACGGGGGGGAAGGGCAAAAGACAAAAACCAACAGAACGGGCAGAGAAAAAAAAATGCATATATCAATCACCTGGGTCACCTGCTGAGAAAGAAAAAAGAAAGCAAGCAGAAGAGAACAAGAGTAATAGAATAAACAACATCACAATGATATATGGGAATATGACAGTAAATACTAAATGTTAAACATTATTGTGCAGCACATAAGATCAACAGAACACAGTGTGCTTTGAGGTAGGAGCCAAAAAGGGTGTAGTTTGTGGGTGTGATCACCCGTGTGTACACCTGTGAGCATGGACGCGCTTGTTTTTTGTTTTTTAAAAGGTTCCTTCATGTAATAATCTGCTAGAGGGTGTGGGGGGGCCACAGCCCCGTCCTCCAGGGCATGAAGCAGGTGTGGAGGAGATCAAAACTCCAGACATCCAGAGTCCCCCAGAACACAAGAGACCAAGGAAGACCAACAGAGGGGCAGCTGCGCCACTGTCCCGGAAAGAGCTGAGGAGAGTCCCAGATGAGGGCTCACTCAGCAGCCGCGGAGCAGAAGCCAGGGGGCGTTGCAGTGACGCGCCCGTGAGCTCCGCCGGCAGCCAGCTGCGCCTGAGTGACCGAGCCCCAGGCCGAGAGGCCGGGGGCACCCCACCTCCGAAGTGGCCCGAGCGAGCCCCAGGCTCCAGGCCCCGATAAGCGGCCGCCAAGGAGTGAGCCGGTGTGTACCTGGACGCCCATCCCCGGACACAAAGAACCACCAACGCACCGATGTCTGAGGGGGTCCGCCACTGGCAGGGGAAGTGGTGGTAGGGGGAGATAGGCCTCCAAACCTTGGAGGGCCTGAGATGTCCCCAGAGAGGTGGCGCCTGACACCCAACCTGACATATAGACACAGACATACAGGCACACACAGATACAAACATCCATTCCCACCCTCATGCTCTCATATGCACTTACTCCACACTCAACCAACGTGGAGACAGACATAAAGAGACGTTGTACACACGATCACACTCCCCAAGCGTACTCTACAAACCGGGTCTAGGTGCCCCCGCCCCTGGAGGGGGGAACTGCACCCAGACTCCGCAGCAGCAGGAAGGCTCCACACTCCAGACCGCAGTCGGACGGCCAACTCCTCCTCCTAGCCCCCCTGCTCCAGCAGGTCGCAGAGAATGGGGGTGAGAGAAGACTCCAAACCTCCCTCCACCCGCTCATTGTAGTGTTGATGCATGTGTGTTTTAAGGTGCATTTAAAACCCAGGAGGGCTTGGAGCTACCTGCCAGAGAGCAGCAGGTAAGCGCATGGTCCCTCCTGCTAGCCCTCAATGTCTATGTGTATTTAAAATTGAGAGGTGGGCAACGATGCCAGGGGTGGGGTGTACACCCTGATGGTACTTTGGACTCCGTGTATCGTGCCCACCCCCAAGATCCTATATGTATGTGTAATGAGAGTGTGAGTAATGTGAATGTCTAAGTTGTGGGATAAAATTGAGGCAGAGGCAGCCAGAAGGGGACAGAAGGGGGGGGTAGCCTCCTCTGCACCCTGGTGACATACCCCTACTCCAAGGCCCTGCATGTGTGGGTGGTTGTGGTGGAGCGGGAAGAGGGAGGCAGCTGGAGATGGGGAGGGAAGGAAGGGAGGGGCAAGTGACCCCTCCCTGGGGCCAGCTCCCCCGCTGACCCCAGTAGGCACCCCCACACTCCGCGACCCGCCAGGGAAAGGGGGCCCAGGCCCATCCAGACCGGGGCCCAGTGCAGCAGCACCACCCGGCCCCACAGAGCCCGGGACAGTCCACCCAACCCCACCACAGAGAAAACTGCACCCACCCCACCATCCACTCAGCTTCCAGACTACATAAGACAATAAACACCCAGGCTGAGATCTTCCTCCACCTCTCCTGTATCTCCCCCTCCTGCAGAGGGAGCTCCTGAGGAGAGGAAAGCTCAGAATCAGAATCAGAATCAGAATGGGTTTATTGCCAGATGTTGAGGTTTACAACATTAGGAAATTGCTGCGGTGCTTCAGTGCAGACAATAAGAATTAAAGTGCTATGTAGAAAGAAAGATATGTGCATGAGATATACATGAGATATATACATGAGAATAAGAATTATGAGTGCTACGTAGAAAGATATATACATGAGTGCAGGTGGTGATCAGTGCCAAACATGAAATGATGCAGTGACACAGCGTAGGGTCATGTGTTAGTGGCGGGGACAATCATGTGGTTATTGTTCATGTGTCCAACAGCAGAGGGGAAGAAACTGTTCTTGTGGCGAGAGGTTCTGGTGCGAATGGACCGGAGCCTCCTGCCTGAGGGGAGCAGGTCAAACAGACTGTGTCCAGGGTGAGAAGGGTCAGCTGAGATCCGGGCTGCACGCCGCAGTGTCCTGGAGGTGTACAGGTCCTGCAGAGATGGGAGTCTGCAGCCAATCACCTTCTCAGCAGAGCGCACAACACGCTGCAGTCTCTGTTTGTCCCTGATAGTGGCTCCAGCGTACCACACGGTGATGGAGGAGGTGAGGATGGACTCGATGATTGCAGTGTAGAACTGCATCATCGTCCGTGTTGGCAGGTTGAATTTCTTCAGCTGCCTCAGGAAGTACATCCTCTGCTGGGCTTTCTTGATGACGGAGGTGATGGTGGGCTCCCACTTCAGGTCCTGGGTGATGGTGGTACCCAGGAAGCGGAATGAGTCCACAGAGGTGATGGGGGTGTCAGTCAGGATGATGGGGGGGAGTGGGGCTGTGTGCTTCCTGAAGTCCACAATAATCTCCACTGTCTTCTGGGCATTCAGCACCAGGTTGTTGTGGCTGCACCAAGACACCAGACGTTCAACCTCCCTCCTGTAGGCAGAAGGGAGGTTCTGCAGAAGCTCCTGCAAGATGTGACAATCTCCCCCACCAGTTGAAGAGCCCCCCAGGTGGCTCGATGCACCGGCGGCACCCTGCTCCAGGGCTGGGCCCCCATGCACCCACCCGCCCACAACCCCGGCAACACACCAACCAGGACCCAAGCCCCTTTCTGTAAACATTCACCATTAGTTCAAATGAAATCTTGGGAAAAATATTTTTTGTCTGGCATCAGTAAACATTAATGGTATGCACGCAGACAGTGTAATGACTAGATCCACTTATATAATATTGCCTGCATTTGGTGGCTTATCTAATCTCATGAGAGGGGAAATGTGGTGGATAAGTATTGATCTGGGAAATGCATTTTTAATAAATAAAGACACTCCCACAATTCCACATGCTAGTGCAACTCCTTAATTTATGCAGTCTCCTCTGTAAAAGACAGAATATGGAGACATGCGTCTACATAATCGCTCAACTATTAATCACATCTAGCATGTGAATGAAAATCAAAGTTGCAGTTTAAAGCAAAAATAAAATTATTATTACCATTTAGGGAAGGGAAGTGAGATTGAAAGTAGAAAAATGTGCAAAATTTGAACAAATTAGTCCTGTAGTTTGCAGGTAAAACAGACAGAATGGATGCAGAACACGACAGGTTGAGAATGACGTATAGAGAGGAGAGTGGAATGAGATGGAGTGCTAAGAAACAGAGAAGTATATTTATGAGATTGCTATGCGGCAGGCCCTGCAGCAGCAGGCTTTAGCCATATTGTTTGTCTTCTTCACAAGGCTGTAATATCCTGACAAGTGTGTAAATCCTCATTTAATTTTCCAGGGGACTCTAAATTCTCTAAAAGGGGAACTACGCCTTAGAGTTCCTCTCACTCAGCCATAGCAAGGTCATTGTAAATGTCATTTCAACCTCTTAACATCCTGTGTCTCCCAGGTTGTTGTTCAACAAAGTAAAAACCTTTATCAGGCGGTGGGCCAAGTGTCTGAATGAAGACTGTGACTTATAAAGATCTTTATTCATTTACTTCAGCCAAGTTGTTTTCAGCGTCCACTCTTTTAATCTTCTGTGAGCGAAGGCATATTTTTTGTATTTAACATTTCAAAAATTTCATATTTTTGCCTGGCAACAACAAAAAGCAGTCTAGCATGCAATTTGGAGTACAGCAAGCTCTTGTGATTTTTTTAAAATCACATTTTCTCAAATTAAATACATGTACTCTGACACCTTTAATGTGTGTTTTAAGGTTTCAGCTTAATTGTTGTGTTATGTATATGGATATGTATGCATATTTTATATGTATATAACTATTCAATACTAAAAAGATGCTTATAGTAGTTTACCAAATGTGACATTATTGGTATCTAACTGTAGAAGTATTTAGGTGTTATTTTTTTTTTAATATTTGTTCATGTGACAATTAAATATCATTACTATGGATGTGAATGGTATCGGAATGGCTGCTTCTGAGATGCTGACTTGACGTTTTGCCAGTGAGCAACCTACCATCACACATCAAATTCGTGGTGACATAGCAGCAACCTCTTGCAGCATAGTGCAAATATGTCAGCAATACATTGCTGTGCTGTTTGGGTAGGGTTTGGTTATTCCAAAGTGGCTTGAGATGGCAGGACACAATTTAAGGCCCCATTTTAGTTTTAAAATAACAGTTAGCTGTTAGTCACTCCCTTACTAACAGGCTAACTGTTATGTCTCCTCCATTTATTACTGTACTCTGAAAGCAACAAACAGCACAGAGTTAAATCACAGCTGCTTTGGAAATGTTTTGCCCTGGATTTTGCTTCCAGGCCTACATACATGTGGTGAAGAATTTTGGGGCATACTCTGGATTCAAATATAAAAACAGCCAAAGGCAATATTTTTGTATTTCTTCTGGGGTCCTTAAAGCACGCTGGAATCAAACATGAGTTAAAAACTAGTGCCAGATTGAATCCTGACATAGTGAACACTGGTATTAACTTTGGTCAGCAGTTCTGAAACTGAAAACTCAAAGTTGCTCATCTCAGAGTGCATAATCTCAGAGTTTGCCAAACCTGCTTTCTAGACTTGCGCTCTAATTACTTTCTCCACCACTGGGAATTTTTGCATAATTGGCATCTCTAATTTTACTGGTACTGCACTAATACTAATTGTATTAGAACTATTAATACAAAAACACTGACTTGCCCAATAATAATTTAAAAGACTTACCATAACACAGGGGTCGGCAACCTATGACTCCGGAGCCACATGCGGCTCTTCAACCTCCTTGTATAGGCTCCCTTTGGCTTGACAAAAAAAACCCCACAAACATAAATAAAGGGTATTTCTTAATTCATTTTTATTCATACATTATTATTAGTTTTTGAAACATGGACTCCTATTCCTGACAAATATATTAACATAAAAAAGTATGCATTCGGAGTCTTGCCCATCTTTGGCTCTACATACAAATTTTCCCAACACTTCCCAACAAGTCCAAACACTGCTCCCTCCTCACTGATGAGAGCCTGCAGTCCTGTATGAAGATCGAAGTGACATCTTATGGCCCTGACATAGGGAAGATTTGCAGCAAACTTCAGACACAGAAGTCACATTAAACAGGTAAGAACAATAGCATTTAATAAGCTATTATTTTTCAAAAAATAAACCCATTTATTTCAGACTCCGAGCTGATGTAGATTTTTTTGTATGTTCAGGTGATTCAGTTGATTGCTCGCTAAGCAAGAAACTCAAAGAGGACGAGAGAACACTGACATGTAGACACTCAAATTTGATGTTTCTTTTTAAAGCTGCTAAGTTGCAGCTAAATGTGGGCTAGTTTTTATTTTACTTTTACACAAATATAGGAAGGACTTAAGTAGTCCTACAGTTCACAATAGGCCTACAAATGCACACTGCACTTCTGTTGTTGCTTTCAGTGGTTGTAACAGGTAAAATAAAATAAAAAAAGATGAAAACTTTAGTTTACAAGCTCTGTTATTTTTTTGTTATTTTTTTTTTTTTGGCCAGAAGAGGGGGCAAAATGGCTCTTTTGATAATAAAGGTTGCAGACCCCTGCCCTAACACATGCACCTAACCATTATTGTGAATGCTACTAATCACAGAGAGATGTGCAGCATAGTTTAAAATTTTTTGTTTCAGATTGAGCACACACAAGGATGCTTTGGGATCAAATATTTATTTCACTCAATGACACGTAAATCAATGTATAACTTTTATGTAATGTGTTTTTTCTAGATTTTTGTTTGATGTCCTCTTGAGATCCAAGGGAAAAAAGTATATTTCAGTTTAACTGTTACTGCCCACTACAGAAGACATAATTAACAGACTGGGTCTCAGGAGGATATTACCTCTATTAAAATTAAACTGCCATAAAATCAGAGACTGTTCAGTGAGCAAACTTACAAATTATTCATTTCATCCCCCCCCCCCCCCCCCCACTGTACAAACACAGATTATTTAGATATTATTATGCCTCCTTAATTTTTAAGAAGTGATTTGTTTTGTTATTTTGTATGTTGTTTTTGGATGTAAACTTTTGTAAAGAGCTTAGATTTTTTTAAATAATATACTTTGATATATTGAACTATTCAATAACTCCTGCCAGTGCTGTATGTGTAACTTGGGCTGTGGTCCTTTAACTAGTGTCTACACTGTACAGAAAGTGTAGACTTAAACTGAAAGATTCCATTAATATACAAAAAGATCTGAGAAGAAATCTTTAATTATGTATTAGAATATTATATGGATATATATATTTCAGCGATGGGTATCTGGAGTTGAGATTTCTCTGGGACTAATTTTGTCTGTTTAAGGAGATAGCTCAAAAACATATCTGTTAAATATCAGTAACAATAAATACAGTGTATATACAATAGCTCAAAACTGAAAACATAAACTAATCCATATCCTGACATATCTGACATATCCGTCAAAGATCTGGTTCACATTCTTCAGAATATTGTCCATATCTGTGACAAACACAAAGGTGTTACTACTTTGGATAGTACTGTATTTTAATGCTTAAGTGTTGTAATTTGAGGCACTGGTGAATGTAGACAATGAGAGAGGAGGACGGATGGAGGACAGATAAAGATAATGGATAGGGAAGTCCTGAGGAGTAGCAAGGAGGAATTTAGGGCACCTATGAAAAGGATGAAGAGTGGAAAGAGGTTGGTCTGGATGACATATATGTAGAGATATCAAGGAGATTGGGTACTGGACTTTTCAATCAGACTATTTAACACAATCCTGGAGGGTGAGAGGGTTGCTGAGGAAAGGGTAAGTAGGTGCAAGACATGTATGGGGACAGTGAGACAGTGGGGTGATAGTGAGGTGTGTGGCATGAGTGGACATCTATTTCCAAGGTGAGTGGGATTACATCAGGGAAGTGTTTGTTTGCAATGCTGATGGATGGGTTGATAAGGTCAGGCAGGAGCTTTGTGGACTATGTTTGCAGATGACATTGTGATCTGTGTTACAGGTGATTTGTAACAGAAGAATAGAAGCAAGAGATACAGTCCGATTTGCCATGATGTATGGTTTATAGATGATGATAGCACTAACAAAAATGCAGGAGATAGAGCTGAAGGTAGCAGACCTGAAACTGTTAAAGGAATCTTGTCCATCCTGTGAATGACCTAGAGTGCCTTGTTGTACTCATTGTTGGTAACTGTAAGGCATGACTGTATGTATATGAGGCCAAATTGCCTTCTAGTGCACAGCTCAGCTGGCCAAGTAGGGTCGCCTGAGCTCACGACAGTCTAAACAAATCTGGTATTCTTCTTCACCTACAGTCCACTGTCAGCTGTTCCCTGGCATCACACCTCGATAGTTCCATATCTATCTATCTATCTATCTATCTATCAAATAAAGGTTTTTTTTGTACCTGTCACAAAACACCAGAATCATATTGCGATACTATTGTGATGCACCGCTGTTACTTGCTTTGATATAATCTCATTTTCAGTTAATTTAATTCTCTTAAAACCACTATAGTAGGTGTCATTCCCAATAAATAATCAAAATGGCCTTGCAGATCGATTACAGTCCAGTTTTAGAAGATACTGCCAAGCTTGCTCATAATTATCGTTTACTTTGGCTTCTTCTTGCCTCTCTGTCTCATATTCTGGAGTCCCTGTCTGTCTTTATTCCACCACCCATTCTTATCTGTCTTCTCTCTTTCTCCATCCAACCTTTACACCCTCCTGCTGTCCCTGTTATGACATTTAATCTTCCCATAAACCCTCTTTCCTCTCTGACCTCTTTCCATCTATGTCAATAATCATCTCATCTCAGCACCCCAACTGAGTAGACATTTATCTCCTGTCAGACTTGATTCCCCTTCCTTCCTTCCTTTTATTCCACTGTTCCCTTGATGTGCCCAGGGTGATCTGATTGTATTTAGACTGAGCAAACACACATTAAAGCCAGGTGTCAAAATAGCCATGGGGGAATGACAGGTGATTGCAGAATCATTAGTGGCTCATGGTTTTATTCAAGATGTTTAGAATATAGAGAAAATTAGTCTCTGGATAACTAGCATGACTATAGTCTAGGACAGTGTTTCCCAACCACTGTGCCCCGGCAAATAGGTGCGCCGTGAGAGATCGTCAGGTGTGCCGTGGGAAATTATTTAATTTCAATTAATTGGTGGAAAAAAAATACAATTTAATAATTACTGCAAATAATAAAATCATTGCTGGGCATCTGTGCTTTCAATGAGGTGACTGGTAGAGTAATTGCTTTTTCATGTCAGTGGGTGGCAGTGAGTAGCGCAATATGACCTTGTTAAGTTAGGACAATAGAATTAGTGATGTGCGCAGCACATGGCAGTTGCTAGATGTACAACAAAGATGAATAAATATTTGAAAAGAAAAACTGCAGACCTCAAGACGGGCCCTGGACAAAATTCTAATCCTGAAGAGCCTAGTACGAGTAGTGGTCAAAAGAAAGCAAAAGCAGTGAGCTCGAGGCAATACAGCAAAAGTTATCTTTCATTTGGATTTAGTTTCACTGGAGATCTGACTGCACCGACTCCGTTATGTTTGGTGTGTGGGGGAAAAGTTTGGGACCAGTGCCAATGTAATATGTTGACGATTTGTCACCTAGCGTAAAATGTTACGCTTTGGGAGTGAGAACGCCATGTGGTAACTTTTACAGAAAGGCAAGCATAGATGATTGAGGCTCCCCCACCCCAGGGCATACACAAACAAAAAACATTCCACAATTTTACCAATTTAGATTAAAGCATAACATTTATTAACACCATCACTGTTATGGACATTAATATTACTACTGTAGATGTGTAGGATTGAGCTCATTTTAATAATTAATATTCTGTATAATCTGTATAATCTGTAAAGACCAGGGCTACTGACCCTGTTCATCATCGTCAGAGCGTTACTTGTTAAGGCATTAAAGAAGTTATGAACAGTTGTCCTTTTCACTTTTAACACATTGAGGAAAAAAATCACTGATTTGTGTTCGGTTACACAAATCAGTGAACTGAAAGTTGTGACTACATCAATGAACTGCCAGTAATATGTAATTTGTTTTTACGTTACATTTGTCTAACATATAGCCGCATGACATCTAATATAACATAGAAGCTATTATTATTACTACTATTCTTATTATTGTTATTATTAATACCATAAGTCCCTTGGAACCATGGATTATTTCTAAATAGAGCATTATCTTTATCATTATCATTATCTTAATTCTGATTCTGATTTATTAAAACGTAAATACCCCTGCTAACCCTTCCACTGTACCAAGCTTTGTACATAATCTGTACAAAATGCATGCATATGAATTCACATTTTTATCCTTTTTAATACTATTTTTTAGCTACCATTTGTCCCCTTGTTTGTTAAGAGAAATGTGCTAACAGATGGTACATGGTTCATATTTACTTTACTGGAGTAATGTAACATGCAGTTATCAAGGACTTCTTATTTATTTGCGGTTGTGAGGGCAGATTTTTTTTATGACCAGAATGAGTGTTTTTTATGATAAACAGAGTACTTTTGTGGCTGTTCAGTGACATCATGTTTTTTCATCACTGAAAGAGTGCATGACTTTGCATGGCTGACTGATTTGCCTTCAGAGTATCAGGATGGCATCAGGGATTCTGGTGGTCAGCCAGAGACAGGCCATACATGATAATGCAATCTGCTACAACACAGCAAGGACACACACACACACACACACACACACACACACACACACACACACACACACGCACACACACACACACAAGGTAATCCTTTGTAACGCTGTCTTGAGCAGAACACTGGACTCAGTGACAAACACCTACTACCATCTTATACAACCTCTCTCATTATCTGTATCATTCATCCATATACACACAAACAATAGGTTTAGTTTTCTGATAAGCTAACACACTGCCCCTGGAAAGTATGTTTTAACTATTAAAGGCACACCTCAGGTCTATTTGATATAAATGATAAAAAATGATATCCCTCATAGTTCATTAATGTCACTTGCAGATGCCATTCTTAAGCCATCCAGCTGAAACTGAACTAGCAACCCTCAAACAAATATGCTACCCACTATGGAACCACCAACTTTAATGGCAAAAAGTCCATTTTTAATCTTCTCACACCAACCCAGAGAATAGATGTTGTTGCACTGCAACAGGGTTTTGCATCTGTCTCCCATCTGCCCAGTCTCTCCATTGTTATAGAGCACCATGTTGATGGTGCGTTCCCTATAGATTTTGTGAAGACAAAGTGAAAATAGTTCAGAAGGAATTGGCTGCAATACTGGAGATGGAGGTGACAGAAGAGTTACACAGCAGTGCGACTCCATAGTTCTTGTGGTGAAGAAAGATGGGTCTATAGGTTTTTCTGCCTGGATTATCGTAAGGTGAATAAGGTGTCACAGTTTGACGAATAGTCCATGCCCTGAGCTTGACTAGCCCCTGGACCAGTTAGGCACTGTACATTTTTTCACGACAGTGGATTCACTGGCAGATTCCCTTGTCTCCAGAGTCTAAGAAAAAAAAAAAGTCCTTCTCCGCTATCTATGGATTGTACAAATTTGTCACACAAATCTGTTCGATTTGTTTGGAGCCCCTGCCACCTTCCAGCTCCTCATGGTCTGGGTACTGCATCTGCCGCCTACTTGGATGATGTCATCATACAAAGTGACACCTGGGCACAGAATATGTAGCATGTGGCTGCGGTTCTAGAGTCCCTGAAGCAAGTGGTGCTCACTGCCCTCCCAAATAAGTGTGCAGTTGGATGGAGAGACATAGAGTATCTGGGGTACCACCTGGGAGGTGGGCAGGTGTGTCCCCAGGGGGAGAAAAAAACAACCATTGCATCCTCTCGTGTGCCAGGACTCAAAAAAGAGCTGAGGCGGATTTTGGAGCTGGTTAGCTATGATTGCCAGCTCATGTCTGGCTTTGCGGTTCTGACCAGACCCTTAGCCGATCTCACCTGAAAAAGTGTCACAGATTTGATCCAGCTGACAAAGTTGTACCAGGCAGCATATGCTCAGATTAAAATGGCTTTCTGTGGGGAGCCCTGCTCCACACCTTTGACTTTTCCCTCCCCTTTCATTCTGCAGATGGATGCCTTGAACAGAGGGCTGGGGGCTGTTTTGTACCAGCAGTTTAGGGGGCATCGACCACCCTGTTGTTCACATTAGCCGCAAGCTGGCAGAATGGGAAAGCTGAAAGAGTATGGTGGAAAAAGAGTGTTTGGCGATCCAGTGGGCAGTCGTTTCCCTTCATTATTACCTCCTTCAATGCCCTTTCACTCTGCATTCAGACCATGCCCTGCTCCAATGTCCTTACCGCATGAAGGATGCAAACGCCCGGATCAACCGGTGGTATCTGCCTCTCCAGCCTTTTAAGTTCAAGGTGGCCCATAGGCTGGGGTGCAGATTTTGGCAGCCTATTTCCTCTCCCGCAGTGGGTTCAGGGGGCAGTGCCAGGGAGGCTGGCAGGGCAGCTGGGACCCTAATGATGCTATGCTATCATGCTTCCTATTTCACTAACCCCAGGACCTGGAGAAAGGAAAGAGCTGAGTTGGAGACTTGACAGCTGGGAAGCTGTCTGGAGCAAAGAGCACGAGTTTTGTAGTGTGACAGCACTGTAAATAAATCATCACTTCCCTGTAAACACAGGCTGTGTGTGTGTGTGTGTGTGTGTGTGTGTGTGTGTGTGTTGTGATGGGGTCCGTAACCCACTGGTGTTGTATAAATATATAAATATATCTGGATAAATGTATCCAGTGTAACATACTCACATTTATATACCACTTTTCAAAGTCCTACCATTGAAAGAAACTTTAGAGTACAACTAACATTTTCGCCACACATTCATACAGTTCTTTACTTTACTTTACTTAATGCTATATATTTCAATCACTGTGACACATATCCAGCATCAATTTAGAATAGCCCGCTAAATTGATATGCATATCTTAACTGCAAGAGGAAGCCAGCAGGTAGAACATTCAACCTCACTAAAAAAAGGCCCAAAACAGGACTTTCTTGCTATAAGGCTACAGTGCTAAGCACACCACCACCCCATCATGCCGTAGCAAAAGAAAAAAGAAAAGAAACAAATTCCTCCCGAATTTAATGTAGGTTCTAAACAGCTTTCTGATTTGAAAACTGCATTAAGAATAGTGAGAATAGCTGTTCTGCTATGAGAATTGTGAAAAAGTGATTGAGAAAAATTGCAATTGCTGAGGGCCTCATCTATGTTAAGCAAGTACATCGTCTAAACACCCAAGATTTGCAGCACTGTTTGGGACACATTAATGCCTTTATGGTTCTTTGCTATAAAATCTAGTATGGATTTTTTTTCTCCTTGTTATTTATTCACTTTTTTCTTACAATATTCAGACGGGAGTAGTATTGGCTGAAGTTATCTAGGCCCTTAATCCAATGTGAATCTGCCAATTCTGTTACCTGTAAAAGTGAAAATGTAAAAATTAATTCCCTGCCATACCATGATGTTGCTCTTTCCTCTCACAGATGTAGAATTCTTATTATGACGACAGCAGTGGAAATTATTAATAAAATGCTTTGATATCATTCTGGAGGCATTTTCAGAAATCTCATCAAGCTATTCTCTTTCATTCAGACATGAAGCTTTGAATTTGGACCGTCCGTGTGGTTCAGTCTGAATTACTTTGATTATCACACAGATGGAACAGAAATTCTAGAGGTGTTCGGGTTCTGCAAGTTTAACTTCTTCTAACTCCCTGATCATTGATTCAGTGATGTTGATTCATCACTGTATATTGATTCACTAAGTACTGAGTCATAGGCAGATTAAATAACAGGATAATCAGTTCCAGGGTGTACATATGAATTAAACTGTTTAGCAATTACTAGTACTAGTACAGACTCACAGAAATTGGACAATTGAAAATTGAAAAAAAAAAAAAAAACACTGTATGGGGCCAGTAGAGTATCTTTTGGATGTGGTCGAACGGTAAATCTGGATGAACACCTCACAAATCTGCAGCAACTGTGTGATGCTATTATATCCATATGGACCAAAATCTCTGAGGAGAGTTTCCAGCATCCTGGAGTGTGCCTTAATAGACTGAATGTAATCGATTAAGGCAGTTCTGAAAGTAAAAATTGTACCCATAGGCCACATAAACACACACACACACCCACCCACCCACACACACACACACACACACACACACACACACACACTCCGGATCTGTTGTAGGGTAAAATAACTGCCAAAGATGAATCTGAAAGCTGCTATTTAGTCTGTAATACAACTGCAACAGTAACTATGATCTGTGGCTACAGTCTGTGAGTTCACGTGCATCTCTAAACCCCCCATCACACCAAAATAGGTCACTGTGATAACAAGCTTATTGGCATTTATTAATGTCTCACCTATATAGGGTAAATGATATTATCTTAAAAAGGCTGCATGAATACAGCTGCACTGTGGTCTGTGGGTCTGTAAACACTCAAAAGTGCTAATTCCAACCACAATCATAAAACGCAAACCCTTTAGAGTTAGATTTTGTATCCAAAATCAGTCTGGGTTCCAAAATCTAACCACTATGTTATTATTATTTTAGTACTGCAAATTAAACAAAGAACTGCAAGCCCTTTCACAGACCCAGGACTGCCAGGTTGTTTTTGTAAATATTGTATGATTAAAGCATGAAATTATGTGTTTGTAGCACTTTATTACCATTTAGTGTAGGCAAAAATGTGTAATTTTGGTAATGTGTAATCTTAACTTGGCACTGATTTTCTGGCTGACTAGGTGGTGATATGAGGTTAAGATAAGGAATGTGGTTCATGCGACTAAACAGCTCACAGTTAAGCACTGCAGAAAAATTGGTGCTGTTGTGCAGCTGTAGCCCTATGAATCTGTATTTCCCGCCTACATTCATGAAATAGTTTTCAGTGCAGCACATACTGTAAGTTCAAACAATAGAAAGTGTCATGTCTTTACTTATTTGACACAGCATGCTCATTGACACTAGCTCATAAACGAGGTCTCAAGCTGATAAATGTGAGTAGGAGGGATAACATTAAGCCGAAACTCAGAAAGCTACGGAGTGATGCCGATGAATCTTTACCAATTAACTGTATCTTGATGCATTCATGTGGGTGTTGGAAATGTTAATTAATTATGAAGTCTGGAGTTTGTCAGTGGAGTGTTCCCTTATATCTGTGTTTGTAGCAGTTTGACACCAACAGAGTTGTGGGCTTTTTCCTCACATACACTAATGTGCAGTGTGATTTTTTTTTTTTAACAAGATAGCATTAAACCAGACGAAACGTTTAAGTTATGTAAAGGTTAACGCTATGGCTAATAATTATTAAGTACACTGTCAGTGTTGTGAAAACTTTGCATGCTCCCCAACTATCAATCATCATCTCATTTATAATTTACCTCAAATTATAATCTTTTAATCATTTCTTGTCTGGGTAAAACTCCCAGTCTATAAATATGTATGGAAGATTTCCCTCAAGATGTTGGCTGATAGGACTGGACTGGCAAATCAGAGATCTAATCCCAATGCTAAAATTGCTTTTAGTAATTTTGTTGATGGAACCTGCCTATCATTGTTATCATTTTGCTGCTTAATGTCAAGATCAAAAACTCACAAATTATAGTAAATTCACCCCCATTACAGTTATGCAGCAGGAAATTAGCTATAGGGACTAAATCTTCTTGTTTTTTATACCAGTAGGTAAACAAACATTTTAAGAATATCTAAAAAAGCACATGAGGAAAATCTATTTCATAAGTGATCGAGAGAGCCAATTTTTTCCCCATAGTGCAGTTTCTAAAGCTCACACACACGTGTGCACATGTCTCAGTGTTATGATCCTAGAACCCGCCATGCCCCTAGGTGATTTATAGTGTGATTTCCTGCTGTATACACCAGCAACTTGTTAATCATGAGTTGAACAGGTTATTCACCAATTTCATAATTCAGTTTTTCATTTTGTGCTCAGAAGTGACTCTGATGCATACAGTAAGGAGTGACATGCATGTTTATGTGTCACACAGACATCACAGCGATCAATCATTTTTTCGTCACTTCAGTGCTGTTATTATTCTGTGCAGACATCATGCGGCATTAACAATCAAAGATTTTTTCACGTACAAAATCTCGGATAATCATAAAGATCTCAGAGTACCACAGTATACATCAGAGTGCAGGGTTATTCTTGGTTCCTAATTTTTAGGCAGAGCCTTCACCTACCAGAGCCCACTGGTCTTAAACTAGCTCACAGTCTGCGCTGAGACAGACACTAACTGTTAAAGCTTATAGTTAGGGCAGGATTCTGATCCAGTTGTGATCCAATAGGCTGCTGGAGTTCTTCCCATTAGGCACTGATGGTACAGGTCACAGCACAAGGGTCCCCCTGATTCTGCCAGAGACTTCTTCCTGTTTAAAGGGAGTTTTTCTTTCTCACTATCACAAAGTGCTTCCACATAAGTGGCGATCTGATTGTTGGTATTTCTTTCTAGTATTGTAGGGGCTCTACACTGCAGTTAAAAGTGCCTCGATGTGACTGTTATTGTGAATTCTTGTGAGTTGAATGCTCCTTTTTATATAAAAAAAAAATCACTGACTGTGAATTCCTAGCAGTGGTATATTTAAGTGTGAATGCGCTGTCCCATTCTTCCAACTAAATTCAAATACTGCTTTGTTCTTTTGTCAGTGCTTAAGTTACACACCTACCTGCCAATGTAAAACAATTCAGAGCTTGCTGAAAACTGTAAAAAATACAGATCAAGATAGATATACCCTATGTGGAAACCAGAGTACCTGCACATCATTAAGTCTTAAAAAGCACTGGTCACCACATCAGGAGCAAATAGCAACTTCTCAGGCAGAAAAATTAAGCCATCATTGGAAGTGACAAAAATGCAGCACCTATTCCTCTGTTTTGCAAGTTGAGGCGGCTTTAAAAGTGAATCTCTATGAACTCTATATAAATGTGTGGTTGCGGTTGTAGCTGAAAATTGAGCCAATGGAGAAGTGACTCAAATCTAAATTCTGTCAAACAACCAGAAGTGGTGCAACTTCTTTAATTAAAGATGTCTAGTTGTATAGACGTCTTGTCACGGACCCAGTTCTTGGGGTCCGTGAGCAGTGTGGACCTGTAGTATTACTATTGCGGTTATTATTATTATTATTATTATTGTTATTATTATTATTGTTATTATTATTATTGTATTGGATGTATGTTTGCTGCACTGTGCTCTTGTGTTCCATGCTGGTGTGTGTACATGTGGGTGTCTGCGGGTGTGGCTGAAGGATGAAGGACAGCCACCTGCAGGCCTTATGGGCGTGGCCCTGCCGGCTGCCGGTCACGCCTAGGTTCTCACACACCTGCTTCTGATCAGGCTCGTCGGGGGAGCTACTTAACCGAGTGATGGAGCTTCCTCTGGTGCAGGATTGTTGAGTTAGACTTCATGTCAGTGTTTAAAGTGCTGTTCAGTGTATGCCTGCTGGAGTTGGTGCCATAACGGCTGTGTCTGTTGTTTTTCCTCAGGAGGACAGCGGAACACAGGACTGCAGTCAATGAGCTCGTCAATAGCTTCAATGCAAAAATGTTAAATGTAATGGATACAATTGCTCCCATTAAGGTGAAGGTTATCTCTGGAAGGAAAAAGTCTCCATGGAGAAACTCCACACTAGTGAAAAATTAAAAAAGAGAGTGTAGGAAAGCTGAGCGCAGATGGAGAAAAACAAACCTCCAGGTTCACTATGACATCTACAGGGAGTGCAGAATTATTAGGCAAGTTGTATTTTTGAGGAATAATTTTATTATTGAACAACAACCATGTTCTCAATGAACCCAAAAAACTCATTAATATCAAAGCTGAATGTTTTTGGAAGTAGTTTTTAGTTTGTTTTCAGTTTTAGCTATTTTAGGGGGATATCTGTGTGTGCAGGTGACTATTACTGTGCATAATTATTAGGCAACTTAACAAAAAACAAATATATATACCCATTTCAATTATTTATTTTTACCAGTGAAACCAATATAACATCTCCACATTCACAAATATACATTTCTGACATTCAAAAACAAAACAAAAACAAATCAGCGCCCAATATAGCCACCTTTCTTTGCAAGGACACTCAAAAGCCTGCCATCCATGGATTCTGTCAGTGTTTTGATCTGTTCACCATCAACATTGCGTGCAGCAGCAACCACAGCCTCCCAGACACTGTTCAGAGAGGTGTACTGTTTTCCCTCCTTGTAAATCTCACATTTGATGATGGACCACAGGTTCTCAATGGGGTTCAGATCAGGTGAACAATGTGGCCATGTCATTAGTTTTTCTTCTTTTATACCCTTTCTTGCCAGCCACGCTGTGGAGTACTTGGACGCGTGTGATGGAGCATTGTCCTGCATGAAAATCATGTTTTTCTTGAAGGATGCAGACTTCTTCCTGTACCACTGCTTGAAGAAGGTGTCTTCCAGAAACTGGCAGTAGGACTAGGAGTTGAGCTTGACTCCATCCTCAACCCAAAAAGGCCCCACAAACTCATCTTTGATGATACCAGCCCAAACCAGTACACCTCCACCTTGCTGGCGTCTGAGTCGGACTGGAGCTCTCTGCCCTTTACCAATCCAGCCACGGGCCCATCCATCTGGCCCATCAAGACTCACTCTCATTTCATCAGTCCATAAAACCTTAGAAAAATTAGTCTTGAGATATTTCTTGGCCCAGTCTTGACGTTTCAGCTTGTGTGTCTTGTTCAGTGGTGGTCGTCTTTCAGCCTTTCTTACCTTGGCCATGTCTCTGAGTATTGCACACCTTGTGCTTTTGGGCACTCCAGTGATGTTGCAGCTCTGAAATATGGCCAAACTGGTGGCAAGTGGCTTCTTGGCAGCTGCACGCTTGACTTTTCTCAATTCATGGGCAGTTATTTGGCGCCTTGGTTTTTCCACACGCTTCTTGCGACCCTGTTGACTATTTTGAATGAAACGCTTGATTGTTCGATGATCACGCTTCAGAAGCTTTGCAATTTTGAGACTGCTGCATCCCTCTGCAAGATATCTCATTATTTTTGACTTTTCTGAGCCTGTCAAGTCCTTCTTTTGACCCATTTTGCCAAAGGAAAGGACGTTGCCTAATAATTATGCACACCTGATATAGGGTGTTGATGTCATTAGACCACACCCCTTCTCATTACAGAGATGCACATCACCTAATATGCTTAATTGGTAGTAGGCTTTCGAGCCTATACAGCTTGGAGTAAGACAACATGCATGAAGAGGTTGATGCGGACAAAATACTCATTTGCCTATTAATTCTGCACTCCCTGTATAAAGAGAAACTTCACAATTATAATTTACAACTGAGGAGTGCAAGAAGGTCCTACTTCTCTGACATCATCACTAAAAACAGTCATAATGCTCGGGTCTTATTTTCTACAGTTGACAGGCTAACAAGCCCTCCTGTGCCAGTGGCAGCTGAACTTCATTCAACCATGGCCTGCAATGACTTTGCCAAATTCTTCACAGAAAAAATCCAACAGATTAGACAAGCAATTGGTACATCAACAGCAGATCCAAACTATGTACTGTGTCCACTGAAAAACTGTTGAAACACCATGAAACAGTTTCACCCTATTAACAGCAAAGACCTGGAGGACATCTTAGGTCAACTGAACTCCTCCTCTTGCTGTTTAGATGTCCTGCCAACAAGTTTTTTCAAAAAGGTCTCAAAGACTTTAGAGTCAGACCTGTTACAGATCGTCAACTTTTCTTTAATGTCAGGTGTGTTTCCAGAATCACTAAAAACTGCTGTAATAAAACCTATACTGAAAACGGATAATCTTGACAAGACACAAATGAACAACTACAGGCCGATCTCAAATCTCCCATTTCTAAGATCATTGAAAAAGCAGTTTCTCAACAGCTCAATTACTTCTTAAAACAGAATAACTGCTATGATGCCTTCCAGTCAGGTTTTAGACAGAACCACAGCACTGAAACCGCTTTGACCAAAGTGTTTAATGACATATGTCTGAACACAGACAGTGGAAAAATGTCAGTCTTAGCTTTACTGGATCTCATTGCAGCATTTGATACAGTTGACCACAACATATTACTCAAACGACTGGAGAACTGGGCAGATCTTTCAGGAACTGTACTAAACTGGTTCAAAACATACTTAAAAAACAGGAAATACTTTGTATCAATAGGTAACTGCCGTGTATATACCCCCCGACGCTAATGCTAGGTTGGCCATGAAAGAACTTTCTGCAGCCATTAACAAACAACAGAATAAACACCCCGAGGCTGCTTTTATTGTTGCTGGCGACTTCAACCACACCAACTTAACCCCCCGCAAGATGACAATTGCAATAAATGCCATTAGTTCAGGGAGGTCCATGAACCAATGAACATGCTCCGTTTGCTGTGCATGTTGAATAGTCCATTCTTGACTGGACCATTGATCAGTGGTCCATTGTGGCATCAATCAGACCACTGGTCTTTGATAAATATGCTTTTATTATACCAGTGGTCTGATTGATGCCACAATGGACCATTGATCAGTGGTCCATTGTGGCATCAATCAGACCACTGGTCTTTGATAAATATGCTTTTATTATACCAGTGGTCTGATTGATGCCACAATGGACCATTGATCAGTGGTCCATTGTGGCATCAATCAGACCACTGGTATAATAAAAGCATAATCACAATGGACCACTGATCAATGGTCCACTGGACCACAATGGACCACTGATCAAAGACCTTTATTTTATTATTATTTATTATTTGTAAATATGTGTACAAATGGTTGGTTTTTTGTACTGTTTTTATCAATAAATCTCAGCAACAAAGGACATACACCCATGTGTGTTGATTTCTCCCTAAGATGGCAAACTGAAACACTCCAAGTTGGTGACTTTTGGAGATTTATTTCCCTGGATGATTGAGAATGCATCAAGACGAACACAAAAGGAAGTTCACAGCTTTTAGCAGCCCCCCCCCCCCCGACAAACAAAGAGGCAGTTGGCAGTTAGAAATTAGCAATCATTCACACACACCCACTCCCCTCCAGAATTCTCAGGTAACAACCTAATTTACATATGAATGACTAGCCAATTTAGCTTCCACTTGGCTGAAGCTAAAGCCTAGCTAAAAGCCATTTGGCTGGTAGGCGGGTTTTAAAGGTAGGTTTTAAAGGTAGAAAAGCCAACTGGCTGCTCTCGGGGGCTTTTAACAGGGTTCCATCTCTACGTGACTGCTGGTCAGCAAACCTGGGAAACCCACAGATAATTGGAACTATGGCACGAAACCGCTTCCAAGACATCATGAAACACCTACGCTTTGATGACAAGTCCACCCGCAGTGATCGAGCAAAGACTGATAAGTTCGCTGCAATTTCCAGTGTGTGGGGATCATTTGTCACCAACTGCATCACGTGCTACAACCCTGGTCTATATATCACCGTTGATGAACAGCTTTTCCCATCAAAGACTCGGTGCTGTTTCCTGCAGTATATTGCAAGTAAACCTGACAAGTTTGGGATCAAGTTTTGGGTGGCTTGCGACCTAAAATCCAAGTACATTTGCAATGTCTTCCCATATCTTGGCAAGGACCCCAATCGTCCCACTGGGGAGAGACTTTCTGAAAATGTAGTAATGAGGCTGATGGAACCATTCCTAGACAAGGGCAGGAATGTTACCACGGACAATTTTTTCACATCGCTTTCACTTGCGCAAAAACTTCTTAGACGGAAAACCACCATCCTCGGCACAGTCAACAAGATTCGCAGGGAAATTCCTCAATCCACTAGACAGACAGATCGCAATGAATTCACCACTCAGGTATGTTGCAGGTCTTTTGTGGTTCTATGTTTATGTGTTTCATTGTGTGTAAAAGGGCTATGGAAATAACAATTTATCTTATTTCTTAGGTGTTTTCAACCTCTGCTGCCACGCTGACGGCGTATGCGGCCAAACGGAAGAAGACAGTCTATATTCTTAGCAGCATGCACAGCGTGGTTCAGACTGATAACACTACCAAAAGGAAGCCAAACACTGTCACCCTTTACAACAAAACAAAGTGTGGCGTGGATGTGATGGACCAGATGGTTCGGGAGTACACTGTCCGCAGAGGAACACGGCGCTGGCCAGTTGCCGTGTTTTATAACATGATTGACATGGCAGCACTGAATGCACATGTGCTGCATCAAGCATGCACCGGGACGAAGGAAAGACAGGTGGACTTCCTGGTGGAGCTTGCAAGAGAGTTGGCTCACTCTCATGTAGCTGGGAAGAAGGCAAGAAAAGAACAGTTGCTTTGGACACAACCCTCCACACCTAGCCCTGGAAAAAGAGCCATGTGTCAGGTCAAACACAAATGTAAGAACAATCATGCCACTGTGCGATGTACTCACTGCTACAGATACACATGTGGTAAATGCAGACTACAGATACCATGGCAGTGCCAGGATTGTGAGTGATTGAAATGTACTCACTCACTTTTTATTATTATTTGTAAATATGTGTACAAATGGTTGGTTTTTTGTACTGTTTTTATCAATAAATCTCAGCAACAAAGGACATACACCCATGTGTGTTGATTTCTCCCTAAGATGGCAAACTGAAACACAAGTTTCCTTGTGGCTCAGGAAACTAACCACTCCAAATTGGTGACTTTTGGAGATTTATTTCCCTGGATGATTGAGAATGCATCAAGACAAACACAAAAGGAAGTTCACAGCTTTTAGCAGCTCCCCCACCCCCTCATTCACACACCCCCACTCCCCTCCAGAATTCTCAGGTAACAACCTAATTTACATATGAATGACTAGCCAATTTAGCTTCCACTTGGCTGAAGCTAAAGCCTAGCTAAAAGCCTACCAGCGGGTTTTTAAAGGTAGAAAGGTAGAAGCCTGGCCGGCTGGTGTTAAAAAGACTTCAGCTCAGCGTTCAATACAATCCACCCCTCACAACTCATCAGGAAACTGACAGACCTGGGCATCAGTTCCCTCATCTGCAAATGGTTACTGGACTTCCTGACCAACCGCCCCCAACATGTCCGGCTGGATAACCACTGCTCATCTACAATCACAATGAACACCGGTGTACCACAAGGCTGTGTGATGAGCCCTTTCCTCTACTCCCTCTTCACCCACGACTGCAGACCTGCTGATGGTTCCAACACCATCATTAAGTTTGCAGATGACACCACGGTGATTGGCCTCATCAGTGACAACGATGAGGCCGCCTACATGGAGGAGGTGGATCGTCTGGCTGAGTGGTGCGACACAAACAACCTGCTGCTTAACACCGAGAAGACCAAGGAGCTCATCGTGGACTACAGGAGGAATGCTGACCCAAATCCACCCATCCACATTAAGGGGACGGCTGTGGAGCGTGTGAGCAGCTTCAAGTTCCTGGGAGTCCACATCTCCGAGGATCTCACCTGGACGACAAACTGCTCCAAGCTGGTCAAGAAGGCTCACCAGCGCCTCTCCTTCTTGAGGACTCTGAGGAAGAACCACCTGTCCTCAGACATCCTGGTGAACTTCTATCGTTGCACCATCGAGAGCATCCTGACCAACTGTATAACAGTCTGGTACGGGAACTGCTCTGCCTCGGACCGGAAGGCGTTGCAGAGGGTCGTGAAAACTGCCCAGCGCATCGCCGGAGCACCACTTCCTGCCATAAAAGACATCTACAGGAAGCGGTGTCTGAAAAGGGCTGGGAAAATCATCAGAGACCCCAGTCACCCATCACATGGACTCTTCACCCTCCTTCCCCCTCTGGGAGGTGCTACAGGAGCCTCCGGACTAAGACCACCAGGTACCGGAAC
Source organism: Diplotaxodon limnothrissa (assembly GCF_057381915.1). Lineage (NCBI taxonomy): Eukaryota > Metazoa > Chordata > Actinopteri > Cichliformes > Cichlidae > Diplotaxodon > Diplotaxodon limnothrissa. The sequence goes on from NC_140597.1 coordinate 17,180,416, forward strand.
AGCTTCTTCCCCACAGCTGTCAGACTCCTGAACTCTGCCTCCTGACATCTGACCCACGTTTAACACATGGACTGAACATACACACACCCACAATGGACAACTGTACCCTCAAACACACAATAATAACATGGACTGAACCACAACTCACAACCACTAGCACTTTATATAGCCTCTGTAGAAATTATCCACATATCTCACTTATCTTAACTGCACTACTGTATAGCTCTGTAAATAATCATTCTGTACATACGATAATTTTTAATCCTACAACTGTTTACAACTTGCATAGTTCCCATTTCTGTATAACTGTATATCTCAGATTTCTGTAAAGTTATTTATTTCATATTCTGTATAGTTTTTCATATTTATATCCTGTTCATATCCTGTACATAGCTTGTACTCACTACAGCCTGTACATACTTATAGTTATAGAATATTCACAACATACTTCATACGGTGTACATTATAACATACCATAATAGACCCATTTCTGTAATATACTTACATATCTATATTATTGCTAATATATATTGTAATATATCTTTATCACTAAAGCACTTCTGGATGGATGCAAACTGCATTTCGTTGCCCTGTACCTGTGCATGTGCAATGACAATAAAGTTGAATTCTATTCTATTCTATTCTATTCTAGCTTTGCGTGGTGTGCATTGGACGAAGGGTGGCGGAAATTTCCTTTACTGCAGCTAGATCCCAAAAAGAAGAAACGTGATGTCCAGAAATGTGCTCTTAATAGCCTCTCAGACATGACAGAACTGTCACAACTGTGGTTTGTTGATGTGAAAACTTTATCCTTATACTTTATGATACACTGACTGTGAATTGTTATTTTATCTTCAAGTATTTTTCCATGAACAGTGAGTTAACAATAAAATAAATAAAGTGCATTTTTCTGGTTTGGCTTCCCATAAAGGCCTGTTTAAAAGATGACTCAAACATGGGATTAAGAGTTAGGCAAACAAAATAACTTTACCAATTCTTGTTGTGAACTAGGGTTAGGAGAAAGAACAAGAAAGAACAATACTCAAGGGAAAAGAGGCACACAGAGAGAAACAGCACAGGCTGGCAAACTAAAGTAGACAGATTGACAGGGACAGAAGGAGAGAAGGCACAACATGTACAGACACACATGCACACACACACACATTAAGAAGTAATACCAAACAGGTTATAACACACAAAGATAGCAACATGGTAACAGGAGGAACTATAATGAACTAACGCACATAGTAATGAATTTTGACATCACACTCTATATATCTGAGGTTTGCTTTGTTGAAAATGCTAAAATTGCATTTATTAATTATATTGTTATTAATCATAAGAGAAAGGACCCAAATGCAGTACAGGGAGGCAAGATTAATAAATGGCAGAAACTGCTTATAGTAAACCCAACAAAGCTCTAAAGCAGAAACCAAACTACAGGTAAGGAGAAGGATCTTAAACAGAGAGTAAACTGACACGAGCAGAGACAAGAGACAATACCATGCACACTTGAGTGGAGAAAAGGTGAAAAGAGCTGAACACGGGAAACTAGTGAGGATGGCTCAGGCAATCAAAGGAGGAAAAACAGAAAGCAACACAACCAGAGAAAATGGAAGTCGTCAAACTGCAGTGGCCACCTGAGGCTTCACCAAAAGAATCAGACACCATACACTGTCTGACTCTGACTCTAATGTCTAAGTTTAAAAAGAAATACAACAAAATATTTATGGTGTGCACTGGATATGTAACTTATCCAGCTTTTCATGAATTGGTGAAAATATCAATGCACTCATTTCAAAGCAATTAAAACAATCAAGTAATGAAAAAGATACAATGACATTATTTCACCAATCGGAGGAAGCAGTGCACTAAACTGCAGAGCGTGCCAAAAAGAAGAAGACTAGATTAGATAAAACTTTATTAATCCCTCGGGTGGGTTCCTCCAGGAAATTCGGTAAGACGACTAGCCACTTGGCTGTGAGCATGCGCAGTAACCTACTTCAAATTTCCGAAACTCTCAAACATAACACCTGAAACTAAATGATGCTTTGTGAACACCTACAGGCCAGTGGACACTCTTTCAAGGATGAGGATGTACACATTCTGGATGGGGAGGAACGCTAGTTTGGAGTCAAGGAGGCCATTCACGTGAAAAGCGAAAGATCTCCTCTGAATCGAGGAGGGGCCTCTGTGAATGGTACTCATGGCCATTGATCAGTGGTCTTTGATCAATGGTCATGAGAATTTTCATATTAATGACGAAGGAACTGATCTCGCAGCCCATTGTTCCCTCAGTGGTGCAAGTTTCAGTCATTATCTAAATGTACTGTTTATAAGGTTGGGGAAACCTGCAGTCAGCTGAGACTGAAGAAGTCACTTGGATGAGTGATGAAACGTTTCTCCCACTGAAAACGCTACATCCAGATGAACAGAGTTAACCTTTTGGGGATGTTTTGTGAACTTTTATAAGTAAACAATGCCAGCTAAACAGCCTATCCTGTTTTCTTTCATTTGGGCCTCATCTACAAATTACATAACCCAAAAATGTCATTTGGGCTCCACTGGTGTGATCTGTATCCTCAGATACTACACTACTACACTACACCCTCACATATATGTTTGTATCATACAAGATGTGCTGGCAACTATTTATTGTTGATCTAGCACCTGCTGTGACCTAGAGCAATCTCTTTGCAAGGACAGAGCAGTTTGTACAGAAACACTGAATTTTGGATTTTCTATATGAGTTAGGCTTCTGTAACATTGCCTGAAGTGCGTCACCATCTGAATGTAAGCAAGACAATCTCCAGCAGTATCGCATTATGTAGGAGATGCAGAAATTAGACAGACTGAATCACCGGGCCAGGCTTGTGAGAAGAAATCAAACTCTGTTTCAGAGAAAATGTGAACTTCCACTTACCTCCACTATCAATGCTAATTATATTAGACAACATCAGTACATATGTGCACTATGTCCACACACACTGTGTGTCACATGAAGTATCTGCTACTTTAAAAAACCCCAAAACGAAATTGTGAAAAATAAATGGTTCTGACTGGATATTATTGTCAGTGGTCCTGGTCTGTGATTTGTTTTGTGATGAAGAGAAGGTGTGTTTGAAATGTCATAACTATAGTAGATATTGAAACTGGAAATCTACATTGTGTGAACTGTTAATTGTTTTCTATGTTTTTTTTTTTCAGCTCTGCACTTGCCACACATGGTATTAATAATGTGTGTGGACTTTTTCCCGTTTTAGTTAAAAACAAACAGAAATTAAGTTTCATATTGTCGCGGGTCAGGTTTGGGTTTTGTTTCACAGCTATGTTCTGTTGTTCCAGGCGGCAGCGTTACGGTTGCCATGGTTACAGGGTAATGTGCGCTCTCTCTGTGACTGTGTGTTTCCTGGGTGAGAGAGCGCCTTTTTGTTGTTGTGCTACGCTAATAGGCAGAATGCTACAGGCATAGCCCTAAAGAATGTAGCCTCATGGGCAGTGTAGTCCGTGCTGCAGCGAGAATGGACTGTCATACCCGTTATGTGTCTGTGAGCGTGAGGAGGGAGAAAAAGGAGAGTGGAAAAGTAGAGTTGTCATTGAGCAGAAACGGGAGCTGGAAGCATGTAAATACAATAATAACCACTGCAGCCAAGAAGAGTGCCTGACGAGCCCAGTTGTAAGTAAGCTATTAAGACTCGACTGTACACCGTGATCGTGTTTTCCTCCGAAACAATAAGTTCCGTTGGAGCAGCCTTTCAAATCCTCTCTCTGTCTAAGGCTATGTCCACACGTACCCAGGTATTTTTGAAAACGCAGATTTTTCTATGCGTTCTATTCGTCCACACGTAAATGGCGTTTTCGGTCACTGAAAACGCAGATTTTTAAAAGCTCCTGCCAGGGTGGATATTTTTGAAAACTCCGATTTTGCGTTTAAGTGTGGACGAGAAAAACGGAGAAAATGAAGAACGCATTTGAGGGCCGCATTTCGAGCAGCCTTCAAATTGGGACAGCCTTCGTCGCGTCGCTGTGACCTAATCGGCCTAAAAATGCGGCCTTTAAGGCTGCAGACGCTGAATTGGGATACAGCCTTAGGACTCAGTTCTGCTTCTATGCACCATCTTTGTTTACTCTTTCCCACCCAGGCTGACTTCTGATTGGCCAACATTTCTACACGGATAGGAATATAGCGCCACCTGCTGCTTTGGCATGTTCCTAGCAGCGTTTTCCTTTGTTTTTGGCTTTTACGTGTGGACGGGATTTTTAAAAAAAACGAAAACGGAAAATCTCCGTTTTCAAAAATATCCGTGTACGTGTGGATGTAGCCTAAAACTTGACCCAGACAACAAAGTAAAGCTATTTTTCGACTAAGAGCCCGACACGGAACCCCACATACAGTGGGCAGTCTGAGGTACACCTGTGCACTACTCATGATGTCAGATCAGCATCCTGATGTGGCACACCTGTGAGGTGGGATGGATTATCTCAATATAGCAGATGTGCCCACTACCACACATTTGGACTGATTTGTGACCACTGTTTGGGAGGGATGGTTATATTGTGTATCTGGAATGAATTTTAGGTCTCTACGTCCATCCCATGGGGAATGGGAGCAGTAACAAAGGTGTTGTGTTTATATTTTTGTTGAGTGTATTAAGAATCAGAATCAGAATACCTTATTGATCTCTGGGGGAAATTATTTTTTTGTTACAGTGCTCCAATTATAAACAAACATTAACAAGACAGACAATACGCTAACTAAGAATAGTACAATATATACAGTACATATATATATATATATATATATATATATACATACATATATATATATATATATATGTACATATATATATATATATACATATATATGTATATATATATGTATATATATATGTATATATATGTATATGTATATATATATATATATATATATACATACATATATATATATATATATATATATATATACATATATATATATATATATATATATATATATATATATATACATATATATATATATATATATATATATATATATATATATATATATATATATATAAGTGGATGCGTTGTACAGGGAGATGGCCACGGGCAGGAAAGATTTCCTGTGTCATTCAGTGGTGCTTTTCGGTAATCTCAGTCTCTCACTGAACGTGCTCCTGTGACTGACCAGCATGTCATGGAGTGGGTGGGAGGTGTTATCCAACATTGTCTTTATTTTGGACAACATCCGCCTCTCCGACACCACCTTGAGGGAGTCCAGCTCCATCCCCACAACATTACTGGCCTTACGGATTAGATTATTGAGTCTGTTGGCATCTGCTACCCTCAGCCTGCTCCCCCAGCATGCAACAGCATAGAGGATCGCACTGGCCACAACAGACTCGTAGAAAATCCTCAGCATTTTCTGGCAGATGTTGAAGGACCTCAGTCGCCTCAAAAAATAGAGACTCTGGCCCTTTCTGTAAAGTGCTGTGGTGTTTTTAACCCAGTCCAGTTTATTGTCAATGTGTACTCCAAGGTATTTATAGTCCTCCACAATGTCAACACCGACCACCTGGATTGAAACAGGGGTCAAGTGTTTCCTGGTTTTCCTGAAGTCCACGATCAGTTCCTTGGTCTTTGCCACATTGAGCTGCAGATGATTCTGCTCACACCACGTGACAAAGGAGTCGACCACAGCCCGGTACTCTGTCTCATCATCCCTGCTGATGCATCCAACCACCGCAGAGTCATCAGAAAACTTCTGAAGATGGCAGGTCTCTGTGCAGTGGCTGAAGTCTGTGGTGTAGAGGGTGAAGAGGAAGGGGGGAGGACAGTCCCCTGTGGTGCCTCTGTGTTGCTGATTACCTTGTCAGACACACACTGTGGGGGACGTACATATTGTGGTCTTCCTGTCAGGTAATCAACAATCCAGGACACCAGAGAAGCATCCACCTGCATCGCTGCTAACTTATCACCCAGGAGGGTCGGCCTGATGGTATTGAAAGCACTAGAAAAGTCAAAAAACATGACCCTCACAGTGCTCGCCGGCTGGTCCAGATGGGTGTAGACACGATTGACCAGTTAGATGATGGCGTCCTCTGTTCCGAGACAAGGCTGATAAGCGAACTGAAGGGGATCCAGATGTGGTCTTACTATGGGTCGCAGCTGGTCCAGGATGAGCCTTTCCAGGGTCTTAATGATGTGGAGGTCAGTGCCACGGGCCTGTAATCCTGGGGGCCACTGGGACGTGGCGTCTTTGGTACAGGGACGAGACATGATGTCTTCCACATCACTGGTACCCTCTGCAGACTCAAACTCAGCATAAACTGTTTATGAAAGACTCCACACAGCTGGGGGGCACAGGGTCTTGAGGACGAGGGGACTCACTCCGTCTGGTCCAGCAGACTTGCCTGAGTGAAGTCTCCTCATTTGCATCTCAACCTGGTATTGAGTGAAGGTGATGGGTGGGGGAGGGGTGTCAGGAATCTCACAGGAGGCAACAGCGCCATGTGAAGAGAGAGGCTGGCTCAGTGGTGTGGCTCTGGATTCCAGGCTGACTACAGGTGAGGTTGTGGGGGTGGGAGCAGACACTGTGGTGTCGAATCTATTGAAAAACAGATTCAACTCGTTAGCTCTATTCTCACCTCCCTCAGCTCCCCTGCTGTTGGTTGGCCTGAATCCAGTGATGGTCTTCATGCCTCTCTCATGCTGTTCTGCTGGAGTTTCCACTCCAGCTTCCTCCTGTAATTGTCCTTAGCCTCTCTGAGCTTGTCCTTTAGTAACACCTGGACCTTCCTCACCTCCTCTTCATTGCCCCCTCTGAAAGCCCTCTTCTTGTTGTTGAGGAGGGCTTTGATGTCCTTAGTCACTCATGGCTTGTTATTTGGGTAACAATGAACAGTCTGAGCTGGAACAATGGAGTCGGTGCAGAAAGTTATGTAGTCTGTGATACACTCAGTAAGCCCATTGATGTCCTCGGCGTGAGGCTCACAGAGTGTTTCCCAGTTGGTCACCTTGAAACAGCCCTGTAGTTCCGCTAAGGCCTCCTCTGACCACCTCCTAACAGTCCTGGTGGTCACAGGTTCCCTCCTCACAATTGGCACATAGCGGGGGTGAGGTGAATCAGGTTATGATCTGACCTACTAAGTGGGGGGAGGGAGGAGGAGCTGTATGCATCCTTGACATTAGCATACAGTAGGTCTAGAATTTTTTCTACCCTGGTCGGACAGTCCACATATTGTCTGAATGTTGGTAGTGTATTGTCCAGTGATACATGGTTGAAGTCACCCGAGATTCCAATAAAGACACTCGGGTGCTGAGTCTGTAACCGGGCTATGGCAGAGTGGATAGTGTCACATGCAGCTGTAGGGTTAGCAGAGGGAGGAACATAAACAGCCACCAAGATGACGTGAGAGAATTCCCTGGGTAAATAATACGGCCTGAGTCCAACAGCACACAGTTCAATGTCCGGGCAACAAATCCTTTCTTTGATTGCTATGTTGGTAGGGTTACACCACCGGTTGTTAACTAAAAAAGCAAGCCCACCTCCTTTCCGCTTACCGCTAGCGATGCTGTCCCTGTCCGTCCGAACAGTGTGGAAGCCTTCCACGGAAGCATTCTCATTGGGAATGTCCTGGTGCATCCATGATTCGGTGAAACATAACAGGCTACACTCTTGGTATTCCCTCTGACTCCGTACCAGTGCTGAGAGCTCGTCGATTTTATTCGATAACGATCGCACATTTCCCATTACGATAGATGGCAGACACGGTTTGTACCTCCTCCTCGCTTCAAGCCTCCGCTGTCTCACCGTCTCCTTCTTTCTTCTCTTCTGTCCTTGACCTCTGCATCCCCGATGTGTTATACTCCAAATTTGAGCTGGTACTTCTGCGGGTCTGGCCAACGAGCCGGCCGGCATCAGGGTGATCAGCTGATCTCTGGAGTAAACAGTCCATGAGTGTAGATGTGTCGCGGTCCCGTTCCATGATAAAAGTAATAGTTCCACGGCCACCAGAAGAACAAAACCTCTCTCAATCCACATGATTGAGTAAAAGATAATAAACGGATGAAAACACAAGTCATAAAAAAAAAGAATACGTAAGGAAACACAGCTAAACTAAGAGAAAAAGCAGGAGCGACTGTAACAGGCTGCACGCTGGTTGGCGTATGCGTACTGAATTAGCCAGTCCCTTTACTACGGTTCGGAGCCGCGGACCTTCGTAATCGTAATAAATCACACAGCAATAGTACATTCATATAGTTGTAAAAAGCATGATAATATATTAAGTAGTCCAAAGTACAGGGAGTACAGAATTATTAGGCAAGTTGTATTTTTGAGGAATAATTTTATTATTGAACAACAACCATGTTCTCAATGAACCCAAAAAACTCTTTAATATCAAAGCTGAATGTTTTTGGAAGTAGTTTTTAGTTTGTTTTTAGTTTTAGCTATTTTAGGGGGATATCTGTGTGTGCAGGTGACTATTACTGTGCATAATTATTAGGCAACTTAACAAAAAACAAATATATACCCATTTCAATTATTTATTTTTACCAGTGAAACCAATATAACATCTCCATATTCACAAATATACATTTCTGAGATTCAAAAACAAAACAAAAACAAATCAGCGACCAATATAGCCACCTTTCTTTGCAAGGACACTCAAAAGCCTGCCATCCATGGATTCTGTCAGTGTTTTGATCTGTTCACCATCAACATTGCGTGCAGCAGCAACCACAGCCTCCCAGACACTGTTCGGAGAGGCGTACTGTTTTCCCTCCTTGTAAATCTCACATTTTATGATGGACCACAGGTTCTCAATGGGGTTCAGATCAGGTGAACAAAGAGGCCATGTCATTAGTTTTTCTTCTTTTATACCCTTTCTTGCCAGCCACGCTGTGGAGTACTTGGACGCGTGTGATGGAGCATTGTCCTGCATGAAAATCATGTTTTTCTTGAAGAATGCAGACTTCTTCCTGTACCACTGCTTGAAGAAGGTGTCTTCCAGAAACTGGCAGTAGGACTGGGAGTTGAGCTTGACTCCATCCTCAACCCGAAAAGGCCCCACAAGCTCATCTTTGATGATACCAGCCCAAACCAGTACTCCACCTCCACCTTGCTGGCGTCTGAGTCGGACTGGAGCTCTCTGCCCTTTACCAATCCATCCATCTGGCCCATCAAGACTCACTCTCATTTCATCAGTCCATAAAACCTTAGAAAAATCAGTCTTGAGATATTTCTTGACCCAGTCTTGACGTTTCAGCTTGTGTGTCTTGTTCAGTGGTGGTCGTCTTTCAGCCTTTCTTACCTTGGCCATGTCTCTGAGTATTGCACACCCTGTTCTTTTATACAGGTATGTGCGATTGTCCCGGTATATACGATCAACGCCCACACTTCACCCTTTAACGTTCTCATGGTGTTCTCTACTACGTCCTCCTTACAACACATAGGGCGCACCGCGCTATAGGGCGCGCCGCACTCTTTGAAGAAAATCTAAGACTTTTAAGTGCGCCTTATGGTCGTGAAAATACGGTACTGCTGGTTTCAAATGTTCAGAAATCCTGATTCTGTGGTTCCCACATTTCCTGTTAATGAACTGTTTCGGAATTTGGGTTCAAATTACTGGCATTACAACAATATCACAGTTTTTTTACATTTTATATGAAATTTATTGTCACATAGTGCACATTACTGTGTAACATTTGGTTTCCTGGTTGTCATCAAATATCATTTATATCATTTTTATTTACAAAGCCATAATGAGTAAACACCCTTCTTATCCTTTTAATCTCTTACTCCTTTCAAACAGCTGCATTAAAAAACTGTCACCCTTTAAAGTGCCTTCTCTTAAATATTACAGAACTTTATAGATCATTCTCTTTTTTTCTCTTTTTTCATGGAATAACTTCAGAACATAACGCTGGATGTTTTGTCTTCCTGGGAGCATTCAGAGCTCTTAAGAGGAATTTTGCAACTGAGCTGAGCAAATGCTAATCCTAACCTGGAGTTTGTATTTTTTTATTATGTTACTTTTTTATTCTTTGCTTTATTTATGTAGCATATCTGCACCAATGCTCCACCACTTCCACTGGGCATGCCTTGTTCTTTCAGCCTCTGTCCTCCACCTCAGCTGCCAAGTTTGCATACCGCAGCTTCTTATGCTCAAATGTTTCCTCAGTTGCATCCTTCCACGGTACCATCAGCTCAAACAACCAGATCTCTGAACTATAAAGCTGGATTTAACCTTATCCAGGTAACTACAGGCTCACCCTGTGTTTTCTGTATTATAACAGGGGTTCACTTCTTAACAGGGTATATCACCTTGGTAACTAACCTAATCTTTGTCAGAGCAGGTTATGTTCCAAATAAGAGATCAACTTGTATGAAATCATCACCAACTAACCAATGAGTTTTCCAGAAAAAAGCGTCACCATTAATGCAAAATTCCCCAGACCTCTTTGTGCTGACAGTCTGAAGGCCTAAAGTTTTTCCTGTAGCATCACACGTTTCATGTGTCTCTGATGATTTATAAGAAATATAAATTCTTAGAGGCAGCTTTATTATATTTAACTTTTGGTTGTGAATAGTTCCAGTATGAATATATAATCTTAAAACAGAGGACCTATTTGTTTTTGGTGAACTTACATCCAATTTGCATGTGAAAGAATAAAAACTGAAACTATATTTTTTTCATATTAATTTAAAATACCTGATTACAATTCATCAGATTATCCTGTGTGGTAATGACATGGAGCGCTTTTCACCTGTACTACACACCACAACTTTTTTTTTCTATGACTTAAGCACTTCATATCTAACATTTACTCTTGAATGGATTCATTAGAGATGCATTGGAGTGTTGAACCACCAACCTTCTGACTAGTAGGTGACCTGTGCTGCCTGTTGAGCTATACCTTCCCACAACAGAGCTGCATACGCAGTTGGCTAGCTTTCTTTCCAGGCTTCAGGTTACATACAGTCATTCATTCTTGTTGACACTAACGTCCTATACAGTGATTTTCTCACATCCCCAACTTATCTGGAGCAGCTGTGTTGCTTTCATTCTGAATTATGTACATAACCTCTTCATATATTTCTGTAGTGTACTCTTCCTATGGAAATCAGCTCTTCAGCTGCTGCTACACTAATCAGTGTGATTGGAGATGTTGCCAGTGCCCCCCCTTATACATAATAACCCACTTGGTGTGACTTCTTATCCTGACTACCAATGTTGGGGTAAGTGCATCCAGATAATGAAAAGATGCCCTATGCTGGACTTGCTTTGAATCAGAATCAGAAACAGAATACTTTAATAATCCCTAAGGAAATTTTGTGGGTTACAGTTGCCCCAAGCTAATAACAGTGAAGGACTGAACAAATAAATAATACAATATATTAGTTCTATTTAAACTTACAAATGTAAGATATAGCTCTAATATATACACACAAATAGCTCAATTTCAATATCAAGAAAGCCAAAACAGCAGTGGATCAGGGATGAAAGCAGCTTTTTAATCTTACTCATCTGTCTTTAGTTGCCTTTGACTTCCCCCCATACTTTTTCCCCTGTCTCCTTTTTCCTCATTTTTCTTTTTGCTCTCTGGCTAAGCCTCATCATAGGAAGATTCCACTGAGCTCTCTCAACATTTGAAATATGAAGATTGACTTTGTCCTGATTGTTTAACACTATTAAAACAGGCACAAATATAGTCGCAATTCTTAAAGCACATGGCACCAAAGGAACATATTTGCATGAGTGGCAGCTGGTCCATTAATCCTCTTACTCAATGCCATTTAAAAAATGACATTGAGCAAGACAATTTCTGTATTGTCTTGCTCAGTATGCATCCGTGCATGTTCTTCCTTTCGCTCATCTATACATTTTCTTCTGTTTATCCAATTCAGGGTTGTGGGTGGTTGGAGCCAGTCACAGATGTCATAGAGCGAAAGACAGGGCACAGCTTGAGTAAGCTGCTAGTCTATCACAGGGCTAACACATAGAGACAGAAAATCCTTTATGCACATATTCATACCTACACTTACAACCAGTCTGAATGAACCCTTTGGACTGTAGGTGGAAGCCAGAGTAATAGGAGCAAACCCACACAGAGGTAGAACATTAAGAAGAGTGTAGTGTGCATAGATTTTAACCCAGGACCTTCTTGCTACTGTATGACAAAACAGTGGTAAGCACTGCATCACAATGCCACAATGATCCGTGATTGAAATTCTGATTAAAATGCCTCAACAGCGGGCTGGTCTGTGTGAGTGTGGGAGGATGCTGAGTGGCTGACAACTGTTGTCTGACCTCTCTCAGTTTAATATACTAAAAGTATTTTTCAGGCTGATCTGTTATGATGATCTGCATTCATCAACAAGTTATGACACAGAGTGGATCAAAGAAGTAGCCCTTCTTATCAGAGAAGTCAATACAATATTTAAATTTTATCTTTTTCTTTCTTAAGTCTTATCATGTTTATTAATTCTTGTTATTAACGTTTATTAACGTTTATTGTTTTCCCTACAGGCGTTAGTATTTTCAGTTTGAATATCATTAATGTGATATTGATATTGTTTTAAATATTGTGAGCTCTAAACATGAGTACAAAAACAACAGAAATTACTCTTTTGTGTTCATTTACACAATAAAGCTTTTCGGGGTTTTTTATGTTAAATAATCTTTCCATCCTAAAAGTTATTCACTCACACATTAGCGGCACTAGTGTTGTAGCATTTGATCCAAAATTTGTGTAGATAAAGAAAAACTAGCAATTTTTTAGATGAATCTGTAAAATGCTCATGAGCAGTTTCTTGCACCTGCCTTTGTTCCCAGATTGTTCAGTCTTTTACTCAGTCTGCCTTGAGAACATGCAACAGTTGGTACACAGCAAAATCTCCAGTGTTAAATTAACACTAGAGAATGTCTATATGGGTCCACTCCTCTGAGTGTTAAATTAACACTTTTGACAGTGTTATATGTTTAAAAGTAACCTAGTCAGTTTTGAAGATTAACAAAGACTAACACTGAGCAGTGCTGATTTTCTAACACTGGAAAATAACTCAAAATGTTAGAAATATTCCAGTGTTAGAAAATCAGCACTGCTCAGTGTTAGTCTTTGTTAATCTTCAAAACTGACTAGGTTACTTTTAAACATATAACACTGTCAAAAGTGTTAATTTAACACTCAACAGTGTTGTATTTAACACTCAGAGGAGTGGACCCATATAGACACTCTCTAGTGTTAATTTAACACTGGAGTTTTTGCTGTGTACAGTTGACAAAAGTTATGATTATATAATACATTAGATAAACATTTGAATATGTGAGATGTAAAGCTCTGTAAAAATTTGGAGCGACAACTTTAATGAGAACATGATGAACAAAAGTTAAATGAAGGTGGGAGATTTTTCATTTAAGCCTACATTTTTTTATTATTTATACTCCCTCAGCAAATTAACTTTTTGCTGGCAACTTCAGAAACCTCACACTGTCATGGAGCATAAAGGAAACATCAAATATTGAGATGGAGAAAAGTATGTGATAAATATTGCAGGTGTCGGAGGAATCTGTGCACTGAGTTTGAGACGTAAGCAAAGAGACATGGAGTGATTTAAATAGTAACACTAAGTGCTCCAATTTAGCATTATAGAATATAAAAACATTTAATAAATGGTTTATCAAACCCTAATAGTTGAGCAAAGGTATTTGGAGATTGTATCAGTTTTAAGTTTACACAGAACCAATGTTCTAAAGATTTACTGTAAAGTGTGTATTAAATGTAGTTCTGTTTTCAAAATCACAGAAGTTCTTGTTGAGTAAAGAATAAAAACTGATTTGACTGCCAGGACCTCCACAAAGCACTAAACCCATACTGCCTGCCCTGCAAGTGGTGGCCCCAAAGGAGGATGGTCCCATGTACTGCTTTTGACCTGTATCTCCCAGCCCGCATGGGCTTGGAGAATCTGCAGTGATGCAGATGGTGTAGCAGTCTTGTGTGGTAAAGAGAGAGAAAAGTGTGAAAGCAAAGCTGTCAATCTACGTTACTATACCCTCATCTATAGCCACAAGCCCTGAATAGTGACTAAATGAATGAGATCGTAAATACAGGAGTGGTGGGAATACACTTTGTTTAAAGGATAGTTTGGCTCCCCCTTAGGGCTAGGGTGAGGAGCTTGGTCATTCGCCCCCCCCCCCCCCCCCCCCCCCCCCCGAATGACCAAGCTCATTCGGGGGGGGGGCTTAGAGTAGAGCTACTATACTACTCTGCTACTTCCACATTGAAAGGAGAAAGTTGAGGTGGTCTGAGCACCTGTTTAAGATGCCTTCTGAATGTCTCTTAGGTGAGGTGCTTCAGGAATGTCCTACTGGAGGTAGGCCCGAGGGCAGATTCAATGTTTCCACCAGGAGAGAAAGAGGAAAGACACTGGGAAGGATTAGAGGAAGCAAAAAAATCACAGTTGACATAATTAATCTTCAGCATTGAATGTCAGCTGGTATTAGCCTGTCTCAGTTACTAAGCTCAAGTTTATGGATAAATTAAAGAGGAATTGAAGTATATGAAATCATAACATTATCTTGCACTCAATGACTTTTTACAAACTTTTGCATTTTTTTCAAGCTGTTCTTTTTTGTATAAACATAGTTTTTAGGAACAGTTTTCTAATAACTGATTATCATCTGTTTCATCCTCATATTCATACCCACAGTCAATTTAGAATCACCAATTAACTTAACCACTTGGACTGTGGGAGGAAGCCAGATTACCTGGAGAGAACCAAAACATATACAGTGTAAATATGCAAACTGCCCCAAGACTGAATTCAAACACAGGACCCTGTTGCTATGAACCAACACTACTAACCACACAACCAGAACAGCCTGGTTCAAAGATAGATTGCAAATAAATGAAACAACATCTAAAGAAAAACTAAAGAAAGAAATGCACAGTACCTGCTTAGACATTTGTGCTAACAGTTAATTGAAAAGGTGCACCTAATAAACTGTCCAGTGAGTGCACTTTTTTGTATACCTAATACAGAATTCTCTGACAGTGAAGATGACAATTTAACATAGATGATCAGTAAACAAAGCAACCACCCAAAATCTCCTGCTCTTAGCTAACTAGTTAGCATTTTTATTATCTTAGGTGCTGAGAACATTTGCTTGTGCTCTTTCTTGTGGCTGAAAGTGATTTACCATTAGCACCATTCTGAGAAGGTACCGATACAGCACTTTGTGTATCTGTCCGCATGTAGTGTTCTGTTGCAGAGTGTAGCAACTCCGATCAAACACCAAGCTAAACCTCTGTCAATGAATACACGAGTCCGAGTAGAGTTGACCTTTTACTCAGAATCTTCATTTGACAAGCGGTGAAAACTGTAGTTGAAAAGAAATACAGAATAGAAAAAATGATCGTTTACATAAATATTGCATCACGAAATAACTCAAAATGTGACCTTACACCTTCGTGTTAGCTTTAGCAACAGCAATGATCATCAAAACTGCCTTTTTTAACATGTACAAATCAACCTCCATGAATCACAAACAAAATATAATTTTTAACAAATACCGCTATTTATGCCTTTTTAACACCTTCATCATGAAATATATACACTTACGGCGTTGCCTGAACAATGTTCCCAAGTGGATGGCTGTGGATAAGTCTCAGAGCAAGACCGCATGTCACTCTCCCTCTTAGAGATCCAGGAAGAGGAATTAAACAGGAAATGAAGCAATACAGGTAGCCCACCAGGAAGTGAGGTTATTAGCAAGTTCACCTTCAAAATTAAAGCTTCTTAACATTTTTAACTCTTTTTACTGTTCTTTCTAACTTAAATACATACAAAAGAATTACTTTAAGCAAACATTAAAGATAAATGAAATAAATGCCTTTGAGGCATCACACCGCAATAGTCTACATTGTCCTGCGCACTTTAAATAACAAGTATGCAGTTTGAGACATGGCAACAGTAATAGAGATAATAGAACATTTTTAGCTAACTAATGTCACTGTTTTCTCTCTCAATCTCGCTCTCCCTCACACACACACACACACACACACACACACACACACACACACACACACACACACACAAACCATTAGTCACAGCAGTGAGTCATACAGCTCCATAGAAATAAATGAAGTAATATCTGGGCCACTCTGCTGGATAACCACTGACACTTCATTTCGAATGGCTTTTTAAGATGAATGCCACACAGACACACTCACACAAACACACCTGAGTCCCAGTCCAAAAGGGTTGTTCTAGAATTTTAGTGAACAGTACTGAAAGTAACATTTCAAGGACTTGTACTTTGAGTGTTTCCATTTTAGTGCTGGATAATATATTGAATAAAATCCATTAAAGCCATGTGTCAGCTCTATTGAGCATGGAGTGACAAGTACTTCTTTGTAACTTAAGATGTCACTGTTTCCTTGGAGACGCCTTCAGGTGTGAGTTTTTCTAGATAAACACATGAACAATGGCAGCACCTGCCAAAGTAAAATAGAAGAACCGTAGTCATATTTCTGCAGTGATATGGTAATCATTCAGTATGACACTGGGGAGACCTCTATGCTCTGTAAAGTTTGTAACTCTGCTTACTGGCACCTGAGACTAAAGCTGGAGCAGACTGAGAGCAGTGTATGTCTTTCCACAGACATACACAGCTCAGTTGTTTTTGGAAAAATTGTCTTGATCTTTTATTATCTGTTTCAGTCTTTCAGGGGAAGGATGATTTGCAAAACCACAACATCTGTTAGGGTGAAATTCCAGCTTCAGTTGTATTTCCTGCTTTCTCCTGCAACTGTGATTCAAAAAGGAGATAAAGAGCTCAGCATAATCAGGTCACATAAAGTTTAATGCAAACCTTTGTAATACAGTTCATAAGTCCTGATGTAAACGGTGTGTCAGAGTAATTTAATGAATGGGCTACATTATTCAAGTGGTTCAAACCAGTAAAACCACTGTTTAATAATCTACCTGGAAAAACGTCTTTTATTATCTGTTTCAGATAATGGAAAAACTTATTAAAAATTTCACATTTTTTCATTTGATGATAGACCCATTTACAAAAAGACAGTCTCAGATGGCTTAAGAAATATAAGGGCAATTTCAACAAACTGACTGGTTTATACTTTTCTAATGTAGCTGAGCACTCCACACACTTTTATACAACTTGCCTCGTTCATCCATTCACACAAGCACTTTTTTAAAATAGTTTTTCTATCTAAGTAGACACATGCACACATATTCATATATGGATGCATCAGAGAGCAACTTTGGGTTAGCATTTTGCCCAAGGATGTTTGCTGCTCACTCATCGTCACCTCTCTTCTCAATCTAGCTCCAACAACTCCCACAGCTTCATGCTTCTCTTTGCTTCCAACACCACCTGTCTTTTTGCTGAATGGTAAATGGCCTGTATTTATATAGCGCTTTACTAGTCCCTAAGGACCCCAAAGCGCTTTACATATCCAGTCATCCACCCATTGACACACACATTCACACACTGGTGATGGCAAACTACATTGTAGCCACAGCTACCCTCGGGCGCACTGACAGAGGCGAGGCTGCCGGACACTGGCGCCACTGACCACCACCAGTAGACAACAGGTGAAGGTGGAAAAATCTAGATCGCCATAGAGCCAAAGTGGAGGCTCCAAAATACAGAGTCCTGAAAACAACTGAGGCGGTTATTTGAAGAGTTTCAGTCAGGTTTCAGAGCTCATCACAGCACAGAAACAGCTTTAGTGAAGGTTACAAATGATCTTCTTATGGCCTCTGACAGTGGACTCATCTCTGTGCTTGTCCTGCTAGACCTTAGTGCAGCATTCGATACTGTCGACCATAATATCCTATTAGAGCGATTAGAACATGCTGTAGGTATTACAGGTACTGTGCTGCAGTGGTTTGTATCATATCTATCTAATAGACTCCAGTTTGTGCATGTAAATGGAGAGTCCTCTTCACACACTGAGGTTAATTATGGAGTTCCACAGGGTTCAGTGCTAGGACCAATTCTGTTTACATTATACATGCTTCCCCTAGGCAGTATCATTAGAAGACACAGCATACATTTTCACTGCTATGCAGATGACACCCAGCTCTATCTGTCCATGAAGCCAGATAACACACACCAATGAGTTAAACTGCAGGAATGTCTTAAAGATATAAAGACCTGGATGGCCGCTAACTTTCTGCTTCTTAATTCAGATAAAACTGAGGTTATTGTACTCGGCCCTGAAAAGCCTAGAAATATGGTATCTAACCAGATTCTTACTCTGGATGGCATTACCTTGGCCTCCAGTAACGCTGTGAGGAACCTTGGAGTCATTTTTGACCAGGACATGTCCTTCAATGCACATATTAAACAAATATGTAAGACTACGATCGTGGCTCAAGAGTTGGGAGTTCGCCTTGTAATCGGAAGGTTGCCAGTTCGAGCCCCGGCTTGGACAGTCTCGGTCGTTGTGTCCTTGGGCAAGACACTTCTCCCATTGCCTACTGGTGGTGGTCAGAGGGCCCGGTGGCGCCAGTGTCCGGCAGCCTCGCCTCTGTCAGTGCGCCCCAGGGTGGCTGTGGCTACAATGTAGCTTGCCATCACCAGTGTGTGAATGTGTGTGTGAATGGGTGGATGACTGGATATGTCCTTAGGGACTAGTAAAGCGCTATATAAATACAGGCCATTTACCATTTACGTCCTTCCATTTGCGCAACATCTCTAAAATTAGAAATATCCTGTCTCAGAGTGACGCTGAAAAACTAGTTCATGCATTTATTACTTCCAGGCTGGACTACTGTAATTCATTATTATCAGGATGTCCAAAAAACTCACTGAAAAGCCTTCAGCTAATCCAAAATGCTGCAGCAAGAGTCCTGACAGGGACTAGAAAGAGAGAGCATATTTCTCCTGTTTTGGCTTCCCTTCATTGGCTTCCTGTTAAATCCAGAATTGAATTCAAAATCCTGCTCCTCACATACAAGGTCTTAAATAATCAGGCCCCATCTTATCTCAATGACCTTGTAGTACCATATCACCCTGTTAGAGCACTTTGCTCTCGCTCTGCAGGCCTACTTGTTGTTCCTAGAGTATTTAAAAGTAGAATGGGAGGGAGAGCCTTCAGTTTTCAGGCCCCTCTTCTGTGGAACCAGCTTCCAGTTTGGATTCGGGAGACAGACACTATCTCTACTTTTAAGATTAGGCTTAAAACTTTCCTTTTTGCTAAAGCATATAGTTAGGGCTGGACCAGGTAACCCTGAATCCTCCCTTAGTTATGCTGCAATAGACATAGGCTGCCGGGGGATTCCCATGATGCATTGAGTTTTTCCTTTCCAGTCACCTTTCTCACTCACTATGTATTAACAGACCTCTCTGCATTGAATCATATCTGTTATTAACCTCTGTCTCTCTTCCACAGCATGTCTTTTATCCTGTCTTCCTTCTCTCACCCCAACCGGTCGCAGCAGATGGCCGCCCCTCCCTGAGCCTGGTTCTGCCAGAGGTTTCTTCCTGTTAAAAGGGAGTTTTTCCTTCCCACTGTTGCCAAAGTGCTTGCTCATAGGGGGTCATATGATTGTTGGGTTTTTCTCTGTATCTATGAAGCGCCTTGAGGCGACTTATGTTGTGATTTGGCACTATATAAATAAAATTGAATTGAATTGAATTGAAAGTGACAATGGGTGACGTGTCTTGCTCAAGGACACAACGACCGAGACTGTCCAAGCCGATTTGAGTTGATTTCTTTTCACAATTTTTTCAGCAATGAGCATGTAAAGTCATTGAAAAGAAAATAACATGATAGCCATTGCCTCATCCATGGTTAAACCAGCAACTGATAAAATATCATTGTGAACATTATGAACCCCACCACCACCCGTCCTTGTTGGAGGACACTGAACAGAAACTGACTTGCAGGTGAAGAACAAGGCTGTGATGATGAATTGGTGCTGGTGGGAGGATTGGTGCTTGGTAGTGATGTGTCGGTCGCGAACAGTGTTGGGAAGGTTACTTTCAAAATGTATTCCATTACAGAATACAGAATACATGCCCTACAATGTATTCTGTAACGTATTCTGTTACGTTACTCAATGAGAGTAACGTATTCTGAATACTTTGGATAACTTAACATATTATCATGCATTTTACAACTACGTGAATGTATTGCTGTGTGATTTATTACTATTACTGAAGGTCCGTGGCTCCGAACCGTAGTAAAGGGACCTCTGACTGATACGGGTTCCGTGTCGGGCTTGTAGCCGAAAAATAGCTTTACTTTGTTGTCTGGGTCAACTTTGTTAGCCAGAGACAGAGAGAGGCGTTGAAAGGCTGCTCCAACGGAACTTATTGTTTCGGAGGAAAACACGAACACAGTGTACAGTCGAGTCTTAATAGCTTACTTACAACTGGGCTCCTCAGGCACTCTTCTTGGCTGCAGTGGTTATTATTATATTTACATGCTTCCAGCTCCCGTTTCTGCTCGATGACAACTCGTACTTTTTGACTCCCCTTTTTCTCCCTCCCTCGCTCACAGACACATAACGAGTATGGCAGTCCATTCTCCCTGCAGCACGGACTACACTGCCCATGATGCTACATTCTGCATTCTGCCTATTAGCTTAGCACAACAACAACAACAAAAAGGCGCTCTCTCACCCAGGAAACACGCAGAGCGTCACCCTGTAACCATGGCAACCGTAATGCTGCCGCCTGGAACAACAGAACATAGCTGTCAAACAAAACCGAAACAGTCCTGACACGCCACAATATGGAACAGGAAAGTACCGCCGTGTAATCTATTTATTCCAACAAAGTAACTGTATTCTAAATACCACCTTTTTAAACGGTACCTGTAACAGAATACAGTTACTCATATTTTGTATTTTAAATACGTAACGGCGGTACATGTATTCCGTTACTCCCCAACACTGGTCGCGAACGAAACGACTCTTAGAGCCGACTCTTTGAAGTGAGCGAGCCGGCTCCTTATTGGGAGCCGTGGTGGTGTTTTTCTTTCTCTCACCCTCTCTCTCACACTTTTTTTCCGCTTCACTCCGAACTTGAGCCTTGTGCTTTACGCTGGGAAGAGGGGGGAGGGGTGGTACTTACACTCGCAGTAGCACAGGAACAGAGCCCGAGGGAAAGAGAGAGAAAGAGAGCCAGGGACAACAACGTCACATTAGAAAGGTATAGTAATCATCCACAACTATTTTCAGTTGTGGATGATAGAGGATTCAGAACGTTTATTCATGCAGGCCTGTATGACAGAGAATGTGCATCTTCTTTCTGTTTTCATATTTTAATTTATATTTAATAGTGTTGAGGTTTGAGTGTTTTGTGTTGTTTCACTTTAAATTTGTTTAAAAGGAAAAAGCTGAAAATTTAAATAGTTAAAAGTTGAAATGTAAATAGTTGGTTTTTATATTATATGATTTATTTATTAGATTTTATGCGGAGTGAATAAATAAAAGTACATTTACGGTGGCACGTACAAACTCTAAATCACGTACAAACTCCAAATCACGTACAAATGCCAAATCACGTACAAACTCCAAAACACGTACAAACTCCAAAACGTACAAACTCCAGAATGTGCAAAACACAACAGAAGTGCTCCAGGATTCTAGGGAGAGTGTTGAGCTTTTGTTACCTAGTGGCTACACAAGCCAGGAAGTACCAACGACTGGATTTGGTGTGTGGTAGTAACAGGTAAATTAACATTTTTTTTTATTATTTGAATATATATGAGTACTTGTGTATAAATACACAAACAATACACATATGCTTTCAATTGTGTAATTTAAATGATCTAGGTAGCTCTGTTTTGGAAGTTCAGTTAACGCTAGAAATGTGTTTTGAGTTTGTACATGCTTTGGAATTTGTACGTGCTTTTTGGAGTTTGTATGTGCTTTGTCTCTAGGGGCTATGGAGCAGGGAAATTATTTTACTGCTATTGTTAAATAATTGTCATCATTACCATTGCATTAATAATATAATCTGGAGTTTATATTGCATTCACGGGTTGAACAGTGTGTGTCTTTCAGAAAGGCTAAAAGTCACAGGCTGACAGGAAACAGGCTTGCAGAGAGTTTGCAGAAGTGAAAGTTATTTTGAGCAGCAGGCTAAGACGAGGCTTTAACAATGTAACAGATAGCTTTAAGATGGCCTTAAGATGTTTATGATGATGTTGACCTTGTATTTCAGGTGCAGTTATGACTATTTTATACACAATGCATATCTGTGCTTATTAAAGAGTTGGAGCTCGGTCAATTAATTGGGGGTTGGAAGCTTTGTTCGGCGCGATGTCCGGACAATCTATTGTGCAAGTGACTTGGAGCTATAGAAGGTTAAAACTGCGTACATGCTTACAAAACACTTATATATCAGGTCATTTCATATTAAGGTTTTAGTAGAGGTTCTTGGTTAAAACATTTATTTAGTAGAAGACATACACATAGTCTCAGTGAGCCTCTGGTCTAGTGAAAGGTCAGAAGTGCAACAGGTGAATTGAGAAAGAGCATTTGAGGACGAGACACAGACAGTTAGTAGGTGAAGAGGTGACACAGAGAGCATGTGAGGTCGTGACACACACACATGAGTTAGATTTATTTAGAGGAGAGAGAGATTAGTCATGTCTGGATTGTAACGGTGAAAGTGTCTCGGTAAAAGAGGAACCGTCCTTGTCTTCTCGGCAAGAAAGAGGAACTGAAAGGTTGACCGGAGGAATCGGCCATGAAAATAGAAGATGATGTTCTGTCTTAAAAGTCATTGTGGTGTTGATTTGACGTATGTATATATCCTGTCTGTGACGTATGAAGGGGCGTCAGTAAATCAAACCCTGATGCTATAAAAATCTGTTTGTGCTTTAGTAAGTCGAAGATCAATTGCTGTCTGCGTACAGAGTTGTCTTCCCACACGTGTGTATTCATTAAAAATCATCGTTTGACCAAGAGCTTCTGGACCAAGGGTGGTTTGTACTCTCCCTCCTCAATTTTGAACCTTAACAGGGCCACCGTATATATTTATATATAAACATATAAAAATAAAACCATGTTTTTTTTACATTAGTAATTCCTTTTGTTCATAATTTTATATTGTTGTTAATAATAAATTAATTAAAACAACAAACCGAGAGCCGGTTGGGAGCCGAAAGTCCTCGCGGCACCTGTCTTGTCATTCTGTTAGGTATTGAGAGAAGGAAGAGAGAACACAAATGTAGGACTCACAGGCTGGTGAAGGATGGTGTTTTAATAAACAGTACAGGATTAACAAGAATAAGACAACTGACTGGCTCACTGAATGGGTGGACTGAACTGAACCGGAAACACACACATGGAATCGATGATGACAGGACAACAAACTGAGAGAAACTGAGGGCTTAAATACACTGGCTAATGACGGTAAGAATTAGATGAGAACACACAGCTGAACTAAATCTAACAAATGACACATAGAAATAGAACTGAACATAATGCACACAGACAGATGGCTAACACAATAAGACAGGAAACACATGGAAAATAAACAGTGACAAAGTCCAAACTGAAAACACTGGGTCAAAGACCAGAAAAACCCTGACATTACCAAAGAGTTGCAGTTTTAGTTTTATCACTGAAAATCATGGGAAAATGTGATGATGTATTTGCAAGGGAAAGATGCCCCAGTGGGAGTGGAAAGTTCTGTGGGTCATCTACAAACAGTGTGCTAATTTGTTTACAAAACTGCAGTCAGTTTATTTCATTAATTACCTGCTGAGAGCAGCGAGGTCAGAAACAAGCATACCTGATGATGGATTGTGAGGGAGTGAGTGGTGTTCTAAAATAAAGCAAAGCTTTTATGAGTTTGTCTCTTTCAGTGTGACAGCTGAATGAAAGGAGGCTAAAGAACAGTCAATATTGGTTGTCTACAAGGTCAAACTTGTCTCTTAGAAATAGCTGGGGACTCTGCAAGGTCCTGAGTATATAAACTCAACAAATTTTCAGAGGAGAGCTGAACTAATACAAACTATAATAAACTATTTATAAACCTAAATCATGTGTAACAGCTGATCTGTGAGATGGTATTAGAACATCATTATTTACCATCAAATTACAAGCTCTCCAAGCACACCATTGTTTTTCTTGTGACATTACCAATAAGTTTGATGTGTCACATGGCCCTCTTCCTATTGAAAAAACAAAAGTTGTAT
Source organism: Diplotaxodon limnothrissa (assembly GCF_057381915.1). Taxonomy (NCBI): domain Eukaryota; kingdom Metazoa; phylum Chordata; class Actinopteri; order Cichliformes; family Cichlidae; genus Diplotaxodon; species Diplotaxodon limnothrissa. Next base: position 17,204,593 of record NC_140597.1, read on the forward strand.
CCAAGGTGGCCGACTTCTAAATGGCCACCATGGTCACCACCCATCTTGAGGAGTTTGCCCCCTCACATATACTCACATATACAAACAGGACTTTAATATTACCAGCCATTCCCATTTTATTATGGTGTATCCATATAAATGGCCCACCCTGTATAATAATAATAATAATAATAATCTTGTTTTCCTTATTACAGTGAGCAAGACAGGTTTCATGTTACACATTTCTACACAGAGTTCAGTTACACCATAAGAACATCTCTGTCATTTTCAGAAGTGCGCACAGATATCTTTTTTTCTGATACTTACCTTGACACATACTATCCAACATAGTGATATTGTCAGGGTCCTGGGTCTGAGTGATCCAGGGTCCCTGAGTAGTTATGGACTTGTATTTTATCATGTGTGTTTTTGGTGTGCTGTCCCTCGTTCGCCCTGCTTGCAGGTATGTGTGTTTATGTGTTTATGTGTGTGTGTGGATGCTGGTGTTTCTAAGATCACCTGTTTACAGCCACCTTCGGGCCTGGTGGTGTGGCCCTGCCAGGTAGTTGGCCACACCTGAAGACCATCACACAGCTGATCAAGCCTCGTCGGAGGAGCTACTTAAGAGTGTGGTGGAGCTCTCTCCAATGCTGTATCATTGCGTGACTTCATGTTAGTCTCTCGGCCAGTCAGTACGGTTAGTCTACCACATTGTGTGTGTCTTACGGCTGCCTGTTTGTTATCTCCGCAGGAGAAGCATGGAGACGAGAGGTCAGCGAGCACGGGGTGCTCAGACACTGACACGGACAAGGAACGCTGACACTAGGAAGAGGACATGTCGCAGACAGCACTGCCATGTGGGGCTTGGCAGTGCTGCTACCGTAGGCCCCGGTCTGGATGGACCTTGCCTTGGTGGGTACAAGAGGACGGGGGTGCCTACTGGGGTCAGCGGGGGAGCTGGCCCTAGGGAGGGGCATCCTCCCCTCCCTCCTTTTCCTCCCCATCCCCGGCTACCTCCCTCTTCCCGCTCCACCACACTCACCCACACAGGTAGGGCCTTGGGGTGCGGGTGTGTCAACAGGGTGCAGGGGAGACATACCCCCCCGTCCCCTTCTGGCCACCTGTGCCTCAATTTTATCTCACAACTTAGACATCCACATTACTTACACTTTCATAACACACACATATATATAGGGCCTTGAGGGTGGGCACGTTAACGGCGTCCAGTGGACGGTCTGTGTACTCAAACCTACCTCGGGCGCCAGTGCCCACCTCTCAATTTTAAATCCATGTAGACATTGAGGGTTCTCGGGAGGGGCCGTGCTAACACCTGCTGCTCTCTGGCAGCAGCACCATGCTCTCCCAGCAACACTACACATGAGCAGGAGGAGGGAGGTATGGGGTCTTCACAAACCCCCCTTCTCTACTAGCCATCGGGGCGGGGGAGCTGGGAGGAGATGTTGGCTGTCCCATTGGCCTCCCTACTGCTGCGGAGCCTGGGACGGTCTGCTTGCCTCCACCCCGGGGGGAAGGGTAACATCTCTTGGGTCTGGGTTCTGTTTCCTCCTCTGGGGGCGAGGGTACCTGGACCCGGGGTATAGAGTATGTTTGGGGAGTGTGATTGTGTGTACATGTCCATTTATGTCAATCCTTACTTTGGGTGAGTGCTGAGTGTTTGTATACGTGTGCATGAGGGTGGGAATGCATGTTTGTGTCTGTGTGTGCCTGTTTGTCTGTGTCTATATGTCAGATCGGGTCTTAGACTCCACCTCTCTGGGAATCAGAATCAGAATCAGAATGCTTTATTGATCCCTGGGGGAAATTATTTTTTGTTACAGTGCTCCATTTTAAACCAACATTAAGACAAGACAGACAATACGACAATACTCCCAGGCCCTCCAAAGTGTGGAGGCCTATCTCCCCTCACCACACTCCCTGCCGGTGACTGATGCCCTCAGAGGTCGGTGCATTGGTGGTTCTTGGTGTCCGGGGCTGGGCGCTCAGGTATGTACCAGCTCACTCCCGGTGGCTACTTGGCGGGGCCTGGCGCCTGTTGCTTGGTCAGGCCTCCTCCGGGGTGCGGGGGGCCCTCAGGCCTCTGGCCTCTGGACCTGTGGCTCGGTTCGCTCTGGCACAGCTGGGTACCGGCAGAGCCGGCGGGCACGCCGATGCAACCCCCTCTAGCTTCTGCTCGGTGGCTACTGGGGGACGCCTCATCTGGGGATCCTCAGCCCTTCCCATGAAGGTGGCACGGATGCCCCTCCGGTGGTCCTCCTTGGGCTCTCGCACTCTGGGGCCTCTGGATGTCTGGGGCCTGGATCTCCTCCATGCCTGCTTCATGCCCTGGGGGACAGGGCTATGGCTCTCTACATCCTCTTGCAGACCATTACATGTGGAAACCATTTGAATACAAGCGTGCTGATCCACACAGGTGTGCACACGCGTGTTCACTGTTCGTAGACTTAAATTACACCTTTCTTGGCTGCTACTTCAAAGCACATTGTGCGCTGTCTGTCCTGCATGCTGCACAACAACATTGAATATTTAGTATTTACTGCTGTTTACACTTAGCCAGATTAATGCGATGGTGTTGTGTTTAGTATGTTGCTTTGGTTTTCTTTGCTTGTTTTCTATTCTTTCTCTCTCAACAGGTGATCCAGGAGATTTGATTTGATTTTTTCCCCCCTTTCTCACTTTCCCTCTCCCCTTCTGTTTTTCTTTTCCTTCCTCTTTCTTTCTCCCTTTCCTATCCCTCACTCATGTCTGTTCCGTCTGTAACAACTGAAAATAAAATAAAATAAATACTAAAAACAAAGGTAGATCAAATGGACCAATACGGCAATGCCACGATGATTCATTTGGCAAAATAAATCCATTGGGTATCCTTGTTGGTCTTCAGATAACAATTCTTACGGCTAAAGAACCAAATGGGACAGGCAAAAAAAAAAAAAGGAAGAGGAAGAGGAAGAGGACATGTCACGGGAGTCGGGAACACACTGAGGATTTATTGTTATTTTCCATTTCACTGTAAATAAACGCACTGCTAAGCACACAGAGTCCGGCATTTGGGTCCTCCTTCCTCACATGACAGAATGATCCAGCCAAACATGGGCCCAGCGGGCTCTGAGGAGAGGCTCAGGAGGGAGGTGATGGACAAAGTTTACAGACTGTGTGATTTGTGGAGGGAGAATCCTGGGGAAGGGTTGCGTTGCGCCGTGGAGAGGCGGCTGCAAGAAATGCTTTTTAAATTTCCCTGGCTGGTTGGCTCTCTCAACCCAGTCGTCATGGACTTCCTGCTTTCAACCGTCCACCTCCACTCCTACTCAGGCTGCTCACCGGCCCGGCCGTGGATTCACAGCCTGACACGCCGGCCCGTCGTCTACACAGAAACGATGTTCGTGCCACCGGCGCTCCTCACCGCAGCCGGATCCCCGGACATCTCAACTGTCGGCTCTGTTTCTTTGTTTACACGGGATGGTGACACCACAGACGCCGGAGGAGCTTGCTCAGCCTGAGCCAGAGGAGCTTGCCCCCCGAGCAGGAGCTCAGCGAACCGGAGGAGCCTGCGCTGCCCACGGAGGACCTCAGCGAGCCGGAGGAGCCCGCGCTGCCGGCGGAGGAGCTCAGCGAGCTGGAGAGACCAGCATGGCCACCACGCCCAACACGGCGACTACGTCCACGGCCAGCACGCCATGGATCGTGTGCCATGCAACACTGTGCCTCACCGGAGCTGTGCTGGACCCATGACTGCCCGCCGGAGATGCAGCGCCGCCGCTATTGCAACCGTGGCAGGCTGCCTGATGCGTCCTGCTGCTATCACGGGACCCAAGGAAGGCCACCTGAACTCTTTTGTTATAGTTCTCGGCCGCCTGAGACTGTTTTGTGGGGATCTTTCTGTTTTTGCACCACTGCTAGATGCGCGGTCTGACTTTGGGACTGTGACCTAGGAGGGTCTGTTGTTTTTGCTTGTATTTGGGTTTGGTTTGACTTTAATACATGCAAACACTTTAACACAGCCTGCAGAAAAGCCCAGAGTGATGTTCAAATTTAGGCACCCACATGGTCAGCTCAAGAACTTATGGTAAATGTTTTGTGTTCTTGTGCACACTGTTTACAAGTTTCTGATTTGTAAATTTGGTCCATTTAGTAAATCTGGCCCATTCTGTGGCTGATAGAGATGTGCCTGATTTGTGGATTCTGCTTGTTCCATAAACCCAGACCATCAGGCTGACCACTCATGGCAGGCCAAAACAACCCTCAGGCCACTGGGATGGCTACAGATCTACCCCCATCTTCAGTGTGACTGCATACAATCATTTTTTTAAAACCAATTTTTAAAAAGTCATTAGTGTCGATTCAGGATTCAAGTCCCATCAACTGCTCTCCTTCCTTTTTATAAGTAAAAAAGGGTCACTATATATTTTTTTCTGGAGCATTTAATTAGAAACATAAAAGGATATTTTTATTTTACTCAGTAGACATTTAACTGTCACACTGTGCATATTCTATTTAACCTCCTAATCCTCAGGCTTTTTCAATCATTTTTTCCAGCTGGAAAAAATAAGCAGATTCAGTCTCAATTATAATGAAAGTGAGTGTCTATAACTAGCAGCAGTTCAATAGCACTGTTGCTACTGAATCTCTTCTAAATCTCCTCAGCTCCAATTGTACCAACAGGACTGATGTGAAATGATGCTACATCCATTTTACACACGTTTGGTTCTTTCATTTTCTGCATTATAACAGATAATCAAACTGTTAAATCTCCACTAACTTGGAATCACATCTAACACAATAAGCTAAAATGACAATATGTTACTTTCATTGAAATGCATATAAACATGCTTAAAGTGAGGCCTATTGTACAGACATTATCCAAAAGAAACAGATTGTCACTGTGCCCCTAAAGACTTTTTGACCTCCCCAAATAGTAAAAATAGTAAAAGTTTCACTAAGTACTGGGTAGCTTCTAAAAAATATATTTTAAATTTTACTTAAACATAGGTCTACATATATAGTCTTGTGGCTTGGCTAAATTGCTGGATTTAAAAACAAACAAACAAAAGAAACATTTTATTGCCACTGTGCATGTGGTAACAGCAAATCCTGTACTTAAGAGCTTTTGGAAAAACCTCATAAAAGATTTTTACGTTTTACATTTGTGTTTATTACAATGTGCTCTGGTGACTTAACAGTGGCCAAAGCACATTGTAACAGTATTAACATTCAAAGCTTGAATATTAAGGCAGACCTGGAACAGAAAGTCACCATTTTTGGTCGATTGAGCTTGTGTCTAACTGTGAGAGATGACAGATGCCTAAAATCTTCCCTCTCCCTTGAATAGTGTTCTCAATCATTGATCATCCCTCTCTTGCACTCAATTTCATCTGAAGATAAAAATCAAGCTTGTCCACAGTTCAGAGATGCCCACAATGATTGATTAGAGAAAACACTCACTGTAATGGTCTGTGGGAGTTTCGACAGCATATGGTCCATCAAATTTGGCAAACTTGTACAGCACTGAAGCAAAGTCACCTATGCTTTCCATTTTAATCTCTCCTTTCTCATTCCCTTTTTTATACTCTGTGAGTCTCAGCTTGGCTGTGTCTCACTTGTCATACTACTATTACGATTGAGTGCTTATCTTTTTGTAGCAGTAATGCATATACAGTACTGATGTCAACCTTACTTTGCTGCTGTATCGTATCATTAATTCTTTCTTTATAAAAAAATCTTGTTCCAATTTGTTGGACAGAAGAGATCAGTTTTGATAGCAACATGAAAGGACATGAATTGATAAGTTAGGAAAAAATAATACACCTCACTTATGGCTAAACACTAACGAGACTAGAAGCAAGTGCATATGTCATGTCAACTGTCATACAAATATTATTTATTGTATCAAATGTTGAGCCTGTTGTCATTCCCAGGATATGAATAGTATTTTGTCAAGATTGCTGGGGTCTTAGTCATGTTCAACATGCCCCACAGCAGAGTTGCATGACCCAACTTGGTTATGAAATTATAGGAATAGGGCATTTTCTCCCGACTAAATTTTTCTAACCCTAAAAATGTAGTTTTATGTGTGTAAAACTAATCAGTAATGAAAGGGAAAGTTACCAAAAAAGGCAGGAGGGGAAAAAGCTTAACCAAGAGGAAAACACAAAGGTCAAAATGGAATGTGAACCAGCATGTCCTGGATTATAAACTTATGCTACTGCCACACCTCTAACAAAGCAGACAACACTGCTGCAGCACCCACCAGCAAAATACAACTTGGAGACACTATGGCGATACTGCATTATTAGATACCTTGACGTGAAAAAGTGTTCTCCTGGTGGAAGTGGAGGGATTAAAACTAAAAAAAAAGCCTTGAGTCTGCAACTCAGAATTTAAGTTAAAGGTACTTATTAGGGTTATTACCCTAACTGTCACGGACCGCCGGGGCAGACCGTGTGGAGTGAGTGGAGGACCCAAGAGCAAACAGAGGTGAGGACACAAAACCGGACTTAACAGAAGGCGAGCCTTTATTTAGGGCCGAAAACGTAGGGAAAAGGCAGCAACTGAATACACTGACAATGAATACAGATTTACAAAGTAAAACAGGAAACATGGAAATTAGACATGACAAGAACTAAACATAACCACGCAGACATGACTCATGACCCAGGGAAACTTAATACAGGGGAGATGACATAACTGACAGCATGAACTTGACAATACAAGACACACAGACATAAACACACGAAGGGCAAGGGAGGCTTAATACAAGGGTAATATATACAAATGGCTGGGCTACCTTAGTAAACCTAAACAAACAATAAACATCAAAATAGGTTAAACACAAAACACTGGGTCGCACGACCCAGGACCATGACACCACCACCCCACCAAGGGCTGGCTCCAGACAGCCCTAAACCAAAAAACAGACCACCGAGCCCGGGTGGGCGGCAGGGGACCAGGACGGAGGGCCCAAAACAGGAAACAAAAAACAGCCGACAGAAAACACTGGAGCACGTGACAATAGTCCAAACATAGTGCGGGGGGTCGGCCCGGAGGGCGGCAATACACCAGCCCACAGTTTATGAGTTCAGGCGGCCGACCTGGGGGTTGGCAACCCAACAGGCCACGCCATCTCCCATCAGGAGGCCGTCCATGCGGGAGGCAGTGGCGGTGCAGTTCAGGAGGCCGCCCCCGATGGCAATGATGTCCAGCTGACGACCCGGAAAGTGGCCGGCGATTCCAAGGGCCAGAACGTGGCTTGGGCGGCGGCAACACAGCTGCAGCACCAGGCGAGGCCGACACAGAAGCAGAGGCTGAAACTGGACCAAGCGAGGGCGAAGCGGGAGCTGAGGCTGAGGCTGGACCAGACGACGGCGAAGCAGGAGCCGAGGCAGAGGCTGGACCAGGCGACGGCGAAGCAGATGGTGGCTGGACGGGCTCCTCGGGCCCTCCAGCTGACGTGGCTTGAGGCCGGACGGGCTCCTCGGGCCCTCCAGCTGACGTGGCTTGAGGCCGGACGGGCTCCTCGGGTCCTCCAGCTGGCGTGGCTTGAGGCCGGACGGGCTCCTCGGGCCCTCCAGCTGACGTGGCTTGAGGCCGGACGGGCTCCTCGGGCCCTCCAGCTGGCAGGACAGGAAGTGGTGCAGACGCTGCAGGGTGCCGGATAGGCACACCCGGGCATCCAGCAGCAGGCGCAGGATGAATAGTTAAGGAGGCCCCTGGCTGGACAGGGAGCTGAGCCGCTAACTGGACAGATGGCTGTAGTGGACATGGAGGGATTTGTGTCAGAGCCTGCACAAGTGGCTGAGCAAACATCTGAGCGGGACACCAACCTGGCAGCTGAGCAGGTAGCCGGGCTGAAGCCTGTGGTGAAACAGACCGCTGGGACGTAACACCACGCTCTGGGAGGGCAGGTGAAGAACTGTCCTTAGTGCCCACAAACTTCAAACAGGTGTCAAGTAAGCGAACACTTTTAACATTCACCGTACCGGAGTTAAACCCAGAGGACACAATGACTCCTGACTCAACGGTCTTAGGATCTTCAAACTCAGAGTTCACTGTCTCAGGCTTAATGTGAGAAAACTTGGTCACCTGGACGGCATTCACATGGCTGATAGCGGAAATATTGCCTAGGGGTACATTTCCAGTGTCAAGATCAGTAACACACACAATGTTATTCGTCATGTCACAGCAAGCCAAAGTAGACTGAACTGCAATCTCAGCCTTGGGAACATGAGCTTCATGGGGTGTGGCTGAGGGAGTAACACCTGAAACAGAACTCTGTCCTTTTAAGCCATTAACGTGGCTTCTGCTGTTCTTGGCTGCCCCTGCTGTGGAGCTAAACACGGTTTCTTCCGACTCATAACATGACTGCGACAGAGAGACATTCATGAAAAAGGCCAGGTCAGCTAACACGGGTTGCTCAACACTCACAGCTTCCAGAATACAGTCCAGGTTATCCATAGACCTTCTATCATGGTCCATGACTGTTTCAGGCCGAGCATGTTCAGACACACAACACACATTCTTAGCTAACGTGTCCCTGTACTCACTGTTTATCGGTTCGCCACCTGGTCTCAGGTCCTGGACTGAATTACTCCTAGCTGAGGTGGAAACAGGTGCCCTGCCCTCACGGGATGGAGGAGGGTTAATTTCTGGGTCTAAGTTCCCATACCTAGAATTCACGGTGGCGTCCTCACCAACTAGAGTGGGTTCATGGTCACAGTTCTCAGGCGTGTTTAACTGGGAGTCAAAGGGCTCGGTTATATAAGCAACACAGGAAACAGTCTCTGGCTTCACTAAATCGTTAGCATGGTACCGAATCTCCTTATCTGCTCCCTCAGAACAGTTAGACACAGCCCTGCCATTCTTACTACATGACACTGACAGGGTTTCTGTTGGCGCTTGTACGGCCACATGAGGGGCTTCTACATCACAAGTCCTGGGAACCCCACTTAACGGTTCATGCTGTGTGTTGCTCACATTTCCTGCGACAAGAATGCCCCCTGACTCATCATCACTGATAGAGTGGTGATTAACACAGGTAACACATGGGAACGCTAGACAGTTATGTTGAGACACGCTACAACCCTTGGGGGGCAGCCCTTGCTGTTTAATTACAGCCTAGCTGCTCGTAGCATTACCATTAGCTGGTCCATTTGCAGTCTCTTTAGTCTTGGCCGGTAAAACAGGCATGTGCCCGGACTCTGACTCTTTGACACGATCGTCGTTTTTATGGCTGAGCCCGCCAGGCAGCAGTTCAGTAGTGGTCATAATCTCGTCCACGGAAAAGACACGTGGAGCAAAAGCACAGTCACTCACCTCCATTTTGGAAGGGGCACGAGATGAAACGAGACCCTCCCCAACCTCCAGCTGCCGCGCGGCGCCACGGTGGCGTCGCCGTCGCCTCTTCCTTGAAGGCGACGCGGTGACGGGAGCTCCGGTTGCAGGGGAGGTGAGAGGGGGCAGGCCTTGGCAGCTCCGCGGGCCCCCAAGAGCCAGGCGCGTTCCCCGAAAGACTTGCTCATAGTCGGGGGTCAGCCACAGCTTCCATCGGAGCTTCTCCTCCAGCTCCGCGAGAACCACCTGCTCCCGTTCAGCAACGTCCTGGGCAGTGATCTGTGGGGACATCTCCTCAGAGCCGAAAATCACTGCAGACACGGACTCGGAGACGGCTTCGGCCAGCGGTTCTGGCCCAGGCAACTGCTCTGATGATACCCCGGACTCTGGCTGTGCTGACGTGCGTCGGCGACGAGGGCGCCGCTTCCTCCTAGCAGCGGCTGTTGACACAACATTGATAGCTGTGACGGCTGGCTCCTCATCCTCCGACTACATCTGCGCCAGAAGGGAGGCTGGAGAAGCGAAGTCCGAACGAAACGGTGAGGGTGAGCGGCTCGTGTACGAAGGGATGGATGGTGGCGACTCCAGGTTGCGCCCGAGTCTCAGTGAGCCAACCTTAATCACCCCGGAGCTGGAAAATGGTGGAGGCGGTGATGGGGAAGTTGCGTGACAGCGGAACGGTGGTGACGCAGCCCGTGCGCTGGGCACCTGCTCCTGAGGACGGGTTTGGAGGATGGTGCGGAGGTAATCAGAAATCAGGGGGGGGTAGCGCCTCCCATAGCCAGGGGAACACGGTTACGCTCACCCGCAATGGGTGGAGCAACTCCTCCGTATCCTCCTCCCCGGAACGCTGCATCCACTGACAGCATAGCGCTTCCACTGTCTGAACGACCTCTCTTCTCTGTGTCGCTGGGTCCATACTGGTCGCGTTGTACTGTCACGGACCGCCGGGGCAGACCGTGTGGAGTGAGTGGAGGACCCAAGAGCAAACAGAGGTGAGGACACAAAACCGGACTTAACAGAAGGCGAGCCTTTATTTAGGGCCGAAAACGTAGGGAAAAGGCAGCAAAGCAACTGAGGGAAAACCTGAACATAGACTGGGAAAACTATGACTAAACAAAGTACAAACTAGGACTTGTTATGGCTGAGAAACTATGACAAGGGGTAGGGGAGATAACACAGACGACGCGACGCAGACTACATGAAACACAGAGACTAAATACACATGAGGGATGATCAGGGGAAGTGGCCACACATGGGATCACAGCTGACACACATGAACCTAACGACAGGACAGGAGGGTGCAACTGAATACACTGACAATGAATACAGATTTACAAAGTAAAACAGGAAACATGGAAATTAGACATGACAAGAACTAAACATAACCACGCAGACATGACTCATGACCCAGGGAAACTTAATACAGGGGAGATGACATAACTGACAGCATGAACTTGACAATACAAGGCACACAGACATAAACACACGAAGGGCAAGGGAGGCTTAATACAAGGGTAATATATAAAAATGGCTGGGCTACCTTAGTGAACCTAAACAAACAATAAACATCAAAATAGGCTAAACACAAAACACTGGGTCGCACGACCCAGGACCATGACACTAACTCTAACCCTTCAACAAATAATGTCAGAATAAGATGGATTATCTATGTTTCAAATAATTATCTTAGCTAAAATATTTATGTGCACATAAATACTGCATCAATTCAGTTCTGAATGAACAGCTACACAGACCCTGAAGTCCCCATTTCCTAACTTATTTATTTGACAATCATTCACTGTAGCCTACATGTCTCTGCTCAGCGCTGCTCAGACACATGACTGCAGGACAACAAAACACAGCACGACAAGAAAAGTGTGATTGTAGGTACCTGATAGAAACTGAAACCAATATTGGTATTGATACTATAGAGATTTGGATCAGTCCTCCCATACTTAAAGGGGGCTATCTGCTGTGACAGGTGGGCATAGTGAGGGGAAAGAAGAAAATGGAGATCATACAGAGACAGGACAAAACAGAAACTATGAGAGAAATTTAATGACATGCGCAATAGTTGTATTTAAAGCCACAGGGAGTGAAAAGATGATAATGGAGAAGAGGTGGTCAGTGTATCAACAGCACCCTTTAGCAGAATAATTATGGGGTAGTTCAGGGACACCTGAACCAGCTATAAATAGAAGCCATACCTAAAAAGGAATGTTTTAAGCCTAATCTTAATGTAGCAACCATGTCTGTCTACCAAATGAAAACAAGGAGCTGGTTCCACATGAGAGGAGTCTGCATGATTGATGAAGGCTCTGCTTCCCATTCTACTTCTTGAAACTCTAGGACACAATTATTCTGACACACATCGAAAGGTATTTACATACAATGCTTAACAAATGTATTAGACCACTCAGTGTAACATTTATGATATAGCTGCAAAAAAAAAAAATACCACAGGTAATTACCAGAATCATTGTTGTTTCTTTCTGTAACGGTTAATCTACCAGAATGAGTCTTTTAGGAAAAAATTATATTCTATTATTTTTGACCCTAAAATATTGTTGTTATCCATGAATTTTCAAATTTAGTGTTTTACAAAATAGCAGAAGAAATTGGAAAGCACATACATATTTTTGAGTAAAGTTGAGTAAAGTATAGTTTAAATGTACAATTATTTAACTGAACAGAAAGTTTTAGTAGTAACTAGGATGTTATGCTTGACTAACTTCTGACTTCTCAGAGAAGATAATTCATCACATAATTTGTAAGACATGAAACCAGTGTTATTTGCCTAATAAATAACTCATCAATATCATTTTTAGTTTTTCAACATGTTTTTGACCAATTTGAAATATTTGATTTTTGTTATTTTTATGACTGGCAGTCTAATAAACTCTTTAAGCACTGTAGTTTTACAGAAAACTCCATTCTGCCATTCTCTATATAAAAACAAAGGTGCCACAGTGGTGCAGGGTTGGCACTACTGCTTCACAGCAACAGTGTTCCTGTTATGGGCTTCCTGGTAAGCTATGGGTTTCTCTCTGAGTTTTGTCTTCCCTTGTCTTTCTGCCTGTGTGGATTTTCCCTGCATGCTTTTTCTTTCCTCCCACTAGCCAAACACGTGAATGTTAATTGTAGGTGTGCAGGTCAGAATAAAAAGTTGCAGGCCTCTTTTTGTTACCCGGGTGCCCAGATCTGTACCTTTCGGTGTCCGCGGAGTTTGACTCCATTCTGCCCTCCGTTACTCCAGCTGAGCAAGTGGTTTATTTAATGTACTGATCTCTAAAATTAGAAATATCCTGTCAAAGAGTGGCGCTAAAAAACTAGTTCATGTATTTATTACTTCTAGGCTGGACTACTGTAATTCGCTATTATCAAGATGTCCTAAAAACTCCCTGAAAAAGCTTCAGCTAATCCAAAATGCTGCAGCAAGAGTACTGATAGGGACTAGAACGAGAGCATATTTCTCCTATATTGGCTTCCCTTGATTGGCTCCCTGTTAAATCCATAATTGAATTCTAAATCCTGCTCCTCACATACAAGGTCTTAAATAATCAGGCCCCATCTTATCCTGATGACCTCATAGTATATCCTCATATAGTGCGCATGCGCCAACCAGCGTGCAGCCTGTTACAGTCGCTCCTGCTTTTCTCTTAGTTTAGCTCTTTTTTCTTACGTATTCTTTTTTTTTCTGACTTGTATTTTCCTCCGTTTTCTATCTCTTACTCAATCATGTGGATTGAGAGAGTTTTTGTTCTTCTGGTGGCCGTGGAACTGTTACTTTTATCATGGAACGGGACCGTGGCACATCTCCTACACGCACGGACTGTTTACTCCAGAGATCAGCTGATCGCCCTGATGCCGGCCAGCTCGCTGGCCAGGCCCGCAGAAGTACCAGCTGAAATTTGGAGGAAAACACATCGGGGATGCAGAGGTCAAGGACAGAAGAGAAGAAAAAAGGTGACGGTGAGACAGCGGAGGCTCGAAGCGAGGAGGAGGTTTAAACCGTGTCTGCCGTCTATCGTGATGGGAAATGTGCGATCGTTGGCAATTAAAATCGACGAGCTCTCAGCACTGGTACGGAGTCAGAGGGAATACCGAGAGTGTAGCCTGATGTGTTTCACCGAATCATGGCTGCACCAGGACATTCCCGATGAGAATGCTTCCGTGGAAGGCTTCCACACTGTTCGGGCGGACAGGGACAGCATCGCTAGCGGTAAGCGGAAAGGAGGTGGGCTTGCTGTTTTAGTTAACAACCGGTGGTGTAACCCTGCCAACATAACAATCAAAGAAAGGATTTGTTGCCCGGACACTGAACTGTGTGCTGTTGGACTCAGGCCGTATTATTTACCCAGGGAATTCTCTCACGTCATCTTGGTGGCTGTCTATGTTCCCCCCTCTGCTAACCCCACAGCTGCATGTGACACTATCCACTCTGCCATAGCTCGGCTACAGACTCAGCACCCGAGTGCCTTTATTGTGATCTCGGGTGACTTCAACCATGTATCACTGGACAATACACTACCAACATTCAAACAATATGTGGACTGTCCCACCAGGGGAGAGAAAACTTTAGACTTACTGTATGCTAACGTCAAGGATGCATACAGCTCCTCCTCCCTCCCCCCACTTGGTAGGTCAGATCATAACCTGATTCACCTCACCCCCCGCTATGTGCCAATTGTGAGGAGGGAACCTGTGACCACCAGGACTGTTAGGAGGTGGTCAGAGGAGGCAATAGCGGAACTACAGGGCTGTTTCGAGGTGACCGACTGGGAAACACTCTGTGAGCCTCACGCCGAGGACATCAATGGGCTTACTGAGTGTATCACAGGCTACATAACTTTCTGCACCGACTCCATTGTTCCAGCTCAGACTGTTCATTGTTACCCAAATAACAAGCCGTGGGTGACTAAGGACATCAAAGCCCTCCTCAACAACAAGAAGAGGGCTTTCAGAGGGGGCAACAAAGAGGAGGTGAGGAAGATCCAGGTGTTACTAAAGGACAAGATCAGAGAGGCTAAGGACAATTACAGGAGGAAGCTGGAGTGGAAACTCCAGCAGAACAGCATGAGAGAGGTGTGGAGGGGCATGAAGACCATCACTGGATTCAGGCCAACCAACAGCAGGGGAGCTGAGGGAGGTGAGAATAGAGCCGACGAGTTGAATCTGTTTTTCAATAGATTCGACACCACAGTGTCTGCTCCCACCCCCACAACCTCACCTGCAGTCAGCCTGGAATCCAGAGCCACACCACTGTGCCAGCCTCTCTCTTCACATGTTGCCTCCTGTGAGATTCCTGACACCCCTCCCCCACCCATCACCTTCACTCAATACCAGGTTGAGATGCAAATGAGGAGACTTCACTCAGGCAAGTCTGCTGGACCAGACGGAGTGAGTCCCCTTGTCCTCAAGACCTGTGCCCCCCAGCTGTGTGGAGTCTTTCATAAACAGTTTATGCTGAGTCTGAGTCTGCAGAGGGTCCCGGTGATGTGGAAGACATCATGCCTCGTCCCTGTACCAAAGACGCCTCGTCCCAGTGGCCCCCAGGATTACAGGCCCGTGGCACTGACCTCCCACATCATGAAGACCCTGGAAAGGCTCATCCTGGACCAGCTGCGACCCATAGTAAGACCACATCTGGATCCCCTTCAGTTCGCTTATCAGCCTCGTCTCGGAACAGAGGACGCCATCATCTACCTGCTCAATCGTGTCTACACCCATCTGGACCAGCCGGCGAGCACTGTGAGGGTCATGTTTTTTGACTTTTCCAGTGCTTTCAACACCATCAGGCCGACCCTCCTGGGTGATAAGTTAGCAGCGATGCAGGTGGATGCTTCTCTGGTGTCCTGGATTGTTGATTACCTGACAGGAAGACCACAATATGTACGTCTCCCACAGTGTGTGTCTGACAAGGTGATTAGCAACACAGGGGCACCACAGGGGACTGTCCTCTCCCCCTTCCTCTTCACCCTCTACACCACAGACTTCAGCCACTGCACAGAGACCTGCCATCTTCAGAAGTTTTCTGATGACTCTGCGGTGGTTGGATGCATCAGCAGGGATGATGAGACAGAGTACTGGGCTGTGGTCGACTCCTTTGTCACGTGGTGTGAGCAGAATCATCTGCAGCTCAACGTGGCAAAGACCAAGGAACTGATCGTGGACTTCAGGAAGACCAGGAAACACTTGACCCCTGTTTCAATCCAGGGGGTCAGTGTTGACATTGTGGAGGACTATAAATACCTTGGAGTACACATTGACAATAAACTGGACTGGGCTAAAAACACCACAGCACTTTACAGGAAGGGCCAGAGTCGTCTCTATTTTTTGAGGCGACTGAGGTCCTTCAACATCTGCCAGAAAATGCTGAGGATTTTCTATGAGTCTGTTGTGGCCAGTGCGATCCTCTATGCTGTTGCATGCTGGGGGAGCAGGCTGAGGGTCGCAGATGCCAACAGACTTAATAAACTGATCCGTAAGGCCAGCAATGTTGTGGGGATGGAGCTGGACTCCCTCAAGGTGGTGTCGGAGAGGCGGATGCTGTCCAAGATAAAGACAATGTTGGATAACACCTCCCACCCACTCCATGACATGCTGGTCAGTCACAGGAGCTCGTTCAGTGAGAGACTGAGATTACCGAAAAGCACCACTGAACGACACAGGAAATCATTCCTGCCTGTGGCCATCTCCCTGTACAACGCATCCACTTAACACACTGTTTGCTGCTACAGCTACACATGTTTCTTTTCCAACTATTTATTTATAAGTGACTTATGTATGTATGTATGTATATATATGTATATATTGTACTATTCTTAGTTAGCGTATTGTCTGTCTTGTCTTAATGTTGGTTTAAAATGGAGCACTGTAACAAAAAACAAAAAATAATTTCCCCCAGGGATCAATAAAGTATTCTGATTCTGATTCTGAGTACAATATCACCCTATTAGAGCACTTCACTCTCGCACTGCAGGCTTACTTGTTGTTCCTAGAGCCTGGTTCTGCCAGAGGTTTCTTCCTGTTAAAAGGGAGTTTTTCCTTCCCACGGTTATCAAAGTGCTTGCTCATAGGGGAGTCATATGACTGTTGGGGTTATCTCTGTATGTATTATCCTAGGGTCTGCCTTACAAAATAAAGCACCTTTAGGTGATTGTTGTTGTGATTTGGTGCTGTATAAACTAAACTTTAATAAAAGGAAAGATTCTACCCTTTAACATCTTAATAGAAGTAAGCCAAAACCGGCTTTAGTGCAAGAAAATGCACCGCATACCAAAAACAGAACTCTTCACTGACATGACAAAGAATGTCAGAAAACCCCTACAAACATAAAACTATCACGGCGGGGATGGGTGTGTTTATGGATCAGGCTCAAAAGCAGACAGAAGAGAAACGATCTGACGTTAAAAAAAAAGCAATCCTTTATTATGGCTGATACACAAAAGAAAAATGAGGCAAGGTAATAAAAGTGGAACTAAACTGTTTTAGTTTTCCCATGAAAATGATGACAAAAGACAAGATCATGAAACTCAACGGGAACATGCGAAAACGTAACTGTGAAGTAATCCCAACACGAGTATGAGCATGAACATAAGCCCCCTGCTGTACTCACTGTACACTTATGACTGTGTAGCCACATTGGATACCACCTCCATTGTTAAGTTCGCCTTGTAATCGGAAGGTTGCCGGTTCGAGCCCCAGCTTGGACAGTCTCGGTCGTTGTGTCCTTGGGCAAGACACTTCACCTGTTGCCTACTGGTGGTGGTCAGAGGGCCTGGTGGTGCCAGTGTCCGGCAGCCTCGCCTCTGTCAGTGCGCCCCAGGGTGGCTGTGGCTACAATGTAGCTTACCATCACCAGTGTGTGAATGTGTGTGTGAATGGGTGGATGACTGGATATGTAAAGCGCTTTGGGGTCCTTAGGGACTAGAAAAGCGCTATATAAATACAGGCCATTTACCATTTACCATTTGCTGACGACACTCTGACAGCCTGATCTCTGACAACATCGAGAAGGCCTACCTGGAGGAGATTAGGAACCTGGAGAACTGGTCCCAGGAAAACAACCTCCTCCTAAACGTCAGCAAGACTAAGGAGCTGATTGTGGACTTCACTACAAAGCAGGTGATGAATTATGAGCCCCTGATCATCAGTGGTACGCCAGTGGAGAGAGTGGACAGTTTCCGGTACCTGGGTGTCCACATCACTCACGACCTGTCATGGTCGTGTCACAATTGCACCCTGGTTAAGAAAGCCTGCCAGCGTCTCTTCTTCCTCAGAAGACCTAGAGACTTCCATCTGCCACTGAGGGTACTTAAGAACTTCTACTCCTGCGTTCTGACTGGAAACATCTGCACCTCGTTTGGGAACAGCACCAAGCAGGACGGACGAGATCTGTGAAGAATGGTGTGCTCGACCGAACGCATCATTTGATCAGAGCTTGCTGACCTACACCAAGATTAGGAACCTGGAGAACTGGTCCCAGGAAAACAACCTCCTCCTAAACGTCAGCAAGACTAAGGAGCTGATTGTGGACTTCACTACAAAGCAGGTGATGAATTATGAGCCCCTGATCATCAGTGGTACGCCAGTGGCTCTTCAGACACAATGAAAGACGCCATCTGTACATTAATATGAATAGACATCTGACTATTTTACAGAATAGACAATATAAACATATTTAAAATTAAAGGAATTTGGAATGTACATTGTGCCTTGGTTTAGAGTGTTTGGAAGAATCCTGTCTCAGTCAATTATAGACGATGTGAGAGGGCGGTGTGTGTGTTTAAGGCCCGGATGGCTTGGGGATAGAAGCTCCTCTTGAAAGACCATCTTTGAACAGAGGCGGTGGTTTATGACCCCAACTGTCTGCCATCTATAATCCAGTTTTAAAATCCCTTCCCAGAACACCTGGGACCTAACACCTACTCACATCCTGGGCCATTTGAGCTCAGTAAATCACATGATAGGGTGGGACTAGGTTTCAAAATGGCTGATTATGACCCACACGTCTTCACACCTTGGCTTGTGTGATTAGGTAGTGGATCAATAGGGGGTCCATGACCCTCGTGGGGACACTCCCGTAGGGCTTAAAATCTAGGACTCGCCACCACTGACCTTGGAACTGAAGAAGCTTCCCAGACCTCTTCAGAATTTAAAGAAGTCCAGACGCTTTTCTTTCCAAGCTCCTTGGACTACGGTTACCTGGATGACTGAGAACCTTCATGGACAGTGGATGATTTTATTATTCTATGTTTATTTATTCATTAATTTATTTGTGTGTGAATATCTATAACACAAAATGACATAATGTGGCAAGAAATAAATCAAAAGTGACAGTGAGGATGAGGACTCTAATTTAAAGTCCACCATGATCATTTGAGTTAATGTCTAAATATAGATTTTTGTAACTTGGTAAGTTTGTCTTAAAATCACAGGAATGCAGTGTTAGATGTTTACAGTGTGCATACAGTAGATGGAAAGACAATTAATTGCTAATTTAGCTTTAATGGCATCAGCTAGCTTTCTACTACATATTTACACTGGTTGAGCGGAAAACTATGGTGTCAAACTCGCCTTATTACTCTGATGAGTATGCCCAATCTCTGTAGCAATTCTGCAAATGTCCCAGCCCGAGGGAACCAAACAAATACACACACACACACACACACACACACACACACACACACACACACACACACACACACACACACACACACACACACACATTGAGATACACAGCCAGGAGGCTGTATTCTAATAACTTCTAATAAATAGGGGGAAGTTAAAAGCTGTCATTATGCAACGTTAGAAACATTTCATCATGAATTTCATCAGAGTGAATGGTGTGATTTAGGCTTTGACTCAGATTGTGTCACACATGGGAACAATCAGAAGTATCAACTGTGAAATTATGCAAAGTGCAATTCAAAAGTGAATAACATTTGCAATAACACAGAAACAGCCTTTTATACAAAGCTCTAACTTCTAAAGAGACATAAGACATTTTAGACACAAAGAAAGATGCTGGGGGGAAAAGACAGACCCACATCTAACACATCTTGAGCACATCAAATCCCCATTAAGAATGGCCATTAGTGGACAAAAAGGGGCGAGATGATTGGCTCACATTGTAACGCTCATTAGCTCATTAACTATCCATTAAAGGTGCCATCAGTGCAGTCCCTTTAAACTGCAGGTGCAGAAGAAAGAAGGGAGACAGCTCACTGCACTCTGCTGTAAGATGAAGACAACAGCTGTCTGTGTGGTGAAATGATGGATTCTTAAAATTGGTGCGCTAAACTTCAATTCTTATCAATTAGTTTTTTAAACTTGATATGTGTGTTTTATTTCTGCAATAAAAAGCACAAAGACTCATAGGAGGTGTTGAGGCTGAGGCCGAGGCCGAGCAAGCTGAAGGACTCAAAAGCGGAACTCATAGGGAGGCACAAGTAAATGAGCAAAAACAAGACTTTATTTTCCAAGCATAGAATGAAATAACAATTAAACAATGAAATAAGGTTTCCTAGATCTGTGAAATTAACATGAAACTATGACTTGAATAGAACACAAGATATCAACTTAGCGAAAACTAAATCTTCATGAGTAATGCTTTAACTCTTGGGCATAGAGGGAGGACAGAAGCTGCACGAAACGCAACCAGGAGTCTCAGAATGCTGCAAAGAGATGATTAAGTCTAGGGGATCCAGGGGAATCTTGGAACAACAACAGGTTCTTGTCTTACTTTTTGCGGGTGGAGGACTGGCAGAGGGAAGGTAAGTGGTCCGGTTAGACAGGAGGTTTTCAGTCAGCAATCCAACGTGGACACTGTTTAAGGCAGGAGCGCAGGCAGGTGAGGGTAGCTGACAAGAATCGAGAAGACAGAGCAACCAGACAAGAACCAGGGGAAGATGGAGGGTGAGTGGAAGAAGAGTGAAGAGTGGAAGTTGGCCGAACGGCTATAGCAAAAACACATGGTGAGTTTCTTTCTGTGAGGTTATCACTTAACAAGAACTACGAAAGCCGATATTAACTGGGGTTAGCAGAGCACTTGGCAAGGAGTAAAGGTGTGTGCTGGTCCTGAAATGCTGACAGCTCAATTGCCATGTCAGTGTGCGGTGACTCCACCCCAAGGTGGACACAGGGCTTCCAAGGCAAAACACCTGTACTCACCCGGACCATGACAGCAGGGTTAGTGCTCAACTTAAAATCTTTAAATAAGTATTGTTGCGATCATGTAAGTTGTATTTAGATTTTAAAATTTCTAAATGTGTGTGTAGTATTCTCATTCAGAAGGAGGCGCAAAATAATAAAGCAAGAACTTTTGTATTGTATGGTGCACAGGAATGTGACAAAGTGAGATTTCCTTTAACACATTATGTAAATCATTGCTGTGACACACATCAGAAAAAAGAACATTTCTTGATTTTGTGCTGTCTTTTATTCTCTGACAGCCTCATGCATCTTGCTGCACTCTGCATTCACCTTTCTGCACTCCTTCCTGGCTGAAGAACTATAAAATATTATTACGTCTATATTCCATTAGATGACAATGACAAATGCTGGAGGTATATTTTAGACACATTCCTGTACTACTGTAACAGTATCAGTGTCATGCATTATGGAAATACTGCATTCCACATAAAGCTATACTACTGGCCAACTGCACATGAAGTACAAAAAGTAAAAGTAAAATGTTTCCACTCAGAGTTATATGGATTAATATTACTGCTGCAAATGCTGTTTAATAAACAGCAATGGATCATATTCTATAAAACTGTCTGTTTGTAGTAGCTGTCCTGTGAGCACCACTTGCTAAACTCTATGTTACTTCCATGGAGCCTGATGTTTTTGTAATTTTTTTAAACTGATCTTGAGCAATCATTATCCAATCTTTCTGAACATAAAAAAGACACCTAACTTAAGTGATTCAGTTCAATTCATTTTTATTTACACAGCGCCAAATCACAACAGCAGTCGCCCTAAGGCATTATTGTAAGGTAGACCCTACAATAATACATACAGAGAAAACCCAGCAATCATATGACTCCCTATGAGCAAGCACTTTGGCGACAGTGGGAATTTCTACGTCTCTCTGATCGCTTCTCTTTCCCCTCTTCCCCAACCAGTCATGTGGTGTCTGTGTGTGTACATTTGTTATGAAATGTACATGATACTGATGGTGAGAGGCCACAACAACGGCCTCTGGGAGCCAGAGGCAGACAGAAAAAAGCCCAGGAGACCCAAGGTCGCTTGCAGATCCCCAGGAGTACTGAAGACCCGAGGCCACACATCCTGATAAAAACTACAACTCCACCACAGCAGAAGGAAGTAGTTGGCTCCAGATGGAGTCCTTAGTGCCAGAGGGCAAGAGCCCCAGAGAACCAAGGGTTTTATCTTTAATATTGTATATATGTCCTGCAATATTAAGCGCCTTGAGGTGACAGTTGTTGCAACTGTAATGGTTGTATAAATCAAGCACCTCGCCATCCAGTCTGGTTTTACACATGGCTGTGAAAGATTGGGTGATTCTAAAATGCTCAGTAGATTTGAGCATAATGCTGTAATAGGAAGCCACCATTTCAGCAAGTCAGTTTGTGAGAATTCTTCCTTCCTGTAAGTGGTATTATTGTAAAGTGGAAGTGTTTAGGAACCACAGCAACTCATGAGGTTGGTCGTTGACTGCTGAGATGCATCGAGTTCAAAAATCACCAAAACATTGCACCAACACATTAACTGCAAAGTTCCAAGCCTCCTCTCCTCCAAGCTTCATAACATGGTTTCTATGGCAAATCAGCGTGTGTAGGTATAATGTGGAGGTGGCTCAGTACCTTTGTCTATGTATCCTTAATACATGACTTAAAAGTAGTAATCAAGCTTACATTCTTTAGGCAAGAATATTACTCATAGCTTAAGGAAGCCCACAGACATCCCACAGTCATCCACCAGATAACAGGACATATTTAAGGTTAGGATTGTAGCAGCACTCTCTTTACTATATTCACAATGACATCTGTGGGGTGAAGTTGATAAATTGACACTATTGGCTGACAACTGGCCAAACCAGTGTTTACCCTTTGCTGCCAAAAACATATCGCATCACTGGAGAGCTTTGTGTGCATGCCACCAGAGACAGCATTGTCAAGGTAGTAACAAATATGACAGTATCCACTCTCTCCACTGGCACGCCAGTGGAGAGAGTGGACAGTTTCCGATACCTGGGTGTCCACATCACTCAGGACCTGTCATGGTCCTGTCACATCAACACCCTGGTTAAGAAAACCCGTCAGCGTCTCTTCTTCCTCAGAAGACTTAGAGACTTCCATCTGCCACTGAAGGTGCTCAAGAACTTCTACTCCTGCACCATCGAGAGCGTTCTGACGGCAAACATCTGCACCTGGTTTGGGAACAGGACAGACAAGCAGGACAGACGAGATCTGCAAAGGGTGGTGCGCTCGGCAGAACGCATCATTCAATCAGAGCTCCCTGACCTGCTGTCCATCTACACCAAGCGGTGCAAGTCCAAAGCTAGGAAGATTATGATGGATCTCTCCCATCCCAACAATGGACTCTTCTCACTGTTGAGGTCTGGGAAGCGCTTCTGCTCCCTTAAGGCCAAAACAGAGAGAATGAGGAGGAGCTTCTTCCCCCAGGCTATTCGGGGCCTGAACCAGGTGTAGGACTGGACTCTCCCACACACGTCACTATAAGACTGGACTCTCACACACGTCACCACACGCACCACCACACATTTCCTATAATCCTATAATTCCTATAATTTATAATCCTTATCTTTATAATCTCTTCTGCTATTTGCACATTCTTTACTGTAAATTCCCAAGTTAATTTGTAAATTTTTGTAGTAAATTGTAAATATAGTAAATATAGTAAAACTTTTCTTCTGTCATTTAATGGTTGGGCATTCTACAGCTACAAGCATTTCACCCCCATGTCATACTGTGTATGGTTGTGTGTGTGTGACAAATAAAATTTGAATTTTTTATATTTCACTGTACAAAGATGGAGTATGTAATGCACAGGTTCAGTTGAATGAAAAAACAAAAAGAAAAGAAAAGAAAAACACAACAACATAGCGATCCTTCAAGTTTTCCTTCCACCGACCAACTATGTCATTAGTTGAGGCCAGCAGGGTCCTATCACCATAAACATTGTGGAGAAGTTGTCTAACAGTTTTCCAGAATCACTTTGACGACCAAAATTTTCCCCAAATAGTCTACAGTGTATGATTTTTAGTTGTTATTTTTAACAGTTTTTGCAGCATCTAAGTGAACGTGTTCTGCTTTAGTTTTCGAGGCATAATTGTGCAGGTGCTTGTGCATAACCCGAGTATATACCTACTGCTGGCAACTTAGGTGACTTTCCCATCCAGCATGACTCAAAGTAAGGACAAGCAATAGTATCACCTAGGGCTTCCTGGTGGGTTTAAGGGCGTTGTGGATGGAGACGGGCATTGCACCAAGGGAAAAGCCTTGCCAGGCTGAGGGCAAACACTAACAGGGTTTTCTACTTTCACACCACACTCAGTTGCCATTTATGATGTTTATTTATTGATGTGGATTGATTTTTTTTTCTTTTTTTGAGTGTTAGTCTAGTGGAAAGAATGGAGGCTGAAGAGGATTTTGTACTATTTCAGAATGAGGAGCCAGCATAACATTTCACTCCCAGGAGAGCAAAATTCACCTTTCCAGGAATAGAGAACAGCTAGGTGATTTTTATTATTGACTATGTCACTTAGAAATATATTTGATGTCATTATTTCACATTTGATTTAAACAGAAACCATATCAGCATGAAACTTGAACTTGGGTGGGGGTGCGGGGTTATAATTTATGAGAGAGCAGACATAACTAAGCTGGAAAGAACCAGGTACAACAACAAAAGATTCCCAGAAGTGAATATCAAGAAAACCTGCATTACAAATAAAGGCCTAGACAGAATTCTGCTGGGAAAATGTGATTCTTTATTGTTTTGACGGGAAAGTGACTGGTAAGGTGATGTCTGACTGCACAACAGAATAAAAACCCTGAGCCAAGGAGGCATTTTCAGTTCAAGCAAAATAAAAAATATGACCACTGACCTCTATACTACAACAGTTGCTCTCTAGAAGGGCTCTGACTTTTCCAAAACCTTTTTTGAGCACTGAGGAAAAAAAACAGGCATGTGTTCAAAGCCTACTTTTGCAGCCACTATTAGCTACTGCAAAATACATGTAGCATAAACCAGCATGTTTTGTATAATGAGTTCTCAAAGTATTGATTAATTGAAGGTTACAAATGAGGACAAAAAATACAGGTCTATATTGTTATATATATCAGTTACATACCACAGTAAAAAGCCTTATACACACATACACACAGACAAATAAGAAAAAACACATAAATATCTTAGTAAGGTGTTGGACAACAATGTTCACTGTACCGCACCTTGGCACTGATTGTCTCAAGTCTCCCTTCTTGAAGATAAAACTGCATTCAGTGCTTTGATGATGTTGTCGAGAGCACTAGCCCCAAATCCTCCATTGTTTATCAGTGTTATCTTTAACAGCTTAAAAAGAAGCTCACAGACACAAAGCCCAGGAAGGACACCAGCCAGCACAACCTGGACAATGGGGTAAACCCCACCAGTACAGGATGAATAGTCCCAAAGGGCACCCATCCACTGTAGTGAGTATCAGTCAAACACTTTTTTTGTACTATATAATTGTATAGCGATAATGCAGAAGGAAGTTGACTATCTCTTAGAACACGGTTTAGCCATTCGCTTACACTAAACTTAGCCAAATGTGAATTTGGCAGAGCCACCATCACATACCTGGGAAAACAGGTGGGTCAGGGACAGGTACGGTCGGTGACTGCGAAAATACAAGCGATCGTCGAGTTTCCAGTCCCACAAATGAGAAGGGCGCTGCGCCGATTTTTAGGAATGTGTGGTTATTACAGAGGTTTTTGTAAGAACTTCGCCACTGTCGTTCCTCTCACCGATTTGATCAGTCCGGTGAAGCCTTTTGTGTGGACGCCTGGTTGTCAGACTGCTTTTGAGTCTGCGAAAGCATTACTGTGCAGTTCCCCTGTTCTTACAGCACCTAATTTCATGTCCCCTTTCAAGCTCGAGGTTGGCGCTAGTGCGTCTGGTGCAGGAGCTGTCCTTATGCAGGAAGACCATCGCGGTGTGGATCGCCCAATTTGTTATTTTTCCAAAAAGTTCAACAAACATCAGATGAACTACAGCACTATTGAAAAGGACGCCCTTGCCTTGTTGTTAGCCCTGCAGCATTTCGAGGTGTATATTGGATCCAGCTCTATCCCCGTTCAAGTATTCACTGACCACAACCCATTGGTGTTTCTCTCCCAGATGCAAAACTCAAATCAGAGACTTAAGCGTTGGTCCCTTCTTTTGCAAGATTTTAACCTGCAAATCAAACATAAGAAAGGGACGGAAAATGTCATCGCTGATGCCCTGTTGAGAGCAATCTCATAGTTTGGGAATTAAACAACAGGAGGGTTGTTGAATTCTTATGGAAGGGGGTGTTACGAACTTGCATGTTCATGTGTTTGTTTTGTGCAGCTGTTATATCTTTTTATGTTAATTTAGTTGTGCCAGGGCCCTGCTCCGATTGGTGCGTGGATACACCGCCCCGACGTGACTGGTTCCAGCTGGAGGACCCGCCCATTAAAAGGAGGCTGGAGTGCTACGGTGGGAGAGGTCCGTTTCTCCTCATGACCCAGCAGTGTACCTGTGGCAGCCGCTGGCTGCAGTGCGGCTTAAAAGTTGTGGAAGTGGAGTGGGTAGGGGTGAGCTGCCGTGTCTTTTGATCACCCGTTTTCTCCTGTTTTGACTTAGTTAAGGAGATCAGACTCTGTCTTTATTTTTGACTTTGTTTTGATAAGGTCAGGGGTGCGGGATTTGTGTAGATTTGTTTTGTTTATTGTTTTGGCCTTGGCTCACCCTGAAGTGTTGACACTCCCGTTTTGTTATCCCTTTTTTTCACATTGTAAATAAATCACATTGTAACTAACGGGTTTGTTTCCTGTGGCTGCTTGGGTCTTGGGGGGGAAGCGAGTGCCTCACTCATGTTATTGCCTAGCCCTAGACGGGTCGTAACATAATATATAGATGCATCTAAATCTGATAGTATTTTTCTGACTTTGTTAGGATCTAATTCCTGCGCAGATACTGATGATGATTTTAACCAGATCATCTCTCCTGAGACTGGTTTGAACTGGGATTGAACTGCTTTTATAAAATGGTGTACCTTAGCGTTTTGTCCCAGTTTCCCTTCCTTAAGAATGCCACCTTTTCACTGAGACCATTTCTGATGAGGATTCAGAAAACAGTAGATGCATGGGTCAGATGCATATCTTAGGTCCTGTGTCAAACCTCTTTGGTCTCTGTATTTGTTTTCCTATGTGTCAATGGCATGATTTGTGAGGGGTGGTTCAGGACAACTTTGAGGACAGCAAGAAAGTAGTGAGGTGGCCTGGGCTCATCCAAAACAATGGACAATGCCCAAGAGTGGTGAAGAAGTGCTGGCAGGCAAGGTGGAATAAATGGATGGATGGAGGGGTGATGTGTGACAGAAGGACAACAGAAAGTGGAAAGGGAAGTATAGTTAATGTTAATATCAAGATTCTTTCAAATTTCTTTCAGAAATCCTTCAGTCCGGTGTTCTACCCAATGCCATTTGCATTTGACAAAAAAATGGCTAAACCAATTATAGTGTTGTCATTAACAAATCAAATTAATCAATAACATTAAATTAGAAAATGTTGCTTTCAGTCTTGAAGAAGTTGAACACATATTAGTCTGTATAGTTTTAGATTCAGGATATGGGGATATCTCTGTAACTGCCAGACTCATTTAATTAAGATTGTCGAACCCTTTGGGGATTTTCTGCTCTTATTTTTAAAAAAAAGATTCTCAAAGGAATTCAACAATGGCTCCTCATAATCCAAACACGCACTTCACTGGATGCATTTATAGTTTGTCTCAAATAAAACAAAACCCATGGGCAAGTCACAGTCCTCGCTTTGATTATTGCATTTCCTCTAATCTTCATATTGCTTATAAAAGATCACTTAGCTTACAACAGGGCGTTCTCATTCCCGAGGCGTAACATGCCGACGTTTTGTCACGTTTTGTAAAGTGCAAGCATTGTTGCATTTACCAATGTTAGTTTTAGTCATTGTAGTCTCGCTGATTCAGTACGAAATCAACGTTTTTTTCTCTCTCTTTCTCTTTTGCCTTTTCTTCCTCATTCCTAACATTTTTTTATTTACTTCCACCAGTTGGACACAGTTTTTTGGGTAGCAAGTAGTTTGTTTCAAGAAAACCCACCGCTGTTGGTCTGTGGGTTTGAGTTGTCTTATATGCTTTTGTATTGCGTAATCCAAGACTGACTACATGTTGCTGAGATGAGGCATAGCATCTGTTACGGAACTCATTGTCCTTCTTGTGTTTGAGGACAGTTCCCATCAGCTTCGGCAATATGTTTAGAGTTGTTGTTTGCAGAAAAAGAGCGAACATGTGTAGATTGAGTCCATACGGTTCTCATTTTCCCTCATTTTTCCGAGGTCGTCATTTGGGGACATGGTGGGTAGCCGAAAACATAATATGTTGACGATTTGTCACCTAGCGTAAAATGTTACCCTTTGGGAGTGAGAACGTGTTGCTTACAAATGATGCAAAAATGACTTTTTCAAGGCATCAGCTGAAGTTGTATGGGCATCTGACCAGGATGGCCCCTGACAACCTCCTAGTTGGGTTGTTTCAGGAGTGTCCAACTGGGAAGGGACACCAGGGCAGGCCATAGTCACACTCCAGATATTATGTCTATTGGCTAGCTTGGAAACATCGCAGCGCCCCCCTAGAAAAGCTGGAAGAATTCACCATGCAAAAAGAAGTTTGACCACATCTGCTTAGACTGCTGCCCCAATGTCTTGAGGCCAGATACGAGATGGAAGGCTGGCTGAGATGATCTAAATGAAAGGGGGTGCCCACTTAGACAATCTATTAAATAGCATATTAAGATGAAAACTCTCTGGATAAATACATAGCATATTCTCGGATGGGGTTGGCCATTACAGTCACTTTGGACAAACAGCATACAAAGTCACTTTGTACCAGCAGGGTAAAAGCCAACTCATTCTGACATTTCATTTTTACATCAGACAAAATTCTTTCCAGAGTTTTTGGGGAAGGTTAAGGTTTGGTTTTAGAGCACTACAACACAAACAAGCCTGCATGGAATCCACCAAGTAAGTCAAAGCCAGTGCCAACTATACAGCAAAATCTCCAGTGTTAAATTAACACTAGAGAGTGTCTCTGAGTGTTAAATACAACACTGTTGAGTGTTAAATTAACACTTTTGACAGTGTTATATGTTTAAAAGTAACCTAGTCAGTTTTGAAGATTAACAATGGCTAACACTGAGCAGTGCTGATTTTCTAACACTGGAATATTTCTAACATTTTGAGTTATTTTCCAGTGTTAGAAAATCACCACTGCTCAGTGTTAGCCATTGTTAATCTTCAAAACTGACTAGGTTACTTTTAAACATATAACATTGTCAAAAGTGTTAATTTAACACTCAACAGTGTTGTATTTAACACTCAGAGGTGTGGACCCATATAGACACTCTCTAGTGTTAATTTAACACTGGAGATTTTGCTGTGTATAAATCAGGTATCATACAAACATAAAAATAGCTTCAAATACAGTCATGACAATAAAAGAATATGACTTTAAGGACTTAACAACATTACTTCAGTTATAGTACACCAACATCTCTTATACATTATCACTAAGGGAACACTGAATGACCTGGTGGGTTTTGTCCATAAAACTACTCATCTTGAAATATGGCTGAAGTAAACTAAACTCTAAAATACGTAGTCAGTCATTTGTTTAATAGTAATTTATGTAGAATAGCATATGTAGGCAAGTATATTTCTCCTTTTTTTATCAACAAGCAAAGACAAAAAGGGGGGGAAAAGAAACAGGGCAGGGTTCGGTGGTTGAATCATCAGTCCCCACCAATGCCAAAACCAAATCTACACCCTTGGTAGAAAGCCGGTATATATGCACAAATACCACAGAACAAAACAACATAAGAAAACAAAATATGGATGTATATAAGAAGGTTAAAATTTAATGAAGCATCATGTGAAACCAAACAAACATTAATGTCCCCCACTGAGACATTTTCACCGTCTTTGGACCCTGGGAGGATGCCAGAGTACCCAAACAGAACCCACACAGGTGCAGAGAGAACATAGAAAGGTCCCCACTGGCTAGTGGATTTTGAACCCATGAAAGTCTAGCTGTGAGCTAATAACTGCACCACTGTGTCACTCACTTTAGTATGCATCGCAGGCAAAAGAATGGCCCCTGATAAAACATATACTCTACTCAAAAAATTAAAGGAACACTTTTTAATCAGATGAAGTCAGATAAACTTCTGGGATATTGATGTAGCCAGTTCAGTAGCAGAGGGAGCTGTTAATCAATTTCAACTGCTTTGTTGTTAATAAAATTAACATCAGGTGCACTAGAGTGGCAACAATGAAGTAACCTCAGCTTCCTGAAAAGTGTTCCTGAGACAAGAACTTCCCAGTAGTTTGAATTGCAAAATGGCCCGACAGTGAAAGTGCAATCTCTCTCTCTTTAAAAAAAATAAATGATTTTAATGGTGGAAGCCACTTACATTTTTTCTCCTTCTCTTGTTTTCTGACAGGGCTGTATAAGGTGCGACACCCTAACCGTAAAAGTATGGAAATATCACTAAATAATACCAAAGTCCTACAAAATGACCTTCAGCAGAACAGTGGTGTGAATGTCTCTCACTGAAAAACTGAGTTCATAAGAGTGGCCTTGAGGCCTGATGTCCACCAGTTAGGTCTGAAAAGAGTGTGAAAGTGCCGTATTATTTCTAAAAAAAAAAAAAAAACCATCAATTTTCTCTCTTCTTCAGTTATGTGACAAAGACAGCTATGTTTTTTTTGTTTTTGTATATTAATTTCAGGTAGTCTATGCAGATTTTGTGTGGCTTGATTGTCTGCTTCTTGTTCCAGGACACTTTGGACATGCAAGAAATTAAATCGCTGACAGTATAACACAGGAACCTATTTCAAAACCATCAGCTTGAATTTTCATTTGGAAAACACGTAAATTCTTTTGTTTTTGTGAGGAAAAACAAAATGCATATACCTTGGCAGAAGAAAGATGGTAGACACTTTTTTTCTATACCAACAGCTTTCAGAAGAGAAGGTTATTTGTGGAAGAAACAATGTGATTTCAACCAGCCCTTGACACAAAAACTGTACTTTAGCCAGCTACATGTAAATCACAGGCCAACATCCAGATGGTCAATTTAAAATCACTTCAGCATGCCACGTTTCTTCAAATAAATACTGAGGTAGAAGAAACAATTATTTAGTAAGGGTCTCGCTCCTTTTCTTTCAAGTTTCTATCTTCTTCTCAAAAGAATTACCAACTTATTGGAAAGGTAGTTTTGAAGGAAACATTACTGCTGTGGACTGGCATTATATAATGTGGTCCTTACAGAAAGGCAGAAATTACAAGTATCATGGCAACAGCACTTCTGTGGCACTTTCATGTAGCACTGAGGTATTTTTCTAACAGCTGGAACAGCTTTTCATAGCACTAAGTAAAAGCACAGCTGATAGCTGATTTCCAGTTAGTGGTTGCCTTGCTAATTTGCATATCGTGAAAATTTACTAGCACACACCCAGTTAAATTAGTTTTTCATCTTACTTAGTACTCCACCTGAGATTTTTCTAGAGTGGCAAGTCCATTTATTTATATATATATAAACACCCAGCACGCCCCTGCGGGCGGTTTATCCTTCAAGCTCGGGTCCTCTACCAAAGGCCTGGGAGCTTGAGGGTCCTGCGCAGTATCTTAGCTGTTCCCAGGACTGCGCTCTTCTGGACAGAGATCTCCGATGTTATTTCCGGGATCTGCTGGAGCCACTCGCCTAGCTTGGGAGTCACCGCACCTAGTGCTCCGATTACCACGGGGACCACCGTTACCTTCACCCTCCACATCCTCTCGAGCTCTTCTCTGAGCCCTTGGTATTTCTCCAGCTTCTAGTGTTCCTTCTTCCTGATATTGCTGTCATTCGGAACCGCTACATTGATCACTACGGCCGTCTTCTTCTGTTTGTCTACCACCACTATGTCCGGTTGGTTAGCCACCACCATTTTGTCCGTCTGTATCTGGAAGTCCCACAGATCCAGGCCATCAACACGTACGCCCTGCCCGTGATCAGGTACCCTGCTGGGATAATAGGCTGGCCAAAGGAGGAGATAGAAGCCACTGACATAAAGACAAGAAATCTCCTTACCATGCATGGAGGGTTTCACCCCAAGTCCAGCACCCTGAGGCTGTACGCTAAGCGGAAGGAAGGGGGCCGGGGACTGGTCAGTGTCAGCACCACAGTCCAGGATGAGACACATTGGGAAGATGGCCCCAACTGACCGAGTGCTCAGTGAATACCTCAGGCAGCAGAAACCCAAGAAAGAGGAGGGAGACGAGGAACCATCATGGAAGGACAGGCCCCTGCACGGTATGTACCACCGGCAGATAGAGGAGGTGGCTGATATCCAGAAATCCTACCAGTGGCTGGACAAAGCTGGACTGAAAGACAGCACAGAGGCACTAATCATGGCAGCACAAGAACAAGCTCTGAGCACAAGATCCATAGAGGCTGGGGTCTATCACAGCAGGCAAGACCCCAGGTGCAGGCTGTGTAAAGATGCCCCAGAGACAATCCAGCACATAACAGCGGGGTGCAAGATGCTAGCAGGCAAGGCATACATGGAACGCCATAACCAAGTGGCCGGCATAGTGTACAGGAACATCTGTGCCGAGTATAATCTGGAAGTCCCGAGGTCAAAATGGGAGATGCCCCCAAGGGTGGTGGAGAATGACGAGCTAATATATATATATATATATATATATATATATATATATATATATATATATATATATATATATATATTTTTTTTTTTTTTTTTTTTTTTTTTTTTTTTTTTTACCTTAATACTCACAGAATAGGGGACAAGTCATGGAGTCCAATCTAATTGAGAATCTCAAGCTCTCCTGCTTCATTCTAGTTTGGAAATGTGCCGTCTTCAACTGAAAATTTCTCATTTGTAAACAGAGAGCTTGCTCTCACAGCTGTCCAACAACTAAAATTAAAGCCAGTTATATCACCTATTCACCTATATGTTCTACTTTTAAACCCAACCAGGATTTTTTTTCTTTTTAAATATAGGATAGAATATTCAGGTTGACACATATATGACTGGAATAATTCTTTCCTGCCTCTGAGGTCTCTGAAGAAAATATATATAAGGCACCAGATAAGAAATGCCCTTTATATTCCCATACTGTATGTCATATGTGTGCTAAAAGTGAATGTGGACACAGAATGCTAGTTTAAGTTCTGATTTCTAAAACTTGAGGAAGATTGAAGGACGTTTCTTTGTAGGCACTGTTGCTATTCAAAAGTCTATTTTTAAAATCACACAAAGTGGTTTAACCAAATTAGTTTTATCTGATTCCAGTATTTTGGGACACTGCAAGGAATAACAGCAAACATGGATATCCTATTAGCATGAATACAGATAAATCTACCTACATTTATGAAACACAAAGTAGACAGACAGCATCGTCTATCACAGTGGTGGTTGAATCTCCGCCAGATATAAATTCAGTCCATACACTGACACAATTCCATAGGAAGTAAATCAAGCCAAAAGGCCAACTAAGATCTAGAACCAAAGTGCAAAAAGATAGTGGTTTTCAGAAACTCCAGGAACCATAAGTAAGCCTGTAGTCTGAAAACAAAGTGCTCCATTATTATTTAAACTGGACCTGAACAATAGACAAGTTAATGTGATTGTGAAACTGAGAGACACCTCACACTCATATGGTAGTGACAACCAACCACATGGCAGATCCATATTTTGATTTATTGTCCTTGTGACTGTTGTTAAGTAAAGCAAAATAAATAACTGCTGATATTTGTTTAGAATCTTACTCTTCCGCTGATCTTTCCAAACTAAGACCTCATTGTACTGCGTCATACTAACAGAGTTTGCTCTCAGACTACATGCTTATTGTCTAGCACACTTTTATTCCTTTAGTCAGCTGTTTATACAGTGCTTAAATTTACTCACAGTACTTATTACTGACTTAATTTCCTTATTCTAGTGTCCCTACCTTTAAGTATTTGCAGGTAAATATAATTAATTTGAAATTTGAAATGAAATAAAATTGTAATTCTGTTTCATTACAACATCCAACAAGGCTACAGAGCAACCCCTCAACCACATCTAGGTTTGACAGACCACATGTCCATGCTGCTGATCCCTGCATACACTCCCATCAGGAGGAGCCTCCCCCAGCCACAAAGACTGTGAAAACCTGGTCAGAACATCAGCTGTAGAACTGTTTTAAAAACACAGACTGGATAAGCTGGAGGAGGTGGCTGGGGAGAGGGAGGTCTGGGCCTCTTTGCTTAGGCTGCTGCCCCCGCGACCCGGCCCCGGACAAAGCGGATGAAGATGGATGGATGGATGGATGGATGGATGGACTGGAGTATGTTTGAACACCAGGGCCAGGACGAGCATGCTACATCTGTGCTCCCCTATACAAACTTCTGTGTCAATAGTGTCATGTGGACAAACATCTGTATTCCAACCAGAAACCTTGGATGACAAGGTCCTGCTAAAGCAACGTGATGCTGCTTTCCGATCTGGTGACAGTATGCAGTACAGTGCATCCAGATCTGATCTGAAAAGAGGTATCAGAGAGGCCAAGACTGAAAACCACTTCAGCAACAACAATTCAAGACAGGTATGACAGGGAGTCCAGCACTTAACCAACTACAAGCCTGGCAATACCACAATGACCGAGGGCAGCACGGGGTTTGCGGAGGAGTTGAACCACTTCTTTGCATGTTTGAGGTGAACGGACCAGAGGCAGCGGCGGCTAAAACATCTGACAGCAGCAGCAGCCCAAGCCTTATGGTGCAGGAATATGAGGTGAGGGAACTGAACCCCAGGAAGGCCTGTGGTCCAGATGGGGTGACGAGAGGGCCCTAAAATAATCTGTAGATCAGCTGGCTGGGGTCTTCAATAAGATCTTCAACGATTCACTGTCTCAGTCCTGCATCCCGTCATTGCGGGTTCAGAGGCTGTCGGACTGGTGTGCGGTCAACAATTTGGACCTTGATAACACCAAGACGAAAGAGCTGGTAGTCGACTTCAGAAAGAGGAAGTCTGAGCTGCAGCCTATAAGCATTGTTAAGGTTCAAAATATTGGGGATGGAGACAAGAGAAAAAACCACAATAACAACACTGGTCCGGCCGGGTTGAGTCAAACGATGATTTTAATGAACACACGCGTGGGAGATGGACACTGATGCAGACAGCCTCAAAATCTCAAAATGGTGGAGCATTGCTCAAACTTTTATAGCCTCTGGTGCCTCCACCTTATCATACAAAGCCTAAACATTCACATGCTTTCTCTCACACAGCGCCTAAGCTACGACCTTGGCTCCCTGTTTATCTGCTCCTGCTGAAATGGGGCAGAAAACTCCAGCACACTCTGACAAATTAGATTTCTTATAACTCAGCAGTATAATGCATCATAAAACAATATCATTCATTCACAACAAGTCAGCAGTTTAATGTAATGCAAATCAGTTTAACTAATGTAATAGTTATCAGCTTCTTCTAATTCAGGAGAATAATGCAAACTAAAACTACATAATAATTCACAATCTTTAATTAGGGGTATAACATGGCATAAAATAATATTATAATCTAACAGCATCAACGCGAAGTGTGTGGAAATTCCGTCCAGCTTTGAATTATGGCATGTACACATAGACAAAGACCTCCAGTGGATTTCAAACACGTCAGAGGTTGTAGAGAAGGCCCAACAGTGTCTCCATTTTCTGAGAATCGTCAGAAAAATGGACCAAAAGAGGGAGCTGCTGATCGTCTTCTACTGTTGCTTCATCAAAGTGTGCTGACATATGGCATCTCTTTGTGGTTCTCCAGCTGCACCATGGCACACAAAAAAGCACTTCAAAGGGTTATCTTACAACAAAACACTGGACATCTTCTTCTCTCCCTGAAGGACCTGTACAGCACTCACTGTCTCAAGAGGGCACACTGCATCATACTGGACTGTTCACATCCAGGACACTGGGAGAGCTTTTACAACAGGGCAATAGCCCTAATCAATGCTAACAGCTGATTAGGTACTTCCTTGAACATTTTTGGTGGGGCAATAATGTGCAATGAGCATTTATTCTTTAATTTATTATTCATACCTTTTTGCACTTTTTGTCCTCTTTAAAGTTTACTGTGTGTGCTTTTTTGTTGTGTTTAGTTGGGCTTAGTGCTGACATGTGACTGTGCAATGACAATAAAGAGTTATTTTATCTTAGATTTTATATGCTGTTTTTTTGCAGCATACCTTGAAATGGATTCCCCAAACCGAAAAGAGAGTGCAATGGGGGTGATTGCATCATTATTCACAGGTTAAATAATCAAACGGGCATCCCACTAAAGCACACAACACTCATTCTTTGAACTCTATATCTCAAGAACTACCTATTTTCTAGTCATTAGTGTTTTGCTTGGTTCATTAATATATATCCATAAAATATAAATGTATTTTTTTCTGACAGCAATGCTTACACCTAATCAGGCTTTACAGGCTACAGCAGAGACTTCCTAATGCCTGATGAGATACATGTTACAAAATTCTATGTTTCAGTCCTTTTGATTCTCTACAGAGATTATTAGGCTTATGAGGGATGATGCTTATTCTTGAATCTCAGTGTGCTGTGGGCAGTTATTTAGGAGGCTGGGAAGATGTGTGTAGCATAATTTGCTTGACTGAAACCCTGCAGGCCTACTTATCAAGACAAGACCTACAGCACTGCTTGTGTGGAGTGGCCCAGGTCAGAATAATGTTATCTAGAGATAACAATAGTAATATGAGAAATGTTTTCACTATAGCATCAGCTTTAATTTCAGTATTAGAAATTATAATTCATAGAACTTGTTGGCAAAAACTGAAATATCTCTAAGGAGGTCACTGTCGCTGCACTGCTGGGCTTTCATGTGCTGCCAAGATCTCTGGGAGAGATGTAGACAAACTGATATGCATGGGATTCCACTGCCTGAAACTCCAAGTCGTTTTTGAGATTGTTGGAGGCACCACAGAAAACATTTGTAAACTGTCAAAAACATACCATTACAGTTTCTCAGTGGTTCGCTTTGTAGGAGCTAGCCATATTAGAGGCTTACACACACAAATGAGGGCTACAGCAGATCATCTACTAGTCAAAAGGTTGGTGGTTTCATCCCTGGCTGGTCCAGTCTCCAATCTGCATACTCAATTATCTTCGAGCAAGACACTGGGATTCGTGTGTTCCTCATGGTTGTTGGTAGGTAGCATTAAAAACAGCAGTGGCTGCAATGCTGTGTGTCCAAAACAATTAACATTCTGCATGATTTTAATATCTTCTTTAAAGCCTTCAAATATACCCAGGACACACTGAGTATAACATTGCCTACTTTATATGTTTTTGGTCATTCTAAGCATCAGAAAGAGATCATCCAGGGTTCTCTCAGTGATAAAGGTTGTGAGTTATGAGTTGTTAGCAAGTGGTTGTTGTTGTTGTTTTTTTTTTTTTTTTGTTTTTTTTTTTGTTGTTTTAATGGAATTTCGACATTTTCAGCTCTCTGTACCCCAACAAAGTTTTATTAAAATGTTCTAGATTGCTCCCATCTCTGAGCTAGCTAAGCAGCAACTAGTTATAAACTAACATTAAAAAAGTGCTTACCAACAGGAAATTTCTGGAAATGCTCAACCACTCTTAAGTATCCCTGTAATTAGGTTGGTTTGGGTTCATTTTAGTTCGTTTTGCTCCCTTTATTTTTTCTTTTTCAGCTTTTCAAGTAAGCTTTCAAGTACGCAAGTTTGTACAACTCAGCTCCTGCCATCCCCTTTCAATTTCACTGAATAATATTTACAGTGGAAATTGCCCATGATCTGCCAAATTTTTATTTCTTTATTATTTTTTAAATAATTTCTTTAAGACTATATATTTATTAAACTGTTTTTGACACTTTCACAACATGCTTGTTAATCAGTCAATTTGAAATCATTTAGAAAGATTGCTGTAAAGACTAGACTGATTCATTGATTCATTTACAATGAAGTGATCCTGTTGTAAAGAACTGTATAACCACAATAGTGAAATCTGAATAATAAACAGACTTTGTGCATATGTGTGACGTAAAAACTGTATTATAAATCTAGAGGTGCTATGACTAGGACTATGATTATTTTAATCTTTTTTACATCTCTTACAAGAACATTTATCTGCCTTTAGTCTTTATGACCATTAGCTGTATTCTAAAATCCAAAGATTTATATGGTGTTTCATAGTGTTTAATAATCTCCATACAGTTAAGCACCAACAATCATTACATGATTGAAACAAACTTGAAATGTTTCTGCTGCCACTGAAAATGTTAGCATTTTTACTCCTTTATTAAAACATTTTAATAATTGGTTTTAATTCAAAATAAGCTGTTAAAACAAGTATAGTACATATCTACATCAGGGAATAAAAATGAGTGAAAGATTAAATTCCAGATATACTGAAAGCTCTTCAGCGAGACATTAAAGTTGAATAAAACTATCCAGTTATGAAACTGAGATTTTATCTCAGCCAAACTTATTTACTCAGGAACAAATAAAACATGGATATAATTCACTTGGATGATTTGTAACGTTTAATGTTTAATTTAATTTCAAAGTGAATTATATATACCTCCACTCAGTGGTCAAGGCCAGCAGGGGTTTTGAAAATTATCAGGCTTGTTCCCTGGGTATCGTGAGTCTCAACAGCCCCGTCAGTTAACAGCTGGTGAGAGGAGCTGGCTGTTAGCCTCCAAAAATGTCGCAGCACTTTTGCAAAAAGGTATTGTCTTGATAAATCGAACATACATTTGAAGCTTACACATCTATATTCTTGCCTAAAAACATCTTAAAACTTTATTTTGTGTCACAGAAAAACTAATATTCCAAACATTACTGACCACTTTCGATTCTCTCCTCCACTATTATCACTTTTGAATTTCAGGCAAAATGCATTCTGGGATTGTTGGCTGCACCAGGAACTCGTCATCTTTGATAGAATGAGCAGAGCAAGAACTATTGATGTAAACTTTGAACGGGAACCATACTTGGGCTGCAACTGATGATGTTTTACAAATCCACAAGAACAGAAGTTCTTTTTTGTTGTTACGTAGTTTGTAATTGCTTTTGATATAAACAATTTCTTTTGTGTTTTACTGTAGATAACTGAATTCGGGACTCTGGTTAAGTGTTCTCAACTTTTGTATTTTGTTCTCCAACTGAAAATACACAAATAAAAAAATAATTATTTTGACTCTAATATAACAGAGAAGGTGTTTGTAAACCAATAGCTAAATAAAAAGATGTTGATAGGGACGTGACAGGGACATGAAAACACAGGGATTTTGGCATTAAGTTCATGGCCAATTAAGAGTAATATGCTGATTTAACATTGTCTCCTGTAACAGCATTTGGCTCACAGGGCACAGGCTTCATCATCATAGCTAAGTTGCCAAATTGGAGCCCTTGCCTTATTTTTTCCAATTCCACGAACTGATATTCCTTATAAAAATCTGGTGCTAGTATTATCCAATGTGTATTGCCACTATTGACAGTCAGTGCTCAATTCACTAGCTGGGCCCACGTCCTCATTTTAGGTTTGACAGCGTTTTAGTAGGGAAAGGTGAATGCTTGGACATGAATTGAGCTGCAGTTTGGGGATGGCCTCGAAGGGCACTGGAGACGGCTCCCGGGCCTGGCAGATCCCCATGCACTAAATATCAGTTCAAATTCAAATTCAAATTCAAATTCAAATTTTATTTGTCACGTACACAGTCATACACAGTACGATATGTAGTGAAATGCTTGGACAACTGCTCGTGACCTAAAGAAAACAAAAAGGAAAAGGCTATGAATAAGATAGGAAATAAATATGAAAAATTAAAAAGGGTAAATTTAACTAGGAAGGAATAAAATATAAATTAAGGTTAAAAATGAAATAACTGTACAACACAAATGAGAATGAAGGGTAAATTTAACTGGGAAAGAATAAGATAAAATATATAAATTAAAGTTGAAAATAAAATAACTGTACAACAAAATACACAATATAGAACTATATAAGAATGTATGAAGAAATATAAATAAATATATACACAATAACAGCAGCTGTACAAGTATTAACTGGAAATGAAGAATATAATGTCCAGTGTTGTGCAATCCACATTATGTCTTGTGCAGTGCAAATATGCTTAAAGTGATTTAAGTGATGAAGTGAAAACAATGTCCAGAATGTCCAGTGTGTGTGTAAGAACTATATGTGTGGGTCAGTATTGTGTGGTGGTGTGATTGAGAGACCGTATCGCCTGCGGGAAGAAGCTCCTCCTCAGTCTCTCTGTGTTGGTCTTCAGGGAGCGGAATCGCTTTCCTGACCTCAACAGAGAGAACAGTCTGTTGTTGGGATGGCTGAGGTCCTTCACGATCTTCCTGGCCTTGGTCCAGCACCGCCTGCTGTAGATTGAGTGCAGGTCAGGGAGCTCGGAGCGGATGGTGCGCTCAGCTGATCGCACAACCCTCTGTAGAGCTCATCTGTCCTGCATGGTGCTGTTCCCGAACCAGGTTAAGATGTTTCCCATCAGGATGCTCTCTATGGTGCACGAGTAAAAGTTCCTGAGCACCTTGGAGGGCAGTTGGAAGTCTCTCAAGCGTCTGAGGTGGTAGAGACGCTGACGGGCCTTTTTCACCATGGTGTTGATGTGACAGGACCATGACAGGTCCTGCGTGATGTGAACTCCGAGGTATTTGAAGCTGTCCACTCTCTCCACTGGGCACTCGTTGATGACGGGGGTCTGGTAGTTCCTCTCCTGCTTAGTGCTGAAGTCCACTATCAGCTCCTTTGTCTTACTGACATTTAGAAGGAGGTTGTTCCTCTGGCACCAGTTCTCCAGATTCCTAATCTCCTTCAGGTAGGCCGTCTCGTTGTTATCAGAGATCAGGCCCACCACGACGGTGTCGTCAGCAAACTTGATGATGGTGGTGGAGCTGGTAGTGGCCACACAGTCATATGTGTACAAAGAGTACAGCAGGGGGCTCAGAACACACCCCTGGGGGGCTCCAGTGCTGAGAGTGGTGGAGGCTGAGACATGTCCGCCCATCCTTACTGCCTGTGGTCTGCCAGTTAGGAAGTTGGAGATCCACTGACACATAGATGAGCTGAGTCCCAGATGCTCCAGCTTGGTGGTGAGTGTGGAGGGAATTATGGTGTTAAATGCAGAGCTGTAGTCTATGAAGAACATTTTAACATAATTCCCCCTTCTAATGTCCAAGTGAGTGAGTGATGTGTGGAGGAGATGAGAGATGGTTGAGAGAGATGAGAGATGGAGATGAGAGACAGTTCGTAGAATTGGAAAAAATCGCCTCTGTCAGTGCGCCCCAGGGTGGCTGTGGCTACAATGTAGCTTGCCATCACCAGTGTGTGAATGTGTGTGTGGATGGGTGGATGACTGGATGTGTAAAGAGCTTTGGGGTCCTTAGGGACTAGTAAAGTGCTATACAAATACGGGCCATTTACCATTTACCATAAATAGAAGTGAAGAAGTTAAAGAATTGAAAACAATGAGGGAGGGAGGGTGGGGCATGTAAATGAGAATGAACAGCTTGCAGAACTGGGGGAACCTATATAGATGACAACCGGAAGGAGCGTGTTTGGAGGTGCGGTCCGGCTCCTGAAATTCCGATACATAATCTCCAATTGTGTCATGCAATTAGCAGCTATGGAGCCTGCAGCAGTCTGGTAAACTCACTTCTTTGTAACAACTCATTATTGGTGATGCACTTTTTTCATGTCTGTGTATTTTTAGATACACAGATAGAAATATTCTTCTTGAAACAGAACTGAAGTCCCCAAACTCACAGCTGATTTGCCTTCCAGTTGCTTATAATCAGAGCAAAATCATACTTTGGACAGTCTAATAACTTAGCTCACATCTAGGGTAGACAGATTGTTGAATACTGAAAGAGTGAAATGATGACATGAAGTAGAATGTGACCTATCCTTAATCTTAATACTATATTATAGATAATTTCTCTGTAACACAGCTCAAACACTCTGCTTCCCATTATATGTCTAGAAAGATCTACACACCTCATACACCTGCTAGTTGTTGATTTAGTTCTCACACATTTTATCTGTTTGTCATCCTCACTCATGAGTACCAGGCACACAGATCTTCAGTGACGCCCTCCCCCGTAACAGCCTGTGGCCTTCTCAGAGTTTACGAGAAGTTCAGGGCAACAAAACTGAGCGCTGTAAAAACATTACAGTACATTACTGCGTTGATGTGATAGATTTTCTTTCCAGAATAAGCTTGAGGGATCGTCTAAGCAGAAGTTTGGCAAAGGCTGGTTAAAGCATTACGTTGGCTAAACCAGTGCAGATTAATGTCAGTGATATATTTCATACTAGTTTGTAAAAAGCAACAAAAACAAAACAACTGGATGCTATAGAAGCAAATACTATATAAATAAATATCTTGAAATTTAAACCAACTATCAATCTGGAGTGACTCAATCTTGCTATCCTCAACAGCAGGTATACCTGCAGGTCAAGGTGCAGACCACAGTGGCAATCTACCATAACAAAGAGAAGTAGGAGGGATGTGAAGAGCAGAAAACAAACTGGTATTGTAATTAAGAAGTTCTTTACAAGGTAAC
Source organism: Diplotaxodon limnothrissa (assembly GCF_057381915.1). Lineage (NCBI taxonomy): Eukaryota > Metazoa > Chordata > Actinopteri > Cichliformes > Cichlidae > Diplotaxodon > Diplotaxodon limnothrissa. The sequence continues at coordinate 17,246,848 of NC_140597.1, forward strand.
AATGGCTAACTGCACCTGTGTTTGTGACTCTGCCTAAATTAGTGTGTTTGTTGTGTGAAGTGTGTCTCTCCCAGTGAGGTAGGGAACCAGCTGCAGTGACACAAAAGCGGAAGCAATGTGCAAGTGGAAGCTATGAAGCAATAAAAGGTGTGTAAATGAGCTGGAATTGCAATAGAGCACCAATAGGGGGGAAAAGAGTATGCGAAAAGAGCCACAATAACATTTCCCTTTTTTCACTAATAATACTGGTCTTAATATATCAGTATCAAAAAAAGACATTGCTTTTATCACTGTTCAAACATGCTGGACAATACTAGACATCCTTTCACAGGTCTGTAAATTTTCAGTAATTCAGAATTTCAGTAATTCAGAAAAATTTTAAAAACGGTGGCGTGGACACACAGCGGTTGTGAGCTCCTGCTCAAAATCAGCATGGAATAAATTGATAAACATTTCATACATGGAAGCGCTACGAGTTACACTAAGGAACTGAGGACTGCTTTGGAGGCATTTACCATAATGTGACCCCCACTACAAGATCTCCCCCACAGTGGATACGTCTCAGGTGGTGCAACAGAAAATAGAAGAGGGGTAAGTAAGTTTGTGGAAACATGGCTTAACAATAACATTCCCGACAGCGACATTCAACTCGACCGCGCCACATCTCCTACACTCATGGACTGTTTACTCCAGAGATCAGCTGATCACCCTGATGCCGGCCGGCTCGCTGGCCAGGCCCTCAGAAGTACCAGCTGAAATTTGGAGGAAAACACATCAGGGATGCAGAAGTCAAGGACAGAAGAGAAGAAAGAAGGAGACGGTGAGACAGCGGAGGCTCAAAGCGAGGAGGAGGTATAAACCGTGTCTGCCATCTATCGTGATGGGAAATGTGCGATCGTTAGCGAATAATATCGACGAGCTCTCAGCACTGGTATGGAGTCAGAGGGAATACCGAGAGTGTAGCCTGTTATGTTTCACCGAATCATGGATACACCAGGACATTCCCAATGAGAATGCTTCCGTGGAAGGCTTCCACACTGTTCGGGCGGACAGGGACAGCATCGCTAGCGGTAAGCGGAAAGGAGGTGGGCTTGCTGTTTTAGTTAACAACCAGTGGTGTAACCCTGCCAACATAACAATCAAAGAAAGGATTTGTTGCCCAGACATTGAACTGTGTGCTGTTGGACTCAGGCCGTATTATTTACCCAGGGAATTCTCTCACGTCATCTTGGTGGCTGTTTATGTTCCTCCCTCTGCTAACCCCACAGCTGCATGTGACACTATCCACTCTGCCATAGCTCGGCTACAGACTCAGCACCCGAGTGCCTTTATTGTGATCTCGGGTGACTTCAACCATGTATCACTGGACAATACACTACCAACATTCAGACAATATGTGGACTGTCCGACCAGGGGAGAAAAAATTCTAGACCTACTGTATGTCAAGGATGCATACAGCTCCTCCTCCCTTCCCCCACTTAGTAGGTCAGATCATAACCTGATTCACCTCACCCCCGCTATGTGCCAATTGTGAGGAGGGAACCTGTGACCACCAGGACTGTTAGAAGGTGGTCAGAGGAGGCCTTAGCAGAACTACAGGGCTGTTTCGAGGTGACCAACTGGGAAACACTCTGTGAGCCTCACGCCGAGGACATCAATGGGCTTACTGAGTGTATCACAGACTACATAACTTTCTGCACCGACTCCATTGTTCCAGCTCAGACTGTTCATTGTTACCCAAATAACAAGCCATGGGTGACTAAGGACATCAAAGCCCTCCTCAACAACAAGAAGAGGGCTTTCAGAGGGGGCAATAAAGAGGAGGTGAGGAAGGTCCAGGTGTTACTAAAGGACAAGCTCAGAGAGGCTAAGGACAATTACAGGAGGAAGCTGGAGTGGAAACTCCAGCAGAACAGCATGAGAGAGGTGTCGAAGGGCATGAAGACCATCACTGGATTCAGGCCAACCAACAGCAGGGGAGCTGAGGGAGGTGAGAATAGAGCTAACGAGTTGAATCTGTTTTTCAATAGATTCGACACCACAGTGTCTGCTCCCACCCCCACAACCTCACCTGTAGTCAGCCTGGAATCCAGAGCCACACCACTGAGCCAGCCTCTCTCTTCACATGGCGCTGTTGCCTCCTGTGAGATTCCTGACACCCCTCCCCCACCCATCACCTTCACTCAATACCAGGTTGAGATGTAAATGAGGAGACTTCACTCAGGCAAGTCTGCTGGACCAGACGGAGTGAGTCCCCTCGTCCTCAAGGCCTGTGCCCCCCAGCTGTGTGGAGTCTTTCATAAACTGTTTATGCTGAGTTTGAGTCTGCAGAGGGTACCAGTGATGTGGAAGACATCATGCCTCGTCCTTGTACCAAAGACGCCACGTCCCAGTGGCCCCCAGGATTACAGGCCCGTGGCACTGACCTCCACATCATTAATACCCTGGAAAGGCTCATCCTGGACCAGCTGCGACCCATAGTAAAACCACATCTGGATCCCCTTCAGTTCAGAGGACGCCATCATCTAACTGCTCAATCGTGTCTACACCCATCTGGACCAGCCGGCGAGCACTGTGAGGGTCATGTTTTTTGACTTTTCTAGTGCTTTCAATACCATCAGGCCGACCCTCCTGGGTGATAAGTTAGCAGCGATGCAGGTGGATGCTTCTCTGGTGTCCTGGATTGTTGATTACCTGACAGGAAGACCACAATATGTACGTCTCCCACAGTGTGTGTCTGACAAGGTAATCAGCAACACAGAGGCACCACAGGGGACTGTCCTCCCCCCCTTCCTCTTCACCCTCTACACCACAGACTTCAGCCACTGCACAGAGACCTGCCATCTTCAGAAGTTTTCTGATGACTCTGCGGTGGTTGGATGCATCAGCAGGGATGATGAGACAGAGTACCGGGCTGTGGTCGACTCCTTTGTCACGTGGTGTGAGCAGAATCATCTGCAGCTCAACGTGGCAAAGACCAAGGAGCTGATCGTGGACTTCAGGAAGACCAGGAAACACTTGACCCCTGTTTCAATTAGAGATGGACCGATCCAATATTACATATCGGTATCGGTCTGATACTGACCTAAATTACTGGATCGGATATCGGAGAAAAATAAAAAATGTAATCCAATCCATTAAATATCACGAAAGCACCTCACAAAACTTGCAACACGCCGTAACTCACCTCAGAACGTTAGCACGTTGGAGCAGTATGCATCACGTGATAGAGCGGCTGTGGCATGCGGGACCTGTCGGTGGTCTGGATAGCATTTGGAGCTTCGCTAGCAACCCGGCATTTCATCTCCGACAAAGTTATCCCGAGAGAAGTAAAGCAAGTGTGTAAGTCCATCTCTGAATGTTTGTAAAGCATTCCTGCGTTAAGCTTAACAAGCGACTGCCTCTTCTTGCTGCTACTTCAATCATGAAACTGCTTAATGATCAGCTGATCGGCTTTTCTGTCGCGAGCCCGTCTCTCTTGTTTGTTTTTGGCCCACTTTGCACCAAGAAAGAGGAAACCAGCGGCTGAACAACACCAGCACGTTTAAGCTTGATAAGCTGTTGTTAGAATTTATTTAATATTACTTTCTACTCGAGGATCTTTTTCTACTTAGCTGACAGCTGGTAACTGTGCAGGGGCGGAACTAGCAAAGTTTAGCCAGGGGGGCCGATAGGGTATTAACAGGGAAAAGGGGGCACAAAGACATACTTTTCTTTCTTATTCTCATTTAAAATGTCTAGCTTTTAATAAATAATTATCCAAATCTTACACCCAAAGTTTTAATTTGATGTAAAATGAATAGAAGTCAATTACTGTATATAGTAACTATTAAGTCTAATATATATACCCTAGTAAGCTATAGTACTTTTTCCTTTGGGAAGGTACTGTCATGATCCTGGGTCGTTGACCCAGCGTTTTGTGTTTCTTTTTGGGTTCATCTTGTGTTTGGTGTTTATTCTTATTCTGTATTAATTCTTTGGGTTGGTTGTCATGTTTATTATCCCTACCTGTGTCTCCCCTCTGTGCTCCGTTCAAGTCCCTGTGTTTTTGTTGCAAAACAGTCTGGGTGTTTCCGGTTTTACTTTGTAGGTCTGCCTCTCATCATGTCCATTAGTATCAGCTGTGTCCACCCCTGCATGTCATCTCCTCATTACCTAGTGTGTATTTATAGTGTGTGTTGGCTTCTGTTCATCGTCGGATCGTCTGTGTTTCTCGGTGTAACTACGTCTCTCTGCATTCTCCGCTCCCCGTTTCATGCTTAGGTTTGTTATTTAGTTTTCCCAGTCTAGGTTTTTTCAGTCATTCGTCTTGTCTCACTACCTGTTCAGTCGCTCCACTTCTGCAAATAAAACTTCATTCTCATCACCAGTCAACTGCCTGCATTTTGGGTCCTTTTCCTCCTACACCACACGGCTCACGCCGGCAGCCGTGACAGGTACCATCTGTGCAGTCTGTAATTTTGTTGAAGAAAGATGTTGAATCTATTTAATATTTCTTGAAAAATAATTGATTTCTGTGCATTTTTTTTCACACTGCATCAAATTAAGGTTGAGTACGTCGATTAAGCATCATGAGGTGGAGCGTGAGGGGTGGTTCCCTATTTTTTATTTATTTATTTTTGTTGTTGCTGGGAGTTGGAACCCTATTAGTTAGGTTGCTTAATATTTACGCTAAGTACTCTTTAAAATACCAGAATTGGGAGGATGGTGTAGGTTTAAGTTTATTAGATTGATCAGTATTGCTGAACTATTAAAATTTTTTTTTGCATACAGGTATAACAGAATAGCTTTAGTGTAGTTGTTGTTTTAAACTTGAGTATGAACTTATAGAAAATGCAGCAAGATATTTAAAAAAAACAGTTTTGTTGATTAAAAAAACACTATATCGGATTCATATCGGTATCGGCAGATATCCAAATTTATGATATCGGTATCGGTATCGGACATAAAAAAGTGGTATCGTGTCATCTCTAGTTTCAATCCAGGGGGGCAGTGTTGACATTGTGGAGGACTATAAATACCTTGGAGTACACATTGACAATAAACTGGACTGGGCTAAAAACACCACAGCACTTTACAGGAAGGGCCAGAGTCGTCTCTATTTTTTGAGGCGACTGAGGTCCTTCAACATCTGCCAGAAAATGCTCAAGATTTTCTATGAGTCTGTTGTGGCCAGTGCGATCCTCTATGCTGTTGCATGCTGGGGGAGCAGGCTGAGGGTAGCAGATGCCAACAGACTTAATAAACTAATCCGTAAGGCCAGTAATGTTGTGGGGATGGAGCTGGACTCCCTCAAGGTGGTGTCGGAGAGGCGGATGCTGTCCAAGATAAAGACAATGTTGGATAACACCTCCCACCCACTCCATGACATGCTGGTCAGTCACAGGAGCACGTTCAGTGAGAGACTGAGATTACCGAAAAGCACCACTGAACGACACAGGAAATCTTTCCTGCCTGTGGCCATCTCCCTGTACAACGCATCCACTTAACACACTGGTTACTGCTACAACTACACGTTTCTTTTCCAGCTATTTATTAATGAGTGACTTATGTATATGTATATATATACAGTGGGGCAAAAAAGTATTTAGTCAGCCACCGATTGTGCAAGTTCCCCCACTTAAAATGATGACAGAGGTCAGTAATTTGCACCAGAGGTACACTTCAACTGTGAGAGACAGAATGTGAAAAAAAAATCCATGAATTCACATGGTAGGATTTGTAAAGAATTTATTCGTAAATTAGGGTGGAAAATAAGTATTTGGTCACCTCAAACAAGGAAAATCTCTGGCTCTCACAGACCTGTAACGTCTTTTGTAAGAAACTTTTCTGTCCCCCACTCGTTACCTGTATGAATGGCACCTGTTTGAACTCATCATCTGTATAAAAGACACCTGTCCACAGCCTCAAACAGTCAGACTCCAAACTCCGCCATGGCCAAGACCAAAGAGCTTTCGAAGGACACCAGGAAAAGTATTGTAGACGTGCACCAGACTGGGAAGAGTGAATCTACAATAGGCAAGCAGCTTGGTGTGAAAAAATCACCTGTGGGAGCAATCATCAGAAAATGGAAGACATACAAGACCACTGATAATCTCCCTCGATCTGGGGCTCCACGCAAGATCTCATCCCGTGGGGTCAAAATGATCATGAGAATGGTGAGCAAAGATCCCAGAACCACACGGGGGGACCTGGTGAATGACCTGCAGAGAGCTGGGACCAAAGTAACAAAGGTCACCATCAGTAACACACTACAACGGCAGGGAATCAAATCCCGCAGTGCCAGACGTGTTCCGCTGCTGAAGCCAGTGCATGTCCAGGCCCGTCTGAAGTTTGCCAGAGAGCACATGGATGATACAGCAGAGGATTGGGAGAATGTCATGTGGTCAGATGAAGCCAAAGTAGAACTTTTTGGTATAAACTCAACTCGTCGTGTTTGGAGGAAGAAGAATACTGAGTTGCATCCCAAGAACACCATACCTACTGTGAAGCATGGGGGTGGAAACATCATGCTATGGGGCTGTTTTTCTGCCAAGGGGACAGGACGACTGATCCGTGTTAAGGACAGAATGAATGGGGCCATGTATCGTGAGATTTTGAGCCAAAACCTCCTTCCATCAGTGAGAACTTTGAAGATGAAACGAGGCTGGGTCTTCCAACATGACAATGATCCAAAACACACCGCCCGGGCAACAAAGGAGTGGCTCCGTAAGAAGCATTTGAAAGTCCTGGAGTGGCCTAGCCAGTCTCCAGACCTCAACCCCATAGAAAATCTGTGGCGGGAGTTGAAAGTCCGTGTTGCTCGGCGACAGCCCAAAACATCACTGCTCTCGAGAAGATCTGCATGGAGGAATGGGCCAAAATACCAGCTACTGTGTGTGCAAACCTGGTAAAGACCTATAGTGAAAGTTTGACCTCTGTTATTGCCAACAAAGGTTATGTTACAAAGTATTGAGTTGTATTTTTGTTATTGACCAAATGCTTATTTTCCACCCTGATTTACGAATAAATTCTTTACAAATCCTACCATGTGGATTCATGGATTTTTTTTTTCACATTCTGTCTCTCACAGTTGAAGTGTACCTCTGGTGCAAATTACTGACCTCTGTCATCATTTTAGGTGGGGGAACTTGCACAATCGGTGGCTGACTAAATACTTTTTTGCCCCACTGTATATGTATATATTGTACTATTCTTAGTTAGCGTATTGTCTGTCTTGTCTTAATGTTGGTTTATGTTGGTTTATAATGGCGCACTGTAACAAAAAAATAATTTCCCCCAGGGATCAATAAAGTATTCTGATTCCGATTCTGATACACTTCAGGAGAGATCACACTCTGCACACTCAACAAACCATCTATGGTGCTACTGTGGAGAGGGTAAGCAGCACCAAGTTTCTAAGTGTGCACATCTCAGAAGATCTCTCCTGGTTAAAGAACATGACATCACTGGTCAGGAAAACCCAACAATGACACTACTTCCTCCGCAAACTGAGGAGAGGAAGAGACTCGACTCCCATTATGAGCACCTTCTACAGAGACACCGTTGAGAGTATCCTCACCAGCTGCATCACCTTGTGGTATGAATCCTGCACTGTGACTTGCCGGAAAAAGCTACAACTAACAATGACAGCAGCGGAGAGGATCGTGTTTTTTCTTCCTCCCACCAGGACATCTACTTCACCCGCCTCACCCGAAAAGCCCTCTGAATCTCTGGTGATTCCACTCATCTACTCAACAAGCTTTTTCATTTTGCTGCCATCTGCAAGGAGACTGAAGAGCCTCCGGGCTACAACCAACACACTGAGAGAAAGCTTTGTCCACCAGGCTGTCAGGATGCTGAGTTCTTTCCCTGCTCTGTCCTTCTCGACTATACCCCCCAGACATACAAAACTCTTAACCTCCACCATTGCCCTTCACTGATTCCCCCACTCCACTTGCACACGAAACATTTGGACTGTGTTGGACACTGTTGTGTACATAAAATTGTATTGTACTCTATATAAGATTTTTATCTTTTTATCATTTGTGTTTGTAAATGAACCACGGCAGACCTGATGACGTTTGCATGCTTTTCAGCATCTTTATTCTTCTGGTTGCTGTTTTACACACATGGCTGCAGCTTTCCAGCCGCCAGACAAACACATCACCAACAACAATATCTGACAGGACCTGGTACAGACTCTTTATACCGACAAGGCATATTGCGGATGCTGCTTAGGTTTGTCTGCCTCCCCTGCAGCGGCACCACAGACCACACCCCACCACATTGTTGTTATAGTGTAACACTGAGGGCCGTTGGAGCACTGCAATTTCAAATTCCTGTGTTATGATCTGTACATATGGTTTTTGACAATAAAGCTGACTTTGAGTTTGACTTGACTAATTCAGTAATAAAAGTACCTGTCAAAATGTTTCAAAAGACAAAGACACACGGATGTGCCACAACACTGGACCTGGTGGCAGCTGAATCCTATTGATCATCTCATCAGACCACTGTGTTGTGTTGGGAAACATTGGGATTTAAATTGATTTTTATTTGAAACACATCACCACCCTCATAAATATTGCACATCAAGTTCAACACGTGTATTCCTATCTACCCTTCTTTTCCAATTTTCTTCAGCTGTTTTAGCAGCTTATTTGCTTTTGTTTAAACATTATTTTACAAAATGAAAAAAGTGCTTCTAACAATCCCAGTAAAGTAAATCAGCCCATATCATGGTTCATTACATTTCTGAGGGCAACAATTCCCTCAGCATTCAACTTCATTTATAAATGCTTTAATTTTCTCAGTTTAAATTATTCATACAAGTGTAAAACAAAGGCATTCATAAAAACTTTAAAGGGATATAATTTACCAAAAGTATTAAATATGTGTGTTACAGTACACCACCACCACTCTTTTCTCTGTCACTGTCCCAGCTTTCAATTGGAAAAAATACAGATGGCTGAAACACAATGACACTTCAGTCCAACATTCACATAAATCATAAATGCCCTGGGTTCCTATCATGGATGAACATTACATTCTGTGACATCTGATGAATATTTATGTTGAAAAACAAACAAAAATTAAGCCAGCTGTTATTTTCTCATTTTAACTAAAATAAGGTTTGTATTAAAAAATGAAACACCTTTTGACAAAGAAATAAAGACCTTTTGATTTACGTCTCCATCTCCATCTGGAGTTTTCCGTTTTCACACGCTGAATGAATAAAGGATTTGACTGGCTGAGAAGCGTCACGTGTGAGTTACAATGCATGCAATTGGTCTGTGTGTTTCCTGTGAGCATACACTGAATATTATAAAGATAAAGGAAAAGGCTGTGCAGATTAAAATAACTTTACCAGAAAGACAAGAAAAGTAGCAAAGAGTAAAATGGAAAGGGTCTGTCAAAGTCTAGTAATAGGTTTGGATGTCATGAACTGGCTAACCTAGCACAACTCAAGTTCATGATCCAAACAGAAACAGTAGGGGATGGAAATAAAAAGCTTAATTACACGCCTCTAGGTGCTTTATATTGTAAGGGATAATATAAAGCGGTGTTACAATGATACAATGATACAGAGAAAACCCCCACAGTCAGATGAGCAAGTGCTTTGGAGACAGTGGGAAGGAAAAGCTCTTAACAGAATGAGGGGAGTAAGACAGGACAAAATCTGGCATCTGATAAGAGGAAGATCAGAACTTCTAGAAGAAGGAAGGAAATGTAAAAACTGAGAACCACTCCCACAGCCAAAGGAGGAATCAACACTGGAGGCAAGGAATAATGACATTAGTACACAAAGGGGAAATGGTAACATGAAGAGCAACTAAACAGCCTGGTTATCACACTAGAAAAACAGACTGGCAGAGACTGGCTGGCAGAGCTGGACACTTTGTACCGCAGCTGATGGCACCAATGAGGCACAGGTGAACCTGCCGGGGAGTGGAAAGGCTCTGAGCTTCACCCAAAGGGACGGAAGTTACACAAATTTAATGCTGAAAAGCATTTATTGTTTTGAACCTGATATAAGTGTGATAGTTATGTGTGTGATAGTTGCTGCTGGGAGTGTTCATTTATTTGGAATAAGACAGGGAAATGTTAAACAGAATGTATGCTTAATTGGCATTGGAGGATGGCTCAAAGCGCAGTGCCAAAACTATGGTTCTGTCCTGGCACTCTTTATTTAGTCCTCAGAGTGTTTAGATCTGAGCCCAAAATATTTCTTTCTTTCTTTTTAAGATTTATTTTGGGGACTTTTGGCTTTATTTGACAGTAAAGCAGGAGAAGACATGCAGGAAAGGCTACAGGTCAGACTCAAAGATCATAAATTCAAATTCAAATTTTATTTGTCACACACACAACCATACACAGTTTGACATGAGGTGAAATGCTTGTAGCTGTGCAATGCAATGGCCGACCATTAAATGACAGTGGTTTTACAGTATTTACAATTTACAGGTTATACAGACAAGGATCACGCAACACAAAACCCGATGCTCTGTCACGCCAATTTGCACCACACACGGACGACGGAGAGAAGCAGAAACCCATTCTGCCCGCCACATGCATCGTGGGAGCTATCACATGGGAGATCGAGAGGATAGTCAAAGAGGCCCAGCAACAGGAACCAGACCCAGGGACGGGCCCTGATGGACGGCTGTTCGTCCCCACAACGGTCCGGAGCAGAGTTATACACTGGGCCCATACAGCGAAGTTATGGATGCCAGGCGTCGCGGTAGGGGCTTCCAGTTTTTGGTGGATTGGGAGGGGTACGGTCCGGAAGAGCGTGCTTGGGTGCCGCGGTCTGCGATTCTGGATGATGCTATGGTGAAGGAATTCCGCCGCCGGCACCCTGACAAGTTTGGTCGGTCGCTGGGAGGCTCCCGTTAATGGGGGGGTACTGTCACGGCTAGACGGTCCTCACCGATCGCCTTGCCAATTTTTGGTGGTGTTTGTGTGTACTGTGTCGTGTTCTCCTCTCCATCCTGTGCATGTGTTTTTCTGCTGGAACATGTACCTCCGGAAGCCGTGGCACGGAACGGCAGCTGACCCGAGGGGAGTGTCCTGAGCTGGAATCGTCGCACCTGTGCGTAATCACTTCGCCGGCTACAACTAATCTGAAGCAGACCTATTTAACGGTGCGGTCGAGTCACAACCAACGCTGGAATGTTGAACTAAACCGGGTAGCGTAGTCGCGGCTAGCATACCCAGTTTGTGAAGGAGAGAACGTTTTTGTTACTGTGCGTGTGCTTTTCTCATCTGCCTCCAGGATTCAGGGATCGGAGGAGGAGCAGGCACAAGGAGTTGTTTTGGATTGTCACTGCACTGTCACCGCAGGGAGAAGTCAGAAGTCTCTGCACTGCCCTTTCTGGATTACAGACTCGAACTGTTGGCTCACCTTTTCACTGTGAATAAATTCACTGTCACTCTGCAAGGAGTCTCGCACCTGAGTCCTTTAACCCAATTCTCCATGACAATTACTCATCTCTTAGAGTGAAAATATAGTAACAATTGTGAGTGTTAATGACAGTTTACTCTATAACTGAATTTAATTCTAATCAGAGTAAAACTGACTCTGAAAATTCAACATAGAGATCAGTGTAACTTTTACACTGTACGGGGCTGGACCATATGTTCACTGGCTCTTCGTTGAAATGGATTATTTTAGGCTTGCGTTACCACTGCTCATTTTACTGTGTTATACCTTGTCATGGTCCTGGGCCATGTGGGCCCAGTATTCTCAGTTTTTGTGTGTTTTGTATTTTATTCCCTAGTTATGCCTTGGTTCCTAGGATTATTTAGTTAAGATGTTCCTTATTTGGTTACCTCCTGTGTGCCCCTGTGTATCTGTGAGCCCTCGTCTCTCCTTGTGTTTTATTCTATGTTTTCCCCAGCCCGTTATGTCTGTGTTTTCCCCGTGCTCTCTCCTCCTGTCTGAACCTCTGTACTTCCTGTTTTACTTTGCCCGTCCCCCGTCAGTGTGGTGTTCACTCCTGCCGTGTCTTGTTATGATTATCAGTGTCACCTGTGTTTCCTGTGTGCTCCCACTTCCCTCGTTAACCCTCTGTGTAATTATGTCTGCGTCTCCCTCAGTTCTGTGTCGCGTTCTCCCTCATGTTGTGTGTGTTCCTCCCTGTTCCTTGGCGAGCTTTGTATTTAGTTTTCCCAGTTTAGTTTTGTATTTCCTACGTTCTGCCTCTCCAGCATTAAAGCTGTGATTTTTGAGTTCATCCCCGAGTCTGTGAGTTTTGCAATTTGGGTCCTCCTCCTGCCTGCCACACAGCGATCCATGACAGAAGAACGCGACCAGTAATGGACCCAGCAAACTCCGGGTCCATTACTGGCAGCGGGCAGACTCCGCCTTCCCTAACGAGAGGAGAAGGCAGGAGGCTCGGCATGCCCGGGAGCACGAGTCCGCCTTTTATGGGACTCGATTGGCTCTAGGTGGGCCGCGCAGCCTCCAAACTGCAAACGCTGCTGCCTTTTCCCCACATCGTCCCACGGTGATAAGAGTTGGAGGATTCAGCCTATCGCCTGCCACAACTCCTCCGGCCTTCTCAACTTCCGGTTCACCTCCCCAGTCGCCGCCCACGTCCTGCGCAAAGAAGAGGGTTACTCGGCGGCCGAGGAGCGATTCCGTGTCTCCGACAAGCAGCCTATCCCTGCTGCAGTCCTTTGCGCTCTTCCTGGGACTTCCACGCTCGGAGCTGCACAAGCTCCCTGTCACTTCAATGCGGCCCGGTCCGTCATCGCCTCAGCCAGCCGACATCTCCGAGGTGCCTGCTCCTATAGCCTCGGGAACTCACGGCACAGTTCCCTGGAAAGAACGGCGCTCACGCCGCCGCCGCCCTAAAGTTTCTGAGCAAACTCCAGTGGTGAGTGACTCTGACCGTTTCTTCGATGCTACTTCCAAGTCAGACCGACTCGGACAATATCCTGCTCCTGAGCCCGCCGTTTTTAAGGTCCGTAACACATCAGAAACGAATAATAAGTTTGAATATGACTGTGTTTCCAGGCCTCATAATGTTTCAAAGTTCACCTCCGCACCTATTAAATTCAAATTCAAATTTTATTTGTCACGTACACAGTCATACACAGTACGATATGTAGTGAAATGCTTGGACAACTGCTCGTGACCTAAAGAAAACAAAAAAGGAAAAGGCTATGAATAAGATAGGAAATAAATATGAAAAATTAAAAAGGGTAAATTTAACTAGGAAGGAATAAAATATAAATTAAGGTTAAAAATGAAATAACTGTACAACACAAATTAGAACTAGAAAGCGAAAATTTCTGAAGAAATTTTAAGTGTGCCTATGCCGCCGCTAATCAGTATAGTTTGCCATTCAAATGGCTACAGAGAGCAAAACTCACCGGAGCAGCCATTCTCCACCATGAACTATGGTAAAACCAAACACCGCTCGCGCCTCACAGATGACAGCTTACAGTTTTGTGTAAAGATGAGGTGACTTCGTACAGCCCCAATTTGTAGACGCTGTGCGCAGAGGTTCATAAGCAGACCCGACAATGTTTGCATGAACACACTTTGAAGCATTACGTTATGGACCACTTTTCACACATAGTTGCTGTACCCACACAGCCGGCTGTAGCTTTTCATCTCATAGCCCGACACATACACAAAAAAAAAAAAAAAAAAAAAAAAAAAAAAGCAGAGAGAGCACAGACTTTACACCTGAGAGGCGTGATTGCAGATGCCGCTGAGGTGGGTCCACCTCCCCTGCAGCGGCACTGCAGACCACGCCCTGCCACACACATCAAACACGTAAAATAAATATTTATGCACTTTTCATTCACTTTTTGTTTTTTGTTATTTTTACACAGTGTTCTGAATGATTAACAATGGTCTACAGCCAATCTTGTGTATTATTATACAAACTTTGGTTGTAAGATTCAGATAACTATTTAATAAAAGCTAAATATTTTATATGAGAGTAAGAAAGAAAAGTATATCTTTGTCTCATACTCTCATCAGACAATACATGAACCTCTCAATAAACAAAATATTTGCTCAGCTTAAATGACAAACCGCTATTTTACACAGTGGAACACTTATTTTTAAACAAAACCAATGCAGTTCGCCACTGACAGTGCTTACCTTTGCACATCACAGTAAACACTGAACCAAGATGGCGCCCACGCGAACGAGAAATCTGAACTACGGTGTCCTGCAGAGGACAAATGGTCAAAATTGCTAAAATTTACAACATATATGCAGCTCAACAGCGACACCTTGTGACTTATTCCAGTCACTACCTTACATATACATAACGTCTTACCTGACATTCAGTTCACCGGACACTCATACTGAATCACCAGCCCATATAAATGAAAAATAAGTCCAGCAGCCAACCAAGAGTCATCACGAAAGACTAGGGGTGACGACAGCGTGAGCGGGCCTGGGTGTCAGCCAGCCCAGCCTGGGTGTCAGCCAGCCCGACCTGGGTGGCAGCCAAGCCGCGCTAGCCAGCTAGCCGCCATGCGGCGGTGAAACGAGAGCGTGAGCCGGCCTGGGTATCAGTCAGCCCGGCCTAGGTGTCAGCCAAGCCGCCCTAGCCAGCTAGCTGCCATGCGGCGCTAGCAGTAACATCGTGAGAGATATGGGACTTCTTGATAAAATATGGGACTTCTTGATAAAACGAGCAGATATTTGAAGTTTACACCCCTACATTCTCGCCTGAAAATAGGGGAGGCTGTCATAAAGTTCAAAATCAGTAACTTAGCGCGCACAGCTGTATAGAAACTCCGTCGTGCTAGCTAGCACGCAGTACAGTTATTGTAACTGTCAGCACAACGAAAATAAACTACACCTAAACTCGGTTTATATCTGACCCAAATAGAGTGCAGTTAATAACGTCTTACCTGAAATTCAGTTCACCAGCCGCCTGCTTCTCCTGCATTGGGTTTCCCTTATCCACGATTGAGCTCCGCGTTAGCCACCACCGGTCGATCGGTGTTTCTTTCCCCGCATACGAGGGGAAGAGACATATACCGGTGGCTAACGCGGAGCTAGCTAGCCACCGGTATATGAACAACTCAGTTATTTTTTCCACATCGACCAGCATCATCGGCCCATATAAACGAAAAATAAGTCCAGCTAAGACAAAGACTGTTTGCGGAGCGATCGGGGGTGAAAGGAGTTAGAGACGCCTCACTGAAAGCCAAGCCTGGGTGCTTTTGAGCGAAGCGGCGCTAGCTAGCCGAGCTAGCTAGCTGGCTAGCCGGCCGGCCAAACTAGCTAGCCGGCTAGCAGCAACATCGTGAGAAATCTGTTGCTAATATGGGATGTTTTGACAAAACGAGCAGATATTTGACGTTTACACACCTACATTCTCACCTGAAAACCGGTCGATCGGCGGCCGCCTCACATGTTTCTTTCCCCACATATGAGGGGAAAGAGACACATACCGGTGGCTAGCTAGCTCCGCGTTAGCCACCACCAAACAACTCAGTTAGTTTTTCCTCATCGACCAGCATCATCGGCCCATATAAACGAAAAATAAGTCCAGTGTGAAACAGTCGCTTGGCGAGCGATCGGGTGGTTTAGCGAGTGTCAGCCTCTTAAGTTTAAGACAAGCCCGGCTGCTTTTTAAGCGACGCGGCGCTAGCTACCCAGCTAGCGTCAGTACACAGGAACTACTTCCGGTAGTTATACAAAATAAAAGCGTCCACAGGGACACAGCGGCCGCCTCGCATTACTCCCGACATACCACTAGAGTGAGCCAGCACACCACAAATGAAGTTTTCTTGTTCTCCATTCATTTCAATGGGAAAAAACTTGCATTAAAATATTCATATTTAAAAAACTATAGAAGTAAGACAAGCCCGGCTGCTTTTTAAGCGACGCGGCGCTAGCTACCCAGCTAGCGTCAGTACACAGGAACTACTTCCGGTAGTTATACAAAATAAAAGCGTCCACAGGGACACAGCGGCCGCCTCGCATTACTCCCGACATACCACTAGAGTGAGCCAGCACACCACAAATGAAGTTTTCTTGTTCTCCATTCATTTCAATGGGAAAAAACTTGCATTAAAATATTCATATTTAAAAAACTATAGAAGTAATAAACACCAAAAGTCATAGCAACTCATTCCAGCTCCAGCCGCACACAATGATATATCATATGTGAACCTTGTCTCAAAACTGTGGGGCGAGTTAAGGTCCAAAATTTCAGGCGGAAAAAGAATAATAATAATAATAATAATAATAAATCCGAGCAATAGTAATAAGTGTGCCTTCGCATAGGCACACTTAATGAAGGGTAAATTTAACTGGGAGAATAAGATAAAATATATAATTTAAAGTTGAAAATAAAATAACTGTACAACAAATCAGAATCAGAATCAGAATCAGAATACTTTATTGATCCCTGGGGGAAATTATTTAGTGTGTGGAGGGAATTATGGTGTTAAATGCAGAGCTGTAGTCTATGAAGAGCATTTTAACATAATTCCCCCTTCTAGTGTCCAAGTGAGTGAGTGATGTGTGGAGGAGATGAGAGATGGCATCGTCTGTGGAACGATTTGGACGGTAAGCGAACTGTAGTGGGTCCAGTGTGTCTGGTAGTGAAGAAATGATGAAGTCTCTGACCAGGCGTTCAAAACACTTCATCACTACTGAGGTGAGGGCTACAGGGCGATAGTCATTGAGAGAAGCAGGGTGGGGTTTCTTCGGGACAGGAACAATGATGGACTCTTTGAAGCATGTGGGGATCACTGACTGAGATAGAGAGATGTTGAATATCTCAGTGAACACAGGAGCTAGCTGGTATGCGCAGTCTCTTAGGATACGACCTGGGATGCCGTCTGGTCCTGCTGCTGTCCTGGTGTTCACTCTCTTGAAGGCTCTCCTTACTTCATGCTCGGAGATGACGAGCACGTTTCCGGTGCTGGCAGTATCTTCCTGTCTGCAGCCGTTAGCGCCGCTAACACTAGCATTGTTGGAGTCCTTAGCTGCAGCCTCGAAGCGAGCATAGAAAGTGTTCAGCTCGTCTGCCAGAGTCACGGCCGCGTTCGTCATACCGGTTGTTGGTGCTTTATAGTCCGTTATTGTCCTTAGTCCCCGCCACAGGCTCCTAGAGTCACTCTGTTGGAGTTGTGACTCTAGTTTCCTCCCGTAGCGCTGCTTCGCCTCTTTCACCGCCCTCCGCACGTTATATGACGCGGCTTTGTACGGGTCCATGTCCCCCGTCATGAGTCCCGTGTTGTAGGCAGCGGTGCGGGATCTCAGAGCGTCGCGGATGGTTTTATCCACCCACGGCTTCTGGTTGGGAAACGTTCTGATAGTCTTTGTCTCCACGGTATCATCCGCTAGTTTCCCGATGAATCCCACAACCGCTTCCGTAAACACGTTGACATCATCATCGGAGCTGTTTCTGAACATGCCCATCGAGTGCGTCCTGTAACGCGGCCACCGATTGATCCGTCCAGCGCGCGACCTTCCTCTGAACCGGAACTTCCTTTTTCAGCCTTTGTTTGTTTGTTTAAGCACGAGACTGAGTTCATTGCCCCCCTAGAGACTGCTGTTCACGCTGAATTAAAAGATTCTGGCACTGTAAGCTCCATGGGCGTCACCCCAGAAGCCATTAACTCTGTGTCTGGTGATTCTGGGTCGGTTAATCCAGAGCCTGCATTACCTACCCTCACGCCCATGTTTGAGAGTGACTGCTCCTCCCAGGTCAGCAGTAATTAACACACAGACTGATAATCTCACCTTAGAGAAGCAAAAGACTAATTTTGAGTGGCATACTTGTGAACCGAATATTAAAACAAACAGTCCTGTGGTTCCTGTTCCTGCTGAAACCAGAGGGGACCACCTGGAAACTGACCTGTGTGTCTTCCAACCTTCAAAGGCTGCACTTTCTATTCCTCAGGTTACTGTCGACCCTCTGTCACATTTAGCTTTTCCTGCCTTGTCTGTTAGCTCTGACTCTGTTTCTCCAGGGATAAAGAATGTCGCTCCTCTCGAGTTTACTATAGCTGATGCGATGTCTGTTAACTCAGGTTGTGAAAACACTAAGACTGTGCATTCAATCACAGTTGTTAAGGTTAAGGGCAACAAGTTATCGTCCGTCATGTGTAAACTGCTAAGGGAGCCCAGGTTGACTATTCCTGGGTTAGTTTCGCACCCAGTTGCCTCAGACACCACCTGTGTTAACTCCCCTACTCCTATACCTGCTGAGTATAAGACTGTGGATGGTGTTTCTTCACTCCTGGACTATGCTGCTCTCCAACCAGCGTATTTGGAAACAGCCTATAGGAATGCTTCTATTTCTACAACCGCTCCTCCTGAGCCAAGAATTTCGGACCCTGACTTTGCTAAGCCGGGATCCTTCTGTACTGTGACTGTTTTAAAGACTGCTACTTCTAGCATGGACAGCTTAAGAACGGCGGAGTTGCTAAACGTGGCCAGCCATAAGTCTCTGTTTGCTAAAACTGTGTTTGGCTCCACTAACTTGGTTTTCCCAGTGTCTGTTACTGTTCCTGTGCTTCGCTCTCCACCTCCACTTCCTGTACCCAGGGCAGCGCGGGCCCAGCTTTCCCTCGCACCCGTATCAGTTCCTCGGGAGAGGGTGGCTGAGGTCCAGGTGGTCCCTGCTTCTGTCCCCAGCCTGGCAGAGGCTCCATTCATCCCGGCACCCGTACCTGTCACGATCTGGTACAGAGATTCAAACACAGAGCGGTAAGGTATCTCCAAGGTGTAGTTTATTTACAGTGCCAGTGCAATAAATGTACAGTGAAGGGATCCAAAACTCCGGGGGGAATCACAGGGTAACTCGCTCACGTCTTCTTCGCTCACACTCACACACGTTCCCGCAGCAGGGAGGTCGCAGGTCCGGGGGGGAAATCTGAGGCAGACGAGAAGGCAGGTCACCAACTAATCACAAATCACGAACATGAAGCACAAGAGCTGTGAGAACACTAACGTTAGGGGTACAATCATCCAGCGACGAGAGGATCTGTGTTCCAGCCTCAAATAGTGCTCCCGGTGATGATGGGTGAGTGTTGTCAGGTGTGTGTGTGGGCCAAGGGCGGGAGCCCACAGTGAGCTCCGCCCAGGCAGAGAGGGAGAAAACAGAAACAGCAATTGTAGTCTTGTGGGGCCGACCGGGCAGGCACGGAGACCATGACAGTACCTGCTCCTCGGGTGGGGTTGATGGACATCCAGCCATCGCCTGTGCCTGTTCCGGTTCCCTGGGTGAGGTCAGCCATGACCCTGCCGACTCCTGCACCCGTCTCAGTCCCTCGGGTGGGAGCAGCAGAGGTCCAGCTAGCTCCTGCACCTACACCGGCCCCCAGGGTAAAGGCAGCCAGAGCCCAGCTCGTCCCTGCACCCGTATCTGTTCCTCGGGTGGGGATGGCTGGTGTTCAGCTAGGCCTAGCACCTGTTCCTGTTCCCAGAAGGAGAGCAGCCCAGAGTCAGACACCTGCTCAACCACAAGCGCAACTACCACTACAACTGGCATTTCTGTCCATAACGCAGTCAGTAGCTCAGTTATTAGCACAGTTTCTTGTTTTGTCACCAGTTCAGTCTTTAGCACAGTTAGCAGCTCCATTACCCGCTCAGTCATCCGCTCTGTTACCACCTCAGTTTCTTGCTCCATTGCCTGTTCGGTCACTAGCTCAGTTTACTGCTCAGTTCCCTGTCCAGTTCGCAGCCCAGCTCCCTGTCTCCGCTGGAGGGTCCGAGGGGCCCGTTCAGCCTCCTGTCTCCGCTGGAGGGTCCGAGGGGCCTGTCCAGCCTCCTGTCTCCGCTGGAGGGTCCGAGGGGCCCATTCAGCCGCCTGTCTTCGCTGGAGGGTCCGAGGGGCCCGTTCAGCCGCCTGTCTCCGCTGGAGGGTCCGAGGGGCCCGTCCAGCCACCCGCTGCCCCACCAGCAACCTCATCCGTGTTAGCAGCAGTGTCATCCACGCCGCCACCTGCTGCAGCCTCGGAGTCTCCACCCTCACCAGCTGCATCCTTCGTGTCTCCACCCACGCCGTCGCCTGGTACAGCCCCTGCATCTGCTTCAGCATCGCCTGGTCCAGCCCCTGCATCTGCTTCAGCGTCGCCTGGTCCAGCCCCTGCATCTGCTTCAGCGTCACCTGGTCCAGCCTCTGCATCTGCTTCAGCGTCACCTGGTCCAGCCTCTGCATCTGCTTCAGCGTCGCCTGTGGCTGCCACGCCACCATCTGGTCCTGCCTCGTCTGGTCCAGCCTCGACTGGTCCTGTGCCCACCGGGCCTCGGCCAGTACGCCTGACACTGGAGAGCCGCCGCTGCCTTCCGCGCGGCCGGCCCCCTGAACTGCTCCGTCTCCTTCGCCGCCGCCGCTGCCTTCCGCGCGGTCGGCCCCCTGAACTGCTCCGTCGTCTCCTTCGCCGCCGCCACTGCCTTCCGCGCGGCCAGCCCCCTGACCTGTCTCTACGTTATCGCCGCCGTTGCCTTCCGCACGGCTGGCCTCCAGACCGGCTCTATCACCTGTGTCACCCGCCTGGTCGGCCCCCCGACCATGTGACCCTTGAACTCTTGTGCCTGCGGGCTCCGGGTCGGCCTCCTGATGTGAGAGGGCGTGGCCTGTTGTATTGCCGCCCTCCAGGCCGACCCCCTGAACTTTGTTTGGACTGTTGTCATGTGCTCCTGTGTTTTCTGTCGGCTGTTTTGTTTCCTGTTCTGGGCCCTCCGTCCTGGTCCCCCGCCTCCCGCCCTGGGTGGGTTGTTTTCTGTTTGTCGTGTTTTGGTTCACGGGTTTGGGCTGTCGGGAGCCAGCCCTTGAGGGGGGGGGGGGGTGATGTCATGGTCCTGGGCCATGTGGGCCCAGTATTCTCAGTTTTTGTGTGTTTTGTATTTTATTGCCTAGTTATGCCTTGGTTCCTAGGATTATTTAGTTAAGATGTTCCTTATTTGGTTACCTCCTGTGTGCCCCTGTGTATCTGTGAGCCCTCGTCTCTCCTTGTGTTTTATTCTATGTTTTCCCCAGCCCGTTATGTCTGTGTTTTCCCCGTGCTCTCTCCTCCTGTCTGAACCTCTGTACTTCCTGTTTTACTTTGCCCGTCCCCCGTCAGTGTGGTGTTCACTCCTGCCGTGTCTTGTTATGATTATCAGTGTCACCTGTGTTTCCTGTGTGCTCCCACTTCCCTCGTTAACCCTCTGTGTAATTATGTCTGCGTCTCCCTCAGTTCTGTGTCGCGTTCTCCCTCATGTTGTGTGTGTTCCTCCCTGTTCCTTGGCGAGCTTTGTATTTAGTTTTCCCAGTTTAGTTTTGTATTTCCTACGTTCTGCCTCTCCAGCATTAAAGCTGTGATTTTTGAGTTCATCCCCGAGTCTGTGAGTTTTGCAATTTGGGTCCTCCTCCTGCCTGCCACACAGCGATCCATGACAACCTGAGTGTCAAAGGTTTAAAAAGACTAATCTTGTTCTATGTATCACTTCTACTATTACATTTCAGTGTTTAGCTAGCTTTCACAATACACTGATTGATTTGATTGCCTTTTCTAGTACTTAAATGCTTATTTTTATAAGTATACTAAATTTCAGAAAATGTAACCTTTCTAATTCATTTTCTAATTTCAGCTTGTTCAGGTATTAAGGAGATTCCAATTTTATCCTATTACATCAACTCAAAAGACTCAATTAGGACAGCTGCTCATTAAATGTAATAATCGTAAAACTCAGCCTCTGGTACTAAATAATGTGGCAACCTTTATTCCAGATTAAAGTAGCTGATCAACTGACGAAGTGTCAAAAAAGAAAACAACATTCTGTGTTTGCATTACACACATTTTTTTGTATTCTGTATTGTACGTGTCCGCAGCAAGGATGCAGTCATGAAAAGGGATTACACCCAATACTTTATTTCTTGGCTGCTTCACTTCACCATGTTTTGGGAAAAAAATCTGCTGTGATTGGCTTGCAATAAATCCTGGGATAGGGTGGGCTGCAAAGCATACTGTATATCTGATGCATCCTTCAATTTCAATTTCATTTTTTTTATACAGCACCAAACCACAGCAACAGTCACCTCAAGACGCTTAATATTGTAAGGTAGACCCTACAATAATATATCCCAGGAAAAGGGTCTGCTTTACAGCAGTTTAGGTACTACTAGCTAATTTGAAATTGTGGGTCATTTATTATCTACAGGTGATCTAAAGGCTAATTTAAAGAACCCTTTTCAGGAAAGCTTTGACAACAATGCCTGATCTCAAGAGTGTACACTATTTTGAATGACAGTAAAATACAAACCTTTATTAAATCAAATGTAAATGTAGCCTGAACATCTAATCTTACCACATATTATAGTGTTTAGCCATATTAGTGTTATACTAGAATTCTGTGTTCTACCAAGACTTAAGTTTGCATATTTTTCCTTGGCTTTCCAAAATTAGGACCAAATATTCTGTGAGACTGTCCACATTCTGCTCTTCACTTTTATTTTACGTGGCCACTTTTTCTCTATCTGCTCCCCCTGCTCTTAGGAATTCACCCTTTGCTGAAAAAGATGTGACCCATGAGAGAAATGAAATAGCCAACAGATGATGGGGGCAAACTCAGGTAAATACTCTTTGCTACAGTGTGTGTGTGTGTGTGTTTGCCACTTCCCTCACCCAGCCATTAAAGGACAGACAGTTCCAGACTGGTGCTGCATCAGAAACAAGAGACTCCACCTCTGTCTTGTACATAAACACAAGGAAGGAAGAAAAAAAGCTCTTTAGTCAGTAGAAAAAAAACACTTCAACCCAGCACATAACAGCACTGTGCAGGATTGTCAGCAGACCAGTCTAAAATTCTGTGGGACTTCCAGATAGAGACGGACAAACTGGGCAACCAAATGGACATAGCAGAGAAGGAATAAGGTCATAGTGTAGATGTAGTAATACCAAATGAAAGCTACACCAGGTTGCTTTCATTTGGTAAGGATCACCCTAAGGATGATCAAAAAATACCAGAGCCTGTGGAGAGTGAAGGCAACAGTAGTCCCCGTGGTAAGCACCACACTCGGGACAGTGAAACTCAAACTTTAAAAAGAAAACAAAAAACAACATAACATAATGCAACAATTACATTTTTCACTTGAAGTAATCAGTTGTTTTACAAAAGAAAAACTAAAAACCTTGACTAATTGAAAATGCTTTTGGTTCCCTGTTCTGTCTGGTTGCATTGTACATTAAATGTATCCAGCTCTAGAGTTTCATTGTCAACAAGTTGAGGTTACATTTTGAAAGTATTCGCAGATGCACAGTCTGTCCGATTATAGTGTATTTAAAGTTATACATTGTCAGGGTTTCATACTTGAAGTTATGCAAAGGAAACAGACATACTTTTGTGTGTGTGAATGTGTGTGTGAATGGGTGAATGACTGAATGTAGTGTAAAGCGTTTTGGGGTCCTAGGGACTAAGTAAAGCGCTATACAAATACAGGCCATTTACCATTTACCATACTTTTGTTCTTCACACTGACCTGAAGCCTTTAGCTCATGTAAAAGAACAGCCCACTATTGGTAAGCTGGTAATAGGTGGTATTTATTCACTGTTACCTCTCCTCATGTTATGAGGCAAGCGTGGATTAGTATTATAGAATGAAGAGACAGTTTGTCATTGACGAGCTCCGAAATTTAAAATGAAAATTACCCAAATCAAAAAGACACAGACAGCAGAGGACAGCATGTCAGCATACACAAATAGCGCAAATTACACATTTCATTTGACACATCTACCATTGTGCCATGTTTGCTTTCATGTGCCTGGGAATGATGCTGTCTTGATTTGTCACATTTTCTGTACTAACCTCACTCTGTTTCATTCATGTGTCTCTCTTCATTTTACCCACCTTCAGCTTTGTGATACCCATCAAGTGTGGAATGTTTGATGAATGATGGAATGACGAACTACTGCTTCCATGAATCGGCTAAAATGTCAGGCTCTCCTTCACATGTCATCTTGTACATGTTTTTATGTGAATGAAGAGATGAAATACTATCTTTATCAGTGTCCATGCATGTCAAAAAATGATCAAAATATATTTTATTTTAAGAGCTTTTTCGACAAAAAAAAATTAGATGAGAAAATAGTGGAAATATACACACACTAAAAACAGAGGAGTCTTTCATTTAATGTGGAAGGTCGGTGTGTCATATGAACCTAAATGACATTGAAAAGCGCAGTGATGGACTGTCTGTCAGGTGGAGGGAACTAGTTATGGAGAGCTTTGTCAGAGATGAAAATGACCTTGACTTTGATGATTTAAGGAACAGGGACCTAGTGAAGGCTGTGAGCAGGTGAACTGTCTGGAATTACTTTGGATTTTGTGGATGCTATTGCAGTAGTTAAATATGGATATAATGAAAGCATAGATTAGGTTTTAACCAGCAGGTAAAGAGAGGAATGCACAGAAGTGTTCTGCAAAGGGAAAAACCGTCCTGGTGCTTGTTAAATACAGTAGGCTGTGTAAGCTCATTTCCTTCTCCTTATTTTTATTCTTGCACGCTACTAGAGTTGCTTTGCATGAACAAAAATTGTTTTTCCTCATACTGTGCCTTAATGTAGCTCCTAGGTCACTGTGTTTGGTCAACAGAATGACCTAGGGGCTACATCATGTTTATAAAAACCTTCCTAGAGGCTACATGTTTATAAAAAAAAACTCCACTGTCATGCTCACTGGTAAGCAGAGCACTGTTGTGAATTCTCAAGCAAGCATTTTTAACATTGCTCTCTTATCATTTTGAAACCAGATGTAATGAGTAAGGCATGGATCTGACTTAAAAGCCAAGAATACTGCACACTGAAAAGCTAGTGAATCTAATTTCTTCCATGGCCCAGACTGTGTGGGGTTTGCATGGTCTTTCCATGCCTCAGTGGCCTCCCTCAGTTAAAAGACAGGTTAATTGGTGACTCTAAACTGACCATATCTATGTGTATCTCTACACATAGATAACACACACACACATAGATAACATAGTTAGTCTCACAAGTTCACTTATTCAGTTGGGGCCAGGTAGTTTTGGATAGCTTTTTACTTTGTGAATTTAACATTTCTGTGATCTGAAACGTGTAAGTGTGAGAAAAATGCCAAAGCCTTAGGCAGAGTGGAAGAAAACGAGTGTCAGTAGAAGAGATAATGTTAGAGTGGAAATGTGTACATGAGAGAACAAGTAGATGGAGTGCAGTGTTTAGTTTCTCTGTTGGCTTCAATGACAGGAGGAAGGCAAAGGGAGTGGAGCAGATTAAAATTTAGACTGCTAATTCAAACGGAGAGAGGAGGAAAGTGATTGACAGCTACCTCCAAGGGGATTATGAGTAGGAGTCATGTGGGGATTGTGGGATATGTGGATTGAGTGATAAACTGTAAGAAAGTGAAATAAAAAGTTTAGGTTTACTCCATCATCTTGGTGTGTGTAAGTGTGTGTTGTTGTCTTTCTGGGGAAATAATCCACAATTTGAAGAGCTGCTAAAACCAATGTTCCATAGGCAGTATTGTTTTGTTGGAGAGCACGATCTGTTGCATCAGAGAGTGTAGAGAAGCTCATGTTTTGGAGACGAGAAACTAAATTATTATTAAGTTAGCATTTTAGATTTATTTCATATTTTTGTTTTATTTTTGATTTCATTGATTGATTGATTGATTGATCATACTTTATTCATCCCGAGGGAAATTGGGTTAAGGTTGCCAGACGTGCCAGCGCCATCTTACCCTTCCGACCATACATACATTACACAAACATCACATGGGGAAGACAGGTCAGAGAGGTATAACAATGGAAAATAAACAACATGAGGAAAGACGAGGAGAAAAAAGAACTCCCCCCAGACTGAGCTCCAACAGGGAGATCAGTTTGAGAACAGAAGAAATTACACCTCAGTGCATACAAAAAGCACATGACTATCAATACACCATAGAAACACAAGGCAAGCAACAGGGGCGGGTGTAGACAGCGCATCCGGTCCTGCAGCATGTCTGCACTGGTCCAGTCGACCGCCATCTTCCCCAGGAGGGGACAAGCATCAAAGGCGTTTGGAAAGGGAGGGGGGGATGAGTGTGTATCAGTGTATGTGTATGTGTGTGTGTGTCCAGAGTTCAGCTGAAACAGTGTCCTTCACCCTGCCAGGCTAAGTAAACAGTCTTCCAGCCAACCCAGGTGGCCTTGCATAGGGGAGGAACAGTCTAAGCACAGTCTGTTATCAGGGTGTTTTTGTTCAGCTCCAGCCTTGAGATCACAGCTGGCGCCGAAGTGGTAGCCGCATGAAATGATGGTGGTTTTTACTTTAGTGTGAACAACTCATATGAATTTCAAAGCTGTTCTAACAGTCCGACACTGGTCTCTCAATCTCCCGTTGGAGAGGTTGGAGGTCTCCATGATGTTATCAAACTTACACTCCGTGATGTTGTCATTCTTGTGCTCAAAGAGCAGATTCTGAGAATGCACGACCGCAGTGAGCTTCTCCAAGATGTGATCCAATTTGCGCTCAGAGGTCTTATTTTGAGTGTTCACGGCAGCCGCAAACTTCTCCAAAATCTTATCCGTGCTGCACTCAATGAGCCCATTTTGAGAACTCATGCCTCGTCCCATCGTTTCAATCAGAGTGGGCAGCTTTGTCGGGGTTTCAACAGCCGGTTCCACATTCTTAATTCTTCGATAAGCCAGTGCAAAGCCAGCTCCGATCAGCAAGAACCCTGTTATCATGGTTCCAAATAGGTAGATATCTTCAGCATCTTTGATCAACAGTCCCGCCGGGCACACGACCCTCCAGTTATGCCACCCGTCCATCGTGTATCCGGCTGGGAAAGTACCTCCAGGACACTCAGGCTCACCCGAGCCCAGACTTCTCGTTGAGAAAAGGCTGTCAATTGCATTCAGGGACCAGTTGATCAAATCCATAATTCCTCTTTTAGGTTTTAGAGAACAGACTGTGAGAGAGTGTTCCAGGGAAAAGTAATACAAAAAACACAAGACTAGACAAGGACACAAGAGGCTAAGCAGGGAAGCTAAGGGAGAGGAGGAGGAGGAGGAGGAGGAGAAAAGTACATGGCATTCATAGTTACATTTTCTGTGTTTGACAATTTACAATTTACATCTGTGCTGGGAGCATGACATATGCTCAGTACTTTAATGAGATGAAGCAGACAGATTGATTGTACCCCAGTGTGTTGAAATTTTGCATATGCACAATTTCACTATAACCTGCCTCAAAAGATTATTGAAAAGAGGTCTCTTGTTATGGTGGCACATCATTAGAGAAGTGCCTATTGGTGTACTGGTGTTTTAAACCTGAGTTATTCAATGGAATAATGCATTCAACAGGAACTACTTTTCATGGTAAATGGCACATGATGGTAGCAAGGTATAGTCATTCTAAATGCTGTATAACATTTTTTTTCTATCACACGAAGACAGTCAGTGGGAAACAAGCAGAAAGCATGAACAATTACCATTTCTTTCTTTTCATCTGTAGAGGTCATGTTCTGTCATTAAACATATTTAAAAGACAATGAGGTTACATTAAACTGGCTTGGGAGCATATACACAAACTTCAATCAGCCTGGGATGCATATCAAAAGTTATTGCAGAGAAAACACTAAAAGGCTTTTATATAATGAGCTCATCTTTTAAAGGAACTTTTAAATATTATTAGATCGCATGTGAAGTATGAGATCATTACAGATAGTTAGACTAGATGCAGTCGCCTCACCATCTGTAATGATCTTTTTTGATAGCTAGAAAGAGAGAAAGATAAAAAGAAAGAAATCTGGTCAGGTGGTGTCTGTCTAAAATACACAGGAAAAAACCATCAAAGTCCTTCTGACATGTCATTTGTCACCACACATACACATACATCCAAAGAGAGAAGAGTTCATAGCCAGGTCAGACTCTGAGAAAAAAATCCCCACTGTGAATCCATGTCTTCATTCCAACAAACTTGAGTTTCTTGGTGCAAGTCTGACGGGTAATTCTGTCCTCAAAAGTTCACAGTGTTAAAGGCTTTTAAGTCTGAGGTTAAAATTGGAAATTCAAGTCCAGGTCAGATAAAGGTCTCTGTTATACATAAATATTGATCAGAGATTAATGAGGCACTGGTAAATTCAAATCAATACTCATCAATACTGATGGGACTAGAGTGACGCTAGTTCAAACCAGTTTTGAATTTTGCATAAAGTCATGAATGTTTACTGAAGGCACACTATAATAAATTCATCCTGTCTTTTTTATGGTTAAACAACAATTGTGAATGATAAGCTAATCATACTATCATACTATCAGTGTAAGGGTGTAGCTTTGAAGCACATTATGTAATGAGTGGTCAGCATTAATTGTGCATAGTCATAACTGATAAGGAGATAGATTGGGGGCTGTACAGATAGAAACGTTCACAACAAACACATGTCGAATGTGTTTATTTAGAACGTTTTGGCATTTTTCTTTCTTTTGTTACAGTACTTAAAAAATATTTTAACAAAAAAAGAATGTCTAAACAAAAAGAAAGTGAAAAAAAAAACACAGGTCAGGGAAGTGAGCTGTAGTGTCCTGGAAAGGAATCTGCCTCTTTCCCATTCTCCATACAGTTTTATTAGAAAGAAGGTATATGCCCTATTTCAATTATTAAGTTTAACTTTTGTTAAATCTGGCATTTTAGCAGGCCTTAAAATCAGGTAAATACAACATTTTATGTTGTATTTACCTGATTTTTTAAATTTATGTCATTATTTAACAAAAATGCTAACAAAAGCCAAGCAGTGCGTGAAGAAATAAGTTAACTCTGTAAGTATATTGCTTTCATTTCCATAAGAATTAAGAGGGTAATTTGCAACGAGGCGCTAATGATAAAACACATTTGGTTAACAGATCATCAGCAACTCTATAAAACAGCAAAGTTTGTTACCAAGAGACTCCACTGCCCTACTCGCCTCTAAACCAGGTAATAGAAATTGCTTCCTTTTTCCTCATCTCTTAATGTACAGAGTCTTGCCCTATCTGCATGAAAAGTACACGACTATAAGAACATGACAGTTTTAATGAGAGTGCTAGGTTTTGAATTTTTACTACTTTAAAATGTGCCACTAGTGTGAGTGTGTGTGTCCACGTGTGTGTGTGTGTGTGTGTGTGTGTATAACAAAATGCTACTGAAATTAACCTGAACCCTTGAAGTGTTAGGAATTATTCCAGCCAGAAAAGCCCATCCTCATCAACTTTTTAAATTGGATTTTACCCTCTCTCCATCACTTTATTGTTTTTGTAAAAACATTTCAATTAGACATGCGTGGACTGTATACTGAACTCAGAGGAATTACATTTCTCCATGCATGCATTGACACAAAAAGCTTCAAAGAGCAGTGCTAGCCAGCTTTTATACAAACTAATGGATTTGTTTTTGCTGACAAAGGAGCTGGTATAAGAAAACTGGCACACAAAGGCACAGCAGAATGCTTACATGTTACACACACACACACACACACACTCTCACACACACACACACACACACACACACACACACACACACACACACACACACACACACAGGTAAGCAAGTTGAAACAGGAACACTTATTTTATTTATGGGAACCAAGTAAAATAAGTCAATTAAATAAAAACACAAAAAAATTATAAATTTTCCTTGATAGTTTTCCGAGGGCTAACAAATGAACTTTTAACAAGATGAGTAGAGCCATTTTTTCAAAAATTTTTTTATCAGTAGCATTGTTATTACCTCAATATTTGAAAGTGGAAACTTTATAAAGTCTGGTGGTTAATTTTCGGAGGTGCATGATTTTCTTTATTTCAAAAGCAACTGGCTATTTACTACATTCATCTTTGATTCTAGTGCAGATTTCAGTTGTTGGAACTCGGGGAAGTGTTTTCTGTGCATGTTCTCAGTTATTCAGGTCATGGTAGAAAGTGACTGGAGTTTGCGGATGATCTAATATCCTCGTGTCGATGTTGTTCCCACGTCATCATAATAAATGTTGTTCCAGGTTCAACATTGCAAGTGACCAATCACATTGTTGTGACATCATACTTTTGCAAGCCAAGCGATTCATTCATTTATGAAATTCCAATGTTGCAAGGACAATATGTACAGGGAGTGCAGAATTATTAGGCAAATGAGTATTTTGTCCACATCATCCTCTTCATGCATGTTGTCTTACTCCAAGCTGTATAGGCTCGAAAACCTACTACCAATTAAGCATATTAGGTGATGTGCATCTCTGCAATGAGAAGGGGTATGGTCTAATGACATCAACACCCTATATCAGGTGTGCATAACTATTAGGCAACGTCCTTTCCTTTGGCAAAATGGGTCAAAAGAAGGAATTGACAGGCTCAGAAAAGTCAAAAATAGTGAGATATCTTGCAGAGGGATGCAGCAGTCTCAAAATTGCAAAGCTTCTGAAGTGTGATCATCGAACAATCAAGCGTTTCATTCAAAATAGTCAACAGGGTCGCAAGAAGCGTGTGGAAAAACCAAGGCGCAAAATAACTGCCCATGAACTGAGAAAAGTCAAGCGTGCAGCTGCCAAGATGCCACTTGCCACCAGTTTGGCCATATTTCAGAGCTGCAACATCACTGGAGTGCCCAAAAGCACAAGGTGTGCAATACTCAGAGACATGGCCAAGGTAAGAAAGGCTGAAAGACGACCACCACTGAACAAGACACACAAGCTGAAACGTCAAGACTAGGCCAAGAAATATCTCAAGACTGATTTTTCTAAGGTTTTATGGACTGATGAAATGAGAGTGAATCTTGATGGGCCAGATGGATGGGCCCGTGGCTGGATTGGTAAAGGGCAGAGAGCTCCAGTCCGACTGAGACGCCAGCAAGGTGGAGGTGGAGTACTGGTTTGGGCTGGTATCATCAAAGATGAGCTTGTGGGGCCTTTTTGGGTTGAGGATGGAGTCAAGCTCAACTCCCAGTCCTACTGCCAGTTTCTGGAAGACACCTTCTTCAAGCAGTGGTACAGGAAGCAGTCTGCATCCTTCAAGAAAAACATGATTTTCATGCAGGACAATGCTCCATCACATGCATCCAAGTACTCCACAGTGTGGCTGGCAAGAAAGGGTATGAAAGAAGAAAAACTAATGACATGGCCACCTTGTTCACCTGATCTGAACCCCATTGAGAACCTGTGGTCCATCATCAAATGTGAGATTTACAAGGAGGGAAAACAGTACACCTCTCTGAACAGTGTCTGGGAGGCTGTGGTTGCTGCTGCACGCAATGTTGATGGTGAACAGATCAAAACACTGACAGAATCCATGGATAGCAGGCTTTTGAGTGTCCTTGCAAAGAAAGGTGGCTATATTGGTCGCTGATTTGTTTTTGTTTTGTTTTTGAATGTCAGAAATGTATATTTGTGAATGTGGAGATGTTATATTGGTTTCACTGGTAAAAATAAATAATTGAAATGGGTATATATTTGTTTTTTGTTAAGTTGCCTAATAATTATGCACAGTAATAGTCACCTGCACACACAGATATCCCCCTAAAATAGCTAAAACTAAAAACAAACTAAAAACTACTTCCAAAAACATTCAGCTTTGATATTAATGAGTTTTTTGGGTTCATTGAGAACATGGTTGTTGTTCAATAATAAAATTATTCCTCAAAAATACAACTTGCCTAATAATTTTGCACTCCCTGTATAATGCTTACCGTTTATGACAGAACTAAGTTCCTGAAATGCAATGAATTCAAATTGCTGGATTGGCGGACAGAGGCGGTTTCTTGCAAGTTAAGTAGATTTTTTTGGGGGAAAAAGGCGTTTTTTTTCCAAAGTTGCAACAGTATGACGTCACAACAATGTGATTGGTCACTTGCAATGTTGAACCTGGAACAACATTTATTATGATGATGTGGGAACAATACCGACACGAGGATATCAGATCATGCGCAGTTTGCACTGGTCATGTAGGAACACAGATCATGACAATGAACTCAGACTCCCCGGCTGGCAGTGATAATGCAAAACAAGTCAAATTTATTAGGGCTGATGTCCAAAACAAAACTAAGACAATCACACAAAAACAAAGGGAAATAGGAAACCCCTAAGAAACCTGAACTAAAAAAAATAAAAGTAGAGATGCTAGAAAACAGGAACACAAGGGGGAGACTGAAACAATATATACACAGTGTATAGTGTGGTTAGGAAAAGTGGAGACACATGGATACACAGCTGGAGCAAATAGGCATAATAAAACAGGGGAAGCAAAGCTGAACATAATGCACACGAGACAAGAGACTGTCACAATAGGGAAAGGAGGGAGGAGACAGAGACAAGACTAGGAAAACAAAGAACATCACTCTCTCTGATGAACAGAGAGAGTGACAAAACAAACAGGAACTAAGAAATAAAAACATAACAAACCTGGGTCAAAGACCAAGGACCATCACACAACTTTTTTGAAGACATTTCATATCCTGCCCAGGAGGCTTCTTCAGGTCCAAAATCAAGTGTTGGAAAGGCTCGGGTATTTAAACTCCAGTGGTGGTTGTTCCTTGAGAGGGTCAACCATCAAACATGTGTCTCGTCACATGAGCCAAGGTGTGAAAAAGGGAGGTTTCTGGTGAAAACACTGTGAGACTTTGGTTCGCTCTATCATGTGGGCTATTGAGGTCAACTGAAGCAAGGTGTGCATGTGAGTTGAGGCACCTGGGAAGGGATCTCAAAACTGCATTATAGGTAGCAGAGAGTTGGCATCATAAGCCACCCCCTCTTTTCAATGATGGTCCTTCTGGAAGAGTGCTCAGAGAATGTGCAGACCAGCTGACAGATTATTTTTCATGGCACTGTAGATATAGATGTTGTAAGCTAATGCTTCATTGAAAAAGACGAGTGAGCCTAAAAAGGTTAAAAAGTTTAAGGTGTGCTCTGTTTAACCCAGTGAACCCCTAAAATGGAATGGAAGTATATGTTTTCTTTAAATAATAAAAATAAAAATGATACATTTTATTATTGACTTGATTTAACCACTTTGCACCACTCTGACAGGAAATCTAACCTTAAAAATGTGACACTTAATCAACTAAATCAATTGATTCAATATGTCTCATTTAACAAAACTAAATTGTTTGCACTTATCAGATTCTGTCAAAAAATAATAATTCTGAGGTAAGTTCCTAGTTAATCACAGCTAACATGTCCACAAGACCTCTGCCTTGCCTCTATGCAGACCTCTCTGTGTTGACTGCATTCAAATGGCCAGTAGATTAGTTAAACAGCGCCAAATCTAGAAGGCCATCTGGGTCACAGTCTCTTCATCTGGCAGTTTTTTCACTGCCAGAAACTGCCTTATCTCTGCCCTCAGAGTGAAACAGGACAGCATAGGGCCCTGGCCAAGTGAACAAGTGTAACTGTGATAAAACACATCTGCTTTTTCTGCTTCCAGGTCTGAGAAGAGCTGGCTCAGATGTATCTGATTGAGTGCTTTTACACATATAGAGTTCCCTACCTTAATGAAAATGGTCATGACATGTCATGTATTATGGACTCTGGGTTTATTGATGAATAATGCAGCAGGGTTTAATCAGATTGCCTCTGAGCTTGCTTACCATCCTGCAAACCTTATTTCCTCTCTTTTTCTCCTTGATGCTCAAAACATCATGTTTTTCTTAATCCATTAAGTTGACCAATTAAGGTGTTCCCTATTTTCTGTCATAGGATATCACATAATTAACTTGGTTTACAACTTTCCATCCATCTATCCATCCATTCTCTTCTGCTTAACAAATTCAAGGTTTTGTATTCCAAAAACTGGGATGCTGTTGAATGTTGAAATGTTGAAAACAAAACAAAAAAACAAAAACTCAATACCATGTTTAGATATTTAAGTCACAATAAAACGCAGAAAAAAATGAATATGTTTAAACTGAGAAAACATACCATATTAACAAAAAAAGCCACTTTTGAGTTTGCAGCAACAGCTTCAAAAAAGTTGGCATGGGACAATAATAGATTGAGAAAGCAATTGGAACTAAAAGAAAACAGCTAAATTACAACTAATTAGTGTCAGGGTTCCTGGCTCGTTGACCTAGTGTTTTAATCTATTCATCCATCCATTTTCTTCAGCTTATCCAGGGGAACACCGAGGTGTTCCCAGGCCAGCTGAGAGATATAATCTCTGCAGCGTGTCCTGGGTCTGCCCCGGGGCCTCCTCCCGGTGGGACATGCCTGGAAAACCTCACCCAAGAAGCGCCCAGGGGGCATCCTTGTCAGATGCCCGAACCACCTCAACTGGCTCCTTTCGATGTGGAGGAGCAGAGGCTCTACTCTGAGCCCCTCCCGAATGGCCAAACTTCTCACCCTATCTCTAAGGGAGAGGCCAGCCACCCTTCGGAGGAAACCCATTTCCGCTGTTTGTATTCGCGATCTTGTTCTTTCGGTCACTACCCACAGCTCATGACCATAGGTGAGGGTAGGGACGTAGATTGACCGGTAAATTGAGAGCTTCGCTTTTACGCTCAGCTCTCTCTTCACCACTACAGACCGGTACAGCGTCCGCATCACTGAACAAGATCCTCAGATACTTAAACTCCTCCACTTGGGGCAGGGTCTCATCCCTGACACAGACTGGGAACTCCACCCTTTTCCGGCTGAGGACCATGGCGTCAGATTTGGAGGTGCTGATTCTCATTCCCACCGCTTCACACTCAGCTGAGAACTGTTCCAAGGCGAGCTGGAGGCCATCACCTGATGAAGCCAACAGGACCACATCATCTGCGAAAAGCAGAGATGAGAAAGCCTTCCGCCACTTGGCTATGCCTAGAAATTCTGTCTATAAAAATTATGAACAGAATCGGTGATAAAGGGCAGCCCTGGCGGAACCCATCACCCACCAGGAACGAGTCCGACTTATTGCCGGCTATGTGGACCAAGCTCTTGCAACAGTCGTATAAGGACTGAATGGCCCGTAGCAATGGGCCAGACACCCCATACCCCCCGAAGCACCCCCCACAGGACCCCCCACAAGGGACACGGTTGAATGCCTTCCCCAAGTCCACAAAACACATGTAGACTGGTTGGGCAAACTCCTATGCGCCCTCGAGTATCCTCGAGAGGATAAAGAGTGTTTTCAGTTCTGGACATTTTGTCACTGTTTATTTTCACATGTATGTTTCCTGTTTTATTGTGTTGGTCATCTGTCTGTGTGCAATATGTTTAGTTCTACTTCCTGTGTCATCAGACTTTGTTCAGCCGTGTTCTCACCTGTTTCCATTCATCATCATTATCCAGTGTATTTAAGCCCTTAGTTTCCCTCAGTTCCTTGTCTCGTCATTATCAATTTCATATGTGTGTTTTCGGTCCAGTCCGATTGTTCAGTTTAGTTCAACCTTTCATGTTCTATCCATCCTGTCTTTATAATAAACATAATGCACAAAGCATAATGCATAAAGCCATATCTAATCCCTGAGTATCAGCACATCTTCGAAGGTAGTCGGCTGGCTCTGGGGGTTCCTTAAAGGCACCATACTCCTCCTCCTGCTGCTCCGTCTGCATGCGAGCCTCCTTGCTGATCTCCGGCTGATCACTCTCCCGCCTCTCCAGTCTTCACTTGTCCACCTGCCTCCTCACTCACCAGCTCTTCTGTCTCGGTGTAGCTTAGCAGCTCAGCCTCCTATCTCGGCTTGTTGGTGGCTCAGTCATCCAGTCACTCCACTGTCTCCGCCAAGAGGAGGTGAGGCTCCGATCATCGCCACTCTTCTCATGTGGAACAGTTCCCCAGGGTGAGTCAGATTTTTTCCATCCTGCTTATCACAAGCCAAAGACTGCTGTTCAGTCTGCTGACTATTCAACATTCCATTAGCCCAGCAAAACCTACGACTGTTTATTATCAACCAACTTCAATAAAAACTGTCATTATAGACACTTACACCTCCAAATCTGATCACTTCTCTCATCCTGTATTCGTCCCAGAACCTGTCTCTCGGCCTGTTCCTGCTTGCAGGATGGCTTGTACCCTGCCTACCCCTGCACCCCTGGACATTATTCTGCTAGCCACAGCTAGTCCATAATGAACACCATGTTCGAACGTAAGTGTGTCTGGCACCAGAATACACTATAGGGTGCAAGTTGGTAATTAATTATATAGTCACGTTGTCACGGTCGGACGGTCCTCCCTAGGCGACTTGGGTTTTGGTGTGTGTTTTTTCTCCTGTTTCTCCTCTCTCCCAGCCGTGGGGTTTGTTTTTTATGGAAGTTCACGCTTCAGGAGAGGGCGTGGCAAGGACGGAGGCTCCTCCACACGGCTGTCGACTCACCTGCGCTTGTTTACCCTGCCAGCTGCTTCTAATCAGCCTCCATCTTAGAGCTGTAGGCGGTCGGACACGCCGTCGGGGCTGAAAGCTGACAGCTCAGAGACTCCGATGCATCGGTGGGTCTGTGCTTTGTGTTTGCGTGTTTTTTCTTTGCGCTAGATTCTGAAATTGCAGTTTTGTCTGTCTCCAACCAAGATTGACTGAACCAGCAGCAAAAGAAGATCCAAACTACGCTTCACATTTCACTTCACATAAACATTGTCATGAAATCCCTCTTACTTTTGCTGTTTGCTTCCACCACAGTACTTCAAGAACAGTTTCCCATCTAAAAATCTCTGTTTTCCGCATTATTCGCTTACTTATCACCCACAAGTCTACCATTTTGTATAGCGCTGTCGACTGCTGTGCTTTTTTTTTTTAATCTAACTGATTTCAGAGCAGAAAGCCTCATTTCTGCTGTTCAATACTGAAGAAATGCAAACTTTTTAAAATTATGCAAAATTGCAAAATGCTTAGCTGTGTCTCTACTGAAACCTCTGTAACTTTGCTTTCCTTCACTACAGCAACATCAGGTAATGTTCATATGTTGATTCATGGTTTTCTTCTGTTTTTTTTTGTTTTTTTTCTTCTTTTGTGTTCCATTTGAATCTTTAGCCATCAGAATTGTTGTCTTAAGGCCAAGAAAGATGCCAAGTGGATTTATTTTACCAAGTGGATCATCATGGCCTTGCCATATTGGTCCATTTGATTGACCTTTATTATAATTATGTATTTATTTTATTTCAGTTGCTACAAACGGGACAGACATGACTGGGGGACAGGACAGGGAGAAAGAATGAAAGAAAGAGAGGGAGAGAAAGAAAACCAAAGGGGAGAAGAGACGGTGAGAAGGGGGGGGGGGGGGAGAAAGAAAAAAAAAACACAAACAAAACACCTGGATCACCTGTATGGAGAAAAAAAACAGAAGAGAGAGCAAAGAGCAACATAATAAAAAAAACAGCACCTTCACAATAAACTAGCTAGCAGTAGATAAAAGTAGATATTAAATAATAAACGATATTGTGCAGCACGCAAGATAGACAGCCCACAATGTGCTGTGAGGCAGCAGCCAAGAAAGGTGTAGTCCGCGTCTGTGAACAACCGTGTGCACACCTGTGTTGATCAGCATGCTTGTATTCCGAAGGTTTCTCCATGTAATGATCTGCTAGGGAGTGTTCAAGGTTCAAGGTTCTTTATTTGTCACATGCATAGTTATACAAGTATAACACACAGTGAAATGTAGCCTGACACGCTCCTCGACATGTGCAAAAATTGGGGGGGGGGGGGGTGTAGAGGAAGAACATTATATATATATATATATATATATATATATATATAGTATATACACTGGGTGAATGTGCAGTAGTAGCAGCAAGCAGGTGAATTCTATACATTAATATGAATAGACATCTGACTATTTTACAGGATAGACAATATAAACATATTTAAAATTAAAGGAATTGAAATGTACATTGTGCCTTGGTTTAGAGTGTCTGGAAGAGAGTCCTGTCTCAGTCAATTATAGATGATGTGAGAGGGCGGGTGTGTGTGTTTAGGGCCCGGATGGCTTGGGGATAGAAGCTCCTCTTGAGTCTCTCTGACCTTGCCCGGAAGATGCGGAACCTTCTACCAGATTGCAGAAGTTGGAACAGTTTGTTGCCTGGATGGGACGGGTCCTTCAGTATCTGCGCTGCTCTAGTCCGGCATCTCCTGGTGTAGGTGTCCTGAAGCGGGGGGAGAGCAATCCTGCAGCAGCGTTCTGCTGTACGGATCACTCTCTGGAGAGCTTTTTGGTCCTTCACACAGCTGTTCCCAAACCACGATGTCATGTTCTGTGTGAGGATGCTCTCCACAGCGCCTGTATAGAAAATCCTGAGGATCTTTGGAGAGACCCTGAACTTCCTCAGTTGTCGTAGGTGATACAGGCGCTGCCTAGCCTTTTTGGTCTGGACCTGAATGTGGGCAGCCCATGTCAGGTCTGAGGAGATGTGGACACCAAGATACTTGAAGGACTGCACCCTCTCCACTGGAGCTCCATTGATGATAATGGGCTTGTAGTCACCAGCTCCTTGGTCTTGCTGACGTTCAGCTGGAGGTGGTTGTCCTGGCACCACGATGCCAGATTCTTCACTTCATCCATGTAGGCCGCCATGTGGGGAGCCATAGCCCCGTCCACCAGGGTATGAAGCAGGTATGGAGGAGATCCAGGCCCCAGATATCCAGAGGCCCCAGAGTACAAGGACCCGAGGAGGACCACCAAAGGGGGGGAACCGTGCCACCCTCCTGGGAAGAGCTGAGTAGAGCCCCAAAGGAAAGGTCACCCCGCAGCTACGGATCAGAGGCCAGAGGGGGTTGCAGTGGCGTGCCCGCGGGCTCTGCCGGCAGCCAGCTGTGCCAGAGCGAACCGAGATTCAGGCCCAGAGGCCAGAGGCCTGAGGGCATCCCACCCCCCGGAAGGAGCCCAGCCGGGCCACAGGCACCTGGCCCCGCCAATGAGCCAC
This sequence comes from Diplotaxodon limnothrissa, assembly GCF_057381915.1. Taxonomy (NCBI): domain Eukaryota; kingdom Metazoa; phylum Chordata; class Actinopteri; order Cichliformes; family Cichlidae; genus Diplotaxodon; species Diplotaxodon limnothrissa. The sequence continues at coordinate 17,285,614 of NC_140597.1, forward strand.
CAGGAGTGAGCCGGTACATACATGAGCGCCCAGCCCCAGACGACAAGGACCACCAACACACCAACGTCTGAGGGCATCAACCACCAGCAGGGAGTGTGGTGAGGGGAGATAGGCCTCCGTACTTTAAAGGGCCTGAGATGTACCCAGAGAGGTTGAGTCTAAGACCCAACCTGACATATAGACACAGACGAACAGGCACACGGGGACACAGACGTGCATTCCCACCCCATATGCACCACCAAATACTCGGCACTCACCCAACGTGTAGACAGACACAAATAGACACTGCACAGACAGTCGCACTCCCCAAACATACTCTATATCCCAGGTCCAGGTACCCCCGCCCTCAGAGGGGCAAGCCGCACCTAGACCCAGGACATGTAACCCTTCTCTCTGGGGTGGAGGCAAGCGGACCACCTCCTTATCTGCAGTAGCGGGGAGGCCCCGCATCCCAGACCCCAGTCTGACGGCCAGCACCTCCTCCCAGCCCCCCAGCCCTGACGGCTAACAGAACCGGCTGAGTGAAGACCTCAAACCTCCCTACGCCCGCTCATATGTAGTGTTGCTGTGTGCTGTTCTAAAGTGCATTTAAAACTCAGGAGAGCATGGTACTAGCTTCCTCTCAGAGAGCAGCACGGCTCCTCCCGAAAACCCTTAGTGTCTAAATGCATTTAAAATTGAGGGTAGGGCACCAGCGCCAGAGGTGGGTTGGAGTACACCGACCATCCTCTGGATGCTGTAAATCGTGCCCACCCACAAGGCCCTATATGTATGTGTTATGTGAGAGTGTGAGTAATGTGGATGTCTAGGTTGCAGAATAAAACTGAGGCACAGGCGGGGGAGTGCCTCCCCTGCACCCTGGTGACATACCTGCACCCCAAGCCCTGCGTGTGTGGGTTGGTGTGGTAGAGCGGAAATAGGGAGGCAGCTGAGGATGGGGAGGGAAGAAAGGCAGGGGCAAGCGGCCCCTCCCTGGGGCCAGCTCCCCCGCTGACCCCAGTAGGCACCTCCACACTCTGGAACCCACCAGGGCGAGGGGGCCCAGGCCCATCCGGACCGGGGCCCGCAGCAGCAGCAGCACCGCCCAGCCCCACAGAGTCCGGGGCAGCCCACCCGACTCCATCCCAGAGAAAACTGCACCCACCCCATCATCCAATCATCTCCCAAACTACACAAGACAATAGACACCCAGGTTGAGTTCATTCTCCACCTCTCCTATATCTCTCGCCCCACCTGCAGAGTGAGCTCCTGTAGTGAGGAGACCACCTGCAAAGATATAACAACCTCCCCACCAGTTAGAGAGCCCCCTAGTAGGGCCGATGCACCAGAGGTCCCCTGCACTGGGGCTGAGCCCCCCTGCACCCACCCGCCCACTGCTCCGGCAACACAACAGCCAGGACCCAAGCCCCCAAGGCCCGGCCAGCACCCCAGGCCGGGGGGCGGAGCACCCCCAGACCCCTAAGCCTCCACGCCCGTCCCGGACCCTCCCAGGGGCAGCCAGGCTACCAGGCCAGTAAGCAACGTCCGCCAGCACAGACCCTCCCCCATCTCTGCTGTACGCAGCCACAAGGAAAACACCATCCAAGAGCCCCAGAGCTCCTAACCAGGTCATGGCCATATCCCCCAGGTTAGTCCCTGTAGGGAAACGTCCCTAGGGACTCCCCAGACGCCCTAAGGCCGTCCCTACCCCCATATCAACCACAATAGCGAAGGCAGGACCAAACCATGACCCCCACCCCCACTAGGTGATGAAGCCGATCAAAGGAGCCCAAAGGGATTGATCAAATGTGATGGCAGATGTTGTATCAAGACTAATGTGATCTATTAGATGGTTTCTATATTGGTTAGAATTAAGATTATTTTTATTTTTCCAGTTAATGAGGACCATTTTCTTGGCAATGCATAGGGCCGTAAAAACAACGTGGGCTGTGTTTATTTCTGCAGTGACCTCATCCAAGTTGCCCAGCAAGGATACTAAAGGGGAGGCTGGAATGTTACATTTCAGACACTTTGATAAGTCTTCACATATCTCACGCCAGAATTTCTGAACTGGTGGACAGAACCAAAGAGCGTGGATGTAATTGTCCGGTGCATTTGCTGTGCAGTGTGAGCAGTTGTTGGAAGGCGTATAGCCCATCTTGAACATCCTATGACCAGTATAGTGCACTCTGTGTAATATTTTGTATTGTATTAATTGCAAACTGGGATTTCTGATGCATTGAAAGGTTTTTAAGCATATCTGAGACCAAAGGATTGGGTCTAAGTTGATTGATAAATCTGCTTCCATTTTGCAATAGGAAGGGATATTGATTCATCTATTTTAGAAAGTGTTCTGTATATTTAAGATAATAATTTTGGGGGTTTTAGACTAAAAAAGTTGTACCACACTTGGTGGTGTTTGTAATTCAGCTTCACTGGGATTACATTTCTTTTTTACTATGGATTTAATTTGTTGATATTCCAAAAATCGTTTCTTGTTGATCCCATATTGTGTAACTAGTCTGTCAAACGAAATAAAGTCTGTTCCTTCCCACATATGTTCCAAGTATCCTTTGCAACTCCAATCTGGAAAGTTTATCATATTATTGTTTTGTAATACTGTATGTCCGGATTGTTCCAGATAGGTGTACGTTTGCATGGGATTAATGAAGACTCTGTCATTTTTAGAAACTCCCACCATGCTGTCAGAGAACAGCTAATATTGATGCTTTTAGAGCATTCATGTCGTTTGATGTTTGAGCTGATAAATGGTAGGTCTGAAATTTCTAGGTTATTACATAGTGCCTGTTCTACATCTATCCAAGGCTCATCTAAGAGGGTGTGTTTAAATCATCTAGAGATGAACTGAAGCCTGTTGGCTAAAAAATAGTGATTAAAATTAGGCAGATCTAATCCTCCTTTATCCTTGGTCCTTCTGTTTTTATTTTTAAAATCTCCTTCATGTTGTCCTGTGTTTTATGCTCTGTTACTTTGACACAAAGGCATCTGCTGTGATGCTTACACCCCTGATAAAGTCTCACAAGTGTCAGCTTTCTTTTTATTGATATACAAATATGGATATGTATTGATAAATGATCAGAATTATAATATTATTGACTGTCTGAGGAAAATTTCCCCGATTCAAATAGAACCGATCGAATCATGGATCGAATCGGGACCTTGTGAATTGGAATGGAATCAAATCAGTGACGATACCCAACCCTCCATATTCGTCTTTCACTTCTGTCAGCTGTGTTTGTCCTTACCTTTAACCTAAAAATGTCCTATCTTCTTTCTTCTAACTCTTCATCACTTTACACACATCGCCCTTTTGGTTCAGTGCTAAAGTACAAGTGAAAAGGGAACCTCTTACCATATCCTCAGTGGACCTTTATCCTTCTTGTCCTTTTCTGTCTACATCACATCTCAAATATTTCCCACTCCCACCCTCCCTGCAGACACTCTCTCTCTCACACACACACACCTACACTCACACACATGCGCATTTTTTTAAGTCTCCATCTCTGCTGTCTTACTTCCCCAAAGTCAAATTTTGTTTTTTCACACTTCAAGGCCAGTTGTTCCTCCAGAAATAATTCTACTCCAGCACAGTTTGTTTCCCATTAACAGCACAGCCTCTGCTTTGCTAGTGATCCCCAATGTCTTCTGTAACCTTCATAACTGAAAGGGGAAAACCTTGCAGAAATGTCTGATTTATAAAGAAAACAGCCTGAATTTATTGAAGTTTTAATGATGATGATAATGCACTTTGATTTTTGGAAGCCTTAAACTCCATATCACTATGTACCCTTTAAACTCGGTCAAAAATAGAAAAAGTTAAAAGGTCAACAATGGTCAAAGGAGAATAATTCAAAACAGGAAAATCAGTTTCCCCACGTAGTACCCTGCTTTTCTATTTCTTTCCACCTCCACCCATCACCTACAATGTCTTTCCCTCCCTTACTCCTTCAAAGCTCAAGGTCGAGAATTACTCAAAGATACTGTTGGGTTTTAACAGTTAGCCTCCCTTCAGTGTATTTGCATTCAACTGAAATTTGAATCGGTGCCCATGTGGGTGTTAAAAGGAATAGGAGCAGATATAAGTAATGTGCTCCCACACAGTAACAAAACTTTAAGTGGTGAAGAAATTCATGGTGCCAAAGCAATTCCAATAGTCATATATCAAAGGTGGTCTGCTGACTTTAATTGGAGAACAATTCTTTTCAGAGAAGATAGAATATGACTAGCAATTGCATAGAATTGCATGGTTCACACAGGCAGACTACTATCCTTTTGATATGTTTAAGCCCCTGGTTTATTTGAAGACAGAAAAAAGTCAGATCTCTGAAGGTTATTTGTCTATGTTTGTCAATGTTTGAAAGATCAGAATCAGAATACTTTATTAATCCCGAAGGAAAAGATTAATAAAGTATGAATGCAGAGTAAGTTTTACTTATTTTTCTGAAGTCTAACAATCTGAACTCGTGGTACATCAGGCATAATATTAGGACCACTGACAGATAAAGTGAATAACAATGATTATCTCTTCATCATGGCACCTGGGAAGCATGTGAATATTTTGTTCTCAAAATTAATGTTAGAAGGAGGAAAAATGAGCAAGCAAAAGGACTTGAGAGAGAGTTTGACAAGGAACAAATTGTGATGACAAAGGTCAAAAAAGAAATGTTCGTGTAGGATACTACAACATTACAGTGAACAAAAGTTGAAGGAAAAAGACAAGGCAACTGGAAGATAACAACTAGAGAATAGAATAGAAAGTCCATTAATTACATTGTACATGTACTGTAGGAGCCATTCTTGGGTTAATACCTTATGTGGTCGCTAGAGGTCACCTTTTTCTGTTTTGATCATGTAAAGGTATTTAAGGTAGACGCACGTAATCAGGGTCAGGTGTGTCATTGATTGTAAGAAGGCAAACAGTTTGTGACCGCTGCGCTGTTATGTTAAGATGATATGGGGATAAAGACCAAAAAGGACAAGATAAGTACTGCTGGAGTTATTGGACATTTTACTTAATTCATACATACCAGTGACATCGCATCACCCCCATTAACGACCACCTCAGCGGTTTCAAGCGTAGGCTTAGCCTCTACATTAGAGTCACAAACTCGCTTTTCTTTGGGGAAAAGTTTGTGCCAACTGTGCCGCGTGTTTTGGGGACTTGGCGCAAACAGGACAATTAAATCTGAGTGATCGATCGTCGTGGAGAGCTGAATGCCATTTGGAAAAAGTTACCGTGGAGGGTTCACGAGGAGCGGACAGCTGGACTATCGCTCTATCAGCTGACGACGTGGAATTCCTGGCGACTGTTCCGTGGATGTTGGAGAGGACTCAGAATTCTTCATCGGAATCAGTACAGCGCCCAACGCAAGGTATGAGTAGCGCTACTAATAAATGGCCATTTATAAAAAGTGTGCACACTTATTCAAGAAGACGTAATTCTAATGCATTGGTGGTGAAACATAATAAATCTGATTTATAAACATAAACCCTCAATACTTGGTAAATATTTGAGTTTTGGAATATTTGAACTATGGTCACAAATAAAGCTGCTGACAGGCCCCCTGAGCCTGCTGCAGAATCAGCTGTGCAAAGTAGCAACGCCAACAAGGCTGGGACGCATCCAGAAAAGGAAAAACGAGTGGTGAAATTGACTGCTAAGGCACTTGCAGAGAGACTGGACAGACTGCAACGTGATAGAAAAACTAAATTAAATAAAGCTAATAATTTAAAAGAGAGTATAAGGGTCTCAGTGGAAAAAAACCGAAAAATTCTCAACAATGAACAGTTGCATAAAGAATATAAAAACTTTATGGACGAGATGATAAGTAATGGATATGCAGAGCAAATACCTTCACACCAGCTGTCTTGCGAAAATGGAAAGAAGTGATATATTCCTCATTACGCAGTTTATCATCCCAGAAAACGATCTATAAGAATTGTATTTGACTATGGGGCATCATTCCAGGGGACATCATTACACAAGCAGCTCTTACAGGGTCCTAATCTCACAAGTACATTGCTTGGGGTTTTGCTTAGATTTCGACAGGATCCAGTCGCATTTATGGGTGACATAAAGGCAAGGTTTTATCAAGTTAAAGTTGCCAAAGAGGACAGAGACTTTCTGCATTTTTTGTGGTGGCCAGATGGAGATCTGAGCAAGGACATAACTGAGTTTCGAATGACCGTTCATCTGTTCGGTGCAGTATCTTCCCCGAGCTGCGCCAGTTTCGGTTGAGAAAAACGGCTGAGGACAATCAAACTGAATTCCTAGACAAGGTATGTGAAACGCTAAAAGAGAACTTCTATGTGGACGACTGTTTAAAGAGTGTGGCCTCCACCTCAGATGCTGTTGATTTGGTCAAAGATCTTTCAGCACTCTGTCAAAGGGGAGGATTTACACTGACCAAGTGGGTCAGTAACAATCGCACCCTGTTGCAAAGTATCTCAGAGGAGCAAAGGGCTAAAGACTTGAAAGAATTAAATCTTGACAGAGACAAACTTCCGGTAGAAAGAGCTCTGGGCTTGCAGTGGTGTGTGGAAAATGATACATTCAATTTCAAAATGGATGTTCCTCAAAAATCCTGTACTAAGCGTGTGATGTAGCATAACTTAAGCAGCAAGGAAGGTGATAAGTAAATAGCATTAGCAGATGATTGAAGTTCTTTTAAGCATATTTTATTGCTAGCATCTCCCTTTTACCATAAAACAATCAATCAGGCATGCAAAAATCCCACTGGCTTTATACAAGACTTTGCCCACACCTGACCTCGTTAGTCCCTACCATTGAAACAAAATAGGTCAAACCAAATAATACAATTCTAAACAAAGAACAGGAATAAAGTCATGCATGAAACTGACAAACTCATTTACTCAACTAAATAGTTTGTAAAGTAAAACACTGCATACAATATAACTCAAAAGGCTACTTTAAAGAAAACAAACAATACTATACAAAATGAAAAACCCTCCATTTGGTTACACCCAGTGATGCAATCATTGACCTCATGACCCTATATAAACAGGAAGTAGTGGGCGGCCCTTCCCATACATCTGTCTCACATATAGGACCTGAATGCACAACATGGACACCATGGTAAGTATAACCAAAGCAACATAAAGAAACATAATTTACCAGACATGTGCCTGTAAACAGAAGAGAATTCAGATGATCTGATGGTTAGTAGTGTTTGCTTTAAAACACATGCATAGATGTAAAGAATGTAACTACTGCTACCACAAACAAAACCCGGGATATTGTGTGTTAAGAGAAGTTACACCAGCAATGTCTAAATTAAAGCATTATGGCTGACTGTAAAATAACAGAACACAAAATAACAATATATGCAAGTGACAAATGGCAAATTAATTCCGTTCTAGCCACTTTGTCACAAAGCGTGGAATGTTATCAATATGTTACAGGAAAAATGATTCTATGTTTCTTTACCTTCTTTTAAATGTACAAAGATGCCCTTTGTCTATGGTTAGATTAGTTTAGAATTATCCTTTTAGACTTTCCCAGCAAAGACATATTGTTTTGGGACATATTGTTTTAGATTGTTTTATCTCTCACAGCTTTCTCCCAGCTCTCTGCTGACGAGACTAGCGCCACATATGGAGTTGTTTATTTTATCTGTTTATTATTTTCTTATCCTGTTCTCACAGTCTTTCCTATAAAAAGTGCCAAGCCTCTGTTCACGACGTGAGTTGTTCTCAGCAGCTCACCCGTGTACACGTTTAGCAAAGAAAGTAACTTTGTCTCATTGTGTCTTTATTTCTCCTGGGTTTTTTTACAGAGTTTTCCCCCAACATTTCTTGGTCCTTCGAGCCGGAGCGCCTCCATCGTGTCCCATCTCCGTGACCAGTCCACGTTGTTCGCCTGTCGACAGCCCACACACCAGGTGTGTGGAAAAAGACCAAGAGCGTTTAATTCGGGTCTTGGCCAACGTTTTAGAAAGCGACCCACGGTGGTGGGGCCCGATCGAGGTGGACCAGACCCGGCGACACTGACCAGGTAGATACAGACACACTGACACAATCTTGCGTAAAAGCGTATTTTAAATTCAGGGAATTTAAAATAGCGGAAGTAGCTCGTCGACTGGTAGCTTGGAGCTCGTCGACTGGAAGCTCCCCACTTCTGTGGGTTAGGTTTGGAGCTCTGGGTAGCTCCCCCAGCTGGGTCTAGACAGGGTCTAGGGAATAAGTAGCTCATCTATAGAAAGACTGGCAGCTCCCCTTATGATAAGGGTTCCGATCGCGCGAATAGGTGTGAATGTGTGTGTGTATTGTTTTAATTAACGGAGCAAGCTGAATTTTCACGGTCCAATAAGAGACTGAGCTGCTCCTACTGTGTTTTTCTTTTACTGCTATTCACTGACGTGCTGGTGAGTTGAGAGAACGGTCGAGTTCCGTCTCGTAAAGGTCACACCGCTTTCGGAACTAGTCCGAAAGTAGAAGGGCGTGTGAACAACCACTCTCGTCTCTAATACCAGCGAAGGTGATAGCAGCTGTATCGTGTATACATTAAACAAAAATAAGTAAATACACAAATAAGATGGGTAATCAAGCAAGTGAAATTAAAACTCACTCCTGCTGACGAGCAGTGGTGAGAAAAGAAAAGTCCAGGGGCCGGAAAAAACAATGTCTGTAAATTGAGAAATTTAAGAAATCAAAATATAAACAGTCAGAAGAACAGACCTCAACTGCCAGTTTAGTAAAACCAGAAGACGAGACACTGTGCAGTGCCCACAATCCTTTTAGTAAACCAACACCCATTCCTGCAGCCGCATCTGCAGCACCACCCATATCAGGAAGAACATAATAATCCCTTATTAAGTGAGAACTAGAGATCAAAGTAGTTTGAGGTAGTTTAAAAGGGTTGAAAACAGACCCCACTGAGTAGATATAAATATAAAAAGTACGAAATAAAGATAAACAAAGGGAAAATTACAGTAGAAATTATCTTTAGAGTATTTGAAATTAATAATAGCAAGGATAACAACCTGTAAAGTGATATTAACAATGAAACACAGTTGGCATGATGACCATGCCCACAATGTATAAAATGGATATTAAGCAAATAATTCACACGAAAATATTTTAATAACATAAATAAGGTATATTAAGGCTGTGTCACTGTTCAGCCAAGGACAGTGTGTGAAAAGGTAACTGTCTCCACCTTGGGAAAAGGATGATACTGCAGGTCATCTGAAGCCCTTGATGGATACAAAATAAAATATAAATAATATATTATAATAGAACTGCCTGGTCCGCCATGCAACAGAGAGAACAAATGTGACCGCAGATTGGGTGAATTCTAAATTATCTGTTTGCTGAATAAGATGATCCTAACTAACAAATTGGCTCAGTAGTAGTATAATGGTACACACTAATAAAATATAATATGCTATTGCTGTTATATAAGACAAAGAGGATAATATTAACAATGACATAATATTAATATGAAGAGGCACCTTAGTCGGTTATGATGTAAGGTGGATAATTGTTAAGCAGTAGTCTGCATCAAGCTTAAGGTTTGCTGAAACTCAGTGTAACGACATGTGAGATGAAGACAATACAGAATAACTAAACTAATGAAGTGCATAGAGGCACTTGACCAGCTTGAAACCTATCATCCTAGAATGACACATTGCTGAGATAGAGCACACCTATAATAACAACCAATAAGCAAAACCCTGTAGACAACAGCTAAAACTACAGGATTGAGAAGCTGAATTAAATATGTAGACACTGCTAAGCTGATGAGCATGTTACACATTTTCTTTTCTTTTTTGTTTCTTTAAGAGCAGAAGCTGCTGTAACACACCCAAAGAAAGACTCTAGGTCTGACCAACCGTCTCAGTCGTGGGCAAAAAGATGACAGTCAATAAAATTCTAAAAGATAATTTATTGACGAAAAATATATCAAGAGATAAAAAAATAAAACAGTCCAGTGTCCCACTTATGAATTGTATAAAAACACACAGTCCCAAGGCCAGAGCCAGCTATGCCACATGGCCAAGTTACACTCCACATGTTGCCTTTAACAGGGTTAGAAGTTGTCCTTGGAGACCCACCACCCTGCAAGCATATAGTCAGTGGTCACTCAAGCCTCTGCAACCCTGCTGCCTTTAGGCTGTGGCATATAATAGGCCCTGGACTGCACAGAGAGACAAAACGACACACTTAATATAAAATTCATAGCGCAAAACCCATCCATCCCAAACATATCTGATTTCATCACATTACATACCTGCACAGAGAGACAAAATGACACAGCAGTGTTTGTAGTGTGGGCTATAAGTAGACCAGTGTGTCAGTGCAATCAAGTACACCTGCCTCTAATTAGTCCAACCCCATTCCAGCCATTGGCTCACCAAAAATGTGACACACACAAAACCACTCCCAACCCAGTGCAACTTCACACAATAATATGGAGCTGAATTAACACAGGCACATTAGTCTACCATGTTACAAGCTGCATGCTATTAAAAGCCAACATATGCAGACTTCTGCCTTGTTCGGATGGCAGCATTTTTCTTTTTTCTTTTGTGTCCTGACACGTTTATGTTTTTGTTTTTGTTTGATTATTTTGTTGGTTTTGGAACCAAATTTAAACGAACTTGTGACAATACTTGACACATGGTGATTAGGCATATGATTGAAAAATGCCTAGGTTTAGAGCTGTGAGCAATGCAAAGTTTAAATATATATATATGTATGTATAAATGGGAAACAACCCTAACTTCAAAGTTTGAAATGTATGAGATGCATGATTTGTTTGAAAAACTAGAAATTATTTAAAAATGCCTTAAGTGAAAATGTAGTGTTGCATCTATAGAGAAGAGAAAAAAGAAGAAGCATTCTGTAACTTAAAAATAAGGCTGACGTGTTGACAATAGACTAAAGCACTAATCCGCAGGTGGCTATCAGGAACAGAGAGGCGAGCAAAGTCACAAACACCAAGGCTGCAGACAGCCACGCAGAAACAGCAGATAACATAGAGACAACGCCTGCTAGAACTGTGGAGAGGAAGGTCACTTCACACGAGATTGTAGGAGTAGGCCACAGAGAAATAATGCTCAGGGATAATCTAAGACCAAAAAGAGGCCATTTTCCCACACCACCTTATCTTTTTCACACAATCCACATGGACTTTATTGAGCTAAATGAATGCCAAGGGTAAAAATACGCCCTAGTGGTTATAGATGTATTCTCAAAGTGGCCAGAAATCTACCCAGTGAAAAAGGCAGATACAATTTCAGTAGCAAAATGTATGTCTAAGTTGTAGGAAAATAAAGAGATGATTGTAAATAACGAAGAATGTAATGATGTCTATCAAGTGTCTTGCAGATTACAGCCCGGTGTCTGGGTTCTGATCAAGGTGCTCCAAAGGAAAAACTGGAGCGCACCCAGGTGGGAGGGACCACATCAGGTTCTCCTCGCCACGCCCACCGCTTGCAAAATAGCGGAACGACCATCTTGGATCCATCAGAGCCATTGCAGGCGAGTAAGTGAAGCCATCTAAACTCAGCCGACACAGGCTCGCCCAATTGTCGTGATCTCGCCCGGTGGAGGGAACAGCCTTTCTGGCCGGGGGGTCTACTCACGACAGGAGGGTGTGTCCTGTTGTCATGAGGTGGTGGCTCCTAATAACTGCAGCGGCCCTGACCCTGGCCGGGCTCCTCATCTTTGCTTCCGTGAGGGACAACAAGTCACGCTATATGAAGAAAAGGCAGACACTGTATGACAAAGGAAAGTACACCAAGCTTCCCCATGGCTACGCTACTAACTTCTGGTGGCAGTTTATGAACACTACAGCTCACTTGAATAATAAAACCGACTGCTATGCATGTACCCATATGCCCCTATCCTCGCAGACGTCTGGCCTGTGGCCGTACAGCATACCTGAAGATCGCAGTTGGTGCCTGTTGGGCCTGGCAACACATCCAGGCTACGGTACTCTTTGGTCCAAGGCCAACTACAGCATCCCAGCAAAAGCAACCTGGAGGTCATCATCACCCACAAATGTGAACTGTTCCGGACAGACCTACCTACTGACCTGGCCCCAAGTCTCAGACCCACTGCCTGATGTAATTCTACTGAACAAGCTGAACGCAGCGCAACTGCCAGTATGTGTGATGAACAATGGATCGCGGGCAGTGGGGGAGCTGCCTACTCACCTATCTACCGGATGCCACTACAAACAAAGACTCAGTACCAGACAGGATGTGCACGGACGGCACCAAGCAGTAAAGGAACCAGAGTTTCGCATCTGAGGAGTGAAATTCTTACAGAGCTTGATCCCCGGCATTGGAGCTGCCGAGGTGCGGGATCATGTGGAGGTCAACCGATATGCTCTGCTACGAAACATCAACTTTGACAAAGACCCTGGGACCGGCTTTAGCAGGAGAACAGCAGGCCATCAGAACGATGGTACTGCAGAACAGACTGACTCTAGACCTGCTAACAGCATCACAAGGAGGAGTTTGCAAGCTGATCGGGGAGACATGTTGCACTTTTATCCCTGATGGATACGAAGCTGGAGGAGACATTTATGAAGCTTTGCAGAATTTGACCGTTCTGCAACAATATCTCACTGACCACACACCTGGAGCAGCTACAGCACAAGGCTGGCTGGACTGGCTGTTCGGCGGTTCATGGCTGGCTGCTGTAGCAAAACCGTTTGTCCTTCTAGGTCTCATCATGATAGCACTGCTCATATTAGTGTTGTGTGTGTTGCCATGTCTAAGAGTAATGATTTCAAAGATGATAACAACTACAATGACTGCTTATGTTGCCGTGCCTCAAGAAGAACAGCATCCCGTTGCAATTCTGTTAGAGGAACTTGTAATAGCTGCTAATAAATGACGTGGTGATTAAAAATGACTTGTCAAGTGATCATGCACTGATTAACACATTAGTAGTTTATACAGGTACAACATAAGGTTTTCTTATTCTTTTATTTTCTTTTATTTTTTGTAGTTTTAGTTTTATTATTTTTCTTCATTATTACTTTTATACTTTCTTTTACTGTATTTTCCTTAATTCTTTTATTCTTTTATTTGTTTCATTCTTTAGCCCACATGATTTACATTTCTGCTATGCTGACATTTTGACAATTAAAAAATTGCTAAGGATACTTGATAAATAACCTTCACAGACAATTGTTGTGTACATTTAAAATAAGTTAAAACAGGAGGGAATATGTTACAGGAAAAATGATTCTATGTTTCTTTACCTTCTTTTAAATGTACAAAGATGCCCTTTGTCTATGGTTAGATTAGTTTAGAATTATCCTTTTAGACTTTCCCAGCAAAGACATATTGTTTTGGGACATATTGTTTTAGATTGTTTTATCTCTCACAGCTTTCTCCCAGCTCTCTGCTGACGAGACTAGCGCCACATATGGAGTTGTTTATTTTATCTGTTTATTATTTTCTTATCCTGTTCTCACTGTCTTTCCTATAAAAAGTGCCAAGCCTCTGTTCACGACGTGAGTTGTTCTCAGCAGCTCACCCGTGTACACGTTTAGCAAAGAAAGTAACTTTGTCTCATTGTGTCTTTATTTCTCCTGGGTTTTTTACAGAGTTTTCCCCCAACACAATATCAAGTTCTATTTATGATCCATTGGGATTTCTTGCACCAGTCCTGCTGCCTGCCAAAAGAATGCAGCAGGAGCTTTGCAAAAGGAAACTGGGATGGGATGAACCAATACCCCAAACCATGTTGCAAAAGTGGAAAAGTTGGCTCAGTGATTTGCAAATGCTTTCCCATTTCAAGGTTAAAAGGTGTATACAACCAAGAGAGTTTGGACCTCTCTCACATGCACAACTACACTATTTTTCAGATGCCGGTGAATCTGGATATGGAACTGTGTCATATCTGCGCATGCAAGACAATAGGAAATCCATCCATGCAGCATTCTTGATGGGCAAGGCAAGGGTAACACCTCTAAAACCTGTCACTATTCCACGTCTGGAACTAACAGCTGCTGTAGTTGCCGTCCGAGTGGATCTCATGTTAAGGGCTCAGTTGAAAATGAAACTCGAGCAATCTGTATTTTGGACAGATAGTACATCTGTACTCAAATCCTTACCTTTGTGGCAAACAGAGTCTCATTCATTGCAACTGCAACTAAACAATCACAATGGAGATATGTAAGCTCAAAGGAAAATCCAGCAGATGATGCTACAAGAGGGCTCAAGGCTGGGAATATTGTTCATAGCAGCCGCTGGATCGAAGGACCAAGCTTTCTGCAGAAGCCAGAATGTGATTGGCCAACCAATCTAATGGAATGTTCCTTAGAACCAGAGGACCCTGAAGTCAAAGGTGAGGACGCAGTGAATGTTACTCGAGTAAAAGACTTGCTTGATGCTACATGTCAATTGATGGTGTACTTCTCAGACTGGAGAAGGCTCAAGGTTGCTGTTGCTTGGCTCCTCAGACTGAAGGCAATCCTTCGTTCAATGAGAGATAAGAAAAGAAGACCGCAACCTAACTCAGATAACCCAATTTGTAAAGGTACTACAAAGGAGAAAGTAAAGAAAACACAACTGTATAGACTATCTTCAAATGATCTTTTGGAAGGTGAGCTTGCCATTATTAGATTTTGCCGGCAGCAAAGATTTGGAGAGGAGATTGCTACGTTGTCAAGTGTGAAAGGTTCTGTGAGCAGGCACAGCTCAATTTATAGATTAGATCCTTATCTTGATGATGAAGGCCTCTTAAGAGTTGGGGGACGACTGACAAAGGACTCCTTACCAGAAGAAATGAAGCATCCCTTTGTTCTTGATCAACATGTAGCAAGTCTCATCCTAAAGCACATTCATCAACAGAATGGTCATAGCGGTCGTAACCACAACTTATCCACACTAAGGAGAAAATACTGGATCACAAAGGCCAACTTACAGTGGGGCAAAAAAGTATTTAGTCAGCCACCGATTGTGCAAGTTCCCCCACTTAAAATGATGACAGAGGTCAGTAATTTGCACCAGAGGTACACTTCAACTGTGAGAGACAGAATGTGAAAAAAAATCCATGAATCCCCATGGTAGGATTTGTAAAGAATTTATTCGTAAATCAGGGTGGAAAATAAGTATTTGGTCACCTCAAACAAGGAAAATCTCTGGCTCTCACAGACCTGTAACGTCTTCTGTAAGAAGCTTTTCTGTCCCCCACTCGTTACCTGTATGAATGGCACCTGTTTGAACTCATCATCTGTATAAAAGACACCTGTCCACAGCCTCAAACAGTCAGACTCCAAACTCCGCCATGGCCAAGACCAAAGAGCTTTCGAAGGACACCAGGAAAAGTATTGTAGACCTGCACCAGACTGGGAAGAGTGAATCTACAATAGGCAAGCAGCTTGGTGTGAAAAAATCACCTGTGGGAGCAATCATCAGAAAATGGAAGACATACAAGACCACTGATAATCTCCCTCGATCTGGGGCTCCACGCAAGATCTCATCCCGTGGGGTCAAAATGATCATGAGAACGGTGAGCAAAGATCCCAGAACCACACAGGGGGACCTGGTGAATGACCTGCAGAGAGCTGGGACCAAAGTAACAAAGGTCACCATCAGTAACACACTACAACGGCAGGGAATCAAATCCCGCAGTGCCAGACGTGTTCCGCTGCTGAAGCCAGTGCATGTCCAGGCCCATCTGAAGTTTGCCAGAGAGCACATGGATGATACAGCAGAGGATTGGGAGAATGTCATGTGGTCAGATGAAACCAAAGTAGAACTTTTTGGTATAAACTCAACTCGTCGTGTTTGGAGGAAGAAGAATACTGAGTTGCATCCCAAGAACACCATACCTACTGTGAAGCATGGGGGTGGAAACATCATGCTATGGGGCTGTTTTTCTGCCAAGGGGACAGGACGACTGATCCGTGTTAAGGACAGAATGAATGGGGCCATGTATCGTGAGATTTTGAGCCAAAACCTCCTTCCATCAGTGAGAACTTTGAAGATGAAACGAGGCTGGGTCGTCCAACATGACAATGATCCAAAACACACCGCCCGGGCAACAAAGGAGTGGCTCCGTAAGAAGCATTTGAAAGTCCTGGAGTGGCCTAGCCAGTCTCCAGACCTCAACCCCATAGAAAATCTGTGGCGGGAGTTGAAAGTCCGTGTTGCTTGGCGACAGCCCCAAAACATCACTTCTCTCGAGAAGATCTGCATGGAGGAATGGGCCAAAATACCAGCTACTGTGTGTGCAAACCTGGTAAAGACCTATAGTAAACGTTTGACCTCTGTTATTGCCAACAAAGGTTATGTTACAAAGTATTGAGTTGTATTTTTGTTATTGACCAAATACTTATTTTCCACCCTGATTTACGAATAAATTCTTTACAAATCCTACCATGTGGATTCATGGATTTTTTTTTCACATTCTGTCTCTCACAGTTGAAGTGTACCTCTGGTGCAAATTACTGACCTCTGTCATCATTTTAGGTGGGGGAACTTGCACAATCGGTGGCTGACTAAATACTTTTTTGCCCCACTGTAGCTGTAAGGAAGGTTATCGCAGAATGTAATTTTTACAGAAAATATCATGGAAAAGCCTTGGAGCAAAAGATGGCAGATTTACCCAAAGAAAGAACCCACCATTCACCAACGTCGGAGTTGATTACTTTGGACCTATTGAAGTGAAAAGAGGACGAGGTACAGCTAAACGTTATGGAGTTATTTTAGCCAGTTTAGCCAGCCGAGCAGTGCACTTGGAAGTGGCTAGCTCTCTAAGCACAGATGCCTGCATTAATGCTTTGCGCCATTTTGTGAGTCGAAGAGGGCAAGTCGCTCACATCCAATCGGACAATGGAACCAACTTTGTTGGAGCAGACAGAGAGTTAAGGGAGGCTCTTGAATCATACCCAAATAGCGGATGCTTTGCGACACATTGGAATAAAATGGAGTTTTAATCTGCCTGGAGCATCACATCATAGTGGAATTTGGGAACGGATAATTCGTATGATCAGAAAGATTCTGAGATCCGTTCTTCAGCAACAACAGTTGGACGACGATGGATTAAATACGGTTCTATGTGAAATTGATGCAATTTTAAATGACAGACCCATCACAAAGCTTTCTGATGATCCAAAAGACCTAGAGCCACTTACACCAAATCACATCCTCCTGATGAAAGGAAAACCATCTTTACCACCCGGACTATTTGACCCTCAGGATATGTATCTGAAGAGAAGATGGAAACAGGCTCAGTACATCTCAGATCTTTTTTGGAAACAATGGATACGCGAATACCTGCCTTTGTTACAGGAGAGACAAAAATGGAACCAAAAGAAGAAGAATCTAAAACCTGGAGATATAGTCATAATAATGGATTCTTCTGCACCACGTGGTTCCTGGCCACTTGGAAGAGTTCTGGAAACCATTCGTGACAAAAAAGGACTTGTGCGATCTGCACATTTAAAAACAAAGGCTAATATTCTGGAAAGACCTGTAACTAAACTTTGCTTGTTACATGAGACTGTAATCTAAAAGTGTGTTTAAGTGCTATATTACTTAAGTTTATTTATATGAATGTATATGTTTAAAGTAGACTGTATTAGTGGCTCCTTATTTTCTTTGTGATTAGAATTGCCATGTCTGATAGCCATTGCAATTAGGGGCCGGGGTGTAGGAGCCATTCTTGGGTTAATACCTTATGTGGTCGCAAGAGGTCACCTTTTTTCTGTTTTGATCATGTAAAGGTATTTAAGGTAGATGCACGTAATCTGGGTCAGGTGTGTCATTAATTGTAAGAAGGCAAACAGTTTTTGACCGCTGTGCTGTTATGTTAAGATGATATGGGAATAAAGACCAAAAAGGACAAGATAAGTACTGCTGGAGTTATTGGACTTTTTACTTAATTCATACATACCAGTGACATCGCGTCAGCCCCGTTGTGTACAATGATGTTGGTTGAGTTGATAGAAACATTACATTTGAAAATTGTAGGGAGAGAACTGTGACGAGTACCGTTCCTTCCGCTCGAACCCCAGTCGCTCTCGTCTGCCCCCTCATAACACTGCTCTTTATTGCAGTTACATGACTATGCATAAGTTCATTAACATATGACGTCTTACACAGGCATACATGTGAACAAAGAGTTCCTTGTCTGCGTGTACGTATAGATATGTGTGTGTGGGGGGGGGGGCAAGATGTGACCCTGTGAAGACTCCCCAAATGTTGGTGCCAGGAGTGCAGCAGCCTCCACCTAAACAAAGGGCTCTTATACTTAAACAGATACAGAGTAGGTGTCCTCCTATACCATAAATCAGTAAGAGAAGGTACGACCTCATGACCTTAAGATATGTGTGTATGCCAGAGTGCTCTGGGAGGCACACAGAGTCTTTGCAGACTGCTAAGGATCAGACCTCTATCATTATGCAATCGATTATAAAAATCTAAGCATATTTCTAAGCATAAATGACAATCCAACAATGTATGAAATTTGTTCACCTATGCTGAAGACCACCAGTACATGAAACAATCTCAATTTGAAATGCATCACAGAATAGCAGACTTACTTTCTCTATTGAAACAAGCAGCTTGATTGGTTAAGAAAAGGCAGTTTGAGTTTTGAGAGGCCGTTGTGTCATGCTGCTATGTTTTCACTGTAAACAGCAGCTACATTGGTGATCTCTGGCATTGTTTTCAAAGTATCTTTTTGATTTTTAATGTCACAGAGTGCTCTGGGACCAGCACATTTTTCCCACAGGAGACAACTGTATTAACCCTTTAAGACCTACCATAGAACCAAGTTCGCCAGAGCTTATATTATATTTTTACATGCTGTGGAGCCATTTTTGGGACCATTTCAAGTTGCTATACATCAATACAACCATTATAGCCCAAACTTTAATAATATGTCTGCATTAGGTGCATAGTAATTACATAAATTGCAAAAAAGTGCAATAAACTACAAAAAAATTGAAAATCGTTTTTGTTTTTTTTACATATATTTCTAGTTAGAGAAATTTAAGAGGCTTATCCCTCAAAACTGTAAATACAAAAAAGTTACACAAACTAGTTTCCCACCACAGGAAATTTATTTTGAGTGTCTTCATAGTTTTATTTTTGAAATACACCAATTTTTATATACTGCAGGAAAAACGAAAATAAATATTATAGTGCAAATTTGCAAAATAACAGCATATGCATCAAAATAAACTATTTCCAGCAGTGCAATATGAGTCTTAAGCATCCCAGAAACGACACAGAAAGTCATAAAGTCAAACATAACTTTTTAAAACACATAACAAGTAAAACACAAGCTCATGAGGCCCCGATCGTAAAAAACTACATTTCCGCAAAATGACGTCACTTCCGGTTTCGGGCAGGTCATGCGGTCATGTGATAGTTCGCGCTGATGGACGTAGGAAGTGTTACAAACAGCTGATGGATCGGCGAAGCGTGTTTCTGGAATATCATGTTTTTGTTGCTGCAAGTGATTTTTATGCAGTTTTTGCAAAGCTATATGTGGAAGGAAACTGTGACCTAGGACAAGCTGATGGCATAAGATGTAAGTACAACTCCTCCAGTTTCATATGCAAAAAAAATTATTGCGCTAGCTTACTTGGTTGCAGAGCTACCGGGATTTAAAAATAGTTACGCAAAACAGAGCGTGCCCGCTCCGATCGGCTGTAAAGGGTTAACATAAACAATTAATGTAATAAAAGCTGTACAGTTCAGATGTAAACATGGTATACCATACATCTGTACCTGTTGATTTGAACAGTCTCCAGACTTTGCTCACTTCTGCAGACAGAAAAATCTTGTTGACAAGAGGTCAGAAGAAAACAAAGCTAAACCACAAATGATCCTGCAGTCTAACAATGTTTGTTGTAATGCATTACAAATTAAAACACAATGCATTTTTTCAGTTGTGCAGTAATGTAACGTGCTACTGTACTAAATTCAGCAATTACATTACAGTTACAGTTATGCATAACAGTTATTTGGATTACAAATGCTTTTTGTTTTTTAAGGGCGATCGTGGCTCAAGAGTTGGGAGTTCGCCTTGTAATTGGAAGGTTGCCGGTTCGAGCCCCGGCTTGGACAGTCTCGGTCGTTGTGTCCTTGGGCAAGGCACTTCACCTGTTGCCTACTGGTGGTGGTCAGAGGGCCCAGTGGCGCCAGTGTCCGGCAGCCTCACCTCTGTCAGTGCGCCCCAGGGTGGCTGTGGCTACAATGTAGTTACCATCATCCGTGTGTGTGAATGGGTGGATGACTGGATATGTAAAGCGCTTTGGGGTCCTTAGGGACTAGTAAAGTGCTATATAAATACAGGCCATTTGTTATTTGCATGCCAGAGGGATAGGAAGAAAAAAAAATCAAATAAACATTCTTTTTTTTTTCTTTCTTTGCACTTCAGCTACACTCAGATGATTTCAGTTTGTGTATGAAAGAGAAAACATGCAGTCTACAATTTTTTAGGAGCAGAGATATGTAAAAGAGCCAAATAGTAAAGTGCAATATGTATTCAAGACAGAAACAACTTCATTAAGCTGCTAACAGAACTTCAGCTTTTTTCAAGCATCTGCACAGACAGCATGGTAACACAAACTTAGCCACAAATGCAGAGTGATGATAAAGCTGAGTGAATGCATCCCACAGCCCAGAAGCTAGACTCTGAACAGGTAGAAACAGAGGCTTCAAACCTGCTCACTGCTCATCACTGCCTTTGTTACCTGTTGACAGTCAGTCACTGTGGTAATCGCTTTGAAAGTTCTTTGAACTGTTTTTCATCTTTCCTTTGTGTTATCAGCCTTATGTTCATATATAAATACCAAAAAATAAAAAAGAATCATATCATATCTGTGTCCTCATTAAAATAGCCATTTGCGTTTGTGTGTGGGACTGTAGCCTGTAAATGGTAACTGGTAACAATGCATAACAATGCATTTCAGATCATTTTACAGAGAAAAGAGAAACTGATGTAATGAGTAGTGTAACAAATTACTTTGTCCAGCAAGTAATTAAACACATTACTAATTGCTTTTAGGAATAGTACTAAGTAATGTGTAACACAGTGCTCTTTTTGAATCATGATCCCAATGCTGCCCATATGGTCGTGACGTGTCAACCACATGGTAGGTACAACCTTAACCCTTTAAGACCTACCATAGAACCAAGTCCGCCAGAGCTTATATTATATTTTTACATGTTGTAGAGCCATTTTTGGGAGCATTTCAAGTTGCTATACATCAATACAACCATTACAGCCTAAATTTTAATAATATGCATGCATTAAGTGCATAGTAATTACATACATTGCAAAAAAGTGCAATAAACTACAAAAAAATTTAAAATGGTTTTTGTTTTTTAACATATATTTCTAGTTAGAGAAATTTAAGAGGCTTATCCCTCAAAACTGTAAATACAAAAAAGTTGCACAAAAATAGTTTCCCACCACAGGAAATTTATTTTGAGTGTCTTCAGTTTTAGTTTTGAAATACACCAATTTTTATATACTGCAGGAAGAACGGAAATAAATATTATAGTGCAAATTAGCAAAAAAGCAGCATATGCATCAAAATAAACTATTTCCAGCAGTGCAATTCAACTTCTAAGCATCCCAGAAACGACACAGAAAGTCATAAAGTCAAACATAACTTTTAAAAACACAAGTATAAGCTCATGAGGCCTTGATGATAAAAAACTACATTTCCGCGAAACTTGACATCACTTCCGGTTTCGGGCAGGTCATGGTGGACATGCGATAGTTCACGCTGATGGACGTAGGAAGTGTTATGAACAGCTGATCGGATCGGCAAAGCGAGTTTCTGGAATATTATGTTTTTGTTGCTGCAAGCGCTTTTTATGCAGTTTTTGCAAAGCTATATGTGGAAGGAAACTGTGACCTAGGACAAGCTGATGACATAAGATGTAAGTACAACTCCTCCGGTTTCATATGCAAAAAAAATTTATTGCGCTAGCTTATGTGGTTGCAGTGCTACCGGGATTTAAAAATAGTTACGCAAAACGGAGCGTGCCCGCTCTGCCCGGTTTTAAAGGGTTAAGCATACCCTGTTTACTGTCCTTTTGACTTTAGTTTTTTTCCAAATGTTCAAAAAGATCTAAAACTAGCGACTGAGGCTATGAACGTATTAGAAATGTTTTTTACTGAGGTCATAGAGCAAAGGCGCAAAAGAGTCAGTTTATGATTATATACAATCAGATTCATTTTAAGCAACCAAAGGACTACTGCCTGCTAGCTAATAAAAAACAGAATGCTGGTTTAGGCACTTGTATATTTATGTTTAGAAGCTACATTCATCTTTTTTAAAGCCTGTGATTTTAGAGTTACAATATGCCAGGGGGCTGGAGCCTCTCCTAGCCGTCATACGGTGTGTACACTCACCCTTTCGCTTTTAGCTCTGCCAGTCTGTTGCAGGGCAAACACAGAAAGACAGACAACAATTTGCACTCACATTCACACCTATGGGCAATTACCTAGTCCCACTAACTGCATATCTTTCAACCATGGGAGAAAGCTGAAGCTCCTGGTTAAAACCCACAGAAAGGCCCTGACCAGATGGTGGATTTGAACCCAGGATCTAGGGGACTCATCAGTAGTATGATAGCAATAGCAGCAGCCATGGTGTGGAAGCCACAGGGGGCTGTTGCGACATGCACGCAGGCTCCACTGGCAGCCAGCTACACCAGAGCTGACCGAGCGCCAGGCATAAAGGTACCGAAGTACCCTCAACCCCAGAGGGGCCATCCACCCCCAGACCCAGGAGATGTTTCCCTTTCCTCTGGAGTGGAGAGCGGCACAGGCTTCCTTTAATACAGATAGGGACAAAGAACATTCCACAGCACTTACATATCGCACAGCACGCAACCCTGTTTACTCTTTCCCTTCCAGGCTTCTAGATTTTAGGATTCGGCATGTTCTTGAAAGCATTTGACTTTGTTTTTTGCATTTACATGTGGTTAGGCTAATTTTTTTTAACACTGCTCCCGCCAGGGGGAGCGGCGGGGTCGGGGGATGTGGGTCCCCCTGCGGACGGAGGAAGGCGGTTGGGGTCGCGAAATCTCCCGAGGGGATGGGAGAGAGAGAGAGAGAGAAGGGACAGAATAGGCCGGGGTCGCGAAATCCCCCTCCCCCAAGGGGATGGCAGGGGGGAAGAGGCGGGAGTCACGAAATCCCCCCTCGGGGAGGGGATGGGAGGAGGAAATATGCAGGGGTCGCGAAATCCGCCCAAGGGGATGGGAGACAGAGAAGAGGAAGAGAGAGAGAGAGAGAGGAGGGGGTGTGGGGGGGGTCGAGAAACACCCCGGAGAAAACACAGTGTGTCGCGCGACGAGATGATAAGAGCGTGGATGGCGGGTACTAAGCATGTTGGGGTTTGGTTACAGAGGTGCTGTCCGGGCGTGCGCTGTACAACAACAACAAGGTGCCAACGAGAAAGAAGAAGACAATGTCACGCACTAGACTGTGGGAGCCAAAGAGCACTAAGGTCGGTACAGGTGGATCGCTTTCGCCGGCGGTGTCATCATCACCATGGTCATCACCATCGCCATCACCATCGTCAGTGCGTTTGGCGTACGCGGGGTCGGCTCCGGTCGCTCCGTTGTTGCGAACAGCCGCATTTCACTATCGAGGGCCAGGGGTCGAGGAAGACCAAGACCAAGACCAACGTTGCCCTGTACCTGTACATGTGCAATGACAATAAAGTTGAATTCTATTCTAATTCTATTCTAAGAGGAGAACCCGGAGGGGGAGGAGGAGGAAGAGGGCCCAACACGATCATCCTCTACTATGTGACCAAGAAGAGCCCCAGCCCAGCCTAGCCGCCGCATCAGCAGCAGCAACGGCGGTGGAAAACCTCCCTTGGTGCTGCATTACAATCGCCGCGTGTGTCCCAGGAGCAAAGACGTCAAGACCAAGATCCTGTGCCACGAGTGCCGAGTGTACGTGTGCACCAACTGCTGTCCCAACTGCGCCGCTTCCCGCACTGCTGCTCCCCAGACGCCGCCAACATCGTAATAACACAAGCGCCCCTCGGGGGTCCTAGCGATCCCCCATCCTATCATCGTCATAACAAATATGCCCCGAAGGGGTCACTACGACCCTCCACCCTATCACCATCATCATCATCATCATAATAACAAACACGGCCCTCGGGGGTCACCACGACCCACGCCCCGAGAACAGGCGGGCGCACAAGTGTTAAAAAAAAACAAAAAATCTCAGTGTCCTCAGTTACCCGTGTACGTGTGGATGTAGCCTAAGGCTCACAAAGATATGCCTTCCAATGCCTCCACTAGTGAAGCAACCCTCCCCCTCAAATTCTTTAGAGAGGGGCCCTCTCTCTCTACTGACTAACGGTGTCCATGTGTAGCAGTCTATTTCAAAAACTACTCTACAATACTTTACTGTGTGGAATAAAGTATAAAACACATGTATGATGTTATCCTTAACATATACATGTAAAAGAAATTTCCATTACATGATTTGGGAAAGTTGTTCCCAAGTTTCCCAAATTTTGGTCAACACGTGCCACAGAAAGTAAGCTGAATCAGAGTCAAAACAGTTCTGTTACTGGGCCCAGAAACAGGTCCAAAGTCCAAAACAACCCAGAAGCTGAGATGACTCCATCTAGAATGCTGTTCAGTAAATCACTTGAAAAAACTTGTGATACAGCAGTTGGTCCCCCAGACAATTCTTTGTACTGATTTTAAATGTAAATTCTTATTTTTGTTGCATATATTTCTTACTTACATTTTTCTGTCGTGATGTTTGTGGCAGAAGACTGCAGAGTATTTTGCCACAAGTGCGTCACCCTCTGGAGCTTAGTGAACTCCAGTGTGGATTTTTCTCTCTATCTTCCTCAGGATGGTCTGGACCAATGTTCCCTCTAAGCTGCGCGTGTGCACAATTACACACTGCTGGCACTCTCTGCACACAGAAAATATGCGTTTTGCACAAAAAAAAAAAAAAAAAAAATCTAACCTGAGTTGAAATTAAAATAAATACATTATCAACTCTGTTTTGCAGTGTTAGTCAGTAAGTGACTGGCTATGGGATCAGAACGATGCCACCTTATCCCATAGTCCAGCCAATGATGCGATTCACATTCGTATATATGCAGCTAATCAACGTCGTTGACAGGCTATGACAGCGTCCTTATGTGCCGACACCGGTGTTTTAGCTAGCAAAGCGGCGTGGCTGATGTGGAGTGAAGCCACGTTAATGACAATGTGTACAACTATTGGAGATGTGGGCAGGACAGACGGAACAACTGACGGAAAAAAGTGTGGACTTTATACCAGTTTTTAAATTGTGTTGATAGGCCACGTAAAAACCAGAGTTATGATAAAAATATATGTAAAGTTTGTTTTTGTTTTCCAGCCTTTCCTATTGGTGGAAAAATGTACCATGTCGACCAATCAAAAAATTATATGCATCAAAGTGAGGTAGGTGGACGGTAAGTGACGGAAGTGACGAGTAAGGTAAGCGACCCATGTTGTAGGTGACGTCAGACGCCGGAAAATTGGCAGAAAAAAAGCAAATGGTAGCATAGAGTTTAACAAAGGTTTTTCAAGCTTCAGTATTACCAAATATACTAATCAATTGTCATATAACTAACTACATCTGTTTTATCACCTCTAACACCCTGGAGGACAACGGGGAGAGTTTAGACGCTCTCCAAGATTACATCGACCGCTGTTTTCAAGATTTAGTAATGAAGAAGGCCCAGAGTGCATCCTCCCCGGCCAAAATTGAGACGCCGTCATCGAAGAGATGTCACGGCAGACTCCCTCGGTACAACATCGCCTGCCGGCAAAGACATCGCAGACATCCTGGAGTCAATCGACAAGCGATTGTCCAGTTTCGATGCGAGGCTGTCCCTGGTGGAGATTTTACACCAGGAATTTAAATCTCTGAGAGAATCCCTGGAATTCAGCCAGCAGCAGGTGGAAACGCTTGCCGCTGAAAATACCACGCTACGGGAGTCGGTCAAATCTCTCACCGATAACGTGACCCAGCTAAACATTGAAAATAAAAAAATAAAAGAGTCCGTTATCGATCTACAAGCCCGTAGCATGAGAGATAATCTTGTGTTTTCTGGTATTCCAGAATCTGCCGGAGAGGACGCGGAGGCAACGGTGAAAAGCTTCATCAAAATCCACCTGAAGCTGCCGGAGGACACCGTAAAGAACATCGACTTCGATAGAGTACATCGCTTGGGGGGCGTGAGGTCGCGGACCGGGAGACCACGTACTATTGTGGCCAAATTCGGTCAATTGAAACAGAAGGAACAGTTGAAGAGTCGCGGCAGAGAGCTGAAAGGAACGGACTTCAGCGTGAACGACCAGTTCCCCAAAGAGATCCTGGAACGACGCAAGGTCCTGTTCCCAGTTCGACGTAGCTTCATCCAGAAAGGCTCCCGTGCTGTCATCGCCGTGTACGGACAGCTGTACCGCGACCCCGGCACCACACCGTGGTTATATTGACTGCACTCCAGATAAGAACCCGCTACACTCTTTTCTTATTCATTCACACTTTCTCCTTTAACATGGGTTTAACCTAGTAATATCAGTATGATGTCATAGCAGATATAACACCGTCACCCTCCGTCATTACTTTAATTGGAATGTTTCCGTTTCGTTTCTTTTTTTTTTGTTGTTGTTGCTCACAGTTCATGTGGTTTCTTTCTTTCTCTTGTCTTTCACTGCTGTGATCACCTACTTCCCCACTCACCTACAAACAACACCCTCTATTTCTCCATATTTTCACACCACGATCACGCAAACACATCCGCTCAACGGCAGCATATTCACAACAGCCTTGTGTTATGTGTCCTGCACAGACTTGCAGGACACATAACACAAGCCACGCTTGTTCATATTAGTGAATATTCACACACATAGTCAGACTTATGGAGCCTCTCACCACACTTTTTTTTTCTCTCTCTCTTTCTATTTACAAACAAGGGATGTTTCCACATTCTCTCCACCTGTCTAAACGAAACACCCAGCGTACATCATTAGACATACACACACAATTATGGGCATGCTGAGGTTTGTCACATGGAATGTAAATGGAGCTGGCACCAGAGGAAAGAGGTTAAAGATATTTAACCAGCTTAAAAAACTACAGGCAGATGTTGTTTTATTACAAGAAACTCACAGACCTGTTACAGGTTTAAACAAACTTAGAACACCTGAGTTTCCTAACGTGTTTGCAGCCTGTTATAATTCTAGACAACGGGGAGTAGCAATTTTAATACATAAAAATGTTAATTTTACAGTACTCGATACAGTTATAGATCCAGAGGGTAGATTTCTAATTATTAAACTATCAATATTGAACAAAAAACTATGTATTGTAAGTATATATGGTCCAAATGTTGATGAACCCTCATTCTTCCACGGATTTTTTAGTGCACTCTCTGAACACCTCGAATGCACACTCATTCTTGGCGGTGACCTCAACCTTGGACTAAATGAAGAAATGGATGGGCTCAACACAACAGGAACTCAGCGCAATTGGCAATCCACAAATATAATCAAACAGTATATAAGCGACTTTGGCCTTCGCGATGCATGGCGCTCCCTTCACCCAAACACTAAGGAATATACTTTTTTCTCGCATGTTCATCACTCTTACTCTCGTCTGGATTATTTTCTGGTCAGCAGCTCACTGCTGAGTGACATTTCAGACACTGAGATTCATCCTATAGCTGTCAGCGATCATGCTCCTGTATCTTTAACACTAATGCACAAGAATAATACTACGCCAAGTAAAAACTGGAGATTTAATACATCATTGCTTAAAGATGAAGACTTTATTAAATATTTTAAAAAGGAATGGACTTCATATTTAGACTTTAATGACACTCCCGGAATATCTGCTTCTGTTCTATGGGAAGCAGGGAAAGCTGTGATGAGAGGTAAAATAATTTCTTTCTCATCACACAAAAAGAAAGAAGAAAACAAAAATATTCAGGAATTAGAAAAAACCATCAAATCACTAGAAGAAGCCTACACGTGCGACCAAGATCAGGAAACATTGAACAAAATACGCAAGACAAAACTAGAATTAAATGAAACTATTAATAAAAAAACACAATTCCTTATACAAAGACTTCGCTTGCAGAATTTTGAACACAGTAACAAATCAGGTCGATTTCTAGCTAACCAGTGAAAAATAAATAAAGAAAAAACAACTAAATGTGCTGCTAAAGATTTATCGGGGAACACAATATATGACCCTGGAAGAATAAAAAACATTTTTAGGGATTTCTATGAAACTTTATACTCACCACAAATAAACCCATCTAAAAATGAAATTGATCTGTTTCTTGACAACGTAACTCTTCCAAAATTACTAGACAGTCAAGCAATGGAACTGGATTCGCCACTGACGCCAAGTGAACTCCAGGAAGCCCTGATAAGTATGCCTAATAATAAGGCTCCAGGTCCAGATGGCTTCCCTGCAGAATTCTACAAAGAATTCTGGACAATTCTGGCACCAGTATTCCACGGAATGATGCAGGAAATCGAGGAAAATGGCAGACTACCACCAAATATGAATTCTGCCAACATTAGTCTCCTGCTAAAACCAGGCAAAGACCCTTTATTTCCCTCAAGCTATCGTCCAATTTCTCTTTTAAATGTAGACCTTAAAATAATCTGCAAAGCTCTCTCAAAGAGATTAGAGAAAATAACCCCCCTCTTAATTCATCCTGACCAAACTGGTTTCATAAAAGGTCGGCACTCCTCAACAAACACTCGTAGGTTACTTAATTTAATAGACTACTCATACAATAAAAACATCGAAACCATAATATTATCTCTAGATGCAGAAAAAGCATTTGACAGAGTTAACTGGAAATTTTTATTCGCAACTTTACACAAATTTGGTTTTGGAAACTCTTTCATAAACTGGATAAGAATATTATACAACTCCCCAACAGCTCGTATCAGAACAAATGACCAGACATCCTCCAGCTTCTGTCTCCTGAGGGGCACCAGACAGGGATGCCCACTCTCCCCTTCACTTCTTGCAATTTTTATCGAACCTCTAGCAGCAGCATTTAGACAGGCTACAACAATTAAGGGCATAAAATGTAAGAACATAGAACATAAAATCAGTCTCTATGTGGATGATGTGTTGCTTTTTCTGCAAAACACACAAACCAACCTCTCTGAGGTAATTACTCTAATAAACTGGTTTTCAAGAGTTTCAGATTATTCAATTAACTGGCCAAAATCTACAGTTCTCCCCATTAACTGCTCCTTCCATAATTCTTCCTCTGCCCCACTGCAATCCGGAAATATTAAATATTTAGGTATTAATGTTTCTCCTAAGCTTTCAGACTTAACTAAATTAAACCACATCCCACTTCTAAAGAAAGTAGAAGGCGATCTGACTAGATGGAAATCTTTACCCATATCACTCATGGGAAGGGTCGCCACTACAAAAATGATGATCTTGCCAAAAATAAATTACTTATTTTTGATGATCCCTAACAAACCATCACAAGATTGGTTCAGATCTCTGGATTCATATATTTCCAAATTCCTTTGGAAAGATAAACCCCCGCATATCAGCTTAAAAACGTTACAAAGAACCAAGGATAGAGGAGGATTAGATCTGCCTAATTTTCACCAATACTTCTTAGCCAACAGGCTTCAGTTCATCTCAGAATGGTCAAAACATACCTTCTTAGATGAGCCCTGGCTAGATGTTGAACAGGCACTATGCAAGGATCTAGAGATTTCAGACCTACCATTTATTAGCTCAAACATCAAAAGACATGAATGCTTTAAAAGTATCAACATCAGCTTCTCTCTGACAGCATGGTGGGAGTTTCTAAAAATAACGGAGTCTTCATTAATCCCATGCAAACGTACACCTATCTGGAATAACCCTGACATATTACAAAACAATAATATGATTAATTTCCCAGAATGGAGTTGTAAAGCAATTAAATACTTAGAACATATATTAGAGGGAACAGAATTTATTCCATTTGACAGACTAGTTGCACAATATGGGTGTTGTGATATTTTGATACCACGGTAGCATTTACAGGATATTGTTTTATTGTGATATTATACAGAAAAGAGTTACTCAATAAGGCCCATTTAATAGTTGTTTTTCTCTTTCTCTCTGACCCAAGAATTAATGTGTAGGACTCACAGGCTGGTACCCCAAGGTCGAAAATACCACAGAGACGAGACCACTTCCTTACTCCCATCCTCCCTTTTTCTTTATCTCTTAGAAAAAGGCTCGTTAAAGGCCAGGTGGTTTGTTTCAGAATTCACTAATGAAAGAACTCTGTATTCTATGTCTAGGAGTGTATTTTGCTGGGATGATCATAAATTGTAGCTGAACTGATAAACTACACACAGGATACTTCTTTGCTCACAAGGCAGGAAGACGTTTCCTTATTTGGTCTGTACCGGTTTGAACTGAGAACTTGCTGACACACGAACCTTTTTTTCCTCTATATAAGCTGTTATGTACTAAATAAACCTTTGAGTCGATTTGGGAAGACAACCTGAAGCAGTCTGTGTTTCCTTGTTCTCCCAAGCTGCTCCCGACGTCGTAACTAACCCAGCTGAATGGCATACCTGAGTGTTACTTTAAATAATTAGGAATCTTAGAAGGAAAGGACAGAACTCTGCTTATCGCTCGTGCCTTGGAGGGAAAACCGGGATGGACATTTTTTCCTTCAATTTGGCGTCAGAAGTGGGATTGACTGACAGAAGGTAAATATGCGTCTTTCATATTTATATAAAGACCGTATTATACCTCTCTCAGTGATCGATCCATAAAAAAACGGGATATGCTGACGAAGTTTCACTTAGTGATCCAGAGAGATACACTGACGACTTCCTCAGTCCCCGAATAAAGTAAATTAACCCTTGTGTGGTGTTGGTGGACACAGGAAGTTGCCTGTTGTCTTGAAACGTACGTTAAAAAGTGAGAAGTTGCTCACTCAGAAAAAGTGACACAGGAAGTTGCCTGTTGTCTTGAATATTTCTCGTTAAGTGAGAAGTTGCTCACCAAAAAGTGACACAGGAAGTTGCCTGTTGTCTTGAATATTTCTCGTTAAGTGAGAAGTTGCTCACCAAAAAGTGACACAGGAAGTTGCCTGTTGTCTTGAAACGCACGTTAAAAAGTGAGAAGTTGCTCACTCAGAGAAAGCTAGTAAATAATTAAATTTAATTTTGTTAAAAAAAAAATAAAAAAAAAACGAAAGAAAACTGAAAACGGGTCTCACAGACCCGATTACCATACAAGGGTTAAAAGCAGTAAATTAAAAGCAGAAAGACACAGGAAGTTGCCTGTTGTTTTACGAGAAGTTGCTCGTTAAGCGAGAAGTTGCTCGCTAAGTGAGAGTTGCTCACCCAAACAAAAATTGCTAGCAATAAATTTAAAGTAACCTCAGCTGTGCCGCAGCGAAAATACTAACATAAATCCTTCAAGCGTGTAAACCCCTCTGGAAATCACTGAACATGGGTCAGAATAATTCAAAAACCACAGACAAGTCCGATAAAAAATCAAAATTACCTGTAAAACCAAAAAAAATTAAATTTAAAGTCTCAAACAACAGCTCAGTACGACTCCCATTTCCGGTTACGTGTAACCCACGTCCACGAATCGGCGAAGACTTCCATGATTACGTATCCAGAACATGCGGGAGTGCTTATGTGACTGACTTTGTTTACAACTTACGGACTGTAAGTTCAATGCATTCTAATTTATTTCTGGAGCCTTATCCCGAACGATTATCGCCAGAAACCAGGTCAGTAGAAATGTTGAATATCATTTGTGATAAGAAAAGTAGTCTGCTTAAAAAGTCCTGTAGAAAATACATGATAGAATGCCGCGACGTGATACATCAAATGTTACCACTATGGAAAAAGGGACCGGAACCAGGTGTAGATGCTTTAACATCAAATAAAACTAGTGTAGGCTCTAGCAAAGAACATAAACCTACCGCAGGAAAAGCTAGTCTTGCATGTTCAGCCGTTCAGCCTACAGCCCCACACCCTTACGATGAGACCGAATTAATAGTCGCTGTAGCAGCTGCACGTAAACAATGTCAGCATTCTGATCCAACCAGCTCAAAAGAAAGCGACGAAAAATCTGAATCACATGCAACGGATCTTAGCCATCTCTTTAAACAGGATCAGGAAAAACAATATATACGCCGCAAGGAAGAATTAGCAGAACATAGAAAAAGAGAAAAACTTTTGAAAGAAGAATGTGAGGAACTTATGAAAAACAATTTAGACGACTATGAAGAAAAACTTTTGCATCAGGCAGTGTCCACAATAGACACCCACATGAAACGCCACGATATCGTAGCTAGAGGTTTAGAGGTAGCTAAAGAAATACCTGTTACCCGAACTTTAATAAAGACTTATCTAAAAGGAAAAAAGGAAAAACAAAGCCAGGATGACAAAGGTCCTTACGCCAACACTCGCGGTAGTAAACAAACAGACCCAAAATCTAGTGACGTCAATGACACTTACCCCTTTATGATAATAGGAGATCAGTGTTGTATTCAGCCCCCTAAAATCTCAGAATTAGTGACAACTATTAAAGAGCTTCCCGATCCTCTTAAAAATCCTACAGCCTTTGTCTCTGCACTACAGAGAAGTACCAGATATCACCATTTGGGTGGTCCGGATTACAGGTACATATTGTGTCAATGCATTCCTGGAGTAACCGAGTCACAACTCATAAGAGAGATAGGTGAATTAGACCCAAAGCATGATAAAGCATCCACAACTGCAGAGTTTTTGTGGGTAAATAATGACAAAGTCGCCGATTTCTTTAAGAATCTAAAGAAATTCCTGCTCACAATGTCCAGAGACAAAATTGACTTAAATGCAGTAACTATGTGTAAACAGAAGCCTGATGAATCTATCCTAGTATTCATAAAACGCTTTATGCACTGTTGGACAAGCTAGAGGTGCAAATTTAGCTCAGTTTTCCAGCAGCCGCAGACACCCAGAGCAAAAATGAATTTGTGTATTTCATTTAACATAAAGGGTGAAATGTTTGCTGACACTGATAACAGCTTATGTTTTCTCTGCCCTATGTACCGACATGATGGAGAAGGAACATCCTCTGTGTCAGCTGGACCCTCAGCAGAGAATGAACTCAACATCCTTTTTGTCCGGTACTCTATGTCACACACTGTGCCAAAAAAACGTGTACAGACGCCACTACCAGGTAATCCCATGACTGGGAGCCACACTTTTGTTTCTCTAAGGTCAAACAGTGATTTTGTCACATAACTCAGACATAGGTTATGACATAACTACACCATGTCGTCACATAGATCTAACCTACCCTATCGACTGTACTATTTCTGCACTTACGTTGCCAGCTGAATACCAGAATATGACATTGTGGTCTAAAAGTGAGAATGATATAGGATTTATTGACTGTACACTTTATCACGTACACCTATTAAAACACAACAAGCCAGTATATGTCAAGCAACATCCCA
Organism: Diplotaxodon limnothrissa; assembly: GCF_057381915.1. Classification (NCBI taxonomy): domain Eukaryota; kingdom Metazoa; phylum Chordata; class Actinopteri; order Cichliformes; family Cichlidae; genus Diplotaxodon; species Diplotaxodon limnothrissa. The sequence continues at coordinate 17,319,113 of NC_140597.1, forward strand.
TTTCTGCCGAAAAAGCCGCAGCCCTAGATGTCATGATGGGAGATTTATTGACTACAGGAGTAATAAAGCCCACACTCCTGTCAATCCTGTGCCAAAGCCTAACAAACCTGGCGTATGGCGTTTCATACAAGACTTAAGGCAAATTAATGCAGTCAACATTCCTCTGCCACCTCTCGTTTCAGATGTTCACAGCATATTGACATGCATTGCATACACATTTTACCGTGGTGGATTTATGCTCCGCTCCTTTTTCTCAGTACCTGTGCATGAAGACACACAGCCGTTATTTGCATTCACACATAGAAATAAGCAGTACACTTGGACTCGTTTGCCCCAAGGCATGATAGACAGCTCTGCTGCTTTCTCAATGGTGCTTCACTCCTCCAGGGCTGCACCCTGATCCACATGTGGATGACCTCCTCCTCTGTGCTGAAAGTGAAAAACTATGTCAAACTGCTACACACATGCTTCTCCAGCACCTCCAAAAGACTGGCCACAAAGCATCAGCAAAGAAAATGCAGTACTGTCAGACTTCTGTTCAATATTTGGGATTCACACTGTCTCACGGAAAACGTTCCATGACTGCAGACAGGGTCAAAGCTGTGACCTCCGTCCCTCGTCCCACTACACAGAACGAAATGTTGTCCTTCCTGGGCATGGTGAACTATTGCAGACAGTGGATACCAGACTGTTCTTTTCATGACCACATTCTGCGTGACTGTTGTAAAAAAGACAAGCCTCCTCGAATACTGTGGTCCACAGAAATGACTGCCTCTTTCAATGCATTACAGGGAGTGCTGACCTCCGCCACTCAAAGGTGCTGCCTGAATTGTTCAGGGAATGCCGGCCTGCCTGAGGGCAGTAGCAGCTTGCTCTATCATGATAAGGGACTGCGAGAAGCTCACACTCTCACATGACACTATTCTACACACCAATCACCAGGTCACGACCATTCTAGCAAACATAACTACACAACATATGCAAATCTCACCATAAAAGCGAGCAGCACACCTGATTCGCCAGCACATTTATTGATCCTATGCTGTGTTCTTCTGACCGACAGGATGGCTCAGACAGGCTTGATGATCATGACTGCATGACACGTATACAGGAATCCACAGCACCACGTCCAGATTTAGAGCAAACACCTATCCCAGACTCAGCCACGGTTTATGTGGACGGGTCCTGTTCAAGGCCGAATGACAACTCATTTCTTTGTGGCTATTCAGTGGTGACATTGCCTGACATCATACTAGAGGCTCACTCATTACCATTTCACTCAGCACAAAAAGCAGAGCTCATGGCTTTAATACGCGCCTGTGAGCTACATTTGGATAAGCATGTGACAATTTACGCAGACAGCCGCTATGCATTTGGCGTTGTGCATGACTTTGGCACATTGTGGAGACAAAGAGGATTTAGATCTGCTGATGGAAAATAAATTGCTAAATTCTGATTTTGTTCAAAGACTTTTTCAGGCTATACAGCTACCATCGGCCATTGCAGTTGTAAAAACGAAAGGACACAGTACAGCTGACACAGACGAAGCAACAGGTAATGCCTTAGCAGACGTGACAGCCAAGGCTGCAGCTGCATCACAGCTCCCACCTCCGCAGGAAGTATTATCTGTGCCCCTACAGCTGCCACTTGTTACACTCCCAGACTATTTAGACACAAATGTTGATTTAAAATTCATACAAGAGCAAGCATCTGCATGTGATTACACCTATTGGGAGAATAATGACTGTACCTTAGATGACAGAGATGGCTTATACAACATCTTAAGGGTTTGATTGCCCTCCCATATTCCCTGATGCCAGTCCTTGCCCGACATTTTCACTGTGTGAGTCATGTCGGACAAAGAGGGGTAATAGGGGCAATAAAATCAAGATTTGTAATCGAGAAAACATCACATGCAGTAAAAAGCATATTAGCAACCTGTCTAACATGTGCGCGAACTAATGTAGGTAGCTCAAAAGCGAAACATCAGCATTTACCACAACCAGATTTTCCATTTCATACATTACAAATTGATTTTACACACATGCCAGTACAAGGAAGCATCAAGTACTACCAGGATCAATTTAGTAAATGGGTAGAAGCTTATCCAACCTCAAAAGAAACTGCAGAAGTAGTCTGTCAAAAGTTGAGCAATGAAATAATACCCAGATTCGGAATACCTCACCAGATTAACAGTGATAGAGGATCTTCATTCACATTAGAAGTAATTCAAAAGTGTGCTAAAACTTTAATGACCTGGGTCAAATTACGTCCTCAAGTCCTCTGTGAGATTAGAATGACTCCATCTGCAGTAACCAAATTATCTCCATTTGAAATAAGACTATTTCCAACACCATGGTCAGCTTCCAGAGGGGCACCGCTAGTAGAAGGTGATGTATATTGCATTGTCCACTGATGTTCACAACCTGATAGAAAAACTGAATAATAACTATCAGAAAGTTTGTCTCTCTCAGCCTTTCCCCTCCACAGTTCCACCAGTGGAGACAAGGAGATGCGTGTTGGAGAAGTCACTAAAACCAAGGACACTCTGGGAGGCCGCGCGTTTTCCAGCCCCAGACTGTACTGGCAGTGACGAAGAACCAGCATCCTCACAGACGGACAACCTCAGTGGATTCATGCCAGCAGGGTTAAGACCAGCCCAATCGGACCATCTCAGGCGTCGGATCAAGCAGATGACATCTCCGGCGGGCCAACGCCCGGAACCAGAGCAAATAAACACACGGGTAGACGACATCTCCGGCGAGCCAGCGCCAGGATCCAATGTACATACACACACACAATCACTGATTAACACACAACGCCTGAAAGAACAACAACAAGGTACTCAAACATCCAGCAGGAACAGAAAGCCAAAAGTACCACATGATGTCTAACCTGATAAAGCTAGACTCATTCCATCCTGATAATGGAGAAAATGAAATGCCCATTGTCATCATACGACGCTTATTCTGTGTCTCTCGAACCTGGGACCAGGCCAGGAGACAACTGAAGAACTGTTTTTCTTATATACTTTCTTATATATTTAGGTTATTTATCATATCCATCGCATTAACCTTAGGATTTCTCTTTGCTATTTTGTATTGTAAACTGCAACCATGTTCACATTTCTGCAGGTCGTATTTTGCTGACGATACCTCATGCTCTATTTTGCAAGACACCTACTTAATGCACTCCTCACGTTCCCTAAAATCAGTAAATGACAACATAGACGCCACTAATAAACCATTTTATGCGCCCTCTAGAGCAGGAGCTAACGCCTGGTATGAAAATGCCAGAACAGCCGCTCGTGATTTAGGAAACAGTAACTGTTATGTCTGTTCAAAGGCTAATCCAGAACAGGTAATAGTAGGATACCCCATATCCGGTTTCCCCCTCACTGAGGGACTAGAGAAAATCGGCGGAGATAATGCTCTCTTTAAAGACGCTTTACAGTTGACTCTGAGCCCTCTCGACTGCCTACTTAGACACACACACACACCAACTAACCCTGAGACTCCATTAGGCGAATTATTGAAGTTATCTAATGACACCGCAGGGACCTGCGCCCCAATGAAACGCCCCAAGAATAGGTTAAAGCCCTCACTGCCCTTAGGACAGATCCCTCTCCATTTTAATACTAGTATGATATGTCTGCGCAGACTAAAGTTAACTGGCCCAGACACACACATAGATTATACAAAGGATAACTACACATTCTTCTCTGACTCCCCAGGTGCACGCTGTAATGAGACATGGCTAGCTGTCTCTATGGCTGAAGTTTTATCATATCTGGAGGAACACACACACAGTTCAAGTTCGAGCAGAGAATCGATCATTGTTCCCCCAGAGGGTGTCTTAAATGATACTGACTGGGGGGAGTTAGTTAAATCACACATGGTCACGCGCCTAACTAGAGCAATCCCACATGCTTATTGGATGTGCAATAATACTCTTAGATTAGCTCTACCTGTTAATTGGACCGGTACCTGTGGTCTAGTAACCGTTGATGTTTGTTGTACTTTCATTCCCAATAACACCGCCCCTAACGGTTCATTCACACAAGCTATGAATAAACTTGAAGCATTGCAGATAGAACTAATAGCCAATACAGGCCACGGTCAGTGGCTAGATAAGTGGCTACAGGACACGTTTGGAAGATGGAAGAAACTAATTGTAGCCTTTGTAACCGTTGCAGCATGTTTTCGATGATTATTGTCTGTTGTGTGATACCATGTATACGCTCTCAGAATTTTTGATATTAAGCTTACTCGAAGGACCAGTTACAGTTATGATTTGTCTTTATATTATGTTATTACATTCTGTCTTTATACTATGTTATCATTTCATGATAAAAGGAGAGAACTGTTGTGATATTTTGATACCACGGTAGCATTTACAGGATATTGTTTTATTGTGATATTATACAGAAAAGAGTTACTCAATAAGGCCCATTTAATAGTTGTTTTTCTCTTTCTCTCTGACCCAAGAATTAATGTGTAGGACTCACAGGCTGGTACCCCAAGGTCGAAAATACCACAGAGACGAGACCACTTCCTTACTCCCATCCTCCCTTTTTCTTTATCTCTTAGAAAAAGGCTCGTTAAAGGCCAGGTGGTTTGTTTCAGAATTCACTAATGAAAGAACTCTGTATTCTATGTCTAGGAGTGTATTTTGCTGGGATGATCATAAATTGTAGCTGAACTGATAAACTACACACAGGATACTTCTTTGCTCACAAGGCAGGAAGACGTTTCCTTATTTGGTCTGTACCGGTTTGAACTGAGAACTTGCTGACACACGAACCTTTTTTTCCTCTATATAAGCTGTTATGTACTAAATAAACCTTTGAGTCGATTTGGGAAGACAACCTGAAGCAGTCTGTGTTTCCTTGTTCTCCCAAGCTGCTCCCGACGTCGTAACTAACCCAGCTGAATGGCATACCTGAGTGTTACTTTAAATAATTAGGAATCTTAGAAGGAAAGGACAGAACTCTGCTTATCGCTCGTGCCTTGGAGGGAAAACCGGGATGGACATTTTTTCCTTCAATGGGATCAACAAGAAAAGATTTTTAGAATATCAACAAATTAAATCCATAGTAAAAAAGAAATTTAACCTCAGTCAAGTTGAATTACAAACACCACCAAGTGCGGCACATTTCCTTACTCTTAAATCCCCCAAATTATTATCTAAAATATACAGAACACTTTCTAAATTAGATGAATCAATATCCCTTCCTATTGCAAAGTGGGAAGCAGATCTATCAGTCAGTTTAGACCAAAACTTCTGGTCTCAGGTATGCTTAAAAACCTTTAAATTGATTAAAAATCCCAATCTGCAATTAATACAATACAAAATACTACATAGAGTGCACTATACAGGTCATCGGATGTTCAAGATGGGCTTTATATCTTCCAACAACTGCTCACACTGTCAAGGCAATACACCAGACAATTACATTCACGCTCTTTGGTTCTGTCCACCAGTGCAGAAGTTTTGGCGCGAGATATGTGAAGACTTATCAAAGTGTCTGAAATGTAACATTCCAACTTCCCCCTTAGTGTGTTTGTTGGGCAGCTTAGATAATGTCACTTCAGAAAAGAATATAGCCCATATGGTTTTCACTGCCCTATGCATAGCCAAGAAAACTGTCCTCATGAACAGGAAAAATAAAAACAATCTTAATTCTAACCAATATAGAAATTATATATTAGATTACATTAGTCTTGATACAGCCTCTGCCACCACATCAGATCAATTGCTCTGGGATCCTTTGATCAGCTCCATCACCTAGTGGGGGTGGGGGGTCATAGTTTGGTCCCGCCTTCACTGTTGTGATTGGTGTGGGGGTAGGGACAGGCTTAGGGCGTCGGGGGGTTCCCCGGAGGCATATTCCTTCGGGGGCTCAACCCGGGGTAGCGGTCATGTCCGGTTGGGGGCTCTTTTGGCTCTCGGGTGACTGTTTCCTCGTGGCTGCGTGCAGCTGGGCTAGGGGAGGGTCTGTGCTGACGGACGTGGGTTACTGACCTGGTAGCCTGTCTGCCCCTGGGTGGGTCCGGGATGGGCGTGAGGTTCTGGGGGCGCTCCGTCTCTGGGCTGGGGCCCTGGCCGGGCCTCGGGGCCTTGGGTCCTGGTTTGTGTGTTGCTGGGGTTGTGGGCGGGTGGGTGCATGGGGGCCCATCCCTGGCGCAGGGTGCCGCCGGTGCGTCGAGCCACCTGGGGGGCTCTTCAACTGGTGGGGGAGATTGTCACACCTAGCAGGAGCTTTCCTCTCCCCAGGAACTCTCTGCAGGAGGGGGAGATACAGGAGAGGTGGAGGAAGATCTCAGCCTGGGCGTCTATTGTCTCATGTAGTCTGGAAGATGAGTGGATGGTGGGGTGGGTGCAGTTTTCTCTGTGGTGGGGTTGGGTGGACTGTCTCGGGCTCTGTGGGGCCGGGGGGCGCTGCTGCGCTGGGCCCCGGTCTGGATGGGCCTGGGCCCCCTTTCCCTGGCGGGTCGCGGAGTATGGGAGTGCCTACTGGGGTCAGCGGGGGAGCTGGCCCCAGGGAGGGGTCACCTGCCCCTCCCTTCCTTCCCTCCCCATCTCCAGCTGCCTCCCTCCTCCCGCTCCACCACAACCACCCACACATGTCACCAGGGTGCAGAGGAGGCTACCCCCCCCCCCCCCCCCGTCCCCTTCTGGCTGCCTCTGCCTCAATTTTATCCCACAACTTAGACATTCACATTACTCATACTCTCATTACACATACATATAGGATCTTGGGGGTGGGCACGATACACGGAGTCCAAATTACCATCAGGGTGTACACCTCACCCCTGGCGTCGTTGCCCACCTCTCAATTTTGAATACACGTAGACATTGAGGGCTAGCAGGAGGGACTATGCGCTTACCTGCTGCTCTCTGGCAGGTAGCTCCAAGCCCTCCTGGGTTTTAATTGCACCTTAGAACACACATGCATCAACACTACAATGAGCGGGTGGAGGGAGGTTTGGAGTCTTCTCTCACTCCCGTTCTCTGCGGCCTGCTGGAGCGGGGGGGCTAGGAGGAGTTGGCCGTCCGACTGCGGTCTGGAATGTGGGGCCTCCCTGCTGCTGCGGAGTCGGGGCGGTCTGCCTCTCCCCACCGCAGGGAAAAGGGTAACACCACCTGGGTCTGGGTGCAGTTCCCCCCTCCAGGGGCAAGGGTACCTAGACCCGGTTCGTAGAGTACGCTTGGGGAGTGTGATCGTGTGTACAGCGTCTCTTTATGTCTGTCTCCACATTGGTTGAGTGTGGAGTAAGTGCATATGAGAGCATGAGGGTGGGAATGGATGTTTGTGTCTGTGTGTGCCTGTATGTCTGTGTCTATATGTCAGGTTGGGTATCAGACGCCACCTCTCTGGGGACATCTCAGGCCCTCCAAGGTTTGGAGGCCTATCTCCACCCACCACCACTTCCCCTGCCAGTGGCGGACTCCCTCAGGTGTCGGTGCGTTGGTGGTTCTTTGTGTCTGGGGGTGGGCGTCCGGGTACACACCGGCTCACTCCTTGGCGGCCGCTTATCAGGGCCTGGAGCCTGGGGCTCGCTCGGGCCACTTCGGAGGTGGGGTGCCCCCGGCCTCTCAGTCTGGGGCTCGGTCACTCAGGCACAGCTGGCTGCCGGCGGAGCTCACGGGCGCGTCACTGCAACTCCCCCTGGCTTTTGCTCCGCGGCTGCTGAGTGAGCCCTCATCTGGGACTCTCCTCAGCTCTTACTGAGACAGTGGCGCGGCTGCCCCTCTGTTGGTCTTCCTTGGCCTCTTGTGTTCTGGGGGCCTCTGGATGTCTGGAGTTTTGATCTCCTCCATACCTGCTTCATACCCTGGAGGACGGGGCTGTGGCTCCCCACACTCCCTAGCAGATCGTTACATGGAGAAACCTTTGGAATGCAAGCATGCTGATCCACACAGGTATGCACACAGGTATGCACACAGGTGTACACACGGGTATTCACAGACGCGGACTACAGCTTTCTTGGCCTCAAAGCACATTGTGCCCTGTCTATCTTGCGTGCTGCACAATATCGTTTATTACTTAGTATCTACTGATATTTACTGCTAGCTAGTTTATTGTGATGGTGCCGTTTTTTTATTATGTTGCTCTTTGTTGTTTGCTTTCTCTTCTGTTTTTTTTCTCCATACAGGTGACCCAGGTGTTTTTTTTTTTTTGTTGTTTGTTTTTTTTTTTTTCTTTCTTCCCCCCCTTCTCACCGTCTCTTCTCCCCTTTGGTTTTCTTTCTCTCCCTCTCTTTCTTTCATTCTTTCTCCCTGTCCTATCCCCCAGTCATGTCTGTCCCGTTTGTAGGAACTGAAAATAAAATAAATTCATAATTATAATAAAGGTCAATCAAATGGACCAATATGGCAAGGCCATGATGATCCACTTGGTAAAATAAATCCGCTTGGCATCTTTCTTGGCCTTAAGACAACAATTCTGATGGCTAAAGATCCAAACGGGACACAAAAAATAAAATAAAATAAAAATTATATGGCAACATGGCATTTAGTTGTTTAGGAAGGGGGAAATTTTAGGAGTGACGGCGGTGATTTGAGATGTGAGAGATTTGCAATGTTTAGTAGTCTTGTGTAGTTAGTGTGCAGTGTAGTCAATAGTTTTGTTATGTGTGTCAGAACAATGAGGCGACTGCTCAATATTACAGGTGTTACAGGAGTGATATATCTCCTGTTGTCAGGCCTGCAGGTATCAGGCTTGTGATGTTTTCGTTTATCTAATATTGGACAGAAATTATTTTTTGGAGTGGCACAAATAATTTGTGTGGCACCAAATTTGATGCAGAACACCTGATTGTTCTGTAAATATTTTAAAATGTTTATTTAAAAAAATGCCTTGGCTGCATTTTTAGGCAAACGGCAGCAAAAAACTTTGCTTGCAAAACTGGATTAATCCTACCAGTTTTTTCAGCGAAAGAGCTCAACGTCCAGCAGGGGGCGGTTTTCCCTTTTCTTGCTAGGTACAGTTCAATGGGTCCATGGGTGGCTCGCCATCTTGTTTCTCGCTCAGCGGATCAAACTCCGATTCTAGCTCGGCATTTCCCAATCCAAACCTTAATGGCCAAGTCCCGTTCGTCCCGTTGTGTTCACAACGTCATCAAGGAAAGGACCGGTCGGAAAAACAAAAATATATTCCAGAGTACAAAAATGGCCTTATGTAGACTTCTGGCTTGTTTTTTAATATTTTTTTCACTCGTTTAGGCAGCAGCTCCGCAAGGACTGTCTGCATTTCTCCCTCTCCAGCATCAAAAAGAAGGAACAACCCGATTGGGTGTGGCTGGTCACAGGAGTCACGCTGCAGCTTGCCCTTTCACAATAAGAGTCTGAACACATATTTTAGCCATTTTACCTGAATTAACATAAAACACCATGAATTGGCAAGTTCTTTACCCTTTTAACATGTTTTTAAACACAAATGAAATCCTATACCATGAATTATATCATTGCTGATGTTTTTAATGAATTTTTTAACCATTGTGATCTATTTATTGACTATTTATCACCTGCAATATATTTCTTATGACTTTTTTTACTAACAGGCTTTTATTTATTGACAGCTATGTTAACCAGTGTTACGTAAGCAAGCTAGAAGACTGGCAATCTTGCTGGGTATCCAGTTACGGAAGCAACACATAACAAGAGAATTCTGGGTAAAACTAAAGTTACTTTCCCTAGTAACTCGTTACTTTGAAAGTAACAAGTAACTTGAAGTAACTGAGTTACGTTTGATAAAAGTAACTAGTAATGTAACTAAGTTACTTATTAATAAAAAGTAACTTACCCAACACTGATAATTGTACAGCAGATGTGACTGATTGAAATTTAGGGTATGGCGTCTGGACATTTAAAGAGCATCCAGGATCACATCCTGAAACAGAAAACACATTTACAGTGCAGTGTTGTTTAGATGTTATGTGAAAAAATAAATCTTCAAATTACTAAATTATTGAGTCTTGTGATTTTTCTAGTCTTACCAGTTTCAGGAGAGGTTTGGCTTCTTTTTCCTCAAATTCAAACTTCCAAAGCCTTCAAAAGAAAACTAAACACAGGTTTTCTCTCAGCGTTCACATTTCATCACAAACATACTTTCTAGTGATGTGTCGGTCGCGAACGAAACGGCTCTTACGATGTGTTCACACCGAACGCGATGGACGCGAATAGAGCGTCAGGTTTACATGTAAAGTCAATGGAAAGGCGCGATGACACGCGATTGCGGGTCCCGCGAAAATTCGGAAGCAGATTTGCGTCGCGAAAACGCCAAAATGCGTGAAACGCGCGTCAGTGTAGCGCGTCTGGCGCGTTTGACACGCGAATAAAACCACGCGCGTGAGTTTTTGTGTTGCATTTTGTGCATACGCGCGTTTCACGTCTACCGCTCGAGTTGGAAAAATCTAAACTCCAGCGTCATATCGCGCCGCGACAACCAATCAGGAGCCTGGTGACGTGGCTCTGACTGAGGTCAAAGGGGCAGATCCAGCCAAAGTCCTTCATTCTTCATTCAGTATGGAGGAAAAGCTAATCAGTGCTGTGGCTAATCACCCCGAGCTGTATGATGCCAGCTACTATTTCTACCGAGACAGACCCGATGAAGCCGCGCAAAAGCTAGCAAGCCCGCCTACTGTCCCGCGATTTTCCCACTGTTGTACAAATACCTTTCCGCTAACCAGATAATGCGTTTATTCAGAGGACATCTGCAGGAGAAAATGGAAGAGCCTCAGGGACACCTATAATAAGGAGAAGAGGACAGAGAAGGAGAAGAGGAGTGGGTCTGCAGCAGATGGAAGTTCTTCGTGGTCATGGGGTTTCTGGACCCCTTCGTCACCCCGCGGGAGACTAGCGGAAATATGGTGCGGACCGTGGAGAACTTCTCCCCCGAGGACCAGGGACAGCCCGAAGAGGCAGCAGGGGAGTGTCAGTCAGAAGGTATGTTTACAATGAATTAATGTAGGCAGTTAATTTATGCGTGTTGTCATACAGGAATATATTTTGTTTATTAATAAACAGTATACAGTAGTCCCGCTGTTCATCCATCACTGCCTCGCCTTTTCGCTGATTTTTTTTTTATTGCACCGTACAGCTTTCAACAATGCGCATTGCATTCTGCAGCCCAAATGACAAATCTCCTCCGTGTCGTGTCTCCTGCGCTTGCCAAACTTATCATGTTTGGTTTTGATAACCATCATGTCCAATAGAAAAAAACAGCACAAAAACACTCTTAACTATGACCCTCATTCGGAAATAGACACCTGCACCGGGAGCGAAAAAGGTGCTCAAAAGTGGCGCTGCAGACGGAGAAAAAGCACGGCATAATACTTTTACGTTTTAAAATCGACAATGGTTTGCACTTTGAGAATCAAGTTGTGAGAACTGTGACTACTGTTCATGTGCTGCAATAAATTAGAGACCACTGTATATAATAATAAGTATATAATAATATAATATTCTCTATGACTATTGTCTTCAACCTGTTAACATTTAATATTGTCTTGATAGAGTCAAGTAATCATGCAGCAGAGTCCTCCCCTGTTGCTTCTCCTGGCTCCCCAGTCCCTGGTCCCTCCACTCCTGCTGCTGCACCCACAGGTATGAACATCAAGCACTGATAGCTTTTTACTTGCTTGAATCCCCTTGTGATCACCTTTACTAAATATCTACGACCAATCTGTTTGTCATGGAACGGACATATTATAGTTGTTTAAGAAGTGTTACTACCACCTAGTGGTAACTAAGCAGAATGTCTGTTTTGTAGAGGAAGTGGTATACAGGAAGTAGTGTGCTCTTTAGCTGCTGCAGTGACAACATTTGTAATCTGATGGCAATCTCTGCAATCCTGGTGTTAAAGTCCACAATATCGGCTTCATCCGTAAGTTCCTATACATTTAATGTGTATTAGTAAGTTTTGACACTGTTTTGAGTTAAATCATATGGAGGCAGGTAGATGCTTGTATTTTGTCAGCAGATGCTTTATCTGTGGTCGTGTGTTTTTCACTAGAGCAATGTTATTCTCCCAGTGTAATGGAACATGTCTTCATTGTGTATTTTGTATTCCATTTCTTTGTACAGTTTTACAAAAAAGAGAGAGAGAGAATTTATTTTCATCATTAAATCCTGCCAAACACAACAAGCGGCCTGTTTCTTGGAGGATGAAGTGCTGGGAATAAAGATTGTTAAGCTAGCTGTATAGCTGAAATTACGTTGCCTGCAACAAACTTTAGTGAGGACAGCATACTGTTCATATCCTGTTTTTTTTTTCAATTTTGAAAATGAAAATCTAGTAGCAGCCTTCTCATTACTTTGTGGTGTTTTGTGCTGTGTTTTACAGGCCCACAGAGGAGGACAGCTCAAAGGTGGGCGAGGGACGGGTCCCAGGACGGTCCATCAGCGGTGGAGCTGGCTATCCTGGAGTCCCTAAAGAGGCCACGCCCGTCTCCAACAGAGCATTTCCTCCTCAGCCTTGTTCCTGCGCTGGAGAGCATGCCGCCTCAGACACGAGAATTCGTGAAATTTCAAATTTATAAATTAGTTTTTGAAAACAGCACAGCTGTGTTAAATTTGGAAACATTGGACCCTAATGGTCAGTAGTTTTCTGATGAGGCAGCAGCTCTCCAGGGCAGAAACAATGTGCTTATTCTTCTCCTCCTTTTCCCTGAGGCTCTTCCACTCCAAGCTGGGTCCTTTTTATTCCTGTCTCTCTGTAAATAGTTAAATTTCATATATTTATGTTTAATGTTTTTGTTACTGAATTTATATATTTTATCAAATAAACATTTATAATGACAAATGTCTCTTTTCTACTACACAGCAAATGTTGGCACCCGACTTGACACATGTAGAATTTATTTCATATTATACTAATGACAAAATATACTGATACAGTGGGATGCAAAAGTTTGGGCAACCTTGTTAATAGACATTATTTTCCTGTATAAATCGTTGGTTGTGACAATAAAAAATGTCAGTTAAATATCATACAGGAGACACACAGTGATATTTGAGAAGTGAAAAGAAGTTTACTGGATTTACAGAAAGTGTGCAGTAATTGTTTAAACAAAATCAAGCAGGTGCATAAATTTGGGCACCACACAAAAGAAATGAAATAAATATTTAGTGTATATCGATGTGTGTGTCTCCTATATGATATATGCCTTTGTCTGGATGTGCTTCCCATCCAGAGCTGCACAGCACAGAGGAAAGTTCCAGCGCTCCTGGAATCCCTCTGTGATGGACCGCCAGTCTCCAGGTGAAGGCACAGCCATGGAGTCGTCCACTAGACAGTCCCAGATGGACGTCGCTTCCTGGGGGGTGATCTGGCTCACCGTGAACACACCGACTGTGACTGAGCGCTTGGTCCTGAAGGAGTCCCCGGTGACAAGGAACCTGGACAAAATTGTTCAAAATTAGTATTATGTGTACTGCAGTTACAAAATACATTATTCAGATTCCAAAATACTTTTGTGATGTCAGATTTAAATCACAAAACTTAAATCTTACATAAAACATTTTGTAATTATAAGGATAATTACAAAATGTATATTAGATCATATCTAAAACAGGTGTTTTGTTTTAACTTTAACATATCATAATTTGATTGGTAGCAACTTTTGCCACTACAGTGTGCCAATCACTCATAATTACTAAACATGTCAATCAGGTAGGAATGAAGTAAGACATTAATAGAAATAAAGAGTTGTATGTTGACATGTAGCCCTTTCCTTGCTTAAATCATTAATATTTTTGAAAAATGAATCTGTGATAAGACATAGCTTATCAAGATAGAACTATGTAACTAAAGATGAACCAAACTGTTCAGTTTTATCTAACTCTGTTTTAATAAAGGCTGGTGACCCCTGTTATAGAGTCTGACAGCTGCAGGGATTATATACAAATATTCAACTATCCCAGAATTAAACCAGGTCTAAATAAAAAAGAGTGAGTATCACTACAAAGGTTAGCTCAGTGGTCCTAATGCTACAGTTTGATATCAGAAAACACCGAGCGCATACATTGATGTGACACCACAGCCATGCTATATTGCAAACACTGATAACAGCGTAAATCGAATTAAATTGGGACTTGATGAGACCTTCTGAGTATCACTAGAAATATTATAAACAGTCGTCTCTGTACCACAGTTTGCTATCAGTAAACACCGACAGCATTCACTGTTAGCATAGCACATCAAATCAAATCAAATCACTTTTATTGTCACATCACATGTGCAGGTACATTGGTACAGCACATGTGAGTGAAATTCTTGTGTGCGAGCTTCACAAGCAACAGAGTTGTGCAAAATACAATAATGTAAACAAGCAAAATACAAGAATGGCTACATCTGAAACTAATAAATATATGTACAATATATAATAGTATATGCATTTCTGGATGTGTATACTAAATATTTTTCTACGTGTGTGTACACATATTTTACAAATTAAATAGAGTAAACAATAAATAAAATATATAAAAATATACAGAGTTGAGACATGTGCAAAACAGTGGCATTACTGTACAGTATGGAGTGCATAATGTTAAAGTTCCAGTAGTGAAGGTGAGGTGTCTATGACGTGTTCAGCAGTCTGATGGCCTGGTGGAAGAAGCTGTCTCTCAGTCTGCTGGTACGGGACCGGATGCTGCAGAACCTCCTTCCTGATGGAAGTAGTCTGAACAGTTTATGGCTGGAGTGACTGGAGTCCTTGATGATCCTCCCCGCTTTCCTCAGGCAGCGCTTCCTGTAGATGTCTTGGAGGGAGGGAAGCTCACCTCCAATTATCCGTTCAGAGCACCGCACTACTCGCTGGAGAGCTTTGCAGTTGTAGGCGGTGCTGTTGCCATACCAGGTGGTGATGCATCCAGTGAGGATGCTCTCAATGGCACAGTGATAGAAGGTCCTGAGGATGCGGGGGCTCATGCCGAATCTTTTCAGTCTCCTGAGAAAGAAGAGGCGCTGCTGCGCCTTCTTCACTGTTTTGTTTATGTGTACTGACCACGTAAGATCCTCAGCCAGATGTACACCAAGGAACCGGAAGCTGCTCACTCTCTCCACAGCAGCGCCGTTGATGGGGGTGTGTACTTCTCTGCACCTCCGGAAGTCCACTATCAACTCCTTTGTCTTTGCGACGTTGAGGGTGAGATGGTTGTCTTGACACCAGTGGGTCAGGGCGCTGACCTCCTCCCTGTAAGCCGTCTCATCTTCATTGGTGATAAGACCCACCACTGTAGTGTCGTCCGCAAACTTCACAATGATGTTGGAGTTGTTAGTGGCCGTGCAGTCGTAGGTGTAGAGTGAGTACAGGAGAGGGCTCAGTACACACCCCTGTGGAGCACCAGTGTTCAGTGTGATGGGGGATGAGGTGATGCTGCCCAGTCTGACCACTTGGCGTCTGTCAGACAGGAAGCTAAGGATCCAGCTGCAGAGGGAGCTGCTCAGTCCTAGATCCTGCAGTTTCCTGTCCAGCTTCGAGGGAACGATGGTATTGAATGCTGAGCTGTAATCTACAAACAGCATTCTCACATATGTGTCTCTCTTCTCCAGGTGTGACAGGGCAGTGTGTAGTGTCAGGGCTATGGCATCATCAGTGGACCTGTTGTGGTGGTATGCGAACTGTAGAGGGTCCAGTGAGTCGGGTAGTGCAGAGCAGATGAAGTCCCTGACCAGCTTCTCGAAGCATTTGCTTACGATGGGGGTCAGGGCTACAGGTCGCCAGTCGTTCAATGAGGAGACGGTGGAGGATTTGGGTACAGGGACGATGGTGGCCATTTTGAAGCAGGCTGGGACTACAGACAGAGAGAGGGAAAGGTTGAAGATGTGTGTGAACACTCCAGCCAGCTGAGCCGCGCATGACTTGAGGACGCGGCCGGGAATCCCGTCCGGACCAGTAGCTTTGCGTGCGTTCACCTTCCTGAAGCACTTCCGCACATCCTCCTCAGACACAGTGTGCGCACTGACGTCATCCGCGGTGCGCACACTGTCCGGTCTCATGGTGTTCGCTGTGTCGAATCTAGCGTAGAATACGTTTAGATCCTCACACAGAGAGGCCGTGGTCTGCGGTGTGCTGGTTTTCCCTCTAAAGTCTGTGATCGTGTTTAGTCCCTGCCACATACTCCGAGTTTTGTCAAACTGTTGCTCCACCCTGTCCCTGTACTCACGTTTGGCTGCTTTGATCGTCTTCCGACGATTTGGGAAGGATTTAACTGTTCTGGATGGGACAACATCTTCCACGCATTTCCTGATAAATCCGCAGACTGAGTCTGTGTACTCATCAATGTCCCTAGCAGCCACGTGAAACATTTCCCAGTCCGCGTGATCAAAACAGTCCCACAGCGTAGACTCCGATTGGTCCGTCCAACAGTGCACCACCCTCCGGGTTGGAGCTTCCTGTTCCAGCTTCTGCCTGTAGGCGGGCAGGAGCAGGATGGAGCGGTGATCTGATTGGCCGAATGGGGCGCGGGGGAGGGCTTTGTACGCATCCCGGAAAGAGGTGTAGCAGTGGTCGAGTAGCCGGTCTCCACGAGTGTTAAAATGGATGTGTTGGTGGAGTTTGGGTGAGACTTTCTTCAGGTTTCCCTTATTAAAGTCTCCGGCTGTGATAAACGCTGCCTCTGGGTGTGCGGTTTCCTCGCTGCTGATCGCGCTGTACAGTTCCCTGAGTGCTCGGTCAGTGTCGGCTTGTGGGGGAATGTAAACAGCCGTAATAATCACTGCTGTAAATTCCCTCGGTAGCCAGAATGGCCGGCACTTAATCATCAGGTACTCCAGGTCCGGTGAGCAGAAGGATTTGACCGGGTGGACGTTCGCATAATCACACCAGCTGTTGTTGATCATGAAACACACACCACCGCCTCTGCTTTTCCCAGTAAGATCCTGTGACCTGTCCACGCGATGCACGGAGAACCCCGGTAGTTGTATTGCGGAGTCCGGTACCTTGTCCGATAGCCAGGTTTCTGTGAGGCAGATCACGCAGCAGTCCCGCATCTCTCGCTGGAATGAGATCCGTGCCCGAAGCTCGCACAGCTTGTTCTCCAGAGACTGCACATTAGCCAGTAATAAACTGGGTAACGGTGGTCTGTTAGTGCGCCGTCTCAGTCGAACCAGAACGCCAGATCTTCTCCCTCTGCGTCGGCGTTTGCGGCCTCCAGGGCCAGAGAACAAAGGCGTCTCAGGTGAGATGAATGGGGGGTCTGCAAACGGAGCGTCCGTGTTGCAAAACTTGAACTCCGGAAAGTTATAAGAAAGACCGTCTTTTATGTCCAGTAAGGTTTGTCGGTCGTACACAAGGAGACATGTGCTAGTCGTGAAAAAATAAAGGAAAAGTAAAATTAAACACAGAAAAAAGCTGTTGCTTGGGGGAGCTCGCGACGAGGCTGCCATACGACGAGGCTGCCATCCATGTTAGCAGTGTATAAATGGATGGTTTAGCATATTAGCACAAGTATCAATAAAGGACTACCGTATTAAATAATTTTACTAACCTCAGGCAGACGGACAGGCGCTCTGCAGGTGGGATTGAGCACCTGTAATAGAGATTGACAGACCACGTGACTTTCGCGCATTGCATGCCGGGAACTCGTGGCAAAGCAATCCAAGTACCGCATCAAATGCAAGCATTTGCAGCACCGCAAAACGTTCATTCTTCGGTTCCAATAAATTCTTGCTTTTTCTTTGCCCCCCAAAAAGGTATGTACAAAACGAATGAGAACAATGCCGGTCCGTACAAAGACAGACTTGATGAAAAGTCAAAGAAAAGATACGAGGAAAAAAATCAAACCAGTGAAAGGGTCAGACCCTTATGAGCATACAGAGGGACAAAATACGTTAGCGTGCTGCCCAACTTTACCACGCTCATATTTATAATTATACGTTCTTGGAGTGAGTGCATACACTCATGAAGTTTAGTAACTTCAGGTCACTGCAACAAGCCCAGGAACAGTTTACCGACGGATGGGTACAGGACCTTGAAATGCACCGTGTAGAAAGTAAATACCATCGTACGTATCATAAGTTTACCAGTCTCACAAATCGTCATCATAAATACACATTCGTTAACCGTTTATTAATAGGACCTTTGAGCTCAATGGTAATTAATTAGTAGTGGAAATAATTTCTGGTACGCATTACAGAAATGTAGCAGTGACAATAATATTGTATGCTGTAATCGCACTGGGCAATTAGTGATACAAAACAACTGTTTTATCCTGTGAATAAAAGTATATGTTTTTGTCAATGCACCATAATAACAGAAGCGAAACGCAATATTGTGTCAGGACAATTCACAATTTATTCACAATAAACAAAGGAGCATAGCGCGACAATTTCTGTTCAACGCCAGACTTGCTTGTAACCTATATCACTAATTATGTTAAGAAAAATGACGCAGTAACTACAACAGCAGACTGACCTTTGTGGGAATGCTTGGAGCAGACTAACCTGTGAGCTGGAGGGTTCTGGGACGTTATATTTGGTCTTTGAATGGCTGCAATCCAGTCGCCTCTTTGTTACTTCGGAAACATGGCTCGAACAATTTCTCTTCAACGACGTAATCCGATAACAACCGATCTCTTTACCCGTCGGCTTCCTGTGGCTGTCATGCGACCGGCTATTGCAGTTAATAATACAACAGCTTCTTGCCATTTTTTGTGTTTCTTTTTATCGCTGTATAACTGATTTCAATTGAAAGCCTGCGTGCGCTAGTACGTCTTGCCACGAGTTCCCAGAATTCTTTGTGGTTTTACCCCTGAGTGACGTCACATTTTCAATCTCTATTGGTGTCTAGGCGGGCGATGCTGGGACCGACGAGGGAAAGCAGGTCCTCAAACTGGCCGACGGTGATAGCGCTGGAATCGGCCGTCATCCAGGCGCAGCTCCTGGAGCAAATGGTGAAACTCACCAAACTGCTCACGCCTCTGGAGGACCTGATGGACCCAGGTACGGCGAGGACGTCTTTTACGCCGCTGCTCTGCTCTCCACAGTACATAAAGAAGGGAGACCCTCTCTTCAAGCGCTAGCTCGACAGCGGCCATCTTGCAAAGATACCGGTCTGGCACAACTTCCTCCCACATTCCTCCCACATTTCTGGTTCACGCACGTCGATGGATTTTTCTTGGACACGCGTTGAGACGCGAATGTGCACGCATCAAATTAGGGGCGTTTGGGGCGCTTTGTTCGCGTCCATCGCGTTCGGTGTGAATACACCGTTAGAGCCGACTGTTTGAAGTGAACGACCCGAGCCGGCTCCTTATTGGAAACCGTGGGTTTTTTAAATTTCTTTCCCTCACCCTCTCTCTCGCACTTTTTTTCCGCTTCACTCCGCACGCGAGCCTTGTGCTTTGCCCTGGGTAGAGGGGGGAGGGGCAGTAGTGACACTTGCAGTAGCACACGAACAGAGCAGGAGGAAAAGAGAGAGAAAGAGAGCCAGCGACAACAACATCACATTAGAAAGGTATAGTAATCATCCACAACTATTTTCAGTTGCGGATGATAAAGGACTCAGAAAGTTTATTCATGCAGGCCCATATGACAGAGAATGTGCATCTTCTTTTTGTTTTAATATTTTTTCATATTTATATTTAATTGTGTTGTGGTTTGCAGTGTTTTGTGTTGTTTCACTTTAAATTTGTTTAAAAGGAAGAAGCTGAAAATTTTAATAGTTAAAAGTTGAAATGTAAATAGTTGGTTTTTGTATTATATAATTTATTTGTTACATTTTACGTGGAGTTAATATATAAAAGTATATTTACAGTGGCCCCTAGAGACAAAGCACGTACAAATTCCAAAACACGTACAAACTCCGAAGCACGTACAAACCCCAAAGCACGTACAAACTCCAAAAGACGTAAAAACTCCATAGCACGTAAAAGCTACAAAGCACGTACAAACTCCAAAACAAGTACAAAACACAAAAGAAGTGCTCCAGGATGGTAGGGGCATTGTTGAGCTTTTGTTACCTAGTGCCTACACCGACCACCGGATTTGGTGTGTGGTAGTAACAGGTAAATGAACATTTTTTTAAAATTATTGGAATATATATGGGTGCCTGTGTATAAATACACAAACAATATACATATGCTTTCAATTGTGTAATTTAAGTCATCTAGGTAGCTCTGTTATGGAAGTTCAGTTAACGCTAGCAGTGTGTTTTGGAGTTTGTACATGCTTTGGAGTTTGTACGTGCCTTGGAGTTTGTATGTGCTTTAGAATTTGTACGTGCTTTTTGGAGTTTGCACGTGCTTTGTCTCTAGGGGCCACCGTATATATTTATATATAAACATCTATAAATAAAACCACTGTTTGTTTTTTTTACATTAGTAATTCCTTTTGTGCATAGTTTCATATTGTTGTTAATAATAAATTAATTAAAGCAACAAAACATCCTGAAGAGCCGGTTGGGAGCCGAATAGTGATGTGCGATACCACTGATTTCCTTTCGGAGCCGATACCAAGTAAAATTCAGGGTGGTATCGACGATACTGATCCGATACCGATACCCTATACAAAAACATATTTAATTTATTGTATCTCAAATTATAGCATCATAATGATTACAGGACATCAGATTACTTGTTCTTATCACTTAATAATGCAGAGTTCATCATATAGAAATAAAAATGCTGAAGTTTTGCGCTATTTGAACACCTTGCCTGCCCGCAGCACTAAAGGACTCCGTGAGAGACGTCTGTCTCGCCCTAGCAGCACCTGTCCACTCCTGCTCTTCAGTTCGCCTCAACATACGCTCGTCATATTCTGTGATATGATTTACTCTGAGGTGTTTGACAAGGTCAGTGGTGTTGCCACAACACCTCACTTTTTTGCCACATGTATCGCAAACCATGCCTCAGCTGTTTGTGGAGGTAAAATACGTCCGCACATGACTCCAATTACGCTCAGCCATTCTTGTGAGTGCGCACGCCAAGGGGCTGCGACACATTTATACAGCTGTATTTCACACATGACTATGAAAGGCGGAAGAGGAAGTAGTTCCTTCGAATGTAGACAATCCGAATGTTATAGTTTCTTTCCACTGTGTTTCCTGTTAATGATAAACTACAAATTTACCCTAAATTACTAAAATATCGATATTTTAATGTGAGAATCGATTCTAGAACATAAATGATTGGTACTGGAGGAATCGATATTTCAGGATCAATCCGCACATCACTAGAGCCAAGCCGGTTCTCTAAAAAGAGCCGGAAATCCCATCACTAATACTTTCAGGTCTGAGGTGGATGGTCTGTAGGTGTCACAGTAACTCACTTCTCTCTGAGTGTCTGTTTGCTCTTCTCCACCAAAGAATCTCTCAGATCTTCAGCAGTGAAGTGTGATGGGATTTTGTTTTCCTGCTGAAGTCTACGGAACTCCATCGTCATTGCAGTCTATAAATAAAATTAGAGATTATACTCTCCAGAAATTGCATAATTTGAAATGTAAACATATAAAACTCTGAACTTGTTGGTTTCTTACTGTAGATGTGAACTTGAGCAGAAAAACAATGGCTTACAAAACACTGGACTGTGGAGGGGACTATAAATAAATTTGAAGCCTTACAGCATATGGTAGTTATGCAAATGCTGGGGGTCAGTTCTGACAAATATATTCATAGTTAACACACCCATTGTTTGAACACTGCAGTAAGACATCTGGACATTTTAAAAAAACAAGTAAAATACTGTTTACCTGCTCAATTGGTCAAATGTCCCACTTACTTTGTAATTCACTCACACACTGATACTCGCACACAGAGCAGATGTTTTGTGTGTTTAACAGTTTAATATTTAAAATACAAAATTTTACGCTTGAAGTGGCTTAAAGAATACGAGATTTCAATATTCATTCAGATTTTTTCTGACTCTAAATTTTCTTTGGTTATTTAGATTTTCAAGATGTTCAGCTATTTTTCAACTTTGAAACTTTGTCGTCCGTGTGAACTTTAGTTTTCAACAGTTCTGCACTTTGGCTTATAGGTGACTGATTTGGTATGTTTCAGTTAAATTTAACAAGTTTTCCAAATATTTCAGCAATTACAGGATTTCAGCTAAAAAATATTAATGCCTCACCATCCGCACTGCATTTTCTTCAGGAAATGCATTTTCTAGTTAGAATTAAAATATAGACTCAAATAAAGTTTTTATTCCCATCTACTTATTATTTTGTTATTACATTAATATAGCACAATGTTCAGTTAGCACTGCTTAAAGGCCCTTATGAAGGCCCTGATTGGTGTTAACCGGATTCCAGATAACACCACCCATTTTAAAGTTGATATTGCCATGATGAAAGCTAATGGGAATATCGTGCAACCAGCCACAATTCCAATTCAAAGGTTTTGCCACATGGCGGTGAAATCTGGTCTGATGAAGCAAAACTGCAGGTGCTAGAAATAGGCCAAATTTGTGACATGTTCTGGTAGTGTAAAGAAGTTGAAAGCGGTCCAGGTGACGCTGTGAGGAGCAGTGCCAAAAGCATTTGCCAGGTTAAGAAAGACAGTATGAAGGCCACCCGTCTTGGTTTTGGCTAGCTTGAATTGGTGCCAGATTATGCTGATATGTTCCAGACATTCCAAAAACCCTGGAATTTCAGCCTTTTTTGAACTGTCACATCCACCAGTTTTTTTTCCCTCTTAGTTTGTGGCCATGCTCTGGGCTATAATACTAAACATTAACTTGCATTGTACATTAATACTTTAGTGGATAGTAAAATATCATTGCTATGAAAAAATGCCTTAATTCCTTTGAAACCTTGAATGAAGGTATTACTTTAATAGGAAAATGCTTTCCAATCCATTCCAACAAAGGACCTGCCTAACTGGGCTTTTTTTGTGTGTGTTTATCTTTATTGTATATATGTATTCTTACACAGTGTATCTGTTACCATGCATCCAAGCATTGTCTTTTTGTTTACATCTGTGGGTGTGTACAACATATATTTCTTATCGTTAATAAGGTTCCAGTGGACCATCTACAGGAATAAACAGCCTACACTGAGTACTAAAAGTAACCATCTGCACTGCTGCAGTTTTACTTGAAGAACTGGGTCTTTGCTTTTTATAACGTGGTCTCACACACTCACTCACAGAAGCACACTCACCAAAGACACTGAAAATCTAAATAAATCTAAAAATATTTGACCTTAGAAGTGGAGTACTTGTAAAACACAATAGATTCGTGCACAGGATGTCAGTTTTTACCACTGGCAGATTGTACTTCACCCAGTTTTTCGCACGAGGGTCTTGGTTGTATATTGGTAACTGGTACCATTACCGTTGCATGCATTTCTGAGAATGAAAGTTAATTTGTCTTCTACTCTTTAAGTATTTTTCCAAAGTAATCCATGGTTCCATCCACTGCAACTGAAAGAAGGCTGGTTGCAGTGTCTAAAGGGCCACAACTGTGTCCTAGTGCTGGAACCACTAATTTGAATGGTTATTCATCAATTATTCTCAATTGTTGTATCTCCTGAGGTTTGAAGAGATAGAAATCCTTTGTTGTTACACAACTAAAAGCTACCTGTGAAAACTTCTTTGTCATCCTGATGTGTTCTTGCAAGTTCAGTGCATAGAAGCTTTCGAGCAGTGTGGAATCCATTGATGTTTTAAAGGCAAGCAGCCAACAGGAGGAGGGCTGAAGTGTTTAGGTAATTAGTGTGTTAAGTTGCATGCTCACTTTGCTACTGTAGTCCATCATAATTACTTTGAATGCACTTGTTATTTGTGCCCCTTGCTTATATATGGAAGACCGGATCAGCATAACTCACAAGCAAAATATTAGAGTTTAAGCTGCTGATTCAAAATATTACATAACTAGATGAATTATTATGGAGTGTTTGGTCATGTCTATAAGATGAAAGAGCACAAAGGCAAGGTAAGGTTGATGTTGACATCTCTAAAACCAACATATCTTTTTTTTTTCAAGTGCTGTCAAAGCAGGCATGTTGGTTACACTGTGGATTGTGATTATTAAGATAATGGTGTCACTAGAAAAGACCTTGATATTTTATTTGAAGCATGTGTCAATAACAATATCCTGCCTCCCTTATTTTCAAACAAATGTCAGATTTCCTCTGGGCACCCTGACCTGGAAAATCTGCCCGTTCTAGCCACTTTGATGCCTCAGCAAACCTGGCAATGAAATGAATGCCTCAGGGCACATCATCACAAAACTGTGCATATGTCCATTCTAAATGAGCTACACTAGCTTTCAAGATTCTATGCCCAGAGGCACAAAATACAAAAATATCCAATCTGAAAAAAAGGATCCAAAAAATGTGTTTGAAAGGTAGTAATGCACGTAGCAGTAGAGATATTTGCACCTACTTTGATTAAATTATGGCCCACCCATAGTGGGTGCAATTGAGAGCTATTAAAACAATTACACAGATTAGTAAGCATCTTCTTTCTTTAGAGAAAAAAAGAGTTCCCTTCTACCATTTTAATGGTAGAAGGGAACTCTGGTAGAAGTATTGGTAGAAGTATGGTAGAAGTATGGTAGAAGTATGGTAGAAGTATTCCACATAATGCTTTCAAGGTTCTTTATTTGTCACATGCATAGTTATACAAGTATAACACACAGTGAAATGTAGCCTGACACGCTCCTCGATGTGTGCAAAAATGGGGGGGGTAGAGGAAGAACATTATATATATATATATATATATATATATATATATATATATATATATATATATATATATATACATACATTGGGTGAATGTGCAGTAGTAGCAGCAAGCAGGTGAATTCTGTACATTAATATGAATGGACATCTGACTATTTTACAGAATAGACAATATAAACATATTTAAAATTAAAGGAATTTGGAATGTACATTGTGCCTGGGTTTAGAGTGTCTGGAAGAGAGTCAATTATAGATGATGTGAGAGGCCGGGTGTGTGTGTTTAGGGCCCGGATGGCTTGGGGATAGAAGCTCCTCTTGAGTCTCTCTGTCCTTGCCCGGATGATGCGGAACCTTCTACCAGATTGCAGAAGAACAGTTTGTTGCCAGGATGGGAGGATGGGACGGGTCCTTCAGTATCTGCGCTGCTCTAGTCCGGCATCTCCTGGTGTAGGTGTCCTGAAGCGGGGGGAGAGCAATCCTGCAGCAGCGTTCTGCTGTACGGATCACTCTCTGGAGAGCTTTTTGGTCCTTCACACAGCTGTTCCCAAACCACGATGTCATGTTCTGTGTGAGGATGCTCTCCACAGCGCCTGTATAGAAAATCCTGAGAATCTTTGGAGAGACCCTGAACTTCCTCAGTTGTCGTAGGTGATACAGGCGCTGCCTAGCCTTTTTGGTCTGGACCTGAATGTGGGCAGCCCATGTCAGGTCTGAGGAGATGTGGACACCAAGATACTTGAAGGACTGCACCCTCTCCACTGGAGCTCCATTGATGATAATGGGCTTGTAGTCTGTGTGCTGACTCCTTCTGAAGTCCACCACCAGCTCCTTGGTCTTGCCGACGTTCAGCTGGAGGTGGTTGTCCTGGCACCATGATGCCAGATTCTTCACTTCATCCATGTAGGCCGCCTCATCGTTGTTGGAGATGGCACCCAACACCACTGTGTCGTCAGCAAACTTCACAATGGTGTTGGAGCCATGGGTGGCCACACAGTCTGAAGTGTAGAGGGAGTAGAGCAGTGACGAGAGGACACATCCCTGAGGTGCTCCTGTGTTGATGGTGATGCTGTTAGAGATGCATCTACCCACCCTCACCACCTGAGTTCTGCCAGTGAGGAAGTCCAACACCCATGCACACAGACGGCTGTTAAGTCCCAGATCCCTGAGCTTTGTGAACAGTCTGCAGGGCACTATTGTGTTAAACGCTGAACTGTAATCAACAAACAGCATTCGCACATAGTTACCCTGTTTCTTGTCCAATAATGCTTTGTTTCTGCTTCTAGTAGGTTTTCCTGCCATCAACCATTAATATAAAATTATTTTCATAAAGTATATTTGTATACTCGTATGAGTCAGTTTTCTATTTTGGCATTGATTTGTACGATGTTTGTTGTATGACATTTGTTGTATGCTTATCCTTGTATGCTCCCTGTATTTGATGTGTTCTATAGTAAACAAACAGAAGATTTGGCCACTGATTAAGGAGTAAAAGCACAAAGTGCTTAGATGCATCAAAATGCATCTAAATTGATTTGAAAAACTGGTGTTAAAAAGTATCTTAGTTTATTTCTAGGTACCAAAGGACATTAATGTACCTCTTTGTTCTCAAACCCAACCCAGCAACAGATGTACTAAAGTAGATGGAAGGAAAATGGAACAAAAAGGAAGCAATAAAGTAGCTTGTCTACGGGAAGACAGAAAAGTCATGAAAGAGCAGAAAAACAAACTAAAAGGGACAAAAGGAAACAATAATGCAGAGTTATGATGGTGATGATACATTAGTCAGAGGCTGAATTGGAGCTTTCCATTATGCTTTGACCACCTTGGGGATCTGGCAAACATGGAATCTATACATCCAAAAGTAGGGAAATTGGAGACAGAAAATGCTGAAGAAGCAAATATTGAATCTCAAATGTCTGCCTGTCCAAATTGGCTGTTCTGTTCTGGATGTCACTCTTTATTGGCTCAGATTAGTTCTCCACATTGTGAACAATCCTCTCATGTCACCTATGGTTTCCCCGATCTTTATTTATCAATCACATCTAACTGGCTTTGGATCATGTTATGCCAACCTTTGCATCAAAATGCATTTAAACCAGCGGCCTCCAAGTTGTTTGGTACCAGGCCATGAGAGTTGAGGCTTAGGTGTGAAATTTATGGTTTCCAGGGTTTTTATCGGTTTTTTTATCATTATTTTTTATCATTAACTTGGTTTCCCTGGATCTTTTCCCGTGTGTTATGAATAAATCTTCTTTTTTTTGGTACCGGTACTGATTTTATTTTGTTGTATTTATCCGCGACACCTTAAAGCCCAGTCCGTGAACATATTGTCGGACATAAACTGGTCCGTAGCGCAGAAAAGGTTAGGGACTAAGCAATTGTGTTGCCTGGCGTGGCACAGAAGTGGTTTTACATTAATTTTAAGAGCTCAAAATGACATAGGTGGCAATTCTAGCTAAAAGTGGTCATATCTTTTTTGGTTTTTGAGCCCATGGACCCAAAAATTCTGTATTTGACAAATAAACCAATTTTAGGAAAAGCCTGGAAATATGAGATGATGGACTTTTATTATAACTGTCAGATTTAATACCGTGGTGATTCAGTACTCAAGTGTGGGACCCTACGGTGGCCCCTAGAGACAAAGCACGTACAAACTCCAAAACACTTGCAAACTCCAAAACACATGCAAACTCCAAAACACTTGCAAACTAAAAAACACATGCAAACTCCAAAACACGTACAAACTCCAAAACACTTGCAAAATCCAAAACACTTGCAAACTCAAAAACACATGCAAATTCCAAAACACAACGGAAGTGCTCCAGGACGCTAGGGGCAGTGTTGAGCTCGATTTGCAAAATAAACGGCAAGTTTGTCTGTATGGGACGGTCTAGTCTCCATCGCGCTTCCCAGGTTGCCTAGCAACCATGATACTATTAGAGCACTTCGCTCTTGCTCTGCAGGCCTACTTGTTGTTCCTAGAGTATTTAAAAGTAGAATGGGAGGCAGAGCCTTCAGTTTTCAGGCCCCTCTTCTGTGGAACCAGCTTCCAGTTTGGATTCGGGAGACAGACACTATCTCTACTTTTAAGATAAGATAAGATAAGATAAGATAATCTTTATTAGTCCCACACGTGGGAAATTTGTTTTGTCACAGCAGGAAGTGGACAGTGCAAAAGTTATGACGCAAAAATTAGAATACAATAAGAATAAATACAGTACACAGCTGTACAGAATAGAATAAAATAATATACTATATACAGTAGAATAAAATAGAATAAAAATATACAATAAGATAAAAATAGAATACGAATGCTATATACAACTGAGTAAAAATACAACGATGCCAGAAAAGATTATTGCACTTAGTGTTATTGCACATGTGTGGATGTGTGTGTTTGTTCAGTTAAAGTCTTTGTTGTGGAGTCTGACAGCAGTGGGGAGGAAAGACCTGCGAAATCTCTCCGTCCCACACCGTGGGTGCCGCAGTCTCCCACTGAAGGAGCTGCTCAGTGCTGTCACAGTCTGCTGCATGGGGTGGGAGACGTTGTCCAACAGGGATGACAGCTTAGCCGCCATTCTCCTGTCACTCACCACCTCCACTGGGTCCAGAGGGCACCCTAGAACAGAGCTGGCCCTTCGGATCACCCTGTTCAGTCTCTTCCTGTCCCCAGCAGAGATGCTGCCGCCCCAGCAGACCACACCATAAAAGATAGCAGAAGCCACCACAGAGTCATAGAAGGTCTTCAGGAGTGGGCCCTCCACCCCAAACGACCTGAGTCTCCGCAGCAGGTACAGCCTGCTCTGCCCTTTCCTGTAGAGGGCGTCTGAGTTATGAGTCCAGTCCAGTCTGTTGTTCAGATGAACACCAAGGTACCTGTAGCTGTCCACAGCCTCAATGTCCATACCCTGGATGTTCAGTGGTTGCAGTGGAGAATGCTTGTGCCTGCGGAAGTCTACCACCAGCTCCTTGGTTTTACTGGCGTTGATCTGGAGGTAGTTCAGCTGGCACCAGTCCACAAAGTCTTGAGTCAGTCCTCTGTACTCCTTGTCGTCCCCATCAGTGATGAGGCCGACTATTGCAGAGTCATCAGAGAACTTCTGCAGGAAGCACTGGGTGGAATTGTGGGAGAAGTCTGCAGTGTAGATGGTGAAGAGGAACGGAGCCAGAACCGTTCCCTGTGGGGCCCCCGTACTGCAGACGACCCTGTCCGACACACAGCCCTGAGTCCTCACATACTGTGGTCGGTCGGTGAGGTAGTCCAGGATCCAGTTAGTGAGGTGATGGTCCACTCCAGAGTTCTCCAGCTTGTCCTTCAGAACCGAGGGAAGAATGGTGTTGAAGGCACTGGAGAAATCAAAGAACATGATTCTCACAGTGCTTCCAGCGGTCTCCAGGTGAGCGAGGGAACGATGTAGGAGGTGAATGACGGCATCATCCGCGCCAATGCCAGGCTGGTAGGCAAACTGAAGTGGGTCCAGTGATGAGCTTGTTAGGCGCCGAAGCTGAGCCAGGACCAACCGCTCCAGGGTCTTCATCAGGTGGGATGTCAGAGCCACCGGCCTGTAGCTGTTGAGGTCCTTGGGGCGTGAAGTCTTTGGCACTGGTACAACACAGGAGGTTTGCCAGAGCTGTGGGACTCTTCCCAACCTCAGGCTCAGGTTGAAGAGGTGCTCCATCACCCCACACAGTTGGTCCGCGCAGGACCTGACGACCCTCGAGCTGATGCCATCTGGGCCCGCTGCCTTCTTGCCATTAATCCTCCTCAGTTCCCTCCTAACCTGGGTGGTTGAGAGAGACAGGCTGGAGCCTTGTGTTGAGTGTGTATTGGATGCTGTTGTTGGGGGTGGGGGGGAGTGAGCAGGGTGAATAGAGGAGGTGTGACGTGTCTGAGGTGTCAGAGGTGGAACAGCAGCAGTGGGGGTGGGTGAGTCTGCAGCCGATGTTGTAGACTGTCTCATGGTTGAATCAAATCTGTTGAAGAAATGATTCAGTTCATTTGCCCACCTCACATCCCTCCCAGGCAGAGAGTTCTGCTGTTTGTGGCCTGAGATGGTTCTGAGGCCTCTCCAGACTTCACCAACGTTGTTTTGCTGAAGCTGGTTCTCCATCTTCTGCCTGTAGCTGTCCTTCCCATTCCTTATCAGTCCCCTCAACTCTCTCTGCACCCTTTTCAACTCCTCTTTGTCTTTGGATTTGAAGACAAGATTAGGCTTAAAACTTTCCTTTTTGCTAAAGCATATAGTTAGGGCTGGACCAGGTGACCCTGAATCCTCCCTTAGTTATGCTGCAATAGACATAGGCTGCCGGGGGATTCCCATGATGCATTGAGTTTTTCCTTTCCAGTCACCTTTCTCACTCACTATGTATTAACAGACCTCTCTGCATTGAATCATATCTGTTATTAACCTCTGTCTCTCTTCCACAGCATGTCTTTTATCCTGTCTTCCTTCTCTCACCCCAACCGGTCGCAGCAGATGGCCGCCCCTCCCTGAGCCTGGTTCTGCCGGAGGTTTCTTCCTGTTAAAAGGGAGTTTTTCCTTCCCACTGTTGCCAAAGTGCTTGCTCATAGGGGGTCATATGATTGTTGGGTTTTTTTCTCTGTATCTATGAAGCGCCTTGAGGCGACTTATGTTGTGATTTGGCGCTATATAAATAAAATTGAATTGAATTGAATTGAATGCTATGACCTGTCTCTAGACAGGTTGTAACATTGGACAAAGCTGAACAGAAAGACAGCACAGAGGCACTGATTTGGTCACATCTTCTGTATAATCACAGTTTCAGAGATGCTTAAGTTAAACAAGGGGGAAACTGGCCCAAAGGATAAAACAGGGGCAACATAACAGGTGATAGGAAACTGTTCTCTGGTTAAAAGGATTTTAGTCAGTTGGACTTCTCTGATCACTGTGGAATCTGCTTTGTCTGTTTTACACTTGTTTTACATGCTGGATTGAGACTGTGGTCGCACTGGTCTGGGACCCTTTTTACAAGCTGAAAACTTTGATTTATGTACTGTTGGTTCAGTGGACTTCAGTGGCTATTAAGTCTGTTAGTGCTATCAGTTACAGCTGGCAGGAGGACTGGGAAGGTCAAATGTAATGGCGTTGTCAGTGAAGAGAGCCAATAATGTTTAGACAGAGTAATGACACACACACACACACACACAAATGGAATATATGTTCCATTATGAAACAGGTGAATAATTTTTCCCTTTCATCAAATATTCATAGAGAAATTACTGCTAGATCTAAAGTGAAGGACTACGTGGGATCTTTTTAGCTGATGTATAAGGAAACATTGGATGACAATAGGGCGTCTCAGCCAAATATATGCGGAAGTTCTGGAATTATAGCTTACACTGGTCAGTCTTGTTTCCTGTAAATCCTAACACTTTCTGTTTCAAAGAGGTTGAATTCAGACTACCCAGGTTCCACCTCGGTGGGTTAAGCTCAAGGTTCTCTCTCCATCCTTTATATTTACTCCTCCTCACCTCATCATCTGCCAAACTTAAAGAAAAGCTTCAGTATTACCCCAAGTGGTAATACAGTGGATTGGATTGAACTCCCATATCCTCTCCCAGAGTTGCTTTCCCAAATTAGTGCTCATCCAGTTCACCATTTTCTGTGAAAAACTGTGTAACTATAAAGTCTCTGAAAATTGAGTTGTTGTCACCTGTGTCCTGCTTGAGAGTCCATTGTTGGTCGTGACAGAACAATCTGGCAATATGGACACCCAATGAGACCCAACAACATTAAGTTAAAATGTTGAGAATGATCCAGTCACCTCGTACTAAACTCCCTTCAGCTCCCTCTCCAGATAGGTCTCCTAGCCAGAGGCAGCCAAACATCCCATGCCAGTCACACCCTCTACCTCAGAGACACCAACAATGAGGGTGTTCAGTGATGGTACCTCCACATCGCCAGAGCTGTTTACAGGAGGAGGATGAAGGCGAAAATGTGTCTTTATTGTGAGCAGCCAGGCTACTTCATTGGTACATGTGCTAAGCAGCCAAAAGGGCCTGTCGCCAGTAAAGTGGTGTGTCAATCTGTATATGGCAAACTGCCTTGCCACATGATACCTGCCATCATTTGCTGTAATAATTACTCTTTAATCCTCCAAGCACTAACTTAATCCTCCGGTGCAAAACAAAACCTGGTGGAGTGTGAATTAGCCAAACAACTCAAATCATCAATCGAACCTCTACCTTCATCTATTCTTGTGTCAGCCCTCAACAAACAAACTCACTGCCATCACTCACCGGACCAAGTCAATACATTTATTTGTGTGTGGGAATCATTTTGTGTTCTTGGTTTTCTTAACACTTAAGGAGCTAATACTCCCACAATCTTAGGTTATCTATAGTTAGAGAAACACATTATTGGATACAGTGGGGCAAAAAAGTATTTAGTCAGCCACCGATTGTGCAAGTTCCCCCACTTAAAATGATGACAGAGGTCAGTAATTTGCACCAGAGGTACACTTCAACTGTGAGAGACAGAATGTGAAAAAAAAATCCATGAATCCACATGGTAGGATTTGTAAAGAATTTATTCGTAAATTAGGGTGGAAAATAAGTATTTGGTCACCTCAAACAAGGAAAATCTCTGGCTCTCACAGACCTGTAACGTCTTCTGTAAGAAGTTTTTCTGTCCCCCACTCGTTACCTGTATGAATGGCACTTGTTTGAACTCATCATCTGTATAAAAGACACCTGTCCACAGCCTCAAACAGTCAGACTCCAAACTCCGCCATGGCCAAGACCAAAGAGCTTTCGAAGGACACCAGGAAAAATATTGTAGACGTGCACCAGACTGGGAAGAGTGAATCTACAATAGGCAAGCAGCTTGGTGTGAAAAAATCAACTGTGGGAGCAATCATCAGAAAATGGAAGACATACAAGACCACTGATAATCTCCCTCGATCTGGGGCTCCACGCAAGATCTCATCCCGTGGGGTCAAAATGATCATGAGAACGGTGAGCAAAGATCCCAGAACCCCACGGGGGGACCTGGTGAATGACCTGCAGAGAGCTGGGACCAAAGTAACAAAGGTCACCATCAGTAACACACTACAACGGCAGGGAATCAAATCCCGCAGTGCCAGACGTGTCCCGCTGCTGAAGCCAGTGCATGTCCAGGCCCGTCTGAAGTTTGCCAGAGAGCACATGGATGATACAGCAGAGGATTGGGAGAATGTCATGTGGTCAGATGAAACCAAAGTAGAACTTTTTGGTATAAACTCAACTCGTCGTGTTTGGAGGAAGAAGAATACTGAGTTGCATCCCAAGAACACCATACCTACTGTGAAGCATGGGGGTGGAAACATCATGCTATGGGGCTGTTTTTCTGCCAAGGGGACAGGACGACTGATCCGTGTTAAGGACAGAATGAATGGGGCCATGTATCGTGAGATTTTGAGCCAAAACCTCCTTCCATCAGTGAGAACTTTGAAGATGAAACGAGGCTGGGTCTTCCAACATGACAATGATCCGAAACACACCGCCCGGGCAACAAAGGAGTGGCTCCGTAAGAAGCATTTGAAAGTCCTGGAGTGGCCTAGCCAGTCTCCAGACCTCAACCCCATAGAAAATCTGTGGCGGGAGTTGAAAGTCCGTGTTGCTCGGCGACAGCCCCAAAACATCACTGCTCTCGAGAAGATCTGCATGGAGGAATGGGCCAAAATACCAGCTACTGTGTGTGCAAACCTGGTAAAGACCTATAGTAAACGTTTGACCTCTGTTATTGCCAACAAAGGTTATGTTACAAAGTATTGAGTTGTATTTTTGTTATTGACCAAATACTTATTTTCCACCCTGATTTACGAATAAATTCTTTACAAATCCTACCATGTGGATTCATGGTTTTTTTTTCACATTCTGTCTCTCACAGTTGAAGTGTACCTCTGGTGCAAATTACTGACCTCTGTCATCATTTTAGGTGGGGAACTTGCACAATCTGTGGCTGACTAAATACTTTTTTGCCCCACTGTATATGGATAGCTCCTTGGAGCCTTTTGCCTCCCAACTGCTTACAGCCTGCCATTCCTCCACAAACACAAATCCTTACAATCTTACTCATCTGGTCTGTCTTCTGTATCATGATCTGCAGCAAGTGTTCAGTAAAGAAAAAACTCCCTACCATCTCCTTACCAACTCATCATTGGACGACTGTGGCATCCACCTAGACTTGTAGTCAAGACCGCCTAATCCGAGACCAAGACAAGACCAAGACCAGAGGGTATCGAGACCAAGACAAGACCAAGACAAGACCAAGACAAAAGTCTGTCGAGACCAAGATGAGACCAAGAAAGTGGTCTCGAGACCGGTCTCGAGACCAAGACCGGTCTCGAGACATCCAACTCTAGTCAGCAACCACATAAATATGCCCATTAACCCTTTGAAGCCGGTCGGAGCTGTAATAATGTGAATTATTGTTTACAAGATGGTTTGTTCCACAATAGAGTGTGTTGCTGCACGGACGTTTTAGAGTGTCACACGAGTAAGGATTGTTAGGCTGTATGTTGCTGTTGTACATGGCAGAGGACCAATCTGAGTCGCATGACTTGTTAATAAAACTTACTACCCCGTTGGGTAGGAAATAGATATTCTGGAGTCTGTCGTGAATGAGACCAGAATATAACATGGTGGCAGCGGAGCGGGCAGCGGAGCGGACAGCGGAGCAAGCTGCACGGCTGGAGTAAACCCCCGAGAGACGCCTGTCGGAGCGGTGAGCAACTAGCGGCTAATCGAGTTAGCACCGCCGCGAGGCATGGAGGGCCTTAAATCGCCGCCGACGCTGGTATTGGACTCCAGTAACCTATCACGGACATGGAAGACCTGGAGGGACGAGTTTATGCTCTATGTGGAGCTGACCATGGACTCAGACGGCGAACAGAAAAAAGTAAGCTTGTTCAGTTATCTCGTTGGTGAGAGCGGCAGGGAGCTGCTAGACACGCTAATGGGCGACACGGCGAGAGATCGGTGGACAGTTAAGGACATTATTGAGAAGTTTGACAATCATTGCAATCCTGTAGTTAATGAAACTGTGGAGCGTTATCGGTTCTTCACAAGAAACCAAGGCGCCAGTGAGACAATCGACAGCTATGTGACGGAGTTAAAGCTGCTGACAAAAACGTGCAATTTTGGAGTAATAAGGGACTCACTGATTCGTGACAGGATTGTATGTGGACTTCACAACCCGAGTTTGAGGGAGAGACTGCTGCGTGAGAAAAACATGACACTGGATGCATGCATACAGCACTGCAGAGCCGCGGAGCTGTCGCGGGAAAACAGCAAAACCATTTCGGGAGCTGCAGTGGAGGAGGTGCATGCTGTGCGTGGAGCTGCGCGCCAGAAACGGATCGGCGACGCAGTGGACTGTAAGTTTTGTGGCAGAACACATGAAAAAAAGAAAGAAAAATGTCCAGCATACAGGAAGAAATGTAAAAAGTGTGGCAGAGAAAACCACTTTGCAGTTAAATGCATGGCACATTCAGAGCAGAAGAGAAGGACGAATGTACACAACGTGACAGCATGTGACAGCATCAAATCACTAGAAGAAGCCTACGCGTCCCACCAAGATCAGGAAACATTGAACAAAATACGCAAAACAAAACTAGAATTAAATGAGATAATTGATAAAAAAAACAAAATTCTTAGTACAAAGACTACGCCTACAAAATTACGAACATGGTAATAAATCCGGTCAATTTCTAGCAAACCAGCTAAAAATAAATAAAGAAAAAACAACTATATGTGCTGTTCAAGATTCATCTGGGAACACATTATTTGAACCGATACAAATAAACAACATTTTCAGGGATTTCTATAAAACGTTGTATTCACCACAAATAAACCCATCTAAAAAAGAAATTGATCAGTTTTTGGACAACATAACTCTTCCAAAATTATTGGACAATCAAGCAATGGCACTGGATTCACCACTGACACCAGGTGAACTCCAGGAAGCCCTGATAAGTATGCACAATAATAAGGCTCCAGGTCCAGATGGCTTTCCTGCAGAATTCTACAAAGAATTCTGGTCGATTCTAGCACCAGTTTTCTACAGAACGTTGTTGGAAATTAAAGAAAAGGGCAGACTTCCATCAAATATGAATTCTGCAAACATTAATCTCCTGCTAAAACCAGGCAAAGACCCTGTATATCCCTCAAGCTATCGTCCAATATCCCTTATAAATGTAGACCTTAAAATAATCTGCAAAGCTCTCTCAAAGAGACTGGAGAAAATAACCCCCCTCTTAATTCATCCTGACCAAACTGGTTTCATAAAAGGTAGGCACTCATCAACAAATACACGTAGATTACTTAATTTGATAGACTACTCATACAGTAAAAACCTAGAAACTACAATATTCTCTTTAGACGCAGAAAAAGCATTTGACAGAGTTAACTGGAAATTTCTATTTGCAACTTTACACAAATTTGGTTTTGGATCCTCTTTCATAAACTGGTTAAAAATATTATATAATTCCCCAACAGCTTGTGTTAGAACAAATGACCAGACATCCTCCAGCTTCTGTCTCTTGAGGGGCACCAGGCAGGGATGCCCACTCTCCCCTTCACTATTTGCAATTGTTATTGAACCACTAGCAGCAGCAATTAGACAGAATTCAGTAATTAAGGGCATAAAATGCAAGAACGTGGAACATAAAATCAGCCTTTATGCGGATGATGTGTTACTCTTTCTCCAAAATTCACAAACCAATATCTCTGGGGTGATTGAATTGATAAACTCTTTTGCAAGAATATCAGATTACTCAATTAACTGGTCAAAATCTACAGTCCTACCGATTAATTGCTCCTTCCATAATTCCTCTTCTACACCGCTGCAATCGGGAAATATAAAATATTTAGGTATTAATGTTTCTCCCAAGCTTGCAGATCTAACTAAATTAAACCATATCCCACTTTTAAAGAAGGTAGAAGATGATCTGGCTAGATGGAAATGTCTACCCATATCACTCATGGGAAGGGTTGCCGCTATAAAAATGATGGTCTTACCAAAAATAAATTATTTATTCTCAATGATCCCAACTAAACCGCCACAAGATTGGTTCAGATCTCTAGATTCATGTATGTCCAAATTCCTTTGGAAAAATAAACCCCCACGTATAAGCTTAAAAACACTACAAAAGACCAAGGATAAAGGAGGACTAGAACTGCCTAACTTTCAGCACTACTTCTTAGCCAACAGGCTTCAGTTTATCTCAGGATGGCTAAAACACACCCTCTTAGATGAACCTTGGCTAGATGTAGAACAAGCACTCTGCAATAATCTAGAGATCTCAGACCTACCATTTATCAGCTCAAACATCCAACGACATGAATGCTTTAAAAGCATCAACATCAGCTCTTCTCTGACAGCATGGTGGGAGTTTCTAAAATTGACGGCGTCTTCATTAATCCCATGCAAACGTACACCTATCTGGAACAACCCTGACATATTACAAAACAATAATATGATAAACTTTTCAGATTGGAGTGATAAAGGAATCAAATATTTAGAACATATACTAGAAGGAACAGAATTTATTTCATTTGACGGACTAGTTACACAATATGGGATCAACAAGAAAAGATTTTTAGAATATCAACAAATTAAATCCATAGTAAAAAAGAAATTTAAACCGGGTCAAGTTGAA
This sequence comes from Diplotaxodon limnothrissa, assembly GCF_057381915.1. NCBI lineage: Eukaryota > Metazoa > Chordata > Actinopteri > Cichliformes > Cichlidae > Diplotaxodon > Diplotaxodon limnothrissa. The sequence goes on from NC_140597.1 coordinate 17,356,404, forward strand.
CTACAAACACCACCAAGTGTGGTTCAATTTCTTACTCTTAAACCCCCCAAATTACTATCCAAAATATACAGAATGCTTTCTAAAACAGATGAATCAATATCACTTCCTATTGCAAAATGGGAAGCGGATTTATCAGTTAACTTAGACCTAAACTTCTGGTCTCAGATTTGCTTAAAAACCTTTCATCTAATTAGAAATCCCAGTCTTCAATTAATTCAATACAAAATATTACATAGAGTGCACTATACAGGTCATCGGATGTTCAAGATGGGCTTTATATCTTCCAACAACTGCTCACACTGTCAAGGCAATACACCAGACAATTACATTCACGCTCTTTGGTTCTGTCCACCAGTGCAGAAGTTTTGGCGCGAGATATGTGAAGACTTATCAAAGTGTCTGAAATGTAACATTCCAACTTCCCCCTTAGTGTGTTTGTTGGGCAGCTTAGATAATGTCACTTCAGAAAAGAATATAGCCCATATGGTTTTCACTGCCCTATGCATAGCCAAGAAAACAGTCCTCATGAACTGGAAAAATAAAAATAATCTTAATTCTAACCAATATAGAAATTATCTATTAGATTACATTAGTCTTGATACAGCCTCTGCCACCACATCAGATCAATTGCTCTGGGCTCCTTTGATCAGCTCCATCACCTAGTGGGGGTGGGGGGTCATAGTTTGGTCCCGCCTTCACTGTTGTGATTGGTGTGGGGGTAGGGACAGGCTTAGGGCGTCGGTGGGTTCCCCGGAGGCATCTTCCTTGGGGGGCTCAACCCGGGGTAGCGGTCATGTCCGGTTAGGGGCTCTGTTGGCTCTCAGGTGACTGTTTCCTCACGGCTGCGTGCAGCGGGGCTAGGGGAGGGTCTGTGCTGACGGACGTGGGTTACTGACCTGGTAGCCTGGCTGCCCCTGGGTGGGTCCGGGATGGGCGTGAGGTTCTGGGGGCGCTCCGTCTCTGGGCTGGGACCCGGACCGGGCCTCGGGGGCTTGGGTCCTGGTTGGTGTGTTGCCGGGGTTGTGGGCGGGTGGGCCCAGCCCTGGAGCAGGGTGCCGCCGGTGCATCGAGCCACCTGGGGGGCTCTTCAACTGGTGGGGGAGATTGTCACATCTTGCAGGAGCTTTCCTCTCCTCAGGAGCTCCCTCTGCAGGAGGGGGAGATACAGGAGAGGTGGAGGAAGATCTCAGCCTGGGTGTTTATTGTCTTATGTAGTCTGGAAGATGAGTGGATGGTGGGGTGGGTGCAGTTTTCTCTGTGGTGGGGTTGGGTGGACTGTCCCGGGCTCTGTGGGGCCGGGCGGCGCTGCTGCACTGGGCCCCGGTCTGGATGGGCCTGGGCCCCCTTTCCCTGGCGGGTCGCGGAGTGTGGGGGTGCCTACTGGGGTCAGCGGGGGAGCTGGCCCCAGGGAGGGGTCACTTGCCCCTCCCTTCCTTCCCTCCCCATCTCCAGCTGCCTCCCTCTTCCCGCTCCACCACAACCACCCACACATGCAGGGCCTTAGAGTAGGGGTATGTCACCAGGGTGCAGAGGAGGCTACCCCCCCTCTGTCCCCTTCTGGCTGCCTCTGCCTCAATTTTATCCCACAACTTAGACATTCACATTACTCACACTCTCATTACACATACATATAGGATCTTGGGGGTGGGCACGATACACGGAGTCCAAAGTACCATCAGGGTGTACACCCCACCCCTGGCATCGTTGCCCACCTCTCAATTTTAAATACACATAGACATTGAGGGCTAGCAGGAGGGACCATGCGCTTACCTGCTGCTCTCTGGCAGGTAGCTCCAAGCCCTCCTGGGTTTTAAATGCACCTTAAAACACACATGCATCAACACTACAATGAGCGGGTGGAGGGAGGTTTGGAGTCTTCTCTCACCCCCATTCTCTGCGACCTGCTGGAGCAGGGGGGCTAGGAGGAGGAGTTGGCCGTCCGACTGCGGTCTGGAGTGTGGAGCCTTCCTGCTGCTGCGGAGTCTGGGTGCAGTTCCCCCCTCCAGGGGCGGGGGCACCTAGACCCGGTTTGTAGAGTACGCTTGGGGAGTGTGATCGTGTGTACAACGTCTCTTTATGTCTGTCTCCACGTTGGTTGAGTGTGGAGTAAGTGCATATGAGAGCATGAGGGTGGGAATGGATGTTTGTATCTGTGTGTGCCTGTATGTCTGTGTCTATATGTCAGGTTGGGTGTCAGGCGCCACCTCTCTGGGGACATCTCAGGCCCTCCAAGGTTTGGAGGCCTATCTCCCCCTACCACCACTTCCCCTGCCAGTGGCGGACCCCCTCAGACATCGGTGCGTTGGTGGTTCTTTGTGTCCGGGGATGGGCGTCCAGGTACACACCGGCTCACTCCTTGGCGGCTGCTTATCGGGGCCTGGAGCCTGGGGCTCGCTCGGGCCACTTCGGAGGTGGGGTGCCCCCGGCCTCTCGGCCTGGGGCTCGGTCACTCAGGCGCAGCTGGCTGCCGGCGGAGCTCACGGGCGCGTCACTGCAACTCCCCCTGGCTTCTGCTCCGCGGCTGCTGAGTGAGCCCTCATCTGGGACTCTCCTCAGCTCTTTCCGGGACAGTGGCGTAGCTGCCCCTCTGTTGGTCTTCCTTGGTCTCTTGTGTTCTGGGGGCCTCTGGATGTCTGGAGTTTTGATCTCCTCCACACCTGCTTCATGCCCTGGAGGACGGGGCTGTGGCCCCCCCACACCCTCTAGCAGATTATTACATGAAGGAACCTTTTAAAAAACAAAAAACAAGCGCGTCCATGCTCACAGGTGTACACACGGGTGATCACACCCACAAACTACACCCTTTTTGGCTCCTACCTCAAAGCACACTGTTTTCTGTTGATCTTATGTGCTGCACAATAATGTTTAACATTTAGTATTTACTGTCATATTCCCATATATCATTGTGATGTTGTTTATTCTATTACTCTTGTTCTCTTCTGCTTGCTTTCTTTTTTCTTTCTCAGCAGGTGACCCAGGTGATTGATATATGCATTTTTTTTTCTCTGCCCGTTCTGTTGGTTTTTGTCTTTTGCCCTTCTCCTCCGTCCCTCTTCTCAGCTGTTTCTCTTTCCCTCTTTCTTTCTCCCCTTCTTTCCCCCAGTCAAGTCTGTCCCGTATTCAGTAAGTGAAAATAAAATAAACAATAGAAGGTGAATCAAATGGACCATTACGGCAAGGCTGGGATGGTCAGTTTGGTAAAGTAAATCTGTTGGGCATCTTTCTTTGCCTTTAGACAACAATTCTGAGGGCAAAAGAGCCAAACGGGACAGGCCAAAAAAAAAAAAAAAAAAAAAAAAAAAAAAAAAAAGAGAGAGTGATGAGTATGAGGACGTTCTCTGTGCTACAGAGGCAGACACACATGCTTCAACTACAAAGAACATGACAAAGTGAGAGGCACTCAACTCTTTGCAGGCATGCTGATGGGCAAAGAGATTGTAAATTTTCAGATTGACTGTGGTGCCAGTTGTAATGTAATGCCAATCCACATGCTAAGCCCGAACACACAGTTGGAGGACACACAGACAGTGTTGATGATGTACAACAAAAGTAAGATAAAGCCGTTGGGAAAATGCAAAGTTAAGCTACGTAACCCAAGAAATCAGAAACTGTATCGGTTGGAGTTTCAAGTGGTTGACAAAGACTGTAAAGTACCACTGCTGGGCAAGAGAGCCAGCGAAGCGATGAAACTCATAAAAGTACACTATGAAAACATCTTGAAACTGGACAGCATCGTTACTTCAGAGCACCCAACAGCCAATGAGTGGAACATGGATCAGATTAAAACAGAGTATGCCGATGTCTTCACGGGAGATGGCTGTTTGGAGGGAGAGTTAAGGCTCGAGGTGGATGAAACTGTGAAACCAGTGCAGTTACCAAAACGGCGTGTCCCTATTGCAATGATAAAGCCGTTAAAAAAGGAGCTTCAAGATCTTCAGCGCAGAGGGATCATTACACCAGTAGAATGCAGCACAGACTGGATCAGTGGGATGGTTGTGGTCCAAAAGCAGAGTGGGGATTTAAGAGTGTGCATAGATCCAAAACCCTTAAACAAAGCCCTACAACGGAGCCACTTCCCATTGCCCACCATTGAGGACATTTTGCCAGATCTGTCAAAGGCTAAAGTGTTCTCTGTCTGCGATGTGAAGAGTGGATTCTGGCACGTGAAACTGGAGGAGGAGTCGAGCTACCTAACAACATTTTCGACTCCATTTGGACGCTACAGATGGCTGAGGATGCCAATGGGGATAAGCCCAGCTCCGGAAGTGTTCCAGAGGAAGCTCACACAAGCTTTGGATGGACTGGCAGGGATCTACATCATTGCAGATGATGTGCTGATCACGGGTCAGGGGGACACAGATGCTGAAGCAGTACGTGACCATGACGAGAAGTTGAGACAGTTTTTGACCCGTTGCAGGCAGAAAAACATTAAGTTGAACGCAGACAAGTTCAAACTTAAACAGAAGGAGACTACGTACATTGGACATCAGCTGACATGCAACGGTCTGAAAATAGACCCAGAGAAGGTTAGGGCTATAGAAAAAATGCCCAGACCTACAGACGTGAAGGCAGTACAGAGACTGTTAGGTATGGTGAACTACTTAGCAAAGTTTTGCCCACATCTGTCTGACCATTGCGACTTACTGAGACAACTGACACACAAAGACAGTGAGTGGAACTGGACAACTCGACATGAAGACGCATTCCAGAGACTGAAAGAGACTATAGCAGAGGCTCCAGTCCTGAAATACTACTGCCCAGAGGAGGAGCTGACAGTACAATGTGACGCTTCTGACAAAGGGTTAGGTGCAGCACTCATGCAGACGGGTAAGCCTGTGGCTTTTGCGAGTAGAGCACTTACACGTACAGAGCAGGGTTATGCCCAGATCGAAAAGGAGCTTTTGGCTGTAGTTTTCAGCATGGAGAAGTTTCATCAGTACAGATATGGTCGTAAAGTGGTGGTACACAGTGATCACAAACCCTTAGAGACCATAGTAAGAAAACCACTGCTGAGCGCACCCAAAAGGTTGCAAAGGATGCTTATGCGCATTCAGAAATATGACATAGATGTGGTGTATGTGCCAGGCAAAGACATGTTATTAGCAGACACATTGAGCAGGGCATATCTTCCAGAGTGCTCACCACAGGGCTCCATTGAGGAGGAAATAGAGAGCATTAACATGGTCACTCATGCACCCATCTCACCTGACAGACTAAACAGCATAAGGACTGCTACACAAGACGGCAAAGCACTACAGATCCTCATAGATACAATTCACAGAGGTTGGCCGACAGACAAAAGAGACACTGACGGTGACATCAGACCATACTTCTCATTCCAGGATGAACTGAGTAGTCAGGATGGACTTGTGTTTAGAGGTGAACGTGTTGTTGTCCCGACTACCATGAGACAGGAGATCATAACTAGACTACACTCGACACACCTAGGTGTAGAAGGTTGTCTAAGGAGAGCCAGAGAGTGTGTGTATTGGCCAGGCATGAACGAACAAATTAAGACTTATGTGACTAAGTGTGGCATCTGCAGGTCAGTTGACTACAGACAGCAGAAAGAGACCTTGGTCCCACATGAGATCCCGACTAGACCATGGGCTAAGGTGGGCTCAGACCTGTTTATGTTTGACAACAAGGACTACCTTATCACCGTGGACTACTATTCAAACTTCTGGGAAATTGACTATCTCCCGGACACTAAGTCCACCACAGTGATTAGAAAGCTGAAGGCTCACTTTGCCAGACAGGGCATCCCGGACATTGTTGTTTCAGATAATGGACCACAGTATACGTCCGGTGAGTTTCTGAGATTTAGTCGACTGTGGGGTTTCCAGCATAAAACATCTTCGCCAGGTTACCCTCAGAGTAACGGGAAGGCTGAATCAGCAGTGAAGACAGCAAAGAGGCTGCTGCTGAAGGCAAAAATGGCGGGGCAAGACCCGTATCTTGCGATTCTGGACCATCGCAACACACCATCACAAGGCCTGGAGACCAGCCCAGCTCAGAGGCTGCTCAGCAGGAGGACACAGACGCTTTTGCCAACCAGGACAAGCCTGCTAAGGCCAAAAGTCATTCCAGCCCGGCGGGAGTTGGAGATGAAACAGAAGCGCCAAAAACTGTGCTATGACCGATCAGCACGAGACATGGACTCTTTGAAGCTAGGGGACAGTGTCAGAGTTCAGCCTTTTGACCGCCATTCCACTTGGAGCAGGGGAGTGGTGATTGGGACTGTTGACCCGAGGTCCTATGAGGTTCAGTTGGACTCTGGAAGTGTCCTGAGGAGGAATCGGAGGCACCTGAGACATGCAGGCGTGATGGATCAGGAAAATGGCATAACAGTCCACCGGGGCACTGAACAGCTCAGTCACAGCTCCTGCAGACACTCGTGAGCGGCAGATCAAGACTGACGAGGTATCAGGGGGTGTCAGGACAAGGTCAGGCCGCAAAGTGGTTCCACCACTTAGGTACAAAGACTATGTTACATAATGAGGATTTATTGTTTATTGTTTGAGGGGAAGAGTTGTGTATTCTGTGGATATTGATGTTCACTACAGCTTACAGAAATGTACATGTTTGAATAAGTGGAATGCTTTTGTATTCTTTGAGTGTTTCATATTGTTTGCTCCCTCAGTGAGAAGAAGGACAAAAAAAAAAAAAAAAAAAAAGAGAAAGGATGTAATAATGTGAATTATTGTTTACAAGATGGTTTGTTCCACAATAGAGTGTGTTGCTGCACGGACGTTTTAGAGTGTCACACGAGTAAGGATTGTTAGGCTGTATGTTGCTGTTGTACATGGCAGAGGACCAATCTGAGTCGCATGACTTGTTAATAAAACTTACTACCCCGTTGGGTAGGAAATAGATATTCTGGAGTCTGTCGTGAATGAGACCAGAATATAACAGGAGCGGGCACGCTCTGTTTTGCCTAACTATTTGTAAATACCGGTAGCACTGCAACCACGTAAGCTAGCGCAATAATTTTTTTTGCATATGAAACCGGAGGAGTTGTACTTACATCTTATGCCATCAGCTTGTCCTAAGTCACAGTTTCCTTCCACATATGCAAAAACTTCATAAAAAGCACTTGCAGCAACAAAAACATAATATTCCAGAAACACGCTTTGCCGATCCGATCAGCTGTTTGTAACACTTCCTACGTCCATAAGCGGGAACTATCGCATGTCCGCCATGACCTGCCCGAAACCGGAAGTGACATCATTTTGCGGAAATGTAGTTTTTTACCATCAGGGCCTTCTGAGCCTATACTGGTGTTTTTAAAAGTTATGTTTGACTTTATGACTTTCTGTGTCGTTTCTGGGATGCTTAGGACTCATATTGCACTGCTGGAAATAGTTTATTTTGATGCATATGCTGTTTTTTGCAAATTTGCATTATAATATTTATTTTCGTTTTTCCTGCAGTATATAAAAATTGGTGTATTTCAAAAATAAAACTATGAAGACACTTAAAATAAATTTCCTGTGGTGGGAAACTAGTTTGTGCAACTTTTTTGTATTTACAGTTTTGAGGGATAAGCCTCTTAAATTTCTCTAACTAGAAATATATGTTAAAAAAACAAAAATGATTTAAAATTTTTTTGTAGTTTATTGCACTTTTTTGCAATTTATGTAATTACTATGCACTTAATGCAGACATATTATTAAAATTTGGGCTATAATGGTTGTATTGATGTATATCAACTTGAAATGCTCCCAAAAATGGCACTACAGCATGTAAAAATATAATATAAGCTCTGGCAGACTTGGTTCTATGGTAGGTCTTAAAGGGTTAATGTTTCAAAAGCCTCTTCAAAAATGCACTGTATTTTCATTTTCTATCTGTTACACACGAAGACTGAGACCAGCCAGATTCAGAAGACTGTGAGCTGCCTAAAGCCGCAACCAAACAGCTTTCCAAACAATGATCTGGACCTGAAACATCCAGAGCCTGAAAGGGTAAATATAATCCAGTGTACCACTTAATGAACTAATAATTTAATCTATCATCATTCTTTATGGATGCTGTGTGTGTGTGTTTGGCAGTCACCTGGGTGAGATGTGATTTACATGGAACGTGGCTTGTAGGTCCTTTTCATTGTTTCAAAGTGCAAGTCTGGATAACATCTGAGTGTGTGTGTGTGTGTTAACCACCCAAATGTGACTTAGGAGGACCACACTGTTATTGGGAGACTCCGTCAAAGTTTGCTTCATGGTGACATCACTCTGGTTTTAGGAGGGGTCTTCTTGTATTTTTTGACAGTTTGACCTACAGCATGCAGAACTGACTGCATGTGCTTTGTTTCTATGTTGAAATGGTTTGAAACTCAGGCTTGAACATTAAGATAGATAGTACTATACAACTTCTTAACTTGTTTTAGGCACTTTTTACTGCTGTAGTGCATGGGTTCTCTCTGGCTGTGTACTCTGGCTTCTTCCCACAGTCCAAAGATGTAGCTTATGGGGTTAGGTTAACTGGTGATTAGGGCTGGGCCATATTATACCGTTCACGGTAATACCGGTATAATGTTAGGCAACGATAGGAAAATGAAATATCGCGATAGAATGGGAGTAAAACGCGCATGCACAGTGCCTTTGTTTTCATACGCACATGGCCGATTGTTGAGTGAAACAGATAAACCAGAATTGGTTTGTAAAAATGGTGCAACTTCCGTGATGTGGAACTGGTTTGGTGTTTGTCCGTCAGATACACGACAAAGCACATTTTTTTTGCAGAACATGCAAGCGGCCGTTGTTATTGTCATATTTGTCGGACTAAGATGCTCTTAAATCTGGGAGTAATCTGGGTCCTAAACTCTGTATTCTTCAGGTCAAACAACACTGCAGCATCACTGAGAGTTAAAAACTGTCTAAATTCTTTCATCTTTAATAAAACGATCAGCATTGCTGCTTTACCAGGTGTAACTATAAAGTTTAACTTCCAGGCATCCATGAAAACCAAAGTTATTACATTTAACGAGTTAGAAGTTAGCAGAAAGCTAGCGGAAGTTAGCTCGCTAGTTTCGCTAGTTACCTAAGCGTGATATAGCATGTTCTGACTGAGAGATTTCTGAAAAAATTCAAACGTACAGCTCTGCTATCACTTCCAACATAAATGAAGACAGGAAACTAAACAGCAGTGACGTTTGTAGAGTTACTGAAGTTGGGCTAGCTGGTATATAATGATGTGCTACGTGATCGCTAGCGACACAGCTATGTTAGCATAACATAAACAGTGAAGCTGGAGGACGAACACTAACACTTTTCCACTTATAAAAGTTAACGTGAAGGTTCCTCATGGTTAGAGACAAATGCAATCGCATGGCAGGATGCTGTAAACAGACCAAACTTCAGTCAGGAGAACAACTGAGATAATCCATCCACAATACGAGGTTAGTCATTAATATACTGCAACAACATGGGAATAGAGCAGCTGCCAGAGAATTCAACATTAATGAATCAATGGTACAGGAGTGGAGGAAGCAAGAAGAATGAGTTTAATAAAGTTTGATTTATCTGACTGCTTTGTTTCGCTTAATGTGCCTTATAATCCCGTGCACCTTATGGTCCGAAAAATGCATACTGCACACTGCAGTTTAATGTTGCAAAGCACCTCTTTTTAACTTCAGTGGATATTATACATGGTTATGCTCAGGATATGTCAGCCCATTTCTACTGGAAATGCCTTTTGGTTAAACTTTCAGCAAGGAATTTGCATTTGCACTGTTACATTTTTATAAAGCTTTAATGTACATAAAAACCAGCTTCTTGTTTAAGTGAAAATAAATGGAAGGTTGTCTTTTTGCGCCAGTAATGTTGTGGAGTATTTTGTCTCGCATCAATTATATCGTCAGTTATAGCGTTATCGCAAATTGTCAAATATATATCGTGATAAATATTTTTGGCCATATCGCCCTGCTCTACTGGTGATTCAAAACTGCCCTTTGGTGTGAATGCAAATGCTTGTCCTTCCATGTTAGACTGGTGATCTGTCCAGGTTGTACTGCCCTATGGTAGCTGGTATAGGCCCCAAACCTGCTACCCCACAATCCTGATAAGGATAAGTGGAAGAGGATGGATGATTGCAAAGGAATCAGTTGTTAATTATTGTAGGCAGTATTTTTTTCAGAAGAAAACATTTCTTGAGTGAAAAGCCCCCCCCCCCCACACACACACACACACACACACACATATACACACACACACACACACACACACACACACACACACACATGCAAAATAAAAACAGAAGCTCAGGCCTTCCCAGTACAGTTGCAAGAAGAGCACTTGGTCTAATCTTTGTGCCATCTTTTCTTTGTTGCAGGATCTTGATGAAGAAATGCCTCAGCAAGGCTCAGAAGCCATGCATTCTTCTTCAGTGCAAGATTTTGAAGAGGTAACATTGACCTAGGACAGATTTTAATGAATGTTTCTCATGCACGATGTGTACCTTACGCTATTTGTTATTATCGCTATTTAATGTTTCAAAAGCGTCTTCAAAAATGCACTGTATTTTCATTTTCTATCTGTTACACATGAAGACTGAGACCAGCCAGATTCAGAAGACTGTGAGCTGCCTAAAGCCGCAACCAAACAGCTTTCCAAACAATGATCTGGACCTGAAACATCCAGAGCCTGAAAGGGTAAATATAATCCAGTGTACCACTTAATGAACTAATAATTTAATCTATCATCATTCTTTATGGATGCTGTGTGTGTGTGTTTGGCAGTCACCTGGGTGAGATGTGATTTACATGGACGACGTTTATTAGTTGATATCTGCAACTGAATTGAAAACACCTCACCTTTCCAACTGTCCAAAACAAATAAATGTTGCAATATTTTGCTAACAGTGTCACAATCATCGTCTGGTGTGCACAACAATATCATCTTTGGACAAGTGCATTCAGTGTGTGGGACTGGTTTCCTCCCTCAAGTGGCTTGGCTATAAGTGCAAAGGTGAGACATTTAGTGAATAGGTACAGTATATAGTAAAAAGCATTAACCCTTTACAGCCGATCGGAGCGGGCACGCTCTGTTTTGCGTAACTATTTTTAAATCCCGTAAGCTAGCGCAAAAATTTTTTTGCATATGAAACCGGAGGAGTTGTACTTACATCTGATGCCATCAGCTTGTCCTAGGTCACGGTTTCCTTCCACATAAAGCTTTGCAAAAACTGCATAAAAAGCGCTTGCAGGAACAAAAACATAATATTCCAGAAACACGCTTTACCGATCCAATCAGCTGGTCATAACACTTCCTACGTTGGAATAGACGTCAGCGCGAACTTTTGCATTTCCGCCATTACCTGCCCGAAACCGGAAGTGACGTCATTTTCGCGGAAATGTAGTCTTTTTTACTATCAGGGCCTCAGGGCCTATACTCGTCTTTTTAAAAGTTATCTTTGACTTTATGACTTTCTGTGTCGTTTCTGGGATGCTTAGGACTCATATTGCACTGCTGGAAATAGTTTATTTTGATGCATATGCTGCTTTTTTGCAAATTTGCAGTATAATATTTATTTTCGTTTTTCCTGCAGTGTATAAAAATTGGTGTATTTCAAAAATAAAACTATGAAGACACTCAAAATAAATTTCCTGTGGTGGGAAACTATTTTGTGCAACTTTTTTGTATTTACAGTTTTGAGGGATAAGCCTCTTAAATTTCTCTAACTACAAATATATGTTAAAAAAGCAAAAACGATTTTCAATTTTTTTGTAGTTTATTGCACTTTTTTGCAATTTATGTAATTACTATGCACTTAATGAATACATATTATTAAAATCTGGGCTATAATGGTTGTATTGATGTATAGCAACTTGAAATGCTCCCAAAAATGGCTCCACAGCATGTAAAAATATAATATAAGCTCTGGCGGACTTGGTTCTATGGTAGGTCTTAAAGGGTTAATGGAGTTCAACAAGTTAAGACTAGCTGAAATCAACACTGCTCCCTTTTTAATTAATGGGTGGTCACGTCTAATTAAAGAAATGTAGTATTACCTCATTGGTGCAGGACCTTGTAAAAATGGTATACTTGGGATTGTCCTCAATTCCCCATTCCATAACATAAACTGCTCAAAATAATAAAGGGAACACTTAAACAATGCGATGTTACTCCAAGTCAGTCACACTTCTGTTATATCAAACTGTTCACTTAGGAAGTAACACTGACAACCAGTTTCACATGCTGTTTTGCAAATAGAGTAGACAACAAGTGGAAATTATAGTCAATTCACCATAATAAAGGACTGGTTCTGCAGGTGGTGACCACAGACCACTTCTCAGCACTTATTCTTTCTGGCTGATGTTATGGTCACTTTTGAATGCTAGCGGTGATTTCATTTTAGTGGTAGCATGAGACAGTCTACAACCCACACAAGTGGCTCAGGTAGTGCAGCTCATCTAGCGTAGCACATCAATGTGAGCTGTGGCAAGAAGGTTTGCTGTGTCTGTTAGTGTAGTGTCCAGAGCATGGAGGTGCTACCTGGATGTTGAGTAGGCCATAGGAGGGCAACAACCCAGCAGCAGGCCTTAAATAGTAAAACTATGTACTATAATTTCCAATATTTGCTCTGTTTTTTGTCATATCTCGTTGTTAATGTGAGGTTTTTGGGGGGGTTGTGTTTGTGTTTGTCCCCCCCCACACACAATTTCTCAGATGAAATTGCATTAAGTGATGCTGAAACAAAGGACAGTGAGAGTGAATCAGATGATGATGACACAGCACTCACAATGTCGGCGTGTGGCACCAGTGAGCCTGTACATGCAGTAGTTGATTCCACAAACACAGCGCAGCTCCAAGACACTGTAGATTGTGGTAAGTTACCACTAGCTTGGTTTCTGTGGATAAAATGTTTGTACAAATATTAAAACTTAATCAAATTGTGTAATCAGCAGATGAAGGACCACTCACAATGCCTGCAGCAAGTGAGACTGCTGCTCCCTCTGAAGGTAAGGGGTGCAGTTGGTTCTCTAAGCTTATTATTGTTTCATCACTTTGCAACATATGGCAAACTGCAGAGTGGTGGCAAAAAGTCCCTTGGATGAGTGACAAAATGTTTCTCCCACTGAAAACGCTACGTCCAGATTAACAGAATCAACGTTTTGGGATTTACTTACCTGGATGATTGAGCATGCATCAAGAGACTTTTATTCAACTTTTTATTCAGTCTTTTATTCACAGTGGAACGCTAAATGTTGTCTCATTTTAGAAATTTGATAAATTTTCAAAGAGAATTTTAGCTCGTTTTGATATTGATGGTAGCAACACATTTCAGAAGTTAGTACAGGGTAGCATCCATTCTTTTAGCAAGCAAATGTTTTTTGTTTTTTTTGTTTGTTTTTTTGTTTGTTTTAACTACTACTACTTTATATATCTTCCAGAGAAAAATGCTGCTCAATCCCACAATTCCCGAAGAGCTCCCAAAAACATGTGGTCCAAGGCTGAGGTTGCTGCAGTGATGAGGCATTTTAAAGACCACATAAACGAAGGGAAACTAGCCACCAAAAATGAATGCAGTCATTGCAAATTGGTAGAAGATCCGGTGTTGGCAGGAAGAACAGTTCAAAACATAAGAGATTTTGTAAGAAACAGAGGATTAACTGCAAAAAGGCAGAAAAAAATGAACTAAAATAACTGTTTAGCCAGATGTGGTTTTACATCTTGGTCAGATTGCCAATTGTTGTTAACACTGATGTTCTGTTTAAAGAAAAAAAAAAGTTCTTGTTAAATGTTTGTATTTCATAATTTTTACATTTAATTTATTTAGGGTTTTTTTTGACGGGTTATATTTAAAATAAAAAAATTATAAATGCATATTTTCTCCCCTTAATATTTACCTTTAAACTATTAAAATTCATTTTAAATGTTTTTAATTTTTCTGTTTTCTATATTTTTATATTTCTGTGGGAAGCGTGGGCATTTTTGTCCATAGATTTCTTTTTTTATTTATGGTTAAAATTAATGTTCAGATCCAAGAACACTAATAAAATGATGTTCCAGTAATCCTGTGTCTTGTCAGATGTGTATTCATGGTAATGATGAGCTATTTAAATATTACATCATTGTCCCTTTAAAGACCCAATATTGGTTTTTTTTGGACCTCATAAAACACATTGTTGTCAAGTGGACAATGTCTCCAGAAAAATAGAGTCTGGTTGGTGTGTATCAGTGTATCTAGACTTCTATAGGGAGTGTATGAGGTCTGAAGTGACCCAAATTTTTTTCAGATTTTTTCGAACACTTTAACCTCGCTCCCTTGGCTCTAAGTCCTTTGAAAAGGGTAGTCCACTTAAACCACCACCGGGCGGATTGACGTAGGATAGTCCCTCCATACCACATAGACCCGTATGTGTGTGTGTGTGTGTGTGTGTGTGTGTGTGTTTGTGTGTGTGTGTGCGTGACAGAGAGAGAGAGAGAGAGAGCCTTTTTATGGGATGATCTTATTGTAAGATTCAAATTCAATATATTTAGACTGGTTGACTGAATTGGATCTTGTGTGTGTGTCTCTCTGTGCATGTGTGTCCATATGTGTACATATTTGTGATTGTGTGGCTGTTATATATTTTTTTTGCCGATTTTTTTCATTTAACAAGTATATTTGAGGGACCCTCAGCATGTTCAGCATTTTTTCAGCTGTCCATTTTGCTTTTCCAATTTTTCTGTTTAAGTTATTACTATTGTGCTAAATCATACTATTTCTGCTATTTTATAAGATTTGTGCTAAATATAGTATTTCTGCTAAATCATAGTACAGTATTTTTGCTTTTTATAGGATTTTTATAGGATAAAAAGATAATATAGTAATATAGTATAGTATGCTTAATATAGTATTTCTGCTTATTATAGGATTTGTGCTTAATATAGTATTTCTGCTAAATGTAGTATTTATGCTTAATCATAGTATTTCTATATATTTCTGCCAGGTCCCCAGGCAGCCAATCCTCTGTGAGGCCTGAGACATTCAAATTTACATATCAGGGCCTGCACGGCTTCCCAGCCAGCCAATCATATCTTAGGGATGAGACATTCAAATTTACAAATCAGGGCCTGGACGGCTTCCCAGCCAGCCAATCATATATGTGGGCTGAGGCATTCAAATTTTCATATTGGGGCCTTCGTGGCTTCTAAGCCAACAAGTCATCGATGTCATATATCTCTAAAAATTCATATTTTAATGATAAATTGTCAACACTTGACGATTCCCCCATCTCTTCTGAACAAAACGGTGTAAGAATGACCGTTCTGGCCAATACAGTTAGGAAATTATGGTCATTTGTTTGAGGGGAGTCCTCACTATGAGAAATAGACTGCAAAAATCCTGTGTCTCTCTGTGCTGGCGGGAAAAAGTACACAGCCTCTGTGGATTCAAATTCAGCAGCTCCCAGGCTGCTTGACTGAAAACATGCTTCTCTCTCCCTGTGTGTGTGTGTGTGTGTGTGTGTGTGTGTGTGTGTGTGTGTGTGAGAGAGAGAGAGAGCGAGAGAGAGAGAGAGAGAGTGAGAGAGAGAGAGAGACCCTCTTTAGGGCAGCATCTCATTGTTGGAAAAAAATATAATATGTTCAGACTGGTTGACTGGCATCTCTCTCTCTGTGCATTTGTGTATACATATTTGATTTAGTGTGTATCTGTTGGCTGTTCCTTCTTGTTTTTTAAATTTATTTTTATTTCTTTACTTTTTTTCCACAGGTGAACAACAATTAGTTTTGAGGGAACTTAACCATGTTCCTTTTTTTTAAGCTTGTCATTTTACTTTTCCAGTATTTTCACTTAAGTTATTACTATTCTGCTCAATCATAGTATTTGTTCTAAATCATTGTTATTATGCTATATTGTAGTATTTCTGCTAAATCATACTATTTCTACTATATTATATTTTTCTTTCTAAATATAGCATTTCTGCTATATAATTGTATTTCTGCTATGTTATAATATTTGTGCTAAACCAGAGTATTTGTGCTGAAACATAGTATTTCTGCCAAATGATAGTATTTCTGTCAAAATATAGTATTTGTGCTAAAACATAGTATTGATTTAAAATTACAATATTCATAGTTCATCACAGTGTCTCTGGTAAATGACAGTATTTCTGCTCTGTTATACTATTTTTCTAAATCATAGTGTTTCTGTAATGCTTAAGTATTTTTGGCTAAATATATTCTTTCTGTTATCTTATACTATTTCTCCTAAATTCTTGTATTTTTGAGAAGTTATCGTGTTTCTGGTAAGTTACAATATTTCTGCTAAGTTCTGCTATGCTATTGTATTTCTGTCAAGTATTATGTTTCCTCTAAGATATTGCAGTTCTGCTAAGTTATTCCCTTTTAGCAAAGTTCCTTTGCTTCTGCAAAGTTTTTACAATTTCTGCAACTTTTCAGCTTTTTCAGCTAGTTTTTGCAGGCAGCTTCAGCTTTAAAGCATCCACACTGCATTTTCGCAGGAAATGCAAATTTTTCTAGTTATTCTCAATCTTCCGCCTAAAATTTCGCCGCGTAAGTCACCCCGCAGTTTTGAGACAAGCTTCATATATGTTATATCATTTTGTGCGGCTGGTTCTGGATCTGTGTGCTATGACTTTTGGTGTTTATGACTTCTATAGTTTTATAAATATTAATATTTTTGTGCAAATTTTCCCGCGCTTTTCTGCCGCACAGTTTTGACACAAGGGTTACATATGTTATATCATTTTGTGCGGCTGGATCTGGACTAGTATGCTATGACTTTTGGTGTTTATGACTATAGTTTTTTAAATATTTAGATTTTAGTGCACATTTAGGCCCTTTTCTAGGCCCATGAGAAAGATTCATCCTTTGGCCCCATAGAAACAGACTTCATTTGTGGTGTGTTGGCTCCATCTTTTCGTCCCACTGAAACAAATTTCAAACTTCATTTGTGGTGTGTTGCCTCTCTCTAGTGGTATGCCGGGAGTGGTACGGCCTGTCTACCCGTATTTGCATTACCGTAATGATGACAATATCAATGGCGCGCACAGCGTCGCTGCTTTCAGGAACCATTGGAATTTTGAAGGTTGCGCGAACCATTGAATAGTTATGGTAACCGCAAGGGTGTATGCTTGGTGGAACACTCCATATCCCACAATTCATAGCACGCCTCTACAGAGTCAAACAATGGCGGCCACCACTTTGTTTTATATGTCTTTTATTAGTGTTTCTACGTCACAAAATAAACTTTTAAGATATTTTCAGGCGAGAATGTAGGTAGGTGTGTAAACTTCAAATATCTGCTCGTTTTATCAAGACATCCCATATTAGCAACCGTTCTCTTACGTGTTGCTGCTAGCTTATTTATGGTGTTTCTTACACTGTTTTATTTATATACTGTTCTTTGGTTTCTTGTGTTTTTATTTATTTAGGATTTTTTCCCAGTGCTTGATTTTTCCTCACTGATAGCACTTCTTCATGTAAGTTTTTAATGTTTTATATGGTGGGCTCAGTAGTGATATTTTTGTCTCTGCGTGTAGGTGTGTAAGAGAGAGTGAAAAAGAGCAACTGTGCTGGGGCTTTTTTTACTATTGGTTATTATTGTTCTGTAAAGCACTCTGACCTGCAAAGCTGTATGAAAGGTGAAGGACAAATAAACTTTTGATTGAGTGGTGGATACCCAAGAAAGTAAATGCTCTCAGCTGTTTAAGATCAATTTCACTTGTAGTCACTTATGCCACCTTAAAAATTTAATTGAGTTTCTTTTACATGCCGCAAATCACAACAACAGCTACCTCAAGGTGATAAATCTTTATATATGCCTGCCCTATGTTGATATGGTTCCAAAAGCATTTTACGTTGTAGGTAGGACCACCATATAAATGTAAGCTTATGTATAAATGTAAGCTCATCTATCTATCATCTATCAAATTGGATTTAGGCTATCCAAGATACAAATAACAGCATTTAAGGTTTGCATCTTGACCTTTCATTTTTAGTAACCATTTAGGAAAAGGTCTGCCATTACAACACCTCTTTCATCCTTTACAGTGGTAATCAAACACACTGATATCACATTGGTCTATTTGTCTCTCCTTTTGTGTTTTGTGTTGTGTTCTTATTAGTTTCCCTCATTAGTCCAGAATAACTCTTAAGCGGAGACTGTGAATGGAGGAGCTAACTACAAAGAACTCACTAATCTTAGCTGCTCTTAGTTGTTGATTCCTTATGTTTCCAGCTCAGTAAGAAAACATTAAAAAAAAAAGAGCAGACAATAGCCAGAAAACAGCAGTGACTCCTCATTGTTTTTTACAACTTGATTGTTGATAACATACCAAGATACAGTGGGGCAAAAAAGTATTTAGTCAGCCACCGATTGTGCAAGTTCCCCCACCTAAAATGATGACAGAGGTCAGTAATTTGCACCAGAGGTACACTTCAACTGTGAGAGACAGAATGTGAAAAAAAAATCCATGAATTCACATGGTAGGATTTGTAAAGAATTTATTCGTAAATCAGGGTGGAAAATAAGTATTTGGTCAATAACAAAAATACAGCTCAATACTTTGTAACATAACCTTTGTTGGCAATAACAGAGGTCAAACGTTTACTATAGGTCTTTACCAGGTTTGCACACACAGTAGCTGGTATTTTGGCCCATTCCTCCATGCAGATCTTCTCGAGAGCAGTGATGTTTTGGGGCTGTCGCCGAGCAACACGGACTTTCAACTCCCGCCACAGATTTTCTATGGGGTTGAGGTCTGGAGACTGGCTAGGCCACTCCAGGACTTTCAAATGCTTCTTACGGAGCCACTCCTTTGTTGCCCGGGCGGTGTGTTTCGGATCATTGTCATGTTGGACGACCCAGCCTCGTTTCATCTTCAAAGTTCTCACTGATGGAAGGAGGTTTTGGCTCAAAATCTCACGATACATGGCCCCATTCATTCTGTCCTTAACACGGATCAGTCGTCCTGTCCCCTTGGCAGAAAAACAGCCCCATAGCATGATGTTTCCACCCCCATGCTTCACAGTAGGTATGGTGTTCTTGGGATGCAACTCAGTATTCTTCTTCCTCCAAACACGACGAGTTGAGTTTATACCAAAAAGTTCTACTTTGGTTTCATCTGACCACATGACATTCTCCCAATCCTCTGCTGTATCATCCATGTGCTCTCTGGCAAACTTCAGACGGGCCTGGACATGCACTGGCTTCAGCAGCGGGACACGTCTGGCACTGCGGGATTTGATTCCCTGCCGTTGTAGTGTGTTACTGATGGTGACCTTTGTTACTTTGGTCCCAGCTCTCTGCAGGTCATTCACCAGGTCCCCCCGTGTGGTTCTGGGATCTTTGCTCACTGTTCTCATGATCATTTTGACCCCACGGGATGAGATCTTGCGTGGAGCCCCAGATCGAGGGAGATTATCAGTGGTCTTGTATGTCTTCCATTTTCTGATGATTGCTCCCACAGTTGATTTTTTCACACCAAGCTGCTTGCCTATTGTAGATTCACTCTTCCCAGTCTGGTGCAGGTCTACAATATTTTTCCTGGTGTCCTTCGAAAGCTGTTTGGTCTTGGCCATGGCGGAGTTTGGAGTCTGACTGTTTGAGGCTGTGGACAGGTGTCTTTTATACAGATGATGAGTTCAAACAAGTGCCATTCATACAGGTAACGAGTGGGGGACAGAAAAGCTTCTTACAGAAGACGTTACAGGTCTGTGAGAGCCAGAGATTTTCCTTGTTTGAGGTGACCAAATACTTATTTTCCACCCTAATTTACGAATAAATTCTTTACAAATCCTACCATGTGGATTCATGGATTTTTTTTTCACATTCTGTCTCTCACAGTTGAAGTGTACCTCTGGTGCAAATTACTGACCTCTGTCATCATTTTAAGTGGGGGAACTTGCACAATCGGTGGCTGACTAAATACTTTTTTGCCCCACTGTATGTGGTGTCATCGCAAGCGCCAGTAAATCTCATGGGCAGGGACCTGCTCGTGAAGTTGGGCGCCACAATCACATGTTCAGCAGATGGATTATCTGTGACTCTGCCAGGGGGCCAGCATTTTCCGTGCCTGGGAACAAATTCAAAGACTCAATATCTGCTTCAAGACTGTGAAAGAGCAAAAGCCGACATCTACTGGGGGAGACTAGTGAAAGAGGATGTTCTGAGGCAATTTCAGCTGTGGAGACCCTGGATAATGAGCTTGGCAGTTTACCTCCCTCCGCGCGAACCCTACCACGTCAATCTGTTTTATGATAAAGATAGTGACGACACCTATCGTGAATTATTTCAGTCTGATCTTGAGGGTCAGACGTGGAATGTGCAAACACATGACATCTACATCGGACCAGAAGGTGTAGCCGCGGCTGTGAAATTAACTGATGAACAACTGCCTTGGTACAATGTGGAAGAAAATTCAACCCCTCACATTACATTGGCGGTCCACCAAGGTCATGGTGCAGGTGATCTAGGTCCAATGGTCAGGCGAGCACTGGACGACACAGGGTGGCAAAGAACCCAAATTCCTAACTTATCTTATGCTCCAAATTGTAAAACCTATCGCATAACTTGTGCCTGTGAGGATACAGTGATCTTGGAACATAAAGAAATTTCAAAAACACATGGTGAGGAGAGAGTAGACCATTCTGATGCAGTTGCTAGATTGTCGAATCTCCCTGACAGTCTATGGTCAAAAGGGCCCACGGATGTTGGCCTAGCTAAGTGTCCTCCTGTCTTGTTCCAGCTGAAATCAAACACACCAATCAATAGACCACAGTATAAACACAAACCTGAAGCAGAGGAAGGAATTACAGAAACAATAGAAGGCCCGTTAAGGGCCGGGGTGTTAGAGCCCTCTCACTCACTGTGGAACACACCAATTCTACCAGTGGAGAAACATGGAACAGGAAAATACCGCATGGCACATGACTTAAGAGCCATTAATGAAATATTGCTCTCTACCACTGCACCAGTACCAAATCCATACACAGCTTTATCAGCTATCACATGTGACCAAAAGTGGTTCACGTGCATTGACCTGGCAAATGCATTCTTTTGTCTTCCTCTGCATGAGTCACTCAGAGACATTTTTTCATTCACATACAGAGGCCAACAACTCAGATACACACGGTTGCCACAAGGCTTTGCACTTTCTCCAGGCATTTTCAATCAGGTGCTTAAAGAAGCCCTGTCGTCATGTAATTTGCCTGATGATTGTACATTAATACAATATGTTGATGATCTTCTCATTGCAGCCCTGTCAGCAGCGGATTGTACAGCGGCGTCGCTCGTTGTGTTGAATAGGTTGGCGGAATGCGGCTTTAAAGTAAGTAAAGACAAGCTGCAGTTAGTTCGCCCTGAAGTGACCTTTTTGGGCCGGGTAATCGCACACAAATCAGTGGGTTTGATGAAAACACACAGAGACCAAATTCTGACACACCCAAAACGGCGAACTGTGAGAGAAATGCTTTCTTTTCTTGGTTTAACAGGTTACAGCAGGCAGTTCATTCCGGATTATGCAGGCAAAACTGCCCCTTTAAGGGGCCTAATGAAGCAAGTTGGCGTTCGAAACCTTAAGGCTGAGCTGCCTTGGACGCCTGAAGCTGAAGTCGCATTCATTAGGGTGAAACAGGATTTGTCAAGGGCCTCAGATTTAGCTACACCCAATTATGATGAGCCATTCTATTTGGATGTTTCTGAAACAAACTCAGTTGTAAATGGAGTGTTGTTTCAGAAAAAAAGGGGGGGGGGGGGTAGAGATGTGCTCATGTATGTTAGTGTAAAACTACATCCAACAGAAGCAAAGCATCCTACATGCACACAATATGCAGCAGGGGTCGCTAGAATTATCCAAAAAACAGCACATGTAGTGAGAGAACACCCACTAAAAATACTCACTACACATAGCATAGTGGCATACGTGAATTCACAAGCATTTTGTATGTCACCACGGGCACAAGAGAGACTGAGCAAAGTCTTAGAGGCCCCAAATTTGACATTTACACATGAAGGAATTAACATGGCAGATTTAATGGGAGTAGGGGAACCACATGACTGCGCCAAAAGAGCACAGATTGAGGAAAAGATTAGAGAGGACCTGAAGGCCGAACCCATACCGGGAGCTGAGGACTGGTTCACCGATGGATGTTGCCACCGAGACGAAGGAGGACTGAAAGCAGGGTATGCGGTGGTTTGCAGAGTAGAAGGAGATTATCAGGTCAGAGTTCAGGAAGGATTGAGGGAAAGCAGTCGGCCCAGAGAGCTGAAGTGATAGCCCTAGCTCGAGCTTTGAGACTAGCCAAGAACAGGAGAGTGAACATCTACACCGATTCGGCATATGCGTTTGGAGCAGCGCATGTGGAGCTGCCTCAGTGGAAAAGCAGGATTCAGAACAGCAACCAATGCACCTATTTCCCACAAACATGAAATGGAGGAACTGGAAAAGGCCTTGGCTGACCCAGAGGAGGTGAGTATTATAAAATGCAAAGCTCACTCCCAAGGAACCAGCATGGTGGAAAAAGGAAACCAGAGAGCGGACGAAGCCGCAAAGGAGGCCGCAGGCTACAAAGGACGGAGACAAATGATACAGGTAACTTCAGAAGAGGAGATATCTGTTGACCTGATTGAGGAAGTCAAACAGGCCCAGGAGGAGGCATCCCCAGAGGAAAAGGGGGTGTGGAAAAACAAAGGAGCCTGGCAGGATGGACATTTGTGGAGGGGGCCAGACGGGCGCCCCGTGCTGACAGCCAAAATGGCAGAACAGAAGGTGGATGAAGCCCACGGACTCGCCCACGTGGGGATAGCCCAGATGGAGAGAAACTTGTGTCATTGGTGGCATCCTGAGCTGCGAGGAATGATAAGGGAGAAGGCCAGGATGTGCTTAATCTGTGGGGCACACAATCCTAAGCCAGCAGTAAAACCGGAAGTGGGTAAAGTTTCGGCCCCCTGAGAGGCCAGGAGAGGAGATTGTTATTGATTTCACTGATATGATTGATTCCGGGCCTGGCGGTGTAAGATATTTGTTAGTGTGTGTAGATGCTCTGACCGGCTGGCCAGAGGCCTGGGCTACAAAAAAGGAGGATGCTAAGACTGTCATTAAATGTTTAATCAATCATTACATTCCCCGTCATGGGTTCCCCAAAAGAATTAGATTATGTTATTGGCTCCACAACTTCTTTTATGTTTCATCTGTGTGATGTTGTTAATTGTAGGGACGTCGGCAGTGCCTGGAGGGGATATAATGTGTGGCTCTGTTGGGATTATTCAGTGAGTACGCACTGCGAGAGGGGAAATCGTCCATATGACAGCTGGTGCCGTAATTGGGACCAGGTAAGGGTCCCAATTGGGCAAAATTGGGAACCGTTAGAACTAGGATCAGAAAACGAGCTTAAACTACAGAGGGATTTTAGCCCCTCTGGAAACGCGTTAACCTTATCATTGGGGAATTGGCATCGCAAACAATCTATGTATTTGGTTCTGGGGGTGGAAACAGCGGGGGTTGATCCAAAAGGGTTAATTAAAGTTAATTTCCTAGAAAAAACTAATCGCGTACCGTCAGGTAGAGAAGACATGACAACTCGTGTGATTTCCAGTCCCACCAGCTCTGTTGCATCTTTTACAGGGCAGGAGGGGAGCGGGTCGTCGGAAGCTACACCAGAGGAGCACGAACCAAGGGAGAGGCGAGTAGTGTCGGTGGACTACACCACCTTGAAACCTCAGGATTTGATTGAACGCGCTACCGGGTTCAGTGACAGTAACATCTGGCTGGACTGGATAGCCCAAAATGCTAGAGAACAAAAAGTGGCTAATTGTGTAGCTTGCGCTTCTGCAAGGCCGCGTTTATTTATAGAGCCTGCACCTCTGCATCCAGAGGATCAGTGGGGCTATGATTGTATGCTGCGAATGACTAGAGGAGCTGTGAATACGGGGAACTGTACTGTGTTGTCCAGTCTATTTCCCCCTATTGGCAAGCTCACGCAAGTAGGGCCGTTTATGCCCCGGAAAGATAATTATACGTGCTTTAAGTTTTCCACAGATAAAGTTAAATATCGGTTGGGGGAAATTGACCCCAGTTGGTGTTCGGTCACCCAGACGGGGAGGACCACCAACAATGTGAGTGATGCAGCCACCCTAATTGGGACTTGGGCTAGGAGCGGGCTGTATTATTATTGCGGGCACAGGACTCTACTGGTCAGAGTTCCTCTTGGGAGCGTGGGGACGTGCGCGATGGTGAGACTAGGAGCGCCACTTATGCTAATCGGAAATAAGGTAAAATCCTCGTTAATGGGAGTGCAGAATAGAATGGCCCTTGATATGTTGTTAGCGGAAAAAGGGGGCGTTTGTTCTATGTTTGCCGATCAGTGTTGCACCTTTATTCCAAATAACACTGCTCCAGATGGGTTGGTAACCAAGGCTCTGGAGGGCCTAAAGAGCCTTTCTGAAACTATGCATGATCACTCAGGTGTTGATAACCCGGTGGAAGGCTGGCTGACCTCAGTGTTCGGACGGTGGAAGGGGGTTATCGCTTCGGTCATGTTTTCTTTGTCTATTGTGGTGGGTATTATGGTTATTTGTTGTTGTTGTCTCATACCTTGTGCCAGAAGAATGGTCAAAAGTATGTCTGTGAGGGCAGTGGACCCTGGAGTCATTACTCCAATGTCCATGATGCCAATGATGCATGTAGAACTGAATGTGTAGGCCAAGGAGGGACACAACTGTTTGTGACCTCTGGATTCTCCAGAGGTCAACAGAGGGAATTGTAGAATAAGGAGGGGATGTTTTTCTCATTATCATTTATTATTTTAATATGGCATTATTAGTTCATCAGAAGTATATAACCAGCTTTGCATTAAACATAAATTGAAGTTTTTGACCTTACATTATCCTTTGCATTACAGTGATTGTTATAACTTTAGTTTGATCTTTTCTTACAGGTACCAGAATAATAACATGATTTTCCATTGCAGATGTAACCATGATCATTCCATACACATTGCAGTTTGTTGCTTATTCTAGAGTTGTGCTCAAGTTAATTAAAGGTTAAAAGCTACAGCCAGCGCGAGTCTGGCTGATCTATGGAGGGCAAAGGCTTTGAGCTTGGAAGGCCGCACGCGCTTACACAGCACTTATAAGATGTTATTCTTGGTGATTTTGTGCTTAGTCATGTTCTAATATGTTTTAAGTAGAAGTAGCTGATCCAGCAATATTCATTTAATATTATATACTTGATTTAGAGCAATACACACTGATGGTCTTAACAAATGAAAGAGTCCTTGTAGCTGCCATGTTGTGTCTTAGCAGGGTACAGACGGTTCCAGGAGATGGGGGCAGTCAGCGTCTGCCCTCGGGAAGGAGACAATGTTATTCTTTGTGTTAAATAAAATTGTCAACATTGATTGTATTACACCTGTCACTACGCATGAAGGGGCGTTCTAATACCCTGATTTCATAAAACTATGGTGATGTGTTTTTTGAGACGAGATCTGAGGCTGTCTGCATACAGTGTCCATCTCCCACGTGTGTGATTATTAAATCATCGTTTGACTCAACCCGACCGGACCAGTGTTGTTATTGTGGGTTTTTCCTCTGGTGTCCATCCCCAATATTTTGAACTCGTAACAGCGGTGTTCGTGTAATAGACAGGCCAAACAGCTTCTCTTTCACTAGCGAGGCACTTGAGAACGATGTAGAGGGAGCAAGGAGGATGAGGAGCAACGGAGAGCCCGAGGTCCAACTGGAGGGTGGTGTTTGCGTAATAGGTAGGCCAAACAGCTTCTCTTTCACTAGCGAGGAGTGTGTTTTTTTCCCATATTACTAACATGCCAATTTGTTTGTTGTGATTTATTATCAGCCAGACCCATATTTGCTTTAAATGACAAATTTATTTATGACGGAGTGATTTATCTAAGTCTGGGATGGTACGTGTTAACGGCCGCTCATAGATCCTACCTGCCGGATCTTCTTTTCATTGATATCGCTGTTATGACTGATGAAGCCGAGCTGGTGAGTTTCTGTGTTAACCAAGTAACGTGTTAAAGCTATAAATATGACTATTACTAAACTGTACTGTCATTAATAGTGCTGCTTTGTTAATGTTGTATGGTTGTTTTATTTTGTGTCTTTCAGTTGATTACCTGGCTTCTGTAAAGGCACGGTTACTGTACTGGTGTTAGTTTATGCTTGTGCAATAAAACTTATAAAAGGCAGCAATCAGATGTCCGAGCCTGAGTACGACACAGTTTCATCAGTTAAAACACACCCTTACGGTGGGAGTTTGCTAAATTAAAGGTAGTTAACTTAGTAAAAACCATACAAGGAGTATGAGAGCGATGAAGAGGGAGCAAGAAGGACGAGGAGGCATGGAGAGCCCGAGGTCCAACTGGAGGGTGGTGTTCATGTAATAGGCAGGCCACACAGCTGCTTTTACACTAGCGAGGCGCATGAAAACGAAGGAGAAGGAGCAAGGAGGACGAGGAGCAACAGAGATCCCGAGGTCCTCACCGAAGGGGGTGTTCACGAAACCGGCCCTCTGCAGACCTAAGCGTACGCTAGCGAGGAGCATAAACGGAGGGCGGTGTTCGCGTAATGGGCAGGGAAAATGGCTGCTCTTTCACTAGCGAGGCACTTGAGAATGATGGAGAGGGAGCAAGGAGTACGAGAAGCAAGGCAGAGCCCGAGGTCCAACTGGAGGGCGGTGTTCACGTAATAGGCAGGCCAAGCAGCTGCTCTTTCACTAGCGAGGCGCAGGAGAACGATGGAGAAGGAGCAAGGAGGACGAAGAGCAACGAAGAGCTCGATGTCCTCACCGACGGCGGTTTTCGCAAAACCCACCCTCTGCAAACCTAAGCGTACTCTAGCGAGGAGCGTGACAAGGATGTAGAGGGAGCAAGGAGGACGAGGAGGCTCGGAGTGTCACGGTTCTGGGTCCGTTGGACCCAGTATTTTGAGTTTATTATATTTCAGTTTAATTCTGCTTCATGGATTGTTTTCTTATTCTCGTAGTGATGATGATTATTTCTTGTTTCTGTTTATCCGTGCTTAAGGATTTGTTCTCAGTTATATCTCACGTTTAGTTTAGTTCAGGTTCCATGTGTCACTCTCTGTCTGTCTCTCAGTGTAAAGTCTGCATGCTTGTTTAGTAATTCATGTGTCCTGTTTTATTGTGAAAGTCTTTGTCTTATGTTAGTGTGTGCAGCTTGGTTCCCCCCGTCTCGTTAACCCTGATCTCTCCCAGCTGTGTCTCCCTCCTGTTGCCCATTCACTGATTACCACCCTGTGTATATTAGCCCTGCGTTTTCCTGTGCTCAGTGTCGCGTCGTACCCTCAGAATTATGCCTGTGTGTTCAGTTCTCAGTGTCATTGTTCAGTTCACGTTGTCGTTTATCACCAGCAATAAAGTTAAGGTTCTCAGTTTCAATTCAGTCTCAGAGTCTCGCATTTGGATCCTCCTCTCCATCCGCCTGCACACAGAGCCCTGACACGGAGAGCCTGAGGTCCAACTGGAGGGCGGTGTTCGCGTAATAGGCAGGCCAAGCAGCTGCTCTTTCACTAGCGAGGCGCAGGAGAACGATGGAGAAGGAGCAAGGAAGACAAGGAGCAACGGAGAGCCCGTGGTCCTCACTTAGGCCCATTTACGTGTAACCCAAGGCCCATCCGGCAAAGCGCTCACCTGCGAGGAGTAGGAAAACGGAGCAGAAGGAGGTCGCAGGACCGGGAGGCAGGGAGAGTCCGAAGTCCTCACTTAGGCCGGTTTACGTGAACACTGCCGAGAAGGAGACATTGATGATGATGATGATGTGAAGTTGAGGGTTGTTTGCTCCAGCAGTTCGGGGTCCCTCCAGACCCCAGTGTTTGCCATCGTAACTTACGAGTGTGCATTGGGGTTGCGAATTACCCCATCGCGATTACAAAGGGGTCACAGTGTACCCACGGAGCAGAGAGCACCCCCGGTCCTCATGAAGGCCGGTTTACACGTAACTCGGGGCCCATTCGGCTAAGCGCTTGCCTGCGAGGAGCAGGAGAATGGAGCAGAAGGAGGAAGGAGAACTAGGAGGCAGGGAGAGTCCGAGCTTCTCTCATAGGCCGGTTTACGCGTAACCCGGGGCCCGTCCAGCTAAGCCCTCCCCTGCGAGGAGCAGGAGAACCGAGGAGCAGGAGGTAGGAGGACTGGGATGTTGGAGGCGTCCGAGGTCCTCATGGAGGCAAGTTTACGCGAACACTGCCCTCTGCAAAGCTAAGCATCCGACAGCGAGGCACAGGAGAACCGAGGAGAAGGAGGAAGGAGGACAGGGACTCAGGGAGAGGCCGAGGTCCTCACTTAGGTTGGTTTACGCGAACACTCTTTTTTTTTTTTTTTTTTTTTTTTTTTCCTTTTTTCTTTCTTTTTCTTTTTTTTTCTTTTTTCACTCTTATTTCGCCGTTACATTTGGTAACTTCCCTTTTTTTGTCTATTTTAACATGTGGCAAAGCATCTAAGATGTGCTTTTTGTAGTCCATCTTCAAAACATGGTTTGTACTACATTTCAAATCCCCATCAACATCTGCCATTATATAATTAAATCCTTAAAATCTTTCCTTGACCTCATGAAGTTTTATACTGAGGTAAAAAAAAAAAAAAAAAAAAAAAAAATGTCATCCATACATCTATCCATCCAATTCAGGGTCATGGGGGCTGGAGTCCAAGCTGACATGAGGTGAGATGCATTCAAATTCACACCTATGGCCAACTGAGAATCATTAGTTGTACCCTGAGAGAACATGTAGCCTGAGAGAACACAGAAAAGGCCAACAGGTTGAGACCCAGACCCACCTTGCTGTTGAGGTAACAGTAATTACCACTATACTATCAGCTGCCCAGGAAACCACAACCCACAAACACAAAGAACTTTGAAGTGACTCTACTATACTACTCTCTTAGTCTCAGGTGTCGTATTTTTTTATTTTATTCATCACGTTTCTTATTATTACAATTTTTTGCTTTTCGTGATGCTTAGAAAACCGCATGTACAGAATATTCAGTCGGCATATCCTGAGTGCCATGCCTGTCTTTTACCATGTCAGGACCCAACCTAGCAGTGACCATGGATACCACAGTTTGCCCTGCACCACTGCAACAGTCCATCACTGTAATCTATATGGTAATACTGCAAACAGTTTAGCCTGCACCTACTGTATTAATTGAATAAAATAAAATAATAAAATAAAATAATTAAAAACAGCTTCTCTATATGAAATAATGAAATAATGAGAATCACTGCAATTAAAAAAATAATAGCATGAAAAAAACCTAACAATACTACATTCAAGTTTCCAAGTTTGCAAAGAAAGCTACATTTGTTATTTCTTAATTGTCTGACTAATTTCTAAATTAGGTCGCTGACTGATCTGTACAAAAATATCAGTGCTTGTACCTAAAGGTGTTTAATTTTCAAATGGTTTGATTTATTAAACCAGCAATACAACACTCAAGATATTCAGTTCAGTGCCTCATAAAACAAAGAAAAGACAAAGCTCAACTGGGATTAGAGGAATTAGGCACATTGTGTTTCAAAATTACTTTATTAATATAATTATTAAAATAATTACTTAGAAAGAAAGAAACAAAATAGACTGGGTAACATCTAATTCACATTCAGAGATGGAAAGGAAATGTTTGTTTGGGTTTTTTTTTTCCAGGAGTTTGTGTTCTTGAGCATTTCTTAAGAACATAAACTCCTGGGATATATATATATATATATATATATATATATATATATATATATATATATATATATATATATATATATATAAATTTTTTTTTAGATATTTTCTTTTAGGTTTTAAAGGTTAAAGTGCAACAGATTAATGCTGTTATGTTTGGATCCCCAAGAGGTTTGTCAGTCTCAAAGAAAACGGCATCTGCTGCCTGTCACATGCTATTCTACTGACAACTGCTGGCAGCAACACACAAAGAAAGCTAGTGTAAATAATGAACGATGTAAAAATAACAATGTGCTTCAGTAAGTTAATGCTGTGGATATAAAATGCTGCATGAAGAAAAATGGCGAACACTCTTGAGAAGGAGACGATGATGATGATGATGATGATGATGTGAAGTTGAGAGTTGTTGCCGTGGTGCTTGGGGGTCCCTCCAGACCCCAGTGTTTGCCATCGTAACTTGCGAATGTCCATTGGGGTTGCGAAATACCCCATCGTGGGTACACTTTGACCCCATAGTAATCGTGGAGTAGAGAGCATCCCCGGTCCTCGCGAAGGCTGGTTTACGCGTAACCCGAGAACCGTAAAGCTAAGCACTCACCTGCGAGGAGCAGGAGAACAGAGCAGAAGGAGGAAGGAGGACTAGGACGCAGGGAGAGTCCGAGGTCCTCACTTAGGCCCGTTTACGCAAACACTGCCGAGAAGGAGACGATGATGATGATGATGTGAAGTTGAGAGTTGTTTCCTCCGGCGCTTCGGGGTCCCCCATACCCCAGTGTTTGCCATCGTAACTTACGAATGTGCATTGGGGTTGTGAAATACCCCATCGTGGGTACACGTTGACCCGTTAGTAATCGCAGAGCAGAGAGCACCCCCGGTCCTCGCGAAGGCCGGTTTACGCGTAACCCGGGGCCCACCTGGCTAAGTGCTCCGCTGTGAGGAGCAGGAGAAAGGAACAGAAGGAGGTAGGAGGACTAGAAGAAAGGGGGAGTCCGAGGTCCTCACGGAGGCCTGTTTTTGCGTAACCTGGGGCCCATCCGGCTAAGCGCTCACCTGCGAGGAGCAGGAGAACGGAGCAGAACGAAGAAGGAGGAAGCTGAGGCAGGGAGAGTCCGAGGTCCTCACTGAGGCCCGTTTATGCAAACACTGCCGAAAAGGAGACAATGATGATGATGATGTGAAGTTGAGAGTTGTTTCCTCCAGCGGTTCGGGGTCCCTCCAGACCCCAGTGTTAGCCATCGTAACTTACGAATGTGCATTGGGGTTGCGAAATACCCCATCGCGATTACTAAGGGGTCACAGTGTACTCACGGAGTAGAAAGCACCCCCAGTCCTCGCGAAGGCCGGTTTACGGGTAACCCGGGGCCCAGCAGCTAAGCGCTCACCTGCGAGGAGCAGGAGACTGGAACAGAAGGAGGTAGGAGGACGAGGAGGAAGGGAGAGTTTGAGGTCCCTGCTTAGGCTGGTTTACGTGTAACCCGGGGCTCATCCAGCTAAGTGCTCGCCTTCGAGGAGCAGGAGAACAGAGCAGAAGGAGATAGGAGGACAAGGACGCAGGGGGAGTCCGAGGTCCTCATGGAGGCCGGTTTACGTGAACACTGCCCTTTGCAAAGCTAAGCGTCCGACAACGAGGAGCAGGAGAACCGAGGAGAAGGAGGAAGGAGGACGCTGAGGCAGGGAGATTCTGAGGTCCTCACTTAGGCCAGTTTACGCATAACCTGGGGCCCATCTGGTTAAGCGCTCTCCTACGAAGAGCAGGAGAACGGAGCAGAAAGAGGAAGAGGCAGGGAGAGTCCAAAGTCCTCGTTTAGGGTGGTTTACGCGAACACCACCAAGAAGGAGACATTGATGATGATGATGATGTGAAGTTGAGAGTTGTTTCCTCCGACGTTTCGGGGTCCCTCCAGACCCCAGTGTTTGCCATCGTAACTTACGAATGTGCATTGGGGTTGCGAAATACCCCATCGCAATTCCTAAGGGGTCACAGTGTACTCACGGAGTAGAAAGCACCCCAAGTCCAGAGCGCCTGAGGTCCCGAGTTAGGCCTGTTTACGCGTAACTCGGGGCTCATCCGGCAAAGCGCTCACCTGCAAGGCGCAGCAGAACGGAGCAGAAGGAGGAAAGAGGACAGGGAGTCAGAGAGAGTCCGAGGTCCTCGCTTAGGCCGGTCTATGCGTAACCCGGGGCTGATCCGGCAAGGTGCTCGCCTTCGAGGAGCAGGAGAACGGAGCAGAAGGAGGAAGGAGGACTAGGAGGCAGGGAGAGTCCGAGGTCCTCACTTATGCCGGTTTACGTGTAACCTGGGCCCGTCCGGCTAAGCCCTCCCCTGCGAGGAGCAGGAGAACCGAGGAGCAGGAGGTAGGAGGACAAGGATGCAGGGGGCGTCCGAGGTCCTCATCGAGGCCAGTTTACGCGAACACTGCCCTCTGCAAAGCTAAGCGTCCGACAACGAGGCACAGAAGAACCGAGGAGAAGGAGGGAGGACTAGGAGGCAGGTAGTGTCCGAGGTCCTCACTTAGGCCGGTTTACGCGAAGACTGCCAAGAAGGAGACGATGATGATGATGATGATGATGATCTGAAGTTGAGAGTTGTTTCCTCCGACGTTTCGGGGTCCCTCCAGACCCCAGTGTTTGTCATCGTAACTTACGAATGTGCATTGGGGTTGCGAAATACCCCATCGCCATTACTAAGGGGTCACAGTGTATCCACGGAGTAGAGAGCACCCCCAGTCCTCGCGAAGGCCGGTTTACGCGTAACTTGGGGCCCACCCGGCTAAGCGCTTGCCTGCGAGGAGCAGGAGAATGGAAGAGAAGGAGGTAGGAAGGCGGCAGGGAGAGTCTGAGGCCCACAAGGAGGGCGGTTTACGCAAACTCTGCCCTCTGTAAAGCCAAGCGTCCAACAGCGAGGCCCAGGAGAACTGAGGAGAGGGCCGGTTTATGTGAAGACTACCCTCTGTAAAGCTGAGCATTGATGATGATGATGATGATTATGTGAAGTTGAGAGATGTTTGCTCCGGTGGTTCGGGGTCCCTCGAGACCCCAGTATTTGCCATCGTAACTTACGAATGTGGGGTGGGGTGGCGACATACCCCATCATGATCACTAAGGGGTCACAGAGTACCCACGGAGCACGGAGCGCCCGCGGTCCCCACTTGGGCCGGTTTACGCGTAACCCGGAGCCCATCCGGCTAAGCGCTCACCTGCGAGGAGCAGGAGAACGGGGGAGAAGGAGGAAGGAGGTCGACGAGGAACTGAGAGTCCGAGGTCCTCACTGAGGGCGGTGTACGCGAACACTCTCGAGAAGGAGACGATGATGATGATGATGATGATGTGAAGTTGAGAGTTGTTGCCATGGCGCTTTGGGGTCCCTCCAGACCCCAAGGTTTGCCATTGTAACTTACGCGACCGATGGAGGGTTACAACCAATTAGGTGCCTTTGTCTGACGCTGTGACGAGACCCGCTAAAGTGCTGCCCCCCCTTCTTTTCTTTTTTTTTGGTCCAGGGCGCACAAGGGTTAATTGTAGTAAAGGTCTCTGAGAACAGGACCTACCGACAAGTGCAATATGCTTACTTTTAGATGAACTGTATTTTATGTGTATTTAAACCTTTATATTCACCATTTTATTATATTCACTATTTTATACTGTGGAATGAATGCAGGAGTGAAAATGTTAGTGTACAATGCCTAAGTATACGAAAAATAAAGGAATCGTCATCCATCTTATATTTATTCACTGTGGGAGATTTGATCTTGATTGTTGGTTGAGGGAGGAGGACTTACTCTGGGTTGTATTTGTTTGTGTTTCGCATCGCTGGGAACAAACATTTTTCTTGAACTTTGACTTTTTTTTTAAATTTCTTTTGGTGCTCAAACCCCTTTTTTGAGGATATTTATAATTTGATGGGTTTGCGGTCATATTATGCAGTTTTATATGGACATATATGGGCTTTTAAACTTTAATTTGAGTTGGTTTGAAATAAGTCAGTTTAGGAGGGCAGGGCTCGCAAAATCGCTAGCCCCGGGACGTCGAGCTAGCGATTTTTCCAGTCGGGCTACCAAAATCTGTCTCTGCCCTGTCCGTCGGGCTGTCATAGGAAGGAAAAATATATGTCAATGCTTTTGCATTCTTTCGGAAATGTAGCTGGGTAATTATGTCATTGGCATCGGTGAGCCACTGTCAATATGTGACATATTGAAATCCTATTTGAATTTGCGTTTGTTTTTTGCTTTCACTTTGCAATCACGCGAACTGTGTATAGAGAGCGACAGTACTGATTGGTGAGTGACGATAATTTGCACACCAATTCCTCTGACATCATCTTATCAATCGTTAGCTTACTATGCAAACATGACAAGTGAAATCTCCCGCAGCAAGCTTAAACGTGTGAGAGGTTGATCGCGCAGAGAATCGCTGAGCGTTATGTGAGTGCGTGTGTAAAAGCAGCAGGATATATATTTTAGTTCTGCTGAGCCAAATAAGACAGGTCAGGGTGAAGAAGTGACAGCCAAAGAAAAGCTTACCACAAAACGGAAAAGTTATGACAAATCAGACTTTAAGGCAAAAAGAAAGTGCAGCTTTATGGTTTCATGGACAAAAGAATTCCTGTGGCTGCAATATGACAAGCTAAATAACCAGGGGTGCACATAAGTGGTCCACAGGTGCGCATTCGCTGTCAAAATAAAAAACGCGCACAAGATAAGAAGTTGCAACGCGTGTTTGCGTACATAGGATTTTCTGGAGGAGGACAGACATAAGTTTAGAACTCTTAAAAATGTCGAAGAAGCAAAATCCTTTAAGCAATTACTTTGGTGTTCCTCCACCTCCAAAAAAATGTCAGAAGGAGTCCGAACCGCAAAAGAAGCGCGTATTCTCGGAAAAGTGGTTGCAGGAGGTGAGCTGGCTTCAAACAAATGATGAACGCACAGAGATTTAGTTCAGAATGTGCCGTGAAAATCCTATTCTAGACAAAAACAGTGCCTTTTATATGGACGCAAACGCGCGTGGCAACTTCTTATCTGGTGCGCGTCTTTTATTTTGACAGCGAATGCGCACATGCGGACCACTTTTGTCCACCCGTGTAAATAACATAATGTTCTGCTGGGTGTGTTGTTGGTTTTCCCTCGATTTCTGAGTCGACAAGCGCCTTTGTTACTGGGACCAGTCATTTTAAGAAAGGCCCCCATTAGAACCCATGAGAAATGCAAGAAATGCATTACTGGTCAGTCTGCAATATCTTTCCCAGAAAAAAACACCAATTGCAAATAACATACTAAAAATGAACCTGAAAAATCTGTTTAGAACAGCGTACTATGTTGCAAAGAGTGAACTACCACTGGCACAATTTAGCAGTCTTTGCAAACTTCAAAAAGCAAATGGCCTAGATCTTGGTTCCACTTGCCTCTTACCCGTGACTTCAGTGGAAATTTCAAATTCAGGATCTGACACAGACTGATTCATGTTCTACACAGTTCTTACAAGTTCATAGAAATTTCTGTTCAATTAGAACCAAGTATTTGAGTTGATGATTGTAATTTTATTTTTTATAATTTGTGTTTCAACAATTTTTTGATTAATGTTTTGTTTCCGTTACAATATTATACTTTAATGTCTAATATTATAAAGGAAACAAAACAGGAAACAAAACATCAATCAAAAAATTGCTCTTTTTTATTCGGGCTACTTAAATTTATTTTGGGCTACCAAAAACTGAAGAGTCCCTGCCCAAAGGGCTACCAGGGATTTTGAAATTTTGCGAGCCCTGGAGGGGTGTGAGTTATTGAATTCATTAATCCAAGTGGGGGATGACCCAGCCACCAAGTTTTTTTTTCTTTAACAGAGAACTTTGGCTAGCACCCCAAAAATTTATGTGTGATTTATAGCTCTTATCAACCACAAGTGAAGTGGTGAGCCTTAGGATTAGGTTGGATTTTAGCCTCATGATTTAAAAAAAACAAAAAAAATGTCTCTTTCTTCCATTTGACCTTCTGTTTGAAAATTTCAAGCTGGGTTTTCCAAATAAGAGAAGATGTCTAACTTAAGCCTAAATCTAAACAAGTCACTGGTGACCACATTGTGAACAACAAGGTCAACAAAAAACATTCTGATATCTGCATTTTTTTTTAAATCTAATGCTATGAGATTGTGATTCATTTAATAATTGTAATTTATGGCCTATGGGTATAGAGGAGAAATGTTGAGTCGCTACCTTATGTTAGTACTGTCCTTTTCCACTCTGCTTGAACACTCAAAGAGAACATTTATAGATGTACTTTAATCAAAAGAACTGCCTCATTCACACCAGCACTTTGTTTTTCTATATCTAAGTGCTTTTTATCTAACATTTGCACTCCAACAAACACTTTGGAGAGAAACTTCGGGTTCAGTTTCTTGCCCTAGGATAAATGGCCTGCAGACTGATATGGGATTTAACCACCCACCGATTAGTGGATCACTTATTCTTTGCCCTGAGATACAGCCACCCCCTAATGTAAAATTAACTCTGAACTACAGTAGACAGCTGTGCAATGCAACAAAGTTTAAAATATTACATTTTAATCATCACTAAGTATATATAAGTAATTTCATTAATGTTTACTGCTAAATCTTTCTATCACCTTGTTGTTTTGTAAATATTAAAGCATAAAGCAGACAAATGTCTCCCCAGTAATATTCTTTAATCACCTAAACTGTATGATGTAGTATAAAGGACAGAATGCAGCCATCATTACCTTCAGCCATCTGTACAGAATATTCTGCATACAGTTGAAAAGTCTGGAATGTAATTATCACTCCTCAGTGTGATGTATCATTAGGACAGCCAGAACACACAAGAAGACTCATTTTTCTACATGCTCCAAAACACTAGAGCAGCAAACATCTATTCAGCCATCCATCCATTCTCTTCCACTTACCCAGTGCAGTATTCATGTGGTGCCTGGAGGCTCTCCCAGCTGCCATAGGGCCACAGGCCAGGGTACACCCTGGACAAGTCACCAATCTGCTGCAGGGCAAACACAGAGAGACAACCATTTGCACTCACATTCCCACCATGGGCAATTTAGAATCACCAATTAACCTAAACCCACTGTCTATGAACTGTGGGAGGAAGCCAAAGTACCCAGAGAACCCAGGCAGACATGGGAAGAACATCCAAACCCCACACAGAAAGGACCCGGCCAGATATAAGATTTGAACATGGGACCTTCTTTCTGCAGTGCTAACCACTTCAGCAGGGATTAACTTGGTACACAGAGGAGTTCATAGACAACTCAGTGACTGCAACAAGCCATTACCCCTCTACCACTGTGCTTGAGAGATGGGTGTTTAGCATTATCTTTTGTGAAGACCTTACAATATAAAGCACTTTCAGATGCATGTTGTCGTGATTTGGCACTATATATAAAAAAATTAATCGAATTAAATACAAAATAAACAGGGATTAACTACAAAAAAACCTCCAAACTCTGAACAAGACAGCCTACACGTAGTACTGTTAATGTAAGAGCAACCTGTAATGTTGAATTGTGGAAGAGCTTTTAGTTGTAGAATGATCTTGGAAAAATATACAAAATATATAAGTCAATACTCACTGAACATAAAGTCTAACTGTAGCTAATTTCTAATTAAACTACTGCCAATGAAAAATCCAGTGGGTCAGATACCTGCACATGCTTCTGGTCCAAAGGTAATTTAGGTGCCACAAACTATTTAATGCCCGAAGTCTACGAAATTCAAAGTACACTATGTAGCTTGAAGCTGAGCCTTAGTAACTAGAGCAGGGGTGTCGAACTCCAGGCCTCGAGGGCAGGTGTCCTGCAGGTTTTAGATCTCATGCTGGGTCAACACACCTAAATTACATGATTAGTTCATTACCTCTGGACCACATAATTAGTTAGGCCTCTGGAGAACTTCAAGACATATTGAGGAGGTCATTTAGCAATTTGTATCAGCTGTGTTGGATCAAGGACACATCTAAAACCTGCCCTTGAGGCCTGGAGTTTGGAACCTGTGCACTAGAGTGTTGTCAATACATGAAACATTGGCAAGAAGTCAGATATACTTTATACATATTTTACCTTATTATCCTTCTGAGGTCTAACGTATCATTAGTGATTTTGTTTTTTGTTTTGTTTTTTGTTTTTGAAAAAGAACACAGTCGACTTCTCATTGCACTCAACACAAAAACACAACAGCATGATGCCAATACTGGCTGAAAAAGCCCAGTGAGGCCTATCGATTTTGTTAAAGCACTGAACTTCTGAACTCTGCAATCTTATCATAATAAAGCATGGCTAAATCTTTTGTCCAAAAATGAATGCTATTACACAAAGGAAGATCAGGAGGGGCTTGAAGAAGAACATAGGAGATGTGACTTTGGGGGGAACATGAGAGTATTAGATGGAAGAAAACAGAAAACAAACAAATAAAAGTTTGTTGTTTTTTTATGTTGCAGCTGTGAGAGGGCTAATGCTAATTTATGGATAATTTTCAGTGTGTTCCTGCTAATGAACAGGCCTCACAGTGACAGGTACTGTCTGTGAACATGAGCTACAAGCCAGTTTGCCTGATCTCCTCACAGCAACACATTTAACTTGCAGTTTATGCACACACAGGCACTCTCCTTAGAGACAGACATCAAAAGGCAGAGCATGACTAGGGAATAAACAGGAAACGGTATGCAATGCAAGCCACTGGGTTTCAAAATGTTAACTTTGATGAGAATTTCACCTTTTCTTTCTCTCTTTTATTGCATTCATTTTATTACTTTATTATTGTGTGCTGTTTTCTCTCTTATTTGACTGTGAAATAACAGTTAATGAGCAAATTTAGGTCAAGTCCGCACAAATCTTGGTTTTAAGGCCGGTATTTGTCATATTTGGACCACAGGATGAAATTCTTAGTTGTCAGCTGTTCGGCAAGCAGATTTCAACAGATTTGAAAACTGCTTATTATGTATCTTGATGCTTGCTCAATCATCCAGGTAAGTAAATCCCAAAAGATTCAACCTTTTGGGATTTACTTTCCTGGATAATTGAGCTTGCATCAAAACATTTCAACAAACTTTGGCAAGGACTGTCTAAAGCTTGTACGTCAGTATGAGCAAACAGTATCTGAGACTGAAGAAGTCACTTGGATGAGTGACGAAACGTCCAGATCAACCTTTTGTGATTATTATGTAGTTACAAGTACCTAGTACCTTGTAGAAATTTGAGTCGACAGTGATGTAAGGGGTCCCAGCAGTAGGGATGGGTATCGTTTAGGTTTTATCTGATACTGGTGCCAAACGGTGCCGGTGCTTAAACTGTGCTCGAACCAGCGCTTAAAGAATGGAGAACACAAACTTTGTCAAAAAACCTCTCGTGTTTAGCTGTTTTTTTGTAAAAAACAATATTAACCTTTTCTGCAGCTATAGGGCATATATGGTGTCAATTGGCTGGAAGCAGTGCTTAAACAATGGAAAAAACACAAATTCTGTTCAAAAACCTCTCATTCTTACCTTTTTTCCACTTTTTCTTTGGTCATTTTAGCCATTTTGGCAAGGGTGAAGGGAGTATCTGTCATCAAACAAGAAGACAGCCGCATGTAACTACGACAGTGTTTGCTAGTTCACCTTACATGCATTAATTTAATAACGTGGTTAGCCCACTCAACGTAAATTACACACGAACAACATTAAGCTACTCACGCAGAGAAGAACGGCTGCTGCTGCCATCATCATCCGTCATCATTTCTGCTACACTGGCAGGGCTAGGGCCAGCACTCTCCTCTTCGGGTTCTTGGGGGATGTTGCTAACTCCGGGTCAGCAAGCTATCAAATACGGTGGATTTCTTGGCTTTTTAAAAAACACTATGTGTCGCCAGGTGTTTCATCAGATTTGAGGCGTTACCTCCTTTGCACAGTATCACTTTAAAGCACTTGTTGCAGGCTGCTGAGTTTGCATCTTTTGCTGTGAAGTACAGCCAGACTTTTGACCACTTTGCCTTGGGCATTTTTAATCTGTAGCTCTGCTCTAAAAGAACGTATGTACCTGGCCCAGCCTACTATCCTTGGAAAGGTAAAATGATTGGCTAGAATCCAAAGTGTATGACATCTCAGGAAAAAAAAGCACTGAAATAAAGCACCGAAATGTGCGCTGATTTTCGGTCTGGTTACTACCGTTTATGTCAGAACCCGGTACCCATCCCTACCCAGAAGAGGAGGAAGTCTCTGTCGTCATCATCTTCATCATCATAGTAGTAACAATAATAATAGTTTCCTAATGTGTTCTCAGCCTGTTTTAATTCTAGACAAAGAGGAGTAGCAATTCTAATACATAAAAATATTAATTTCACAGTACTCGATACAGTTATAGATCCGGAGGGCAGATTCCTAGTTGTCAAACTATCTATACTTAACCAAAAGCTAGGTATTGTAAGTATTGTAAGGTCCAAATGTTGATGAACCCTCATTCTTCCACGGTTTTTTTAGTACACTCTCCGAACATCTAGATTGCACAATTGTTCTTGGGGGAGACCTCAACCTGGGACTAAATGAAGAAATAGATAGGCTCAATACAGCAGGAACTCAGCGTAATTGGCAGTCCACAAATATAATCAAACAGTATATGAGCGACTGTGGTCTTTGCGATGCATGGCGCTCCCTTCACCCCAACAGTAAGGAATATTCTTTCTTCTCACATGTCCATCACTCCTACTCTCGTCTGGATTATTTTCTGGTCAGCAGCTCACTGCTGAGTAACATTTCAGACACTGAGATTCATCCTATAGCTGTCAGCGATCATGCTCCTGTATCTTTAACACTAAGACAGATGAATAATACTACACCAAGAAAAAACTGGAGATTTAATACATCACTGCTCAAAGACGAAGAGTTTATCAAATACTTTAAAAAAAGAATGGACTCTATATTTAGGCTTTAATGACATTCCTCGAACATCAGCATCTGTCCTCTGGGAAGCAGGGAAAGCCGTGATGAGAGGTAAAATAATCTCTTTCTCATCACATAAAAAGAAAGAAGAAAACAAAAAAATTCATGACGACGGAGCTGAGGTTGGTGTGGCTAATGGCTGAGCTACAGACTGAGCTAGTGATAAAGCTACAGCTTGGGCTAGTAAGGCTGGTGCCTGGGCAGGGGACAGGTCAGCTAATCTAACTAGGGATAGTGCGAGGGCGTGAAAGGCTGGGTCAGGAGGTGGATGAAGTGGTGAAGTAGCAGGTGAACCGGTTAGCTCTTCCAAGCCTCTAGGGGGGTCAGGCTGGGTTCTGGCTGTCCTCAGCCTGGGACAGGCACGGGAGGTGGCTGGACACCAGTCACCCCCACCCGAGAAACAGAAGCGGGTGTGGAGGTAGACTGGGTCGCAGCTGCCC
Organism: Diplotaxodon limnothrissa; assembly: GCF_057381915.1. Taxonomy (NCBI): domain Eukaryota; kingdom Metazoa; phylum Chordata; class Actinopteri; order Cichliformes; family Cichlidae; genus Diplotaxodon; species Diplotaxodon limnothrissa. The sequence continues at coordinate 17,397,423 of NC_140597.1, forward strand.
TCCTCCTGGGAGCTGGCACTGGTGTGGGTGTGGACTGGGCCCTAGCCATCTGAGGAGGTGAAACGGCTGAAGGGGAAGGCCGAATCTGGGCCGCCATGCTAGTGAAAAGCATTTGCTCACAAAACACACGATGACCTTAAATGAATGTCGTGTTTTTAATTCCGCTCCGGACTCGTGAATCTCAACCCAGCAGCAGCGGTAATGTTTGCACATCCTCTCCCGTTAATGCGGCAGGTAAATAATCAACTAACAGTGCATATTATGTTAGTGCGATCTGCCTTATTACAAAACCTGCCATTACTGTGCATTTAGGTGACCATGATGACAGAGACAGACAGAGTCTGGCTGGCTCAGATGCTGGCAGTTCTCACTGCAGTCTACCGGCAGCATCTCCTTTCAGGCCAGGATAGACGAATGTCACCGAGCAGTGACTAAAAGGCTGGCACCCATTTGCCAGCCTTTTAGTCACCATTTGCCAGCCTTTTAGGTGTTGGGTTTGTAAGGCTTACTCCTAAATTTCTACCTTGTTCAAAGAGAAGATATAAAACAATGTTCTAAGCTAATCAACCTTAGTGTTCTACTTTTTTTTAAAAAAAGAAAAGAAAAAAGAATCAAATCGTTAAACAGAATCGAAACTGGAATCGGAATCATGAAAATCTTATCAATACCCATCCCTGCCAGCATGTGCCCCAGCTCTCCCAGGATCACTCTTCATTTGTAGGTTGTAAAGGACTCCCCCACTTCAGTGAAGTTGTTTCCGGCGGGACAAAGGCATCGTATTCCAAGACATCCAGGAGATTGGAGAAAAGAGCCAGCAGCCATCAGTTAGTTTTCCTTCTACAACTCAAGGTGCCAACATCCTCTCTAAGCAATATTTGTGCCTATTGTAGTCCAGGATTGCTTCTTGCTTTCACGCATCCTTGATTCCCCATCACTGACTGGTTCCCTGTGTGTTGCTGTCAAAAGAAGCACATTCCTCCGTTGCTTTGGCATGAGGGATATCGCCGTGGTAGTGAAGCCAAAGACAGACAACAAAATCTTCCTCTGTTGCAACTGGAGGAGCTGCTTGCTGTCCTTGCTCTCTGACCAGATCATATAGGCAGTGCTTGAAGCAGTGATGACCTTCTTGCCATATTGCCAGAATAAATGATCTGGAAGCTGTTAGGCTTACTTACAGCAGTAGCACTGTCTGCACCTGCATAAACTCCAGGACACGTTTACAAACAGTGTTTGTTGTTGTTTGCGCTGCAGGTGCAGCTGCAGTTTTGAACTCTGGAAAATGTCCTGTGATTGTTTTTTTGTTTTGTTTTTGTTTTTGTTTCTAGAGTTAATGTTTTGGGTATGGTATCTTTTTATGAAAAATACAAGAGTAAAAGTGCTTTTAGCATGTGCTTCAATTATTATTGATATTATTGAATATTATTTATTGATATTATTAAGGAGCTGATGTTGAAAATTAAAAAATCTGAAAAAAATACAAACCTTTTGGAAGTTTCATTCCATTTGCATTGACAGAACGAAAATGGTTGAAAAAAGAAAAGTGAAGTGGCTACAAATGGCCAGGATAGAGCCCAGAGGGTTAAAAACAGCTGTGGTTTATAGGAGTAATAAGACATCCAGCAATGCAGCAAGTTTGTGATGTCCACTGGTTTTCTCTGAATCAGTTAAAAACTGTTGTTTTCATAATCTGCCCAAATCACATCAAGGATGTATTTTAGTAACATGTTTGTGTTGGTCTTGCAGACCTATGGAAAATCATTGACTTATTCAACAATATCAACGTCTTTAGATAAAAACTGACAGATTTGCCTTCATTGCACCATTAAACATATTATTGTTCATCTGTTTCTGTTTTGTTCGTCATTGAGAATACCTAAGGCAGCACATTTTGTCCAATACACAGTTGCAGGAAGCACCCGCTATCCATACTGTACCATGAAGGAACCCCCACTCAGGCAGAGGGTTGCGATGATGACAGATTGTTATTCACAAAATGTTTACAGGAGTGGGTTGATACACACAGGCCAACAGTTACTGGCTTGTATGTATTGTTATGGTAAACACAGACGTCTGCTGGAATTTCCACTGATGTACACAGATCAATGAATGCACCTGGTATTTAATAATCTCGAACATGGTATATATGTTAGAATGGAGAGATCTTTTGTGGAAGTATCATGCTGTGGGGACGGTTTTCGGTAGCGGGAACTGGGAGTCTAGTCTGTACTTACTTTTAGAGAAGGCAAGAAAATACACAAAGCACACATACATGCATTACATCCAGTATGACTCTTGGCACCATACCTCAAATATACCTGATTAAAAATTCAAAGCCAGTGATGATCATCCCTAAATCTTAACGAAGAATGAATAATTGTTTATTGTGATAATTCAGCAATGTGTTTTCACATTGCTGAATTGTTTTCAATGTGTTTTCAACAGTTTTCCCTGTTAAGAAAATGCTTGATGAGGGCAGCCATCTGCTGCAACCGAATAAGCAGTCAGGCTGCATCGTCTCTACCTGTTCATGTTTCTATAGTAGTATCACAGTGATAACCGCTTTGAAGTCTCTTTGTGCTGGTTTTTATCTTTGCTCTATGTTGTCATCTTTGTGTTCATAACTAATACTAAGAGAAAGATATAGAGTATATGTGTGTGTCCTCATTAGGACAGGGATTTGTGTTGGTGTGTGGGACTGCAGCCTGTAGGTGTATATTGTTAATTGGTAATTATGAGACAGTGTGTTTCAGATAATTTTAGAGATTAATATGAACATAAAGTAATAGTATATTGAATGTCTTTATCCTGGGTGTAATTAAGTAACATACTGCATTACTTTTAAGAAAAGTGTTCTGTGTATTCTGAGTCGCCTGACGATTCTGGCAAACCATCAGGCGACTCTGGAGGGGAAAGCGGTGTTCCACCTGCACTGTGTATAGTGTGCTGACTTCGACTGAGAAAATCGTCAGGCGGTGGAAGGAATACTTCGAGGACCTCCTCAATCCCACTGGCACGTCTTCCGTGGCGGAAGCAGAGTCTGGGGACGAAGGGGATGATCCACCAATCTCTGGGGGCGAAGTCACTGAGGCAGTTAAACAGCTCCTTGGTGGCAAAGCCCCTGGGGTGGATGAGGTCCGCCCTGAGTTCCTAAAGGCTCTGGATGTTGTAAGGCTGTCTTGGTTGACACGTCTCTGCAATGTTGCGTGGAGATCAGGTGCAGTAACCCTCGACTGGCAGACCGGGGTGGTGGTCCCCATCTTTAAGAAAGGGGACCGGAGGGTGTGTTCCAATTACATGGGAATCACACTCCTCAGCCTCCCTGGGAAAGTCTATGCCATGGTGCTGGAGAGGAGAGTTTGTCCGTTAGTCGAACCTCGGATACAGGAGGAACAATGCGGTTTTCGTCCTGGTCGTGGAACACTGAACCAGCTCTTGATCCTCTCGAGGACACTCGAAGGTGCATGGGAGTTTGCCCAACCAGTCTACATGTATTTTGTGGACTTGGAGAAGGCATTCAACCGTGTCCCTCGGGGTGTCCTGTGGGGGGTGCTGAGTATGGGGTGTCTGGCCTATTGCTACGGGCCATTCAGTCCTTATACGAGTGTTGCAAGAGCTTGGTCTGCATAGCCGGCAATAAGTCGGACTCATTCCTAGTGGGTGATGGGCTCCGCCAGGGCTGCCCTTTGTCACAGATTCTGTTCATAATTTTTATGATTTGCTAGAAATTGACCGGATTTATTACCATGTTCATAATTTTGTAAGCGTAGTCTTTGTACTAAGCATTTTGGGTTTTTTTTGATCAATTATCTCATTTAATTCTAGTTTTGTTTTGCGTATTTTGTTCAATGTTTCCTGATCTTGGTGGGACGCGTAGGCTTCTTCTAGGGATTTGATGGGTTTTTTTCTAATTTCTGAATATTTTTGTTTTCTTCTTTCTTTTTATGTGATGAGAAAGAACTGATTTTACCTCTCATCACAGCTTTCCCTGCTTCCCATAGAACAGAAGCTAATGTTCCGGGAGTGTCATTGAAGTCTAAATATGAAGTCCATTCTTTTTTTAAATATTTAATAAAGTCTTCATCTTTAAGTAGTGATGTATTAAATCTCCAGTTTTTACTTGGCATAATATTATTCTTGTGCATTAGTGTTGAAGATACAGGAGCATGATCGCTGACAGCTATAGGGTGAATCTCAGTGTCTGAAATGTCACTCAGTAGTGAGCTGCTGACCAAAAAATAATCCAGATGAGAGTAGGAGTGATGAACATGTGAGAAAAAAGTGTATTCCTTACTGTTGGGGTGAAGGGAGCGCCATGCATCGCAAAGACCAAAGTCGCTCATATACTGTTTGATTATATTTGTGGACTGCCAATTACGCTGAGTTCCTGCTGTATTGAGCCTATCCATTTATGCATTTAGTCCCAGGTTGAGGTCGCCTCCAAGAACAAGTGTGCCATCTGCACTGAAAAAACCGTGAAAGAATGAGGGATCATCAACATTTGGACCATATACACTTACGATACATAGCTTTTTATCAAGTATAGATAGTTTAATGATTAAGAATCTGCCCTCTGGATCTATAACTGTATCGAGTACTGTGAAATTAATATTTTTATGGATTAAAATTGCTACTCCCCTTTGCCTAGAATTATAACAAGCTGAGAACACATTAGGAAACTCAGGTGTTTTAAATTCATTCAAACCTCTAAGAGGTCTGTGGGTCTCTTGTAAAAGGACAACATCTGCCTGTAGTTTTTTGAGTTGGTTAAATATTTTTAAGCCAGCTCCATTTACATTCCATGTAACAAACCTTAGTGCACCCATAGATGACTGTGTATAACTAGGGGTGTACGCTGTGTGTGTTGCTTAGACAGGTGGAGAGAATATATCACTTGTTTGTAGATAAAGAGAAGGAGAGAGAGAAAAAATGTGTGGCGAGATGTTCCCTGAGTCTGACTATGTGTGTGCATATTTACTAATATGAGTACGCTTGGCTTAAGTGTGTGTATCCTGTACGTCTGTGTGCGCTGTCTGACTGATGTAAATGTGCTGCCGTTGAGCACATGATTGTGCGCGATCGTGCTGTGCGTATGTGTCGAAATAAAGGATGTTGTTTGTGGATGAGTGTGGAAGCAGGTGATCGAAGCAGTGAAAGAAAATAAAAAAAGAAAGAAACCAAGGACAAGGGTGAGCAGCATAAAAACAAGAGGGGGGAAAAGAGAGAGAAAAAAACGAGAAGGAAAAAAAACCCTGGAAACATTCCAATTAAACCATTGACGGAGAGTGACGGTGTAAATTTTGCTATGATATTACACTTAAGATGCAATTTGATACTGGTAAGTTAAACAGATGTTAATGCAAGTTAGTGTGAGTAGATAGGGAAAGGGTGTAGCGGATTCTTATCTCGTGTGAAGTTAATATAGCCACGGAGTGATGTCGGGGTCGTGGTAAAGCTGTCCGTCCACGTACAGCCGGTCCACAGCGATGACAGCGCAGGAGCCCTTCTCGATGAAGCCGTGTCGGATTGGGAAGAGGACCCTGCGTCGTTCCAGGATCTCTTTTGGGAACTGGTCGTTTACACTGAAGTCCATTCCTTTTAATTCCCTGCCGCAACTTTTCACCTGTTCCTTTTCTTTGAAGTGGCCGAATTTGGCCACAATAGGACGTGGTCTCCCGGCCGCTGCCCGCATGGGGCCGATGCGATGCACTCTGTCAAAGGCGATGTTCTTCACCGTGTCCTCCGGCAGCTTCAGGTGGGGTGGCAGCTTCAGGTGGGATGATTTTTCAAATAATGCTTTTCTACACTCCCGGGGGACTCAAAGCACTTTATACATTAATATTCCAGAGACATTTTCCTGCAATATGTGTTTAATATGATGGACACTGTGTTTATAGTATTTATGTTTGTTTGTGAAATCTTTACTCTTGATTTGCTTCAGATTTAATTTAAAATAAAGAAGCTTCAGTATATTTAAGTGAAGCCTTACTGTGACTCTGACTGCTCGGTGTATTTTTCTCTTCTCTTACAAACTTAGACTCTGGTCCTCAGTGTTGTGCAAACCTGAGGTTTATGTTTGCATCGGTGAATAAATATCTCTATGTTCTGCATCTCTTTGTGCTTTGCCTGTGTCATTTTTCTCTTGTGAAGATCACTGATACTTGTTCAAGTCTTGAGGTACTTTTAATTTCATTTACAACTGCATCTGTTCACAGAAGTATCAGATCTTTATAAATTTTAAAGCTGTATATAGGATGGAATGCAGTTGCAAATGAACTAATTTGTGTGAATTGACTCACACACACAAACACGACACTGAGTGAACAGCATAAATGACACAAACAAGCACATACACACATATGTTCTGCTAACTTACGAGAATTGTAAAACTGTTATCGGACCTCAGTGACTTCACTCCTACCTCGTCGTCAGGGTCACAGCAAAGATTAATTGTCTAATAACCGAACATGTCCTGGCATCACCTTTTTTCTGCTGAGACACAGAAGACCACTAATACCCCCCCCCCCCCCCAAAAAAAAAAAAACAACAAAAAAAAAACAAAACATAGATCGTGCCTGTGTGTTTGAATACTTGAATTGCTGTAGCAACATAAATTGCTCTGTGGTCGCGCACTTGTCTCAGCTTAGAGACATAAAGCAAGTATTTGTTTAGGGTTGAGTTAATATTAGGTTAGGGCAATCTTTAAGAAATATGCCTTCAAGTCTTGGAAACCTGATTGTGTGTGGCACACACAGTTGTGAAGGGTAAGAAAGGACTTACTGAACACCTGAATCTAGGACCTGAATCTATATTTACTATATTAAATATATTTACTGTATTGGAAGTAAAAGAAAGCACATGGTAATTTCAGAAAGGCATTAATGTGGACTGAATTGATGATCTTTTTTCTGGAAGACTAATGCCTTACTCCTTGAACCCACACCTAACTAACTGTAATATTAGGTCTTCATTTTTACTACAGAACTGTTGTCAAAGTGTGTCAAAAGAAATGCTGGAGAGTTTCTAACAGTCTGCTCTTTATGGTGACATAAACATAATGAATAAACTGATCAGCATCAGGCTCTGCGGTTGGCTACAAACTGAACATGCTTGGGGCTGTGGTGGAATAGACTGTTATCCATCATGGAAAATCCTAACAACAAGTGTGTTGTGTTGAATTTAATCTTTTAGATGGCTGTTGTTGTGAAACACTAAAGGTAAACCGGCAAATGTGGGTGAGTTCAGTCTGGGTATAAACGACTGTATATTCCCATACTGTCCAAAAGGAGTGGGGGGAAAAGGAATACTTTCATTCAACAGTGAAATATTCTGCAGTAACTCTGTAAAGTACCATAGCTTCACCTTCAGATGTAACAGCTGGGAGCTTTTTGCAGCATCTTTCTGCCAAAGAAGTGTCACAACTAACAAGACACGCATGGTACTGCTTTACACAAGTAGCCAGATAAACCCATATTGACTATCCAAACATGACAAACGAGGAAGTTCACACATCAGTATCACCACATACAAATACACGTTTAGGGGTGCTGAGATAACTATCATTAGTCTTCTGCCAGTCTGTTTCAGAGTCCATTTGCTTCACACTGTAATTCAAGTGACACTGGGAAATTGTAGCGACTCTCAGAACAAAGCTGCATGTTTCAGAGTGTGAGCAGTACAAGTGACAACAGTTCACTCAGCTCAAATTACTAACCAAGGAAGGCAGCTGTTGTATGGTTCTCTCTAGAGTGAAAGCAGACACTTGAAAACGATTTATGTTTTTGTACTGATGTCTTTTCTTAAATTTGTATGTATTTTTAGCTGTCCTGGCTATCGTGTATTTCTTTGTGAATATAGCACAAAGAGTAAAGAAATTTGTGTTTAAATATTTCTTTGTAGTGACACTGCTTCATGGCAATAAACTAGGTACTGTTGGAATCCCTGTTTATGGTCTCCCATTCAAGGAGGTAGAGGTCGATATGAAACCTTAGTAACTCATACAGAGTCTGCTCTGATTGAGTTTAAGAATTCAGTCCAGTCATTCCAAATATGGTAGAATTTCTCTGATAGTATATCAGTTTTTTCCTTTCAAATGCTCTCAGTACAATCCGACACCAATCTTACACTGTAACTGTGTTGAATTTTGTCATGTTCTGATTATACACTTTTTACTGGCAGCCAGAAGCGCTTGCAGCACCTTTGTATCTCTCCTCAGTTTCAGGCCACAAATACTAGGTAGAGGTTTTCAAACTCTAGTGTAATACAGGTCTATATCCTGTATTAAGTGCGTTGTGTATGTCCCTCTAGTAAAAATCTAGGTTTGGGCATCCCCAAAATATATGATAGTGATTAGTTTCTGATGATCCGCACTGTCTCCAACATTTTGAGTGAGTATTCTTATTTTCCCTCTGTCGTTGAGTCCTAACCGAATTTCCCAGAGGAACCCACCCGAGGGATTAATAAAGTTTTATCTTATCTTATCTTATCTTATCTTAAAGTATAATGATATTTTGTTCTGAGTAGTGGCGGTCCGAGCCCGCTTGGCGCCCGGGGCGAACACTCCCTCTGGCGCGCCCACCCCACACATACACATAAAACATATTAAGGATTATACATTAGCATAAAACTGTTGTCGGAACCATACTGAATTTCGCCAGAGAAACACACACACACACATATGAAGAGAGAGAGAGTATGCATTGTATGCAAACGGCTACCAAACAGCCATCATAATTCGTCATACAATGAGAACAGGACAAATAAACAATTGACAATGACTAATTAATATTAAAATCTGTAACATAATGTATTGTTTGGAGTTTAGTCTATACTGTTACTATTTTTACCATTGACCTGCCATTATCCAGTGACACATCTGCTTACCTGTATCTTTTGCTCATTTCTCCTCCTCTTCTTTTCTATTTTTTCTAAACTGAGGACCTGATGGCTTTGAACTTTTCTTGTCCATCTTGGTTTTAATTTTGCACTCCAGTATGAACACAAATCCCCCAACCCGAGGATCACCACAACATAACCTAACAGACCTACACCTTAGTTCACAGATTCACTTCGTCTAGGGTTTATTTCTGGGATTTTGCACAACCCAGGATTCAAATCATGAATAGATAATGGGCATGGATTGACAATATTATGAATGAAATGTGATCTATTTGGAAGCAGCCGGCCCCCTCCCCTTTCGACGGGTTGTGTGTGAGACTTTAAATCATCAAACTGTAAATTATAATTTTTCAATTGTTATTGATCCCTTTACCCCTGGTCCTAAAGTGTATATTTATTTTCTTACACTTCTTATATTTATTGTTTGTTTACTTGCACTTCTGTAACTGGAGCCTCGTCATCTTGTCTCTCTATATACTGGACTGTATGTAACGGAGATGACAATAAGGTTTACTTTGACTTCAGCAGCAAGCAGGCATACCGAGGGCTCTCACGCTCACTTTTCGCGTATAGAATTTTGAAAAAACATCAGTGCAAATTATAAGTCTGTATCATAATGTCTGGTGTTTTCGTGTTTGTTGTTTTGTTTTTATTTTGTTTTATTTTGCGAGTTGGTTATTAGATGCTGCTCCAGCCAGCCAGTGAATCCTCCGCCGACCCACCCTCTCCTCCCTGTGCCGCAAGCAGCAGGCACACCTCGCAAACGGAGGGCGCCCTTACTCCCAGCAAATGGGTGATAGAAAACCGATCTGTGCCTATGCCATTCCTAATATGCGCTGGCTGATGCTGAGCACACATTGATATATTGTGAACCTGGCCAAGCATAGAGTCCCACAGTTTATCCGTAATATGAAAAGTAAGGTCCTCTTCCCATTTAGATTTGATAGCAGCTACTGAAGACCATTGTAAATTGTAAATTAAACTGTACAAGGCTGATATTATGCCCCTTGAGGTTGGGTTGACCATTAAAAAATCATCTACTGGATTGTATGGAGGTATCTGGGGGAATTTTGCTGTCACACTCTGCATGTAGTGACTGGCCTGTAAGAAACGAAAAAACTGAGCTGCAGCTATGCCAAATTTGGTGGATATTTGAGAGAAACTTGCAAATTGTCCATCTTCATATAAGTCTGCAAGGGATTTTAGGCCCTTTCTATGCCAGATATGAAAAGGGCAGATAATGCCCTCAATGGCATTTAGTAATAATGAAGTGATTAGTGAGTCTAGAGATTTAAAAAAGGATTTTGGAATCAGGATAGGGAGGCATTGAAAAACATATAAGAATTTTGGAAGTAGCATCATTTTCACTGAGTTAATCCTACCTATTAAAGATAAGGATAATGCGGACCATCTGGACAGCATGTGCTTGCACTGTTCCAGCAGGGGGAGGAGATTCTTCTTAAACAAACAATTAAATTGCTTTATGACACATATCCCAAAGTAATCAAAGTGATCTGTGACTATTTTAAAGGGAACATTTACCAAATCCAGATTTTGAGCCCTCTCGTTAATCAAAAACAGTTCACTCTTATTCATATTAATTTTGTATCCAGAGAGCTGACTAAAACCATTCAGTATATTAAGTGCAGCGGGTAAGGAGGTAAGTGGGTTAGAAAGAAATAGAAGAAGGTCATCGGCATACAGTGAAACTCTGTGCTCAATCCCCCCCTCCATATGCCTTTTATGTCCCCACTACCACGGACTGCAATTGCTAATGGCTCAATTGCAAGGGCAAAAAGCAAAGGACTTTAAAGGGCAGCCCTGTCTCATTCCGCGGTGGAGCTTAAAATGGTCAGAGTAGTGACAGTTAGTTAGCACTGAAGCCGTGGGGCTTGCGTAAAGAAGTTTGATCCATGAGCAAAATAAGGGGCCCATTGCAAACCTTTCTAAAGTAAAAAACAAATATTCCCACTCCACCCTATCAAAAGCTTTTTCCGCGTCCATAGCAATGAGGCATTCAGGCACAGCATGGCTGGGGGCATAGATAATATTAAAAAGTCGCTGTATGTTAAAGAAGGCGTGTCGATTTTTTATAAAGCCAGTTTGGTCGGGAGATATTATAGCAGGAAGAATTTTTTCCAGCCTGTGCGACAGTAACTTAGACAGAATTTTAACATCCGTGTTTAACAGAGATATAGGCCTATAAGAAGCACAGTCAGTCGGGTCCTTGCCGTAACACTGTGATACAAGCCTGGTAGCATGATGAAGGAAGTGCCCCAGAGTCTAGCGACTCTGTAAAAACTTCGCGAAGGAAGGGAGCCAAATCGTCCGAGAATTTTTTATAAAAGTCTGCAGAAAATCCATCAGGACCTGGAGATTTCCCAGATTGCATAGATGCTATTGCCGCCTGAATTTCCGCCTTTGAGATAGGGGCTTCCAGAGTCTAAGCTCTGGGGAGAGCAAGGGCATATCAATGGAGTCAAAGAAACCATGTAAATTTCTTACATTAACAGTAGACTCTGATGTATATAACTTAGAGTAAAACAAAGAAAAAATGTCATTAATCGCCTTCTGATCCCTAGTCACCACTCCATTGTCCGCCTTCATGCCAGTTATGATTTGTTTAGCCCTAATACCACGCAGATGGGTGGCCAAAAGCTTACCGGTCTTTCCACCATGTTCATAAAAATCGCTCTTGTTCCTAATCAGACATCCTTCCACTTGTCGAGTGGAAAGTAGATTGAGTTTGGTTTGTAAACTTAAGCATTCTTTATATAGCGCCGGTGATGGTGACTGAGCGTACTGCCTGTCGATGTTTAAAATCTGGTCTGAAATAAGCCTCTGTTCCCGCTGTGCACACTGTCTTTTAAATGCTGCCACTGAGATGATTTCTCCTCTCAGAAATGCCTTCAGAGCCTCCCACACCGTCCTGTTTGGTATACCAGGTTTTCTATTCTCGTTAAGAAAATTTTTAACTTTAGAAGAGATGTTAGAAACAAATTGTTCATCCGTGAGCAGCAATGGATCCAATCTCCAGAGCTTTCTCACAGAGTCGCAGCCCTGAAAAGCTATTTTGAGCACAAGGGGGGCATGATCAGAGACAGTAATACTTTCATAGCTGCAGGATCTAATACTATTAATTAGCAAACTGTCAATAAAAAATAATCTATTTAGTGTAGGTGTGGTGTACATGTGAGAAGAAAGAATAATCTCTACCAGTATTCCCTAAAACCGCCAGGGATCCGTGAGACTATAATCTTCCAGAAAAAACTTGATATAAGTTGCAGATTTATTAAGAGTAGCAGGTTTGGGGGATGAGCGATCTAAAACCGCATCCAAATAAAGATTAAAATCGCCCCCAAGAATCAATGAGTGAGTATTTAAGTCTGGGAGGTGTGAAAACAGGCGTTGAAAAAATTGCACATAATCAAAATTGGGTGCATAAAGATTGGCCAAAGTCACAGACCTGTCGCAGAGTTTGCCAGACACTATTATAAACCGTCCATTTTTGTCTGACACAACAGTAGATGGAACAAATGGGATGTTCCGATCGATAAGAATAACTGTACCCCTAGCCTTTGCTTTAAAATTAGAGTGAAACAACTGTCCTGACCAACATTTTGCCAAGTGTGAGTGATCCGAATCCTGCAAGTGAGTCTCTTGCAAAAAAACTACCTCGGGCTTAAATTGCTTCAGGCGTGATAAGACTCTCTTTCGCTTTATTGGGTGGTTCAACCCCCTCACATTCCAGCTAACAAAGGTAAGGTTACCACTCATCAAGGAAGTCCCACATTTTTATGTGCAGAGTTGCCCAAGGAGGGTAGGGAGGGTAGGGAAACAACAACAAAAAACATGACAACCAACCCCACCCCAGAAAGAAAATGCAATACAATAACATATCACTGTGTAAAAAAAAACTAAAACAATACCACCCACCAATATCACCCCAGCAGATTGCATTAAAAAGAAACCGCGTGAGCCCCTGCTTTCTTCCCATATTAATCAAGAACTCCCCGAACCACTAGCATCATACCTGCACCCTTGAACATTAGCCACTAAACTCGAGCCAGGGTCTCAGTTTTCAGGACACGGAGAAGAGAAAGAAGAAAGAACAAAAACAATTCAGCCAAACAACGAACCAGTTTTACCTTAAAATGAACAGCAAAGAACACATTGCTATGCCAACAGCGCGGCTGTATAGTGTCAGTCAGAACGAGGACGCCACTTAGGCTAGTCTGACCCGTTATAGTTGTAAATTAGGGTGAGTGCTCTAACGGGCTACAGTGTCCAACTCAGGATGGAGAGCTTTGGTTTTCTTCCATGGTTTGAATGAAGTGAGAGGCCTCCTCAACTGACTCCAATCGCCGGATTTTCCCATCTGGAAGAGTAATGCGGAGCCTGGCGGGGAAGAGGAGGGAAGGAGGCCTCTCCGGTATAACTCGGCCATAACATCCTTATGCTGGGCTCGCTGCTTCTGGATGTCGGCGTTGTAATCCTCATAAAACTGGAGTTTATGTCCGCAGTACTCCAACATCCCTCAGCGTCTCCATGCTTCCCTCATCAGCAGCTCCTTAATCTGGAAGCAGTGGAAGCGGATAATGACTGAGTGCGGCCTCCCATCAGGGCCCGGTTTGGGCATAAGGCTACGGTAGGCTCTGTCAAGCTCTGGGGATGGGGCGTGGGGGGGGGGGGTGGCAAAGTTTGTGCGCCGAAGATCTCCACCAGCAGCCGGAAAAAGAACTCAGTTGGCCGTGGACCCGGCTCCACTGATTCCGGCAAACCCACCAGACGGATGTTCTACCTTCTGCTTCTACTCTCCAGCTCGGAAAGTTTAGTTTTGAAAAGTTTGTTTTCCTCCTGTAGTGAATTATACTTAGTTTCGAGCGCTGCCAAACGCTGAACAACATCCGCTGCGTTTGCTTCAAGCTCAGCAATATGTAGTTCTTGATTTGCAACTTCCGCTTGAATCTTGTCCAGCTTACATCCGATGTAGGCTATGGCTGCGGCTATGGCTGTTCTGTGCTATTTGAGCAGGGCGACAAGCGCCGGGTTCAGGGCTGCACTAGCATCCTCTGCTGCGCCAGTGTTAGCACAACTCTCGGCAGTAAGGTTTTTCTCGGTTTGTCTCCTTCCCTTGGACATCCTTCCAATGTGACACTCATAAATGACCCGAAAAGTTTGTGTCTAACAGCAAAATGGGGCTCAGAAAGTAAAATTTTAAAAAAGTTAGGCAGGTGCTAGTGGCCAACACACCTTACTCCCTTGCCGGAAAACGGAAGTTGGTCTTCATCTTTGGTTTGTGCTGTCAACCTTATGTTGATACCTGAACACAAAGACAAAGATCGTATTTGTGTCCTCATTAGGGCAGGAATTTGTGTTGGTGTCTGAGAATGTAGCTTATAGGTTTATATTGTTAAAAGGTAATTACGAGACAATGCACTTCAGGTCATCTTACAGACAAGTGCAATTGTAACAAGTAGCATGACAAATTACTTTCTCCTCGGAGTAATGTACTGTATTACTTTTTAAAGAAAAGTTTTCTGTATAACATATGTGATACATAACTTTACAAAAAGGGAGAAATACCTCCAATATGCACAAACATTTAACCACACAACATGCAACTTGTTTGCACAAATGTAATGACTTTGATATGCTGCTTAGCTATGGTGGTAATTCTCAAAGCGGAGCCAATGAGAACTGTTAAGGTTTCACATATTGAGGAAGGAGAGTACAAACAACCATTGGTCCAGAAGAGCTTGGTCAAACAATTGATTTTAATGAATACACACGTGGGAAGACCAGTCTGTACGCAGACAGGGATTGATCTTCGACTTAATCAAAGCATACACAGATTTTTATAGCATCAGGGTTTGAATTAATGACGCCCCTTCATACGTCACAGACAGAATATATACATACGTCAAATCAAAACCACAATGACTTTTAACACGGTTTAAAAGAACATTGTCTTCTATCTCATCTGGAACACGAGCCCCACATCCTGCCAGACGCTGTTCCTCTTTCCAGAGACAAACATGACCAATTTCTCACCTATAAATGATTCTCTCTAACTGAGTGTGTGTGTGTGTGTGTGTGTGTGTGTGTGTGTCGTCCTCAAATGCTCTCTCAATTCACCCGTTGCACTTCTGACCTTTCACCAGAACCGAGGCTCATCCTTAGATACAATAACCTAACTGAAACTATATGTACTATGTTGAATAAATGTTTTAATCAAGAACCTCTACTAAAAGCTTAATAAAAGAATATAAAAGTATAACAGACAATTTGAATAACCTAGTAATTCAAATAGCCTCGTCTAACCTCAGAATAACTTAGACTCTGCTTTCACTTCTGCAAACTCTCTGCAACTTCCTGTCAACTCCTGCCTGCAACTTAGTCTTTCTGAAAGACACACACACTGTTTAAACATCTGAATGCAATATCAATGCTGCCGATTATATTATTAATGCAATAGTAATGATGATGATTATTTACCAATAGCAGTAAAATAATTTCCCTGATCCACAGAACCCACTGAGAATTCAGGAGAAAACAGATGAGTCAAAGGAATCAATTTGAAAAGTGATAATGATAACAGCATTGGAATTGCTAAATTCTTATCACTTTCCATCCTTAACCCTTTAAAGCCGGTCGGAGCGGGCACGCTCTGTTTTGCGTAACTATTTTTAAATCCCGGTAGCTCTGCAACCACGTAAGCTAGCGCAATAATTTTTTTTTCATATGAAACTGGAGGAGTTGCACTTACATCTTACGCCATCAGCTTGTCCTAGGTCACAGTTTCCTTCCACATATAGCTTTGCAAAAACTGCATAAAAAGCACTTGCAGCAACAAAAACATAATATTCCAGAAACACGCTTTCATAACACTTCCTACGTTGGAATAGACGTCAGCGCAAACTTTTGCATGTCCGCCATTACCTGCCAGAAACCGGAAGTGACGTCATTTTCGCGGAAATGTAGTTTTTTTTTCCATCAGGGCCTCAGGGCCTATACTGGTGTTTTTAAAAGTTATCTTTGACTTTACGACTTTCTGTGTCGTTTCTGGGATGCTTAGGACTCATATTGCACTGCTGGAAATAGTTTATTTTGATGCATATGCTGCTTTTTTGCAAATTTGCAATATAATATTTATTTTCGTTTTTCCTGCAGTATATAAAAATTGGTGTATTTCAAAAATAAAACTATGAAGACACTCAAAATAAATTTCCTGTGGTAGGAAACTATTTTGTGCAACTTTTTTGTATTTACAGTTTTGAGGGATAAGCCTCTTAAATTTCTCTAACTAGAAATATATGTTAAAAAAGCAAAAACGATTTTCAATTTTTTTGTAGTTTATTGCACTTTTTTGCAATTTATGTAATTACTATGCACCTAATGAATACGTATTATTAAAATCTGGGCTATAATTGTTGTAAAAACATGTAAAAACAGATGATTTTTGTTAGAGAGACTTCTGGATGTTATTCAGGATGTCGCCATAGACAAAGTTGAACAGCGCCTCCTTTGACTTGGTTCCATCCAGCTGCACAACATCAACAGCTGATGCCTCCATGATGTTCTTATGTTTCATGTAGCTCTGGCGGACTTGGTTCTATGGTAGGTCTTAAAGGGTTAATAGTGATGGGATTTCCAGCTCTTTTTAGAGAACCGGCTCTTTCAGCTCGGCTCACTAAAAAGATCCGGCACTTTCGGCTCTTCAGGTTGTTTTGTTGCTTTAATTCATTTATTATTAACAACAATATAAAATTATGCACAAAAGGAATTACTAATGTAAAAAAAAACATTATGTAAAAATAATAATGTAAAAAAAAAAAAACCGTGGTTTTATTTATATATGTTTATATATAAATATATACAGTGGTATATAGAGCCGACTCACTTCAAAGAGTTGGCTCTGGGAGCCGTTTCGTTCACGACCGACACATCACTAATCCCTAAGCATGACACAGTGTGAGCCTCCAAAAGGTGATTCTGTTCATCTGAACGTAGCGTTTTGTGGGAGAAACGTTTCATCAATCATCCACGATCGCCCACAGTAACAAATGTGGGTGATCATGGATGAGTGACGAAAGAGTTGGGAGTTCGCCTTGTAATCGGAAGGTTGCCGGTTCGAGCCCCGGCTTGGACAGTCTCGGTCGTTGTGTCCTTGGGCAAGACACTTCACCCGTTGCCTAATGGTGGTGGTCAGAGGGCCTGGTGGCGCCAGTGTCCGGCAGCCTCGCCTCTGTCAGTGCGTCCCAGGCTGGTAGAAACCAGATTAAGGAACTGACCTCCCAGCCCATTGTTCCTTCACTGGGCTGGTATCAGTCATTATGCAATGTACTGTTTATAAGATTAGGGAAACCTGCAGTCAGCTGAGACTGAAGAAGCCACTTGGATGAGTGACGAAACTTTTCTCCCACAAAATGCTACGTCCAGATGAACAGAATCAACTTTTGGAGATTTACTTACCTGGATGATTGAGCATGCATCAAGACGACACAGTGTGAGGGCTTGGAGGTGTGCTGCCTCCTCCCTGGTAGCTGTTCTGTTCAACTAAGCTACTGTCCAAAAATTATCAAAGAAAGTCTTCTTCTGTAGACATGTTACATTAAACATGGCAAACAAATTCCTTCATAATAATGAAGGTGCTTTTTATATGAACCTGCATTAGTAAGACAATGGTAATATCAGAGTAACTCTTTCAATCAGTGTCAATGCTTTTTGCACACAAAGGCGATGGAGCAAAACTAGTAAAAGTGTTTCCATTTCCATGGCCATTTGGGATCTGTCATGAATCCTCACAGTGCACATCCCAGAACACAACAGTTATGAAAAATAAAAAACACATTTTGTTCTTGTTTCTTAACATTTCCACACTAAAGCACTTGAATGTGTGACAACTTTTGTTTACTGTCAGACAAGTAGAAGCTCTTTAACTACTTACTCATGGGTAAAAAATTCAGAATGACATGACATGGTTTTCAGCTGTTCCAAAAAGAGCCATACGCCACAGCTCTGTTTTATTGATTAGGCTAGGGTGACACTTGGTCATTGCCTGTGTTTCAAACATTTTAAAGCTCAGATTTTGATGTTAACGTATTATTTGTATTATTTTATCATATTTAGGAGTTGAGTTTTGCTTTTTTGATCTTCTCCCATTTCATTCACTGTCGCTGTAGGCCTTTTGAGACCATCTTAGCAGATATCCTGCCATTGGACTTCCAGGACTACCAGCTTTCTTGGAGTTACCTTTGTCCACAAGGGTCTATCTGAACATAGACGCAGCTCTGTTCTTCACTGAACGTACCCCACAATATCAGTGTTCTGGAGTGCTGACTTATTTTGTAGTACGGCTTCTTTGATATCTATTTCCAAACTGCTACACTATATATTTTTGCTGCCGAAACGAATAGTGTTTTTTTTAGGTTTCCATTGGAGATTGATAAAAAACAGTTTCTGTGATCCTGTAACCCTAACCCTTTAAGTTTTATCCATTTTTGGCAGTTCACTGGAAGCAAATGCTGTAGGCAGGATAACAAAGAGAGACAAACAAAATTGACAAACTTTACAGCCTAGACCAGAGGCCAGAGAACGTAGGTGAAAGACACAGACAAAACAGAAGTTCTGAGAACAGGCCACTGCGATAGTGGCTGTGCAGGTTATACACTCTTAATTTTAAGTGTGGTTGGAATGTGAAGAAGATCAAAGGAGCTTGCAAAGAAAAGCGTCTGGACCTCTTTATGTAACACACGATACTTTACCACTACTGAATGTAGAGAAAGTTAGGATCTTGGGCTTATGTTCTCTAGGAATCGACTAAGGAGCGAATGACACACAGCTAAAAGAACAGTCAACATTTATTCAAAACAAAACGAAAAACAGTCATTCAACAGTTCACAACAGTTCCAGTTGTCGATATTTGTCAGTCTGTGTATTCAGTTTTAGAGTTCAGAGTTCAGTGTTCAGAGTTCTTTTCAGTCTTTTCAGTTCAGGTGTGTGAGTGTGTGTGTATAGTGTTAATGTTAGTAGTACTACCCAGGTAGTGTATTGTTCTGAGATCTCATAAGCTTATCTGTCAAGAAGTAACGCAGTTGTCACTTCTAAGTAGGCTGGAAATCTTTCCTGCATCGCAGCTGGGGATCCGGCATCCTGGCTCGCAACTTTAGACTCCAACAAAAAAACCAACCTGCACAGGGCAATGAACATATTTTACATGAATATCATATAACAACTTAATCAACACTAGTGATCAAATGTCTCTCACTCTTTGTATATAACGAATTAATGCAATTAATAATAAAATTAATCAAAGAACCTTAAAACAATTACCACATCATACAAATTTAACTCAAATCTCATATTTTGTGAACAGCAGTCACATCAATCCAATGAATTGAGAGAATGTACATTACTGATGCACAAGGAAAGTGCAAAACGTGGTCGCAGTACTATTTAGCCAAAGACTGCTCATATTTATCATCTCATTACAATAAATAAAACTTACCTACTAGCTTCCAAAGAAATATTTCCGATTGGTTTAAAACATTCACAAGGGAAGAAATAAAAAGATAATACAGCACTTAAAAGGAATACATGAAATTTACATTATACTAAGCTAATGATTAGCTAACGATTAGCTTGCTATGCTAGCGCAGTTAGTCAACTCACCGGAACCCATACGGTAAAAAAATATATTTTAAAATACATTTTGAAATATATTTCAAAATATACAAAAATTGGCCAAAAAATATATGTGCTAAAATACATTTTAAAATATATTTATATATTTTAAAATCAATAAAACAGGGCAGTTCTTCATTCTGCGCCGATGTCCGTTTTGCTCTGTCCTCCTATAAAAACCATGAACATTTGAGTGTTTGACTAGTTTTAGATTTCCAAAAATTTGATATTTGTACAACTAAACATTTGAACTACAATGATATGCTATTGAGAGATACTTTTATGGGTACTTTTTGGTAAAGAAACTGGTGACAGAGTTGTAGGCTTTTTAGAGTACTATTAGCTAACCATTTAAACTGACTTTCAAAGCTGTTTACCTTTTAAATTGCTGTGGCTCAAAACCTCCAGTGGGAAGGCGGCCATTAGAAGAACACACACCATTGAACCTGAAAATAACAAAAACAAACAAAAAACAGAACAATATATAAGAGTCCGGTAGGGTAATAAATCTCTTCTGAAGCAATATAGTTCATTTTGGGTGAAAAACAAAACATTCCTCTAAAATATATATACTGACATCAGCAATCAACATCATGATTGTAATTATTTTCTTTTTAGTACATCTACTGCTGTGTGCATGTGTCAAGCACTACGACTGTATCTATGCATATAAATTCACCATATATATCCTGCAAAAATGTTTTGTTATAGTCAAAAAAGGCAAACAAACAAAGGCATTCAATCAGAGGTGAGAAATTAATTGGGAATATCAATTATAGGTGAACTATTCTTTACCTACTAGCAATCAAGCTTCTTTAACCAAGAAGCTTGAAATATTTGAATGTAAAATAAAATAAATAAATAAATAATAATAAAAATAACATGATGTAATTAAAATGCACAACTTACATTAAGGAAATCTGCATTTGTATCCACAGGCTAAAAGTAAAACAGTAAATGTGTTAGTAATAGTACAGGTATTTGTAAAAAAAAAAAAATAAATAAAAAAAAAGAGGCAGTAACTGTGACTCTTCTAGTGGGATGCTAAATGCAGATATTTATATTTACAGTATAATACTGCATGTACAGGTAGCTGTGTTGTGAACTGTAACTGAATATTAGAGAATCTCAGAGAAATTAAATGTATTTATTTTTTGAATTTATCAATCATAAAACTGTCTATTTTGAAGGCCTTTTACGATAACGACTTTTTGTTGGTCGGTATATTGCCCCATAAACAATTGCGACAAGTTATGTCATTGTCATTTTAAGACCATTTTATGTCTTTGAATGTATAATCATAATATAACACCATAATAATGCAAGATCTACACACTTTCAATTGACAAACCAACATCTAATTCTTAAAGTATGTAGATCATTGAAATTATGAAGCAAAATATTAGATACCTGAAATACTTGACTAAATAGTAAATTTTCTAATAAATAGAAAACAATGTTATTTAATGTTATTGTTTTGTTGTCATTATATTTTATTTTTGTAAATATAATGGCAGATAAATTACATCATCAACAATTATTGAGGTCATGTACATGTATTGTGTGTTAAGTCGATATATCGATTATTGTGACAGGCCTACTGTTTTGGTATCATAACGAGCTTGTCAAACATGCATGACCACTAAGCAATGTCTAAGCAGTAGTATTGGTCTGAATGACAACAAACATAACTAGTGTTTTGGAAAATCTGTTAGAAAACAATTATTATTTCAATAATTATGATTAGCATGTGACACAGACACTGCATAAAAAACTACAATAACAAATACTTACTTTAGGAGGATGGGAGAGGGCAGCATGAGGTTGAGACTTTGACATCTGTAAGAAACAAAGTCATGTATTACAGACAAGTCACTTAAAAATACATTAATGTGGCAGACTGTTCCCTGTTCAGATGCAGTGTATAAGTACAATCAGGGCTGTCACAACAATTGGGTGGGGCCAAGTGGCTGCAACCCTAGTTACAATGTGTAGGTATATATAATTACATATAATATATGTGAATAAAGCAAGAATCTGTTTAGGTTAGTCACTGTGCTGACTGATGCTTGCTAGGTTTATATGATTGCAAACTGCACAAAAACAACAACAGCAACAACATTAATGACAATGACAAACAAAATTACTTACATTTATGTAAATCTCACATCAGGAAGATCTGCATTCGATTTCATGGGCTGAAATAAATAGGCAGAAACATTACTGCTAAAAAAATAAAAAACAAAAACTCTGAAAAGCCAAAAAATTACTTAAAAAGCAAGGAAATGTGGAACATTGTAATTAGCGAACATTAATAAAGCATAACTGTTCTTTGTTTCTAACCTTGGTAAGTACTCTACGGAGCCCCTCTGATGACATGGTCCAAAAAATAAATAAGTTGTGGCCACGAAATATCATTTTGAGGCCACGAAATAGGTATAACGTGCCCACGAAATACTTATTTGTGGCCACGAAATAGGTATAACGTGCCCACGAAATACTTATTTGTGGCCACGAAATACTTATTTGTGGCCACGAAACACTTGATGATATATATATATATCATCCCAGGGCACATTCACTAGAACCTGCGTCAGCCATAGTACGGAGTCCTTGCTGTTGGTGATGTCCTTAAGGTGAGTGTATTATATTTTATATTTATTTCATATTGTTATCCCGCAATTCGGCAGTTATTTATTCAGACTTATATTGTTACTATGTTCTAAATGGTATCTTGTGTTCTGGGGGCCTCTGGATGTCTGGAGTTTTGATCTCCTGCATACCTGCTTCATGCCCTGGAGGACGGGGCTGTGGCCCCCCCACACCCTCTAGCAGATCATTACATGAAGGAACCTTTTAAAAAACAAAAAACAAACACGTCCATGCTCACAGGTGTACACACGGGTGATCACACCCACAAACTACACCCTTCTTGGCTCCTACCTCAAAGCACACTGTGTTCTGTTGATCTTATGTGCTGCACAATAATGTTTAATATTTAGTATTTACTGTCATATTCCCATATATCATTGTGATGTTGTTTATTCTATTACTCTTGTTCTCTTCTGCTTGTTTTCTTTTTTCTTTCTCAGCAGGTGACCCAGGTGATTGATATATGCATTTTTTTTTCCTTTTTTCTTCTTTTTTTTCTTTTTCTGCTCATTCTGTTGGTTTTTGGCTTTTTGCCCTTCTCCCCCGTCCCTCTTCTCAGCTGTTTCTCTTTCCCTCTTTCTTTCTCCCCTTCTTTCCCCCAGTCAAGTCTGTCCCGTATTCAGTAAGTGAAAATAAAATAAACAATAAAAGGTGAATCAAATGGACCATTATGGCAAGGCTGGGATGGTCAATTTGGTAAAGTAAATCCGTTTAAAAAAAAAAATAAAAAAAATAAAAAAAAAAAAAATAATAAATGGTATCTGCTGACGTTTCAAATGTTGTATCCTCATGTTGTTACTACACGTTGTTTTGTTGTGCTAATATGTAGCCGTAAACTCATTTTTAACTGTAGGACGTGCGGCGGCCCCACAGCACACTTTCAAAGTAGAGCAAGGCTGAAGGCTACTAATAAACGAGGTATGTTCAACATAAAACCTTAGTTCTCTGTGTCACGAAGGTGTCTCTCTTTTACCCTGGCCACATCACCATACTAGCTGGTGCAACTAATCTGGTCTGGACAATAATAACAGTTTTAGATGGAAAGCATCTTAAAATTTTGCTGAACATCTCCTTTGAAAGTAGCATCATGTGAGTCACACTTGTTAAGGTAATACATGCTAAATGAGCCGTAGCTTTCAATGCATCACCGGATGAAGCCTTGCAGTTACAGTAGCTCACGTTGCCAAGGGAACTAATAAAGCATACAGTGATCGGAATGATTTTGTATTGATGCAGGTTGTCATTGCTCATACTGAACTACTTAAACTCCAAGTAGACAATCGCTCCATTCCTCATTACCATAGATAATATCTAAGTAATAAAACAATCATTATCAAATTCTGATTTGCCATAGATAAAGTGATTTTATAGGTAGGCTATCATGTAAAAATCTGCTACATAAAATTTGTAACTGAGTGTAAAAATACTAATTTCATTTTCATGTGGTTTAGAGGTCAGCTATGGATACTCGGCTGCGAGAATTCTTAACAGAGCGTAAAGTTGAAAAAGATGTGATCAAGAAACTTGAAGATGAGAATGTAAGCCACTGCAGCTGTTGCTGTGTGCGTGCATGTGTCTGTGTGCTTGTTTTTGAACGGAGAGCCGCAATCCACAATTTACTATGCACATTCTAAAAAAATTTATTGAATTTCATATTTTTGTTTAATCAGTGACATTAATTAATGACATGATATGTTTAAAGAGTAATTTAAAAAGTAATTTTTGTTCATTTTATGTTGGACAAATGTGTACCACATTACCAAAAGTATCTGTTATCGAAAGTAGATAGCAAAAAACAACTCTAAAATATGCAGTTGTATGTATTCATTGTTTTTTTTAATATTGACAATTTTATTAATTTGTTATTTATATTTTTCAGATTGATGAAACTGTCATTCCCTTAATGACAGACAATGACCTGGCAAAGTACATCCCCAAAGTTGGCGACGTCACCATCCAGGAAAGAATCTATACTCTCAAGGCTATGACAAAGACTGACAGGAGCTGAGGGAATGCCTCCTAAAAAGAAATTGTCTCAGTGGGCAGAAAATACAAATGCAAAACGAACAGTGAGACGAATTAAGGTTGGCTGGATGGATTTTGATGAGGAGAAGGGTGGGTTCAAACAGGTGAAGTCTGTAAGTGGTGGTGGAACAAGGCATTTATCTGTAGATAAAAATGAAACAGTGTCAAATATCAAACTTATGGCTGAAAATCTGTTTTTCCCCAATGGCACCTCAAAAAAAACCAAAAGTCTTTCACACTATTCAACTCATATTGAGAGCTCACAGATGCATGTGGATGCTTCCAGTACAGTTGATGAGTTGTATAAGCAAAGTAAAGTCAAAATTCTGCGACTTTATCTGTGTACCAGAAAGAAAACACAACAGCAGCCCCAAGACGTAGAGGCCGATCATGCAATAACCCAGCCCTCTGTGGTAGATCTCACTGGCAATGAACCTAATCAGGCCGCTGATGATCTGTTGGTGGAAAACATAAATTCAGAACCATCAAACTTTGTAATTAATGATGGAGCTTCCATAAGTGGATATTTGGAACTGAATGACACATTACCATGGGATGGTCTGCCAAATATAGGTGAAAGTGAAGATTCTGATGCAGTTGTTATTATTAGTGGGGGTAACAGGGTGGATATTAGTGTGGTTGAACTAAACCCTGAAACACTGTTTACAGAAAAAGAGTCTGATCCACCTCATCACACATTGTCTCTCTCACCGGGGCTAACAGGAGAGGCCAATATTCCTTACCAAGCACCCCCTGAACCACGATCTTGATCCGTAATACTGACTGTTAGAAGAGGTCATTGTCTTACTGATTT
This sequence comes from Diplotaxodon limnothrissa, assembly GCF_057381915.1. NCBI lineage: Eukaryota > Metazoa > Chordata > Actinopteri > Cichliformes > Cichlidae > Diplotaxodon > Diplotaxodon limnothrissa. The sequence goes on from NC_140597.1 coordinate 17,422,495, forward strand.
GATCAGTGCCTTTAAGGACTCAAACATTATTTCATCTGAGGTCAATATCAAAATGTTGTTACCAAATGGAGAGCTTGAACAGGGGGAAGGAAGTGGTGTTTTGCGGGACTGCCTGACAGAATTTTGGATGGATTTCTATGACAGCTGCACATTGGGAGTTGAGGTAAAAGTCCCATTCATCCGGCATGACTTTCAGTGTGAAGAATGGCAGGCTATAGCTAGAGTGTTTGTTGTAGGGTGGAAACAAGCTGGTTACTTCCCAGTGAAGCTTGCAATACCCTTTCTGGAGGAGATATTGTACGGCTCGACAACCAGTTGTTTAAAAGATTCCTTTCTTTTGTACGTCTCACAAGAAGAGCTATCTGTTCTCCTGAAGGCTTTGGATGACTTCAATTCAGTGGATACAGATGAATTGCTGGAAGTACTTGATGCACATGAGTGCAAGCAGGTTCCTACCAAGGACACACTGCTCCCTGTTTTGGCACAGATAGGACACAAAGTACTTATTCAGGCCCCAATGTTTGTAATCAAGTGCTGCCGTCCCGTTGTGGGTTCTGTAGCTGGTTTACTCCCACCAGAAGGACTGTATCATTTCATTGCAGAAAAAAAACCGACTGTAAAACCAGTGAAGGAGCTTCTAATCTTTCCAGAGGAGATGACAGCTGCCCAGTCAACAGTTTCTCATTACCTGAAAAGATACATTGGAGAAATTGATTTCAATTATCTTCAGCTTTTCCTGCGGTTCTGCACAGGATCCAATCTGTTGGATAAAGCCATACTAATTGAGTTCATAGAAACTACAGATTTCCTCCGCAGACCACAATCCCACACATGTGGATGTGTACTAAAGCTGCCCCTTGGTTATCACAGCTATCCAGACTTTCGCAGTGAATTTAACAGCATTCTCGCAAGCTCTATGTGGGTGATGGATGTGGTGTAGGTCAGTGTTACCCAACCTTGGTCCTCAAGGCACTCTGCCCTACACGTTTTAGGTTTTCCACCCTAACAGTTCATAGAAACACAGGTGTAGTTAACAGTAACATGAAGGAATGAATGTGAATGTTCAATAGACTGGGTGGTTAAGTTCTCTTAACAGTGTAGCCCGTTGTGCCTTTTTAATGTGCAGCCTTTTCATCTGGTCAGTAATTGCTTTCTTAGTTTCTCCCCCCAATTAAAATAGTAAGCTAAAGGGAATGTTCAGGTTTTTTGAAGTGGAGTTACCTGTAGTAGACAGCACTTAGCACTCTGACTTTGCAGAAGCAGCAGTGAGTGTTGGGGACAAAATAAGGCAACAAATTGCTTGGGGAATGAGACCACAAAACAACACCAGTTGAAAATACATATACATATATAAATAACATTTTCAGTGCTTCACCTGGTAGGAATCCGTACACTAAACATAGAAGTGCATCTGTTCCTGCTGCACACATTGTTACTGTGTTTCTGGTTAGTGCCAAAATAAATTACTAATTTTAACATTCTAATACTTTTTTTACTACAGGAAGAGTAACAAATATTTCCAATATAGCATACAGTAACAGTTCTACAAACTGGAAGATTGCTGAGTGCTGTCTACTGTATATACATACATAAGTACAACACATTACAAATACCATATTCCAACTGATTAAGCATGTTCTATATTAAAGTATTTCAGATTTTTGCAGAAATCTTAATAGAAAAAAGAATGTGAAACTTTATGTTCCTAATGTATGGTGGCCCTGAGAGGCCAAACGGACTGCAACTTCAGAAAACACTTGCAAAAAGAAAAATGCTGCAAAAAGGAAAACGCTGCAAAAAGAAAGACGCTACACTGCAACTTCAAGAAAAAAGCTGCACTGCAAAAAGAAAAACGCTACAAAAAGAAAGACGCTGCACTGCAACTTCAAGAAAAACGCTGCACTGCAAAAAGAAAAATGCTGCAAAAAGAAAAACGCTGCAAAAAGAAAAGCGCTGCAAAAGCACGCAAAGCACAACGGAAATAGGAAAAAAGACAACGGAAATGTTCCTGGGGAGACAATAACCCGACGGACCAGTTGCACGAACCAAAACATGCTAACCAGTGCGCTAGGACTGGGACACACTTCAAAGAAGTGGAGGAGAGGTAAATGTGTTGTAATCTCATGATTCTAATAATACTACAGATATGTTTGCAGTGTTTGGGAGTAACGAAATACATGTAACACTGTCACGTATTTAAAATACGAGTAACTGTATTCCGTTACAGTTACTGTGTAAATAGGTGGTATTCAGAATACAGTTTTTTTGTTGAAATAAATAGATTACACATCATTATTTTCCTATTTCGTATGTTAGGCTATGCCCTCTCTATTTTTTGTTAATTCCACTCTGGTGGAAACCCAAACAAAACAAGCATTAAGAGGCTCTAATGCCTGTGTCTCAGTTTCGCGGCCCATGCCACCTCTACTTGCGGCAGTATAATGACATGACAAAATATTTTCAATAATTATTGTTCAAAAAATTATTTAATATTAAGGCAATAGGCAGAGTATTACAGGCATATCGATAAAGGATGTGCCCTCATGTAGTCATGTTATGCTGTCCTCACTAAAGTTTGTTGCAGGCAACGTAATTTCAGCTATACAGCTAGCTTAACAATCTTTATTCCCAGCACTTCATCCTCCAAGAAACAGGCCGCTTGTTGTGTTTGGCAGGATTTAATGATGAAAATAAATTCTCTCTCTCTCTTTTTTTTGTAAAACTGTACAAAGAAAAGGAATACAAAATACACAATGAAGACATGTTCCATTACACTGGGAGAATAACATTGTTCTAGTGAAAAACACACGACCACAGATAAAGCATCTGCTGACAAAATACAAGCATCTACCTGCCTCCATATGATTTAACTCAAAACAGCGTCAAAACTTACTAATACACATTAAATGTATAGGAACTTACGGATGAAGCCGATATTGTGGACTTTAACACCAGGATTGCAGAGATTGCCATCAGATTACAAATGCTGTCACTGCAGCAGCTAAAGAGCACACAACTTCCTGTATATCACTTCCTCTACAAAAAAGACATTCTGCTTAGTTACCACTAGGTGGTAGTAACACTTCTTAAACAACTATAATATGTCCGTTCCATGACACTCCCCGCCTGGCATATTAAAGATATGCCACTTTATGCCACAGTCTCAATCCTCTAGCTTGCTGATGAGTCATTGTCCTGTGGTGAAAACAACAAGATTACTTGAGAAACTGGTCTAGAGAAGACCTTCGCTGTCTGGTTCCGTATCACCTTAACTTCAACTTTCCTAACAAGTCCATCTCTGCTGGGAACAACCTTGACAATAATTCCCATAGGCCACTGATTCCTCTTGGCTTGATCGTCCTTGAGCAGAACAATATCTCCTTCTTTGAGATTAGGTTTCTGAGATTGCCATTTGTGCCGACTCTGTAATGTGCTCAAATATTCACGGCGCCACCTAGCCCAGAAGGTATCTGCCAAGGCCTGAACTCTTTTCCACTGATTTTTGAGCAGATCCCCTCTTGAAAACTCACTTACAGTAGGAGAGGGAACACCCCCCTTCTGGGTCAGCAATATGGAAGGTGTTAGAATGAAAGGCGCCTCAGGATCAGTAGAAACTGGTATTAACGGCCTTGCATTGACAATGGCACTCACTTCAGCCATAAAAGTGGTTAAGACCTCATGAGTGAGTTTTACATGTCCAACCTGAAGAAGCATAGAATCTAAAATCCGTCTTGCCACTCCAATCATGCGCTCCCAAGCGCCGCCCATATGAGAGGAGTGAGGTGGGTTGAAAACCCAAGTGCATTTTTGTTGAAGAAGGTAATCCTCTACGCTCTTATTGCCAGGATCCATCTTCAGCTCTTTGAACGCTCCAGTGAAATTGGTCCCACAGTCCGAGCGAAGCTGTTTGGCATGACCCCTGATGGAGAAAAACCTTCGGAGCGCATTTATAAAGCTTGAGGACGTCATTGTTTCAATAACCTCAATATGTATGGCTCGAGTGGCCATACATGTGAAAAGGACAGCCCACCTTTTGTCTTGAGCTTGACCACCTCTGGTATGGCGTATCACCACTTCCCATGGTCCAAAAACATCAAGGCCAACATAGGAAAATGGAGGGTCAGCCTGAAGGCGCTCTGTGGGTAGGTCTGACATTTGTTGCTGCTCGGTTCTTCCTCTTAGTTTCCTGCATGTAACACACTTGTGAATAATACTGCTGATGAGACGTTTCCCTCCAACAATCCACAGACCACTGTTGCGAATTGCGCCTTCAGTGAAATGCCTGCCCTGGTGCTTTACAGCCTGATGATGATGACAAACAAGCAAGCTTGCTACATGGCTGCGGCTTGGTATTATTAGCGGATGGACTTCACCACTTTCAAGTTGTCCTCGACCAATGCCTCCACCTATTCTTAACATACCTTCGCTGTCGAGAATGGGTCGGAGTTTGTACAGAGTGCTGGTTTTCGGAAGGTCATGTTTCATTTTGATGCATTTCAGTTCTTCTGAATACATTTCTTCTTGCACACATTTTATGATGATCTGTTCTGCTCTGACAATGTCAATGACTGACAGGCCACTTTTGCACATGTGCCATCCAACACACCTTTGATTCTTTGAGGAGTGAGAGAAACACTGAGCAATATGACACAGACGTGCCACAGTCTTACTGAGTGTGGTCCAGGTAGAAAAACGCTGGAAGCGTTTTGAGCCAAGTTTGTCTCTACTAACTTGTGTGGCGAGCGAGATTACCTCAGGACGTACCTCAGCATCAGCATCTGGGTTCACAAGGTCAAATGTTGATCCTTTATCGCCACTGGCAGCTACCTTTGTTTGTTTCATTAGGAATGCTGGTCCTGTTAGCCACGTGGTGTCGGCAAGCTCGGCGGCTGGAACAGAACGTGACCCATGATCAGCCGGATTTAGTTCTGAAGGAATGTAGTTCCACTGATCAGGTCGTGTTGACTGCCGGATGCGCTGCACTCTATTGTTCACATACACATAGAACCTCCTAGTCTCGTTGTGTATGTATCCCAATACAACTCTGCTGTCAGTGTAGAATTTCACTGTCTTGAGATCTAGATCAAGCTCCCTCATTACTAGATCGGCTATCTCAACGGCCATGACAGCAGCACACAACTCCAGTCTTGGGATTGTGAGGCCTGGGTTGGGAGCGAGCTTGGATTTCCCGAAAACAAAGCCCACCTCTTGGAGACCTTGTTCATTCGTTGTCTTAAGATAAGCAACTGCAGATATTGCTTTGACAGAGGCATCACAGAAGACCAATAATTCAGCGTGCTGTGCTTTTGAAACAGAGAAAGAGGCATATGTTCGTGGAACATCCAGGTTTTTTAGTGCTGACAATGATTCATTCCATCTTCTCCAACTTTCTTTTTTAGCCTCAGGGAGTTCTACGTCCCAGTCTGCATTCTCGGTTGTTAGCTCTCTTAGAATCAGTCTCCCTGTCACTGCAACAGGAGCTATGAACCCCAAAGGATCAAACAGACTGTTTACTGTTGACAGGACACCACGGCGTGTAAATGGCTTTTCATTCTCAGGAATACTGAATCCAAAAGTGTCAGTCATTATGTTCCAGCTGACTCCAAGACTGCGTTGGACTGGTAAGTCATCCACAAAGAGGTTAAGGTCTTTTACATTGTCTGCTCTTTGATCTGCAGGAAATGCTTTCAATACTTCTGCTCGATTTGAAGCTATTTTGTGCAGAGTGATGTTAGATGCTGCCAACATCTGCTGTGTTCGACGCAGAACATCAATGGCCTCTGCTGTTGTAGCAAAAGACCGGAGGCCGTCATCTACATAAAAGTCTCTTTCTACGAAGTGCCTCGCATCACTGCCATATTCAACTTCTTGGTGCTCTGCTGCTTTCCTGAGGCCAAAGATTGCCACTGCAGGTGATGGACTGTTTCCGAAAACATGAACACGCATGCGATAATCCACCACATCCTTACTCAGATCGTTATCCTGATACCACAGGAACCTAAGGAAATCCCTGCAGTCCTCACGAACAACGAAACAGTAAAACATCTGCTGAATATCTGCAGTTATGGCTACAGGCTCTTTCCTGAATCTGAGGAGGACACCGATGAGAGTGTTGTTAAGATCTGGTCCAGACAGCAGCACCTCGTTTAGCGAGATTCCATCATACTGAGCACTGGAATCAAATACCACTCTAATCTTGCTTGGTTTTTTGGGATGGTAAACACCAAACGTGGGCAAATACCAGCATTCTGCCCCCTCCTGGAGTGGTGGTGCAAGTTCAGCATGTCCCTTGTCTAACATATTTTGCATGAAGTCTGTGAAATGCATTTTCATTTCGGGCTTCTTATCTAAAGTCTTCCGCAGTGACATCAGACGGTGATGAGCGTAACATCTGTTATTTGGCAGACGTTTACGTGGGTGCCGAAAAGGAAGAGGGGCAACCCAGCTTTTTGTCTCATCCTGGAAGAATTCCTCTTCCATGATCTGTAGGAAGACTGAATCCTCAATGGAGTGTGCTAGCTGGTTGTCATCTTCTGTGGCATTGAAGACTGTTTCCCCAAGATTAGTCACTGTCAATGCATTTTGAATGTCTCTATTGGGTGGGGTTCTCTTTTTCTCATCTTTGCCATTAGGATTTTCTTTCACCTTTATCTTATTCTCACACGTGGCAAAGTGACTTGGTCTGCCATTTTCCAGGATGCAGGTTTTCATAGCACTCACTGTAGTCGTGTTGTGTGCACCTCCTATGCACACCTCTCCAACTATGACCCACCCTAGGTCTAAGCGTTGTGCATATGGGGCGTTTAGTGGACCATTATACTGGTCTCGAACCTTATGCGCTCTTATAATGTCTCTTCCCAATAGAAGAAGAATGTCTGCTTCTGGGTCAAGTGGTGGAAGCTTATCTGCCACTCTTTTAAGATGATGGTGGTGACATGCAGCTTCGGGTGTGGGTATCTCTGACCTGTTATTTGGGATATCATTGCACTCTATAAGTGCAGGCAAAGGCATGGTAACTTTCCCGTCCAACGATTCTATCATAAAACTGTGGGCTCTTCTCCCAGATGCTTCTATGACACCTGCACAGGTTTTCAGTGTGTATGGCATGGTTGCTCCCTTGAGACCAAACATGTCAAAAAACTCAGATCTGGCCAGTGAAACATTACTTTGGTCATCTAAAATGACATACATCTTCTGCCATTGCTCTTGGTGGCCATTTGGATACACATTCACCAGACAGATCTTTGAGCAGGATTTCCCTTGAAACCCATCCCCACATACCTGGGTACATCTGGATGTGACACTCTGTGCCTCTGTGTCCGACCTCTTCCCGCCATTCTCTGTCGAGGAAGTAGGAACTGCATCTGAGCGCGAAGCTGGTCCGGGGTGCCGAGCGGAAATGTGTTTATCACTGTCACATTCCTCGCATTTTACGGTGGCCTCACAAGATTTGGCTTGATGAGTCGTAGAGGCGCAGCAGCGAAAACATATATTGTTTTCTTTTAAGAACCTTTTCCTCTCTTCCAAGAGCAGTTTTCGAAAACCTCTGCATTTTTGAAGAGAATGAGGCTTGTGGTGCATGGGGCATAGCTTCTCTGGATTTCCTATTTTGGGCTCTGAAGCCATGCATATGTTCGTCTTGTGCACGGAGACAGGTCTCGCTTGATTTGACTTCTCTTTTCTGTAAGAATTAGTGAAAAGATCTGGATAGTTAAAACTGGGATCATTTCTCTCTTCAGCCTCTCTGCAGATGAATTCTTTGAAGTAGGAGAAAGGAGGAAAGGCAGCATGATGATCTCTTTTGTATTTGCACCCGTGTGACAGCCACTTGTCTTGGAGATAAAAAGGGAGCTTTTCCACAATTGGCTGCACACCTCTTGATGTATCAAGATAGGCTAGACCTGGCAGGTAACCCTCTCGTTTAGCAACGTCGAGTTCAGTAAGCAAGTCAGCCAGTTCTTGTAGTTTTTGACTCTCTCTGTTGTGGATCTTGGGAAAACTCTCAAGTTTACAAAAGAGAGCTCTTTCTATCACCTCTGGAGCACCATATTTTTTATTTAGTCTTTCCCAGATCATTCTAAGTCCCACATTAGGCTGTCTGATATTCACAGACCGTATTCTGATTGCATGCCCACCAGATTCTTTACCCAGCCATTTGATAAGCAGATCCATTTCTTCACTTGCTGATAGACTCAGACTTTCGATTGTGTTGATGAACGTTTCTCTCCAGGCTTCATAGTGTTCGGGTAAGTCATCAAACTTTGTTAGGCCTGAGGAAACCAGCTGGGATTTAGCAAGGAACTTGGCAAGATCTGTAGATGAGTCATTATTGTGGGAGCTGTTTAGATGTGGTCGATTGTCGGGCAGTACCCTGTGCTGATAGCGCTCATCTTCTTGCTGTGGGAAGTTCATATGGAGTGGCTGAGCATTATTTGGAGGGAAGCTGGCTCCATTGTCGATGAGCTGGGGCTGTGCATTCTGATTGTAGCTTGGAAATGGAGTGGATGTTGGCGGTAAAGTCGAATCATTCTCTACTTTGGGTTCTTGTGGGAATTGATCTTTTGTGTGCTGTGTAACATAGTGATCAGTCCTTTTCAATGCACTCTCTGGCAAGGGCAGAAAGTCAAATTCTTTGTTGTTGGATTCATTCACGTCTCCTGCAGCTGCCTCCAACACCTCAGCTTCAGCTTGGGCAGCCTCAGCTTCTTTCTGTAGACTAATATAATCTATCTTGGCTTTTAGTCTGGCCTTTTCGACTCTCAGTTCGCCTTCCTTTTCCGTGAACGCTAGTCTGGTTTTCGCCGCTTCTGCTTTGGCTCGCGCCCTGGCTGCTTCATAGCTTACTCTGGAGCTTGTTGATGAGCGTGAAGAGCGTGACCTCTTTGAGCTGTGGCGTGAATAAATAGACCCCGATTCAACTTCATCTCGTGAGCCTTCAGCTCTATCTTCCTTTAAAGCTTGTGCTGAGGCGCTTGTGGCTTCCATTGCAGTGTGATGCAGACTGACAATCCTTCACTCTTCTTAACTTCCACGTTGAGTGGTCATCCTTTTACTATGCTGTCCTCACTAAAGTTTGTTGCAGGCAACGTAATTTCAGCTATACAGCTAGCTTAACAATCTTTATTCCCAGCACTTCATCCTCCAAGAAACAGGCCGCTTGTTGTGTTTGGCAGGATTTAATGATGAAAATAAATTCTCTCTCTCTCTTTTTTTTGTAAAACTGTACAAAGAAAAGGAATACAAAATACACAATGAAGACATGTTCCATTACACTGGGAGAATAACATTGTTCTAGTGAAAAACACACGACCACAGATAAAGCATCTGCTGACAAAATACAAGCATCTACCTGCCTCCATATGATTTAACTCAAAACAGCGTCAAAACTTACTAATACACATTAAATGTATAGGAACTTACGGATGAAGCCGATATTGTGGACTTTAACACCAGGATTGCAGAGATTGCCATCAGATTACAAATGCTGTCACTGCAGCAGCTAAAGAGCACACAACTTCCTGTATATCACTTCCTCTACAAAAAAGACATTCTGCTTAGTTACCACTAGGTGGTAGTAACACTTCTTAAACAACTATAATATGTCCGTTCCATGACACATGTATTTTTTTTAAACGCTCTGGAACAGCATCCTTCACTCTTCTTCTCATTCATGTGCTACACTGAGACCAGGCTGACAGCTGATCTTCTTGAGAACATCTTCCATGTGCAATTTGGTCCACCTGGCAGCTCTAGGCGTCAAGAGGAGACGAGTACTAAGCTACTGGCAAGACTATCTGCTTTCTGTAGAAGGTATTAAATTTGGTTGAAAAGGTTGAAATGAGTACATTTATGTCAGCAAAGTGTAATGGCACCTTTTTCCTGTTTATTATCATTAGAAATAACTTTTATTCTCTTTACATTTTCAGAGAGAAATGGAAGTCTGTCTCTTGAAGACATCCTTATGTTTGCAACTGGACTGAGAGAAATTCCTCCTGCAGCAATTCAGCCAAAGCCACAACTTCTTTTCCAGACCACTTCACGCTTCCCTGTAGTAGATGTCTGTGCAAATACTATCAAAATCCCAGTGCTACACAGTTATGAGGACTTCCAAGAAGCCATAGATTATGGCATCCAGAACTCTCCTGGGTTTGGGCTTCCCTAAGGTCCAAGTCCTTTTGCTTTTAAGCCACATTTATGGTTTTAGCAAACATTTGAAGTTTGTGATTTTAAAATCTGAAAATTTTGTTTCTAATAATTTCTAATAATTTGTGTAAATCACATAAAGTTTAATGCATCGCAGAAAGTTCAATCAGGTTTTGGAATTTCAAAAGCATAGTATCATAGTGGGACAGTTGAACAAGTTAGACATATTTCACTGTGTTAAGAAATTGCCAATGTAACAAAATAAAACATTTCTGAAGTATTCTAATGTACTGAGACACGCTAGTATAAAAACACAGGGGAAAAAATCTGATAAATTCAGTTAAAAGGCTTTATTTAATCAAACACTTCTGTGTTTGATTACATTTTTTTGTAAGATATGCAAGTTGTTCTTGGAGTTAAAAAAAGAAATAGGAAAAACCCACATAAATACAGGTCTCGCTGAATGCTTTTGTAAACCTTTGTTTGTAAAACAGATCTCCAAATTAATCAACGTGTTTGTTACAACACCTAATTAAAAGGAACAAGTTATTTTGTACAGTATGGTCTTTTGATTTCTTCAGGTCGAAAGCGTACACACTGAAAAGTTGACGGTAGTGAAACTATTTATATAAAAACTATGGTACTATTTTTTTCAATACTCATTAAAGTTGGTTTGTGACAATTAGTGTCAGTGGTAATTGTACCCACATCTAGCAGATGATTTTACATTGACTTCTAAAGTCCAGTCATATTTTTGAGTGTTATATAATTTTCAACTGCAGTAGTCCAGTTGACTGGTCGAGGGAGCTCACTCTGTCTTTCCAAGTTTGTGAAATGAACCTGGAGATTGTCGTCCCCACATAGACTGTACTGAGCAGGTAGAATGTCATCAAACTGGTGCAGGATGTCTTGAGGCACTTGGAATCCACACTCTCTTCCACCATACCTTAGGTCAGTCAGAAAAATGAACAAATTCAGTCACTTCTCCAGGTACTATCCTTCAAGGTTACAGCAAAAGCGCAAAGTCAATCTTATAATTAAAAGTCAGTTCTGGAAATTGTGATTTTAAAGAATCTTAATTATGCATATATCTACATTTGTCATTTTTAGCCAAGATGTGATCCAAAGTTAAAATATGATTGTCTAACATTTTTTTTTTTTTTTTGGAAAAAAATATAAAAATAAAAAGTATGTGCATGAAGTCAGAGAACAGAACTAATGGCAAAACACAAGTGGCAGCTTTAATTTCTATTCAGCAAAAAGGTGAAAACAACAAAATACACTATTCAATTGCTAAAGTGTGTGTAATACCTGCTGTGAGTAACAGTTAGGGAAAATTGTTAAACCTAAATGACATACTGCTTACTTAACTCAAGTGGTTAGGTCAAGAAAGAAAAGAGTGCACATAATCGATGGACTGTTCCTGAACCATTTTATAAATGAACAAAAGGTTTAATAACAGCAAGCTGGACAGGTATCCTGCACATACAATACACTATACTGAGGAAGAAAAATTTTAGTAAAACTATGAAATAAAATACATGGACTAAATACATACCTATGAGGCAGGTGATACATGGCTTCTGGTTTACCAGATGGACAACAAGATTGGCGCACAGGTCGGATGGTGTGAGTGTTCCAGAGATCTCTGTACTCGTCAAGCTCTTTTTGCAAGACATTGAGGAAGACATATCGTAGAAGGCATTTATGTTCATGACTGCCGTTGAAAAGATGCCTCTCCCTCAGGTCACTGAAGAGTTCAATCCAGAACTGAGTTCTAATGGTGGAATGACAAGGCATATAAAATTTAATAACACAAGTAATTCAATGTAATTGTCCTCTTTAAAAAAATAGTCGTAATCTTAAGAATATTGAAATGTGTGCAATTTCGTTCAAAGAAAAGCTTATTCACATGTTCTGAAGTGTTTCATCAATGCACTGCAGGAAGAAAAAAGCAACTTCACACAAATAACAAAATTTAACAAAATGATTAATCCTTCTGTTATTCCTGCATTTGGCGGTTGAACTTAAGAAAAGTTGTAATATACAGGTCTGTCCATATAAATGTACTATTTTGTTTCTACATGAACACTGAAGCTGTTATCACTTGTTAGATACCACACAGAAATCCAAAAGCTAGTGAAAACATCAGTATTTTTTTTTTGGCACACAAAGTCGAAGAAATGTCTGAAACGAATGACCTCCTCTAACAAATTTCTGTCATGTTGGATCAATGTTCTTATATTACTCATATTACAGTTCTCAAATTTGAAGAAACCCTTGTTCTTTTATTTATATGACTCCCTACAGGTAAACTATTTGATCTAGATGTTAGTTTGGTACTACGTAGGCACACAAATTTGAATAAATTTTACTCAATTTTAAATACATCAATCTTCATAATTCATAATAATTTATTAAAATGTTGAATGTCAGTTTGTTTGTTGTTTTTTATAGTTCCTTTTTAGGACTTTTGTGGAATGTCTGAGTAGGAGTTTCTTTTTGAGTGTGTTGTTTTAATACAAACAAATGTCACTGGTATACGAAACCATTTATTATATTTTTTGAAGCAGTTGTGCATCACATGAGAAAAATGTGTAGGTGACTATGTTTTTCTTTGTTTGTTTGTGACTGTAATTTAATATTTGAGTATAAAACCCCACCCACAAAAAAAAGTATATCGCTGACCACGAAACACCTTCAGAACCATTCAATTTTAGTTTCAGAATATATTTTAAAAGCCATGTACCTTTGCTTTCTGAACGAAGACCACCAACTTTCAATCCGTTGATTTGTAGTTGAGGTACCATACATATGACTGTGGGCTCCTGCAAGTTCATCTCCATGGTCTGATCTTAAAGCACAGTGAATGGCTGCCATTGTGCCATTTTCTGTGCCACAGTCTGTACGAAGGCATGCTGGAAGTTGACCAAACCGTGACAAGCACTCCATATAATATTTTGCAATGATACCTGGGTCATTATTTGAGCTGCCACAGCTGAGCCACATAACTTTCCTTGAAAATCCATCGACACATGCACTAATAGCAACACCAAAGGGCTTCAGCTTATTATAACCATCCACATGCCACACTTGATTTGGTCCTTCTGAAAAATATCCTCTTCGAACAAACCTGCGTTTACAGCGACGCTTAACACCATATGGATCTAGTCTTGAGAGTATGTGCATTACATCATTTCTTTTAACTTTCAGATTATACTTTTGTCGCAGTGTCTGACACATGGATCTGTAACCCAGAAGCTGACCTGAGCCTCTCAGTTCTTGTGTAACAGTGGAAATGACAATGTCAGTGGGAGTAAAGTCTGTCCTTCTAGTCATTCCAGCATCTTTTAGCCTCCTCTTTAATGTTCTCAGACTCATACAAATATTATGCTTGTTTTCAGGAAAATCCAGGATCACTTCATATGTATGGCCCTCAGAGAAATACTTATTGATGATGTCTGTGACTGAGACTGGGCCTAAGGTTGAAGAGAAAACATGAAAAGATAATTACGACCGCAGGAATCCACAAATGCACTTAATAAGTGTTTTTAAAAAAAATACCACATCTGAAACAAGTCTCAATAAACATGACTCAAGTATTTAATCTTCTTGATGTGTGCTTAAATAAAGGCCAGCAAAAGCTCAAAGAACATGGACCAGGATTCAGGACTTATCACTCTCATTAAGACCTCTATGCTGACAACTCAAAATGAGCAAAATTAGAGAAGTTAGAAGAATTTCGTCACTGTGTACATATGCCCTATTAAGTCATAAACTAGTTTTTAAAATTATGCCGTAGAACCGGTGGCAGGCTTAAACCAGAATACAGTTCTTAGTACCTACCAGTTCATGCCTTTGTCATGGTCTGTGGAATGCGTGATGCTCGGGTAGCCACGCCCCCGGGCTGGGCCATCACTAGCACACCTGCTCTCCATCCCGGTGATTACACGGAGATCCACTTAATCCGGCGCTGACGGATGCTCCACGCCAGTCCGTAGTCATCCCCACAGTGGTAACCAGACTTCCACGAAAAGTGTGCATTCTCTTCTGCTTGGAACTTTGTTTAACCTGCCTACTTCTGTCCAGATTTCTACTCGGCGTCTGCTACCTGCCTGTCCTCCGGCTCAACTGGATCTCGCGGCGCTCACCTGGCCCACTCGCCATTCCACGGACTTCCTGCCCCCACGGACTGCCACACTTCCCTCCCGAGCTCCCACGGTTCCGTTCTATCGTAAGCCCCTACTCTAACTCAGTCCTGATATGTTCTCCCCGCTTCCTGGCTCCCTAGTAATCATCTCCCCTTTCTATTGCAGCCCCCCGCCGTCCCGATCCCGGCTTCCTCGTGTCATTGTTTCCCCGGATTTTTAGTTTCTGTTTTGCTCTCTACTTTCCCCGGGTCGCCTTTCGTTGTTTTAATAAAGTGTCTTTTTGTTAGCTCGGAGTCTGCGCCTGGATCCTTTCGTGCCCGCGCACCACGGCGCATGACAGCCTTTGCGTTTTTGGAATTCTGATTTATCTTTGCATACAGAGTCTTTAACAATACAAAAACCTTAGAATAAGGAAATGAATATAGTACTTTGGAATGGCACATGAATAATAATCCCCCCCCCCCAAAAAAAGTTTAACACGCACTACTAGAGCTACTGTGGTGTATATAAGTCATTATGAAGCAATTAAAAGGTGAGCAATAAATACTAGAACTTATAGGAAAGTGAAGTGCTTACCATTCTCTATAAAAGGTGCTAAAACTTGAATGTTAGTTCCACAGGACCCACAAAAAACTCCAATTTGCCCCACTAGCTGGATTCCACAATATGGACAATACATTGCCTGATGAAGACAATGCCAAATTAAAACCTGAACACATTAACTGCAATATTCCTTAATGACTTTGACTTGTTAGTATTTGTTCTCGAGTTTCAAAAAGCTTCATTTCTAAGGCTACATTAAACATTATCTTTGTTAGAATTATCTTTGAATATATATTCCAGATATCTGTAGTATTATTAGAATCATGAGATTACAACACATTTACCTCTCCTCCACTTCTTTGAAGTGTGTCCCAGTCCTAGCGCACTGGTTAGCATGTTTTGGTTCGTGCAACTGGTCCGTCGGGTTATTGTCTCCCCAGGAACATTTCCGTTGTCTTTTTTCCTATTTCCGTTGTGCTTTGCGTGCTTTTGCAGCGCTTTTCTTTTTGCAGCGTTTTTCTTTTTGCAGCATTTTTCTTTTTGCAGTGCAGCGTTTTTCTTGAAGTTGCAGTGCAGCGTCTTTCTTTTTGTAGCGTTTTTCTTTTTGCAGTGCAGCTTTTTTCTTGAAGTTGCAGTGTAGCGTCTTTCTTTTTGCAGCGTTTTCCTTTTTGCAGCATTTTTCTTTTTGCAAGTGTTTTCTGAAGTTGCAGTCCGTTTGGCCTCTCAGGGCCACCGTACTAATGGGTTTAGAAGAAAAGTTGTCAATTACAGAGATTGGTTACATTGTAAAGAGGTTTGTATAACATTTTAGAAATAACTGTTATTTTATCCTGTTATTATATGCAAAATACAACCTGTTTTTGAGTATGGTGTATTTTGAAAGACACCAGTAAACCATTCTCATTTGTACAAAACTTTGTCCTCTCTGTTACATTCTATACATCTTTAAACATGAACAAGTCTAATGACACCGCTGAAAGTTATTTAACTACTCATTCTATAATGTCATACACGTGCTGTGATTTTTAAGAAAAGAAGCCGTTCTTTATCAAACATGGGATTGCTTTAATCTATTCCACAATAACAAAATTATAGGCTCAAGAAACATTTGGAGCATTGGTGACACAACTATGATTCTACACTTTAGCCTACTTGGTCTTCTTGTCTAATTGATCACAACATTAGATATATTGCCAGTCTATGTGGTTGTTATCCAAGGTGCTCTTGTTTTTGTTAAAAATGAACACATTTTTGGTACCAAAAACTATTATGAACAACTTTTGATGCTTTAACAGTGTGATAAGTTTAACTCAATCCCAAAAGGATTTATTTTTTTCTAACCTGTATCATATTTTAGTTTAATACTCCACGCTTTGTAGCTACCAAGAGCAAGCAACACTTCATGATGAGTTAATTTACTGACATGGATAAAATGAAAATTATGTTAAACAGTCTTTTCTGATAATTTTGATACAAAGACAAGATAACTACACACTGGAGAAAAACAATTACTTAATAATAAGTACATTAAGCTGTAGGAATACGTACTGAAGTACAAAATGTACTACATTTGTATGTTTGTGTCCATTTAAGTAGACTCAAATAACTGTGAACGAACTGTATCCCTGAGATGAAAATATAAATCAAGGGCCTGGGACATGGTATATGGGAATTCCAAGCTTGATTCCTCCATTATTATTGTGCACAAATCAAACACTTGCACATCACATGGGACTGAACTAACAAAAGTGCAGCTATTTTTACACAAGGTCAAATCTTCTGTCAGTGGAACGAGACAGTCTTCTGCACCCCAAAGGTGAGGGGCCATGTACATGACATCAGGTATTCCACAGGGCACGTTGTTATTCTTTGAGGGCCTTATACGGTGAGCATTCCAAACACTCCGGATGTCATTCAATACCTCCTGACAAAGAAACAAGAATTAGGTCAGAGCTGTAATACAAGGCATTTTTAAAATGGTCGAAAATAAGTGTGGTGCATCCTTAAATGAATTGAAAAGCAGCAATGTTTGGATGCAATTTAATGAAAACCAAAGGAAGAGGGAGTGATTGCAAAAAAAAGAAAAGAAAGAACCACACCAGGCAAACCACTGAGTTGTGGGATCTGGGCTTTATACTAATACTAATACTAATCTTGGTGCGGATGCGCAAAGCTTTTCAACTTTATGCGCATAATACAGGTGACAAAATCAATATTTTTCAATCCCA
Organism: Diplotaxodon limnothrissa; assembly: GCF_057381915.1. Taxonomy (NCBI): domain Eukaryota; kingdom Metazoa; phylum Chordata; class Actinopteri; order Cichliformes; family Cichlidae; genus Diplotaxodon; species Diplotaxodon limnothrissa. The sequence goes on from NC_140597.1 coordinate 17,439,560, forward strand.
TGAGGGGATCCAATATCATCTCAGACCTGAATGTACCAATGATAGAGCGCTGAAGAGTTACTGATGCGTGAAGCCTGACTGCTTTTGACAGACTGGCAGTGACAGATCGGTAGCTGCAGCATAACTGATGCAGAATGAGCGCAGACAAGGATAATGTCCTCCGATCAGAAAAAAACAACATTTAAGTCGTGCTGACTTCTGATCAGTTCAATTGGCAAAGTGTTCCCTGATTTAAAAACTTTGGCTGGGTTGATGCTTCAGCCTCCATTACGCACATACAGAGCGCAGTTGACCTACTTCAACAACGTTAGGAATACATTGCATTTACCGTTTGGTAAAGGTAATGTCGTTTTAACTATGTAAACGATTATTTTGTTACCCTTACTGCTAAAACAGTGTAATTTAATGTAATTAATTACCACCACTGGTTATCATAATATGGGCCATTTACCTGAATGATTGGCATGAAGCAGAACTGTGACAGAGCTTTGTCAATGAAATCCCCAAAGAAGAATCCTTCGTCCTTCAGTTCTCCTAGAAGCTTGATCCATGACTCGACTCCTTCTTTTCTCATCACTCCCCACCAGCTCTCAATTCTCTGGTTTGCGGTACTTGCTCCTGTGACGTAGCTTCTGTCTCCTGCTCTATCATTCCCGTCATTTCTCCGTAAATAACGCTGGAGGTCTCTGACCAACACGTTCTCAGTGCCCATGTCAGTTCGTACGAGCCTGGGGAAACCCCCATGACTCTCCACTGCTTCCACAAAGTAACCTCCGATAACCTTTGGGTCACTGTTAGTGTGTGCGGCCCGCAGCCAAATGATGTTGCGTGAGAAACCGTCGATGCATCCATTAATACATATCCCATATGGCTTTAGTTTGTCATAAGAGTCTATGTGCCACACAAAGTTAGGCCCCTGAGCAAAATATTGCCTCCTTCTGAGACGTCTGGTCTGGCGAACCTGGGAACATACTGGGTCCTGTAAAGAGATGAGGATCCTGACGTCTCCTTTCCTGATCGCAATGCCGTGTTGTTTGCACTTTGTAAACATCCACCGATAACCGTGATCCTTCCCAGGCCCTTGCAGTTGGTTCACAATAAAATCTATCCCGGCGTCCAGGTCGTACTTACGTCTGTAAAGCGACTTGGTATTTCGTGGCCACAAATAAGTATTTCGTGGGCACGTTATACCTATTTCGTGCCCTCGAAATAGTATTTCGTGGCCACAAATAAGTATTTCGTGGGCACGTTATACCTATTTCGTGCCCTCGAAGTAGTATTTTGTGGCCACAATTTATTTATTTTTTGGACCATGTCATCAGAGGGGCTCCGTAGTACTCTGTAGCCAGTAGGAGAGGTGGGATTTCTGTGAAAGCCAAATTAAATGTGAATAGGTTTTGATAGTTATTGTATATAACAAGTGTAAACAGTTTTATTTGTATTTTTTTCCCTTTCTGAGAAGGCAGAATAATAAGAAAAGGCAAAAGTACGTCACAATATAATCAATTAAGTTACATATTTTGATTACCAAATTATGGAAGCGTGGAGCTGCCACCCAGGCAAAAGAAAAATAGAGCTATATCACGTTATAACGTGAAATGTTTATTGTTCTAACATTATGCTTTTCATGCTTGTATAATATAATATCACGTTATTATAATATAAATAATTGTCACGTTCGCACAATATTGTACGGACGTGATAATTATGTACATTTTTCGTACAATGTTGTTCAAACATGAAAAGTATATTGTATAAACATGATAGTATATTGTTAGAACGATAAACTTTTCACGTTACGTTATACTTGTATTTCTCTTTTGCCTGGGTGGCAGCTCTACGCTTCCGTTCCAAATAAGCGAGAATAAAGTAATATTATATGGGAAAAGGCACCTGCTAGCTTGATGATGGAGGCTTCTTAGACTGGCCACCCGCCTTGGCTTCTTGTCGCCACTCCACGAAATAAAGGTCCGTTTCCTCCATGCCGGCTAATTATTCATCCTCATAAAATTCTTGTATATGTTCAGTTGGCAGAATTGAGAATTTTACATCTTCCAACCACTTAATTAACGCGAACATAATCGGCTTGTTTCTTCCCGTCTCCTGCATCCGGCCGTTCCTCTCGCTGTCGGATTTCGCGCCTCAGAGACGTTGTTATTTTTCAAAAAAAAAAAAGAAAGAAAGAAAGAAAGAAACAGCAACAACTACTAAAGAGAGTTTTTGCACGTTCATTGCACATTTGTGGGAATGTTTAAATATTTAATTTTTATTAATTACTTTTCATTATATCTTTATTTTATAAACTACCATGGCAATGCGCATGCGCATACACTTGTGCACGCAAAGGGCTTTGGAGTTGACGTAATGTCGCAATGCATTGTGGGAGCGCAGCACCATCTTGGCAGGCCACGAATCAAAACAAGATTGCTACGAACCATTCTGAAACGTAGCTCAAAAGAAAATGACGGTATAGAGACAGATTGTGTCCAGATCCAAAGAGACGGTACTTGATTGTTGAAATGTGGACCCGTATGAAATATAGCCGTGGAGTAGAAACCCTGAAGACCAAACCGCTATTGACTTAGCATGATCTACTCTCGTACCTTGTCTGTGGAGTCAGAGCATACACGGCGCACCAATTTCGCAATTATAAATCTCTGGAGGCGCACATCCAATTCACCAAGGACTGGGTACAAGATTTGGCTATTTTTAAGCCTCCACGTTGTGAGTACGCCGTCATTCAAGCAAAGGTAAGTCAGCTTGAGTACTGCAAGTAAAATGCGTTTGATTCCCCCCGAACATTCAAATTAGTGCTAGCAAAAATTCATTCATGAGGGGGAAATTACAGTGAGAACATGTAGAGGCTCTGTTAGAGGGATAACATAGTGAGTTCAGTGCATTGATGTGACATTGTCCTGAAGGATTTAGTTATTCTTTATGGTTAAAGAAATTGCCCTAATTAATTCATATTTATTATAAATAATCCTAATTACACATCTTGCTTCCTTGTTTGTGTCCTGTGTCCCTAAAAATACATTCTGTTTTAGTTTTATACATTGATTAATGACCTGCAGAATCCCCTTGTCATATTAGGTGTCCATAATTGTCACTTAAAGTCGAACTTTATGTTTTCTCCCTCTTGAAAGTGATTACATCCTTGCATTACATACTTTAGGTTCATTTTTTGCTGATAGGTTTCTAAAAAGAAACAGGCAGATGTAGAATATAACATGCAGCGTTCTATAGATGGATACATAAAAACACTTTATTTGTTACATTTATGATAAATGGATTTGAAAGTAAATAAAACACATTTGTGTCGGCCTTGGCTTATTAAAGTTCTTGTCTTTAAATGAACTTTGCCTGTGTGTGTTTCAGGTCCTGCACTCTTAAAGACTGAATGAACCAGCATTGCAGCCATGGGTCACTGTGAGCATCACAGGGAAGGTTGAAGCCGCCCACTGCAGCTGTATGGCTGGAGTCGTGGAGACTTGCAGCCATGTCACTGCTCTTCTGTTTAATGTAGAAGCAACAGTGAGGATCTGTGGCACAAGGACTGTTACAGATGAACCTGCATACTGGGTTTTTCCTGGTAATATGACCAAGATACAGCCAGAGGTTGGCCATAAGATAGACTTCTCCTCTTCAGCTGCCCAAAAAAAGGTTGTTGATCAAAACATAAACAGACCATTCGTTGTGACAGGTAAAAGAAGCCGTCCTCAAAAAAGAAAAGTTCCACGTGCTACTGTGGAGGAGTTGGATCAACTGATGGGACAATATTTTTCCAAGCATAGTTCTGTTCTGAATAACCCATAATGTTTTAATTTAGGGGGCCATGTAAATACTTTGCATTTACCGAATATGTACTTACTAATTACCACTGTTCAAAAGTTGAATAAAGAAACAAAGAAATGTTTGCCTATTTTTAATTAAAAGCACTTTGTGGAACATCACATAGTTACAGTGTAGAATCAATGTTATGTATAATTTACAAATGACAAAATGTTCAGATAAAATCATGATAGCGTTTAAGTAATATCACCCACTACTAGCATTCTGTAATTTACTGTCTCTTTTGAAAACTTATCACTACATAAACAGCACAAGACTTAAGAGTATTTAACAAGAGCATTTTTCCCTGGTTTTACTACCACACTGGGGCACATGTTCACCAAAACGCAGCAAACCTTTGCCATCTTATCCAGGAAGGTCACCTTTTTACGCACACATGGAAGAAGTAATCTGATTGGCATGGTGGTATGTAGCATGTAGTTTGAAGCAGGGATTTTGCCCCATGTGTAGTGTTGGAACCCAGTCAGGATTTGTTTCATTCATTTCATGGCTGGTTTGCTGCAATAATGCCAAATAATTAGAAACTCTATAAATAGAAGGTAGTTCTGCATGCTTGTTCTAAGTTTGTGCTATGATCTCAGAGCGCATTGAAAATAAAACTAACAGGCTATAAAGAATAATATGAACTTATTTAGAACTTACCTGAATGAAAATACTGGAGCAAACCAACAGATATCTGTGGCTGCTAGAGAACTGAATATCAGCTCGTCTCACAGCTGCTATCCAGGCTAGACGCCTCCAACACATAAGCCCCCTCGTGATGCTTCCAGGTGAGGAAACAATGAAAAGAGAGCCTGTTTTCAAGCTTATTCTTTTGCCGGTAGTGCAATCTAACATTACAACCGACCACACAGCAAGCATTTGTTTGGCCTGCTAATATGGCGCCTCGACCAAAAAATCCTGGCTATGCCCCATCCCGTAAGATCACGCTCCAGAGCCCTATTAACGTACGGATCTAGAAAGAAGACGCTGCATTTTTAACTCTGAGGGAGATGGAGAATGAGCCTTTTTCCAAAAAAAGTGGAGTGTGTTCCATCCATCCATCCATCCATCTTCATCCGCTTTATCCGAGGCCGGGTCGCGGGGGCAGCAGCCTAAGCAAAGAGGCCCAGACCTCCCTCTCCCCAGCCACCTCCTCCAGTGTGTTCCTTTAAGTACTATATTGTATATATTGTCAAAAACTAAAGTGTACATAGCAGTTGTTGTATCTTGTTTACTGTATCACTGACAGATAATTTCAAAGTCAATGAACGCTACATTATAGTGATAGACCTTTGACTGTGTTTTGTTTGAATCCAACTGTTTTGTGCAGATGTGCATAAAACATGTTACTTTTAGTATTATTATTATCATCATTATTGCACTAAATACATTTTAAATAAAGGATACTTTGATATACATTCTACTGGAAGGTTGGAAATGTATTTTCTTCACCCTAAAATATGTTTTGAAATGTATTTTGGTTTGAAAGAAATATATTTTCAATTTCAAAAATATATTTTTGGAGCATCACAAATACAAAATATATTTACCATATATTTGAAATATATTTTGGCCAGGAAAAATGTATTTTTTTACCGTATGGGAAATGAACAAAAAACACAAAAACGGAGGTACATCGGCATCAACAAAAAGTGTCCGCGTTTCCCAACAAGCGGAAAAGTAAAATCCAATTTGTGTCTTCACACATAACCGTTTTCTTGAACAAGGATTAAAGAAAAACTCAGTGAGTAGCTCCGACCAGCATACGTAGCCTTAGCACTATTCTCCTTCTCTAGAGTTCTCAACTCAAGTTCACAAGCACTAAACAATCTCATAGTGCCACCTACTGACATTCTTTGGGAACAGCAGTTCATTTTCATGAGGCAAATTTTAGGTGGGTTACATTTAAGTTACTTGTAAACGTTTCACCTCTCATCCTAGAAGCTTCTTCAGTTCTAAGGTCAAATGGTGGAGAGTCCCAGATATAAACCTAGTGGGAGTATCCCCCCACAGAGGGACAAAAGGACCCCTTGATGATCCTCTAATCGCCTGAGCCAAGGTGTGAAACTGGGTGTGGGTCCCAATCAGCCAGAGTTTCGGGTGAGTTCATTGTGAAACCTGGCCCCACCTTATCATGCGAATTCCTGAGATCAGCTGGCCCAGGATGTGAGTGGGCGTTAAAGTGTCTGGGAAGGGATCTCAAAACTGGATTATAGATGGCAGAGAGTTGGTGTTGTAAACCCCCGCCTCTGTTCAAAGATGGTCGTTCACAGTGGACATAGATGGCTTCTTTCACTCCTCTTTCAAACCATCTGTCCTCTCTGTCCAAAATGTGAACATTGGCATCCTCAAAAGAGTGTCCTTTATCCTTAAGATGCAGATGGACAGCTGAGTCTTGTCCTGTGGAGGTGGCTCTTCTGTGTTGTGCCATGCGCTTGTGTTAAGAAATATATTCTAAAACACTTCTTCAGTAAAGACTCAGAGAAGAGAAACACACAGAACTTCTTGCTAGCAAGGGCAGCCTCCAGACTGAGAGACTCGCGCCGAGAAACTGCCCCGGTCTTTTATTTATACTTCAGTGGGTGTGTGTGTGTGTGTGTGTGTGTGTGTGTGTGTGTGTGGGGGGGGGGGTCAGAGTGTGACCCCATAAAGACTTCCCTAAACCTGCTGGTCTCGAAGTCCAGCAGTTCATCAAACCAAAAGCACTTAGACTAAAACAGATATAGCTGCGTTAATCCTACCGTAAAACAAGGTACGACCTCTCTCATGCTCCTAGGATGTGGGGGTGAACACCCTAGAATGTTACAGACCTCCTAGGGTGTTCACAATCTTTCAATATGCCACCAACTATATACTTCTACACACAAATAATTACATGCAGCATTCTACCATATGCAAACTTATATCACTGAAAGATTATACTGACTACTAAGTACAATTTTCCTATTAACATTCCCTCCTGTTGTCAGTAAAACTTTAAGTGGGATACCAGTTTGTAACATTTTGTTGTACATTTTCTGTCACACCGTCATTAATCACACAAAGTCTTCATGTTCCAACAGGTCGGGGTCATCATCATCACTTGTCATGGCTATGTATGCAGCAACAGTAGAAAACATTATGCGGTTAATCATGAGTGTTAGACATGGCAATATACACGTTACAAAGACACAAAATAAAAGTAAAAATATCCCAATTCTGATGAATAGTCTTTTTAGCACCTGTAACCAGGAGCCAGTGTGAAGCTAAGAAAACCAGTCACTTGTATCACTTACATAGTCCTGATTTTGGGCCTGCTGGATCTGTCTCAAAGCATTCAGGGCATCAGTCATGTTTAATGAGTGTACATCGTCCAGTATGTAAGTGCAGCATGTGTTGTTGAAGAGGACACAAAGTCCCCTTTCTCTGCTGATATCATAGAGTAGTTCTTCCCTGGGAGTTGGTCCAGGAACATATATAGTGTGGGGTATGTTGCCGTGCTGGGTAGATGGGAACAGACATAATAGTCTCTATTTGCCGATTCTGCTTTTGTTCTGTCGTGAATATAACGGTACCAGGCATTGTTCATCCACGGATGGATGTGGTCTTGCATCATGTCTCTTAGGTGAGAGTTGTCGTGTGTCCATCTTTTCTGCCTTTCTCCTGGTTCAGCTGTTGTTTGCATCAGCTGGGGTCCTGTAAGGGTGAGCGTCTTAGTCAAGGTAACCAAGAGGGTCCTGGTTGCTCACCTCGCACTTGGTTGCCCTAGAGTTGATCAGAGGCTGGAGGTTGAAGTGCGAGCTTACCCTACGGGGGCTCAATCAGCACTCCACCCTCACCACTGAAACAACCAAGTGTGAGATTTCTCTATTGTGCTGTCTTGGGGGTGCCGGGGTTTCCTGGGACCTCAACCTTTTTGCAGTGGCTCTGATATATCCAGGAGGGTCTCTCCGCCATTTTGCAGGTAGTTGAAATGGTCAGAAGCACTTGAATTGACCTCTATCAACCCCCATCACCTCACTTCAGGCCTTCATCCTGCGGTAGGAATACTTATGACTCTTCTACTGTCCATCCTCTGCAGAAAAACCCCTTTGTGGAAAAGGGTGCTGGGTCCAGTTATCTTACTGCTGTTATGATCCCAGCAGTCTTCAGTGTGTCAGGGTATGCACAGTATAGTGACACAGCATTAGGTGATGTTCATAGGAAACTGCTGTCATCACCACCATAGCTTCCGGTTCCTGTGCTTTCACAGAATCATGATGTCATCCTTAGACTCCCTCTGCGCTGTCGATGGAGCTTGGCACGCTCCCCTCATCCTTCAGGTGCCCGTCTGTTGTCCACAATCTCCTCTGTTGGTCTCTGGAAAGCCCCCTTTGGCACAGCTCTCATTCCAACGCAGCTTCATGGTCTTTGTTGTGGCTCCAAAGTCTGATCTCATGATGGGCCCCAACCAGCTTGACCTTTGACCTCAACCACTGCCTGGGCTGTCAGCTGTGCCTGGAATGGTTCTTCCAGGCACAGGAATCTCTTTCTCAGGAGATTACTGCTGCACCTGTATTTCCTTGCTAGGAGGAAAAACTTCTATTTGGAGAGCATGTCAGCAATCATCAAACCACATTCTTTAGTTCAGTGAACTTCACTTATAGGCCATCAAAGCCTCATCTAAACACGGATGCATCACTTGCATAGGTTTAATACCCGTTGAATGAACTGTTAATCACACAAATCGCTGCAAAAATCATATAAAACAAAATTTAATGTTAATTCCAAAATTTAATGTTAATTCATTGTTTCATATTAATCCTGGATCCCTCATCTTGACACATGGACACTCCCATGAGTCAACTCATCAAAATCAGATTCCTGTCTTTAAAGAAAAAGATTAGCTAGATCATATCCCAGGTAACATCAGGGCATCTCCTCCCCTGGAGCAGCACCACCCTGGACCTATAATCCTGCAATAAAAATGTTAGTGTGTTTTGCATATTAAATTTGCTTAAAGACTGGCTCCGCTAGGAGCCTGCATACACACCATCATGGCCTGGAAAACAAGATCTGGAAGTGAAATCAAACTTCACACTTATAAACAATTATATCATAAAAATAATAAGCATTCAGCACTAGCAAGACAAGTGTCATGTGCAGGTTTTCTCAGTAAACTACAATTATTTCCATAATTTGCCTCAGACATGGATCATCCCATGTACCCAGTCAACATTAATGTAATCAGTGACTTCTCTTAGCAAAGTCACTCAACTCATCAATCACTATGAGCTCAGTAGCCCATCTTCAACTATTCCATAAACACTGCATCCCTTATTTGCTTTTCTCATGTCACTTGTCCGCTTCTGCTGAATCTTCTACATGCATTCTTAGAAAAACAAACATTAGCAATACACATTGACTGTGGTCAGACGGTGGTCAGACACAGGTCAAACGCAGGTCGACAGGTTCCAGAGGTGCCATAAAAAGACCATAAAGTTAGCCATCCATAGCTGTGGAAAAAATGTCATTCACATCATCAAAGTAACCTTCACATTTTCCCAAAAACACAGTGTAAAAGCATCACCAACTCATAACCTGTAAACACAGTTTCCTTCACACATAAACCCAGAAATCCTGTAGTAGAAAAACATTAACTAATCCTCTTATAAATCACATGATCAAAACTGAAAAACTGTGATGCTGTAGAAAAGAAAATACAAATGTTAGCGCTGCGCAGGCGTATACACACTTTCTCACAGTTTCCTCTGTGAGCAACACAAGGTAGTGAATAACACCCCTGGTAGATGCACAGACACAGAAAATGGCATTTAAAAGGTAAAACCATCACGCAACCTCGAATGTTGCTGTCATCTTTCTGCTCCTGTAACAGGAAACATAAATTCATCCACCCTTTGTCCTGTCTAGGTGGAGGTTAACCTTGAGTCGTGGTCAAGTCTTGTCAGCTTTTACCAGTCAGTCAGTTTGTTTGTTTTTTATTTCCATTCATTCATTCATTCATTCATTCTTTGCTGATAGTGGAAACCATCGTCGCATTTAGTTTCCACTTTCAGCAAAATGACATCATTTCAAAAGAAAAAGAAGAACTTTTAGATCAGATTTCCTCGCTGAATCCTTTTTAGGAAGGGACTCTCATTTTCTAATTGTCCCAAATAAGTGGCTTTCTCCAGAGCCCATTTTAATGTGGAGAAACTCACTTGTAACGGTTTTCTCGACATGTCGTATAGCGCTTTTAATTCCCGACGTACAGATCTGCTTAAAGAAAAGAAATTGACAAACAGAAATCAGTGCCTGTTCAAAAAATGAAAAATGAAAAATAACAGAAATTATCAAACAAAACTTTCAGTGCACTGTGAAAGTATCAAAATAAAAAGGCCTTGTTAAGTCATGACACAAGCTCAGGAGGGTAAATCATACCATTAGCATGGTTTATCATACCATCATACTAATTGGCAGGCTGAACTTCACAACAAAAGAAATCATCAGCTAGATTCACTCCAAACCAACCATCAGCTGCACAACACACAACATAATCCTAATGTCCTATTAGCTATGAGTTTAATCCCCAGGTCTGTGCTTTTCACTCATTTAAGCCACAGATCTATTTTATTCAATTTTCCTTTTTTCCCTTCATCATAAAACATGTGACATGTTGTCATGCACTTCACAAAAGAAGTTTGTTCTTATGTATTCAGAGTTGTGTATCTAGATACAGGATTCACTCGCACATCAAAACAGGAAACTCAGTGTTTTAGAGTCTCCACTCAACAAACTCCAAACATCCCATTCACTCGTGCTAGAATTCAGTCACCTTTCATTAATCTAAGAACAATCAACTAATTTGCATATCAGCTATTAACCCACTAAGTTGACAGGACGACAGAAATGTATGTTCAAAATAGTATCACAAAAATAGAATTTCCCTCATACAGTAAATTACTTGTGCTGCATCAATCAAGCAGCAAGCATCTCCCAATTTACTATATTAACAACTAAATTTATTGTCTGATCACTGGTTGGTCAAACCAGAATCTTTTTTACCACAAAGTTAAACTGTTGTCCTGCAACCTAGAGAGTCAAATTCAGTATTTGATAACAAGTGTCTGCTAAATTGACACTATTTTAACACTGATGAGAGATAACAAGCTGATTTTCATTGCATGTGTGTTTGTGTTATTAGGCAGGTTTAATCAATGTCTGTGGAGCTGCATCTCCAGCAGGGCATGTTCTTAAAGCTGCCTGTCCTACAGACTTCTCTGCTATTATTTGATCATTTTGTAACTGATGTGCTATGAGTCCATTGGTCTTTGCATCACACTAAGTGACTTGGACAAGATGATAAACAGACTCACATGTTTAAGATGTTGTCTAATCTTCATGAGTTCTCTTGTGTTTGGAAGTGTTAGTAGGGTTAATGCATGTTCTGCTTGTGTGTGTGATTTTGTATATGTTTCTTTTTTACAGTGTTTCAGACTCCTTCTCAATTTTCCAACTTAAGCAGTCAGTTTTGTTTTTCCCAGGTTTGCTAACCCAAATTTTGATTTCCCCACATTTAACACCAGCACTCCTCTGTGTTCTACTTACTCACCCTGTGTCCTCTCACTCTGTTGTCCTCTCCCACTTCAACAGTCCAATAGCCGGCAGTTCTCCTTCAGCTTTGTCCTGTGTTCCACTGTCTCTTCTTGCCATCTTCTCCAAAGGTGGCAAATGTCAAACTCCAACAGTCTCCTCAGTTCTCCTCAAAAGTTTTCTTCACATGCATAGTGAAGTTGCAGCTTGTTGGAAACACAGTGCCATTCATCCGATCAGGCAGGATGATGGGTTTGCTCTTCTTCTCTGATGCTGTTTGTCCACATTGCTGCTGCTTGTTGGGACTCTTTGTTCAGGACTTTACTGCTGTCTCTTTATCTGCCATGTTATTGCTCTTTGGAGCTGCATTCCTTGTCTTCAGGGAGGAGTGAGAGTTTGCTTGTGAGTTTGAGAGACACATGGTGCTGTAAATAAGTTAACCAGAAACTTGGCCTGAATGTTTCCAATGATGTTAAACTATGACTTTCTTCCGACCGCTGCATGTGGAAAATTGATTCAGGTCTGCTTTGCACCTGAAAGTGACAAACTAAGACATTTTCATTATTATTATCACTGCTTCATCTCTCTCTCTCTTTCTCTCTGTTTTTGTGAACAGTCCTTTCTTAAAAGCAGAAAATGAGATTGTAGTTGTTCTTGGCTGATCAACACAAAACCCTTTTCCTATGATTATTTTTCATCTACAATGTAAATTTTGTCTCTTCTTCACTCTTTTTTTTTAAAAATAGCTGGTGACCTGCAGAATCACTGCTCTCACAATCAAAGGCAATTACTTTTACACAGCGCACAGAAGCACTGTGACATCAGACACATTCACACTCACTTTTTCATCTGCATAAATAAATCACATGGCTGATGATATGTGCCATATCCATAAATATGATCACCAGTTTATTTAACTATTTTTCCACCCAACAAAACAAATAAACAAAAACATAATGCTGATGCTATGTACACTCTACACATGAGTCAAGATGCAGAAAAACTGCTCACGGAAACGCTGCACACTCTAGTTATCACAGTTCTGTTTCCCTCTCTTTGAGGAGTTCTCAGACAGCTCTCGATCTGATGATGTGTAGCTTGCTCATCAGCTCAGAAGAGACCGTAACGCAACTTCACAGTGGTCGCGTGCTTTGCCCCACACAGTGGCAAAGTCTTGCACTTTCATATTCAATTCAGCTTCTCCATCATGTACCTTTAGATGTTTCATGCAGGGTTCAACATATTAGTTGTTTTCACAGGTGTGCTCTATATCTCGACCATGGCTCATTATAAGACGACAGTCTTTCAAACAGGTCAAATGCCTCTATGCACATCATTAGTTTAAATATTTACCTATTTTACTTCATCTCATATGTCATTATACTGAATTTGAGCAACCCTAAGCTTAATGCAGATTTCTATTAACAACTGGTTAAATTAATGGTCTGGTGCACCGGCTGTTGTTGATCAGGGCAATCTAAAGAATCTGCGTTTTTTTGTTTTGTTTTTTGTTTTTTTTGCTTTTTGTGGATTTCTCCACCTATTTGCACTTATTTTACCTGCTCCGGTTTGTTGTTTTTCTAACCATTCCTCATCAGGTGTTAATTTTTCTTGTTTATTCCCCATTTTCAAAGATTTTGCTGGGCCGTCGCTGGCACGCTTGACTTCAGAGTGGTTTACTGATACGGCCTTCGACTTCACCCTAACGGTGAAGCGGTATCAGTTTTGTGAGATGAAACTCAACCGTTCTCCTTTGTCACCAGTACGTGAGCCTCAGCAAAGAAAACAAAAATGGAAGTAGTTCAGCAGCGTATTGTGCTGTAAAATCAACTTACTTCCAGACACATACACACACATAGACAGTTGCGCGCTAATTTGTCACGAGATAATTTCAGCTACCTCTAAAACTAGTCAAAACACAGTTCCTTTTGGCGAACTTAAACCTAATTTGTCACGAGATAATTTCAGCTACCTCTAAAACTAGTCAAAACACAGTTCCTTTTGGCGAACTTAAACCTAATTTGTCACGAGATAATTTCAGCTACCTCTAAAACTAGTCAAAACACAGTTCCTTTTGGCGAACTTAAATCTAATTTGTTACGTTACTTTAAATCTTTGCGGCCGTTTTATACTTGTTTTTATTTACTTAAACATATTTTAATTTGTCACGAAGTAATTTCAGCTACCTCTAAAACTAGTCAAAACACAGTTCCTTTTGGCGAACTTAAACCTAATTTGTCACAAGATAATTTCAGCTACCTCTAAAACTAGTCGAAACACAGTTCCTTTTGGTGAACTTAGACCTTTTTTATCACATTTCTTTAAACTTTTGTGGCCGTCTTATATACCAAAATAGTGTTTCTCACTCTCCGACGTCTCACTGGTGGTTCAGATCATCGGACTGAATCCCACCGCCGTGGACCAGATTATAACACCGGCCCAGACCCGAATTTAACGACCTGGGGCTCTCTCCTCATCCAAGAGGGCTGTGCACAGGCTTCGGTGCTGGCTCCCCACGGCGTCAGGAATCAGTGCTGGATCCTGGAACAGAGTCAAAGATAACAGTTCTGATATTTTCTGATCCGGCTACGAAGGACCAAATAATGTTAAGAAATATATTCTAAAACACTTCTTCAGTAAAGATTCAGAGAACAGAAACACACAGAACTTCTTGCTAGCAAGGGCAGCCTCCAGACTGAGAGACTCGCGCCGAGAAACTGCCCCGGTCTTTTATTTATACTTCAGTGGGTGCTTGTGTGTGTGTGTGTGTGTGTGTGTGTGTGGGGGGGGGGGGTCAGAGTGTGACCCCATAAAGACTTCCCTAAACCTGCTGGTCTCGAAGTCCAGCAGTTCATCAAACCAAAAGCACTTAGACTAAAACAGATATAGCTACGTTAATCCTACTGTAAAACAATAAGACAAGGTACGACCTCTCTCATGCTCCTAGGATGTGGGGGTGAACACCCTAGAATGTTACAGACCTCCTAGGATGAGACAATCTTTCAATATGCCACCAACTATATACTTCTACACGCAAATAATTACATGCAGCATTCTACCATATGCAAACTTATATCACTGAAAGATTATACTGACTACTAAGTACAATTTTCCTATTAACAGCTTGTGAAGTGGCTGTTTGGTCTCTCCAATGTAGAGGTCTGGGCATTCCTCGCTGCACTGTACAGCATACACCACATTGTTAAGTCTGTGTTTTGGCGTTTTGTCTTTCGGGTGAACCAGTTTTTGTCTGAGCGTATTGCTGGGTCTGAAATGCACCGGGATGTCATGATTGGAGAAAACCCGCCTGAGTTTTTCTGATACACCAGCTACATAGGGGATGACAATGTTGTTGCGTTTGTCCTTCTTATCCTCCCTCGCTGGTGTCTGATCTTCTTTTCTGTGCCTCTTTGCTGACTTTAAGAACGCCCATTTAGGATAGTTTTGAGTGCTTCCTTTACATGTGTGTGTTCCTTCTTTTTTCCTTCAGGCTTAGAGTGAACATGTTCTGCCCGGTGGTGTAGGGTCCTAATTACTCCAAGTTTGTGTTCCAGAGGGTGATGGGAGTCAAACAGGAGGTACTGGTCCATGTGTGTGGGCTTCCAGTAAACTTTGATGTTGAGGTTGCCATTCTCTTCAATGTGCACAGCGCAGTCCAGGAAAGGCAAACAGTTTGTGTCTTCCCTGGTGAACTTGATGTTTTTATCCACAGCGTTAATGTGCGCAGTGAAGGATTCCACTTCTTGTGTCTTGATTTTGACCCAGGTGTCGTCTACATATCTGTACCAGTGGCTGGGTACTCTTCCTTTGAAAGAGCCAAGAGCTTTCCTTTCCACTTCCTCCATGTAAAGGTTGGCTACAATAGGTGACACGGGGGAGCCCATGGCACAGCCATGTTTTTGTCTGTAAAAGCCTTCGTTGTATTTGAAATATGTAGTGGTGAGGCAGAGGTCTAACAGTGTGCAAATCTGATCGGGTGTGAAGTTGGTCCTGTCCTCCAAGGAGCTGTCTTCTTGTAGTCGTTTTCTGACAGTCTCCACTGCCTCTGTGGTGGGTATGCAAGTGAAGAGAGAGACTATATCAAAGGACACCATGGTTTCATCTGGATCCAGGGTAAGTTTCCAGATGAAACTGTTCAATAAAGAGCTTAACCTTTCTGTTTGGGGTGGAATAGTAGTCTCAACCTCCGTGTGGATCCTTTATTGTGGCAAACAGAGGAGTTGTGGGGTTTTTAATGCCTTTGTTATAAACAAAGGCATTAAAAACCCCACAAATTATACACATTTGGTGTTTTTTATTTACATTTGTTGTAACAAGAAAGCCACTTACAGTGCATCTGGAAAGTGTTTACAGTATTTGACTTGTTTCACATTTTGTCATGCTAAAGCCTTATTCCAAGATGGATTCAGTTCATCTCAAGATTCTAAATGCAATAACTCTTAACCCTTTACAGCCGATCGGAGCGGGCACGCTCTGTTTTGCGTAACTATTTTTAAATCCCGGTAGCTCTGCAACCAAGTAAGCTAGCGCAATAATTTTTTTTGCATATGAAACTGGAGGAGTTGTACTTACATCTTATGCCATCAGCTTGTCCTAGGTCACAGTTTCCTTCCACATATAGCTTTGCAAAAACTGCATAAAAATCACTTGCAGCAACAAAAACATGATATTCCAGAAACACGCTTCGCCGATCCATCAGCTGTTTGTAACACTTCCTACGTCCATCAGCGCGAACTATCACATGACCGCATGACCTGCCCGAAACCGGAAGTGACGTCATTTTGCGGAAATGTAGTTTTTTACGATCGGGGCCTTATGAGCTTGTGTTTTACTTGTTATGTGTTTTAAAAAGTTATGTTTGACTTTATGACTTTCTGTGTCGTTTCTGGGATGCTTAAGACTCATATTGCACTGCTGGAAATAGTTTATTTTGATGCATATGCTGTTATTTTGCAAATTTGCACTATAATATTTATTTTCGTTTTTCCTGCAGTATATAAAAATTGGTGTATTTCAAAAATAAAACTATGAAGACACTCAAAATAAATTTCCTGTGGTGGGAAACTAGTTTGTGTAACTTTTTTGTATTTACAGTTTTGAGGGATAAGCCTCTTAAATTTCTCTAACTAGAAATATATGTTAAAAAAACAAAAACGATTTTCAATTTTTTTGTAGTTTATTGCACTTTTTTGCAATTTATGTAATTACTATGCACCTAATGCAGACATATTATTAAAGTTTGGGCTATAATGGTTGTATTGATGTATAGCAACTTGAAATGCTCCCAAAAATGGCTCCACAGCATGTAAAAATATAATATAAGCTCTGGCGAACTTGGTTCTATGGTAGGTCTTAAAGGGTTAATGACAAAGTAAATAAAGTTTTCTTGATATTTTAGCAATAATTATAAATTAAAAAAACAAACAAAAATAAAACATGTATATAAGTATTCACAGTCTTCATCAAAGACTTTTAAACCTCTCAAGCTACATTGGGTTGGATTGGAAGTGTTGCTGCACAGCCATTTTCAGATCTCTCCACAGATGTTCAGTTGAGTTCAAGTCTGGAATTCGGCTGGGCCTCTTGATAACATTCACAGAGTGCTCCAGAAGCGACTCCTTTGTTATCTTGGATGTGTGCTTAGGGTTGTCTAAGTTCCAGAGCGCTCTTGTTATCATGAAGGATGTCTCTGTATATTGCATCTTTCCCTTGTACTGGTTTTCAGGCCTGCCAGTTCCTGCTGCCAGACAACATCCCCACAACATGATACTGCTGCTGCTATGCTTCACCATAGGGATGGTAGAGGCCAGATGATGAGTCCTGTTTTTCTCCAGACATTGGCATGTCTTTGGCATTCAGATCAAAGAGTAGGTAGGATTTTGTTTCTTGTGGTTTCTTCAAGCTACAGAAATTTATTTTAATCTTAAGCTTGTAAAAACACTGAATTTTTCATACTTTAAATATAGAATATTTCCATATTTTTACGTTTTGGTAAATTTCTGTTATTTTGTGGTACTTTTCTGGAGCCCCAACATTCAGATATTTATTTATTTATTTATTTATTTATTTATTTATTTATTACAATTTTCGTAAGAACAGATGTGAAAACAAGAAACTATAGAGACATTCATGAAATGATAAGTTGGAAGAAGTGAGAGAAAACCAACAGGAAACTGTTGAGTTTACTGAATATTTTTTTCTATCCAGTAAATTGCAAAAGAAATGGAGACAGGTCTTCAATAACATAATATTGCATTGATTTCTTTTGCCTGTGTGGTCAGTGCTGTGTGAGGAAATTGACAAATATGACAACCCGACAGCTGAAACCAGGACATTTTGATATATTTCACTGATTTCTCCGGACACAAGGAGGCTCCATTTAAAAGCAGGCCTGTAAACCAGGACATGTTGCCACCCTAATTTAAATGTTCTCATTTTTATTGTCCTGAGGTTTGAAGTTTATCTTCTTTCACTGTCATTTGGATTAAGACAAACTAGATTTATTACAGGCTGTGATTTAATTAGAAATGTCAGCAGTTAGGTTTCCCATGGCAGAAATCAATCCAAACGGATAAGGCTTCCTATATATTTCAAATTGGATGAGATCTACTTATAAAAGGTGAATGCATTCTAGATGAAAGCTGTGGCATCAAGTGATGGTAAAAAATGTTTTAGCAGCCGAGCCACAATTACACAAATGCCAAGCTGATTACCCCATACAATTCATTTCCATATAAATGTCTTTCTCCTGCTGAGTAATAACGGGTTGCATGCAACATGCAAACCAAATTCCAAAGTTCAATCATTGCACACATCCCATATGCAAACATCACATAACAAGTAAAGATAAGTAATGACCTCTGTGCATTATTATTCAACATGTGAGGCAGTGCATTCTTTTTTCTTTTGTCAGCCTTTTTCTCCTCAAACTATCCGTATGCATTTAACATCCAACTTAAAAGTCCAACAAAAACACCCTGATAACGACTGTGTCTAGACTGTTCCTTCCCATTCCATGCAAGGCCACCTATATTGGCAGGAAGACTGTTTACTTAGCCTAGCAGGGCGAAGGACACTGTCTCAGCTGAACTCTGGACACGCACACACATACATATACACTGATATGCACACACTTATCCCCCCTCCCTTTCTAAATGCCTTCGATGCTTGTTCCCTCCTGGGAACACGGCGGGTCTGAGCCCGCGCTGGAATGGTAGCGCTGGGCAGGATGGCTGCTGTGTTTGCTTCAGATTACTCCTCACCCCCCACCCGACCCTGTGGCTTGTCACATGTTCCATAATGTTGTGCTGTGGACATTTATGTGCTTTTTTGTGAAGAGGAGTTTTTTTGTTTCCTGTTCTCATGCTGTCCTCCCAGGAGCCCAGCATGAGTAGAGGTCTCTTTTTTTCCTCTTGTACTTTCCCATTGTAGTGTATATTTCAGTGATTTTTCTGTAACCCTATTTCACTGCAGAGCAACCTGCACGTGGCGAATAAAGCCTTGATTGATTGATTGATTGATTGATTGATTGATTGATTGATTGATTGATTGATTAAGCCCCAGTTTTCCTGATTTCACACACATTGGAGTTAAAATGGGTAAATAAAGTCGTAACTCATTTACATCCAAATTTGTACAGTATTGTGAGCTTTTAGCAGTAACATAAAATATGGAAATTTCCAAGGATATCTTGAAATTTCAAGATTGATTTGGACCTTGAAACAGTGTGCTGTCAGAGGAGAAAGCATATTATGCAACACAAGTAAAGATGCAACAATTTGTGTTGTTACACCAACTAGAATGGCAAAAATGTTCCACAGAAGCACTGACAGAATAAACAAGTTGACAGTCACGAGTCCCACTTTGGTTTGTTTGTACCCACTTCAAACAATGCAGCATCACAAGATACTCTTGGGGACAAAAGAACATTTCTGAAGGTCCTTCTTGGCAAGTTGTTGAAAGCTGTTGTGATGAAGGAAAAAACACTGGAAGTCGTGTGCGGATGAAAAGCTGCCATACAACTCATGCCTCATGCTCCTAAAACATCCATCCCCACAGGCACGTGCAGAGGGGGGGGGGCTAGAGGGGCTTGAGCACCCGCCCCTTTCCTGATGGGTGCCCAAAGTGCCCTTTTGTTGAGGCAACTTTTTAAAAAAAAATTTTTTTTTTTTTTTTTTATGTGTGTGTGTGTGCGTGCGGAGTCCTGTCTGTGCCCCTCAACAATAATATTTAACTATTAATCACAGTTTTGCTAAATAAAAGGATCTGGCTTGCATCAGTCACATGATCACATTTAACCAATGATCGCCCTTGACGGCAGAACGCGCTGGTTACGAGCCGGGAACGAGCTCACAAAGAGCACGCGCATTTTTAGCGGTCCGGAGCTGTAGGAGAAACACAAGTTAACTCAGAGACACAGACTGATGCGACAAAACCAGTAAGTAGGTGTACAGCGTACACTGTAGTGTGTAGCACCCAGGAGTATTGGCTTATTACGTACACGTTGGTAAGCTGTCTTGTGGCAGCTGACGAACTGAAACAAACGAGCGTGCTGTGTGTGCAACAGCGCGACAAACATTATCTGTCCTTTTATTAACTGCACATGTAGTGCTGGTCATAGCTGCTGGCTACCTGTGTAAGGCTGTCATGGGTCTGTAGCTCTGTCACCGTTTTAGGGAACATATTTAGCTTTAAAGCAAGTTACAGAGCATTTCCTGCCTTTCTGGAGGGATTATATTTCACTAAAAAACGATCTAATATGCATGTCCACATAATAATTATTATAATTATAATATATTTAAAAACACACGCTGTATTTTAAAGAACATACATTAAGAAGCAGATTATATTAGATTTATATTTTAAATAAGACAAAATTTGGATTTTACAGCAGTAAAATTATTGTATCTCTACAGTTTAAAAATGTAATAAGCTTTGCCCCTGCACAGAGTGGATAGTGAAACAAATGGAATCATCATAATGACATTATTTCATATTTATTACTTCCCCCTCCTCATTGCTTTATTATTGTAGCTCTAGTAATAAATAATAATGTAAGGATTCTGGATCAGCACCATGATGCCCATAGTATATACAGTATACTGAAGAAGGTCTAAAATGTCACTGTGTGTGCGTGCATGTGTGTGTTTTATTTAGATGGATTTTTAAAAAAAATATTACTCCTGATATAACATTGTCCAGACATGGCTGGTAAGGACATGAGGAGGAAACAGCAGGAGCTGTGTGAGGCTACTAAAGGCAATGCTATAACATTTTTCTGTCATCGTTTTATTATAGATTAAGTGCAAGAGTTGTTAGGTGTGGATAATTAGATTATAGTTTATTGCAATAGCAAGTTGTGCCTTGTTCTCACATAGCAAGTGGAGAATGATATATGAAATGATGGGATGGAAGGAAGAAGAGAAGCAAAGAGTGATTCACAGGCAGAGCCTAAATTATTTCTCACAGTTTTTTGTGTCCTTATGGTTCCAAGCGCTGTCACCAATCTTTGCATTTTGTTATTATCTCATGACACTTGTTTAATCAGCTACCATCTCTCCTATGGACTTTTTAGTGTCTACAGTCTCAGATCAACACAGCCCTGCCCTCCAGCACTATCAGCAGCAACCCCTCAACAGCTAAAACATTGGCTACGTTTGCTTTGCCTTGTTGCCCATATTAGATTCTTGATGAATGTGTGTTGTTGTTATTCAGCCTGGTTCAATGTGCCCCTTTTTAACTTTGAGCACCCGCCCCTTTAAACCTCTCTGCACGGCCCTGCATCCCCACCAGCATTGGCTTCCTACTTCAAAAAGTTTCTTTTTATTTGTTTGTGTCTTGACTTTTCATTTTGGCCTTGTGGTAATCAAGCTATTGCGGGTTATAATTAGGGTTTTATTTAAGTACATTCATTTTAGCCTGCAATCAGTAGCAGACAACTTAAGCTTAAGTATTTTATGATTTTAAGTGGATAAAACATGATAGCTATTGCAGCTTTACAACCTTCCAACTATTATTCTGAACTGTGGTTTTAAAGTCTGCTGTCTGTGCAGGTGCTTGCTAAGAGCTGAAGTTGTTTTAGCAGCATAATGTAGCTGTTTCTGTCCTGGATGAAGTCTCCACTTTACCATCTTGCTCTCACCCTTTTGTGCAATTACAGGGAGTGCAGAATTATTAGGCAAGTTGTATTTTTGAGGAATAATTTTATTATTGAACAACAACCATGTTCTCAATGAACCCAAAAAACTCATTAATATCAAAGCTGAATGTTTTTGGAAGTAGTTTTTAGTTTGTTTTTAGTTTTAGCTATTTTAGCGGGATATCTGTGTGTGCAGGTGACTATTACTGTGCATAATTATTCGGCAACTCAACAAAAAACAAATATATACCCATTTCAATTAATTATTTTTACCAGTGAAACCAATATAACATCTCCACATTCACAAATATACATTTCTGACATTCAAAAACAAAACAAAAACAAATCAGCTACCAATATTAGCCACCTTTCTTTGCAAGGACACTCAAAAGCCTGCCATCCATGGATTCTGTCAGTGTTTTGATCTGTTCACCATCAACATTGCGTGCAGCAGCAACCACAGCCTCCCAGACACTGTTCAGAGAGGTGTACTGTTTTCCCTCCTTGTAAATCTCACATTTGATGATGGACCACAGGTTCTCAATGGGGTTCAGATCAGGTGAACAAGGTGGCCATGTCATTAGTTTTTCTTCTTTTATACCCTTTCCTGCCAGCCACGCTGTGGAGTACTTGGACGCGTGTTGTTAGATTATTCTGTTATTATATGTTACCTTATATATGTAATCAAAATAGTTGAATTATGTTAACTGCTGTAGATCATATTATACCCTTTAATATAGAGTGTGTGAGCTGTATGTAGTTTAGTTCTCGTTATACTTTTGAGTTAACAGAACATATTCACATATTAGTTCATTAGATAAATGTGCATCACTCTGTATCCTTGATCTGCTGGGAATGTGTTACACTGTTTTCTTGACATGCTTAATTGTTGAATCATGAAGAGAAGGTTGTAAGCAGGAGACTCTGTGTCTAAAGACAGGGGAGATAGATAGACCACATTCCACACCCCCACCTTACAGAAAGCAGAGAAAGACAGGGAGCCGAGGTCATAACTTAGGCGCTGTAACAGAGAAAGAATGTGATGTTTTGGCTTTTACGACTAGCTGGGGGCCACTAGAGAGTATAAAAAGCTGAGCAACCCGTCACCATTTTGAGACTTGCTGTGACCCTCTTCAGGCATGTCTCCCCATCATGATGGTCCTTATGCTCTTAAGTGTTGAATTGTATGAAAATAAATGATTGTTGATTGAGCATAAATACACCGAGTATTGTCCTTCCTTCAGCCCAAAGATTCAAAGAATTGGGAGATTTCAACAACTTGGTGCCGTGACCCGGATCTTTGGTGTGCTGAGGAAGTGCAGATTTGGCTTTTGGTGAGATCGTGAGGCGAGGTGAACAGAGGACCGGTCCAAATATAAAAAGGTAAGCACAGCCTGTTGTATTATAAATACCAAATGTGCATATTGGGCTTTCCAAATTAATCTGTTCACTGAGTTACACGTATTTTCACAGTAAATTTGTCGGTGTCTGGTTTTTGGCGCAAGATACTAACAACATAAGTTGAGGCTGAATTCCAGTGTGTTAAATAAACTGCTTCTACCGAGAAACTAATAAGACACTACGTTGAGCTAGTTGCAGTAAACTGCTTCTACCGAGAAACTAATAAGATAATACGTTGAGCTAGTTGCAGCCACTTTACCTTCCACATTTAATTTTGTCTAATACTGGCTTCTGTAGCAATAATACGTTAGAATTTCTTCTGAAGACGCGGCCATTAGTCCAGTACATTGAAGTCGAGGTTTGTTTATTTTGTTTATGGTGTCAGTGACGTCCTGGCTTTTGCCGGCTATGAAATAGAAGTTGATTTAAGGAAAAGCAGATGCTGGCTTCACAGTGCAGTTGAACGCTGGCAACGCGAGAGCGAAACACGTCCGTAGGTTTGGTTTATGATACGGCCGTGTTCCGGTGGTGCGGCCGTGAAGTGCAGTAGTGGTTGGTGCTAGTTTTAGTACATTGGATAGAGGTTTGACGGGGGTTTGTGGCGTCAGTCGAGTTTTAAGGGCTGTGGTCATAATACAAAGTAAAATTTTAAGTACATAGAGCAAAACCTGGTTTATGATGTCAGGTATAACTTCGGGGATGCAAGCATCACTTTTATGATGTGACTTTGCCCCGTTGTGGCGGTCATAAGCGCAGAGAAAGGGGTATTTTGGTCTATGGTGCAGTGTGCTTCAGAAGATCTAATAGTTGAGCTCAGAGGTTTCTGTGCAAATTTCTGCTGATGAAGAGCGCTCTCTGTGTGTCTCACTGATGGTGAAACGCGCTGTGTGTGTAAGGCGCGCTCTGGCTGTGGGTGGGGTGCGCTCTGAGTGTGCTTTTTGTGTGTGTGAAGTCTGAACACAGTGACAGTGACGGTTGATGTGTTTGATTAGGAGGACGCTAGAGCAAAGACACATTTTAGGATCAAAGGTTGATGCCTAGTGTACCTGTGGAAATAATTTTGTTCAAGGTGTGGCGACCCTCCTGGTCGTGGACGCGCGGCCAGGCCCAGCGGCGTCTGGATGCCAAGGTGGCAACTTGGGAACTGAGGACTCCCGCATTAGCTACGGAAATAACACTGGAACGGCCGTGTAATCACGGGTTCACATTTATTCCGGACTAGAACAAGACACATTTTGCGAACAAAGGTTGAGTCTAGATTAGTAAAGAAATAAAAAGGTTAAATTCCTCGTTTCAGTGGTTAAAATTGTTGTGTGCCTGTCCCCTGACGAGTGTGAAATTAAATAAAGAGGGAATTTGGAGCCACATAGAGATAGACGGGCATAATTGGGTGTATTACTCTGTGGTGTAATAAAAAAATAAAAAAATAAATAAAAAAGAGAGATAGTAAGAGGTGTGTAGTGGAGAATTATGGAGGAGTAGAGAGAGGAATGTGTTGGGAGACTGGCGTGCAGTTTACGCTGTCAAGGTAGGCGTGTTGCCTGCTTATCGGTTTAAAAGTGATGAAAATGAAATTAAAATAAATCTCTTAGTGTGTTAATACAGGAAGCTGCGGACCTGGACCAACTGCCCCCACAAGCACAGCGGCCGAAGCAAAATTATAGGTAATGGGAACCACACCCAGTAAGAATCAGCAGCTGTGAAACAGACAGCAGCAAGGAGAGAATTAGAGGAGAAATTAAGAGAAGTTTTAAAACATAAAATTGGGGCCAACGGACTTGTGGAGGTTGGGAAGGCGTCCGGAGCATCACAACAAAAAGGTGAAACAAAAACACACACAAGCAGAGAAATCTGAGAGAAAGGCTCCTTTTAAGGTAACGCCTAGTTTGAGAAAAGATAAAATTAACCTGCCTGCCTACAAATGCACATACACGCAATGAAGAAACAGCTTACACTCATGAACATGTGAAGATTTTCCAGCAAAGTTAAAGAAAAATTTAACATACTTAAATGATGAAGTCTATACATTACTGACAAAGAAACCCTCTGGGTTGCAGGACAACAATTTAACTTAAAAAAAAGGGGACACTGGTCTAACCAACCAGGCAAGACACAACAAATTTAGTGGTTAAAAGATTCAAATTGTGACATGTTTTCTGTTGATTGATTAATAAAAGTGATTACTGAATGAAAGAAAGTTCCTTTTTTGGGCTTTTAAACATGATCTTAAGAATTTTAACATGTACCTGTGTTGTCCTGTCAGCTTGGTGGGTTATGAGTGGATTATATGGTGAGAAAAAACAAAAAAAGGGGGAGAGAAGGCTGACACAGGGCCTGGTCCCGGTGTTTCTCCCCTCTGAATAACACAGCCAACACAACATCATTTTCCTGTTCGTTTGTTTTTGTTTTTTGTTTGTTTTTGTTTTGTTTTGTTTTTGTTTTTTCTATACATATTTAATTACAGGCTGCTTTGCCGGCCCTGAAAGCCGAGGCTGACTGGACTCCTGCTCTCCCCCATACGTGACCCTGACCAAATGCTGCACATCTACATACACATCTACATGCACTGACTCAGAATGAAGAGAAACAAACACACACACACACACACACACGTCTCCAAACACACAGATTCAGAATGAAGTGAAATACACACATGAACACGTGCACTCGTTGAGTGAGTGAGAAATGACACACACACACACATACACACACACACACACACTGGAATGCTGATTCACTGAGAAGTGATGCACACATACACATGCACACGCTTGTGCAATGAAGAGTGATCCACACGCACACACACATACACGCTGATGCAATGAAGAATGCTTTGCTTATGCTGATATGCAAAATGCTGCACACAAACATCCCAATGCATAATTTGTATGAGGAGCCATTGATTACTTAGAATGTGTTGTATGTCACCTAGAAGGCATTTATGTAGATTTTAGGAATAAGCTCTAAAACGGTTTGGTTATGAAAACAATGTCTGTGCGTGATGTCTGTTTATGGCTCAAGGCCTTGACTGAATTCTTTGCTGTGCTCCACACAGCCCTGATGAGGAACAGTGGCACAGAGTGAAAATGATGAATTAATAGTGTAAGTTTTAGGTCGGAGTACGGCATTTTTTGTGATTGAGATTTGATTCAAGGAGGAACGAAAGGTGTTACGGCACCTGAGGTTCTCAATCCCACACAATATTGTCCCGGCAGGAAGCAAAATGTTCCTGTGAATTTCTGGTTGATTGTTTGGTTTTGCTTAGCGCTAGCTTGATTTTATCAGTGAGCTTTAGCTTGTGTTCTTTCTCGTAAGCGAGAGAGGGATAGTTTATGCTTGGACATGTCTGCAACGGGCCCTAGTTTGTGTTATTGTTAGTAGTGTTTTGTTGGTTACGTCTGTTTTCGTTTTTGTTACAGTGCACTGAAGAAAAAACATCTGAGAGGTGTGATCCACCGGTGGTGATATGGTGATATTTTGTGAGTTCATGATTTAACAATCAGCTCTTTAAACCAGGCCTGAAAGATTGAGATTTAAAGCGCTATGAAATATTATTACTGTAAACAGTTGCAAAGTGTGCTTCTCCATGATTGTAATTGGCTTGGGAGAAATTCACTTATAGGGAACACTGAGAAGTTCTGAGTCTAAAAGGATTGCACCGAGTCAATCCGGCCCAAAAAACAACAAGGAATTGTTTTCCTTTAAAATGATGACGTCATCTTGCTGGTGATGGATGCTCGAATAGGTTGCGCGTGAGACTCCGTTATCAGCAACATCTGGTATGAATGTGTGTGGAGGTATGCATGTGAATGGACTGTGATGGACTGACGACTAAAAGCTTTGACTGACTTGATACTGAGACAATGACTGCACCCACTTTAGGATTAGTAAATGCCAATAAACAATTCACCCAGCCGACAAGAGAAGGGTGGATGCTTCGCTTTGTTTTGTTTTGTTTTTGCAGGAGCAGGAGGATAAGAGAGACTGGAGGAGGAGACTCTAGCTTCACATAAGTATGAACTGCAGACTTAACACTTTGGTTGCTGAGTCTGAGTTACTGATGTTTGCATTAAGAAAACTGTGCTATATTAGCTGTGTTTTGATTAAGGTATCATGTTATATGATTGGGAATGCCAAATGCTACAGTGGAGAAAAACGTTTGATATCACTCATGACTGGAATATGTTACTATTAACCGTAGCAGGCCACTGTAAAAAAGTCAATTAAATTTTATAGAGGAAAATCGCCAAAACTTTAACAATACCTATGAATGACTGGCCACATTCAGAATAGAGATATGCAATAATAAACATTGGTCCACGTGATTTAGGTTCTCACTTGAAATAGTAAGTTATTAGATGTAGAATATAATTGACAGGGACATTTGATAGGATGTGGTACTGCAAAAGAACAAGAGCAAAGTAAATAAAGAAAATATTGTGTTTAGTTTGGATAAATTCAAATTAAAATGTACCATTACACTCAGAGGATCGATATGGAATAAAACATATGCAAAATTTGTAGGAAGTACATGACTGATAACTGTTCTGTCCTGAGCTTTTGTTTCTATAGCACCCACTTGACCACACCAACAGTTTTCACACCAAAGGAGGGTAATTGCGAATATTTGTGGGAGGAATATCATCAAAACTGGGAAAGGTAAGCCCCGAAGGGGGTGATGACACCATAACTTTCACTTATGGTCAAATTCTTAAAATTTGACCCCAAACTTGAAAATTCTTCAAACATTTAGAGACAAAGTGGATAAACATAATGTCGCAAACCACATAAGGATGGAGCATTTGAATCAATAAGATGGTGAAATAACACGCAGTAAAATGTGGATCAGGTTGATTATGTTTATTCCAGGGTGCACAAAGTTTATAAATTCACTTGAACCAAAATTAGGAGCACCCGGTGCTGCAAGAGTTAATAGTCACAATACCCAAGGATAAGCACAAGAGCATGACTGATATGAAGGGACTGGGATTTTGCTACACTTAGTTATTGCAGACACAACTAAAACTATAACTGAAACTAATCAAAACTAAACTAAACTAGCAAACAATTGGTAAAAACTGATTAAAACTGATATAAAATTGAAAATCTGAAGTAGAAGCTAAATAAAAATAAAAACTAATGAAAACTGCAAAACTATTACAACCCTGGTCCAGACTAAGATGGCGTTGGACATCTTCAGGGCAGAAAAAGGGTTGGTGTGACCAAGGTGTGGTTTGGCTTGTTGTATGTACATTTTAAAATGTTACAGCTCTGGATGGACCAGTTACCAGGGCATGGAAGGATGACAGACTTTATTACATAAGGAGAAGGGAAATGTCCAGGATTGAAGATACTTTCTGAGATATGATGTCACTAACCTTCTCTTTTAAGTGTCTAGCTCCGGTGAATTGACACATGGGAGTGTGTCAAAAAAGGGGGAAGTGGAAGTTGAGTTTGAACATCAAACAATGGTGATATGAAAATTTCTATGAGTTTATTTTTGTGTTTAATAATGTAGCTATGGTAAAATTTAAGCATATAATGTGTTAGACTTAGAGATGGTTCATTAATTTTTGATTACTTTTACACACACATAGATTATGATTAGAATAAGTCCTGAACATAATATTTTGAACCAAATTTGAATCATTAGAAGAACAATGGATAACAATATTAGATTATCAAGGCTAGGGAGAGAGGTGTTTTGGTTTTCTGTCTCTTGCAGAGAAAGGAACAGACACCAGACGGGGACCCGGAGATATGAGGACCCTTCACGGCAGAGACAGATGTAGGGACTGCCGAGACAGCAACTGGGGTCAGGTGTCATGACGTTTGGGCTCCTGGAGAAGATGGATCCCACAAACACAGCAATAACCATGAAGGGGTTGGCGAGAACCAGGAACACCATACCAACGAGGTTCGAGAGGCTCTTGGCAAAAAGGGGGACACGCCGGTGACCCCAAAACACATAGATCTTTGTTTGAAATCGGGGCAGAATAATCCCCAGAACTGTGCAATGACTAAAGGGTGGTCTAACCCCGGAGGTCGAAGAAAGAAGCTGAGAATCACCCAACTGGAAGACACTGGTAGCTGCAGCAATAAAAATGAAGGTTAAAAGCTCCTTAGACAGAGGTTCTAGTCTAAGTACATTTGAAAGGTATAAGGGGGCATTAAAATGGGAGTGGAAAACTGGAGCACCAAAATAAAGCTGTGGGAGAATTGGGGAGTGATGGGAGTGTCATCTGTAACTGCTGTTATGGTTGTAAATCTAACTTTGCTTGCATCTGAACTGCGTGAACACAGAGGTCATCCCACAGATGGTCCACCCGTTAAAGGGGACAGAGGGCCTCAGGATCAAGAAGACCTGGACCTTGCAAATGCTGGAGTGCATGTTATAAGTGATCTCTTTCAGAGATCAAAAGGGGGAGTGTGATGGAGCATTGTCCTGCATGAAAATCATGTTTTTCTTGAAGGATGCAGACTTCTTCCTGTACCACTGCTTGAAGAAGGTGTCTTCCAGAAACTGTCAGTAGGACTGGGAGTTGAGCTTGACTCCATCCTCAACCCGAAAAGGCCCCACAAGCTCATCTTTGATGATACCAGCCCATACCAGTACTCCACCTCCACCTTGCTGGCGTCTGAGTCGGACTGGAGCTCTCTGCCCTTTACCAATCCAGCCACGGGCCCATCCATCTGGCCCATCAAGACGCACTCTCATTTCATCAGTCCATAAAACCTTAGAAAAACCAGTCTTGAGATATTTCTTGGCCCAGTCTTGACATTTCAGCTTGTGTGTCTTGTTCAGTGGTGGTCGTCTTTCAGCCTTTCTTACCTTGGCCATGTCTCTGAGTATTGCACACCTTGTGCTTTTGGGCACTCCAGTGATGTTGCAGCTCTGAAATATGGCCAAACTGGTGGCAAGTGGCATCTTGGCAGCTGCACGCTTGGCTTTTCTCAGTTCATGGGCAGTTATTTTGCGCCTTGGTTTTTACACACGCTTCTTGCGACCCTGTTGACTATTTTGAATGAAACGCTTGATTGTTCGATGATCACGCTTCAGAAGCTTTGCATTTTTGAGACTGCTGCATCCCTCTGCTGTCATGGTCCTGGGTCGGTGACCCAGCGCTTTTAGTTTGTTATCATTTTCCAGATGATGATGATGATTGTTTTAGTTCTGTGTTATATTCGGTCTGCCTCTGAGTCTGCGTCGGTATCTGTCTGTCTATGGTGTCACCCCATCTGTTTGTGAAGCTGTCTGTTTAGATCTGTGTCTTGTTTGGTTCCCCGTGTCTGAGTTTCCTGTTTTATTGTGAAGGTCTCTGTCTGATGTGAGTGTGTTCAGTTTACATTTCCCCTGTCCCGTCAGTTCTGATTTCTCCCAGCTGTGTTGCCCTCCTGTCCCTCATCCCCTGATTACTGGTGTGTATTTAAGCCCTGTGTGTTCTCCTGCCTGTTGTCGGCTCGTCTGCATTCATCCGTCTACCTCTGCGTTCTATGGTGTTCCTGTCTCTGCGTCTCTCTGCCCCGCACCCCTTTTGTATGGTCTCAGGTTTGTCACTTAGTTTCTCCCAGTTTAGGTTTCCGTTTGTAAAGTACTCATACCTCGTTGCCTGTTTTTGTCACCACCACCTTTGTAAATAAAACATCACTCGTATCATCAGTTTGCTGCATCTTGGGTCCTCCTTTTCCTCCACACCACACGGCTCCCTCCGCCAGCCGTGACAGTACGAGCCGACCAACATGGACCCAGCAGCATCCGCACCTTCCCAGGAGTTTCGGGAGGAATTAATTGACACTGTTTCAAGGTTGGTCAACTTG
This sequence comes from Diplotaxodon limnothrissa, assembly GCF_057381915.1. Taxonomy (NCBI): domain Eukaryota; kingdom Metazoa; phylum Chordata; class Actinopteri; order Cichliformes; family Cichlidae; genus Diplotaxodon; species Diplotaxodon limnothrissa. The sequence continues at coordinate 17,470,302 of NC_140597.1, forward strand.
TGGCTCGAGCACGAGGGGGAAGGGTTTCACCGCGCGGTAGAAGCCAGGCTACAGCAGCTAATCTCTGCCCACTCCTGGCTGCTGGACTCGCTTCACCCGCTAGCACAAGACTTCCTTCTTCACGAGCTGCACCTTCACCCACCAGCCGCTACCGCTTCCCAACCCAGCCCGGCGGTGAAGGTTTTGCCCGGCCCGCCGGAGGTTTTGCCCGGCCCGCCGGAGGTTTTGCCCGGCCCGCCGGAGGTTTTGCCCGGCCCGCCGGAGGTTTTGCCCGGGAGGGAGCGACGATTGCGCCGTCGGCGCGTCACCCCACAGCCGGAGATTAGGACTTCGGAACTGCCGGCTGTGGTGAGTGAGAAGGACCCTTTTTCTGTTTTGGACTGTGTGACTGTTTGTTCCGGGGCTGTGTTTTTTGAGTCAGCTGCCCCGCCGGTAGCTCAGTTAGCTGCCCAGCAGCCACTAGCTCAGTTAGCCGCTCAGTCGCCACCTCCATCACATTCAGCCTCACTACCCATAGCCCAGTTACAGTCACAGTCAGATTCATTAGACACTATGTTACAGTCCATAGCCCAGTCAATAGCTCAGTTGGTAGAGTCCATCCAACCCAAAAAGCACTGTTTTTCACCTGTTCATGTCCAGCAGAGAGACACGCCACATAACGCAGTAATCAGTCCCCAACAGCTGGCCAGTACAGAGACTGTGACGCACTCCAGGGCCTCCCCAGAGGCTGGGTTCCAGCCCCCAGCCGACTCTGGACCCCTGGAGGTCAAGAAGCCAGCTGAGGACTGCATCCGGCTGTCGCTGCCTGAGCTGAGTCACTGCTCTGTGCAGCCGCAGTCCGCTTTGTGTTCGCCAGAGGCCCGTGCGCCTGCTGGTTCTGCTCTGTCTCTGCCAGAGGTCCCCGTGCCTGCTGGTTCTGTCTTGTTCCTGCCAGAGGCCCGTGCGCCTGCGGGTTCTGACCTGTTCCTGCCAGAGGCCCGTGTGCCTGCTGGTTCTGTTGCGTTCCTGCCAGAGGCCCGTGTGCCTGCTGGTTCTGTTCTGTCTGTGCCAGAGGTCCCCGCGCCTGCTGGTTCTGTCCTGTCTGTGCCAGAGGCCCGTACGCCTGCTGGTTCTGTCCTGTGCCTGCCAGAGGCCCGTGCGCCTGCTGGTTTTGTCCCGTGTGTTCCAGGGGCCCCTGTGCCCACTGGTCCTGAGACTGTTCTCGCTGGAGGGCCCGAGGAGCCCGTCCAGCCTCCCGCCTCGTCAGCTGGAGGGCCCGAAGAGCCCGTCCAGCCTCCCGCCTCGTCAGCTGGAGGGCCCGAGGAGCCCGTCCAGCCTCCTTCCGCTTCCTCGTCAGCTGGGGGGCCCGAGGAGCCCGGCCAGCCTCAAGTGTCTTCTGCTGGGAGTTCTGGAGAACCCAGCCAGCCTCAAGTGCCGTCTGCTGGAGGGCCCGAGGAGCCCACCCAGCACCACGCCTCGTTAGCTGACGGTCCTGGAGGACCCAGCCAGCACATCCTCACACCTGCTGACGGTCCTGGAGGACCCAGCCAGCACATCTCCACATCACCTCCTGCAGCATCGCTGCCGTCAGGTTTTGCAGCCGTCCCGCTGCCGTCATCCACGCCTGGTCCGGCCTCCGTGTCTTCATCCTCGCCTGGTCCAGCCTCCACCTCAGTCTCGTCTGGTCCGGCCTCCGCTTCAACCTCAGTCTCGTCTGGTCCGGCCTCCGCTTCAACCTCAGTCTCGTCTGGTCCGGCCTCCGCTTCAACCGCAGTCTGGTCTGGTCCAGCATCAGCATCGCCTGGTCCAGCATCAGCATCGCCTGGTCCAGCATCAGCATCGCCTGGTCCAGCTACTGCTTCACCTACGCCGTCGCCTGGACCAGCCTCCGCATCGGCTTCAGCCTCGCCTGGACCAGCCTCCGCATCGGCTTCAGCCTCGTCTGGTCCAACCTCCGCTTCGCCTGGGGCTGCAGGGGCCACGCAGCCTTCGGTTCCCCTACTACCACCTTCACATCGTCGGTCGTCTGCCAGGCCGCTTGTTGGGCATCATCACCACCGTGGTCGCCCTCCGGACTTCTGTTGCCACCCCCGCCTGCTGCGTGGACGACCTCCTACACGCCGCCGTTGCCGTCTGCACGGTCGGCCCCCGGACCTGCATTCGCGCCGCCGTTGCCGTCCGCACAGTCGGCCCCCTGAACTGTTTCCCCGTCGCCGCCGTTGCTGTCCGCACGGTCGGCCGCCTGAACTGTTTCCCCGTCGCCGCCGTTGCTGTCCGCACGGTCGGCCGCCTGAACTGTTTCCCCGTCGCCGCCGTTGCTGTCCGCACGGTCGGCCGCCTGAACGGTTTCCCCGTCGCCGCCACTGCCTTCCGCATGGTCGGCCCCCGGAGATGAACTATTCTAGGCTCCTGAGTTGTCAGCCTCCGGGCCGGCCTCCTGAACTATATTTTGGGACCCTGTTCGGGGACTCCAGTGTGTGTTGTGTTTTGGTCAATTCTTTTGGGTCACTGGAGTTTTTTTTGTTTGGTGTTGGTCCCTCCGTCCTGGTCCCCCGCCGCCCGCCCTGGGTTGGTCGTCTGTTTTTGTTTTGGGCTGTCTGGGGCCAGCCCTTGCGGGGGGGGGTACTGTCATGGTCCTGGGTCGGTGACCCAGCGCTTTTAGTTTGTTATCATTTTCCAGATGATGATGATGATTGTTTTAGTTCTGTGTTATATTCGGTCTGCCTCTGAGTCTGCGTCGGTATCTGTCTGTCTATGGTGTCACCCCATCTGTTTGTGAAGCTGTCTGTTTAGATCTGTGTCTTGTTTGGTTCCCCGTGTCTGAGTTTCCTGTTTTATTGTGAAGGTCTCTGTCTGATGTGAGTGTGTTCAGTTTACATTTCCCCTGTCCCGTCAGTTCTGATTTCTCCCAGCTGTGTTGCCCTCCTGTCCCTCATCCCCTGATTACTGGTGTGTATTTAAGCCCTGTGTGTTCTCCTGCCTGTTGTCGGCTCGTCTGCATTCATCCGTCTACCTCTGCGTTCTATGGTGTTCCTGTCTCTGCGTCTCTCTGCCCCGCACCCCTTTTGTATGGTCTCAGGTTTGTCACTTAGTTTCTCCCAGTTTAGGTTTCCGTTTGTAAAGTACTCATACCTCGTTGCCTGTTTTTGTCACCACCACCTTTGTAAATAAAACATCACTCGTATCATCAGTTTGCTGCATCTTGGGTCCTCCTTTTCCTCCACACCACACGGCTCCCTCCGCCAGCCGTGACATCTGCAAGATATCTCACTATTTTTGACTTTTCTGCGCCTGTCAAGTCCTCCTTTTGACCCATTTTGCCAAAGGAAAGGACGTTGCCTAATAATTATGCACACCTGATATAGGGTGTTGATGTCATTAGACCACACCCCTTCTCATTACAGAGATGCATATCACCTAATATGCTTAATTGGTAGTAGGCTTTCGAGCCTGTACAGCTTGGAGTAAGACAACATGCATGAAGAGGATGATGTGGACAAAATACTCATTTGCCTAATAATTCACTCATCCCCCCTCCCTTTCCATCGCCTTCGATGCTTGTGCCCTACCGGGGAAGATAGCAGTCAACTGGACCAGCGCAGATATACTGCAGGACCGGATGCGCTGTCTACACCGGCTCTCTCTTACCCTTTACCCGCCCCTGTTGCTTGTCTTGTCTTTGTATGGTGTATTGATAGTCATGTGCTTTTGTGCTGAGGTGTTTTTTCTGTTATCAAACTGTTCTCCCACTAGGAGCTCAGTCTGAGTGGAGTTTTTTTTCTCCTCCTCTTACCTCATGTAGTGTATTTTCGTTGTTTTTCCTATCAGCCTACCTTCTGACATGTCTGCCCAATGTGATGTTTGTGTAAAGTTGGTCAGAAGGTTCCTTTGTAAGTGCGCATGCGCCATTAGCGTGATGCCTGCTGTAACCCTAATTTCCCTCGGGATGAATAAAGTATTCTGATTCTGATTCAGAATTCTGCACTCCCTGTATAATGAGAGCATGTCGAGATCCACACTGTACATTGTCCCACTATTTTCCTCGTCCACTACACAAACTGAAGTCAGTTAATTATAAAGTGAGTGCAAAAACAGATAAGCGGGATTTATAGGCAGGCAGAATAACAATTCCAAGAAACTGGACTACTGGGAACTGGTTCTCTACAAGACATGGTTCTCGATTCCCATCCCTATTATATATAATACTGTGGAACATTACTTTTTCCTTCTTATTTTCACACATAATAATGTGTGAAAAGTTTTACAGAGCACTACATGCCTAAAGTGTTACATCTACTCTTCTGGATTGAGAGCATGCTGGCAAGTTGCCTCCTCTCATTTTGTGATAAAACTTTGCTTTCTGTGTGAATCAGCCTGATTTTCACTGCACATTGGACCTGGTTATCTTGTCTCTCCATCTCTTGACTGTTTGTCCTGCCTCCATGTATCTTCGTGCACTCACCTTCCTGGCCGATCAGCTGTTACCTGGATGCCACTGAGCAGTTGACTGTCTGTCAAACAGTTGATAGCCTAGTGCAGCTAGCAAACAATTTTCTGGCTCTCCCATCTGACTTCACTCAATCCTTCCTGGCCTTCAGTGGGACATATCAATGCCAGGATTTGTCCATGCTGTATTCTTCTGGTTCTGTCTCCCCATCCTGGCCTTGCTACTTACAGCGGCACTGATACGACTCTTCTCATGTTTGCGGTTCTATAAGGTACAGCCGCGATGCCTCAACTTCACCTACCAAGAGTGCATCTTTTATGCTACTGAATGCTCGCTTGCAATAAAGCAATACTAATCCAAAATATCATTACTGACAGGAAAATAAATTTTCTTTACCGAACAGAGGTATGGCAAAATCCGCAGGACTTTATGCCACTTAATCAAGCCACTCCCCCAGGATTTGTTTGTTTTGGTTAGCTAAATTATACCAAGCCGATATCCTGGTCAAAGTACTGCCAGTGCCCAGTTTCCCCTCTTTTGAGTGCCTTACTGCAACGTTGGCTGGGTCAACACAGCTCCAGGTCTTCCTCATCTACCACACCCCTAAAATCTATAGTGTCATCATGTCAGAGTTGTCTGAGCTTCTCACCTCCATTTGCTCCTTGTTTCCAGCCACAGTCCAACTTGGTGACTTTAATATTCATGCTAACTCCAGTAGGTCTTCATTTGCCACGGAATTCTTGTCACTAGCGGACTGTCTCAATTTCACACACCATGTTAAATGTCTGTCGATGTCCGAGGTCACATGCTGGATCTGGTTTTCTCCACTGGCACTACCCCTCCATGAAGTGCCTGGACCTTCCTGTTTCTGACCATTTCACTGTCTGCTTTCCTGTTCCTGTTTCTAGGCTGCACACTAAACATATCATTGCATACAGGAACCAGAAACAAGGCTCTGTTTTCAGTACATTGGCTCTGAACAATGTGATAGAAATCCACTTTGCCTCAGACCCATCCAACACCATGATTAACATGCTTGTTGACTATTATAATGCAGCCATATCTAGCATCCTCTACTCTCTCTCCCACCCTCAAAACTTGGACTGCCTCTTTTACCTGCCCTGCCCCATGGTTTACTATGTATCTCCATGACCTAAAGTTGAGTGGCCACCGACATTAGAGGCTCTACATAAGAACCACAAGGTTTATAAATATCACGTGAGACCCCATAAAGAAGCTCTCTCTCAGGCCAAAGCTTCTTATTACTCTTCCCTCGTTCACCAACAGCAGCTGCAGTTGCAGCTAACTCTGGCCACATCAGTATCCTCATCCTCCTCGACCTTTCTGCAACCTTCGACACTGTTTTTCACACCATCATTCTCTCCTGCCTAACCAACTATCTTGGCCTCACTTGTACTGTACTCTCCTGGTTTCAGTCGTACCTCTCCAACAGAGATTTGTCACCATGGGACACTCCTTCTCCACCTCTGCTCCAGTTAACTACAGTGTGCCCCAATGTTCTGTGTTGTGCCATGCACTTGTGAAGTGGCTGTTTGGTCTCTCCAATGTAGAGGTCTGAGCATTCCTCGCTGCACTGTACAGCATACACCACATTGCTGTACAGTGCAGCAAGCTCCTTTGACTACGATGACCTGGATGACTGAGAACCTTCACAGACATTTTGTCTCCATTCTTTCATTCTCTGCTCATGTCAAATTTTGTCACCAAAACACACTTTTTTCATCTAAAGAACATCTCTCAACTTTGGCCATCACTAACTGACTCTGCAGCAGAGACTCTCATCCATACATTTATCACCACTGGATCGCTCCAATGGGGTCCTTTGTGGGATTTCCACTAAGGCCCTGGATAGGCCCAGTATGTCCAGAACTCAGTCGCCAGCCTTCTAACAGGCACTAAGCTCTGGGAACATATCACCCCCCTCATAAATCTCCACTGGTGCCCAGTCAAGTCATGCATTACTTACAAGATCCTTCTTCTCACTTGCAAATCCCTCCATGCCCTAGCCTCTTAGTATCTTAGTAGCAACATAACGAAATGGCACCGGTGAGGTCGACTGCCGTGCTGGATGCTCTGCCCCAACTTCTCCACTTTTTGCAGTTTTTCATCACTTTTTGCTATATCTGCCATAATCTTGCATGGGCATCATGCAAAACACACAAATTCTCTACAGTAGAGACACTCTGGTTTCTATTGGTCTACAATACACGAACATTTCACCATGTTTAACTCCGGACCCAACCTGGCCAAAGGAGATCCTGAGAGAGAACAAAGGATGCGGCCTCGAGGGAAATGAGCTGGCATCAGGAACAGGCTACGGGCTCGCGCACACCGCGCACACCGTGCACCCATGCCCAGTATCCTGCTAGCCAACGTTCAATCCATCGAGAACAAGCTTGATGACCTCAGAGCCAGAATCAAGTTCCAGAGAGACTTTCAGGACTGCAACATCTCTGCTTCACCGAGACTTGGCTGAACCCAGCAATACCAGACCACGCCGTGGTTTACCGCATGGACAGGACAATGGAGTCGGGGAAGAAAAGAGGTGGTGGAGTGTGTTTGATGGTGAACAACAGATGGTGCGACAGCACAAACATCTCCCCACTGACACGCTCTTGCTCGCCCAATCTGGAACTTTTGATCGTTAAATGTCGCCCTTTCTATCTCCCTCGGGAATTCACTGTGGTCATTGCCTGCACTGTTTACATTCCACCTCACGCGGACTCGGACACAGCCTTATGTGAGTTACATGAGGCTCTCACACATCAACAAACACTTCACCAAGATGTCGCACTCGTTGTTATGGGAGATTTTAACAGAGTGAATCTCAAACGGACATTTCAAAACCTTCACCAGCACATCAACTGCCCCACCCGGGGCACTAGGACATTAGACCACTGCTACACCCCGTTCAAGAACTGTTACAAGGCTCAGCCCCTGCTGGTATTTGGAAAATCGGACCATGCCGCCAGCTTCCTCATGCCTGCTTACAAACAAAGGCTAAAGCAGCAACCACCAATCAGGAGGGAGGTCGCTCGCTGGACGGACCAATCAGTGGCTGTGCTGCAGGACGCACTGGATGTTTTGGCATGTTTTGGCACTGGGACATGTTTTGGCGCAGCTCTGATGACATCAACATGTTTACGGAAGCGGTTGTGGGATTTATCTGGAAACTAGCGGACGACACAGCAGAAAGAACAATCATCCGAACATTTCCCAACCAGAAGCCGTGGGTGGATAAAAACATCCGCGACGCTCTGAGATCACGCACCGCTGTCTACAATGAAGGGCTCGTCTCCGGTAATATGGACCTATACAAGGCTGCGTCCTACAACGTGCGCAGCGCAGTCAGAAAGGCAAAGCGGAGCTACGGGGAAAAACTAGAGTCACAGCTATGACAGTGTGACTCTAGGAGCCTGTGGAAAGGACTGCGGACTATAATGGACTATAAACGACCAGCTTCTTCAATGATGAATGCCGATGCTTCACTGGCTGATGAGCTGAACACGTTTTATGCTCGCTTCGACTCAGCAGCAATTAAAACAACAAACGGCTGCGCGCGCTCGGAGTGCACCAGTGAAGAAAATCCATTCATCATCACAGAGCATGGCATGAGGAACACCTTCAGGAGGGTGAACACCAGGAAGGCAGCAGGACCAGATGCAATCCCTGGCCGGGTCCTGAGAGCCTACGCTGACCAGCTAGCACCGGTGTTCACGGGGATCTTCAACCTCTCCCTGGCCCAAGCAGTGGTTCCCACATGCTTCAAACAGTCCATCATTGTCCCTGTTCCAAAGAAACAACAGCCCGCTTGCCACAATGACTACTGTCCAGTAGCACTGACTTCAATTGTAATGAGGTGTTTTGAAAGACTGATGAGAGATCACATCACTTCTTCACTTCCTGCCACCATCAACTCACTTCAGTTTGTTTACCGGACTAATCGTTCCACAGACGATGCCATATCTCACCTGCTCCACACATCCCTGAGTCACCTGGACACTGGCAGAGGGAATTATGTTAGGATGTTGTTCGTGGACTACAGTTCAGCATTCAACACAATAATTCCCTCTAAGCTTTTCACCAAGTTGACGGATCTAGGACTCAGCTCATCACTGTGTCAGTGGATCCTCAACTTCCTCACAGACAGACCCCAATCAGTGAGGGTGGGAAAACAAGTCTCCTCCTCCATCTCTGAGTGAGATGGAGGGTTTTAAGCCCCCTGCTGTACTCACTGTACTCACTGTACACTTTATGTGTAGCCACATCAGACACCACCTCCATTGTCAAGTTTTCTGACGACACTGTTGTTGTAGGCCTGATCTCCGACAACATCGAGACGGCCTACCTGGAGGAGATTAGGAACCTGGAGACCTGGTGCCAGGAGAATAACCTCCTCCTAAACATCAGCAAGACTAAGGAGCTGATCGTGAACTTCACTACAAAGCAGGCGAGGAATTACAAACCCCTCATCATCAGTGGCACGCCAGTGGAGAGCGTGGACAGTTTCTGATACCTGGGTGTCCACATCACTCAGGATCTGTCATGGTCCTGTCACATCAACACCCTTAAGAAAGCTCGTCAGCGTCTCTTCTTCCTCAGAAGACTTAGAGACTTCCATCTGCCACTGAAGGTTCTCAAGAACTTCTACTCCTGCACCATCGAGAGTGTCCTGACGGCAAACATTTGCACCTGGTTTGGGAACAGCACCAAACAGGACAGACAAGATCTGCAAAGAGTGGTGCGCTCAGCCGAACGCATCATTCAATCAGAGCTCCCTGACCTGCTGTCCATCTACACCAAGCAGTGCAAGTCCAAAGCTAGGAAGGTTATGATGGACCTCTCCCATCCCAACAATGGACTCTTCTCACTGTTGAGGTCTGGGAAGCGCTTCCGCTCCCTTAAGGCCAAAACAGAGAGAATGAGGAGGAGCTTCTTCCCCCAGGCTATTCGGGCCCTGAACCAGGTGTAAGACTGGACTCTCACACACATCACATCACCACACGCACCACCACACATTTCCTATAATTTATAATTTTTATAATCTCTTTCTGCTGTTTGCACATTTTTTACTGTAAATTCCTAAGTTAATTTGTAAATTTTGTAGTAACCTGTAAATTGTAAATACTGTAAAACTTTTTTCTGTCATTTAATGGTCAGGCATTGTACAGCTACAAGCATTTCACCCCCATGTCATACTGTGTATGGTTGTGTGTGTGTGACAAATAAAATTTGAATTTGAATCTGAATTTGAATTTGAATTTGAATCTCTCTGACCTGCTATACACACAGTTTCGGGTGCTACAGTCCTCAATCACCGGTCTTCTTCCTATCCCTCGCAAAAACCTTCATACCTTTAGGTAAACAGTCTTAAGTGTGGCGGCCCCCACCCTCTGGTCCCCACTCTCTTCTGTATGAGCTTTGCAATGCCTGATCACTTGAGTCTTTGAAACAACTTCTCAAAACTCACCTCCTCAACAAAACCTTTAGCCTTTAACCTTTTTTTGGTACTCTTCTGTAAAGCATCCTCTGGTTTCTTGAAAGACATTATACAAATCAAAGTAATTGTTATCTTACTGTTAAGTTATTTTTATTATTATTAGTGGTAGTAGTAGTATTAAAGTGAAGCGAACTGGAATTATTCTTTAACATGATGTCATGTGGTGTGATATTTCACAGAGATCGTGGTTAAATATGTACAAAGTCAACACTCTGCCAATGAGTGCTATTGTATGTCCTCATTGATTACAGTCAAGGCATACAAACAGGTTAACTAGCACAGTTTCTTTGCATTTGAAGACAAGTACAACTAAATGCATATTCAATTTTCTCACCCCAAACTTGCAAGCACCCCCCTAAATGTGGGCTGAATAAATAAATATCCTAAAAATCAGGTAAATCATGGAACTAGGTGCCCTTCCCCACACTTCCAGCAACAACCAGTGGCTCCATGCATCAATACTCCTTTCTTTTTAACACTGTTTCCACGCCAAGCAACTTCTCTCTTCCACTTGGCAGTGCTAAATGCCCATTTCCTTCAGAAATGCCTTCCTTGGCACAAATTCAGAGGGAGGAAGAGGAAGGCTTTGAACTGATTACATAAGAGCACGGGTCTGGGCTGATGTGCACGTTCACTCACTCCCACTCACTCACTCACACACACACGCACACACACACACACGCACGCACACACACAACAGAAAGTGTCTTCTAATGAGGAGGAAATTCAGTTTGAAAAACTCGGATGGTGTAAAGAAAATGTGAATGCACAGCTTTTGATATATTCTAAAACTTACTTTAAATGAATTCATTATTTGAGAGATTATGAATTTATTTATTTATTTTTTTAAAAATCCAACTAAAAAATTATCTGAAACTTTTTAGGAATTATGTACAAATATTTTACATAATGAATAAATATTTGTTTATATAACAGTTTACAGTTTGATATAAATGATATAATGTTAATATAAAAGCTTTATTACAATATTTTGGACAACAAGAGGAACAATAAGTCATAGCACGGATTTTGATTTCAGTTGGGTTTGTTTTTTTTAGTTAGTGTACTTAACGTGACAATGACAGTTGTTTTTATAACTAATAAATAAAACTGCCTTTGCCATTGTTACTGTTCTGAACATTTACAAAAATACAGTACAACACAACAGTTAGGTTGAGTGCTAGTTATATTACTGCTGTACTGTAATGTAAGAAATATAAAAATATGGAAGACATAATACCTATTTTGTGAATTTGGTTGCAATAAAACATAATATATGTCATGACAGAAAGCATCTCCCATTTTCCTTCTCTCTTTAGTATTTGTTTTAGATTTTTTTAAGACAATCTATATTACACCATCAAGCAAGAGCATAACCTTGTACTACAGGAGAACAAGCAAACTCATATCCACCATATAAAAATATTTGTACAAATATAAAACGTCAGCCCAGATGGGTGGGTAAAGTAGTCTGAAGAGCAAAAAGCCATTTCTACATCTCTGCTTCCTGCAGCTTTAAGGACTTCTACATTACAGTTCAGCTGGGTTCACTCCCTATCGCTTTGGTTGGATGAAGCAAAGATAAGAACTTGTACTGAGGAATTAATTTCACTCCACTGGTCACAACAGCTTGTATTTTTCTAAGGTCAACTTTGCCATTTCTAAGCATGAAATTTTCAAACATGCAGTGTATTTTGTTGATTTTAAAGATCACTAGGCTCAGAACAGCTTTCAAGAATAAATACTAAATAGAACAAATTGCAGGCAGCATAAAGCGTTAATGTGCGTTAATGTAAGTGGCGCATTTCTTTTTTTTTATTTCATCTCCCAGGGAAAGTTAATTTGTTCATTTGTTGGTCTACCAACTCATGATTCAGTGGTAGGATACTACACATTGTTGATACTGATGATGTGAGGATATTGAGGAATGGCAATGCTTCAACACTTACACTGACCCACTGAGTGGAGGAAAATAGGTTTCCTTTACTAGCTTGTGCTTAGCACAGAAGACAGCTTATGCCAGGCAGAGGTCTGGTAAAAGTGCTAGTTTCAGCTGAAGTCGTGACAGTCATTGCTATGCCTCTCTTCAGCGAAAATAGTGGGAGTGATGAATGAGTTGGGTTTGTCAGATTCCCAGTCGCAGTCTGTCTGACTGCTTTCAATGAATTCATTATGTAAATCTGTTTAGCCAAAGGACATCTTTACGTACTTCACTTGTTGCTTCTATCAAAGCTGGGAAAGAAATGTGGGTGGAGCCACAACTCAAACAAGGAATACAATCCAGGAAATAAGTTGAACAAAAATGTTATTGGGAGAACATTTCGCTCGATAGACACATTATCACACACAGATACATTATCTAATCATCCTCGCTGAAATGATAGCTATGGTAGCTATGCTGGGTGCAGACTGAAAGCAGCAAAAAGATTTGGACATGAAAGAACCTTTTATTATTTTTTCTATCTTGCAATAACATGATCACAGCACATCCCACAGCTGTCCCTAATGCTTTGATAGATAAAAAAGGAAGAAGTATCATTTGAGTTGTCACCAGTGATGACCTTAACCCCAAACGCTTACCCTGCTAACAAGCAAAATGGGCTCTTTTTTTGGAAGTATTTTTTTATTTGTGTAAAAATATTTTTGTCCCTTCCTTACAAAACTTAGGAGAACAACGGCAGTTAAATGGCAAATTCTGATAGCATGAGAGAACTGATTAGGATATGGTGATGGTATGATGAGGGTATCATGAATTTAAACAGAAAAGTGAGGTTGCCGGTGTTTTGATACAGGACAGGTCATATGCAGAGATGGGCAGTAACGCGTTACTTGTGATCTCGCGTTACTGTAATCCGATTACTTTTTTCAAGTAACGAGTAAAGTAAGGGATTACTATTGCAAAAATGGTAATTAGATCACCGTTACTTTGCCATAGGAACGCTGCGTTACTGCGTTACTAAAACCATGATTTTTTTGCGAGAATGTCTCATGACAGTGATGTAAGCAAGTGCGACGTTCGTGACAACAGCTGTGTGCAGATCAACAGTGGATCATATATCGAGTGCGGGCACTATGAGCGTGCAGCGTTTAAAGTGTGGAAGTACTCACCTTACTTTGAGTTTGATTCCATAAAAAGTGACAAAAACATTAGCGTCCATTAGCATTGTGCGTGGGAAGAAAACTTATTTTTACTGTGAAAAAACCCCCCTAAACGTCCAAGCAAGCACCGAGTTCGCTACCACGTAATGGGAAACTCACAGAGAAACTCGCGGATTCTTCAACTGACTGCTGCGGCACACCTGCACCAGGATAAACCTCCGCCTACCCCGCTCCTGCTTTACAGGTGAAAATAGAGCAAAAGGACCGCTAGTCTTTGACTTTATTTATTTTCCGCTGTGTTTTACTTGCATCTATTTGAAAGACTGAGTGTAAACCAGAGATGGGCAGTAACGCGTTACTTGTAACGCGTTACTGTAATCTGATTACTTTTTTCAAGTAATGAGTAAAGTAAGAGATTACTATTGCAAAAACGGTAATTAGATTACCGTTACTTTCCCGTAGGAACGCTGCGTTACTGCGTTACTAAAACCGTGATTTTTTTGCGAAAATGTCTCACGACAGTGACGTAAGCATGTGAGTGAAGTTGGCCCCCCCACCTTCTTCAAATCCAACAAAAGTGGTATCAAACGTTTGTGCTACGTTTGTGCTGGTTTGTGCTGCAAAAATTTTCGTTTGTGCTACTATCATTTTAAAGATATTAATAAAAATTTCTAGAGGTCATCAGAGGTCAACCAGCCCCCCCACATTACCCAAATCCAACAAAAGTGGTATCAAACGTTTGTGCTACGTTTGTGCTGGTTTGTGCTGCAAAAATTTTTGTTTGTGCTACTATCATTTTAAAGATATTAATAAAAATTTCTAGAGGTCATCAGAGGTCAACCAGCCCCCCCACATTAATTAAATCAAACTAAATGGGTGTCAATCAACTGTGCTACGCTGGTTTGTGCTGCTAAAATTTTCGTTTGTGCTGCTTCTGTTTTAAAGATATTAATGAAAATGTAAAGGTCAAAAGGTCAACCAGCCCCCCCACATTACCCAAATCAAACAAAATTGATGTCAAACGTTTGTGCTACGTTTGTGCTGGTTTGTGCTGCAAAAATTTTCGTTTGTGCTGCTATCATTTTAAAGATATTAATAAAAATTTCTAGAGGTCATCAGAGGTCAACCAGCCCCCCCACATTACCCAAATCCAACAAAAGTGGTATCAAACGTTTGTGCTACGTTTGTGCTGGTTTGTGCTGCAAAAATTTTCGTTTGTGCTGCTATCATTTTAAAGATATTAATAAAAATTTCTAGAGGTCATCAGAGGTCAACCAGCTCCCCCCCACATTACCCAAATCAAACTAACTGGGTGTCAATCAACTGTGCTACGTTTGTGCTGGTTTGTGCTGCTAAAATTTTCGTTTGTGCTGCCTCTGTTTTAAAGATATTAATGAAAAGGTAAAAGTCAAAAGGTCAACCAGCCCCCCCCACATTACCCAAATCCAACAAAATTGATGTTAAACGTTTGTGATACGTTTGAGCTGGTTTGTGCTGCAGAAATTTTTGTTTGTGCCGCTATTATTTTAAAGATATTAACAAAAATTTCTAGAGGTCAACCAGCCCCCCCATATTAATGGAATCAAACAAAATTGATGTCAAACGTTTGTGCTGGTTTGTGCTGCAAAAATGTTTGTTTGTGCTGCTAACATTTTAAAATTTTTAATAAAATAACGTCTTGATGCGTGCTTAATCATCCAGGTAAATAAATCCCAAAAGGTTGATTCTGTTCATCTGGACATTTTCAGTTGGAGAAATGTTTCGTCACTCATCCAAGTGACTTCTTCAGTCTCAACTGACTGCAGGTTTCCCCAACCTTATAAACACATGTGAGTGAAATTGGCCCCCCTACCTTCTTCAAATCGAACAAAATTGATGTCAAACATTTGTCCTGCAAATTATTTTGTTTGTGCAGGTTATGTTTCCCTAATTTTGTAAACAATACATGTACAGTGAGAGAGAGATGTTACATCTGTCTTCACTTGCATCCCAGTCATAGAAGCGTTGGAGGTCGTTCATAAGAGATTACAGGATCATCCCAACCTCAGCAACAGGACCACTCTCAGCACTGATCAGTTGTGTTTGCTTTTGGAACTGTGTCTTAATTCCACCTATTTTGCATAAGGGTCAGTACAGGCAGAAATCTAGGTGTGCCATGGGTTCCCACAGGCCCCTGCTCAAAGTCACCAAACCAGTTCGTAAGCAGGTACAGGTGTGGCCAGAAGGGTCCTCAGAGGCACTGCTTTTCCACCACAGGCTGCCACACACGACAACACCACAGACTTTCAGGAATATACAGAAACTGTCACTGCCTACATCCCAAAATGCATCGATGATGTCACAGAGACCAGGACTATCACTGTCCGGGCCAATCAGAAACCATGGCTCACAGGTCAGGTTTAAATGCTCCTGAGGTTGAAAAATGCAAGCCTTCAGAGCCGGGAATTAGGTGAGTCTAAGAACAGCAAGGGCAAACCTGTCACGTGGCATCAGCTACAGCAAAGCTTCAGCGACAGCAGAAATACTTGGAGGCAGTGGCAAGGAATACAAACCATCACAGACTACAAGCCCACTCTACAGACCGTGGTGACACAATCCCCAGACAGTGTGTGGAGATCCCTTTCCAAAATCAGTACACGCAAAGCTCCAGGTCCTGATAACATCCTTGGACAAGCACTGACGGACTATCCTGTGGAACTCACAAATGTCTTCACAGACATCTTTAACACATCACTAGGGTCAGGCCGTCGTTCCCACATGCCTCAAAGCCTCATCATTACTGTACCCAAGAAGTCATCTATCTCCTGCTTTAAGGACTACCGTCCTGTCAAACTCACCTCCATCATTATTAAGTTAAGTGCTTTGAACGGTTAGTCATGCATCAAATCAAATTATCGCTTTCCCCCAACCTGGATCCATTTCAGTTCGCATACCGGTCAAAACGCTCAACCGATGATGGAATTTCAACTGCCCCTCACTCAGCCCTCACACATCTGAACACTAGAGACTCATATGTCAGAGTGCTGTTCATAGACTTCAGTTCAGCATTCAACACCATCATTCCCCAGCAACTCATTCACAAACTGGATCTGCTGGTGATCAGCACCTTGCTGTATAACGGGCTGCTAGATTTCTTGACAGGAAGACAGCAGACAGTACGGGTCGACAGCACGGAATACGGGGGCTCCCCAAGGATGTGTGTTGAGCTCCCTTCTCTTCACTCTGCTGACCCACGACGAGATCTACTACAGGGGTGAAGTTAACCATCTGCCAGAGTGGTACAGCAACAACAACCTGTCCCTGAATGTGGAGAAGACCAACAGCGACTCTACTTCCTCTGCAAACTGAGAAGCACAAGAGATTCAACCCCCATTATGAGCACCTTTTACAGAGGAACAGTTGAGAGTATCCTCACCAGCTGCATCACTGTGTGGTATGACTCCTGCATTGGGTTCTGCAGGAAAAAATGACAACGGGTAGTGAGAGCAGCCGAGAGCATTGTGGGGACCTCTCTTGCCTCCCTCCCCAGGAGATCTACTGCACCTGCCTCATCTGGAAGGTCCTCTCTATTACAGGTGACTCCACTCATCCCTTCAACAGCGTTTTCAGTTTGCTGCCATCAGGAAGGATACTGAAGAGCCTCCGGGCCAGAACCAGCAGACTGAGAGACAGCTTCGTCCATTGGGCTGTCAGGATGCTGACCATCTCTGAATCGAGAAGGGGGGCCCAAGGGTACATCTTTTGCCATCTTACAATGCTGTGATTGTAGCCATTCCCCACTTTCTGTGAATGGCCATTGATCAGTAGGCTTTGATTAGTTGTCATTGATCAATGGTCATAAGAATTTGCATACTAACAATCATGGAACTAACCCCCCAGCACATTGTTCATTCAGTGGCGCTAGTTTCCTTCACTATGCAAATGTACTGTTTATAAGGTTGGGGAAACCTGCAGTCAGCTGAGACTGAAGAAGTCACTTGGATGAGTGACGAAACATTTCTCCAACTGAAAATGTCCAGATGAACAGAATCAACCTTTTGGGATTTACTTACCTGGATGATTAAGCACGCATCAAGACGTTATTTTATTAAAAATTTTAAAATAATAGCGGCACAAACAAAAATTTCTGCAGCACAAACCAGCACAAACGTAGCACAAACGTTTGATACCACTTTTGTTGGATTTGGGTAATGTGGGGGGGCTGGTTGACCTCTGATGACCTCTAGAAATTTTTATTAATATCTTTAAAATGATAGCAGCACAAACGAAAATTTTGGCAGCACAAACCAGCACAAACGTAGCACAAACGTTTGACATCAATTTTGTTTGATTTGGGTAATGTGGGGGGGCTGGTTGACCTTTTGACCTTTACATTTTCATTAATATCTTTAAAACAGAAGTAGCACAAACGAAAATTTTAGCAGCACAAACCAGCACAAACGTAGCACAGTTGATTGACACCCAGTTAGTTTGATTTAATTAATGTGGGGGGGCTGGTTGACCTCTGATGACCTCTAGAAATTTTTATTAATATCTTTAAAATGATAGTAGCACAAACGAAAATTTTTGCAGCACAAACCAGCACAAACGTAGCACAAACGTTTGATACCACTTTTGTTGGATTTGAAGAAGGTGGGGGGGCCAACTTCACTCACATAGTATGAGCGTGCAGCGTTTAAAGCGTGGAAGTACTGACCTTACTTTGAGTTTGATTCCATAAAAAGTGACAAAAACATTAGCGTCCGCTGTGCGTGGGAAGAAAACTTCTTTTTCCATCCATCCATTCGCTTCTGCTTATCCTTTCCAGGGTCGCGGGGGGCGCTGGAGCCTATCCCAGCTGTCATGGGGCGAGAGGCGGGGTACAACCTGGACAGGTCGCCAGTCTGTCGCAGGGCTAACGCATAAGGACAGACAACCATTCACACTCACATTCACTCGCACATTCACACCTAGTGGCAATTTGAATTATCCAGTTAACCTATCCCCACAAGCTGCATGTCTTTGGACAGTGGGAGGAAGCCGGAGTACCCAGAGAGAACCCACACAACCACGGGGAGAACATGCAAACTCCACACAGAAAGACCCCGGCCTGATGGTGGAATTGAACTGGGCTGAAAGATCTATCGCTTTATCACCTATTCAGGTTGTAAATCGTGTTTTTCAAAAGTAACTAAGTAACTAAGTAATTAATTACTTTTGAAAATAAGTAATCAGTAAAGTAACTGGATTACTTTTGGGGGGAAGTAATCAGTAATTAGTTACTGATTACTTTTTTCAAGTAACTTGACCAACACTGGTCATATGTTGCTTTAGGGCACAGGTGTCGAACTACAGGCCTCGAGGGCCACTGTTCTGCTGGTTTTAAATGTGTCCTTGATCCAACACAGCTGATTTAAATGGCTAAATGACATCCTCAACATGTCTTGAAGTTCTCCAGAGGCCTGGTAATATACTAATTATTTGATTCAGGTGTGTTGACCCAGGGTGTCATCTAAAACCTGCAGGACACTGGCCCTCGAGGCCTGGAATTCGACACCCCTGCTTTTGGGTTTCAACTTTTGCTTTAGGGCAACACACCCTCTCAGTAGCACCACTTGAAACTTCCAGAAAAGTGGGTACATGACTTCTATAAACCAACCAGAGGCATTATTGCTGTCTTTTCAATTCAATTCAGTTCAACTTTATTTATACAGCACCAAATCACAACAACAGTCACCTTAAGGTGCGTTATATTGTAAGGTAGACCCTACATAATCAGTGTTGGGAAGGTTACTTTTAAAATGTATTCCACTACAGATTACAGAATACATGCCCCAAAATGTATTTTGTGACGTATTCCGTTAAGTTACTCAATAAGAGTAAACTATTCTGAATACTTTGGATTACTTCAGAAACAGAATCAGAATACTTTATTAATCCCAAAGGAAATTAGGGTTACAGCAGGCAGCACGCTAATGGCGCATGCGCACTTACAAAGGAACCTTCTGACCAACTTAATATATTATCAAGCTTCAAATTCAAATTTATTTGTCACGTACACAGTCATACACAGTACGATATGCAGTGATATGCTTAGACAACTGATCGTGACCTAAAGAAAAAAAAAGGAAAAGGCTATGAATAAGATAGGAAATAAATATGAAAAATTAAAAAGGGTAAATTTAACTACGAAGGAATAAAATATAAAAAAAAAATTGGCTGCTGGATTCACTTCACCCACTCCTACAGGACTTCATCCTCAACACGCTTCACCTTAACCCCCCAACTGGGACAGCTGACCTGTCTGGCTTACCGGAAGATTCTCTCCCCAGTCCACCAGAGGACTCTCAGTCGGACAAAATGCTGCCCGATCAGTTGGCTTCTCCCTCCTTCCGGGCTAAACGGCGGTCACGCCGCCGCCATCCTTCGCTCGCCAAGCAAGCTCTTGGGGTCAGTGAGAGTGACTGTTTCATGTACATGCAGCCCCCCAGTGGCCAGCTCACACCAGCCCAGGCTTTTTACAAAGCACTGGGAATCATCCTCATTCCACCCAGCCCATCCACCCCACAGCAGGAGCAGCCACTTCAGAGCTGCCTCATATCACCGCCCGCTTCCCCTGCCGCTCTCGCCCCTTCTCCCAGGCGGAAGCAACGTCCACGCGGCCGTCAGTTACCGGCAGATTCTGTGAGTCAGGAACGCAGTGTTTTTTCTGCTCCATCTGAGCCTGCATTCATGAACACTGTCAGTTATTCCTGAGTCTAGTAATTCAATGCCAGTTAACTCAGGGTTATTCAAATGTGAAAAGAGTAATTCAGAAACAGTTAATTCTTTGTCAGATACTCCAAGGTCCGTTAACACCTGCTCTGAGGATTTAAAGGACTGCTTTCATTCTGCCTCTTCCAAGTCCTGTGTTATGCTAACCAGGGCTTTTAATCTGAAAGTTGAAAATAAGGAACACTATCTACTGGAAGCTCAGTTAGCCGCCCGGCCAGAAGCTCAGTTACAGTCACAGCCAGACTTACTGCAGACTATGTTGCAATCCATAGCCCAGTCAATAGCCCAGTTGGCAGAAGAATCATCAGCCTTATCATCCGGTCAGTCTCCCACTCCACCACCGTTGTCATCACAACGATTATGTCAGTCACCCTCAGTTCAGCCTCCTGTTCAGCAGCCACTAGCCCTGCATCCTGTGTCAGTTGCTCCACCTGTAAAACAATACAAGTCAATTCAACCCGAAAGACACTGTTCCTCGCCCATCCATTCCAAGCAGAGAGACAAATCTAATAATAATGTAATCATCCCTCAACAGCTGACCAGTTCTGAGACTGTGATGCACTCCAGGGCCCCCCCAGCGGCTGGGTTTCAGCCCCCAGCAGACTCTGGACCCCTGGAGGTTAAGAAGCCAGCTGAGGACCGCACCCGGCTGTCGCTGCCTGAGCAGAGTCGATGCTCTGTGCAGCTGCAGCCTGCTATGTGTTTGCCAGAAGCCACCATGCCTGCTGGTTCTGATCTGTTCCTGCCAGAGGCCACCGTGCCTGCTGGTTCTGATCTGTCCCTGCCAGAGGCCCGTGTGCCTGCTGGTTCTGATCTGTTCCTGCCAGAGGTCCCCGCACCTGCTGGTTTTGTCCTGTGTGTTCCAGGGGCCCCTGTGCCCACTGGTCCTGAGACTGTTCTCGCTGGAGGGCCCGAGGAGCCCGTCTAGCCTTTTGCATCGTCAGCTGGAGGGCCCGAGGAGCCCGTCCAGCCTCCTTCCTCGTCAGCTGGGGGGCCTGAGGAGCCCGTCCAGCCTCCTGCCTCATCAGCTGGGGGGCCCGAGGAGCCCGTCCAGCCACCAGCTGCTCCACCAGCAGCCTCATTCACGCTTGCAGCAGCAGTTTCATCCATGCCGCCGCCTGCTGCAGTGCCACCGTCTCCAGCTTCCATGCCGCCGCCAGCTGCAGCCTCCGTGTCTTCATCCTCGTCAGCTGCATCCTCGTCGCCTGGCCCGGCCTCTGCTGCATCCTACACGCCGTCGCCTGGTCCAGCCTCAGCATCACCCACGCCTGGTCCGGCTCCAGCTTCATCCTCGCCTGGTCCAGCTTCAGCATCACCCACGCCGTCGCCTGGTCCAGATTCAGCATCCTCAGCGTCGCCTGGTCCAGATTCAGCATCATCAGCGTCGCCTGCAGCAGTCTCTTCATCAGCATCATCAACGTCGCCTGGTCCAGCCTCTGCCTCAGCTTCGCCTGGTCCAGCCTCTGCCTCAGCTTCAGCTTCGCCTGGTCCAGCCTCTGCCTCAGCTTCAGCTTCGCCTGGTCCAGCCTCTGCTTCAGCTTCATCCGCTTCGCCTGGTCCTGCCTCCGCATCCGCTTCAGCCTCGCCTGGTCCTGCCTCCGCATCTGCTTCAGCCTCGCCTGGTCCAGCCACTGCTTCACTCTCGTCTGGTCCAGCCTCCGCTTCATCCTCGTCTGGTCCAGCTCCTGCGTCTTCATCCTCGTCTGGTCCAGCTCCCGCATCACCTACAGCGTCGCCTGCAGTGGCCTCCTCTTCAGCTTCACCAGCTTCGTTTGGCCCAGCCTCTGCATCAGCTTCATCTTCGCCTGGTCCAGCTTCAGCCTCGCCTGATTCAGCCTCCGCATTCGCTTCAGCGTCGCCTGGCCCAGCTTCGGCTTCAGCCTCTGCCTCGTCTGGTCCAACCTTCGCTTCGCCTGGTGCTGCAGGGGCCACGCAGCCTTCAGGTCCCCTACTACCACCTCCACATCGTCGGTCATCTGGGAGGCCGCTTGTTGGGCATCTTCGCCACAGTGGACGCCCTCCTGAACGCCGCCACTGCCTTCCGCGTGGCCGGCCTCCGGACTTGAATTGCTGCCGCCATTGCCGTCCACACGGTCGGCTCCCAGAACTGTTTCTGCACCACTGCCTTCTGCGTGGCCGGCCCCCGGACCTGCCCCGCTGCCGCTGCCATTCGCATGGTCGGCCTCCGAAACTGAACTGTTTTGGCCTCCTGCGCTGTCGGCCTCCGGGTCGGCCCCCTGAACTTGACCATCTGGGCCTTTTTGGACTCTGTCCCTCTGTCCTGGGCCCCCTCCGCCCGCCCTGGTCGGGTCGTTTTCTGTTTTGTTTTGGTCGGTTTTTGTGTTTCTGCTGGGCTGTCTGGTGCCAGCCCTTGAGGGGGGGGTACTGTCATGGTCCTGGGTCGGTGACCCAGCGCTTTTAGTTTATTATCATTTTCTAGTTTATTATGATGATGATTATTATTGTTTGAGTTCTATGTGTTATATTCGGTCTGCCTTTGAGTCTGTGTCTCTGTCTGTCTATGGTGTCACCCCATCTGTTTGTGAAGCTGTCTGTTTAGATCTGTCTTGTTTGGTTCCCCGTGTCTGAGTTTCCTGTTTTATTGTGAAGGTCTCTGTCTGATGTGTGTTCAGTTTACATTTCCCTTGTCCCGTCAGCTCTGATTTCTCCAAGCTGTGTTGCCCTCTTGTCTCTCATCCCCTGATTACTGGTGTGTGTATTTAAGCCCTGTGTGTTTTCCTGCCTGTTGCCGGTTCGTCTGTATTACTCCGTGTCAGTCTGTGTTACCCTGTGTTCCACGGTGTCCTGTTCCTCGTCTGCGTCTCTCTGCTTCTCATCCCATTGTCGTATGCTCCCAGGTCTGTTATTTTTTAGTTCTCCCAGTTTAGGTGTCTTCCATTATTTGTTATGCCTCACTGCTTGTTTGCCACTACACCTCTGTAAATAAACCTCACCAGCATCTCATCCACTGCCTGCATCTTGGGTCCTTCTTCCAACTCCACAAAGCTCGCCTCAGCAGCCGTGACAACCGTAGTGACCTCTGGCTAATACATTGGGTTCTGTGTCGGGCTCGTAGCCGAAAACTAGCTTTACTTTGTTGTCTGGGTCAACTTTGCTAGCGAGAGACAGAAAGAAGCGTTGAAAAGCTGCTCTAGTTTTGGAGAAAAACACGAACACAGTGTACAGTCGAGTCTTAATAGCTTACTTACTTAGCTACACTGCCCATGAGGCTACATTCTTTAGGGCTACGCCTGTAACACTTTGTCTATTACCTTCATATTAAATAATTTTTTGAACAATAATTTTTAAAAAGAGATTGAGACACAGACATTAGAGCCTTTTAATGCGTGTTTTGTTTGGGTTTACACCGGCGTGGAATTATCAAAAAAAGAGAGGGCATAGCCTAACATATGAGACAGGAAAAGACTGCCGTGTAATCCCTTTATTTCAACAAATTAACTGTATTCTGGATACAACCTTTTTAAACAGTAACTGTAATGAAATAAAGTTACTCGTATTTTGTATTTTAAATGCGTAACACCGGTACATGTATTCCACTACTCCCCAACACTGACAATAATATATACAGAGAAAAACACAACAATCATATGACCCCCTATAAGCAAGCACTTTGGCGACAGTGGGAAGGAAAAACTCCCTTTTGACAGGACGAAACCTCCAGCAGAACCAGGCTCAGGGAGGGGCGGGGTCATCTGCCGTGACCAGATGGGGAGAGAGAAGGAAGACAGGACAAAAGACATGCTGTGGAAGAGGGCCAGAGATTAATAACACGTATAATTCAATGCAGAGAGGTCTATTAATACATAGTGAGTGAGAAAGGTTTTCATGGTTGACCTGTTTATTAATGGATCAGGAAAATTACCCACAGAGTAAGTTGTTTAGTGATATCATCTGATAGGCTCAATTGCTCATTTTCTGATAGTTCTCTTTTGGCAAAATTGTGGTGCTTTTGGATCTGGCAGTCACAGACCCAAAATAAGGGCCTTTGTTTTTAGTATTGTACTTGTGCTGTACAGTTTTGAGATGTTCTTATGCACAGGCATCTTATAATGTTGTCTTATCAGAACTTGCCACCTCTGTCTCACAATTACAGACAAGCTGGTGTTTGCAGGTTTTTACCCACAGCTGGTGTGTCAAGGCCACTAACCAAGTCTGCATAATTGTTGTTTGAGGGCAGACATTGGCACAAGTTCCAGGTTTATCAGCCAGGAAATTATTGTTAACTCTAACTGCCACTAAAACCATGTGTGTTACTGATACAGGCTTTGATGAAACAGTGTCATTTTGCACCTCCTGAATAATAATTGCTTGAAAGTTGTAGATCCATCTCCTCAAAGAGGGAATCTTTCTCCAGTTCAAAATCACAAGACAGTATACAAATTGTAAGGTTTGTGGCTCAAACCCCAGCTCCCATAGTACATGCCTCAAACTATGCCTATGCAAGATACTGAACCCTGATGTGCCAAATTTATGAATTTAGGTGAATGAGACTTGTAGTAGAAGTCGAATTAACTATAAAAGGTGCTATATATGTTCCAGTCTGTTTACGTGTCTGTAGAATAAAAAGACAAATGAGTGCAGTCTGTGTTTCACAGAATTCTGTCTATCATCTTGCTGGAGTGTTGTCAGCAAGGTAAGCAGAAAAACCACAGCCCTTTGTTGTACACAAACCAACCCTGGCCTGTCTCTTGTGAGTATGAAAGTGCTCTGTCATTTAACAATGCATGCCAGAAGCAACTCTTTCCCTTCTCTTTCTTAATCCCGTCATCTTCCACTTTTGAAGCACAGACCCGTGAGTTTACATTAAGTGATGAGTCCTCATCTTCATCGCCCCTGGAAAGTGTTCCTTCAGAAAAAAGAGAGTAGCTCTGAAAGGGCCATTATCTCTGTGTTGCCTGTCGTGCAGTCACGGCTGCCGCCATGTGTGGGCTAGCTGCTGTCTGTCTGCATCTGCTGCCCTGTCTATCTCTGCTGGCCTGCTCAAGGGGTTGCTTGTCAAGCTGATGGGCCATGTGGACATGCCTGGCTCAGCTGGTGCATTTGGCACTGCTGCTGTAAACACTGACTGCTGGGCTCTTGTCCCTTCGCTGTCATAGAAAATTAAAGGCTGGGTGCAGTGTGATATTATGTGCCTGAGCAATACACTTCAGTTTAAAGACCTATCCAAAGCTTAATTTAAAACATTGTCCTCATTTCATTTATTTGACCTCTTTTTAACCAGGCATATGTTATCTTCTGTGCAGGCAGAGCCACCACTGGCAACTTAACAGCAGGAACAATCCCAGCATTACAGCCACCACTAAAGGGCCCCTGGGTAGATTATTTCCAAACTTGAAATGCAATAACTGAATACAATGCAAACAATGTTAATAGATCTAATCCAAAAAATAATTAAACCAACACAGTAAGAGAACAATAAAACTAGCTACAGCACGATGCTTCTATTAACTGGCATCTTGAAATATTAACGATTAAGTGAAAGGCCAAACCTTGTGTAAGTGCCATGATTTTAAATGTAATATCTTAAGACCTCATAATTAAAATATTAAAGGTATTCAAAGAAACACAATAGAACACAAAAACATCCTTTATGCAGATGATGTTTTTTTACTTCAAGAGCTGTCCTTTTTAGAATGTTTCTCAATTCCTTATTAATGCAACCTGATATCACACTATCCCCATTACACAGACAATATTAAATATCTCAGGAATAATATTAATATCCAAGCTGTCATAGTTATTTTGCCTAAATTTCACTCCAATATTAAAAGCAGTACAAGATGAGTTAATTACTTGGTTGAACTTCCCTGTATCAATTTACAAACGAATTGTAGTAATCAGATCATCTGTCTTACCCTAAATCAATTATTTTTCACCGAGGCAAGTTTTCCAAATACGACCTCGTATAAATCCCTTAATTCTGCCCTGTCAAAAACATACCTCAAAATTTTAAACTTGAAATATTGCAAAATACATAACTAAATGGCTCAATCATTCTCAATCCGTCACCTCCTGGTTAATTGCAGAACCAGCTCTTTCAAAGGATATACAGTTAACAGATCTGTCTTGTATTAGTCAATCAAAAAACATCAGTGTTCCCAGTTCATATAAACTCTGACACCTTGGAGAAAAGCAGTTCAAATCACCAACTCAACAGTTACATCACACTGCAGTCAGCAATCTGGAACAACAAAAACACTATAATCAACAAAAGTGCATTCAGTTTCACAAAATGAAAAGACAGAGGTATCACTCTTCTTCTGCATTCATTTAAGGATGATGCTTTCATTAATTCTGAACATTTAATGCAAAATTGGCACTGGAAATCCTTAATTTCTGGAATATTTGCAAATAAAAATCAGCAATAAAAAACTATCACGTCATTGTCTAAACTCCTGTTAAATTTAATATTTCAGCTACAGTTGTGAATATTCTGAAACTTACAATACCAAGTAAAATCATATCAAAATTACAGAAACCTTTTTTTCTCTCTCTCTTTAAAAATGGACACACACACAACACACTACCCTAGGTGACAAACTGCATCAATTGTAATTAAGTAAATTAAATAAATGTACATACTGCTCTCAGAGCACCCTGGCACTTGTCTGCATGCCATTTGGCATTGCACCCTTGGTAGACACCTTTGAATCCAAATTACAGATCACTTTTTACACTTATTGTGCTGCCACATTATGCTGTCCCCAAAATCTGCATCTCAGGCGACTTTTTATCTGAGGAATTACAAGGTCCATCTGCTTACAGTTTTATCACCAAGAAGGTCATCTTTATGAATTTGAAATCAGTTCAATCAGTCCTGAGAGCAATTCTTGGTTAGAAAAACCACAGTTGTTATATGCCATAGTGAACGAACTCTGTATAACCCCTGTACCTTAAGAGTTGAACACTATGTGACCTTGGGGAAACCTTCGATGTTGTATGCCTTACATGTTGGCTCTAGCACAGAAGACTCAACTTGAAGGGAGAGTGTCTGATAGCCAAAAGGGAGAATATACAGTGAAGTACGCTGAACATACTGGGAGTAACCCAGCCCGGATGGGAGGTGTTGTGTGTGCCTGATATGTGAAAAGGGAATCACAATGTAATGAGCACATTAATGCTCACAATGCAATGACACTTACAACCAAGATTCAAAGGCAAGGCTGTACGAGCTGGTCTCATTCTTTATTAAATGCTAAGGGTAACTTTCTAAATCTCAATCTGAAAAATCTGATCAGGAAGTCAGTCCATAGTTCCTCTACTTACCTTTGACCAGACAAGTTGCTGGCAGGTGGCACTAGATATGCAAAATATTTGGGAACAGATCCTACACTGTTGCACAGCAAAGGGAAAGCAAAAGTAGGTTTGATCAGCCAAAACATTAAAACCATCTGTATAATAATTATGTTGGTCTCCCTTAAGCCACAGCTCTGGCAATGTGGCCCTTTGGTTCCACAGCTCATCAATCATATTAACCAGAGACGTCACATTCCCCATGATGGCAAATGGAGTGGAGGGTTTAATGTTCTTCCTCCTGCTTTGACTTTCATTCTGGCTAAGACCCCTCCCATCAACACCAAGACAATAAGTATCAATTTCATTACAATAAAAATAATTATGTGGAAGGCATTTGTAATAGATTTTACAGTTATACAACCATGTTTATGGCACTTTGATTCCATTTATCACACAAACATGGGAGCAAACAGAGACACACCAATAATCCTGTTTAGCTCTGCTTAACTTAGGTGGGACTCTACAGGTCCATACTACAGAACTCACCAACCTTCCTGCAGCTTACCAACACATACTCAGAAGCACAAACCCAGTCTTGTAATTCTGGATGTATACTTGGACTCATCATAAGCATAATATAGCCACTGTGGCATCACCCATCAATTAGTGAGATTGTCCTTGATCTGAGTGACTGGATATGATGACCAAAGCAAGGATTCTGACTGACAAACCGAGCTAGTGTGTTACTCTTGAGGTAGGCCCACCAAACCTATACATTGCGTTACCATCCTTTTTTATTCTTTTGGGGCTGTAATTTACAAGATAAACATTGGGCATGCTATCTTCTTGATGAATGCTCAATCATCCAGGTAAGTAAATCCCCCAAAGTTGATTCTGTTCATCTGGATGTAGCGTTTTCAGTGGGAGCTGACTGCAGGTTTTCCAAATCTTATAAACAGTACATTTGCATAATGACTGAAACTAGCACCACTGAAGGAACAATGGGCTGGGAGGTCAGTTTCTTCATCATAATTATGCAAATTCCCATGACCATTGATCAACAACCACTGATCAAAGACCACTGATCAAAGACCACTGATCAATGGCCATGAGTACCATTCACAGAGAGTTGGGGAATTGCTGCAATCACAGCATTGTAAGATGGTGACAGATATACCCTTAGGCCCCATCCTCGATTCAGAGATGGCCTTTCCCTTTTCGCGTAAATGACCTCCTTGTCTCCTTGGGGAAACCTGCAGTCAGCTGAGACTGAAGAAGTCACTTGGATGAGTGATGAAACGTTTCTCCCACTGAAAACGCTACTTCCAGATGAACAGAATCAACTTTTGGGGATCGTGCATGCTACATCAGCTTTGAAAAAGACCTAAAACTTTGATCGTAAACTCATGGGGAAAATGCTGAACTGTAAATCAAGGGAGTAGAGGGTTATTTTTTCCATAAACTTCCACACAACCTAGCATCTTTTTGCAACCAGTCACCCTCTGCTAACCATAAGAAAGAATGCAGCTCTAAGGAACTTCCAAACCGACTTGCCTCTTCACACCTGGAAGCTATTTCAATCTTTTATAAAGAGTCCGTAAAACAGACACACACACATACACAGGGCTACAAAATGGCTTCTTTTGAGAGTACACATAGGCTTTCTCCCACTTCTCCACTGAAAATAAGTTAATGAACATGTATGCCAGACTTCTGTGTGGTTTTCAGGTGGTTTATCTAACATTGAAATTCACAGTAGCTCAAAACGTGAGAAGGATTTCTAGAGAGCAGAACACAGGAAAAAAATTTTTAAAAAGCAACTCTGACATTTCTCTACACTTTGCAACCCTTCAGACCTGCAGCATCGCTGCCACTCCACCACTGAGAGGACATAACATCAGCAAAAGGCAACAGCAGTTAAAGTGCACTGCTCCAGAATCTCATGTTTGTTTTCTTTAAATCAGGTCAAAGCTTTCTTTTTTGCTTAATGTTTGTGTGTGGGCTCATATGCTAAACTACATATAGTGGGTCCTACAGCAGATAAACCATCCAAAATTCTGAGAATGGCAACATTACAAAAAAGAGTGTTTTCGGTATCTCTCTGACCATGAAATGATCGTGTAAGGAGTGGAGTGCTAGAAAAAGATCACGAGAGATTGAAGAGATTTGTTTTCCACAGTACACCACTGATGTAAACTGCTGAAGTCAGATTGTTTGTTTCTGTTTAATCCTTTAAACCCACTTCAGAACACACGAGTATTGTGTTACGATTCGGGGTTGGCAGTGTACTGTTTTAGGCGTGACTGTGATGTGTTTCCCTGCATTATTTTGAAAGTCTGTTTTATATCAGTGTGTTCTGTTTACGTTTCCCTGTCTCGTCAGTTCTGAGTTGCCCCAACTGTGTTTTCCTCCTGTTGTCCATTTCCCTGATTGCTCCCTCTAGGTATTTAAGCCCTGTGTTTCCGTTTGTCATGTCGATCTTCCCCCCGGTTGTATTTGTTTGGTGTTGGATGTAATTAGATGGCCTATTTTGCTTTGATGAAAGTCTTTGTCAATACTTTCGTTTTTTTGGGATTTTTTTGGAGACCCGTGTTAGTCTTTTTTGTTGGCTCGCCCTCCTCAAGAGCGGTGAGTGTGGGGGCATATTTCCCTTATTTCTATTTTTCCTGTGTTGCACGCCGGTTGCCTAGGCCGGGGTGTAACAATTGTATTCAAGTATTCGGCCAAATGCTGTGTTGCAAACGATCTGTCAACAGGTCAATACAAGCTGCACACTAAAGAGAAGCAGCACACACACTAAAGAGAGCACACACCCACACATACAAAAAAGTTTAAAATGTTGATGTAGTATACAAGACTATCCATATAAAAGCAACCACAGAAATTTGCTGTTATATATAGGAAGATTTCAGTGGAGACAGTGGAGATTATTGTGGACTTCAGGAAGCACACAGCCCCACTCCCCCCCATCATCTCTGTGGACTCATTTCGCTTCCTGGGTACCACCATCACCCAGGACCTGAAGTGGGAGCCCACCATCACCTCCGTCATCAAGAAAGCCCAGCAGAGGATGTACTTCCTGAGGCAGCTGAAGAAATTCAACCTGCCAACACGGACGATGATGCAATTCTACACCACAATCATCGAGTCCATCCTCACCTCCTCCATCACCGTGTGGTACGCTGGAGCCACTATCAGGGACAAACAGAGACTGCAGCGTGTTGTGCGCTCTGCTGAGAAGGTGATTGGCTGTAGACTCCCATCTCTGCAGGACCTGTACACCTCCAGGACACTGCGGCGTGCAGCTCGGATCTCAGCTGACCCTTCTCACCCTGGATACAGTCTGTTTGACCTGCTCCCCTCAGGCAGGAGGCTCCGGTCCATTCGCACCAGAACCTCTCGCCATAAGAACAGTTTCTTCCCCTCTGCTGTTGGACACATGAACAATAACCGTATGACTGTTCCCACCACTAACACATGACCCTATGCTGTGTTCACTGCATCATTCCATGTTTTGGCACTGATCACCACCTGCACTCATGTATATATCTTTCCACGTAGCACTTTTAATTGTTATTCTTACTTTTATTTTTTCATGTCTATTTAAGCGCAATTTATGACAGTATGTTTGCACTGAAGCACCGCTGCAATTTCCTAATGTTGTAAACCTGCTCAACATTTGGCAATAAAACCCTTTCTGATTCTGATTCTGATTCTGATTTCACAGCGTCAGTATAAATACCATACTGACCATTGAATCAGCTTATACATGTGTGTGATATAATAACAAGTGGATACACTTGATTAAGCTCTTGATTAAGCTCTTGACATCCACCAGTTCAGCAATGACCAGTTAGGGTTACATTTACATCACAATTTATATAGCATTTTCAACATTTTGGCATACCCAAATGAACACTTGATTTAAAAGGTAACATCTTTTAGGTTCAAAAAGTGTATTTGTTTAGCATATTGGTGAAATACAGTGTACAACCCAGCCCTGACTCCAACCATAAATGGTTCCGGTGACCTTCTAGGCCTAAATGTTAGATGCTAACTTCTTTGTAGTTGAGCCAATAGTGAGTAGTTTCCATTATCCAAAAAGGTCTTAGACACCATGCATTTACAACATTACTCCAAACATCTATATAATTTGGACTGTGCTCTTTTAGACAGAGATCTTGGATTTTGTTCCTGGGATCTCCTGGAGCCAATCGCCTAGCTTGGGGGTCACTGCATCCAATAACCACTGGGTCCACTTCACCCTCCACATCTTCTGGAGCTCTCCTCTGAGCCCTTGGTACTTCTCCAGTTTCTCGTGTTCCTTCTTCCTGATGTTGCTGTAATTCAATATCGCTACATCTATCACTCTTCCTCTGCTTGTCAACCATTACTATGTCCGGTTGGTTAGCTACCATCATTTTGTCCGTCTGTATCTGGAAGTCTCACAGAATCTTAGCTTGGTCATTCTCCCCTACTCTAGGGGGCGTCTCCCATTTTGACCTTGGTACTTCATAGACCGTACTCAGCACAGATGTTTCTGTATACTATACCGGCCACTTGGTTATGGCATTCTATGTATGCCGTGCCTGCTAGCATCTTGCATCCCACTGTTATGTGCTGGATTGTCTCAGGGGCATCTTTACACAGCCTACACCTGGTGTGACAGACCCCAGCCTCTATGGATATTATGCTTAGAGCTTGTTCCTGTGCTGCCATGATTAGTGCTTCTGTGCTGTCTTTGAGTCCAGCTTCGTCCAGCCACTGGTAGGATTTCTGGATGTCAGTCACTTCCTCTATTTGGTAGTGGTACATGCCATGCTGGGGCATGTCGTTCCATGATGGTTCCTCTTCTTGCTCCTCTTTCTTGGGTTTCTGCTGTCTGAGCACGCGGTCGGTGGTGGCCATCTTTCTGATGTACACGTGGTTGTTCGTTGTCTCATCCTGGACTGTGGTACTAACCCTCACCAGTCCTCAACCTCCTTCCTTCAGCTTAGTGTACAGTCTAAGGGTGATGGATTTGGGGTGAAACCCTCCATACGTGGTGGACCCTGCTCTGGGAGGTTGCTGTGGTCTACTCTTAGATCTACTAGCCACTGAGCAATACTGGAAGATGATATGGGAGAAGGACGCAACACATAACGTCAATGCTCAGCCTTCGTGATGCTGTTCTCATATTGTTCTGCTGCCACTGAGAGTACACCTTGGATTGTTGTGTGGAGAACAGCTTCTCCTGCGTTCTATTTCTATCAAGCAACTGGCCAAGGCTGTGAGTCTTTGCTTGGCAGTTTCCAAGGCCTCAGATGTGGACAGCTTGCTGTACTTCTAGGCACTTTCTTCATTGCACCTTTCTGCAGCTCCAATAGTTGCTACCTTGATCTTGGTGTCTAGTTTCCTTCTCCATAGAGGGTACTGCTCTTTGTGGCTGTTCAACTTGTAGTCTAGCATCTCATTGATCACTGCTGCTGTGGTGTAGATCAGCTAGTAATGGTCGCAGTAGGTATTGTCCGCAGTGCTGCATTCACATCATCTAATAGATCCCCCAGAGGGTACTTTACTTAGTCTTGGTAACCGGCTAGGAGGTTTCAAGCTTCACCAGGATACTATCTTTCAGCACCATTCTTCTCCCATTCAACGATCCTTCTTCCATTACACCTGGAGCCAGCAAATTTCGGGTGGGGTTGATGATAACCTGGGAGCCCATCCCGTAGCATTTATGTTGTACATTGTCAATCTCTACCTGTGAGAGCAGTTCCTTCTTCTGAATGTCAGAAGACTGAGCTACTAGTTGTTTCGCCATCAATCTAGATGCTGGGTATGGAAGATTCCATAGGTCCCTCATCCTATTCATGTAGCATTCTAACAGCGCCCTATTTTTATCACTTGCCATTTTCCACTCATGCCTTCTTGCTCCTGTAGGCCACTTCTCATCAGTGTGTGCTGGCCTCTCAACACCTGACATGGACCTTGTTAATCCAGGCGACATCCGAGTCGATCCACACACACACACACACACACACACACACACACACACACACACACATATATATATACACACACACACACACACACATATATATATATATATATATATATATATATATATATATATATATATATATATATATATATATATATATATATATATATATAATATAAAAAAATTTATTTTTTTATTTTTTATTTATTTATTTTTTATTTAGTTTATCCATCCATTCGCTTCCGCTTATCCTTTTCAGGGTCGCGGGGGGCGCTGGAGCCTATCCCAGCTGTCATAGGGCGAAAGGCGGGGTACAACCTGGACAGGTCGCCAGTCTGTCGCAGGGCTAACGCATAAGGACAGACAACCATTCACACTCACATTCACTCGCACACCTAGTGGCAATTTGAATTATCCAGTTAACCTATCCCCACAAGCTGCATGTCTTTGGACAGTGGGAGGAAGCCGGAGTACCCAGAGAGAACCCACACAACCACGGGGAGAACATGCAAACTCCACACAGAAAGACCCCGGCCTGATGGTGGAATTGAACTCAGGACCTTCTTGCTGTGCGGCAACAGTGCTAACCACCGTGCCACCATGCTTTATTTAGTATTTTTTTATTTAGTTTTTTTAAAGAAAGAAAAATCATAAATGTGAAATAAACATCCACATCAATTCTGTGAACTTGCCATAATGAAAATATATATAGAATAACTGAAATATAAACCTCCATTTTATATTATCCACCGCTCTCGAATTATGCTTGTGTATTTCATATGTTAACTGTTATAAGAAAACAACTTTCCTCCAACTTGTCTGTCCTGGTCTGTAATAATTTATCCAGATGACTATGACTCAACTCTTAAGCGCTCAGATGCTCTTTGTCATTATGCCTTCAGGGTTACAACTAGTGACCCATATTTTATTCACAACAGAACATTGAAAACACATGAAATGTTTAAAATAAGACATTTTACTATTTCATTTTTTGAAAATTAGGTCATTTTGAATTTGTTGGCATCAACACACTGGCAACAGGTCAGGACAGGGTATAAAAACAGCTTCTTAAAAGGGTTTAGGTTCTCAGAAGTAGAAAGGGGAAAAGGTTTATCAATCAGCAAAAAACTGTTTACAAATTGTAAAACAAAATCTAAAGATTATGTCCTTCAACATAACACTGTGAAGACTTTGAATATCTCATCATACACAGTATGTTCTAGATATACGTACTTGGGCTTAAGTTCATTTAAAATTGACTGAGAAAGCATGCAAAGCAATTGCTATAATTATAAAACACTGCGTATGAACTGAAAAGGAAGCCCTTCTGACTTGTTATCGGTGTTCAGTTCAAAAGTAAACCATCTATCTATCCATGCCTCTGTTTTCTTCCACTTATCCAATTTGGCAACAAAGCCTATCCCAGGAAGGATATAGGATAAGGAAGTGAAAGTTCATAAATTTGACTTTAGGAGCTGAACTGTTACCTGAAATACTTTCACCAGTGAAATAACTAGACAATGTGGAGAAGGTGGGAGGAAGCATATGCAGCGAGTGACAAGCAGTGTCAAAATTTCATGTCATGTGTGCCATGTGAAGAACAACCATATGGTGTAGCTGCAAGAGATGTGAAGAGTAAACACTTCTACTATCCTTGTATCATTATAATCATCCTCTGTCAGGATTTGGTAAATGTTGTAAGTTTTTTGTTTGTGCCGTAAATGAATAATAAAAATGTGAAAATAATTTTTTTTGAGTAGTGAGTATACTTCTTGTTGTTTGTTAATAGGCACTTCAATAATAGGCCATCATCAGCATTATTAAAAAAAAACCCCAAAAACCCCCCAATAATGACAAAGTGCCATGCAAAAACCAAATTAACAAAGTCCATGTTAATTGCATAATAGATAATATCTATAGACTCCCCTGACAAGTGACAGATGACTACATTTTGCTTATTAATATAGATTATGAAATGTACTCAGTGACTGCTGATAGCCAATAAGAACATACATTTTATAAAAACATATATGTGATGAGAGTTGAACTCACTGTACACAAAAATGATTTTACCACATATATGACAGAAAACAAACTCTGTTGTTCTAATGTATATCTAGTTAATTAATCAACCTTTAAAGTTTCCAATTTTCACCAAGCTAGCATGCTTTAACCTGCCATTGTTCGCTCTACACTGGAATCATGGTACAGGAGGATGGAACCGTAATAAAATGTTGCAAATTTTTCCATCACAAGATTTCACAAGTAATTTCATTGCCTAAACTTAGTAAAATAGATGTATTTCCTAACCATTCAGTAATACTACTATACAATAAACAGCTCAATATCAATGGAACTCATTGTGTTGTGAGGGGGTGAAAGGACTCATTGCACTACTACCTCTTAAGTTTGCAAATTCTGACATTCCTGAAAAAACTTCCATTTGTGCATAATTTATATATATATATATATATATATATATATATATATATATATATATATACACACACATATACATGTGGAAAATAAGTATTTGGTCAATAACAAAAATACAACTCAATACTTTGTAACATAACCTTTGTTGGCAATAACAGAGGTCAAACGTTTACTATAGGTCTTTACCAGGTTTGCACACACAGTAGCTGGTATTTTGGCCCATTCCTCCATGTAGATCTTCTCGAGAGCAGTGATGTTTTGGGGCTGTCGCCGAGCAACACGGACTTTCAACTCCCGCCACAGATTTTCTATGGGGTTGAGGTCTGGAGACTGGCTAGGCCACTCCAGGACTTTCAAATGCTTCTTACGGAGCCACTCCTTTGTTGCCCGGGCGGTGTGTTTTGGATCATTGTCATGTTGGAAGACCCAGCCTCGTTTCATCTTCAAAGTTCTCGCTGATGGAAGGAGGTTTTGGCTCAAAATCTCACGATACATGGCCCCATTCATTCTGTCCTTAACACTGATCAGTTGTCCTGTCCCCTTGGCAGAAAAACAGCCCCATAGCATGATGTTTCCACCCCCATGCTTCACAGTAGGTATGGTGTTCTTGGGATGCAACTCAGTATTCTTCTTCCTCCAAACACGACGAGTTGAGTTTATACCAAAAAGTTATACTTTGGTTTCATCTGACCACATGACATTTTCCCAATCCTCTGCTGTATCATCCATGTGCTCTCTGGCAAACTTCAGATGGGCCTGGACATGCACTGGCTTCAGCAGCGGAACACGTCTGGCACTGCGGGATTTGATTCCCTGCCGTTGTAGTGTGTTACTGATGGTGACCTTTGTTACTTTGGTCCCAGCTCTCTGCAGGTCATTCACCAGGTCCCCCAGTGTGGTTCTGGGATCTTTGTTCACCGTTCTCATGATCATTTTGACCCCACAGGATGAGATCTTCCGTGGAGCCCCAGATCGAGGGAGATTATCAGTGGTCTTGTATGTCTTCCATTTTCTGATGATTGCTCCCACAGTTGATTTTTTCACACCAAGCTGCTTGCCTATTGTAGATTCACTCTTCCCAGTCTGGTGCAGGTCTACAATACTTTTCCTGGTGTCCTTCGAAAGCTCTTTGGTCTTGGCCATGGCGGAGTTTGGAGTCTGACTGTTTGAGGCTGTGGACAGGTGTCTTTTATACAGATGATGAGTTCAAACAGGTGCCATTCATACAGGTAACGAGTGGGGGACAGAAAAGCTTCTTACAGAAGACGTTACAGGTCTGTGAGAGCCAGAGATTTTCCTTGTTTGAGGTGACCAAATACTTATTTTCCACCCTGATTTACGAATAAATTCTTTACAAATCCTACCATGTGGATTCATGGATTTTTTTTTCACATTCTGTCTCTCACAGTTGAAGTGTACCTCTGGTGCAAATTACTGACCTCTGCCATCATTTTAAGTGGGGGAACTTGCACAATCGGTGGCTGACTAAATACTTTTTTGCCCCACTGTAAAAAACTTGCTGCCTTAACCTGACAGTGGAGCTGCATATCGCCATGTCTTCCTTTTCATGTTGTTTCTTATTTAATCATATCACTGTCATTTGCTCTGTTCTGTGGGATCTTGCCGCTGCTCCTCCCACCTCCAGCTTTCCATGCATGCACATGAAAGGGCTGGAAGCTCCCAGAAGAGAGCCATGCTGCCAATTATAGTTTTGACTTTTAATATCAATATGCTGATAGATATTTTAATTAGTTTTTTGTTAAAATATTTTATATACACAATTCCTCTCTTGGAAAAAGTACTTTGAGAAACGTATAAATGAAGAGAGAGAGAGAGAGAGAGAGAGAGAGAGAGAGAGAGAGAGAGGTGTGGAGGAGGGGTAAGAAGGACATGATGGAAGCTATGAAGATGATGAAGAGACCTTCTATTTTAGCCTAATTTAGCAAATGTGAATGTTTTTGTGTTGTTAAGCACACTTTTTATTTAGTGTTTTCATAAAAGCCTTTAAAAAAGCCTTAAAAAATAAAAGCTTTATACATTTACTACTACTATGGCTTAAAAATCATTCGCTATCATCTTAGCTATCGCCTGATCAGGACTCAGCTGTTTGGCTGGGGTCATTTGTTTTGGAAGAAATGTTCTTGTTTTGGTATACCTGCAGTTTCCTTTAAGTCAGTGGATGCTGACATACTTGGATCAAAACAGGACACTTCTCCAGCATCAGTGGGTGTAAGGGAGAGGGTAAGCTGTCCTCCGTGTCTGTGCAGGTTTTTTGTTGACCTTGCTCTAATGGATATTTTCATTGCCTCCAATATCACTGAAATCCAGCCAAATTTGCCTCCTTTTCTCTCTGTCGCTTTGTGCTGGACTGTACAACTACGCTTGCTGTCTTTGGAGTATATATAGCGTGCTCATCGTCCCTGCCTGCATGAACAGCAGCAGCTGAAGATTCTGCTCTCCCAACGGAAATCACTCTTCTCGTTCTCTACAAAGAATCTGCTCTTCGAACCGACTCGTTTGTGAACAACACATCGCTCCACTGTGGTGGCCCACAAAGAAAGCAGCTGACAGTCGATCGACAGTACCTCTCTTGCTGTGTATATCAGATGGTTTAAGTGTCAGATCATTTTAGTTTTAAAGCACCTAATTGCAATTATTATTTTATAACATGTATACAATGTCACTGTGTTTGTGTGAAGCACTCGTGTCCCCCAAAACAACACACACACATAGTGCCTCTCACAGACACAGTCAGACTTTATATAATGTCTTATTCCACAATGTTTGTGTGAAGCACTCCTTGTATCCCCTAGTACAACACACACACACACAACTCATTTTGTATTCCTCACAGAGGACTGGCAGATGATTCCTCATTCAGCCAGTGCTCAGGCTGCATGAACAGACAAGCACAGCTGTCAACACAGCATGAGGACACAGAGAGAGAAATCAAAAGATCTTGAATCAAACAAATATGCTCCTGTGTTTGACCTGAGGGTGGCGCCACAGGGTACATGGAGTCATACATGCCAATCTGCATCTCAGATTTTTATATTTACATGTGAAATTACTGAAAAACATTCTCACCAAAAAGTTTATGAGGTCATTCAAACCAATTTCCTAGCTCATCGTCTTGGAATCATGAATCCAAATTTTAAAAAACTTCATTCAAATCTGTTGATTTTCTCCAAGCCCTTTTTCTTCAGTGGACGTGCAAAGTCTGGTAATCATCTCTGTCTGCTGGATTCAAACTGTTGTCATACCATTTCAGTATAAAATATATTGCTGCATATTAAAACTGTAACAGGTACTGTACTGTGTGGGATTCAGTATTATATGGATGGTAAAACACTGCTTCCATCCTCCTTCCTTACTAGGATTTTGTCATACTCTCTTTTAGTGTGTCTGTGTGATGGAGAAAGAGTGAAAGGCATCAAATGAAGACATAGCTGAATTCTGGGGTGAAGTATTCCACATGACTGCACTGTGCTATAATCTATTCAAGACATGCACTGCTGAAGCTGCTGAAGGTGTGCTCTGTGAACTGCACATATGGTCCAGATGGACACTGGGTGCGCACACACACGCACACACACACACACACACACACACACACACACACACACACACACACACACACACACACACACACACACACACACACACACACACACACACACTTCCATGCTGGCATCAATCTGATCATCTCCATGATTTCTTCTTTCTAGTTCAGGGCTCTTGACCTTCACAATACTTTAAAATCACTATTTATACAGGGAGTGCAGAATTATTAGGCAAGTTGTATTTTTGAGGAATAATTTTATTACTGAACAACAACAACCATGTTCTCAATGAACCCAAAATACTCATTAATATCAAAGCTGAATGCTTTTGGAAGTAGTTTTTAGTTTGTTTTTAGTTTTAGCTAATTTAGGGGGATATCTGTGTGTGCAAGTGACTGTTACTGTGCATAATTATTAGGCAACTTAACAAAAAACAAATATATACCCATTTCAATTATTTATTTTTTACCAGTGAAACCAATATAACATCTCCACATTCACAAATATACATTTCTGACATTCAAAAACAAAACAAAAACAAATCAGCGACCAATATAGCCAGCTTTCTTTGCAAGGACACTCAAAAGCCTGTCATCCATGGATTCTGTCAGTGTTTTGATCTGTTCACCATCAACATTGCGTGCAGCCAATACGTTCTCACTCCCAACTCGTCAAACGTGTGACGCATGGTCAGGCTCCCTCTGCTGCACTTATGGACGCGCAGGGTACCCCTCTCGCGTCGGGAATTGACGTGAAGGGTCCTCCGATTGAAGAGATTGCTGCGGAAGTGCCCGTTGTCGGTATATTTAGACATTTTCCAAATCACATTGTAGTGACGTATACAGAACACAATAAATTATATAATGTAAACAACTACCTGAAAAACAGGTAGAACAATACTTTTGTATCGTTTATTGCATTTACGGAGGGAGTGATGTATGCTGGGTAATGGCACAGCTAGCTACTGGGTGACTTTATTCACCTGCTTCGGCTGTTATCAGTCCATACAATGGGCGTTATTAGCACAAATCAGTCCCATAGATATGGGCCATCTCCTGCTAGATTGTTCAGAAGGTTGTTCTCATCCATCCAGATGGAGGATCACTAACAGGAGCGTGGGAAGACTCCAGAATCCACTCTGGCTGGAATCCGGTGGATATGCAGTGTGTACAGGTAAGACCATTTAAACGGACAGCATTTATAGAATGACTATTAAAAGTCAGCGAGTGTCAGTAATGTTAATGTGGTTATCTTAGTAATACACAGAGTGCTAATATAACAGCTTTAAGATGCATTTGTAGATATTATTACGTGTTTTACCGTCTTTATGGTGCTAGCTTAAAGTTACGGTGTAAACGTTAGCTTATATTGGAGTAAAGCTGTTACTGGTTAAACGATGTTAGCACAGAAATATTAGCTTCTGTCATGACTGATGAAGTTACTAGTTAATAAAGTTTCCAGTAAAGTGTTTAATCGCAGCCACAGATTGACAGCAAATATCTCGATTAGCTTCAGTGCATCTATAATAAATATGTGCAAGTTTCAGTGCTTCGTTTAAACTGTATGATACTTATACTGACCCAGGGTCAGTGTAAAATACAATCCTAGCTGTGTGAACAAAGCCTGGCTCCTTTAATCCTGCATGACAAACCTCAGGATGCAGGTTATTATTACTCTTTCCTGCTGGCACACCTGTCACACCTGAGAGTCAGCTAGAAACTTACAGTGACGTGGACATCATGCAAAGACTGCCAGACTCTGTAATACTGCAAATGATCAGTGACTCAGGTTATCACTAAACTTTAAATAGTACCTCTGTGTCTCTGTGTGCTGAACATTTAGGATTGAGTCAGGCTGCATTGACTGTGGGACTTTAATGTGTTAAAAGCAGGTTGAAGACGGCTCAGAAACATTTGAAGATTCAAATTTAGCATTATGGCTGCTGGTGGTTTGTAAAGCCTCTACTCAGCTGTATTTTTGTTACTAATTTATGTTTGTTGTTGTTTAACACAGATTTCAGAAGAGCAAATATGCTTAATAGTTTAACTAGATTTCATTTGTCAGTGTGGGACTGCTGAGTCACCTGAAGAACTCATTTCATTCATTCTCCACATGATGTTCATATACAGAAATGTTTCACAGGAACTGATTTCTCCCAAAGGGTGAACTAGTGTGTTTCCATAGATTTCCTCTGTATGAATGTACTTTTAAATGAAGGCAAGTGTTTGTCCTTTTTTGTTCCTCAGGTACAGTACGTGATATCAAGGGCAGGCGGTCAACACTGGGGGAAGACAAGAAGCAGACGTACTTCCAAGAGGGAGCTGCAGTGAGGTCAGAGGTCAGAATCTGAAACAGCTCAGGTTTATATTTTAGAGGTTATAAAAAATCAAAATGTATTTATAAAGAAACCTTTAAATAATAGTCATAATTATGATTATTATAAGAAATATCAAACATTTAAGTGTTAGCCCTGCGATAAACTGGCAGCCTGTCTTTGTCCTGTATCAGCTGGGATAGGCTTCATCCTCCCGCAACCCTGAATTGGATACATTGTACTCCAATTATGTAATCTGATCATTTACAAACTCAAGGTATCTAATCAAAATGTAAGTAATAATTATAAAATGGGAAAGCAGAAATAAGTGTGACATGAATGTAAATGTGTTAGCTGACATAGAGGACAGCTACATGTAGTCTGAAAAACCTTTGTTGTCAAGTTTGCAGGTATATCAGCATGAGACATTCTTACATAGAAGAGACTGTAAAAGTCTGACTCAGTGAAGCATTATTGGTCCCGTCTGTTTGGATAAATATAGTAAGTTGATGTACGTCCATTTATTGACACATTTTCTTAAGTGCTTATCCAGTTCAGGATCACAGTGGAGCTGCAGCTGGATATGTTCAGTAAATAAACCTTACAAAAGTTAACAATAAACCTGCATCCATGTACGTTGTTGTCCACAGGATGAGAAAATCAAACTGGAAGACTGTGTAACATGTTAATAAATGTTTGTGTGTTTATGCCTGTGTCTTTCACAGGAGGCGCTGGAAGGTTTCCCTAATAGTTCCTGGTGAATCAAAGCAGAACCATAAAGGTTGCTGGACTGCATGATGGCCTTACCCCTGAGCAGTCATCCTGTTAAAGGAGGAACCAGTTAGAAGCTGTTTTCAAAGTAGCTGAGCAGATTTCATCTCACGTAAGCAATTAACTGTTTGTTCATCTGTTCTGCCACTTAAAGAGCATTTAAGGACGTCTTTTGAGTGTCCAGTTGAATTAATTCTACTGGCTCTCATGGTCATTTGTTATTATAGACATATTTTTCATGTTCATCCAGCTATTTAGTAAATTCTATCTATTTAGTAATATCCGTCAGCTATAAAATGTAATATAAATATAAAAATATCTAAATATCTCCTGTCCTTTATGTTTTAATGATGTAAG
Source organism: Diplotaxodon limnothrissa (assembly GCF_057381915.1). NCBI lineage: Eukaryota > Metazoa > Chordata > Actinopteri > Cichliformes > Cichlidae > Diplotaxodon > Diplotaxodon limnothrissa. The sequence continues at coordinate 17,512,779 of NC_140597.1, forward strand.
TCTGTTATCATATTCCAAAGATGCCGCCATAGCTCTCTGCAGCTGTAACACTTTCACACTTTGCAAATCATTCCATGTTTTTGATAGTTATGAAGACAGAATATGTTTCTAAGGTCATGCTAGGCGGTTGCTATGGTGGTTGGTGTGGACTTGGGTGGACCGCGTCCGATTCCTGTTATTAGCTGTCCGCCGTAGGGAGGCTGCGTTCCATTTACAAGTAGTGACCGTCTGCCGCAACTCGAACTCAAACCCTGCTTTGTTCTTTAATTATAGGCCTTTTATAGAATAGAATAGAATTCAACTTTATTGTCATTGCACATGCACAGGTACAGGGCAACGAAATGCAGTTTGCATCCATCCAGAAGTGCTTTAGTGATATAGATATATTACAATATATATTAGCAATAATATAGATATGTGAGTATATTACAGAAATGGGTCTATTATGGTATGTTATAATGTACACGGTATGAAGTATGTTGTGAATATTCTATAACTATAAGTATGTACAGGCTGTAGTGAGTACAAGCTATGTACAGGATATGAACAGGATATAAATATGAAAAACTATACAGAATATGAAATAAATAACTTTACAGAATCTGGGATATACAGCTATACAGAAATGGGAACTATGCAAGTTGTAAACAGTTGTAGGATTAAAGATTATCGAATGTACAGAATGATTATTTACACAGAGCTATACAGTAGTGCAGTTAAGATAAGTGAGATATAATTCCTACAGAGGCTATATAAAGTGCTAGTGGTTGTGAGTGGTGGTTCAGTCCATGTTATTATTGTGATTGAGGGTACAGTTGTCCATTGTGGGTGTGTGTATGTTCAGTCCATGAGTTTAACGTGGGTCAGATGTCAGGAGGCAGAGTTCAGGAGTCTGACAGCTGTGGGGAAGAAGCTGTTCCGGTACCTGGTGGTCTTAGTCCGGAGGCTCCTGTGGCGCCTCCCAGAGGGCAGGAGGGTGAAGAGTCCATGTGATGGGTGACTGGGGTCTTTGATGATTTTCCCAGCCCTTTTCAGACACCGCTTCCTGTAGATGTCTTTTATGGCAGGAAGTGGTGCTCCGGCGATGCGCTGGGCAGTTTTCACGACCCTCTGCAACGCCTTCCGGTCCGAGGCAGAGCAGTTCCCGTACCAGACTGTTATACAGTTGGTCAGGATGCTCTCGATGGTGCAGCGATAGAAGTTCACCAGGATGTCTGAGGACAGGTGGTTCTTCCTCAGAGTCCTCAAGAAGAAGAGGCGCTGGTGAGCCTTCTTGACCAGCTTGGAGCAGTTGGTCGTCCAGGTGAGATCCTCGGAGATGTGGACTCCCAGGAACTTGAAGCTGCTCACACGCTCCACAGCCGTCCCCTTAATGTGGATGGGTGGATGTGGGTCAGCATTCCTCCTGTAGTCCACGATGAGCTCCTTGGTCTTCTCGGTGTTAAGCAGCAGGTTGTTTCTGTCGCACCACTCAGCCAGACGATCCACCTCCTCCCTGTAGGCGGCCTCATCGTTGTCACTGATGAGGCCAATCACCGTGGTGTCATCTGCAAACTTAATGATGGTGTTGGAACCATCAGCAGGTCTGCAGTCGTGGGTGAAGAGGGAGTAGAGGAAAGGGCTCATCACACAGCCTTGTGGTACACCGGTGTTCATTGTGATGGTAGATGAGCAGCGGTTATCCAGCCGGACATGTTGGGGGCGGTTGGTCAGGAAGTCCAGTAACCATTTGCAGATGAGGGAACTGATACCCAGGTCTGTCAGTTTCCTGATGAGTTGTGAGGGGTGGATTGTATTGAATGCTGAACTGAAGTCTATAAACAGCATTCTGGCGTAGGTGTTGTTGTTGTCCAGGTGTGAGAGGACAGAGTGCATTGCGATGGAGACTGCATCCTCTGTGCTCCTGTTCCGGCGGTATGCGAATTGGTGGGGGTCCAGGGTGGGGGGGAGACAGGATTTGAAGTGTGCTAGGACCAGTCGCTCTAAGCACTTAGTGATGATGGGGGTGAGTGCTACTGGGCGGTAATCATTGAGGCAAGATGGGTTGGAGTTTTTGGGTATCGGGACGATGGAGGTGGATTTGAAGCAGGCCGGTACCACAGCGTGGGCCAAGGACAGATTGAATATGTCTGTGAGCACTCCTGCAAGCTCCCCAGAACACGCTCTGAGAACACGCCCGGGGATGCCATCAGGGCCTGCAGCCTTGTGGACATTGATCCTGCTCAGCACCGCTCCTACATCGGTGGGGGAGAGAGTCATAGGTTGGTGGTCTGGCGTCATGTCTGCTTTGGTTGTGGTTGTGGGGTTCCCTCGCTCAAAACGAGCATAAAAGTTGTTGAGCTCGTTGAGGAAGGAGACATCAGAGGATGCGGGGGAGGGTTTGGTGGTCCTGTAGTCTGTGATGGTCTGGAGTCCTTGCCACATGCGTCGGGGTTTGGAGTTGGAGAAGTGTTCTTCTACCTTCTTTTTGTAATGGTGTTTGGCTTTTTTGATGCCCTTCTTTAGATTAGCCCTGGCTGTACTGTAGGCGTGTGCATCTCCTGACCTAAAGGCAGTGTTGCGGGCCTTCAGGAGGAGACGAACATCCCGGTTCATCCAAGGCTTCTGGTTGGGGTACATGGTGATCCGTTTCTGGGTGGTGACACTGTCTGTGGTTTTGGAGATGTAATCCAGTACAGATGAGGCGTACTGGTCCAGGTCTGTGTGGGTGAACATATTCCAGTCTGTGTTTTTAAATCTGTCCTGGAGCACTGCGTCTGTCCCCTCTGGCCACACTTTAATTGTCCTCACAGCAGGTTTCACACGTTGGATGAGTGGTGAATACCGAGGTGTGAGGAACAGGGAGAGATGGTCCGATTGTCCAATGTGGGGGAGGGGTGTGGCTTTGTAGGCTCCAGCCAGGAGCCAGAGGAGACAAGACTTTAGACCATGTGTATTCCAACACATGGTCTAAAGTCTTGTCTCCTCTGGTGTGGCAGGAGACATGTTGGTGGAATCTGGGGAGGACTGTCTTTAAGTTGGTGTGGTTGAAGTCGCCAGCCTCAATAAAAGCAGCCTCGGGGTGTTTATTCTGGTGTTTGTTAATGGCTGCAGAAAGTTCTTTCATGGCCAACCTAGCATTAGCGTCGGGGGGTATATACACGGCAGTGAGTATGATCGAAGTGAATTCTCTGGGGAGATAATAAGGTCTGCATTTGACCATTAAAAACTCCGCATTAGGTGAGCAGTGACTCTCAGTAGTAGTGGAGTTCATGCACCAAGCATTGTTAATATAAATGCACAAACCTCCACCTCTGGTCTTGCCGGAGTCATCTGCTAGCCTGTCGGCTCGGTGTGTGTGGCGTCCTGCTAACTCGATAGCATTGTCCGGGCAGCTGTTGTTCAGCCATGTTTCGGTGAAAAACATGACATTTGAGTCCATAATCCATCTGTTGTTAGTGATGGAGAGCCGTATCTCATCCATTTTGTTTGCCAGAGAACGGACATTGGCGAGAAAAATACTGGGTAAAGGCAGCCGGTGTGGTGTTAGCTTTAGCTTAGCCCGTAGCCCTCCGCGCCTACCTCGCCTTTGTTTACGATCTCGGCGCCGTCTGCGTGCACTTCCGCCCAGCCGGGGAGAGTGGGCAGCCTCCGGTGTTCTGGAGATCTCTGGGATGAGTCGGAGATCGGCGATAAAACTGTTGGAGTTGTGAGTCCAGATGTCCAGAAGCTCTTGTCTGCTGTAGGTCAGCAACGCACAGCAATTCTGGACGAATAATCCGGTTAAAAGTAGATAAAAAACCGCTAAATAGCAGATTCTGGAGAGACACTGAGCCTCGCGTTGTTCACACGCCGCCATCTTTCATGACACGCACACACACACATAAAGCACTTTGCCTCACCATGAGAATGCAAGTTTACCTAACCTAACCTTAAAGTATCTGATATAGGATAGAAAAATGAAGCAACCAGAGATTTAATGATGAAGACTCTGGGTTCTGTAGTTCACGTTTTACAGTCCTTAATGACTCTTTGCATATGATTTATTGAAGAGGGGTTTAGAATGCACTTTACATTTAGACTGTTGCTGTTTAATTTTTTACATTGTTGCCGTGTTATGTCATGAATAAGGTTCACCTGCTGGGGGTTTGATGGATCAGCTGGACAATACAGTCAAAGTCAGACTTCATTCATCATATGCAAGAATCCTAGTTGGATTTTTGTTGTCACTCATGTTTTTGAACCAAATATTGAAAACAATTCTGACAGACTGGATACCTAGTCAGGGTGTACATTACCTTGTACTCAAGCATCCCAGGACAGAGCCCTGCCCCACCATGAGCCTGGGTGGATACGTGGTTATTAATATAAAATGACCAATACTGTATATGAATATTTCATGAAAATTGAATTATAATACAAATTAGTAATAAGGGTTTCTCTGCGCCCTTATCTACCCCATACTCAAAGAGCTGCGGGTAGAGAGGGTGACAGGAGAGGATGGCACTGAAGAGAAGATGCTCGGTTTCTGGAGTCTCCTGGTCCTGTCAGTATTAGTAGGATGCATCTGCTGTGTCTTCTCGTAGATGCTCACCTACCTTGACTCGTTCCAGCCTGGTATGGATTTCCCAACACTGCGGACAGTGGCCCACGTCAGAGACGTTTAATATTGATTACATATTTCTGAATTGCTAACCCTAACCCTAGCTCAACAGACCACAATGCCCTGGACTGTCAGTATTATTACATGCTGTGAACATAAGTAGCTTTGATCACAGTTTATGTTGTAAAAGAGAAGGAATATTGAAAAAAAGATCAACATTGTGATATTATTTCTTCCAAACTGACCAGAAACATGCTTGTCAGACTCTCACAGCAAAGGATCAGACTCACTGTGCATGACGGCTCAGGCCAATGATGTTTGTTAGATTGTCAGTTGTTTAGTGCTTCTGTACAGTTAGGGTCACCGTCTCTATTTCAGAATAATTAATATGCGGAAAACACTAAAAGTTGATTGTCTTCCAATATTCTAGCATAATTAAAAAACTTTGACTTTGTAAGTACATATTATTAGTCCTAATGCCAGTATGATTCTTCATAACTCCTGCTTTGAAATACTGAACTTTAAAATTGACCTGATGAAAGATCATTTACAGTGGCACTCTGTCAGGATCATTCTGACTGTAAGATCACTGTATTAATCTGAATCCTTCTGAAATGTGCTGTGAATGAATGCTGATGCAACTCACTGTGGGAAAGCTGTTAATAAAATGAATCTGTGACACATGCAACACATTCACAGAGGAAGAGGACACAAAGGGAGGACACGCAGAGGCTGTGTTGAAGTCAGAAATCCAAATCTTTATTAAAAAACAGGCGGCAGTTACAAACAGGAAGACAAGCAGTCCATCAAACAGTCTACAGGGTCAAACATACAGAGAATTCAAACAGCAGTAAAAAATAACTGGACACTGAAAAACATAAAGCAATGTGTGACGCAATAAAAGGAAGCAGCACAGTATATTCACTGAATTATCATCAATTACAAAAGAGAAAAACGACGATTTCTAAGGATTATTTTCTTAAATGCAGTTAGAGTGTGGCTGGTAAAGATGGAAACATACAGAATGTAAACTGTGTGAGTTTGTGAACTTTGTTAGTAACAAATGAGGTAAAACAAACACAACCAAAACAGACAAAACACAGAACGAGGCTCTCAGTATTCATTAATAATTAGAAAGAAACATTCTGGTCGTGGATTTTTACAGTCTTAGTTCCGCTCGCTGTCATCATTATAATCATCATGATCAATGGCGAGGTCCTGAGGTGGGTGGGGCTGTCTCTGGTGATGTCACCATGAAGGAACAGCATCTGGCACGTGTTGGTGAAACATCTCAGTACACTGGTGTAGTTTCCTCTCCAGCTGTTTGACATGTGACACTTGAACATTAAGGGGAAGAAGAAGAAACAGTGTTAGGTCAGGTGACCACATGGTTTCTAAAGTAACTGACAGGAAGTAACCAGGCCGTTAGAAATGGATGGCATGTGTTTAGAGTTACTGGAGTTGGGTAACTCTACTTACCAAAAGCAGAAGCACACAGATGAAGGATCAGATGCTGAATGTTGCAGGAACATGCTCATGTGTGGTGGTCATTCAGTGCTGCTCCGGCAGGTTAGACAGTCCAAGACTGATATGCTGCCCATCTGAGAGTTTGAAAACATACATGAAAAGATTTATTTTGTATTACAGTCAAAGTTGGATGTTCATTTTTGTCCTTTAAAAATGTTTGTGTATTTGAAAGCACTAACATTTAAGGATGACTTGGATTGTCTCCTTTAAAGGGGAGACAAGTGTATCCACTGATCCACGTCACTTTACCTGGATGATGACTCCTCTCCCCCTCACTCAGAAACACTCCTAATATAACCAAGCAAATAAATAATATTGAAGATTTACTTACATCATTACAAAAGCATCAAAAATATCTCCCTTTGATTCTATTTCTCCATTCCTGCTGAACATCAGGCAACAAATATCTCAATAAATCACAGTAAAATGTAAAGCACATGTTTTCTCTGCTTTGTCTAACCTCTGCAGAGCCTCTGTCAAGAAAAACATATCTGTAAGCATAAAACAAATATACATTTTATAACACGTCACTGGACAAACCTCGGTCAGTTGATTTCCTCTGTGCAGTGCAGACGAACATCAGTCAGCAAGTGACTCTGCTGGTTCTTCTGAGGAAACACCACCGTCTCTCCACACCGTCACCATCTGTGAGCACAAACTGCCGCGCTGCTCTGCCAGCATGTAGGAATCACATATCACACACAGGGGTGAAGAAACATTAGAGCTCAACTTTGGATACTTTAGATCTAAACAGATCAAAGCAGCTCTTAGCTTCAACAATCAGTGAGCAGACAAACAATGATACCAAACTGATTCTGTATGAATACAATATGGTATTTTCAATACAGGTGTCAAATTAATTTATTAAAACTAATACAGATATATGTACTTTTTTTTGATAAATTAGTTTGCTAAATTATAAGAATATATATATATATTTTTTCATTTAACAATTGCAACTGAAAGAAATTAAATATTGAACAAAAATATATTGTCACATTCTGAGCATGCTCAGCACGCTGACAGACTTGAAGTTGCTACAGATTTTAAGAAGTGATAATTATAGGGAAGAAACTTCTCTTTTTCATCTGTTTAATTAAACATTTGATGCCTCAGCTGTCTCAGTCTATAGCGTTCTGCAACTACAACTAACCTGAGGCTTGGATTTGGCTGCAGGTGCCCTTGTACATCCTTCTCAGCAGCACACATGTGGGTACCATTTAATCACACTTCTTCCTGAGCTTTGCTTCATCACAAGACCAAAGGTGGCATCCCGTGTCACAGTCTTATCATCATCCAGAAGAAACATTTGAAGAAACATCATGGAGAAGAAACATTTACGCGCCTCCTGGAGGCGGAGGGGAAGTGAGGAGGTAAGTGACGGAAGTGACGGACAAGGTAAGCGACTCATGTTGTAACTGACGTCAGACGCCGGAGATTTTGGCGGAAAATTAAAGCAAAAGGTAGTTTAGATCTGAACAAATTCATTTAAGCTTCAGTATTACCAAATACACTTATCAATTGTCTTATAACTAACACTATTTGTCTAAATGATCTCCAACACCCTGGAGAACAACGAGGAGAGTTTAGAGACTCTCCAAGATTATATTGATCAGTGCTTTCAGGATCTCGTGATGAAGAAGACCCAGTGTGCAGCTCCCCCGGCCAAACCTGAGACGCCGTCGTCGAAAAGACAACGCCCGGCAGATTCCCCCGGCTCAACATCGCCAGCCGGCAAAGATATTGCCGACATACTGGAGTCAATCGACAAGCGATTGTCCAGTTTCGACGCAAGGCTGTCCTTGGTGGAGATTCTTCACCGAGAATTTAAATGCTTGCGAGAATCCCTGGAGTACAGCCAGCAGCAGGTGGAAACGCTTGCTGCTGAAAATGCCACGCTAAGGGAGTCGGTGAAATGTCTCACAGATAATGTTACCCAGCTCAATAGAGAAAATAAAAAAATAAAAGAAACAGTTATCAATCTACAAGCTCGTAGCATGCGTGATAATCTGGTATTTTCTGGTATTCCAGAAGCCGCTGGAGAGGACGCGGAGACCACGGTAAAAAGCTTCATCAAAACCCACCTGAAGCTGCCGGAGGACACTGTGAAGAACATCGTCTTCGATCGGGTACATCGCCTCGGCCCCATTCGGGCTACGGCCGGGAGACCACGTCCTATCGTGGCCAAATTCGGCCACTTCAAACAAAAGCAACATGTGAAAAGCCGCGGCAGGGAATTAAAAGGAACGGACTTCAGCGTGAACGACCAGTTCCCCAAAGAGATCTTGGAACGACGCAGGGTCCTCTTCCCAATCCGACGCGGCTTCATCCAGAAGGGCTCCCGCGCTGTCATCGCTGTGGACCGGCTGTACATGGACGGACAGCTCCACTGCAACCCCAACATCACTCCGTGGCTGTATTAACCTCACACCAGATAAGAATCAGCTGCACCCTTTCCTTATCCAGTCACACTAACTTGCATTAACATCTGTTTAACTTACCAGTATCAAATCACATCTTAAAGTGTGATTTCATAGCAGAATTAACACCGTCACTCTCCGTCAGTGATTTAATTGGAATGTTTACGTTTTGTTCTGTTTTTTTTCTTCTCGTTTTTTTTTTTCCCCCTCTCTTTTCCCCCTCTTGGTTTTATGCTGCTCACCCCTGTCCTTGGTTTCTTTCTTTATTCCTTTCACTGCCTCGATCACCTGCTTCGACACTCATCCGCAAACATCCTTTATTTCGACACATACGCACCATGCGCTCAACGGCAGCACATTTTACTTCAGTCAGACAGCGCACACAGTCGTTTAGGATACACACACTTAAGCCAAGCCTACTCGTATTAGTAACTATGCATACACAAAGTCAGACTCAGGGAGCATCTCGCCACACATTTTTTCTCTCTCTCCTTCTCTTTATTTATGAACAAGTGACGTATTCTCTCCACCTGTCTAAGCGACGCACACAGCATACATCCCTAGTTATACACAAACATCTATGGGTACACTGAGGTTCATTACATGGAATATAAATGGAGCTGGCTCCAGAGTAAAGAGGTTAAAAATATTTAACCAACTCAAAAAACTACAGGCAGATGTTGTCCTTTTACAAGAGACCCACAGACCTCTTAGAGGTTCGAATGAACTTAAAACACCTGAGTTTCCTAATGTGTTCTCAGCTTGTTATAATTCTAGACAAAGGGGAGTAGCAATTTTAATACATAAAAATATTAATTTCACAGTACTCGATACAGTTATAGATCCAGAGGGCAGATTCTTAATCATTAAAATATCTATACTTGATAAAAAGCTATGTATTGCAAGTGTATATGGTCCAAATGTTGATGATCCCTCATTCTTTCACGGTTTTTTCAGTGCACTCTCTGAACACTTAGATGGCACACTTGTTCTTGGAGGCGACCTCAACCTTGGACTAAATGAAGACATGGATAGGCTCAATACAGCGGGAACTCAGCGTAATTGGCAGTCCATAAATATAATCAAACAGTATATGAGCGACTTTGGTCTTTGCGATGCATGGCGCTCCCTTCACCCCACCAGTAAGGAATATACTTTTTTCTCACATGTCCATCACTCCTACTCTCGTCTGGATTATTTTTTGGTCAGCAGCTCACTACTGGGTGACATTTCAGACACTGAGATTGATCCTATAGCTGTCAGCGATCATGGTCCTGTATCTTTAACACTAATGCACAAGAATAATACTACGCCAAGAAAAAACTGGAGATTTAATATATCACTACTTAAAGATGAAGACTTTATTAAATATTTTAAAAAAGAGTGGACTTCATATTTGGACTATAATGACACTCCCGAAACATCAGCTTCTGTTCTATGGGAAGCAGGGAAAGCTGTGATGAGAGGTAAAATAATTTCTTTCTCATCACATAAAAAGAAAAAAGAAAACAAAAATATTCAGGAATTAGAAAAAAACATCAAATCACTAGAAGAAGCCTACGCGTCCCACCAAGATCAGGAAACATTGAACAAAATACGCAAAACAAAACTAGAATTAAATGAGATAATTGATAAAAAAACAAAATTCTTAGTACAAAGACTACGCCTACAAAATTATGAACATGGTAATAAATCCGGTCAATTTCTAGCAAACCAGCTAAAAATAAATAAAGAAAAAACAACTATATGTGCTGTTCAAGATTCATCTGGGAACACAATATATGATCCGATACAAATAAACAACATTTTCAGGGATTTCTATAAAACGTTGTATTCACCACAAATAAACCCATCTAAAAAAGAAATTGATCAGTTTTTGGACAACATAACTCTTCCAAAATTATTGGACACTCAAGCAATGGCACTGGATTCACCACTGACACCAGGTGAACTCCAGGAAGCCCTGATAAGTATGCCCAATAATAAGGCTCCAGGTCCAGGTTCCTGCAGAATTCTACAAAGAATTCTGGTCGATTCTAGCACCAGTTTTCTACAGAACGTTGTTGGAAATTAAAGAAAAGGGCAGACTTCCATCAAATATGAATTCTGCAAACATTAATCTCCTGCTAAAACCAGGCAAAGACCCTGTATATCCCTCAAGCTATCGTCCAATATCCCTTATAAACGTAGACCTTAAAATAATCTGCAAAGCTCTCTCAAAGAGACTGGAGAAAATAACCCCCCTCTTAATTCATCCTGACCAAACTGGTTTCATAAAAGGTAGGCACTCATCAACAAATACACGTAGATTACTTAATTTGATAGACTACTCATACAGTAAAAACCTAGAAACTACAATATTCTCTTTAGACGCAGAAAAAGCATTTGACAGAGTTAACTGGAAATTTCTATTTGCAACTTTACACAAATTTGGTTTTGGATCCTCTTTCATAAACTGGTTAAAAATATTATATAATTCCCCAACAGCTTGTGTTAGAACAAATGACCAGACATCCTCCAGCTTCTGTCTCTTGAGGGGCACCAGGCAGGGATGCCCACTCTCCCCTTCACTGTTTGCAATTTTTATTGAACCACTAGCAGCAGCAATTAGACAGAATTCAGTAATTAAGGGCATAGAATGCAAGAACGTGGAACATAAAATCAGCCTTTATGCGGATGATGTGTTACTCTTTCTCCAAAATTCACAAACCAATATCTCTGGGGTGATTGAATTGATAAACTCTTTTGCAAGAATATCAGATTACTCAATTAACTGGTCAAAATCTACAGTTCTACCGATTAATTGCTCCCTCCATAATTCCTCTTCTACACCACTGCAATCGGGAAATATAAAATATTTAGGTATTAATGTTTCTCCCAAGCTTGCAGATCTAACTAAATTAAACCATATCCCACTTTTAAAGAAGGTAGAAGATGATCTGGCTAGATGGAAATGTCTACCCATATCACTCATGGGAAGGGTTGCCGCTATAAAAATGATGGTCTTACCAAAAATAAATTATTTATTCTCAATGATCCCAACTAAACCGCCACAAGATTGGTTCAGATCTCTAGATTCATGTATGTCCAAATTCCTTTGGAAAAATAAACCCCCACGTATAAGCTTAAAAACACTACAAAAGACCAAGGATAAAGGAGGACTAGAACTGCCTAACTTTCAGCACTACTTCTTAGCCAACAGGCTTCAGTTTATCTCAGGATGGCTAAAACATACCCTCTTAGATGAACCTTGGCTAGATGTAGAACAAGCACTTTGCAATAATCTAGAGATCTCAGATCTACCATTTATCAGCTCAAACATCCAACGACATGAATGCTTTAAAAGCATCAACATCAGCTCTTCTCTGACAGCATGGTGGGAGTTTCTAAAATTGACGGCGTCTTCATTAATCCCATGCAAACGTACACCTATCTGGAACAACCCTGACATATTACAAAACAATAATATGATAAACTTTTCAGATTGGAGTGGTAAAGGAATCAAATATTTAGAACATATACTAGAAGGAACAGAATTTATTTCATTTGACGGACTAGTTACACAATATGGGATCAACAAGAAAAGATTTTTAGAATATCAACAAATTAAATCCATAGTAAAAAAGAAATTTAAACTGGGTCAAGTTGAACTACAAACACCACCAAGTGTGGTTCAATTTCTTACTCTTAAAACCCCCAAATTACTATCCAAAATATACAGAATGCTTTCTAAAACAGATGAATCAATATCACTTCCTATTGCAAAATGGGAAGTGGATTTATCAGTTAACTTAGACCTAAACTTCTGGTCTCAGATTTGCTTAAAAACCTTTCATCTAATTAGAAATCCCAGTCTTCAATTAATTCAATACAAAATATTACATAGAGTGCACTATACAGGTCATCGGATGTTCAAGATGGGCTTTACGTCTACCAACAACTGCTCACACTGCCAAACCAATTCACCGGACAATTATATCCACGCTCTTTGGTTCTGTCCACCAGTTCAGAAGTTTTGGCGCGAGATATGTGAAGACTTATCGAAGTGTCTGAAATGTAACATTCCAACTTCCCCCTTAGTGTGTTTGTTGGGCAGCTTAGATAATGTCACTTCAGAAAAGAATATAGCCCATATGGTTTTCACTGCCCTATGCATAGCCAAGAAAACAGTCCTCATGAACTGGAAAAATAAAAATAATCTTAATTCTAACCAATATAGAAATTATCTATTAGATTACATTAGTCTTGATACAGAAGACCCTTATGAAAAGGACATCGAGGGAACAGTTTACCCTGCCCGGGATAGGGTTACCGGGGCCCCGCCCTGGAGCCAGGCCCGGGGAGGGTGCCCGAGGGCGAGCGTCTGGTGGCCGGGCCTTAGTCCATGGGGCCCGGCCGGGCACAGCCCGAAGAGGAGACATGGGCCCATCCTCCCGCAGGCCCACCACCCGCAGGAGGCGCCATAGGGGTCGGGTGCATTGTGTGCCGGGTTTGCTTAGGCTGCTGCCCCCGCGACCCGGCTCCGGACAAAGCGGATGAAAATGGATGGATGGATGGATAGTCTTGATACAGCTTCTGCCACCACATCAGATCAATTGCTCTGGGCTCCTTTGATCAGCTCCATCACCTAGTGGGGGTGGGGGGTCATAGTTTGGTCCCGCCTTCACTGTTGTGATTGGTGTGGGGGTAGGGACAGGCTTAGGGCGTCGGGGGGTTCCCCGGAGGCATCTTCCTTGGGGGGCTCAACCCGGGGTAGCGGTCATGTCCGGTTAGGGGCTCTGTTGGCTCTCAGGTGACTGTTTCCTCGCGGCTGCGTGCAGCGGGGCTAGGGGAGGGTCTGTGCTGATGGACGTGGGTTACTGACCTGGTAGCCTGGCTGCCCCTGGGTGGGTCCGGGATGGGCGTGAGGTTCTGGGGGCGCTCCGTCTCTGGGCTGGGGCCCGGGCCGGGCCTCGGGGGCTTGGGTCCTGGTTGGTGTGTTGCCGGGGTTGTGGGCGGGTGGGTGCATGGGGGCCCAGCCCTGGAGCGGGGTGCCGCCGGTGCATGGAGCCACCTGGGGGGCTCTTCAACTGGTGGGGAAGATTGTCACATCTTGCAGGAGCTTTCCTCTCCTCAGGGGCTCTCTCTGCAGGAGGGGGAGATACAGGAGAGGTGGAAGAAGATCTCAGCCTGGGTGTTTATTGTCTTATGTAGTCTGGAAGAAGAGTGGATGGTGGGGTGGGTGCAGTTTTCTCTGTGGTGGGGTTGGGTGGACTGTCCCGGGCTCTGTGGGGCCGGGAGGCGCTGCTGTGCTGGGCCCCGGTCTGGATGGGCCTGGGCCCCCTTTCCCTGGCGGGTCGCGGAGTATGGGGGTGCCTACTGGGGTCAGCGGGGGAGCTGGCCCCAGGGAGGGGTCACTTGCCCCTCCCTTCCTTCCCTCCCCATCTCCAGCTGCCTCCCTCTTCCCGCTCCACCACAACCACCCACACATGCAGGACCTTGGAGTAGGGGTATGTCACCAGGGTGCAGAGGAGGCTACCCCCCCCGTCCCCTTCTGGCTGCCTCTGCCTCAATTTTATCCCACAACTTAGACATTCACATTACTCACACTCTCATTACACATACATATAGGATCTTGGGGGTGGGCACGATACACGGAATCCAAAGTACCATCAGGGTGTACACCCCACCCCTGGCGTCGTTGCCCACCTCTCAATGTTAAATACACGTAGACATTGAGGGCTAGCAGGAGGGACCATGCGCTTACCTGCTGCTCTCTGGCAGGTAGCTCCAAGCCCTTTTTTTTTTTTTTTTTTAAATGCACCTTAGAACACACATGCATCAACACTACAATCAGCGGGTGGAGGGAGGTTTGGAGTCTTCTCTCACCCCTGTTCTCTGCGACCTGCTGGAGCGGGGGGGCTAGGAGGAGGAGTTGGCCGTCCGGCTGCGGTCTGGAGTGTGGGGCCTTCCTGCTGCTGCGGAGTCGGGGCGGTCTGCCTCCCCCCACCGCAGGGAAAAGGGTAACACCACCTGGGTCTGGGTGCAGTTTCCCCCTCCAGGGGCAAGGGTACCTAGACCCGGTGTGTAGAGTACGCTTGGGGAGTGTGATCGTGTGTACAGCGTCTCTTTATGTCTGTCTCCACGTTGGTTGAGTGTGGAGTAAGTGCATATGAGAGCATGAGGGTGGGAATGGATGTTTGTATATGTGTGTGCCTATATTTCTGTGTCTATATGTCAGGTTGGGTGTCAGGCGCCACCTCTCTGGGGACATCTTAGGCCCTCCAAGGTTTGGAGGCCTATCTCCCCCTACCACCACTTCCCTGCCAGTGGCGGACTCCCTCAGACATCGGTGCGTTGGTGGTTCTTTGTGTCCGGGGATGGGCGTCCAGGTACACACCGGCTCACTCCTTGGCGGCCGCTTATCGGGGCCTGGAGCCTGGGGCTCGCTCGGGCCACTTCGGAGGTGGGGTGCCCCCGGCCTCTCGGCCTGGGGCTCGGTCACTCAGGCACGGCTGGCTGCCGGAGGAGCTCACGGGCGCGTCACTGCAACTCCCCCTGGCTTCTGCTCCGCGGCTGATGAGTGAGCCCTCATCTGGGACTCTCCTCAGCTCTTTCTGGGACAGTGGCGCGGCTGCCCCTCTGTTGGTCTTCCTTGATCTCTTGTGTTCTGGGGGCCTCTGGATGTCTGGAGTTTTGATCTCCTCCATACCTGCTTCATGCCCTGGAGGATGGGGCTGTGCCCCCCCCCCCCCCACACACCCTCTAGCAGATCATTACATGAAGGAACCTTTAAAAAAAAACAAAAAAAAAAACAAGCGCGTCCATGCTCACAGGTGTACACACGGGTGATCACACCCACAAACTACACCCTTTTTGGCTCCTACCTCAAAGCACACTGTGTTCTGTTGATCTTATGTGCTGCACAATAATGTTTAACATTTAGTATTTACTGTCATATTCCCATATATCATTGTGATGTTGTTTATTCTATTACTCTTGTTCTCTTCTGCTTGTTTTCTTTTTTCTTTCTCAGCAGGTGACTCAGGTGATTGATATATGCATTTTTTTTCTTCTTCTTTTTTTCTGCTCATTCTGTTGGTTTTTGTCTTTTGCCCTTCTCCCCCGTCCCTCTTCTCAGCTGTTTCTCTTTCCCTCTTTCTTTCTCCCCTTCTTTCCCCCAGTCAAGTCTACGGGACGTATTCAGTAAGTGAAAATAAAATGAACAATAAAAGGTGAATCAAATGGACCATTACGGCAAGGCTGGGATGGTCAATTTGGTAAAGTAAATCCGTTGGGCATCTTTCTTTGCCTTTAGACAACAATTCTGATGGCAAAAGAGCCAAACGGGACAGGCCAAAAAAGGAAAAAAGAAAAAAAAAAAAAAAAGGATGACTTGGATTGTCTCCTTTAAAGGGGAGACAAGTGTATCCACTGATCCACGTCACTTTACCTGGATGATGACTCCTCTCCCCCTCACTCAGAAACACTCCTAATATAACCAAGCAAATAAATAATATTGAAGATTTACTTACATCATTACAAAGCATCAAAAATATCTCCCTTTGATTCTATTTCTCCATTCCTGCTGAACATCAGGCAACAAATATCTCAATAAATCACAGTAAAATGTAAAGCACATGTTTTCTCTGCTTTGTCTAACCTCTGCAGAGCCTCTGTCAAGAAAAACATATCTGTAAGCATAAAACAAATATACATTTTATAACACGTCACTGGACAAACCTCGGTCAGTTGATTTCCTCTGTGCAGTGCAGACGAACATCAGTCAGCAAGTGACTCTGCTGGTTCTTCTGAGGAAACACCACCGTCTCTCCACACCGTCACCATCTGTGAGCACAAACTGCCGCGCTGCTCTGCCAGCATGTAGGAATCACATATCACACACAGGGGTGAAGAAACATTAGAGCTCAACTTTGGATACTTTAGATCTAAACAGATCAAAGCAGCTCTTAGCTTCAACAATCAGTGAGCAGACAAACAATGATACCAAACTGATTCTGTATGAATACAATATGGTATTTTCAATACAGGTGTCAAATTAATTTATTAAAACTAATACAGATATATGTATTTTTTTTTTTGATAAATTAGTTTGCTAAATTATAAGAATATATTTTTTTTTCATTTAACAATTGCAACTGAAAGAAATTAAATATTGAACAAAAATATATTGTCACATTCTGAGCATGCTCAGCACGCTGACAGACTTGAAGTTGCTACAGATTTTAAGAAGTGATAATTATAGGGAAGAAACTTCTCTTTTTCATCCGTTTAATCAAACATTTGATGCCTCAGCTGTCTCAGTCTATAGCGTTCTGCAACTACAACTAACCTGAGGCTTGGATTTGGCTGCAGGTGCCCTTGTACATCCTTCTCAGCAGCACACATGTGGGTACCATTTAATCACACTTCTTCCTGAGCTTTGCTTCATCACAAGACCAAAGGTGGCATCCCGTGTCACAGTCTTATCATCATCCAGAAGAAACATTTGAAGAAACATCATGGAGAAGAAACATTTACGCGCCTCCTGGTTTTGTTTTGTGATCCTGCAAAAAGACTGAGGACAACAAAGCCCAGAGAACACGAGATACACAACATCCAACATTCAGACTCAACAGCCTCCATAAATGAAGAGCACCAGGTTGGTTCAGTTATAGTAGATATGAGCATACTTGACATTACTGGGTATGAATAATAATCAAGAGACAAACTTTAAAGATGCAGAGCAAGATGTCCCATCATCAGACTGTAAACAAACATCCACCAGGCTTCTTTGTTGCCAAAATTGATGATTCTCCCATCAGGGATCAGTAGAGTGTATTAACCTGTGGTATAAGCAGCAGTCACTGAAATATTACTGTTTCAGACAAGAAATCTAGCACATAAAAGCCAGGGTGGGAGGGATCTCTGCAAACTGACTTACCTCTGCAAGTGTGAAGCTCAACAAAAATCTGACTCTCCAGTCACAGACAAACAAAAACTGCAGCTGGGAGATAGAAAACGCTGTCTGGGTCTTGCTGGATGTTGCTGGTCAGAGTCCCACATTAACAGAGTGCTTCTTGGTCCCACTGACCCATGTGGACAGTGACTGTGGAGAACTGTTCTGGAAAACAGAAAAGAGAATTAAAATAACAAAAAGCCAAACAGGATTTCCACAAAGACTCTCTTGGAATCAGCAATCAAAAAAATCACTGGTTCATATTTCAATTAAATATGAACAGGTTCCTTAAATGTACGCAGTTCAGATCTGATTTAATTTAATTTCCTTCACACAGCACATTCGTCCAGGCTGACAGGTAAACATCGAATTAATCTCAGGTAACATGACTCATAGTAGAGATTCAGTAAGAAAGATTGCTAGCTCTAATATTATTACCACACAATCCAAGGACACACCAACAGCTCAGATTTGTAGAACTATTTAAACAAATGTCTTCTGAATATTCAATTCATGTTCACAGTGGGAGGGTGGGGGGGGTGTCGTGGAATTTTTTAAATAAAGTCTGCAACACAGAAAGAGCTGTGATCAAGCTTTATTACTGCGCCAACACACATCAAACATCACAGTTCAGTCATGTCAGCGCTGCCACAGAAGTGGTGCTCCTACTCCTTTATGCATTCCAAGGAAGAGGGAGGAAGTTACAAACTGATCCTACCACACTTCACGTGTCTCGCTATGAAACCTAACGGATCAATGGTTATGCTGTTTTGTGCCCTTGGCCTTATCAGCACCTGTAAAGGGAGTTGTTTTCTCAAACTGCTGACGCTGAAGTAAGTTCATCTAGTTTTAGAAACTTTCACTGAACAGTCTATAACAGTGTCACAACTAAGCATATGCATAAGCACTTAAATGCTTTAAATGAGAATAACAGAAAATTTCTATTACAGAGGCTTGAGCCTGTCCCAGTAGTCATAGGTAGAGCACACCTGGACAGGTCACCAGTCTGTCAGAGGACTAACACAGAGACAGACATCAGAGTAACAAATCTATTTAAAATTAATGTAAGTTTGCTGCAGCTGTATGTATGAACATGTGTTTCTGTGCTCACAGTCCACCTCTCAGGAACCTGCAGTTCACTTTTAGTCAACTTTAAACAGACCTCACAAAAGGCTGATGTGGCTGGATCAGTAGTCTGATTTAAGTATGATACCTTTGGCCAGGGATTAATCTGGTGCATTGCTTCACTGCAGTCTTACGTATTTTCCCCACACCTGAATATACAAGTAACAGCTTCAGCTGATGCAGCCTGACTCAATCCTAAATGTTCAGCACACAGAGACACTATTTAAAGTTTAGTGATAACCTGAGTCACTGATCATTTGCAGTATTACAGAGTCTGGCAGTCTTTGCATGATGTCCACGTCACTGTAAGTTTCTAGCTGACTCTCAGGTGTGACAGGTGTGCCAGCAGGAAAGAGTAATAATAACCTGCATCCTGAGGTTTGTCATGCAGGATTAAAGGAGCCAGGCTTTGTTCACACAGCTAGGATTGTATTTTACACTGACCCTGGGTCAGTATAAGTATCATACAGTTTAAACGAAGCACTGAAACTTGCACATATTTATTATAGATGCACTGAAGCTAATCGAGATATTTGCTGTCAATCTGTGGCTGCGATTAAACACTTTACTGGAAACTTTATTAACTAGTAACTTCATCAGTCATGACAGAAGCTAATATTTCTGTGCTAACATCGTTTAACCAGTAACAGCTTTACTCCAATATAAGCTAACGTTTACACCGTAACTTTAAGCTAGCACCATAAAGACGGTAAAACACGTAATAATATCTACAAATGCATCTTAAAGCTGTTATATTAGCACTCTGTGTATTACTAAGATAACCACATTAACATTACTGACACTCGCTGACTTTTAATAGTCATTCTATAAATGCTGTCTGTTTAAATGGTCTTACCTGTACACACTGCATATCCACCGGATTCCAGCCAGAGTGGATTCTGGAGTCTTCCCACGCTCCTGTTAGTGATCCTCCATCTGGATGGATGAGAACAACCTTCTGAACAATCTAGCAGGAGATGGCCCATATCTATGGGACTGATTTGTGCTAATAACGCCCATTGTATGGACTGATAACAGCCGAAGCGGGTGAATAAAGTCACCCAGTAGCTAGCTGTGCCATTACCCAGCATACATCACTCCCTGCGTAAATGCAACAAACGATACAAAAGTATTGTTCTACCTGTTTTTCAGGTAGTTGTTTACATTATATAATTTATTGTGTTCTGTATACGTCACTACAATGTGATTTGGAAAATGTCTAAATATACCGACAACAGGCACTTCCGCAGCAATCTCTTCAATCGGAGGACCCTTCACGTCAATTCCCGACGCGAGAGGGGTACCCTGCACGTCCATAAGTGCAGCAGAGGGAGCCTGACCATGCGTCACACGTTTGACGAGTTGGGAGTGAGAACGTGTTGGTGCAGCAACAACCACAGCCTCCCAGACACTGTTCTTCAGAGAGGTGTACTGTTTTCCCTCCTTGTAAATCTCACATTTGATGATGGACCACAGGTTCTCAATGGGGTTCAGATCAGGTGAACAAGGTGGCCATGTCATTAGTTTTTCTTCTTTTATACCCTTTCTTGCCAGCCACACTGTGGAGTACTTGGACGCGTGTGATGGAGCATTGTCCTGCATGAAAATCATGTTTTTCTTGAAGGATGCAGACTTCTTCCTGTACCATTGCTTGAAGGTGTCTTCCAGAAACTGGCAGTAGGACTGGGAGTTGAGCTTGACTAATACCTTAGAAAACCAGTCTTGAGATATTTCTTGGCCCAGTCTTGACGTTTCAGCTTGTGCGTCTTGTTCAGTGGTGGTCGTCTTTCAGCCTTTCTTACCTTGGCCATGTCTCTGAGTATTGCACACCTTGTGCTTTTGGGCAATCCAGTGATGTTGCAGCTCTGAAATATGGCCAAACTGGTGGCAAGTGGCATCTTGGCAGCTGCACGCTTTACTTTTCTCAATTCATGGGCAGTTATTTTGCACCTTGGTTTTTCCACATGCTTCTTGCGACCCTGTCGACTATTTTGAATGAAACGCTTGATTGTTCGATGATCACACTTCAGAAGCTTTGCATTTTTGAGACTGCTGCATCCCTCTGCAAGATATCTCACTATTTTTGACTTTTCTGAGCCTGTCAAGTCCTCCTTTTGACCCATTTTGCCAAAGGAAAGGACGTTGCCTAATAATTATGCACACCTGATATAGGGTGTTGATGTCATTAGACCACACCCCTTCTCATTACAGAGATGCACATCACCTAATATGCTTAATTGGTAGTAGGCTTTCGAGCCTATACAGCTTGGAGTAAGACAACATGCATGAAGAGGATGATGTGGACAAAATACTCATTTGCCTAATAATTCTGCACTCCCTGTACAGCATCAGGGTATTAAAATGCATTTCCATCTTAGAAAGCCCAGCAGGAGTTCTCATCACTGTTTAAATAATGAATGTAAATTAATGAAGCAATAATTGTACTGTTTACCTCATAATCATTGCAGAACAGAGGGTGAAATAATTGTTTCTATGATTATATAACTGCTTGTTACCACCACGAGAACTGTATTTTCAGCTCAAGTAACTGAAACCTTTAGTCTCAGGAACTTTTTCTGGGAATTCAAGAATACCTTGAGACTGCTCATTATCTGTGTTTTCACATGCTCATGAAAGGATTTGCATGCACATCACAAAACAAATATAACTATGTTTTTTACCAAAACACAATCAGGAATTCTAATATCTATCAGCATGCATGCAGGAAAAAAAAAACCCTCCATGTTACAGTCTTCTTCACCTAAATTTGGGGTTCGCTTTTCATCACTTCTTACAAACTAATCCAGCTGCTTTTTTTTAATGTTTTTTTATGTTTCAGCTTGCCAAACAATGAGGGCCATTGTGAAAGTAGCCAATATATCCTTGATTTCTTAAAACTCATTGTTGCAGCTGGAGGAAGTACCAAAGTGACTTCCCCTTAGACTGATTTTTAGTTTTAGTCCCCTTGTTTTCCTAAGAGTTATCGATTCTGTAACTATTTAAATAATGTAAACTAATGTAAGTCTTTTGGCCACAACCAACCAACCTATTGACCTCACATTCTGTGGTGTAAATTAGACTTTATACATGTAGTGTTTTATGTTCACCACAACCCACATTAACAATTATCTTGCTCTAGGGTAGCACTGCTAACCATTGCACCACTCTACCACCCAGAATAGAGTGCATCGAAAAAAGACTACACATTGAAAAAGGCAGGTCATTTTTAGCCTTGAAAGTGTTGTATTCAAATATGTCCCAATAGCTCTCCTGACTCGTGTTATCTACAGATATGCCAGAAAATTGGCTCTCTGCATGGTGAAAATGTAATCAGTGTTATGTTGAATATATATTACCAAAAACAATATATTCAGAAATGCAATACAGGGACCATAAACAAAACTTCTGGACACCCCTTAATCCTCGAGGCCTCCTGTTTTTAAATGTCCAACTTACAGTAACAGCATTGAAAAAGCAAAAAAAGCAGCCTGCTACACATCAACACATACACAACATGCACACATCCTGCAGATCCCTGCAGCAGGGACCTTTTAACATGGGTATGATTGGATGTCCGTGTCAGCTCTGTTTTGTCTTTAATAGAGGTTGTTATTTTGTGCACAGATATGTACACACTGCTGCGAGGTTAATACATAGGTTGCTGTGTAATGAGCTCCCAGATTTACATTTCAGAACCACGGTTGTCTTGGTGATAACGTTTTATGTGTTGTTATACGTTCTGGACAAAATGTCTCCCAGCAGTAACAGTGCAGTGGTTTCTGTGTTAACAGATTGTCTTCAGCTGACCACCTGCCTTCTGCAATTTGCCTGATTGGAACCAATTTGCAAATTGCTTGAGATAAACACACACACACACACACACACACACGCACACACACACACTCTGAAAATGCCAACATTTGTCAAAGTTCATTCACTTACCAAATTACAATAAATAAAGGTGTATTTCAACCGCATAAATAAAGCAGCTTCAGTATAAATTCTGTTCTTTTCTATTATTTATTTTATTCACATCAGAAGCACCCTCTTGCTCTGTGTAATATGGATGCAGTTGGCTTTTGCTGTGTGTGTGTGTGTGTGTGTGTGTGTGTGTGTGTGTGTGTGTGTGTGTGTGTGTGTGTGTGTGTGTTGTAAGTGAAGCAGTCTAGTCAGATCTAATCAGATGGTGTCTTTAACCTGCCTTTTGGCAAGGTGATTGCTTGACTCCACATACTCAGAGACGGTGCCTCTACATGCACAAATGCACAAATGTGATCACAGTTTTATTTCTGAACATGTATTTCATCTATTTCAATTATTCTCAAGTGTTTTTATAAATTTTACATTTTATAAATTTTGTTCATATCTTTTGCATTGACCAAGGGTTCGTTCTTACTGAGCTGAGCTGATAGACAAGTTATTAACTGATAAAATAACCTCCTCCTTCCAGAGTCTTAAAATGACCAGAGTATACAAAAATTAGGCATGTCCTTTATTCCTTATAAACTGTGACTAGAAACTGAGCCCATAATGTTATCAGAAAATGTTTACAGAGATCACAGAGCAGAGATGCCAAGATCTGGGTTTCTTTCTCATTATGCAGATTTAAGAGACACTGGCTTCAGTTTTCAGGCTTGGATGTTACATCTACCATTACCATCCCAAGAGATGGTGACCACACAAAAATCTTACAGGTCAAAGATTTTACATGCACTTACTCACATGAACCCTAATGTTTTCCTAAATCTAACCAAGCAGATTTATCATCATTGATTTGTTCATCAAGCTCTTCTACAGCAGACTTCATGCTTCCCTTTATGCTGCAACCTTACATGAAGTGGAATCCATCGACAACAAAAGTCTTAAATGACTTTCTTTTGAAACATTTTCTGGTGTTTGCATGTTGTTTTAACAAACTACATGCCACTACTATATAATATGGATAAAGTCTTGCCAACAAAGTCTCAGTATACTAAAAACACATATTCACAGGCTGAGGGGTATTTTTTTCCTTTTAATGTTGATAAATGCTAAACTAAAAATCTGATTTGTTCTGTTCTGTGTCAGACTATGTAGTAAAACAAATGCTAGAAAGTCAGATACACAATACAGCTCAATAAATGAAATCTGATAAATCCCTGTTACTGATCTGCCTTATATGCAGTTGTCAATCATCAGTCACTCTCAACACAGCTGAAATCTCTAGTAGATAGTAGAAGGCCAAAGGTGAAAAAGTAGACTAGTATTTTTTTTTTTTAAGTACATTTAGATACATCATATGAACCCTTGCAGCAGCTGTGGGTTGTCCTTGCTAGTTGGAGAATGGGGGAGCATAGGCTGTTACTATAATCTCAATTTAAAAAAAAAACATGATTAGCAACACCCCCCCCCGTCCAAAAAGAAAAAAAAAACAGTTGTCAGATGCTCTTTAGCTGCAACACTTTCTTTGGAGAAGAAAATTACATATTGCTTGTAATTACTATCACAAAATTGCAATATTAGTTTAGAATTCTTAAATACTCCTGATGTCACAAAATTTCCTCATATAAACTTCATAAATCATTCAACAGCTATGATCTTCATCATCTGTGTTGGTAGTCAGATAAGGAACAGTTTTGTTTTTTGTTTTTTACAGAATCCATTAAATATTTAAGAGAGAGATTTACAAAAGCTCCTCATTTTGCATGAAAAGAGTGCATCTTTGTTTGCTCTTTGTGGTTTGATGGTAAAGTTGTACACTTCTAGAAACATGTTGACATTTAGAAATGGCCAGATGCTGCTGGAGAAAAAAAAAGTGACACTTCTTAAAGTGCATTTCTACATCAACCCCTGTGATATGTGGTGACACTTGGACAATATAGGCCAGAGTCATCCTTAATCCAGTGCAATGTAGTTGGGGCCTGGAAGGAATGCCAAAGAGGAAAAACAACAGCAGAGACGTGATTTCTCACATTTACCCATTTCTACCTACTTTTCCCCCAACATCCCATCTGTCTGTTTTTCTCAGTCGCTTCACTTTTGAGATACTTTTTTAAATTGTTGTTGTTGTTGTTTGTTTTTTTCCCTTTTTAAATTTTTTTTTCCCATGATAGGAAATTTGGCTTACATGCATACGTTTCGGTTTGTTATGTAATATGTGATGAGGAATTTTTCAAAATTTTCACAGTATATTTGAAATAATGTAAATGAATAAATAAAGCAGTCACAGCAATGGAGCAGAATGTAATGAGCTCTTATTAAAAATTACTCACTATAGACTTTATAGCACAATTTGTAATGTTATCCAAATGTGCAGTGAGTATCACTGAAAACTCTACTGTACACTCTCCTGCTTCCTCAAGTGGCTGGTTTAAGACCTCAAGGACGGATTAAAAATCACACTGGTTTATTGTAACCCTTTGAGAACTGTATGCACTGCAGATAAAGGGCATGTTCATTCCTCCTGAACAGGAGTTATAATGGTAATTGGTTCCAATCAGTTTCCCACAATGCCTCAGGAAAATAGCGTATAACCAAAAGTCACTACCTAGGCATTATACAGCATCATTATGCTGAAGTTAAAATGCACATTAAAAATCTAAGGAGCTTGGAAAGAAAAAGCGTCTGGACTTCTTTGAGTTGCTTGAAGACGTTTCACCTCTCATTCGAGAAGCTTCTTCAGATCTAAGGGTCAAATGGTGGAGAGTCCCAGATTTAAACCCAGTGGGAGTTTCCCCCCAAAGAGGGACAAATGACCCCCTGATGATCCTCTACCTAATCAAATGAGCCAAGGTGTGAAACCGGGTGTGGGTCACAATCAGCCAGGGTTTCGGGTGAGCTCATTGTGAAACCTGGCCCCACCCTATCATGTGATTTCCTGAGGTCAGATGGCCCAGGATGTGAGTGGGCATTAAGGCGTCTTGGAAGGGATCTCACCATTTGACCCTTAGTACTGAAGAAGCTTCTCGGATGGTAAATGGTAAATGGCCTGTATTTATATAGCGCTTTACTAGTCCCTAAGGACCCCAAAGCGCTTTACATATCCAGTCATCCACCCATTCACGCACACATTAACACACTGGTGATGGCAAGCTACATAGTAGCCACAGCCACCCTGGGGCGCACTGACAGAGGCGAGGCTGCCGGACACTTGCGCCACCGGGCCCTCTGACCACCACCAGTAGGCAACGGGTGAAGTGTCTTGCCCAAGGACACAACGACCGAGACTGTCCAAGCCAGGGCTCGAACCGGCAACCTTCTGATTACAAGGCGAACTCCCAACTCTTGAGCCACGATCGCCCTCGTTTCACCACGGATGAGAGGTGAAACGTCTTCAAGCAACTCAAAGAAGTCCAGATGCTTTTTTTTTCTTTCCAAGCTCCTTAGACTACGATGACTTGGATGACTGAGAACCTTCACACGCACATTAAAAATGTTTACACAACATATACGTTATTCATTAATAATATGAGAAAATATGATCAATATGTCTTGGCATTTATTTATCTATTTAGCCAATTTATTGTTTCAAAATAGACCACGATCACCCTGGCTATGTGTGTCATTTAAATAGTTTAGGGTTTCAGTCTAATTTTCCTTTTGTGCCTTTAATACAACCCAAGCATACATAATGGTTCTGCAGGTTCTATTATTATGAGTATATTTAATTCAATTCAATTCAATTTTATTTATATAGCGCCAAATCACAACAAAAGTAGCCTCAAGGTGCTTCATAGATACAGACCCAACAATCATATGACCCCCTATGAGCAAGCACTTTGGCGAAAGTGGGAAGGAAAAACTCCCTTTTAACAGGAAGAAACCTCCGGCAGAACCAGGCTCAGGGAGGGGCGGCCATCTGCTGCGACCGGTTGGGGTGAGAGAAGGAAGACAGGATAAAAGACATGCTGTGGAAGAGAGACAGAGGTTAATAACAGATATGAGGGGTCTATCAACACATAGTGAGTGAGAAATATGATGCTTGGTCTGCAGCTCAGTAATAAAGAAAAATAAGGGTAAGTGAGATGTGACTGTCTTTTAGACAAAAGGAATAAAAGTTGATCTGTTATAGACAGAATGTCTGCCCTACTTATTCTAAAGCTATGCACACACTGTAAGCTAATTACCAAAATAACCACTGGCAACAGGAAAGTGGCGGAGCCCAGTATAAACCTTTCAGCACTCCCAGCACCTTGACAAGAATCAAGAGTAAGAGATGCCTTCTACTTTCTAAACCCACTGCTTGTTATTCCACCAGTCTGAGACAGGACATTTTGAGTCAAACTTAATTTCTGCCTGTCTTCTTTAAAAACGCAATGAATTTATAAATGCATACAAATGTTTTATTAACTATATTTTTATTCTGTATTTTCCCAGTTTCTTCTGTAAAACAGAAATCAACCTTGTTGATAACTCACCCTGATTTTAGAGTGCTGCACTCAATGATTTGAAAGGTTGCCAACTGTGACTATCAGTCAATTTAACATCCTAGGCAAGTAATATTTTTAAATGATTCAGTGAAATTTAAGTAGCCATGAGTGATAAACCTGTCATTTTTGGTGTTAGTGAGCACAATTTTTATTAATCCTTTATTTATCCAGGTAAAAAATCTCATTGAGATTAAAAATCTCATTTCCAAGAGAGACCTGGCATCATAGCAACAAAAGTCACATACCACATAGGTATATAACATTTAAAACAAATACAATATCCCATACAAACATGTGTAAAATATACAATAACAGATCAAATTAAGAGTACATTAAAAACAATCACACTGAGTAAAAGAGCTGGGGCCCGTTCTTCGTACGTCGCTTACTACATCCGCTTACTACATCCAAGATCAAATGACACATCCAAGACCAAATCATCGTGCTAACCGTGAGCTCGCTAATCCGGTTCTCCGAACACACCTGCTGTTGACGATTAGTACAGCTGGATGTTTGTTTTTCTTTTTTACGGGTTGTACGGAAGCCCCAAACGCAATTTCATTGTTCTTTGACAATGACAATAAATAAATAAATACTTGAAATACTTGAAATACTTGATGAAGTAATGTGAGATCACTGGGTGTCGTAAAAGGGGCTATGCGTCGATAGTAGAAACATTGATCGGCAACCCTCCGATTGGTCGGCGAAAATGTTGAAGGAGCGCGCTCGGTATTTTTCAGCAGCAGAGCAAGAACTCTTGAGTGAGGGATTTCAGGAGTTTCAGAGTTTAATCAGAACGCAAGGGAACACTGCAAAGGCTGCAAAAGCAAGGAGAGAGGGCTGGCAGAAAGTTGCTGACAAATTAAACTCGTAAGTAATTTAATAATAACAATAATAATGGAGTGGATTTATATAGCGCTTTTCAAGGCACCCAAAGTGCATGACAATGCCACTATTCAGTCACTCTCACATTCACACACTGGTGGAGGCAGCTACGGTTGTAGCCACAGCTGCCCTGGGGCAGACTGACAGAAGCCAGGCTGCCATATCGCGCCATCGGCCCCTCTGGCCAACACCAGTAGGCGGTAGGGTAGATTTATCATATCACACTATATTATCCAATATTATATTGCATTATATTATATTATAATATGTTATATTATATCCCCTTTCACATTAGAGCCAAAACAGGACCCACTAGAACATGGGAACAAGTAAAAGTGAAATATAAGGATATTCTACAGAATGGTAATATTTATCACTTATATTGCTTTTCGTCTTTTGGAAAAAGACCCTGGAATACTCTGTTTGTTTGTTCATAACAGCAACCAAGAAAAGGGCAGAGCAAAAAAAGACAGGTGGTGGTCCTGCACCCCCTCGTCAACAAGTTGGTTAAGTAAATACACTCAACAAAAATATAAACGCAACACCTTTGTTACTGCTCCCATTCCCCATGGGATGGACGTAGAGACCTAAAATTCATTCCAGATACACAATATAACCATCCCTCCCAAACAGTGGTCACAAATCAGTCCAAATGTGTGGTAGTGGGCACATCTGCCATATTGATATAATCCATCCCACCTCACAGGTGTGCCACATCAGGATGCTGATCTGACATCATGAGTAGTGCACAGGTGTACCTCAGACTGCCCACAACAAAAGGCCACCCTGGAATGTGCAGTTTTTTGCGCTATTGGGGGTCTGGGGACCCAGAACCGGTCAGTATCTGGTGTGACCACCATTTGCCTCATGCAGTGCAACACATCGTCGCATGGAGTCTATCAGATTGTCAGTTGTGGCCTGTGGAATGTTGGTCCACTCCACTTCAATGGCTGTGCGAGGTTGTTGGATATTCGTGGGAACTGGTACACGCTGTCGTATACGCCGGTCAAGCACATCCCGAACATGCTCAATGGGTGACATGTCCGGTGAGTATGCTGGCCATGCAAGAACTGGGACATTCTCAGCTGCCATCTGCCCTGAACAATGTGAACCATGATTCATCCGTGAAGAGAACACCTCTCCAACGTGCCAGACGCCATCGAATGTGAGCATTTGCCCACACAAGTCTGTTACGGCGACGAGCTGGAGTCAGGTCAAGACCCCGATGAGGACGACGGGCATGCAGTTGAGCGTCCCTAAGACGGTTTCTGACAGTTTGTGCAGAAATTGTTTGGTTGTGCAAACCAATTGTTCCAGCAGCTGTCTGGGTGGCTGGTCTCAGACGATCTTGGAGGTGAACCTGCTGGATGTGGAGGTCCTGGGCTGGTGTGGTTACACGAGCTCTGCAGTTGTGAGGCCGGTTGGATGTGCTGCCATATTCTCTGAAACGCCTGTGGAGACGGCTTATGGTTGAGAAATGAACATTCAATGCACGGGCGACAGATCTGGTTGACATTCCTGCTGTCAGCATGCCAGTTGCACGCTCCCTCATTGCTTGTGGCATCTGTGGCATTTTTCTGTGAGACAAAACTGCACATTCCAGGGTGGCCTTTTGTTGTGGGCAGTCTGAGGTACACCTGTGCACTACTCATGATGTCAGATCAGCATCCTGATGTGGCACACCTGTGAAGTGGGATGGATTATCTCAATATGGCAGATGTGCCCACTACCACACATTTGGACTGATTTGTGACCACTGTTTGGGAGGGATGGTTATATTGTGTATCTGGAATGAATTTTAGGTCTCTACGTCCATCCCATGGGGAATGGGAGCAGTAACAAAGGTGTTGCGTTTATATTTTTGTTGAGTGTAATACCCTCACGGGAAAATCGATATCTCTCAATGAGCACACTGTCACGCTGAGCTAAAGGATCCTGTCTATCCCGCAATATACGCTGGATTCTGAGGACTCTCCTTATCAATCTTGCACCTTCCGCAATGGGTTGCTCGCGTATACGGACAGGACATGGCTGCGACAGGCTTCCCAAATCCACCTTCGCTTTTATAGCCGTGGTCTCTCATCTTGATTACACGAAGTAATTTACAATTACTACTCTGAAATATGAATTACATCTGTAATAATCACATACATGTAATAGAATGTTAATAGTACATTTCCCTTTTTTAGGAAATGACCTGTATGTATCTGTGTGAAATCAATAAAAGGATCAAGTGCTGCATTATCTTCAGTTACATTGATGTTATTTATTTATGGTGAAACAGTGGTGGAATATCGCTGTTGCTTTCGTATAAATGAAGCGGACACACCTGCGTGGCCGCGATCTAATCCTGTTTACATAAAGTAAACCTGCTCCCGAGCAGGTTTACACTTACGGCTCTGTTGCTATGACAGCAAGTCCCGGATGAGCTTCGGGGAACCGAACGATCCACGATCACGCAAAATCGTTCCTTTAAGACAGACTTAAACTCTCCCAAGGTAACCAATTCTGATAATTTAAGTTCCTTCTGCAGATTATTCCAGGAAGCAGGGGCATAGTATTTAAAAGCCCTTTTCCCCAATTCTGTTCTGATTTTTGGGACAATCAATTGTATGATTTTGTTCAAACGAAGGTTGTATTGGTTGTGGTTTTTACACATATAAACACATAAATAAGATGGAACCAGCCCAAGGAGAGATTTATAGATAAAGATCAACCAATGGGAGAGTCTGAGAATATGCAAAGATGGACATTTAGCAGCAGCATACAAAGAACAATGATGTACTGTACATGATTTTCATAGCCAGTGTTAGGTGAGGCTGTGTGCAGTCAGGAATAGGACCCAAGGTGCAGACTCCGGAGACAGACGTGAACTCAAAAAGGCTTTAATGCGGAACGCAACATGACATAACTAGAAAAACTCAAAATAAACTTACACCGGTGGACAGGCAAACACACAGCAAAATAAACGGTAGATCGCGACACGGACACAGAGAAACACAGGGCTTAAATACACAGAGGGAGCAATCAGGGAATGAGTAACAGGAGGGAAACACAGCTGGGACAAATCAGAACTGACGAGACCAAAGAAGCGTAAACTGAACACACTGAGAAAAGACACAGACCTTCAAAGTAAAACAGGAAACACATAACACAGACTGAACAAAGACACAGCCTCACATGTAGGCACTACAGAGGGAACAGAGACGTGGGACCAGGGCAGACACAAACACTGAGTGGACACGGGGATATAGGAACTAAGGATACACATAGACGCGAACTAGACAAGGGGATGCAGGTGATAGGGGAGACAGAGCAACTAAAGAAGACAGAGACATAAACCATGAGACAGAACTCAAAGAAACCAAAAAACTAGAAAATATAAATAATATCATACACTCAAAAACCCTGGGTCAACGACCCAGGCATCCTAACAGTACCCCCCCTTAAGGGCTGGCTTCCAGACAGCCCAAACCAAAACCTCAAAATCAAAAAAAACAAAAACAACCCAACCAGGGTGGGCGGCGGGGGAAACAGGATGGAGGGCTCGAAACAAATGAAACACATTGAGCCAGAAACAAAAAAAGTGCAAACACTGGAGCCCGGAAAGCAACAGAACAAAAAACAGGCTCATGACAGGCGCAGGCAGCCAGGAAAAACAGTTCACAAAAAGTTCAGGGGGCCGGCCCGGAGGCTGACAGCACAATAGTCCAAACCCGGGCAGTTCAGGGGGGCGGCCCGGAGGCTGACGGCCCAAGAGCC
The DNA here is from genome assembly GCF_057381915.1 of Diplotaxodon limnothrissa. Taxonomy (NCBI): domain Eukaryota; kingdom Metazoa; phylum Chordata; class Actinopteri; order Cichliformes; family Cichlidae; genus Diplotaxodon; species Diplotaxodon limnothrissa. The sequence goes on from NC_140597.1 coordinate 17,544,426, forward strand.
CAGAAAACAGTTCAGGAGGCCGGCCAGGCGGGAGGCACCGGTGGCGACGGAGCAGATCAGGAGGCCGGCCGGGCGGGAGACACCGACGGCGACGTAGTTCAGGGGGCTGTCCATGACAGCAATGACGTCCAGTCATCGGCCGGAGAGGACATGCAGAACGAGCAGGCCGGACGGGACGAGCAGGACGTGCAGGACGAGCAGGCCGGACAAGATGTGCAGGACGTGCAGGCCGGACAGGACGAGCAGGCCGGACAGGCCGGACAGGACGAGCAGGCCGGACAGGATGTGCAGGAACAGACAGCATGGAGACCTCTGGAGCAGACGAAGCTGAACACTCGGAGGCTGGACCAGGCGGAGCTGCAGAGGCCGAAGCCGGACCAGGCTGAGGCGAAGCAGGAACAGAGGCTGCTGCAGAGGCTGAGGCCGGACCAGGCGAAGCTGCAGACTCGGAGGCCGGACCAGGCGGAGCTGCAGACTCGGAGGCCGGACCAGGCGGAGCAGAAGCAGAAGCTGGACCAGGCGTTGCAGAGGCAGAAGCTGGACCAGGCGTAGCAGAGGCAGAAGCTGAACCAGGCGTAGCAGAGGCAGAAGGCTGACCGGGCTCCTCGGGCCCTCCAGCTGACGTGGCAGAAGGCTGACCGGGCTCCTCGGGCCCTCCAGCTGACGTGGCAGAAGGCTGAACGGGCTCCTCGGGCCCTCCAGCTGACGTGGCAGAAGGCTGAACGGGCTCCTCGGGCCCTCCAGCTGACGAGACAGGTGGCTGAACGGGCTCCTCGGGCCCTCCAGCTGACGAGACAGGTGGCTGAACGGGCTCCTCGGGCCCTCCAGCTGACGAGACAGGTGGCTGAACGGGCTCCTCGGGCCCTCCAGCTGACGAGACAGGTGGCTGAACGGGCTCCTCGGGCCCTCCAGCGGAGACAGGTGGCTGAACGGGCTCCTCGGGCCCTCCAGCGGAGACAGGTGGCTGAACGGGCCCCCCCTCGGAGCCTCCAGCGGAAACAGGTGGCTGAACGGGCCCCCCCTCGGAGCCTCCAGCGGAAACAGGTGGCTGAACGGGCCCCTCGGACCCTCCAGCGGAGACAGGTGGCTGAACGGGCCCCCCCTCGGACCCTCCAGCGGAGACAGGAGGCTGAACGGGCCCCTCGGACCCTCCAGCGGGAACAGACGGCTGAAGCAGTCCCTCGGACCCTCCAGCGGAGGCAGATTGCTGGACGGATGACAGAAGAGAGGAGTGACGATGGCGTCGCTTCCTTCTAGATGAGGGAACTGAAACTGGGGGAGATACGGAGACCTCCTCCTCATCCGACCACATGGCCGCCAGGAAAAAGGCAGGCGAATGGGCAGGCGAACAAGGTCCTGGCTGGTGTGAGGAAGGAGAGGCAGTCAGAGGTAGAGACGAGGCAGGTGGTGAGTGTGTGTTGTCCTGGGGCGGCGGTGAAGAAGTGGAAGTGAAGGTAGAGAGAGCAAGCTCGCCAGCCCTGACTTGCTCCCTCCAGGCAGCTATGGAGCTGCCCAGCACAGTGTCGATAGAAAACTGAGTAAGCCGAGGGTTGCTCCGAATGATGGCATCCACAGCACTTAGCCCAACTGCCATGGTCCTCAAATCATTGGCCTGAGCAATGCGGTCAAGGAGCCTAATCATCTGCTCCATCTCAGCATCGAATCCAAAAGCTGAAGAGTCTGCAGGGTCCATGTTCTGGTCGCGATCTTCTGTTAGGTGAGGCTGTGTGCAGTCAGGAATAGGACCCAAGGTGCAGACTCCGGAGACAGACGTGAACTCAAAAAGGCTTTAATGCGGAACGCAACATGACATAACTAGAAAAACTCAAAATAAACTTACACCGGTGGACAGGCAAAACACACAGCAAAATAAACGGTAGATCGCGACACGGACACAGAGAAACACAGGGCTTAAATACACAGAGGGAGCAATCAGGGAATGAGTAACAGGAGGGAAACACAGCTGGGACAAATCAGAACTGACGAGACCAAAGAAGCGTAAACTGAACACACTGAGAAAAGACAGAGACCTTCAAAGTAAAACAGGAAACACATAACACAGACTGAACAAAGATACAGCCTCACATGTAGGCACTACAGAGGGAACAGAGACGTGGGACCAGGGCAGACACAAACACTGAGTGGACACGGGGATATAGGAACTAAGGATACACATAGACGCGAACTAGACAAGGGGATGCAGGTGATAGGGGAGACAGAGCAACTAAAGAAGACAGAGACATAAACCATGAGACAGAACTCAAAGAAACCAAAAAACTAGAAAATATAAATAATATCATACACTCAAAAACCCTGGGTCAACGACCCAGGCATCCTAACAGCCAGTAATAAAACGTAAAGCACAATGGTACACAGTATCCAACCTCTTTAGGTAGTGGGCAGGTGCATTCATAAAAAGCAGCTCACCATAATCCAATAAAGGTAAAAAGGTTGCACGAATCAAATGTTTTCTCACTTGGAGGGAGAAACAGGATTGGTTTCTAAAAAAGTAACCTAGTTTTAGTTTTAACTTCGACACAAGCCTTTGAATGTGAGTCTTAAATGACAAATTCTGATCTATAATGATCCCTAGATACTTGTAAGATGTGACCATTTCAATTTCAGATCCTTGAATTGTTTTAATCTTAGGAGACGTAGCTAACAACTCTTTGCCATTTGAGAATAACACGAACTTGGATTTCTCTGGATTTAACACCAACTTAAGTTGAGTTAAATTGGACTGAACGACATCAAAGGCAGACTGCAGAAATTGCAGGGTTTGTGCTACTGAAGGGGATGAACAATAAATAATTGTATCATCTGCATAAAGATGAAATGCTGCATTTGACAAATTATCACAAAGGTTGTTTATGTAAAGAGAAAATAGCAATGGTCCTAATATGGAACCCTGCGGAACTCCTTTGGATACTGGGAGAAAAGAGGAAGAAGACCCAGCAGCATGAACACACTGTTTTCTTGCTGACAAGTAATTTGAAAACCAACTTACAGCATTTACAGATAGACCAATATTGTTTAGTCTATTTAATAAATTAGCATGGTCAACTGTATCAAAAGCCTTTGACAAGTCAAGAAAAAGAGCAGCACAGTATTTTTTGCAGTCCATTGAATCAACAATGTCATTAACCACTTTAATAGCAGCAGTTATTGTGCTGTGTTGTTTTCTGAATCCTGAATGATGTTGGGAAAGAACTGAATTTTTGTCCAAAAAGTCTTTCAGTTGTTCACTAATGAACTTTTCTAGAACTTTTGCTAGAACACACAATTTAGATATGGGCCTGTAATTATTAACATCTGAAGGATCACCTCCTTTCAGCAAAGTGAGAACATAGGCAGATTTCCATATTACAGGGATCTCACTGTTCGAGAGGCTAAGATTAAAAATGTAAGTTACTGGTTCTGCTATAAAATCTGCAGCCAACTTAAGAAAATAGGGATCAAGTTGATCTGGTCCCGCAGATTTATTTAGATCCAACAGATTTAAAGCCCTGTGGACCTCAAAAACATTTAGCGGAGAAAAACTGAAGGGTTGGACCACAGATTCAGTTTGAGCGGTTGCAGAGAGAGCCTCTTGTTGATTAAGCTGTTTTAAATCTGGATATAAAGATTCAAATAGAGATCCTGAAGAAACAAAATGCTCATTAAAGCAGTTTTGAATGTCGCATTTCTCTGTTAAAGTGCAGGAGTCTTTTACAACAAAAGTTGGCATCTCATTTGTAGTTATGTCCCCATAAGAAGATTTTATTATTTTCCAGAATTTTTTAGGATCGTTCAAATGTTTAGTAGTATTTGAAAGATAGAATTCTGATTTGGCCTTTTTAATTAAGGAAGTTGAACAGTTTCTGAGCTGTCTAAAAATCAGCCAATCCGCTTCGGATTTAGTTTTTCTGGCCTTAGCCCAGGCAGCATCCCTTTTTTTGAGTAGACTAGAGAGCTGAAGAGAAAACCAAGGGTTGTTTCTGCATTTTACTCTAAATTTGCGGATAGGGGCATGTTTATTTATAATTTTGATAAAAGTATCATAAAAATAATTCCATGCCAGCTCAAGATCAGTTATCAGGTAGATTCTACTCCAGTTATAGTCCCATAAATCATGAAAGAAAGCTTGCTCACAGAAATGCTTAAAATCTCATTTAACCCTCCTGCCTTCTTGGGACCTTTTTGTGCCACTGCTATGTGTTAAATGGCTGCCATTTCCACTGTGTTCAGTGGAATATAACCAAACTTGCCACAGGATAGTTTTTACCTGTCAATGTTAATATTCCAGTGTGAATTCCTTAAATCAGCCTAAAATGGCTGAGCAGCAGAAATCCCCACACCCATCACCCTGGGGACCATTTTCTGCCCATTGACTTCCATTATAAACGCTATTTTTCAACCCCAAATTATCATCATATGATTTTATTTTTTCTTCTTTTCTTGGATGTCAATGAAGACTCAGGGCCTTGAAGTTTTAATTTTTAAATTGCAAAAAAAATGCAAAAAAAATAATGGCAGGTCAAAATGTATGTTGGTGCCAATCTTTGGTCCATCTAAAGGCCTACTTATAATGACAATCACATATTACTTCAACTGGTTTTTTGTGGAAATATTTAGTTTCGTTTTTTGGTTTTTGGGGCTTATAACACAGGGCGCTCATGTAATAACACTGGGATTTGAAGGGTTAAAACAACGAAAATATAATTAAAACTTTACATGAATATTTCAGGGAGAAGTAGTTTTACAAGGTTGGCTAATTTAAAGTGGAATAAAATATGGATATATGGTCTTTTTATGGCGTGGCTGAGAATGGTCCCTAGGGTGATGGGTGTGAATTTTTTAAAGGATGGCAGGAGGGTTAAAAGCTATCTGTGGCCTTGATTTTGGGAGCTTTGATTGTCTCACTACAGCTACCACACAGTGGTCACTGATATCATTTGCAAAAACCCCAGTGTGAGAATTTTTATACGGCATATTAGTTAAAAATAAATCAATAAGTGATGACTTTTCTGGGCATTTAAGATTTGGACGAGTTGTGCTGTAAATTAGTTGTGTGAGATTATATGAATCACACATGGATTTAAAACTGTCTGAGGCAGAGGACAACCAGTCCCAGTTGAAATCTCCGGCCAGCACAATTTCATTCACAAGTAGATAGTTTTTCACTAAGTGAAACTAAAGCCTCACTACTAGCTGAGGGGGGGTCTTTAACAGCCCACAATGGTAATAAAATAGCCCTTGAAAAGTTGGAGCTTGAGGGCAAGAAGTTCAAACTGTTTACAAACAGATACCGATGAATCGACAGTAACATGGAATTTGCTTTTTACATAAATTGCAACACCGCCACCCTTTCTGGGGCGGTCGCAACGGAAAAGATTATAGCCCGTTATTGCAATGTCTTTGTCAGTAATTGATTTAGTAAGCCAGGTTTCTGATAATATAAGAATATCAGTATCTAACTCTTTCATCCAAATTTTCACAAAATCAAGTTTGGGAAGAAGACTTCTGACATTTAAATGAGTGATACCAAGACCTGTTCGAGTTTTGAAATCACAAGGAGTACTTAAGCATTTGCAGTCTGGACCGGGATTAGGTTGCACATTTCCAGATAAAAGAAGCAGAAGAACAATAAAACATTTTCTTTTCACAGATTTTTTTTGTAGGATTACAGACTGATTTCTCTTAGTGCCCAATCTCTTTGGGGGGTGAGAAGATTGGAAAATAAACCAGTAATATGGAATGAATAAATCAGTTACAGTGGGGCAAAAAAGTATTTAGTCAGCCACCGATTGTGCAAGTTCCCCCACCTAAAATGATGACAGAGGTCAGTAATTTGCACCAGAGGTACACTTCAACTGTGAGAGACAGAATGTGAAAAAAAAAATCCATGAATCCACATGGTAGGATTTGTAAAGAATTTATTCGTAAATCAGGGTGGAAAATAAGTATTTGGTCAATAACAAAAATACAACTCAATACTTTGTAACATAACCTTTGTTGGCAATAACAGAGGTCAAACGTTTACTATAGGTCTTTACCAGGTTTGCACACACAGTAGCTGGTATTTTGGCCCATTCCTCCATGCAGATCTTCTCGAGAGCAGTGATGTTTTGGGGCTGTTGCCAAGCAACACGGACTTTCAACTCCCGCCACAGATTTTCTATGGGGTTGAGGTCTGGAGACTGGCTAGGCCACTCCAGGACTTTCAAATGCTTCTTACGGAGCCACTCCTTTGTTGCCCGGGCGGTGTGTTTTGGATCATTGTCATGTTGGAAGACCCAGCCTCGTTTCATCTTCAAAGTTCTCACTGATGGAAGGAGGTTTTGGCTCAAAATCTCACGATACATGGCCCCATTCATTCTGTCCTTAACACGGATCAGTCGTCCTGTCCCCTTGGCAGAAAAACAGCCCCATAGCATGATGTTTCCACCCCCATGCTTCACAGTAGGTATGGTGTTCTTGGGATGCAACTCAGTATTCTTCTTCCTCCAAACACGACGAGTTGAGTTTATACCAAAAAGTTCTACTTTGGTTTCATCTGACCACATGACATTCTCCCAATCCTCTGCTGTATCATCCATGTGCTCTCTGGCAAACTTCAGACGGGCCTGGACATGCACTGGCTTCAGCAGCGGAACACGTCTGGCACTGCGGGATTTGATTCCCTGCCGTTGTAGTGTGTTACTGATGGTGACCTTTGTTACTTTGGTCCCAGCTCTCTGCAGGTCATTCACCAGGTCCCCCCGTGTGGTTCTGGGATCTTTGCTCACCGTTCTCATGATCATTTTGACCCCACGGGATGAGATCTTGCGTGGAGCCCCAGATCGAGGGAGATTATCAGTGGTCTTGTATGTCTTCCATTTTCTGATGATTGCTCCCACAGTTGATTTTTTCACACCAAGCTGCTTGCCTATTGTAGATGCACTCTTCCCAGTCTGGTGCAGGTCTACAATACTTTTCCTGGTGTCCTTCGAAAGCTCTTTGGTCTTGGCCATGGCGGAGTTTGGAGTCTGACTGTTTGAGGCTGTGGACAGGTGTCTTTTATACAGATGATGAGTTCAAACAGGTGCCATTCATACAGGTAACGAGTGGGGGACAGAAAAGCTTCTTACAGAAGACATTACAGGTCTGTGAGAGCCAGAGATTTTCCTTGTTTGAGGTGACCAAATACTTATTTTCCACCCTGATTTACGAATAAATTCTTTACAAATCCTACCATGTGAATTCATGGATTTTTTTTTCACATTCTGTCTCTCACAGTTGAAGTGTACCTCTGGTGCAAATTACTGACCTCTGTCATCATTTTAAGTGGGGGAACTTGCACAATCGGTGGCTGACTAAATACTTTTTTGCCCCACTGTAAATCAGTTGAAATGAGATCTCTGCTGATGATCACGTTTGAGAAACTTCTAAAAGATGTAAAATCCCACCCCTTTCCCTTTGAGAGGAGTAAGAAGTATGGTGTCTCTTGCTCCACAGACATTTCCTGCACCTCATGTAGACAAAAAGCGGTCTTCATTACAGGGTGGTTCTGGGAATGTACCAGGGCCAGGTGGCGAAACAGACCATCATCCGCCGACGGGCTGTAGTGACCTTCTTGCTCATGGGAGGCTGAGTCATCAAAAGGGTAACTGGCGACCACAGTGCCACCATGCAGGCCCCCTGACAGCAAAAATCCCCTCTCCTGGATCCATCTCATCACCTCCATCACCTCGGGGATATCAGCTTGATCCACGGTGGCCAGATTATAGCCAAGGGCTTTGCATTTCCATCTGTTGTCCGGAGACTGTAGTTTGGGTACAGCAGGTGGAGGCCCAGGCAGCCAAGGTGGAGGACCAGGCAGCCGAGATGGGGGCCCAGGCAGCCGCGTTGGTGGCCAAGTCAGCCGCGTTGGTGGCCAAGGCCGCCGAGGTGGAGGCCCAGGCAGCCGAGGTGGAGGACTGAGCAGTTGAGATGGAAGCCCAGCTAGCTGAAATGAAGGCCCAGGCAGCCGAGGTGGAGGCCCAGGCAGCCGAGGTGGAAGCCCAGGCAGCTGAGGCAGAAACCCAGGCAACTGAGGCGGAAACCCAGGCAGCTGAGATGGAGGCCCAGGCAGCTGAGGCAGAAACCCAGGCAACTGAGGCAGAGGCCCAGGCAGCTGAAATGGAGGCCCAGGCCAGCTGAGGTGGAGACCCAAGCAGCTGAGGTGGTAACCCAAACAGCAGAAGTGGAGGCCCGGACAACAGGGGCGTAAACACTATTAGCTGAAGATGTAGCCTTACTAACTGGGACGGTGGTTGTAGCACAGTTAGTTGAGGTGGAAAGCAATGCAGAGATAGCTGTGCCCATAGGCTAACTAGGCTAATTAGTTGTAGCCAGTCCAAGTCACTGATGTTTAAATTAAGTCCAGGATTTAGTTCTATATCACCAGCCAAAAGTAGCACCAGAACAAGTTTCAGAATCTCCAGCGATAGTTGTGGTATATTTGATTGTTCATGTTTACCTGGGGGTGGTCTAGCATGACCAAAATCCAAGAATCTTGTGAACAAAAGATGTTGACTTCATTTGGCTGGGAAAGTGGTATAATTATCCAGCTTTCTTGGACATGTTGAACTCCACAGAATATAAAAATGTATAAAATCAAAAAGACAAGTTGATGTCAAGATCCAGGTTTTTAGATGTTTTTTAGGTGGGTTTTTTGGCAAAAGCACAGTACCTGCCAAGCTGTGTGTCTGCACCCTAGCAGCCATCTTGAGACGATAACTGGGATAATTTAAGTGATGAATTAGTTTCTGCACCTTAAAAGTCACATTTTTGTGAACAGTGTTAGACCTTTAGAGAAGGGAGTTGGCATTAATGCTAATGATCAGCTGACGGTGACTCTCATTGTCACAAAGTCAGATTGTATAGAAGACCGTGTGAAAATAACAGAGCTCCTCACTTGATTTATGATGTGTCAGGGGTTAAGACATTTGTTCACAAGTAAGAGAAATAAGACACTGCAGACCGACTCAGAGAGTATTAAGACATGCGCATGGGTGTGTGCCTCTCAGCAAAATCACACACACTCAGCGCAGGCTGGTTGCTTTATTTATAAGGCAAAATGGGTTACATAGTACTTCCTCTTTTAACCGAAAGGGAAAAGGCCAGACATTACCTAAGCTTATCTGACCTCTGTACACAAACTAAGAATAAAAACATAGAAGTATATCACACTTATCTGACATCACACACACTGGGTTAAAGAATACATACTTGTATACTTGTCAAACATCTCAGACACTAAAGTAAGGAATGCATTATGTTCTCTTTAACAATAAACTTGGTTATGTGAAAATATATGAACACTCGATTATAAGGCACACTTGATTATACTTGATTTCATAAAACTCCTCTCACATTTCCCTCCTGTTGTTAATATATTTCACAGGTTTTAATCAATGCATAGTCACTTGTTAGTCACATTTTCAACTTGCATGTCATTCAGTGAAGTATTTAAACAACAGTTCTGTAAAGACTAGAATAGGGATTTTCCACTCTTTCCTCCATATTCAGCATATCATATTGGCGATAGGGATCCTCCATATTCCTCTGAACCAAAACATAGTTTCCTAACATACGCTTGAACATGTTTGACATTATGCTTTTCAGACATGGGATAATACAAGCAGTGAAAAGGCAAAATAGTAACATCTCATTGAAAAGGGCCAGCAGGCCTTTAATCAGTAAGGATTTCCAGGAGCCACTCAGCAACCAGTCCCACCAGCCTTGCTTAACGGCTACGTAGTCCTGCTGCTGAGCGTCTCTCAATTGTTTCAGAACATTCAAAGCATTTGTCATGTTTAATGAATGTATGTTGTCAGGTATGTAGGTGCAACAGGTGGTGTTGAACAACACGCAGAGACCTCCTTTCTCTGCAAGAATAATGTCCAAAGCTACTCGATGTTGCATGACAGTGATGCGGATTGCATCAATTTCTTCATTCTGTGCTTTGTCAATGCGGGTGGAAGCATTCAAAAACAGTCCAAAACGATAGTCTAAAGTCTCTATTTGTAGTGCGTGCTTTCCTACTCCGATCCAGGGAAACAAAGCGTGCATTACCTTCTGGCCGTTGGTCCAGAGTTGTAACTTACAAGCACCTAAGCACAACAGCTTTGGGGCTGGGGCTGGTGCTGGTGCTGGGGCTGGTGCTTCTTCTGGATTCATCGGGCTGGTTTCCTCAGTCAACTTGTTGGTCTTCAGGCGTCCCTGGTGTCGTTATTGGTTCTTCTCCTTGGTGGGATAGGTCACTCTTTTACTATGTGTCTGTTCTTCAGGATGACCTGGTACACCTAAACTTCTGGTGAGTAGACTGCCAGCAAAGTGGAGTGGCGGGATATACCCAATCAGCCCTTCCTCCACCGGCAGATCACCTGGAAGCTAGGGGAACCGGCGTCTTATTGTGGTGCAAACACTTTCTTCACGTGGCTTTGATGGATCCACGAAGGTCGTTCGGCTATCTTACAAGCTGTCGGTGTAGTAAGCAACACCTGGAAGGGCCCCTCCCACCTCGGAGCACTCCAGTTTTTCCGCTGGAGGACTTTAATCAGAATCCAATCACCGGGGTTCAACCTGCAAGAGACTGGAGATAGATCACTCGGCAGTTGATTGCTTAGTATCACTTCTTTATTCTCAAACAGTTTTGTCATCCATTCTGCCATCGTTGTTTCTGCAGGAAGCAGGGTGCTGGGGTTTAGTAATGTGTGAGTGTGAGAGCAGAATACCTACATAAGAGAGTTGTCTCCGAAAGCTTGAGTCAAAACTGCCTTCATGTACCCCGCTACTCCATCGACATGGAGAACAAAAGGTTCTTCATAGTCTGGTAATGCTAAGACGGTACATGTTTGCAATGCTATTTTTAAATCAGTGAAGGCTTTTTTTCTGCTTCTAGGGTCCACTGTATTTTGTCTTTTAATGCTAGGTCTTTTCCATAAATTAGGTTCTGTAGTGGCTGGGCCAGCAGTGCATACTCTGGGATCCAGCACCTACAGAAATTGCACAGACCTAAATAACTCATCATTTGTTGCTTAGTTATTTGGTTTTGCTGCATTTTGGACTGCTGTCTTTCTGCTCTCTAGTAGGGTGCGGCCTTGGCCTGTTAGCTGATGTCCTAAATAGATGACTTTATCACTCCACAGTTGTAACTTGTGTTGTGATACTTTGTGGCCTTGTTCTGCCAGATGTTGCAGAACCGTCATTGTGTTTTCTTTACAATCATCTTGTGTATGGCCTGTAATCAATATGTCATCTACATACAGCAGAAATTTTCCTGGAGCAGAGAGAGAGCAAAGTGACATTGATTTCTTTAGAGCTTCTGCATACAGTGTTGGGCTATTTTGAAATCCTTGTGGTAGCCTCGTGTATGTGTATTTTTCATTATCAAAAGTAAATCCAAATAGATTCTGTGAATCTTTATGTAAGGGAACAGAGAAAAATGCATTTGAGAGGTCAATCACCGAGAACCATTGTTCTTTTGGTGTTACTTGATTTAAAATGATATGTGGATTTGCAACCACTGGAGGTATTTGCTCTGTGACCTTATTTATTGCTCTTAGATCATGAACTAGGCGATATTTTCCAGTATTGGCCTTTTTTACTGGAAAAATTGGTGTATTACACGTGGCTTTATTAGTTTTCACGAGAATACCTGCTTTCTGCATGTCTGCTATTACTGGCCTAATTCCTTCCTTTGCTTCTGCACTCAAAGGATATTGTGGTTTCACAGGCCTTCTGGCCCTGATGCTGACCTAACTATCAGAGTGTCATTAGAGAATCTCATTTTCACTTGAGGCATTTTTAGATACCTTCTAGTTTTTCAAAGAATTCACACATCTTACATATTTCAAACTTTGAAGTTTTTTGTTTTGTGTATATATATATTTTTTCCTAAACTTTGCATTGTTCATAGCTCACAGTTCTAAAACTGGGCAATTGTAAATCATATGCATTTGTAAATCATATGCCTAATCACTATGTGTCACCATAATCCACAAGTATTGGCACAAATTTGTTTCCAAACCAACAAAATAATCAAAAAACAAAAACAAACAAAAACATACATGAGTCAGGATACAAAAAGACAAAGAAAAATGCTGCCAGAAACAGAGCAGAAGTGTGAGGGGAAACGGAGCTCACAGACAGCTGCATGTGTTCGCTTTTAATAGCATGCAGCCTCTGTTCTAAAAAAACCAATAAATAAAAAATAAAAGAAAATGTGTAACATGCTTATCAACTTAGCGGTGTCCACACATTTAATTCAGCTTCATAATCCTGTAGGTTTAGTTATTATCTACAGGGTTTGGCTTATTAGTTGTTATTATAGATGTGCTCTGTATCGCAGTAATATTTATCTAGGATAAATGACAGGTTTTCAAGCAGGTTAAGTGCCTCTATGCACCTAATTGGTTTAGATATTGCTTTTATTTTCTTCATCTCATATTTCATTATACTGAGTTTGAGCAAACCTTTAAGCTTGATGCAGACTACTTCATAACAATTGTCCATCTCACATCATACTGGCTAAGATACTTCTTGTCAATATTAATATTATATTTTTTATTAATTATTATCATCTTTTTCTCTCTATATAATAACAATAGTATATCACAATATTTTATTAGTGTATATCACTATACTACTACTGAGCCAACTTAATAGTTAGGATCATCTTACTCAGCAAACAGATAATTTATAGTTCATCCAATCTGTACGAATTTGCTTTTTCTCTGAACAGGTTTGTGCCTAGTTTTAGACTGGTCTTCTGTTTGCCTCATCTCAGATCCAACCTTCAGATTATTATATTTTATTTTGTATCCATCAGGGACTGTGAGTGAGCTGCAGTCTCACCCACCCTCCAGGATGGAAACATTTATCTTTTCACACACTTTCCTTGGCTGAACAATGACACAGCCTTAATCTACCTTATGCATCTCTCTTTTTTTTTTATAGAAAAGGTCTTCATATGAATGATTTCCTTTTATTTATTTCATACAATCTGGGCATGATGGGTCATAAATGCACTGATTTTTGCAGCCACGGCCACTATCTCTATGTGACATAAAAGGGGATCGGTTAGATGCTGTTTTGTCACATGTCCTGAGGCTGATTTCACAATTATAGTGTTTTTTGAGAATGTTACATTTGGGACTTCTACAGTTAAAACAGTTTTACAAGCTCCTGTGTCCCAAAACATTTTTTAACGGCACACCTTTCACATATATTACAACTGTTGGCTTGTCTTCTGAACCTAACAGTAGTTGTTCTACATTGTAAACCTCCGCTTCATCTGTTTCACTTCCTTCCTCTCGTGCTAGTCATTCATCACTTTCCTGTTCCTGAATTACACTCCTGCAGTCTCGAGCAAAGTGCCCGTTTTTTTCCACAATTACAGCATTTAATCTCTCTTTTGTCCCTTCTTTGTCCTGCTTTTTACTTTCTTTTGACTTTTTTCCTCATATAGCTCTTTTTGCAAAGCGGTTTTTAAAGCATTTATTGAATCAGGGGTGCATTTGCCTTGCCAAGCTGGACAATATATCTTATGTGGATTTCTCCATCTTTTTGCACTGATTATTCCTGCATTTGAACAGTTTTTTTTTTCTAACCACTCTTCATCTGCTGTTAATTTTACTTTAGCTTTAGAATTACCCATTTTGAACTAATTACGTCAGAACTGTGACACTGTCTCTGGTATGACGAAGCGGGCAGGTTATCAATAACAGGCTTCTACTCTCCCACTATTTGAGAGAGCGGTTATTGATTTTACGTGATGACGCACAACCTTATCTCCACTCCAACCAGTTCGTGAGTGTACACAGGAAAACAGCTTGAGAAGCGGTTCGACCGCGTATTGGGTCGTAAATGACAACTCACTCCTCTTAGTTAACACAATTAGAGCGCGCTTTTATAATTTTTATTGAGATTTTCCGTATTTTCGTTGTGCAACCTTCTACCTGTTCCGTTGCAGCCACTCCCAGAGCGACCGGAACTCGTTCCGTTCAGCTGCTACCCAGAGCAACCGGAACTTTTAATAGCGATTTCTAGAATCTCGCTCTTGCCTGTCGTCTCTAAGTCCCTCTTGGACTGAGATCTGTCGGCGCTAACCAGGTTTACACACTATTTTAAAGGAAAATCTCAATATCAACGTATTTTAGCGCTTGATGGAGTGCAGTGTTTCATATTCACCTTACTGTGGCGCTGCGTTTTGGATCCGGTTCATCTGGTCCTGGCGCCGTGGGGCCTGTATAAGACGCTGACCGGAGATCGAATGGTCCCGGTTTTTCTCCTTTACTGTGCACAGGTTTTTTCCAGCGCAGGCAACACGACGTCAGGATCGATGAAGACCGTCTGTGGAAAACTAGACGTTAAAAATAACAGTTAGTTCTCCGGCTCGAAGGACCAATTAAATGTCAGGGGTTAAGACATTTGTTCACAAGTAAGAGAAATAAGACACTGCAGACCGACTCAGAGAGTATTAAGACATGCGCATGGGTGTGTGCCTCTCAGCAAAATCACACACACTCAGCGCAGGCTGGTTGCTTTATTTATAAGGCAAAATGGGTTACATAGTACTTCCTCTTTTAACCGAAAGGGAAAAGGCCAGACATTACCTAAGCTTATCTGACCTCTGTACACAAACTAAGAATAAAAACATAGAAGTATATCACACTTATCTGACATCACACACACTGGGTTAAAGAATACATACTTGTATACTTGTCAAACATCTCAGACACTAAAGTAAGGAATGCATTATGTTCTCTTTAACAATAAACTTGGTTATGTGAAAATATATGAACACTCGATTATAAGGCACACTTGATTATACTTGATTTCATAAAAATCGTCTCACATGATGTCAGTAGACATTTTCCTCATGTCCTGATGGCAAATATAAAGTCTAATTAAAATACTGGAAGGTGTTTAGTTAGACTTAGACTTAGAGACTTAGAGCTTTTTATTGTCATTGTGCAGTTTCTTGCACAGCGAAATTGGGTAGCTGGACCACAAAGGTGCAAAAGTAAGAAGAAGAGAAAACAATATACAACAAGGGGGGGAAATAAATAAATAAATACATTTTTTTAAAAGCAATGTATATGTATACATATATGTGAGTGAAACTATATACATGGTGTATGTGTGAGAAACATTGGAACAGAAACATTGTGGGTCTGTATACAAGGGCAGTTATATAATATAATAAATAAATAAGGGTGGAGGGGCTATGGTCATTTAGGGTGGAAATGGTACTACTGGGACCAAAATATTGCACATGAGCCAAAAATATTGCACAGAACATGGAAAGACTGAGATATTGCACATAGATGATCAACAGCAGTGTCAGAGTGGATGTGTTGGGGAAGTCTGTACACACTCTTAGTTTGCATTAAGAGTTTTGACAGCCCACGGGAAGAAGCTGTTCTTTAGTCTGTTGGTTTTGCACCTGATGGATCCTTTTTCCAGAGAGCAGGATGTTGAAGAGGTGGTGGTTAGGATGGAGGTGGTCCTTTATAATTGCCCTGGCTCTGGAGAGACATCTTAAGCTGGCAATTAAGTGGAGTTCTCTGCAGTTCTGATGACCCTCTGTAGTCTCTTCTTGTCAGCTGTTGTGCAACACAGGGATGGCATGCACCAGCACACTCTCGATAGTGGCACGGTAGAAGGACACTAGGAGTTCAGTCTGCAGCCTGTTCCATCTGAAAACCCAAGGAACTTAAAGGAGGACACCCTCTCCACACAGTCACCTTTTATGTTTTCTTGGTGTTTAGGGTGAGGTTATTGTAGTTACACCATTCTGATAGTCGCTGGACCTCATCCCTGTCGGCAGTGTCATCATCGTTGGTGATGAGCCCCATCAGAGTGGTGTCGTCTGCAAATTTGATGATGATGTTGCAGGTGTGCGTAGGGGTGCAGTCACTGGTGTAGATGGTGTATAAGAGTGGACTCAGCACACATCCCTGTGGTGAGCCAGTGTTGAGTGACAGGGTGGATGATTGCGGGTTGCCAACCTTGACCGATTCTGAACGGTCTGTGAGGAAGTTTTTGATCCATGCACATGTGGATGGGGGGGAGTCCAAGTTTACCAGCTTGTCTATAAGAATGTCTGGGATGATGGTATTGAAGGCCGAGCTGAAATCAATGAAGAGCATCCTTGCTGATGTCCCAGGATTCTTCAGGTGATGCAGAGCGGAGTGGAGGGCGGTGGTAAATTGCATCCTCTGTGGACCTATTTGCCTTATAGGCAAACTGGTGGGGGTCGAAGCTGGGGGGGAGGCAGTCCTTTATGTGTTTTAGGACCAGCTTCTCGAAGCACTTTGCAACCACTGGAGTCAGTGCGATAGGTCTGTAGTCACTAAGGCTATTGATGGTGGTGGACTTGGGGACTGGGACTATTGTTGATGATTTCAGGCAGTGAGGGACAGTGGCATGTGTCAGGGAGATGTTGAATAGTCTGGTGAACACAGGAGCCAGTTGGTCGGCACAGGTAGAATACACATTAAAATTTTAGGAGGATACAGCTACTTTGTTATTGACAAGACACTACTGTCCTCAGTTTGCATTCAGGTCCACCACTCACCTGTGACATCTTGTTTCCAAGTACAGTGGAACCCTGACTTACGAAATTAATTCGTTCCAGAGGGTCTTTCGTAAGTCAAAATTTTCGTAAGTCGAAGCACGTTTTTCCATCACCTTTTGAGTGAGGCGATGTTGGCTGAAGATGAAGTTCTTGGTGGAGGCTGAAGAAGGCATACGTATGCATGCATACATACGTACGTGTACATGTACATAACATTATGGAATTTAATTCTAAACATTCAAACTAAAACTTACATTTACGTTAATTAATGTACGTACGTACGTACACTGTGCAATGATATTTTTTTTAACATTTTTTTTAAACTCGCTCATATTTATGCCTTATGCCGGCCCCATTATGAATGAACGATAGGCTAATTGCAAACGAAAAGCACACAAGAAAGCGCACTACAACAACAATACGTCTTTCACGTGGAACAGCAAAACCCTTTCGGCAAACGGATTTCGTTACACGGGCATTTTGTCGTACCATGGGCAAAAATATTGCCGTTTAGTGCCTTTGTAACTTGAATTTTTTGTTAAATGGGGTCTTTGTAAGCTGGGGTTCCACTGTACCAAGATGGCAGAGGCCAAAATGCTTAGATTGAGGTTAAACCAAAGCTATAAGCAAATGAATAATTGACTTCAGAGAGTTTTTGTATAATATTTATATACAGATTATGCTAAACAAACAGGTAGACTGATCTTCTTGAAAAGAGAGCAAACATTTCATCTTCCTATTTTAGTGTTGACCTGTGTGCGATAGTCAGTTCAATTGAATTGTATTTTAATAGTGCCAAATCACAACAACAGTTGCCTCAAAGTGCTTTATATTGTCAGATAAAGACCCTACAATGAATAATAATACATTTTTTTTTAAAAAAGCAACACTCAGATGTGCCTCAAACACTCAAAATTTCCTTTTAACAGGACGAAACCTAGCAGAGGCAGGCTCAGAGCTGTTGGAGTGAGGGGAGGAAGACAGGTCAAAGGCACGTTGTTATTAGTTATTATTATGCATTAATAAGTAAAAACTACAGTTTCCTGTTATTATTGTATAACTTTGTGTTTTAAAGGATGACTTAATTGCTAATTACTAGCCACTCAGTTAAAGATATATATATCATGAGCACAAGACAGCAGCACCCAGTCCCAAAATATTTCTGCCCAATTTTGTGCAGTGGGATGAAATAATGGCATATAAAGGCATATCATGGAAAAGTTGCCTTCTCCAGCAACTTTTCCATGATGAAGCAGCCAGTCATTCCAGGTCACTGCAGGTCACAAGAGACTGTAAGTGCTTTGGACTAACCACCTTCAGGGAAAGGGTAACTGTAGCTCATCACTCATCCCAGCTTAAGCTGAAAAAAAAATAGAAAAAAGTATCACTTGAACATCAAAACACATTACATAAAAGAAGACTGAGAAACCACAGGAGACAGTGCAGGGAAGGACACCAGACAAAACACCAACTGATGCACTACCCTTAAATGACAGCACACAATCAACAACTACACACACCTCCACAGTACCCCCTGCTCCCCCTCTAAGCTAAGCATCTTTTTGTGGACTGGGGCAATGCCGTTTAGTGCTGCATCAGATTGTGACATTACAATTAATATTAGCAAAACTGTCCAAAAATCATGCTCATCTAGTTGTTCTAAGAAGAGAAGTCCACACAGTATCAAATTAAATATTGCATGATTTCATCAAGAGGGCAAACTAACAACATGAGTTTTAAAATTACATTTTGACATTAATATGCTTTTAAAGACCTGAATACAACAACGGGGTGCAACAAGTTCTGTGTATTTTAATTGTTTGAAGCAGTTAAGAAAAAGGATGCTCCTAAAAAGAAACCACAAAGAATCTCTAGCTGTCAATCGGGTATTAATTTTCACATCAAATTGTATATCTTTTTAAATATTTGGTTTTATAATTTATCTAAGCAAACCGAACTGTTGGAAAAAACACTCTGAAAGCTGCTCTGTGATCAAAGATGATCACGACTCCTCCCTTTGCTGTAATTGCAATATAAATCCAAAGAATGCATGAGGACCACACTTGTGATTTTTTTTCACTGCTAGAGACCCAGAATATCCCTGACAATGGACTACAAACCTCTTAAAAGATATCTGTAAAAATAAGAACTGTTGCAGAGCACAGACAATAGACTCCACAGATTCGCTTTAGTCTTTTCCATTCTACTCTATTCATTCCAGTCTACTTCCATTGCTCTATTCTAATCAATGGTTCACTGAAAGCTGCAGCCAAATAAACACTGGCATCAACTACAGACTTTGACTATATAAACAGAACGTAGAGTTAATTAGTGGTCAATGAGACACCGCTCTTAAAGTTCTGCAGTCAGTAAAAGGTTTGCAGATTCAATGATCCACACCACAAGTTGGTTTATAATATAGTTTGTATTTGCATTTTAATGCCATATTAGATTATACTGCATGATAGTTCAGATTAGATAACACTAATTCTAGAAAATCAAATATAAAGCCAGTTTAATCGATGCACAGAAGGTGAAAGATCGTTTAACGATTATTTATTAAAGGTGACCTTTGGAAGTTAATTTTCCTGATTTAAGTCTGTCCTCACACACACCAACATACACATGATAGGCATGATGCACAAGCACAGAGAGCCTGAAGCAGCATTACTGATCTGGCACTGCCCCTGTGTGGCTAGTATAAATACAAGCCCATGTATTTCCAAATGAAACACAATCCATTGACTGTATGTGCATTTCTGCAGTGTCTCTTGCCATGTGGACAAACCGTTTTCAATAGACATTCCCAGCTGCTCAGTTTGAAGTCTGGATTCACTCCAGTCACTGCCTGTCTGAGACATCTTGTTCCTTATCTCAAACTACACTCGACAAGTTACAAGATGACACAACAAAAGAACAAATCTCAGATTAAAATATTAATATTCACAATGTCTGTGGTTCGCCGTACAAAAATGAAATTCTAATAATTTTTCCTTTGTTGACTGTACTACATGAATTCAAACAGAATACCAAAAAGGTTAACTAAGCAGGAGAATTACACTCATCCTCCAAATGTCTTAGCCCATTTCACGGTTACTGTAGTAACAGGGAGAGAAGAGACACAGAGGCATCCCTGTATCTGGCAAATTCTTCCAGGTCATCCTGGATGACCCAAAGACCTGCTCTTAGTTTAGCTGGGAGATACAGTCTCAACCCACAAGTTGCCTTCTCTATTGTTTGGTATAAGTATTGATTGCAAATATTGTCTTTCTGCTAGTAACATGTCTATAGGATATCATATTAATTTGCCACTGGTAAGTTTTATTGTGACAAACAGGAACAGTACATAATTTTGCACATGCTCACAGCAACTCTTGCTGCCACAAGTGGATGTGTGCTTATGAGGTTTATCTGTAGTTGTCTGGGGAGGAGAGCTGTGGACCAGGACTGGGCAATTTGCTTCAGAGTAATACCATCTTATTGCCATCCTATTGGCAGGTGAATGGTGACTTAGCCATTGGGAAACAAAGGATTCTATCATGATGCTAGCACTATTCCCTATCTGTAACCCAAACCCACCAAGAAATTTTTGCACATTGATATTCAATAGTGATTGATGTAGCAAACCATAATTAGTGAACAACGTGTGTAATTAGTAAACTATAAATATAATAACTATCAGCTTTTTCCATGTAAAATATCACATCTGTCTCTTCTGCACGCTTCAGTGTGCCCTGCAGTGGGTGTGTGCATGCAAAAACATGCCTGTGTTGCTAGTGTCAGTCAGATGATTTGATTTGATTTGATATACCTTTATTAGTCCCACAAGGGGAAATTTCCTTTCATAAGGCTGCCGACCTATTGCACGCAATGGCGGCACCATCTTACCCTCCGACCATACATACATTACACAAAACATCACATGGGGAAGACAGGTCAGAGAGGTATAACAATGGAAAATGCACCACATGAGGAAAGATAAGGAGAAAAAAATAACTCCCCCAGACTGAGCTCCAGCAGGGAGATCAGTTTGAGAACAGAAAAAAAACACCTCTGCACATAGCACATGAAAAAAACTCTTAAACTCTTACACCAAAGAAACACATGACAAGCAACAGGGGAGGGTAAAGGATGAGAGAAAGGTTTGAACAGCCGGTTCCGCTTCCTTAATTCTTCAATAAGCCAGGGCCAAGCCAGCTCTGATCAGCAAGAACCCTGTTATCATGGTTCCAAAGAGGTAGATATCTTCAGCAGTCAGGC
Organism: Diplotaxodon limnothrissa; assembly: GCF_057381915.1. Classification (NCBI taxonomy): domain Eukaryota; kingdom Metazoa; phylum Chordata; class Actinopteri; order Cichliformes; family Cichlidae; genus Diplotaxodon; species Diplotaxodon limnothrissa. The sequence goes on from NC_140597.1 coordinate 17,565,274, forward strand.
TCACCCGAGCCCAGACTTCTCGTTGAGAAGGGGTGTCAATTGCATTCAGAGACCAGTTGATCAAATCCATAATTCTCTTTTAGGTTTTAGAGAACAGACTGTGAGAGAGTGTTCCAGGGAAAAGTAATACAAAAAACACGAGACTAGACAAGGACATAAGAGGCTAAGCAGGGAAGCTAAGGGAGAGGAGGAGGAGGAGAGGAGAAAAGTGCGACCGCCTTCGTCAAGAGCAAGAGCAGATATGGATTAAAGCTATTATGAATAACAAAATAATGATCACCATCGTCAGTTTCCATTATCATTGTCATTAGTCCCGTACAGTGATGATGTTAGGAATTGATAAAGTGGATTTTGTATAAGTCCCTTTTAAATGCCATTTCCAGTGGTACTGTGTTTAGTGTGTGCGTATGAGTGTGTGTGAGATCCTCACCTGAAGCATGATCCAGCAAGAGCTGGAGTAAACTATTCCAACCCGTGAGGACAGCTCTGCATGCACCATTTGATCAAGGTTGGAAGTGTGACGTGATAAAGAGGCTCATGGAGTAGCTATGGTTTACGGCTATGCTCTCTGCCGCAACCGGTTGGGGTGAGAGAAGGAAGACAGGATAAAAGACATGCTGTAGAATAGAGCCGGAGATTAATAACAAGTATGATTCAATGCAGAAAGGTCTATTAACACAAAGTGAGTGAAAAGGGTGACTGAAGAAGAAATACTCAATGCATCATGGGAATCCCCTAGCAGCTTACGCCTACTGCAGCTTAACTAAGGGAGGATTAAGGGTTACCTGATCCAGCCCTAACTATATTGAAGCCTAACCTTAAAAGTAGAGATAGTTTCTGTCTCCCAAATCCAAACTGGAAACTAGTTCCACAGAAGAGGGGCCTGAAAACTGAAGGCTCTGCCTCCCATTCTAAATTTAAATACTCTAGGAACAACAAGTAAGCCTGTAGTGTGAGAGCGAAGTGCTCTAATGGGGTGAACTTCTCCCTTCAGGCAGGAGTACAGATCACTACACTCAAAACACACAAGACTGAAAAATAGCTTCTTCTCTAAAGCCATCCATAAACGCTGATACATATATACACACACACTCCACACATGATTACAAGCCTACATAACACAACTCCTGTGCAATAACATTACAATGTAATATTTTGAAATGTGTACATAGAATTTGTGAACTCATTGCTAAATTTTTTTTAATCTTGAAATGCATTGTCAAAGTGAATTTTACTACAATCAGACTTATATACTTTTCTGGAAATAATCCATTTTTCAAATTCCCATCTAAATGTAACAACAGCAACATCTGGAGGTAGGAGATCACAAAGCAGTCTATGAGGATGGGAAGCAGCAGAAGTCTGGCCTCCAAGGGTGGGACCATCTAAATAAATTTAATACACTTTATTTTTTCCGACACTGAACACAACCCAGAAAACTGGAGTGCTTTCAGATCATTATTCACTAGGTCTTTGTCAGAACGATTAGAAAGTAGAATGCTATTCACTGACTGCCAAGACATGGGAGAACAGTAAACAAGAAATTAAAAAAAAGAAAATAAATATACTTATTGCCTAGGGATATGGAGTTAGGACTGGGGTCAACACCACTGACAAATTAGACCCCAGAGAGTCAAGGCAAGTATTTTTAAATTTAGTTTTCAGGTTGTGGCAACAAAACTACTTGGTTAGGTGAATGAAAAGGTTGAGCTCACAAAAGCTTCTCTATCTCTTTGAAATATAAGTTGTCATTGGTGACTAGCCCAACCATGCCCATAACCTCATGTTTTCAAGAGAAATGAAAATGACTTTTTTATTTTTAAGACAAAATGTAAAGAGATTATAATGTGTCATATGCAGTGATTCATTTCCATGCAAAGACGTGGCAGGACACTATTTTTAAAAGAACAAAAATTGCATCATTAAATAGCATAGTATAGTTAGTTGAATACCTACACTGTTCCAAAAAATAGTAATGTCAAATTATTTTACTGTGTATTTTACAGTTGCGTACTGTTTTTCTAGAATATCATTACATTTACATAAGTAGACTGTGATCTGACACGTCAAATGTAAAATAACATAACATCACTGTAAATGTAATAAAACACAATTTACTTGTTTGTTAAATATATTTTGTTGTACATATGCATATTTAGATCATAAAAATACGTCCAGAAATGTCTCCCATCATGCCTTGGGACATGTGCTGCTGTTTAGATGTTCTTGTTTTATTGTTTATGGTTACGTTACTTTTAACTGTTATCTTGAATGTTGTGTTTACGCCGTGGTGCAGCGTCACTGACAGTTGTTGTTTCGTAGAGAGAGTGCTGTACCATGAGTAACTTCTGTTGTGCTGTTGTTGAACCTTGAGGCACATAGTAGCACCGGCAAGTGTTTTATTGAAGAACTCCCCCTACCAGCTTGGAGTTAAATAACAAGCTCAATCTCTCTCTGTGAGCTTCCTTGTTAAGATTTCTCTGCATGCCACAATGTAAAGCATTGCACGGACACGCTGTGCTAATTAAATATTTTGAAAAAGAAATGTAGAGGTAGGAGTTGCAAAAAATATAAATAACATGACGCTAAGCTTTGGCCAGTGAATGTGAACTAACAACAACAAGGTAATTACGTAAATAGACTTTGACTTCACATTTTGAATGTAAATTAACGTTAAATCACTGTAATGTAATACAACATAATTGTAATGATTATTAAATGTATCTGTCCGTACATATGCATATTTAGATTAAATTCACAAATGTATCATGATTTCACAAATATCTGTCCGTTATTTGAAAGATTGAACTGTTGAATTCAAATGTAATGCTATGGAAAAGTATATAACATGATCCCTATAAGCTTGTGTTACATCACATAAGTATTATTATCATTGCTAGTTAGGTCGTTCGTGCCTACTGGGGTCAGCGGGGGAGCTGGCCCCAGGGAGGGGTCACTTGCCCCTCCCTTCCTTCCCTCCCCATCTCCAGCTGCCTCCCTCTTCCCGCTCCACCACAACCACCCACACATGCAGGACCTTGGAGTAGGGGTATGTCACCAGGGTGCAGAGGAGGCTACCCCCCCCCCCCGTCCCCTTCTGGCTGCCTCTGCCTCAATTTTATCCCACAACTTTAGACATTCACATTACTCACACTCTCATTACACATACATATAGGATCTTGGGGGTGGGCACGATACACGGAATCCAAAGTACCATCAGGGTGTACACCCCACCCCTGGCGTCGTTGCCCACCTCTCAATTTTAAATACACGTAGACATTGAGGGCTAGCAGGAGGGACTATGCGCTTACCTGCTGCTCTCTGACAGGTAGCTCCATGCCCTCCTGGGTTTTAAATGCACCTTAGAACACACATGCATCAACACTACAATGAGCGGGTGGAGGGAGGTTTGGAGTCTTCTCTCACCCCCATTCTCTGCGACCTGCTGGAGCGGGGGGGCTAGGAGGAGGAGTTGGCCGTCCGACTGCGGTCTGGAGTGTGGGGCCTTCCTGCTGCTGCGGAGTCGGGGCGGTCTGCCTCCCCCCACCGCAGGGAAAAGGGTAACACCACCTGGGTCTGGGTGCAGTTCCCCCCTCCAGGGGCAAGGGTACCTAGACCCGGTTTGTAAAGTACGCTTGGGGAGTGTGATCGTGTGTACAGCGTCTCTTTATGTCTGTCTCCACGTTGGTTGAGTGTGGAGTAAGTGCATATGAGAGCATGAGGGTGGGAATGGATGTTTGTATCTGTGTGTGCCTGTATGTCTGTGTCTATATGTCAGGTTGGGTGTCAGGCGCCACCTCTCTGGGGACATCTCAGGCCCTCCAAGGTTTGGAGGCCTATCTCCCCCTACCACCACTTCCCCTGCCAGTGGCGGACTCCCTCAGACATCGGTGCGTTGGTGGTTCTTTGTGTCCGGGGATGGGCGTCCAGGTACACACCGGCTCACTCCTTGGCGGCCGCTTATCGGGGCCTGGAGCCTGGGGCTCGCTCGGGCCACTTCGGAGGTGGGGTGCCCCCGGCCTCTCGGCCTGGGGCTCGGTCACTCAGGCACAGCTGGCTGCTGGCAGAGCTCACAGGCGCGTCACTGCAACTCCCCCTGGCTTCTGCTCCGCGGCTGCTGAGTGAGCCCTCATCTGGGACTCTCCTCAGCTCTTTCTGGGACAGTGGCGTGGCTGCCCCTCTGTTGGTCTTCCTTGGTCTCTTGTGTTCTGGGGGCCTCTGGATGTCTGGAGTTTTGATCTCCTCCATACCTGCTTCACACCCTGGAGGACGGGGCTGTGGCCCCCCCACACCCTCTAGCAGATTATTACATGAAGGAACCTTTTTTAAAAAAAACAAAAAACAAGCCCGTCCATGCTCACAGATGTACACACGGGTGATCACACCCACAAACTACACCCTTCTTGGCTCCTACCTCAAAGCACACTGTGTTCTGTTGATCTTATGTGCTGCACAATAATGTTTAATATTTAGTATTTACTGTCATATTCCCATATATCATTGTGATGTTGTTTATTCTAGTACTCTTGTTCTCTTCTGCTTGTTTTCTTTTTTCTTTCTAAGCAGGTGATCCAGGTGATCGATATATGCATTTTTTTTTCCTCTGCCCGTTCTGTTGGTTTATGTTTTTTGCCCTTCTCCCCCGTCCCTCTTCTCAGCTGTTTCTCTTTCCCTCTTTCTTTCTCCCCTTCTTTCCCCCAGTCAAGTCTGTCCCGTATTCAGTAAGTGAAAATAAAATAAACAATAAAAGGTGAATCAAATGGACCATTACGGCAAGGCTGGGATGGTCAATTTGGTAAAGTAAATCCGTTGGGCATCTTTGTTTGCCTTTAGACAACAATTCTGATGGCAAAAGAGCCAAACAGGACAGGCAAAAAGAAGAAAAAAAAAAAAAAAAAGGTCGTTCGTGGCTCAAGAGTTGGCAGTTCGCCTTGTGATCCGAAGATTGCCGGTTCGCGCCCCAGCTCGGACACTCTCCGTCGTTGTGTCCGTGGTCAAGACTCTTCACCTACCGCCTACTAGTGATGGCCAAAGGGGCCGATGGTGCGATATGGCAGCCTCGCCTCTGTCAGTCTGTCCCAGGGCATGCAATCGATTGTTATTTAAACCAACTGTTAACTGTATATTTCTGTACATTTACGTATTATGATTGTTGTTTATAGGTAATTTCATTGTTTGATCACGTAACAATGTTCCTAATTTAATGTCTAAAAGCACCTGGAAAAGGCAGAATCCCATGTCAAATTAGCGCAACAAACTCTATTTTCATTACTGAAAATGATCGTATTTTTATGGGACAGTTATTTTCTGTTATTTTACGGTTGCATTTTGGCACCCCAGCTGCCGGAATATTACCGTTTTTTTAAGATGTTTTTTTTTCCCTATTTATAGATGATTTCATTGTTTGATCACATTAACATGTTCCTGATTTAATGTTTAGCGGCACTTGAAAAAGGCGAGATCCCATGTCAAATTAGCGCAACTAATTGTATTTTCATTACTGGAAATAACCGTATTTTTATGCGGGAGTTATTTTCTGTTATTTCACGGTCGTATTTTGGCGCCCCAGCTGCCGGAATATTACCGTTGTTTTAGGATGTTTTTTTTAACAGTGTAGTAATAATTATCACCTGTGATGGCTTAGATCACAGAGGGTTAACAGGGCAAAACATCATGTCACCCTGGTAACTAAACAACGGAGAGAAGCTTGTTCCTTTCTGCTGTTCTGGCACATTACTTGAATGGACTGGATTCCACCACCGAATAACTTTGTGTTGAACAATTTTGGCAGTTACATGTATTTATGTAAAGCAGGGCTGCCCAATCCCAGTCCTCGAGAGCTACTATCCTGCAGCTTTTAGATGCATCCCTACTCCAACACAGCTGAATCAAATGAATGGCTTGTTATCAGGCCTTTGCCAAACACGATGGCATGCTGAAGAGGTAATCAAACCATTTGATTCAGCTATGTTGGAGTAGGGATGCATCTAAAAGCTGCAGGACGGTAGCTCTCGAGGACCGGGATTGGGCACCCCTGATGTAAAGCATGCCTATTCCATCTTCCTGTTTCAATGCATATTTTTAGTAAAAACACTGAGAGACATTTTTTATTATAATTTTTCCATTTGGCTGTGCTGGAAATGGTGCAGTAGTAAAAGCACAATGCATCATTTATAATATATCATCTCACTGTGCTCCATTCTGACTTATTAAGAATTATAATAGCAAGTGTCTCCGGCATCTAAATTGCTCAACTCTTGATATTTTACAAAAAAGTACTAAATCAAAAAAAAAAAATTTATTTATTTATTTATTTTTTTCTTTTTCTTTTTTTTTTTTTTTCTCCCCTGTCCCATTTGGTTCTTTAGCCATCAGAATTGTTGTCTGAAGACCAACAAGGATACCCAATGGATTTACTTTGCCAAATGGATCATCGTGGCATTGCCGTATTGGTCCATTTGGTCGATCTTTGTTTTTATTATTTATTATATTTTATTTTCAGATGTTACAGACGGGACAGACATGAGTGAGGGATAGGAAAGGGAGAAAGAAAGAGGAAAGAAAGGAAAAACAGAAGGGGAGAGGGACAGTGAGAAAGGGGGGGAGAAAAAAAATAAAAATCTCCTGGATCACCTGTTGAGAGAAGAATAGAAAACAAGCAAAAAAAAGACAAAAAAAAAACAAAGCAACATACTAAACACAACACCATCGCATTAATCTAGCTAAGTGTAAACAGCAGTAAATACTAAATATTCAATGTTGTTGTGCAGCACGCAGGACAGATGTGCTTCGAAGTAGAAGCCAAGAAAGGTGTAATTTGGGTCTACGAGCAGTGAACACCCGTGTGCATACCTGTGTGGATCAGCGCGCTTGTATTCCAAAGGTTTCTCCATGTAACGATCTGCTAGGGAGTGTGGGGGGGCCACAGCCCCGTCCTCCAGGGTGTGAAGCAGGTATGGAGGAGATCAAAACTCCAGACATCCGGAGGTCCCCAGAACACAAGAGACCATGGAAGACCAACAGAGGGGCAGCCGCGCCACTGTTCCAGTAAGAGCTGAGGAGAGTCCCAGATGAGGGTTCACTCAGCAGCCGCGGAGCAGAAGCCAGGGGGAGTTGCAGTGACGCGCCCATGAGCTCCGCCGGCCGCCAGCTGTGCCTGAGTGACCGAGCCCCAGGCCGAGAGGCCGGGGGCACCCCACCCCCGAAGGGGCCCGAGCGAGCCCCAAAATTGCTTTTATTATACATTTTCTTTTTTCAGTTAAGTTGTGATAGTGACCAATTGAAATAATAGAGAAAAAGGTCAGACAAAGGCAAGAAAACAACAAAAGTGGAAGAACTTTCAAAGCTAATGTTTTTTCGTTTGTTTTGCTTTTGTTATTGTCCCAAAAGGTTGATTCTGTTCATCTGAAAGTAGCTTTTTCAGTGGGAGAAGCATCCAGATGAATAGAATCCACCTTTTGGGATTTACTTACCTGGATGATTGAGCATGCATCAAGACTTTTTGTTATTGTGTTTCTTGTTTGTGTTAGGATGCCTGGGTCGTTGACCCAGGGTTTTTGAGTTTATTATATTATTTATAATTTCTAGTCTTTGGTTTCTTTGAGTTCTGTCTTATGGTTTATGTCTTTGTCTTCTCTAGTTGCTCTGTCTCCCCTGTCAGCTGTATCCCCTTGTCTAGTTCGCGTCTCTGTGTATCCTTAGTTGCTATATCCCCGTGTCCAGTCAGTGTCTGTGTCTGCCCAGGTCCCACGTCTCTATTCCCTCTGTTGTAGTGCCTGCATGTGAGTCTGTGTCTTTTGTTCAGTCTGTGATATGGGTTTCCTGTTTTACTTTGAAAGTCCATGTCTGATGTTAATGTGTCTGGTTTTGCTTCCCCTTGTCTCGTTAGGCCTGATTTGCCCCAGCTGTGTTTCCCTCCTGTTACCCATTCCCTGATTGCTCCCTCTGTGTATTTGAGCCCTGTGTTTCTTTGTGTCTGGGTCGTGATCTACCGTTTACCTAGCTGTGTGTTCTGTCAGTCCTCCGGTGTAAGTTTATTTTGATTTTTTCCAGTTATGTTATATTTGAGTTTAACATTAAAGCTGTTTTGAGTTCACATCTGGCTCCAGAGTCTGCACCTTGGGTCCTATTCCTGTCCGCACACAGCCTACACATAACAGTTTGTTTGTTTAGGGTTTTTTTTTTCTTTACCTTTCTGAGCTATTTAGTTCAATTAGAATTTTATTGCAATAGCTTGTTGCTCATGTTTTGGCTACTTTCACAATAGTTTCCAAATGTGACAGGAGAATGACGGAACCGCCCACATCTCAACACTTTCAAACACTTTTATTTACGGTTGCTGTCATTTCTACACGGCTGCAGCTTTGCAGCTCACAGCCGAACACATCACCAACAGTTAGGACCCATTTCAGACTTTTATACGGGTGCGACACGATCACTGATGCCGCTCGGGTGTTTCTGCCTCGCCACAGCCACACCAAATTTTGGAATTCAAAATTGGAAAAGGATGAGACAACAATTCTGATGGCTAAAGAACCAAATGGGACAGGCAAAAAAAAAAATTGGAAAAGGATGAATGAACAAAAGTTTTGACAAACTACAAAAAAATGGGAGGAAAATTCTGGCATATAAAATGTAAATGAAAGGAAAGAAAATTATGCAAAAGGTTACTTGGAAACAAATCCTAGATAGAGTAGCAAATAAATAAATGTTTTGCATGTATCATCCATGATGCAGTAAATGTAAAAGGATAGTGGTGTTTAGTGGAGGCAGGCCTTCCCTCATAACAAATAACAATACATGAATGGAACCACAAAGAAGAATGGTAACAATGGCCTGAATCAATTCTGTTATTCATCACAATGGAGTTTACGTCCACTCAGATCCACAATGCCATTATTACAGCTGAGAGGGAAGGAAGCAGCAGGGAGATTGTGGAAGCATGAATGTTGCTCAGTATTTATTTTCATTTTGTGTTGAGCTCCAGTTGAATTCAAGGTCTTTCACCATTGATCTGTTGGTTTTTCTTTTTCTCCCTCCCATTTTTCTTCTGTACTTCCCCAACATTATTATGCTCAGGCTAACATCTTCTGTACTTCACAAACTGCCAGCATTTGATATGTATTAAAGTAACAGACTGTCCTGGAAGAATAATGTAAGTGAACCAGAGGTCATTTGTGCTTATTACAACCCTGTATGACCTCTGGGTCTGAAAAGTGAACCAAATAGAAAAGTGCCTTATAACTGTAAGTATAGCAAAGGTTAGGGTTTTTGTCATGCTTTAATGCACACTAAAATTCTATTTCAGTTTTCTTGACATGAACCTAATCCTTCCAATCTTTGTCTATATCCACAAAAATACAAATCATTTCTCTCAAAATTGGTATTTTAGTATTTTAAAATGGGTTTCAGCAGGGCAAATCACAAAAGCCTGCACTTTGCAGAGAGTTCAGAGAGAGAACTCCCTTGGTGGAGGTTTTTTCCTGGCTGACTATCTCAGAATCAGTATGTCTTTACTGTCATTGTCACAGGTACAACGAAATTAAAAGTGGTCCCCAATCAGTGCATCATCAGTTCAAACAGGGAGTGGCCAGGGTGTGAGGTATCGTTTATAATGTTTTGAGCTTTTTTAAGACAGCAGGTATTGTGTTGATCTTCCAGCGTGGGGAGGGGGCAGCTACTGATCCTTTGGGTGGTGTTAATGATCCCTTGGAGTGCTTTACTCTGAGCCACTGTGCAGCTACTGTACCAGATGCATATGCAATAGGTTATTACACTCTTGATGGTGGCTCTGTAGAAGGACACCAGTAGTCTCTGTGTGATGTTATTCCTCTTGAGAATTCTCAAGAAGTACAGTCTCTGTTGGGCCTTTTTCAGCAGCTCGGAGGTGTTCGCACTCCAGGAAAAGTTCCTCTATGTTGACTCCCAGGAAGCGAAAGTTTGCCACCCTTTCTACACTGTTCCCATTACAGAGCGTTCTCACTCCCGAGGCGTAACATGTCGACGTTTTGTCACGTCCCGCGGCGTTCCTGAGGAACGAGAAAGGAGACCTTCGGCGTTGTTATGGTACGCGGTGGGTTATGGCTGGAATCCAGCGCAATGACGCTCCCGCGGTAATAGACGTTCCAGCCCTGTATTCCAGCCCTAAACCTAACCTTATCCCTAGCCCTAACCATAACCTTATTCCAGACCGTAACCAGGACTTTAATGATGTTAAATAGCGTGTTTCTAAGCGATTTGAAGAAAAAGAGCGAACATGTGTAGGTTCAGTCCAGACGGTTCTCATATTTCCTCTTTTTCCGAGGTCGTCATTTAGGAACGTGGTGGGTAGCCGAAAACGATTTGTCACCTAGCGTAAAATGTTACGCTTTGGGAGTGAGAACGGGTTGCCCATTAATGATTAGTGGTGGGATCTCTGCTTTTTTCCTTCTGAAGTCTATTATGAGTTCTTTGGTCTTTGAATTATTGAGGAGGAGGTTATTGGCCTTATGCTCCACCTTGTCTCTATAAGCAGACTTGTCACCCCTGGAGATGAGCCCCACCACGGTAGTGTCATCTGCAAACTTCACAAAGATGTTGCTCTGGTGGAGAGGAGTGCAGTCGTGTGTGTAGAGAGAGTACAGCAGTGGACTGAGCACACAGCCCTGGGGTGAGCCAGTGCTGAAGCTCAGAGCTGAGAATGTGCAATGGCCAATTCTCACTCTCTGTCTACGGCCTGAGAGGAAGCTGTTGATCCACATGCAGGTGCTGTATGGAAGCCCCAGGTCTTGTAGCTTTACCACCAGTTTGTGTGGAAGGATGGTGTTAAAAGCTGAGCAGTAATCCCCGAAAAGCATCCGCACATAGCTCCCAAGCCCCTCCAGGTGTGTTACGGCAGCATGGAGTGCTGTGGCTACAGCGTCTTCCGTGGACCGGTTTGCTCTGTAGGCAAACTGGTGTGGTTAACGCCTGTATTTTATACTCAATTCCAATTTTATCTTTCTATATATATCTTCTTGTACTTAAAACCTGTGTGTTTTTAGCAAGTTTGATTCAATTCAATTCAATTTTATTTATATAGCGCAATATCACAACAAAAGTCGCCTCAAGGCGCTTCATAGATACAGAGAAAAACCCAACAATCATATGACCCCCTATGAGCAAGCACTTTGGCGACAGTGGGAAGGAAAAACTCTCTTTTAACAGGAAGAAACCTCCGGCAGAACCAGGCTAAGGGAGGGGCGGCCATCTGCTGGGACCGGTTGGGGTGAGAGAAGGAAGACAGGATAAAAGACATGCTGTGGAAGAGAGACAGAGGTTAATAACAGATATGATTCAATGCAGAGAGGTCTATTAATACATAGTGAGTGAGAAAGGTGACTGGAAAGGAAAAACTCAATGCATCATGGGAATCCCCCGGCAGCCTACGTCTATTGCAGCATAACTAAGGGAGGATTCAGGGTCGCCTGGTCCAGCCCTAACTATATACTTTAGCAAAAAGGAAAGTTTTAAGCCTAATCTTAAAAGTAGAGATAGTGTCTGTCTCCCGAATCCAAACTGGAAGCTGGTTCCACAGAACAGGGGCCTGAAAACTGAAGGCTCTCCCTCCCATTCTACTTTTAAATACTCTAGGAACAACAAGTAGGCCTGCAGAGTGAGAGCGAAGTGCTCTAATAAGGTGATATGGTACTACAAGGTCATTAAGATAAGATGGGGCCTGATTATTTAAGACCTTGTATGTGAGGATTTGATATTCACTTTTATTCTTGTGTAGCTAGTGCCATTGACCTGTTAGCATATTCATTACTTTGTTAATGGTCTTATATTATTCATGTTTTAACCTGCTGTTTTATTGTGAAGCACTTTGGTATACCATTGGTTTTTAAATGTGCTATATAAATAAAGTTGTATTGTATTGTGGATCCAGGCTGCAAGACAGGGCTGCTGTGATGTGTCTGTGGACCAGCTTCTCAAAGCATTTCATTACCACTGGGGTGAGTGCCACTGGTCTGTAGTCATTCAGGCTGGTTATGTGGGGCTTCTTAGGCAAGGGGACTATGGTGGAGGACTTCAGGCAGAGTGGGACAGTCACCTATGCGAGGGATTTGTTGAAGATCCTGGTGAAGATCCCAGCCAGCTGTTCTGCACAATCCCTCAATAGTCGACCTGGCACACCATCAGGACCCGCCGCCTTCCTCAGGTTAACGGCCTGCAGAGTGCGCCTCACCTTGTGTTCTCCCACGGTGAGGGTGGTGCTGCTGTGGGCCGCATGTTGCTGCTGTATGTCCGGTACCATGGCCTCAAAGTGGGCAAAGAAGATATTCAGCTCCTCCGCCAGCGCCAGGTCACCTTCCGCAGCTCCGAGGTTGATCTTATACTTTGTTAGATGCTGAATGCCCTGCCACACCTGCCGGCTGTTGTTACTCTCCAGATGGTCCTCAATCCTCCTCCTATAGCCCCCCTTCACCTCTATGATGCATCTCTTCAGGTTGGATCTGGCTGCAGTGTAGTGGTCTATGTTGCCAGACCTGAACATGATGTTCATTGCCATTCAACTCCCTCTGTATCCATTGCTACTGTAGCCACCTGCCCTATCAGCCACACTGCTGTTAGATTCTGCATCCGTAACTTATGTGACATACAACAGCCAGCAGGTACTGGCCACAGCAGCACTTCCACCTCCTGCTCTCAGGGCACTGTGTTACAGTGTCCCATTAGTGCTGACAGCAGGGCCATTGCATGCCCCATAAACTTTGTATGGCTTCACCTTTTTTTCTTTTTCTTTTTTTTTTGGCTCGACCTCACTCAGTCGTGCTCACTCATAACAACACATCAAGTGGATGTATGGCCACCCGCAGACACCAGAGAAAGACATTACTTTTTGTGTGTGTGAGTGTGACTAAAAAAGAACAGCCTCTCACCTCATGACCAAAAAAAGGAAGTAAATCATCTCCTCGTGGCTGTGGTTTTCATGCCACAGCTTTTCCATGTTCCCATCACTTCACAGTTCATTACAGTGACCTTCCCATAACCTAAATCTGACCTTAAGGCTAGCTTTAAAATGATTAATATAATGGGGATTTTTTTTTTATCTCCAGTGTGGCTGTTAAAGTGATTTATGTGCTTGCCATGTCAATAATACAAGTATACACACACATTTGCTGACTGATTTAGATGTTCTCAACTGTTACCTGATAACTGTGTATTTTATTTTCCATCTGTTTTTTTGTCTGTGGAGCACTGAGCTTATATTACATTTATACACAAAAACTGTGCTTTGCGTGGTGTATAATAAAATATACTGATTATCTTTTATTTTCCATATTTTCTTTCTATTTGTTTGATTTGCTCGTTTTTGTCCCTTCACTTAGATATCCCCATTGTTTTCCATTAGTCTCTAAAATATTTTTTCTCCTCTCACCATTCTCTCTGCATTTATCTGACTGTGGCTGCTCTGCCTATTTGTCAGAATCTAGCTGCCCTGGCAAACACCAGCATCTGAATAGATTAAGATAGAAAGGGCACTTCCATTTATCTTACATTTGCTGAATAACATTTTTCCCTGGTCTACCTTATGTAGATGTGACAGACCCTTATATATTGTTTTATGGTTAGAGACCAACTTTAGCTAGAATTCCTAATTGTTAATTGCTCAGAGTCTAGGTCCTAATGTTTAAACAGCTTATTAAACCAAACTGAGTGGTTTTATTTCCTAAACCAAAGATAGTTTTGGTGTCTTAAGCAGTGGTATAAATTTTAGGGGGTGTAAAATTGGGTCTGACGGTCAGTACTAGGACTTTGGAAGAGCAGACACTGAAAGTAAAAGAAAGCATTGTTCAGCCCACATTCGGTCAGCCAACTCCGCTTGTCAATCAGAGTATTGTGGATAATTTCATAACTGATTCATTATCCTGTAACCCCTTATTCCCACACTACAATATGTTAATGTACAAAATTCAGCTATGACTGTGGTTACAGCGATCAGAAGCTGCCACAGTACATCGCCCCATTACCAGGAGGCAACTTGGAATCTTGTTCAAGGACACTTCAGCAGAGCAGGTAGCTGCCAAACCATCACCTTCCTGCCACGCTCTACCCAGACTCTTGGCAAGGACTTCTGCATACATACAACAGTGCTTATTTGTAACACAACATCAGTGATGCTTTATATTCTAGATGGGGAAGTTCCCCTTTTATCTGTTCTAATTCTGAGCCAGCTGTCATCTAACAGCCCGGCTGTGTTGTGGGACAGAGGCTATCAGAGGATATTATCTGGGAGGATATCACAGTTTTATGACCCATCTTTGCAGTTAAAAAGGCAGCTCGAAACAGACTGGTATTTTCACGGTCACAATTAACTGTGGTGAGGGGTCTGACAGGAGAAATATAATACAAAGCAATAAATATAAACCCTGGAGCAAATACTTTGAACACCGAGCGCTGTTTGAACACCAAATGTTAAGAAAAACTTTAGCTTGAACACAGGTTGTGATTTTAATATTAAAATACTGCCTGCTTCACCCTCTACTCTCTCTTTGTAATTCTGTGCATTTAATGTAATGTGTACCTTCTGCCAAAGACTGTCTGCAAATGGCAATGACTGCAAATTGGTTTGGCTAAATTTAAAAAGTAGAGACACATTTGAGTTGCAGGTGGGAGACATTTTATTCTAAACACAGAGTCTCTGTGGCTTTCAAACCCCAAAACACGCTGCGCCAAAAATTGGTCCATCCCAAGGATCGGGTCACCCGACACAAACAGAGAAATATACAGGGAGTGCAGAATTATTAGGCAAGTTGTATTTTTGAGGAATAATTTTATTATTGAACAACAACCATGTTCTCAATGAACCCAAAAATCTCATTAATATCAAAGCTGAATGTTTTTGGAAGTAGTTTTTAGTTTGTTTTTAGTTTTAGCTATTTTAGGGGGATATCTGTGTGTGCAGGTGACTATTACTGTGCATAATTATTAGACAACTTAACAAAAAACAAATATATACCCATTTCAATTATTCATTTTTACAAGTGAAACCAATATAACATCTCCACATTCACAAATATACATTTCTGACATTCAAAAACAAAACAAAAACAAATCAGCGACCAATATAGCCACCTTTCTTTGCAAGGACACTCAAAAGCCTGCCATCCATGGATTCTGTCAGTGTTTTGATCTGTTCACCATCAACATTGCGTGCAGCAGCAACCACAGCCTCCCAGACACTGTTCAGAGAGGTGTACTGTTTTCTCTCCTTGTAAATCTCACATTTGATGATGGACCACAGGTTCTCAATGGGGTTCAGATCAGGTGAACAAGGTGGCCATGTCATTAGTTTTTCTTCTTTTATACCCTTTCTTGCCAGCCACGCTGTGGAGTACTTGGACGCGTGTGATGGAGCATTGTCCTGCATGAAAATCATGTTTTTCTTGAAGGATGCAGACTTCTTCCTGTACCACTGCTTGAAGAAGGTGTCTTCCAGAAACTGGCAGTAGGACTGGGAGTTGAGCTTGACTCCATCCTCAACCCGAAAAGGCCCCACAAGCTCATCTTTGATGATACCAGCCTAAACCAGTACTCCACCTCCACCTTGCTGGCGTCTGAGTCGGACTGGAGCTCTCTGCCCTTTACCAACACAGCCACGGGCCCATCCATCTGGCCCATCAAGACGCACTCTCATTTCATCAGTCCATAAAACCTTAGAAAAATCAGTCTTGAGATATTTCTTGTCCCAGTCTTGACGTTTCAGCTTGTGTGTCTTATTCAGTGGTGGTCATCTTTCAGCCTTTCTTACCTTGGCCATGTCTCTGAGTATTGCACACCTTGTGCTTTTGGGCACTCCAGTGATGTTGCAGCTCTGAAATATGGCCAAACTGGTGGCAAGTGGCATCTTGGCAGCTGCACGCTTTACTTTTCTCAGTTCATGGGCAGTTATTTTGCACCTTGGTTTTTCCACACGCTTCTTGCGACCCTGGTGACTATTTTGAATGAAACGCTTGATTGTTCGATGATCACGCTTCAGAAGCTTTGCAATTTTGAGACTGCTGCATCCCTCTGCAAGATATCTCACTATTTTTGACTTTTCTGAGCCTGTCAAGTCCTTCTTTTGACCCATTTTGCCAAAGGAAAGGAAGTTGTCTAATAATTATGCACACCTGATATAGGGTGTTGATGTCATTAGACCACACCCCTTCTCATTACAGAGATGCACATCACCTAATATGCTTAATTGGTAGTAGGCTTTCGAGCCTATAAAGCTTGGAGTAAGACAACATGCATGAAGAGGATGATGTGGACAAAATACTCATTTGCCTAATAATTCTGCACTCCCTGTAGTGTACGCTGTTAAGTGCCAGGAGGATTGCGATGATTTATATGCGGATGTGGACAAAGTGTGACAAGGACTTTCTCTTCCATATTTTGTCACATCACACCAAATGTGAAAGATGTTTAATTAGGGGATTAAGAGTCTGCATTTGCTGAATTGCCTGTATGTCAGAGTAGAATCACTGGAAGATAATAATACTAGAGTATCATTAGTTGTTAGCTGCTATCTGGATATCCTCATCTAAATCAATGAGAACATCTAAATCAGTCAGCCATTACTACCCCTGAAAAGGTGGTAATGGCTTAGGTCAATAGACAAGTCAGTGAGTTCCCACATTATAACTGTACCAAGACCATGGCTACTTTTGATCCAAGCTAGTGCTGAGTTTGTTCTTATCTTTGGTGGAGAGAGGTTGGAGGAAGGATGAGCACAACTGGATCTAAAGATGCACTTATCCCCGAGATCTGTGTTGATGATAATCACCGAACAGGAAAGCAGCTGGGCTTTCAGTGGAAGTTTAATGTAAACCAAAATCTTTCTGAATTAAACATCTAACAGGGCAAAACATGAGCAGATGAAAAACCAAAAATTGCGAAATCAATTCACAGGTTGGACTGTGATTCCCCTTTTAGCGTACCAAATGAAATTTTCAATTGTGAGGCTCTTAGATCTAATCTTCTGGACTGCTGACATTTAATCATATGATCAACCTACACCCTATCTACATTATTACATTTTCTTTGTTATTCTTAACATAAAGAACTCACATTCACATCACATTAAAACATTCAGTCACACATGGATTTGATTCACTTTATGTAGTTCTACCACAGGCCTTCAAGCTGGCTGTAGTTCAAATTCAAATTCAAATTCAAATTTTATTTGTCACACACACACAACCATACACAGTATGACATGGGGGTGAAATGCTTGTAGCTGTACAATGCCCGACCATTAAATGACAGAAGAAAAGTTTTACAATATTTACAATTTACAATTTACTACAAAAATTTGTTTGTTGTTTTAATTGCTGCGGCGTCGAAGCGAGCATAAAACGTGTTCAGCTCATCAGCCAGTTAAACCTTTACTCAAAAAAGCCATCTCTAGACCCAGCAGTCTTAGCTAATTATAGGCCAATCTCCAACCTTCCTTTCATATCAAAAATCCTTGAAAGAGTAGTTGTCAAACAGTTAACAGATCATCTGCAGAGGAATGGTTTATTTGAAGAGTTTCAGTCAGGTTTCAGAGTTCATCACAACACAGAAACAGCTTTAGTGAAGGTTAAAAATGATCTTCTTATGGCCTCTGACAGTGGACTCATCTCTGTACTTGTCCTGCTAGACCTTAGTGCAGCATTCGATACTGTTGACCATAATATCCTATTAGAGCGATTAGAACATGCTGTAGGTATTACAGGTACTGCACTGCAGTGGTTTGTATCATATCTATCTAATAGATTCCAATTTGTACATGTAAATGGAGAGTCCTCTTCACACACTGAGGTTAATTATGGAGTTCCACAGGGTTCAGTGCTAGGACCAATTCTGTTTACATTATACATGCTTCCCTTAGGCAGCATCATTAGAAGACATAGCATACATTTTCACTGCTATGCAGATGACACCCAGCTCTATCTGTCCATGAAGCCAGATAACACACACCAATTAGTTAAACTGCAGGAATGTCTTAAAGACATAAAGACCTGGATGGCCGCTAACTTTTTGCTTCTTAATTCAGATAAAACTGAGGTTATTGTACTCGGCCCTGAAAATCTTAGAAATATGGTATCTAACCAGATTCTTATCCTGGATGGCATCACCTTGGCCTCCAGTAACGCTGTGACGAACCTTGGAGTCATTTTTGACCAGGATATGTCCTTCAACGCACATATTAAACAAATATGTAAGACTGCGTTCTTTCATTTGCGCAACATCTCTAAAATTAGAAATATCCTGTCTCAGAGTGACGCTGAAAAACTAGTTCATGCTTTTATTACTTCCAGGCTGGACTACTGTAATTCATTATTATCAGGATGTCCAAAAAACTCACTGAAAAGCCTTCAGCTAATCCAAAATGCTGCAGCAAGAGTACTGACAGGGACTAGAAAGAGAGAGCATATTTCTCCTGTTTTGGCTTCCCTTCATTGGCTTCCTGTTAACCCTTTAAGACCTACCATAGAACCAAGACCGCCAGAGCTTATAGTATATTTTTACATGCTGTGGAGCCATTTTTTGGAGGATTTCAAGTTGCTATACATCAATACAACCATTATAGCCCAAATTTTAATAATATGTCTGCATTAAGTGCATAGTAATTACATAAATTGCAAAAAAGTGTCACGGGGCCGAGTGGCCTGTACTGAACAGGACTCAGGTGCAGAAACCCAGAGCAGAGACAGCAGATGATGTAATAATTTATTAGGTTTAAGTGCAAAAAAGAAAACGTAGCAAAGACAAAAAAAAACAACAATAAGACGTGGAGTTTGACGAGGCGTGGCCTGGGGAACGTGGCTAGGGCGAGGGAATGAGGCCTGAGATGCGGAGTGGAGCTGAGCAGGGAACAGTCACACTGAAGAGAGAAGATAGAGGAGTTAGGGAGGTAGTGGAGGCAGCTCTGAAGTGGCCAGTTGTAAGAGTAGCAATTCTTACTTGCAGTAGGGGACATGGAGTGTTGAGAGGGGGGTGATGAGAATCCAGGGGAGGCTGAGTGGCATGGAAAGGCTGGCCTGAGATCCAGGGCTTCAGATGGAGTGTGATGGCAGGAGGGCAGGCAGGTGAGGCACAGAGAGATTTTCAGAATGATTGCTTGGTATCCTGAGTCCGGAGGTGGAGCGTGAGCCAAGGTGAATAGAGCAAATGTGTTGATGACAAACTGGCAGTGAATGAACATCAACGTGTGGTTTAAATCCCTCTGTCTTGATTGCCTGCAATAGGCTCCAGGTGTGCAGGAGCTGGAGTTGGCCCTGCCCAGGGGCGGATCCCAGGTCAGTTCAGGAGCCTTATGGAAATTCCAGGCCACCCACCACAGACCATGACAAAAAGTGCAATAAACTACAAAAAAATTGAAAATCGTTTTTGATTTTTTAACATATATTTCTAGTTAGGCTTATCCCTCAAAACTGTAAATACAAAAAAGTTGCACAAACTAGTTTCCCACCAAAGGAAATTTATTTTAAGTGTCTTCATAGTTTTAATTTTGAGATACACCAATTTTCATATACTGCAGGAAAAACGAAAAAATATATTATAGTGCAAATTTGCAAAATAACAGCATATGCATCAAAATAAAATATTTCCAGCAGTGCAATATGAGTCCTCAGCATCCCAGAAACGACACAGAAAGTCATAAAGTCAAACATAACTTTTAAAAACACAAGTATAGGCTCATAAGGCCACAATGCTAAAAAACTACATTTCCGCAAAATGATGTCACTTCCGGTTTCGGGCAGGTCATGCGGTCATGTGATAGTTCACGCTGATGGACGTAGGAGGTGTTACAAACAGCTGATCGGATCGGCAAAGCGTGTTTCTGGAATATTATGTTTTTGTTGCTGCAAGTGCTTTTTATGCAGTTTTTGCAAAGCTATATGTGGAAGGAAACTGTGACTTAGGACAAGCTGATGGCATAAGATGTAAGTACAACTCCTCCGGTTTCATATGCAAAAAAAAATTATTGCGCTAGCTTAGGTGGTTGCAGAGCTACCGGGATTTAAAAATAGTTACGCAAAATGGAGCGTGTCCGCTCCGACCGGCTTTAAAGGGTTAAATCCAGAATTGAATTCAAAATCCTGCTCCTCACATATAAGGTCTTAAATAATCAGGCCCCATCTTATCTTAATGACCTTGTAGTACCATATCACCTTATTAGAGCACTTCGCTCTCGCTCTGCAGGCCTACTTGTTGTTCCTAGAGTATTTAAAAGTAGAATGGGAGGGAGAGCCTTCAGTTTTCAGGCCCCTCTTCTGTGGAACCAGCTTCCAGTTTGGATTCGGAAGACAGACACTATCTCTACTTTTAAGATTAGGCTAAAACTTTCCTTTTTGCTAAAGCATATAGTTAGGGCTGGACCAGGTGACCCTGAATCCTCCCTTAGTTATGCTGCAATAGACGTAGGCTGCCGGGGGATTCCCATGATGCATTGAGTTTTTCCTTTCCAGTCACCTTTCTCACTCACTATGTATTAATAGACCTCTCTGCATTGAATCATATCTGTTATTAACCTCTGTCTCTCTTCCACAGCATGTCTTTTATCCTGTCTTCCTTCTCTCACCCCAACCGGTCGCAGCAGATGGCTGCCCCTTCCTGAGCCTGGTTCTGCCGGAGGTTTCTTCCTGTTAAAAGGGAGTTTTTCCTTCCCACTGTCGCCAAAGTGCTTGCTCATAGGGGGTCATATGATTGTTGGGTTTTTCTCTGTATCTATGAAGCGCCTTGAGGCGACTTTTGTTGTGATATTGCGCTATATAAATAAAATCGAATTGAATTGAATAAGCATTAATCCCTTTTCAGTTCAAATACAGGGGAATGTGTTCTTTTACTTTTTACAACTGTGTTTGTAAGTTACCATCTATTTATTTGGCAACCTTTCTGATAATGAGTGCCATCTAAAATTTCCTCAGACGTCAATGTGCCATATGATTGCATTAGCAATAAATTTAATAACGCTCTATATTAACAGTTACACACTATATAGAACAACTTCCCAGAATTATATTTTTTCGCAGATGTTGGCAGCTATCAGCGCATAGTTATCAACTATTTTATAACAAAAAAAGGACACTTTTTATCCATAACAAGAACTCCATAACAGCAAATGAACTGTACAACAGAAAATGCAAATGCTATTTAAGGTCTCCTCACAACAATGATAAGAAAAATAAACTGGGCCAATATAGCGTGTACGAACGTGATAATTATGTATATTGTAATAACGTGATATTATGTTGTTCAAACGTGAAAAGTATCTTGTTAGAACAATAAACTTTTCATGTTATAATGTGATATTCTTTTGCCTGGGTGGCAGCTCTACGCTTCCGTATTATTATTAGGAAACAGAGAAAAACTCCCTTTTAGGACCGATCACATTCACTCACATAAGGCTGGATGTTAAGGTCTTTTAACCTCTGTTAGCCGTGATGTAAAGGCGGGGTCACGACACGGCTATTGAAATGCAGCTGAAAATCTTAGGCACTTTGTTTTATGAGTCTTCCTTGACTACATCATTTTTTTGTTCAGTTTCCATGAGCTTCTATAAGGATATATACTATTGGCAGGATATAGCTAATTAGCCACTCACTGGTGCCTTGAAGGCTCTGCCGTTTCCTTCAGAGGCAACAAGAAAAGCTTTATGTAGAAACACCACAAACCACTCTGGCATTATCATCTGCATTACTTTTGTCTGCAAAAGGCTACACAGAGACACAAAATATAGCTAACTGTGCTCTCAGCGAGACAGAGTTTGATTTATTTTGGATGGAATACCACTTTGGGTCTCATGTTGCAGCATCTGCCCTGTGATTAAATGCCGGCTGTCTAGGAAATTTCCTCTCTCAGCTTGGTATCCATATATCTGTCTGTCTGCTGACTCTCAGTTTGTTTCTTTCTGTCTCATTCCCCGCCTGTCTCAGTTAGTCTCGAGAGGCCTGAAGAAGATGTTCTTAAAGACAGGGTGACAACACACAGACATGGTGCACATCAGTCAATGCCAGGCACCCACATACACTGTGACATGCTCAACAATCAGTATATGAATAATCCTTCAGGGGCAAATTAACACTTTTAAATGATTTCTTGTCGCTAAGTATGTGACATGAGTAGAAATCTTCTTTACTTCAGCTCTGCTATTCTATCAAAGAAAGGCTGACAACATCCATTAAATCTGTTTGTTTACTAAAAGAGGCTCTTCTATGATTTACCATCTTTCATTCTTTTCTTCCCTTCAGTAAAGTATTACATACTGAATATCAGTCACATTTTCAGTTGGAGTATGAGTGAGAATGAGTTTTAAGGTATGGTTAAAACTAAGACTTTAGTTTTAGATATCATAAAATGTTGACTTTGCTATTGTTGAGAATAGATTCCTTAATATACATCAGAGTTAAAGAGAATATAGTTTGGGATTGATTGTAATATTACAATACGGCTGTTAATGGGTGTAAGAAGGCCTGGAATGGGAACAAAGAACTGGGGTGCAGGGCAGGAGGACAATCAACCCCCACCCCCAGGCCAGGAAGCAAGAGTTACTGAGAGTGAGGGGCAGACAAAGGGCAAACGGACACTACCTTAAAAGGAGATGGGTGTCAGGGTGTCAGCACCCTTGGCCACTGTACTAGTGTATTTCCAATGTGGGGGTGTTTACTGTAGGGTCGAGGAGACTAGAGGTTATAACTGTAACTGTTGTGTGGAGTTCTTTAGATCAGCCTTTAGCATAGGACTGCATAGGAATGCAGTGTGCTGATCTCCAGATGCATCTGTAAGAATAATGGGTAATAAAAGGATTGTGTAAAACATGGAAACATCTCAGCGTGATCTCTACCAGGACCAAAAGAATCGCAGAGACCAGCGTTGTCTCAACACTATGCTGGTAATGTTGGCATGCCAGAGTCAGCCTGGAATGTTTGTAGACTGTAGTATAGCATTACTAAAAATGTGTGCGTGTTGGAGGTTTTGCAGTGACTCATTCTTTTCATGGTTTTTGGTGATGTAAATGCTGAGCTTGACTTTCAGTTTCATTCAGCCCACTCAGTTCTAATTGTCACCTCTAATATTTGCTCATGTCTGCCCTCTGCGATCCAGCCTGTCTTAAATCGGCTCCTGCCTGAGGGTGAAATATTGCAATTCATTGCTTTGGAATTGTACATAGACAGGTGCTAGCTCCTTGGGGGAAAAGTGAGAAAGCTTTACATCTGCAGTTATTGCACGTCAAGTTCTCTTGATTCTGTTATAAAACATTTCTTTTTAATAAATGTTGGATTTTCATAAGTGAGTAAGTGTACCTGTCAATTCAATTCAAATCAATTTTATTTATATAGCGCAATATCACAACAAAAGTCGCCTCAAGGCGCTTCATAGATACAGAGAAAAACCCAACAATCATATGACCCCCTATGAGCAAGCACTTTGGCGACAGTGGGAAGGAAAAACTCCCTTTTAACAGGAAGAAACCTCCGGCAGAACCAGGCTCAGGGAGGGGCGGCCATCTGCTGCGACCGGTTGGGGTGAGAGAAGGAAGACAGGATAAAGACATGCTGTGGAAGAGAGACAGAGGTTAATAACAGATATGATTCAATGCAGAGAGGTCTATTAATACATAGTGAGTGAGAAAGGTGACTGGAAAGGAAAAACTCAATGCATCATGGGAATCCCCCGGCAGCCTACATCTATTGCAGCATAACTAAGGGAGGATTCAGGGTCACCTGGTCCAGCCCTAACTATATGCTTTAGCAAAAAGGAAAGTTTTAAGCCTAATCTTAAAAGTAGAGATAGTGTCTGT
Organism: Diplotaxodon limnothrissa; assembly: GCF_057381915.1. Classification (NCBI taxonomy): domain Eukaryota; kingdom Metazoa; phylum Chordata; class Actinopteri; order Cichliformes; family Cichlidae; genus Diplotaxodon; species Diplotaxodon limnothrissa. The sequence goes on from NC_140597.1 coordinate 17,589,068, forward strand.
CTCCCGAATCCAAACTGGAAGCTGGTTCCACAGAAGAGGGGCCTGAAAACTGAAGGCTCTCCCTCCCATTCTACTTTTAAATACTCTAGGAACAACAAGTAGGCCTGCAGAGCGAGAGCGAAGTGCTCTAATAGGGTGATATGGTACTACAAGGTCATTAAGATAAGATGGGGCCTGATTATTTAAGACCTTGTATGTGAGGAGCAGGATTTTGAATTCAATTCTGGATTTAACAGGAAGCCAATGAAGGGAAGCCAAAACAGGAGAAATATGCTTTCTCTTTCTAGTCCCTGTCAGTACTCTTGCTGCAGCATTTTGGATTAGCTGAAGGCTTTTCAGTGAGGTTTTTGGACATCCTGATAATAATGAATTACAGTAGTCCAGCCTGGAAGTAATAAATGCATGAACTAGTTTTTCAGCATCACTCTGAGACAGGATATTTCTAATTTTAGAGATGTTGCGCAAATGGAAGAAAGCAGTCTTACATATTTGTTTAATATGTGCGTTGAAGGACATGTCCTGGTCAAAAATGACTCCAAGGTTCCTCACCGCGTTACTGGAGGCCAAGGTAATGCCATCCAGAGTAAGAATCTGGTTAGATACCATATTTCTAAGATTTTCAGGGCCGAGTACAATAACCTCAGTTTTATCTGAATTAAGAAGCAGAAAGTTAGCGGCCATCCAGGTCTTTATGTCTTTAAGACATTCCTGCAGTTTAACTAATTGGTGTGTGTCATCTGGCTTCATGGACAGATAGAGCTGGGTGTCATCAGCATAGCAGTGAAAATGTATGCTATGTCTTCTAATGATACTGCCTAAGGGAAGCATGTATAATGTAAACAGAATTGGTCCTAGCACTGAACCCTGTGGAACTCCATAATTAACCTCAGTGTGTGAAGAGGACTCTCCATTTACATGCACAAACTGGACTCTATTAGATAGATATGATACAAACCACTGCAGCGCAGTACCTGTAATACCTACAGCATGTTCTAATCGCTCTAATAGGATATTATGGTCGACAGTATCGAATGCTGAACTAAGGTCTAGCAGGACAAGCACAGAGATGAGTCCACTGTCAGAGGCCATAAGAAGACATTTGCAACCTTCACTAAAGCTGTTTCTGTGCTGTGCTGAGCTCTGAAACCTGACTGAAACTCTTCAAATAAACCATTCCTCTGTAGATGATCTGTTAGCTGTTTGACAACTACTCTTTCAAGGATTTTTGATATGAAAGGAAGGTTGGAGATTGGCCTATAATTAGCTAAGACTGCTGGGTCTAGAGATGGCTTTTTGAGTAAAGGTTTAACTACAGCCAGCTTGAAGGCCTGTGGTACATAGCCGATCATTAGAGATAGGTTGATCATATTTAAGATCGAAGAATTAATTAATGGCAGGACTTCTTTGAGCAGTTTTGTAGGAATGGGGTCTAAAAGACAGGTTGATGGTTTGGAGGAAGTAATTATTGAAGTTAACTCAGAAAGATCAATTGGAGAAAAAGAGTCTAACTTAACATCAATGGTACTAAGAGTAGCTGTAGATAATATTACATCTGTGGGATGATTATTGGTAATTTTTTCTCTAATGATAAAAATTTTATTTGTGAAGAAGTTCATGAAGTCATTACTAGTTAACTTTAAAGGGATGGTTGGCTCAAAAGAGCTCTGACTTTTTGTCAGCCTGGCTACAGTGCTGAAGAGAAACCTGGGGTTGTTCTTATTTACTTCAATCAGTGACGAATAGTAAGATGTTCTGGCTTTGCGGAGGGCTTTCTTATAAAGCAGCAAACTATTTCTCCAGGCTAAATGATGATCCTCTAGATTTGTGACACGCCATTTCCTCTCCAGATTACGAGTCATCTGCTTTAGGGTACGTGTTTGAGAATTATACCACGGAGTCAGGTACTTCTGATTTGAGGCCTTAGTTTTCACAGGAGCTACAGTATCCAGAGTAGTGAGGAGGTGAAATTATTAACAAGATAATTGACCTCTGTTGGGGTAGCGTTCAGATAGCTGCTCTGCTCTGTGTTGGTACAGGGCATTGGAGATGATAACAGTGGGTGGATTATATTCTTAAACTTAGTTACAGCACTTTCAGAAAGACATCTACTTTGATAAAGTCTACTCTTCACCGCTGTGCAATCAATTATTGTAAAAGTAAATGTTATCAGGAAATGATCAGACAGGAGAGGGTTTTCAGGAAACACTGTTAAATGTTCAGTTTCTATGCCATATGTTAAAACAAGATCTAGAGTGTGATTAAAGTGGTGGGTGGGTTCTTTTACATTTTGAGAGAAGCCAATTGAGTCTAATAACAGGTTAAATGCCATGTTGAGGCTGTCATTTTTAGCATCTACATGGATGTTAAAATCACCCACAATAATTATTTTATCTGAGCTCAGAACTAAATTAGATATAAAGTCTGAGAAATCAGACAGAAACTCTGTGTAAGGCCCAGGTGGACGATAGATGATAACAAGTAAGACTGGTTTCTGAGTTTCACAGCTGGGGTGGACGAGGCTAAGCATCAGGCTTTCAAATGAATTAAAAGTCTGTCTTGGTCTTTCATTAATTAATAGGCTGGTGTGAAAAATTGCTGCCACACCGCCCCCTCGGCCTGTACTTCGAGATTTCTGGTAGTTAGAATGACTCGGGGGTGTTGATTCATTTAAACTAACATAATCATCCTGCTGCAACCAGGTTTCTGTAAGGCAGAGTAAATCAATTTGTTGATCAATTATTAAGTCATGTACTAACAGAGACTTGGAGGAGAGAGACCTAATATTTAATAATCCACATTTCACTGTTTTACTCTTTGGTTCAGATGTGGATACTTTGTAATTGTTTATGTTTAAGTTGTTTGTTGCTGGTTTTTAGTTTGTTTTTTGTCTTTTTGGAAGCTGACACAGTCTCTATGGAGATGGGTTTTTTGGGGGGGTAGCAGGAGGAGAGAAGCTGCAGAGAGGCGTGTAAGACTGCAACTCTGCTTCCTGGTCCCAACTCTGGATAGTCATATTTTGGGGGGTTTAATAAATTTGTCCATATTTCTAGAAATGAGAGCTGCTCCATCCAAAGTGGGATGGATGCCGTCTCTCCTAACAAGACCAGGTTTCCTCCAGAAGGTTTGCCAATTATCTATGAAGCCCACATCGTTTCTGGGACACCACTCAGACAGCCAGCAATTTAAGGAGAACATGCGGCTAAACATGTCACTCCTGGTCTGATTGGGGAGGGGACCAGAGAAAACTACAGAGTCCGACATTGTTTTGGCAAAGTTGGACATCGATTCAATATTGATTTTAGTGACCTCCGATTGGCGTAACCGGGTGTCATTACTGCCGACGTGAATTATGATTTTACTGAATTTACGTTTACCCTTAGCCAGCAGTTTTAAATTTCCTTCAATGTCGCCTGCTCTGGCCCCTGGAAGACAATTGACTATGGTTGCCGGTGTCTCTAGCTTCACATGTCTGAGAACAGAATCGCCAATTACCAGAGTTTGACCCCCGGCGGGTGTGTCGCCGAGTGGGGAAAAACGGTTAGACACATGAACGGGTTGGTGGTGTACCTGGGGCTTCTGTTTAGGACTATGCTTCCTCCTCACCGTGACCCAGCCGCCCTCTTTCCCCAGCTGCTTGGGATCTGCCGGGGAACAGCTAGCGGGGCCTACGCTATCTTCGTCTGCACCAGCTACAGAAGCCTGGCTAGCTACGGGTGAATGAAGGGTGCGAAGCCGAGTCTCCAATTCAGTAATCCTGGCCTCCAGCGCTGCAAATATGCTACATTTGTTACAGATATCATTACTGCTAAAGGAGGCCGAGGAGTAACTAAACATCTGACACAATGAGCAAGAAAGTGCAGGAGGGAGAGGTGAAGTAGCCATGGTGCTAATGAGTCGACTACGAGCTAAGCTAAGCTAGCGAGACAGTACAGAGACAGTGAGTGAATACTGTGCTGTAGACCCTCTTTTACGCCTGATATGAGTCAATTTGACACGCTGGTATCACATGTGACTCTGCTAAAGCCTAGGTCCTATATGGGCAGACTGGTGTCCAGATCTGGACCCAGATGCCATTCTAAACAGAATTTTGATGAACTGTATCTATTTTACTCTACACAACTTTTCTCGTATTTACAGTAGCCTTATCCTGAGGCCTTTTCCTCTATCTTTATGGTACTCAATGTATAAGGAAACAGAAATCTAAGATATAGATGCACAAATCCAAAGAATTTAAACAGAGAGAAAAGGGTCACCCAAGATGGTCACCCTTCCCTGGCCTTCTGCCACAGGTTTCTTCCTGTTAGAAGGGAGTTTTTCTTCTCACTGTCACTAAGTACTGTCTGTGAAAATTAGTAATAAACTTTGCTGAAATACTTTTGAGTTGTCCTTTCTTAGTTTTGAGAGGCAGTTGTTGACTGTAAACAGATATTTATATGACACACTCCTAAGCCTTCTGGAAAGCCTTCCTATAGGGAGTGCAGAATTATTAGGCAAGTTGTATTTTTGAGGAATAATTTTATTATTGAGCAACAACCATGTTCTCAATGAACCCAAAAAACTCATTAATATCAAAGCTGAATGTTTTTGGAAGTAGTTTTTAGTTTGTTTTTAGTTTTAGCTATTTTAGGGGGATATCTGTGTGTGCAGGTGACTATTACTGTGCATAATTATTAGGCAACTTAACAAAAAACAAATATATACCCATTTCAATTATTTATTTTTACCAGTGAAACCAATATAACATCTCCACATTCACAAATATACATTTCTGACATTCAAAAACAAAACAAAAACAAATCAGCGACCAATATAGCCACCTTTCTTTGCAAGGACACTCAAAAGCCTGCCATCCATGGATTCTGTCAGTGTTTTGATCTGTTCACCATCAACATTGCGTGCAGCAGCAACCACAGCCTCCCAGACACTGTTCTTCAGAGAGGTGTACTGTTTTCTCTCCTTGTAAATCTCACATTTGATGATGGACCACAGGTTCTCAATGGGGTTCAGATCAGGTGAACAAGGTGGCCATGTCATTAGTTTTTCTTCTTTTATACCCTTTCTTGCCAGCCACGCTGTGGAGTACTTGGACGCGTGTGATGGAGCATTGTCCTGCATGAAAATCATGTTTTTCTTGAAGGATGCAGACTTCTTCCTGTACCACTGCTTGAAGGTGTCTTCCAGAAACTGGCAGTAGGACTAGGAGTTGAGCTTGACTCCATCCTCAACCCGAAAAGGCCCCACAAGCTCATCTTTGATGATACCAGCCCAAACCAGTACTCCACCTCCACCTTGCTGGCGTCTGAGTCGGACTGGAGCTCTCTGCCCTTTACCAATCCAGCCACGGGCCCATCCATCTGGCCCATCAAGACTCACTCTCATTTCATCAGTCCATAAAACCTTAGAAAAACCAGTCTTGAGATATTTCTTGGCCCAGTCTTGACGTTTCAGCTTGTGTGTCTTGTTCAGTGGTGGTCGTCTTTCAGCCTTTCTTACCTTGGCCATGTCTCTGAGTATTGCACACCTTGTGCTTTTGGGCACTCCAGTGATGTTGCAGCTCTGAAATATGGCCAAACTGGTGGCAAGTGGCATCTTGGCAGCTGCACGCTTTACTTTTCTCAGTTCATGGGCAGTTATTTTGCGCCTTGGTTTTTCCACACGCTTCTTGCGACCCTGTTGACTATTTTGAATGAAATGCTTGATTGTTCGATGATCACGCTTCAGAAGCTTTGCTTTGAGACTGCTGCATCCCTCTGCAAGATATCTCACTATTTTTGACTTTTCTGAGCCTGTCAAGTCCTTCTTTTGACCCATTTTGCCAAAGGAAAGGACGTTGCCTAATAATTATGCACACCTGATATAGGGTGTTGATGTCATTAGACCACAGCCCTTCTCATTACAGAGATGCACATCACCTAATATGCTTAACTGGTAGTAGGCTTTCGAGCCTATACAGCTTGGAGTAAGACAACATGCATGAAGAGGATGATGTGGACAAAATACTCATTTGCCTAATAATTCTGCACTCCCTGTAGATGATTTGAAGCTGTTATAGCTGCAAAGGGTGGGTCAACATCATATTAAACCCAGTGGATTAAGAATGGAATTTTGCTCAAGTTCATACGCATGTGAAGGCAGACAAGAGAAATCTTTGACCAGTATAGTGTATATTTAGATATATAAAATATTTAACAGTTGAAAGGTGAATCTCTTCACTCATCCATTCAAATGCCAGTGGATACCAGTAAGGTTATGAGCTGTGTCAGAGCTTGTCACTGACTGACAGTGTGTGACACAGGCAGCTGCACTCCCTGTCAGGCTTCACCTCACATACCGTATTTTCACGACCATAAGGCGCACTGTGCTAAAAGGCGCAGTCTCAGTTATGTGTGCCCTTACTGTATTTAACACACACATAAGGCGCACTGGACCATAGGGCGCATACAAGTACCGTATGCGTATTTAAAAATAAAGCGGGAGCAAACGTGAATTCGGTACCTTACTCACATTTCTATTGCCGGTAATCGTCATCATCAACAACACACAAGCATACAAGTGTGCATATTTAAAAATAAAGCAGGAGCAAAACTGAGTTTGGTACTCACATTTTTATTACCAATAATCGTCATCATCAACAACACACAAGCATACAAGTGTGCGTATTTAAAAATAAAGCAGGAGCAAAACAAAGTTTGGTACTCACATTTTTATCATCAATTAAACCCATCGAAGTCCTCATCCTCTGTGTCTGAATTGAACAGCTGCGCTAAATCTCCATCAAACATGCCAGGTTCACTGTCTTCACCGTCAGAGTCACTTTCCGTGCCGTGCGGCTCCTCGGAAACGATGCCGGCTTTTGCGAAAGCTCGAACAACAGTGCCAGCAGACATGTTAGCCCAAGCATCTACAATCCATTGGCAAATTGTGGCGTAACTCGCCCGGCGCTGCCTTCCACTCTTAGTGAAACTGTGGTCTCCACCGGTCATCCATCGCTCCCAGGCTACTCGCAGCCTTACTTTGAACGGGCGGTTCACACCGATGTCCAGCGGTTGGAGTTCCTTTGTCAGGCCTCCCGGAATGACAGCAAGCTCACAGTTCATTTGCTTCACAAGTTTTTTCACATCGGCTGTGAGATGGGCACGCATAGAGTCACAGATCAACAGCGATGGTGATGCGTGGAAAAAACCACCTGGTCTCCTTACATACACCTCCCTCAGCCACTCTTTCATCATTTCCTCATCCATCCAGCCCTTTTCATTTGCCTTAATGATGATTTCTGCTGGAAACTTCTCTTTAGGCAAAGTCTTTCGCTTAAAAATCACCATAGGCGGCAGTTTCTGTCCATTAGCATGGCAGCCAAGCACAACAGTAAAAGAAGACTTTTCATACCCCGTTGTGCGTATCGCTACCGTGCTGGTCCCCTTCTTCTCCACAGTGTGACTCACCGGGATGTCAAAAGTGAGCGGGACCTCGTCCATGTTTGTGATGTGGCTGGGCTGGATGTTTTTGTCGCCGATGTGTTTGCTGCAGTAGGAGCGGAAGATGGCCAGCTTTTCCTTATAATCCGCTGGAAGTTGCTGCGCTATCGTAGTCCTGGTCCGGATGGAAAAATGGCACCGTTTCATAAAACGAAAGCACCAAGACGGACCTCCTTGGAAATGTTCAATGTTCATCTCTTCAGCTAGTGAAACTGCTTTTAGCCGAATGGTGACCGTCGAAACGCTTCTCCCGCTCGCTCTTTGCTCGATGATCCACCGCTCGAGTCTTTCCTCCAACTCGGGCCACCTCGCCTTATGTCCGCGGAAACTCAGCTGCGTTTTCTTGACCTGCCGGAGCTTGTTTTCCAGCTTCCTCCATTTGCGAACCATCGATTCATTAATCTTAAATTCTCTCGCCGCTGCTCGATTTCCATGTTCCTCCGCGTAGCTGATGGCCTTCAGTTTAAACTGTGCTTCGTAAGCGTGTCTCTTTGCCATTTTCAGGGTTGTTAAAACAACGATGTCCTGCATAATGCACATACCTGTTCTTTTATACAGGTATGTGCGATTGTCCCGGTATATACGATCAACGCCCACACTTCACCCTTTAACGTTCTCATGGTGTTCTCTACTACGTCCTCCTTACAACACATAGGGCGCACTGCGCTATAGGGCGCGCCGCACTTTTTGAAGAAAATCTAAGACTTTTAAGTGCGCCTTATGGTCGTGAAAATACGGTAATTTAAATCACTGAACTGGACCTCTGAAATGTATCTGCCATTTCTGTTTGTCTGGAGCATTTAAAATGACTAAATATTATATTTGGTGAAATCTATCAGATTAGATCTGTAATGTGACACATAGCATATGAAGTACATGAAGTACAACGAGCTATTGTTAAGAATATTTACCTGGTCATACACAAATGAATTCTTGTGCAAAATACTCATTTTTGTAGCTTCAGTGAACCCAGGCAGCCATGAGTTCCGATTAACCTGTGACAGAAAGAAGTGTGAGTGAGACTCCAGCAACTTGAGTACCTTGATCAACTACACGGCTTTGAAAGAGTATTTGCCCCTCCCTGATTTCCAAGTTTTGGGCATATTTAACACACCTAAATGTTTCAGATCATTCAACAAACTGTGACATTAGACAAAGGTGAATTTAAGTAAATCCAAAATTCAGTTTTAAAATCATGATTTAATTAATTAATGGGGACTAGTTCTTGAAATCTACCTAAACCTATGTGAAAAGGTCATCTGAAAACTCACCAGCCTCTGAATGACAATCAAAATCTAAATGGTTTTAGAGTGGCCTAGTAAAAGTCCTGAGATGCTTTGGCATGACCATTCATTCTTGAAAACACTCCAGTATGGCTAAACACTTCTGCAAAGAAGAGTAGGTCACAAGTGTGAAAGAGACAGTCATCACTGATGCTTGCAGTTCTTGCCACCAAGGGTGGAGCAATCAGGTATTATGACATAGGGCTGTATTTGTTTTCTATAATTCTTAATTTGTGACTAACAAATCAAGGATGGCAGGACATATTATTGTGTATGTATTCTTTATGTATTCTTTATTACAAATAAGAAGCTTTTTTGTTAAAAAGCATTATAAACATTTCTTTTATTAAAATCATCTATCATATATAAAATGTGACACTGAATGAAACAGCAGTTCTTCATAGGAGAAGATTAACAACAACAAAAAATTATATATATATATATATATATATATATATATTTCAAATAAGAAGCTTTTTTGTTAAAAAGCATTATAAACATTTCTTTTATTAAAATCATCTATCATATATAAAATGTGACACTGAATGAAACAGCAGTTCTTCATAGGAGAAGATTAACAACAACAAAAAATTATATATATATATATATATATATATATATATATATATATATATATATATATATATATATATATATACACACACACTACCGACCAATAACCTGCCTCAGTACCACATGGAAGCTCCTATCAGGCATCATATCGGCTAAGATGAACAGGCACATGGGTCAATACATGAGCGGGACACAGAAAGGAATTGGCAAGAATACCAGAGGCGCAAAACACCAGCTACTGGTAGACTGAACAGTCAGCCGAGACTGCAAGACCAGACTGACCAACCTGTGCACTGCCTGGATTGATTACAAGAAGGCCTATGACTCAATGCCCCACAGCTGGATACTGGAATGCCTAGAATTGTACAAGATCAATGGGACCCTAAGAGCCTTCATCAGGAACTCAATGGGGATGTGGCGCACAACACTAGAGGCCAACTCCAAGCCCATAGCACAAGTCACCATCAAGTCCGGGATCTACCAAGGAGATGCTCTGTCCCCACTGCTGTTCTGCATAGGTCTGAACCCCCTCAGTGAGATCATTAACAAGACTGGCTACGGATACCGACTACGGAACGGAGCAGTTGTCACCCACCTCCTGTACATGGATGACATCAAGTTGTATGCCAAGAGTGAACGAGACATCGATTCACTGATCCACACTACCAGGCTATACAGCAATGACATTGGAATGTCGTTCGGACTGGAGAAGTGTAGTCGATGGTAACAAAGAGAGGGAAGGTAGTCAGAACTGAGGGGATTGAACTACCAGAAGGCAACATTGCAGACATAGAGGACAGTTACAAGTACCTGGGGATCCCGCAGGCGAATGGGAACCATGAAGAGGCCGCTAGGAAAGCTGCAACCACCAAGTACCTGCAGAGGGTCAGGCAAGTCCTGAGGAGTCAGCTGAATGGTAAGAACAAGATCCAGGCCATCAACACGTACGCCCTGCCCGTGATCAGGTACCCTGCTGGAGTAATAGGCTGGCCAAAGGAGGAGATAGAAGCCACTGACATAAAGACAAGAAAGCTCCTTACCATGCATGGAGGGTTTGACCCCAAGTCCAGCACCCTGAGGCTGTACGCTAAGCGGAAGGAAGGGAGCCGGGGACTGGTGAGTGTCAGCACCACAGTCCAGGATGAGACAACGAACATCCAAGAATACATTGGGAAGATGGCCCCAACTGACCGAGTGCTCAGTGAATACCTCAGGCAGCAGAAACCTAAGAAAGAGGAGGGAGGCGAGGAACCATCATGGAAGGACAGGCCCCTGCACGGTATGTACCACCGGCAGATAGAGGAGGTGGCTGATATCCAGAAATCCTACCAGTGGCTGGACAAAGCTAGACTGAAAGACAGCACAGAGGCACTAATCATGGCAGCACAAGAACAAGCTCTGAGTACAAGATCCATAGAGGCTGGGGTCTATCACACCAGGCAAGACCCCAGGTGCAGGCTGTGTAAAGATGCCCCAGAGACAATCCAGCACATAACAGCAGGGTGCAAAATGCTAGCAGGCAAGGCATACATGGAATGCCATAACCAAGTGGCCGGCATAGTGTACAGGAACATCTGTGCCGAGTATAACCTGGAAGTCCCGAGGTCAAAATGGGAGATGCCCCCAAGGGTGGTGGAGAATGACCGAGCTAAGATCCTGTGGGACTTCCAGATACAGACGGACAAAATGGTGGTGGCTAACCAACCGGACATAGTGGTGGTAGACAAACAGAAGAAGACAGCCGTAGTGATCGATGTAGCGGTTCCGAATGACAGCAATATCAGGAAGAAGGAACACGAGAAGCTGGAGAAATACCAAGGGCTCAGAGAAGAGCTCGAGAGGATGTGGAGGGTGAAGGTAACAGTGGTCCCCGTGGTAATCGGAGCACTAGGTGCGGTGACTCCCAAGCTAGGTGAGTGGCTCCAGCAGATCCCGGGAACAACATCGGAGATCTCTGTCCAGAAGAGCGCAGTCCTGGGAACAGCTAAGATACTGCGCAGGACCCTCAAGCTCCCAGGCCTCTGGTAGAGGACCCAAGCTTGAAGGATAAACCGCCCGCAGGGGCGTGCTGGGTGTTTTGTTTATATATAATTGAATACTTTGGTCAAAATTGAAATTTTGACCAAAGTATATAAAGGAGCACACAGCAAAGATGTGTGCTCCTGTGACATACTAGAGGAAGAGAGGCTAGAGGAAGTGAACCACATGTGCCTTGATTTTAAAGCTTGACCGATAATCAGGCTGAGGTTTGCCCTCAAGGCTTCCAGTTTACAAAGAGAAATCAAAGACACTGTTCACAGCAGATCAAATATCAACATTAACAATATAAATAGATCAGTCTCCTCAGCATCTCCTGAAAATAGATGGCATTACATTGGATGGCATAAAAGAGGACTGGTGCAACCTCCTGATGCTACTGTGCAAGACAATGGAGAAGGTAGACATCCATGTCAGTGAGAGTTTATGTATTGTATTTTACCAACTGTATGAGTATTACAATTGGTCTTATGAACAGGGCTGGACTGTCGCTCTCTCTGTCTCAGTCTCTCAACATGTATATAATGTATGCATATATGGCGAGGTGGTCAGGGGAATTATGATCCGAATGCAACAATACCACCTAAGAGAATTTCACCCCTAGGAAATAAAAACAAAACGGATTACACAGGTTCAAAAATACACTACTGAGGCAGATTGGTTCCAATAATAAAATACCTTTATTAAATATATTTGTTTAAAAAAAGGAATTATAAGCAGTTGCAGCACGGATCACAATAAAAGTTGACTGTAGCACAGCCTATCATGTAGTAGTGTCCTAAATTAAGTAAAACAACCAATATATTAATATATATCAATATTGAGTCTTGAGACCTACCAGTAGCTGAGGACCACGAGAAGAGGAAGATCGCACATACAAACCAACCAAACTAATATTCAAACATCACACATACACACTTTTAAAACAAAGAAAATAAAAGGTTCACAATCCAAATAGCTTTTTACACTGCACAGGTGAACTGCAGCCTGCCAGGAGAGAACTGTAGATGTCATGGACCCGGGTCTGGGGACTCGGGGTCCATGGGCAGTGGGGACTATGACTGTTGTTATTCTTATTATTCTTATTATTATTATCATTATTATTGTCATTATTATTATCACTTGGTGTGTCGTCTGCATTGCCTCCTATCTCATCCGTATGTAGGCAGGTGTGTGTGTGTTGCTGTTTTCTGTGGCCATGTTACAGGCACCTTGTGGCCTGGCTTGAGGACTGGCCACACACCTGCTCCTCATCTGGGCTCGTCAGGGGAGCTATTTAGAAGAGCGATGGAGCTTCCACCGACGCTGGATTATTGAGTTTGACTTCACAGCAGTCTTCTAGCATAGTCAGAAAGTGTGAGTGTATGCCTGCTGGGATAAAGTGTGTAACGGCTGCCTCTATTGTTTTCCCTCAGGAGGAATGTGGGACGAGAAGGAGCAGTGAGCACGGGGAGTGCAGGGACACTGGGACTTTTCTGGGAAGAAAACACAACACGGGAGTCTGGGAAACTGGGGAATTTATTGTTGCTTACTTCACCACTCTGTAAATAAACACTGTTGCACTGAAGAGTCCGGCGTTTGGGTCCTCCCCACGGTCTGCCAGCCAGACCGTGACAGTAGACAACACAGTAAACAAAACAAAACAGTTGACAAGACAAGACAGGAGTTTCTCAAAGGACGGGCCACAAAATAGTGACTGCTGCAGGCGGTTTCCTCAACTTGACTGAGCCGGACACTCAAACGGAGGTTATGGCTGGCAGCGATCTGGTTCCCAGAATTAAAAGGATGCTAACTGTCCTCTCCACAACGGCCGGAAATAAGTAAGTCGGCCACTCGGTAACTGTTGCAGAGCCTAAAATGCCCAAAAAAGTACTGGCACCTGATACCATGCTCAGGAAAGGCAAAGGAGCAATTCTTTGTGATTAGTGCTAGCAATAGTAGCCTCCAGTGACTATAAAGAGTTTCTTACTACTTGTTGCTGGTACTGCTGCTGATGGTGCAGCAGCTGCTGGAACACCTAACATGTCAGTTAATCCAACACATTTTGCAGCAAGTTTTTTTTTTATTTTTCTGTCTTAGCTTTTCTGCCTTTCGCCACTTTTTCTACACTAAACTCTGTTCTACAAGAAGCATTTGCAAAAAAAGAAGTGTGCAGCACTGTGAGAAATCTTGGAGTAGTTTTTGATCAGAATGCATCATTTAATGTGCACATTAAACAAATATATTCATTTGTGAAATATCACTAAAACTTGAAACATCCTGTCTCAGAGTTATGCTGAAATGCTAGCTTATGCATTTAATACTTTCAGGCTTGACTACTGTAATTTATCAATATCAGGTCACTTGAAAAGAACCTGAAAAGCTTTCAGTTATCCAGAACAGTACCTTTTTATTCTAACAGAACACTTCATTCTCAGACTGCAGGTTTACTTGTGTTTCTTGGAGTTTCTAAAAGTAGAATGTGAGTCAGAGCCTGTACTTGGATTTGGATACAGGGCAATTGGGATGAATCATAATACCAAAAAAGAGGGTGGTGAAATATAATTGTCGATTTCTCTGCTGGAATCCCTCCAGTTAGTTTTTGCCTGTCTGTGACTCTGTCTGCCTTTCAACTCTCTGACACTTCATATGCTGGCAAAGTCACAAGAGAGCTGAGCAGAGCTGTCAATCACAAGTAAACACATACACAGAAGAATGAGCGTACATCTATCCCCATGTTATAATGATGCCTCCATGTGAATGGGTTAGTCATGCAGCAGGTGTTTAGTGTGTGTGTGTGTGTGTGTGTGTGTGTGTGTGTGTGTGTGTGTGTGTGTGTTCACATTATTTTATCAAAACTGAAAGAACTTTTTCTTTTCAAACATCTTGTGTGTGTAGTTGTCCACCATGCTTAGTCCATTAATGTTTCCAAGTAGAAAACCAATAAATTAATTATGCTAAAATAAACACACATATTTTATGTTTGGGGTCGAATTCTTGCCACAGGTTTAAACAAAGAGAATAAAGTGCCAGAACTGGGGGAAATCTGGACCGGCAGCAAGCGGCATACAGGCTACAGAGCACTGAGTAGGCAATTATGAAAAAACTGTGGATTAATAGGAGCTCATTTATTTCTCACTGCCATTTATTTTCTTAAGATATACACAATACAACTCACACTAAACAATGCATTCTTCCAATAAAATAACAGATTTCAAAAACAAAAATAAAGTTAAAGCATTCTTTCAAAAGCAAATTAAATACAAATTAATTTAAAACAAACACTTAAAACACTCACGGCTAAAGCATAACAGCATAAACCAAAACAACCCTAATCTAACAATCATACAACCTTTCCCCACATTCGCGCCATATACACCATTACTTTTGTATTTGGTGTCACCTGTGTAATGATAACAGCAAATCCTTATTTGTCTACAACATGATAATGTTTTATGTTGTTAATACTCCAAGACTGTAGGGGGAGCTAGAGAGCAGAGGGAGTTACCTCGGAGTAGACTGTGATGGTGAAGCTTTGTTTACATGTGAACCACAGTTCGATAAAATACCTTCTCTTCAAGTAATGGTGTCATTCTTAAGAACCCACAACATAAAGAAACAAGACATGGTGTCAGAAGATGGACTTGAAGAAAGGTAACGGACTACAATATAGCAGTACCAACGGATCAGCTTAGCAGTGAACGTAGTGTAGCTAACTCGCCGAGGGAGAGAAAAGAGACCTAGCGACATAAGCATGGACGCTTACACCCACCACCGATTCTTCAGTTGACTGGAAATGTGGCTGAAAATTGGAGAAGATTTAAGCAACGTTTCACATTGTACCTATCAGCGATTGGACTTGACGAGGCAAGTGATAAAAAGCAAGCGTCAGTGTTTTTGCATATAGTGGGTGATGAGGCACTGGAAGTCTATAATAACTTCATGTTTACTGATGGTGACGGAATGAAGCTGAATAAAATAATGGAGAAGTTTGAGGCTTACTGCATACCTTAGAGAAATGTGACATTTGAGAGGCACAGATTCTTCACATGTGTACAGAAGACAGGGGAGACAATAGATCAGTATGTCACAGAGCTGCAGAACAGGAGTAAAACGTGAATTTGGAGGACTGACAGGCTCTTTGATAAAAGACAGACTTGTGTGCGGGATTCCAGACAACGGTCTGAGAGACAGGCTACTGAGAGAGGAAAATCTTGACCTGGAAAAAGCATTAACACTGTGCAGAGCAGCTGAAGCAGTGAGGGCACAAGCTAAAGAACTACTTAGTGACAGCTGCAGAGTGGATGCTGTGAATAAGAACACACACAGAGTCAAAAAGGAGAGTGCTGCCGCTGAAATGAAACTGCAATTGAAATCGCCAGCAAACAGGGACAGAAAAGAAAAGACTTGTGGTGGAATGGAATGCAACATCCTCCTAAATAATGTCCAGCATATGGGAAAAGATGCAATAATTGTAACAAAAATAACCATTATACTAGGTGCTGCAAAGCTCAAACCCTGAAACAAAGTGCAGTCCATACTGTGGATTAGAGCAGGGCGATATGGCCAAAAATATTTATCACGATATATATTTGAAAATTTGCGATAACGATATAACCGACGATATAATTGATGCGAGACAAAATACAACTCCACAACATTACTAGCGCAAAAAGACAACCTTCCATTTATTTTCACTTAAACAAGAAGCTGGTTTTTATGTACATTAAAGCTTTATAAAAATGTAACAGTGCAAATGCAAATTCCTTGCTGAAAGTTTAACCAAAAGGCATTTCCAGTAGAAATGGGCTGACATATCCTGAGCATAACCATGTATAATATCCACTGAAGTTAAAAAGAGGTGCTTTGCAACATTAAACTGCAGTGTGCAGTACGCATTTTTCGGACCATAAGGTGCACGGGATTATAAGGCACATTAAGCGAAACAAAGCAGTCAGATAAATCAAACTTTATTAAACTCATTCTTCTTGCTTCCTCCACTTCTGTACCATTGATTCATTAATGTTGAATTCTCTGGCAGCTGCTCTATTCCCATGTTGTTGCAGTATATTAATGACTAACCTCGTATTGTGGATGGATTATCTCAGTTGTTCTCCTGACTGAAGTTTGGTCCGTTTACAGCATCCTGCCATGCGATTGCATTTGTCTCTAACCATGAAGAACCTTCACGTTAACTTTTATAAGTGGAAAAGTGTTAGTGTTCGTCCTCCAGCTTCACTGTTTATGTTATGCTAACATAGCTGTGTCGCTAGCGATCACGTAGCACATCATTATATACCAGCTAGCCCAACTTCAGTAACCCTACAAACGTCACTGCTGTTTAGTTTCCTGTCTTCATTTATGTTGGAAGTGATAGCAGAGCTGTACGTTTGATTTTTTTCAGAAATCTCTCAGTCAGAACATGCAATATCATGCTTAGGTAACTAGCGAAACTAGCGAGCTAACTTCCGCTAGCTTCCTGCTAACTTCTAACTCCGTTAAATGTAATAACTTTTGTTTTCATGGATGCCTGGAAGTTAAACTTTATAGTTACACCTGGTAAAGCAGCAATGCTGATCGTTTTATTAAAGATGAAAGAATTTAGACAGTTTTTAACTCTAAGTGATGCTGCAGTGTTGTTTGACCTGAAGCATACGGAGTTTAGGACCCAGATTACTCCCAGATTTAAGAGCATCTTAGTCCGACAAATATGACAATAACAACGGCCGCTTGCATGTTCTGCAAAAAAATGTGCTTTGTTGTGTATCTGACGGACAAACACCAAACCAGTTCCACATCACGGAAGTTGCACCATTTTTACAAACCAATTCTGGTTCATCTGTTTCACTCAACAATCGGCCATGTGCGTATGAAAACAAAGGCACTGCGCATGCGCGTTTTACTCCCATTCTATCGCGATATTTCATTTTCCTATCGTTGCCTAACATTATACCGGTATTACCGTGAACGGTATAATATGGCCCAGCCCTACTGTGGATGAAGAAGACACAGAGGAACTCTATGTAGCTGCAGTGACAGACAATAAGACAGGTGAAAAGGACTGGATAATGACACTCAAAGTGAATGACACACTCATGAAAGTCAAGCTGGATACTGGAGCTCAAGTGAATGTCATATCAGAAGCAGAGTTCAAGAAAATCAGACCTAGACCTAAAATGCATGCAACGAAGGTGAAAGTGAGTGGATACTCAGGTGCAGAAATACCTGTGAAAGGAAAATGCATGGTTAAATTGACACACAAAGACAAGGAGCACACGCTAACATTCATTGTGGTGCCGAAGACTGTGCAGCCTATACTAGGGTTACATGCCTGTGAGAGTCTGAACCTAGTGAAAAGAGTGCTCGTTGTGGAAACTGATGATGACATGGACTATAATGAGTTGATGAAGGAATATGGTGACCTATTTCAGGAACTTGGTTGCCTTGCTGGAGAACACACAATCAGAGTCGATGAAAGTGTAACACCAGTCATTCATCCATGCCGCAAAGTACCATTTGCTCTACAAAAGCCACTGAAAGCTGAGTTGGACAGGATGGAAAACCTGGAAGTGATTGAAAAGATCGATGAACCAACGGAGTGGGTGAGTTCTCTTGTTATTGTGGAGAAAAAGACTGGAAAGCTCAGAGTTTGCATGGATCCTAGAGATCTGAATAGAGCAATAAAGAGAGAACATTTCAAACTACCTACAAGAGAAGAGATAATGTCACAGCTTGCAAAAGCGAAGTACTTTAGCAAGCTAGACGCTTCATCAGGATTTTGGCAACTGAAGCTGGAAGCTGGAAGCAAGTTCAAAACTGTGCACGTTCAACAGCCCATTTGGCAGGTACAGATTCCGGCGACTACCGTTTGGCATTGCTTCAGCACCTGAGGTGTATCACAAGACAATACACATGATCTATGAACACCTGGAAGGAGTAGACACATCAATGGATGACATCATTGTGTGGGGTAGCGCAAAACCTGAACATGACATGAGACTGAGAAATGTTCTTGAAGCAACCAGAAAAGCCAATCTGAAGCTGAACAAAGAGAAATGTCAGCTTGGGGCGAAGGAACTGACATTCGTTGGAGATATCCTGAGCAGTGAAGGCATCAGACCAGATCCTCAAAAGGTGTCTGCAATTGAAAACATGCCGAGGCCGCAATGCAAGAAAGATGTGCAGAGATTTAATGGCATGATAAACTACATGGGAAAATTCATCCCCAATCTCTCAGAAAAAAATGGCGCCACTGAGACAGCTAACTGAAAAGAGAATCGAATGGGAGTGGAATCATGAACATGAGAAAGCATGGCGTGACTTGAAAGATCTGCTTACAAAGGAACCAGTTTGGAAGTTTTATGATCCAATGAGACCTATTAAGATCTCATCAGATGCATCACAGAGTGGGCTTGGAGCTGTTCTGCAGAAGTATGATGAGTGGCAGCCTGTTGCATATGCATCGCGATCCATGACAGACGCAGAGACAAGATATGCACAGATTGAAAAAGAACTGCTCAGCATAACATACGCCTGTGAGAGATTTCACCAGTTTGTGTCTGGGCAGGCCATCAGTGTTGAAACTGACCACAAGCCACTGATAGCATTGTTCCAAAAACCACTAAATGACTGTCCGCTGAGAATCCAAAAAATGATGATCCGGCTGCAACGTTACACGCTTAACGTGATGTACACACCTGGCAAGCTGATGTACACAGCTGACACATTATCCCAAGCTGTTGATCCGAATGAGCCAGCAAACACCAAGATGGATGATGATGTAAGAGCATATGTGAACATGGTCACAAGTGCACTTCCTGTTGCAGAAGGGAAGATGGAGCTCATCAGAACGGAGACAAGCAAAGGTGGAACGTTACAAGCACTGCGCAAAACCATCATAGATGGATGGCCCAGCTGTAAGCAAAACTGCTCACCTGTTATTCAAGAGTATTGGAACTGCAGAGCAGAACTGTCTGTAGTGGATGATGTGGTGTTCAAGGGAAGTAAAATTGTCATCCCAAAGAGCATGCGAGGAGAGATGCTCAAAAAGATACACGCAGGGCATCTAGGCATGGAAAAATGTAAAAGGAGAGCACGTGAGGTGATGTACTGGCCACAGATTAATCAGGATATGACAAATGAAGTGTCGAACTGTTCAACATGTCTGACATATCAAGCAAGCAATCCTGCCGAGCCACTAAAGCCGCACCCAGTTCCAGACCGACCATATCAGAAAGTGGGGGCTGACCTCTTTGTGTCTGGAGGAAAGGACTACAGTGGGGCAAAAAAGTATTTAGTCAGCCACCGATTGTGCAAGTTCCCCCACCTAAAATGATGACAGAGGTCAGTAATTTGCACCAGAGGTACACTTCAACTGTGAGAGACAGAATGTGAAAAAAAAATCCATGAATTCACATGGTAGGAGTATTCTTCTTCCTCCAAACACGACGAGTTGAGTTTATACCAAAAAGTTCTACTTTGGTTTCATCTGACCACATGACATTCTCCCAATCCTCTGCTGTATCATCCATGTGCTCTCTGGCAAACTTCAGACGGGCCTGGACATGCACTGGCTTCAGCAGCGGAACACGTCTGGCACTGCGGGATTTGATTCCCTGCCGTTGTAGTGTGTTACTGATGGTGACCTTTGTTACTTTGGTCCCAGCTCTCTGCAGGTCATTCACCAGGTCCCCCCGTGTGGTTCTGGGATCTTTGCTCACCGTTCTCATGATCATTTTGACCCCACGGGATGAGATCTTGCGTGGAGCCCCAGATCGAGGGAGATTATCAGTGGTCTTGTATGTCTTCCATTTTCTGATGATTGCTCCCACAGTTGATTTTTTCACACCAAGCTGCTTGCCTATTGTAGATTCACTCTTCCCAGTCTGGTGCAGGTCTACAATACTTTTCCTGGTGTCCTTCGAAAGCTCTTTGGTCTTGGCCATGGCGGAGTTTGGAGTCTGACTGTTTGAGGCTGTGGACAGGTGTCTTTTATACAGATGATGAGTTCAAACAGGTGCCATTCATACAGGTAACGAGTGGGGGACAGAAAAGCTTCTTACAGAAGACGTTACAGGTCTGTGAGAGCCAGAGATTTTCCTTGTTTGAGGTGACCAAATACTTATTTTCCACCCTAATTTACGAATAAATCCTTTACATCCTTTAATAAATCCTTGTCATCATTTTAAGTGGGGGAACTTGCACAATCGGTGGCTGATTAAATACTTTTTTGCCCCACTGTATATTGTGGTCACAGACTACTACTCTTTGTATCCGGAAGTAGACTGCAAACAACAACAGCAGAGGCTGTAATCACCTCTATGAAAGCTGTATTTGCACGACATGGTGTGCCAAGTGAAGTTTTCACAGACAATGGACCACAATTCTCCAATATTAGGTTTGGACAGTTTGCCAAAGAATGGGACTGTGGTGGGGCGTGGTTTGTGGTGCCGTGCGGACGCACCTGCACGGCATCCGCAATCACGCCCGCCGTGTTAAAACACGGGGACTCAGGGGTTGGTGTGTGTGTGTGGTGTGACGTGAATTAAATAAAGTTGGCTCTGAACGTTGCTCCGTGGTCCCGCCGTGCCTTATTCACGCCACATTGGTGCCGAAACCCAGGAGGCGGCACGGCGGGTCCGTATCGGAGCCAGGGAATGGAGGAGCTGGCCCGGAGGGTGGCCGAAATGGCGGCCGCCCAGCGGGAGCAGGCGGCAGAGGTGCGTCGCCAGCAGGAAGAGCTGCAGGACCGGTCCGAGCGCCACCTGGAAAGGATTGGGGAGCTGGTGGCGCTGCTCTGGGCCTGGGCGCCACCCCTACAAGTGTGTCCCGAGGACAGTGAAGCGGTGGAGCGGTGGAGGAGCCGCTCCAATCGGAGGCGGAGGACGAGGCGGGCGAGGGTCTACACCTGCCGGAGGAAGAGGAGTCGCTCCACCCAGAGGTGGACGAGGGGCTGTGCCTGCTGGAGGCGGAGGCGCAGTGCGGGGAGCCGCTCCAAACGGGAGTGGCGGAGGCGGTGGCGGAGCAGCTGTGCGAGGAGACGGAGGTCCCTGCTCCAGGGCAGCCTGCGCAGCCGGAGTTGGAGGCAGAGGAGCGGGACAGCCCCGCTAAGCCGGGGGTCGGCGGGCTGGCTAGTCCAGCCTCGCTGCCACCAGTCGATTCTGCGCGCCTGACGTCTGCCCAGCCGCCTGGGTACAGGAGCTCACGGCCATGCCTGTGGGGCCGTGTCAGCTTGCTACGTGGCCGACCTCCGGACCAACTTCGCCGTTGCCGCTGGATGCGCGGGCGGCCACCAGAATGGACGCTTCCCCGTCGCTTGGGCTGGGGTGCCGATGTTTTGGGCCGAATCTCGCCCCAGTTCGCGGGGGGGGGAGTAGGTTCGGCCAGATTGCTCCCCGGCCTCAATCGGGCGATGGGGGTATGTGGTGGGGCGTGGTTTGCGGTGCCGTGCGGACGCACCTGCACGGCATCCGCACGGCACCGCAAACCACGCCCCACCACAGGGACTTTGTTCACACAACATCAAGCCCGCACTACCCACAATCTAATGGACTAGTGGAAAAGTCTGTCCAAACAGTGAAGAGGCTGATGAGTAAGGCGAGAGACAGTGGTGCGGACTTCTACCAAAGCCTGCTAGTATACCGCACAACGCCACTTGAGTGTGGTATGTCACCAGCACAGCTTCTTATGGGACGACGCCTGAGATCAAACCTGCCCATTCAGGATAATCTGCTTAAAACAAAAGAGGGAAACAGCGTGAAGAAGTTTAAGGAGCAACAAAAAGCAAAGCAGAAGTTCTATTATGACAGAGGAACAAAAAACCTACCTGAACTGCATGCTGGGGATCAAGTGAGATTCAAAGACAGAACCAACACATGGGCACAGAAAGCAACTGTTCTAAGGAAAGGCCAACCACGATCATACATCATTCAGACAGAAGATGGAGCTATGCTGAGAAGAAATCGCCGAGATCTTCTTAAGGGACCAGTAGTAGTGGAGCAGAGGTTGGAGGCTGCTGAACAACCCCAACACACACATGAGACACTATCAACTGAAACACCTATGCATACACAAGAACAAACACTGAGAAGATCTGTAAGACAAGTGAAGCCACCTTTGAGACTGATTGAACAGATGTAATGTGTTGACATGTTGTTTGGAAGATGATGTCATAGTATCTATGCAAGTTTCACTATGTTTGGTTACTAGTGTTGAATGGACCATAATTGTTGAAAACTAGTTGTGTTGTTAACGTTACTTTGACAAAGCCTGGTTTAACAAGTAAAAACAACAAATAGAGACTGTTTGTGTTTGTGAAAGTAGGTATGTTATTTTATTGAAGGAAGATGTAATGATAACAGCAAATCCTTATTTGCCTAGTATCATGTTTTATGTTATTAATACTCCTAGACTGTAGGGGGAGCTAGAGAGCAGAGGGAGTTACCTCGGAGTAGACTGTGATGGCGAAGATTTGTTTACATGTGAACCACAGTTCGATAAAATACCTTCTCTTCAACTAATGGTGTCATTCTTAAGAACCCACAACAACATAAAGAAACAAGACAACCTGAACATAACACAACATGGCGACAGACAACTGCAAATACCACGCTCACCAACTTACATCTTTCGCCATAACACCCATACTCAATACTGCCTGGCTAACCCTAGAACAAATTCTACACCACATTTTCTGAAGGTGCAGGTTGCCACTAACATAACATACACTTATAGTGCTACTTAACATACTAGCATTCTGCAGATGATACACTGACGCTCTAAGGAGCTTGGAAAGAAAAAAAACATCTGGACTTCTTTAAGTTGCTTGAAGACGTTTCACCTCATTCAAGAAGCTTCTTCAGTTCTACGGTCAAATGGTGGATATTTAAGCCCTGTTGGAATATCCCTCCAAGAGGGACAATGGAATGGTAAATGGCCTGGATTTGTATAGCGCTTTTCTAGTCCCTAAGGACTCCAAAGCGCTTCACACTACATTCAGTCATTCACCCATTCACACACAGGCGATGGCAAGCTACATTGTAGCCACAGCTGCCCTGGGGCGCACTGACAGAGGCGAGGCTGCCGGACACTGGCGCCACCGGGCCCTCTGACCACCACCAGTAGGCAAACATGGGGTTAGTATCTTGCCCAAGGATATTTGGCATGCAGTCAGGAGGCAGCCTGGGATCGAACCACCGACCTTCTGATTAGTGGCTGACCTGCTCTGCCGCCTGACCCCCTACTGATCCTCTATCTAATCACACAAGCCAAGTTGTGAAAATGGGTGTAGGTCACAATCAGCCAAGGTTTCAGGTGAGCTCATTGTGAAACCTAGCCCCACCCTATCATGTGATTTCCTGAGGTCAGATGGCCCAGGATGTGAATGGGCGTTAAGGCGTCTGGGAAGGGATCTCAAAACTGGATTATAGATGGCAGACAGTTGGTGTCGTAAACCACCACCTCTGTTCAAAGATGGTCGCTCACAATGGAAAGAGTGACCTTTGTCCTTTAGATGCAGATGGACCGCCGAGTCTTGTCCCGTGAAGGTGGCTCTTCTATGTTGTTGTGTTCCTTCTTTTTTCCTTCAGACTTAGAGGGAACATTTTCTGCCCGGTCTTGTGAGGTCCTGATTAGTCCAAGTTTTTGACTCCCACCACCCTCTGAAACACAGAGGACGTACTGGTCCATGTGTGAGGGCTTCCAGTAAACTTCCGGTAAAACTGACACTCATTACAACAAAATACCACAAAATGACATCGTCACAATCATCTCAAAACGAGGTCGAACAGTTGTTACTCAACTTATGGGAGTTTTAGAACCACTTTGGTAACATAAAAGTAGCCAATGATGAAAAAACTGGATTAATAGAGAAGACACTGCAGTTTGCGTCTTGCTCAGGCTGGAGCTCATTTATGTCTGAACTGCGCAGACATAAATACTGCGCATGCAGTAGTTGCACAGCAATGCAAGAGCACCATCTACTGACATAATGAGGTACAACCGCGGTAAGGAAATGCAAGGGGGGGGAGGGGAGTCTTTTCCTGGGATAATGGTAACCTTTGCTCTGCATAGAGGTTTTGGCATTGGTCCTCTGGGATTTTACAAACTTACAAAATAGTTAGTGTAGCAAGATGTTATATGTTAGGTTTTGTATTGTTGATTGTCATTTATGCTTAGAAATATTTACTTATGTATGCTTAGAGTTTTATAACTAGTTTTAGATTGGTAGAGGTTTGATCCTTAATAGTCTGCAAACTTTGTGTGCACACCTACATCCTGGGAGCATGGGAAGAGGTCGTACCTTGTCTTATTGTTTTATGGTCGGATAAACGTGGCTATATCTGTTTTATGCTAAGTGCCTTTTGTTTAGATGAACTGCTAGACTTCCAGACCAGCAGGTTTAGGGAAGTCATTTATGGGGTCACACTCTGACCCCACACACACACACACACACACACACACACAGGCAAGGTACTCTTTGTTTGTATGTAGACGTCATATGTTAATGACCCTATGCATATTCATGTAACCACAATAAAAGGAGTGCTATGGGGAACCTGGCTGAGAGTCTGACGGAGGTCAAGTGGTGGGACGATACTTGGCTCCAGGCAGGTCTCCCTCATGCATGAGTAACACGAAGAACTTTGCCTACTTGGTGTTCAATGCTTTTGCTGTGTAATTATATTGTCTTCAACGTTCCAGCGAATAGGTTCAAGCTACAAACCTATCCTTATATTTCATACATTATGTATGTAAGTTGTGCCATCTCTTTCAAGTCCTTTGGCACTGACATTCTGCATCTTAAAAGAGTTTACAAAAAAAGAGTTTACATCAAAAGTATCTATTTGTTTTATGGTCCTGCTGTAAGGAGAAAATCAGTGGGTTTGTGTTGTGTCTGTTATTCAGACAGTAGGGATGTGACGTTAAAGCACTTTAAATGCTGTACGTAATGTCGTGACTTTCAGAAAAATGGTACGACCGATGACCTCTCAACCAGCCAACTAACCAACCAACTAAACCTTTACAACAACTCAGTTGTTTAGCACACTCACAGGCGCCTCTAGAGGAGCAGTTCCTCTACTATGGTCTCTTTTATTTTATTTTCTTGTCCACATTAGCCTGTAGTTGCCTGACAGACATTAATTTTCTCATCACAAACACTTCTCCATCTTTTGACATTTACATGACATTTTGCCCTGCAGTTTGCAAATTTTCATCCCCAGAATTTTGAGGTGATGGAAATACATTTGCACAAGCCATCCTCAAATTGTACATATTTCTCACCTCCGTGAATGACAGTGACACTGCAATTTAACTTGTCAACATGCGAAGGACATATACAACTGCCTTCAGTGAGAAATGTCAATCATGATGACGACCTGCTTTATTCCGTTTTTAATTAACTGTTGGTCCCTGCCTCAGAAACCACTCAAAACCCCAGGACCATCACTGAGCTGTGTGATGATGACAGTGTAGAGACAAGCTACTCTGTTTTATGTTCATGGCATGGTGCTCACTGACCCAGTGAAGCTTTTGTGAATTAAATACATCAAACACTAGCACTGGATGTTGTTTCTTCACTTTACATTCTACTCTGGAATTGCTTTGTGACAGAAAACTTAATGATAGAACTTAATGATTCTGTCATTGCTAATTTATGATGGACACAAATACACATTTTAATCAAACCACATCAAATTTAGGTGGTAAGGCCACAAAATCCCAAGGACACATGAGCTGAAATCAACATATAGGCAGACATTTTCCACAAGACACTGTAGTTTTTGTGTCAAAAGTTTGCATCGCTGATTTAAAAGATGCTATAACAAAATAGAACATTTGTCAGAATTGATTTACAAAATTAAAAAGCTACAAAACAGTGAGAAAAAAAAGACATAAGTTCCATTTTGCTGCAGAAGCAGTGCACATAAACACACTTTTATTTTTAACCTTTTTATCCAAAAGTTGCACTCATCACTTTTACCAGCACTCACTGGCAGGGCTTTTATATGCTTAGCCTTTAATCTGGCAACCAAGGGGATTGTTATAAATTCCTACCTTCCCCTTTTGAGTGTTCTCTCTATATCACAACAATATTTTCTGCAGCACTTGAAGGCAGAATCATCACGGCTGGAAGAGAACTGAACTGTTTTTCCATGATGGTTCTTAATAATAACAGAAAAATACAAACGTGATGAAAGCTTTCCTTGAAGTCTGTTTAAAAATAACAGGTACATGAGCTCAATTTGACAAAGCACCAAACTTAATAAAGAATTCAGGCTACAAAGTGAGCAGTTAGTTTGCACTTGATCCTACTTCCACTTTTAAATAATCGAAGATGGGACGAATCAATAATGCATAGTTTTCTGGTGGGTCTCTGCAGGCACTCAGCAGCGTGTTTCTGCCCAAAGAACAGCTGACAGCAGCATAAACAACACTTGCTGTATCTGAGGGAAAAGGTTGACAGTGTTGCCCTTTCCATGACTGTACGTGATAGAATGGTGAGTGAGTGTATGAGAGAGGCTTTGTGTGACCTTAGCAGTTTGTGATTTAAGTGTTGGTCTCTATGTGTACCTGTATGTGTGTCCATGTAGCCTGATGAGTTTCTGTTGGCCTTTGGTGAGTGCAGCGAGTGTCTGATAAAACATTCCAACTCACAGCACAAGCCACAAGAGCGTGTTCCTTCCTAAAGTGAATGATATGTTTTGCAATTTTAAAGAAACTGATCCAGACTAGGACCAACATTTCAAGGGTTTTCTGCAAATAGTCCACGTTTCTGCCAAATTTCACAAAGTTTGGCTTTGTGGCTTTTTACTAATCTTTTCGATAAACAGACAAACAAACAGAAAGCCTTAGCGTTGGCTCTGTTCTTTACAGAAAAGTAATCTAGCATACTGACATCAGTCAGGAAAACCTTTGAGCATTTTACACTGAGAAAAAAAGCGCATAACTATCTTTGTTTTAATGTTAGCTACACAATGTTAGCTACACAATGTTAGCGTGTCTTTCACATTTGTGACATTATAGCTCAGCCTCGCGGCAAAATGTGAATAATGTTTGTTTAATGAATTAAAATTGTTTCATTTGCTCATTTGCTAGGTTTTTCTTGATTTACCGGTCAATCTACGTCCCTACCCTCACCTCTGGTCACTAACAAAACGTGACAAAAGCATGGATGCAACACTCAATCACAGATTTTTTTTTAGAGGAGTGGACAATAAAATGAACGTGAGTGAAGAGCTACTTGACCTCCAGAGCCTTAAGGGCCAAACAAGAAGAAACAGATTTATTTGCTGCTGTTTGTTCTGCTGTAGATGACATGAAACTACCGTGCAAAAAAGTCACTGCTATTATTGCGGATGGCGCACCTGCCATGGCTGGGGAGAGAAATGGATTAAGAACCCTAGTCTGTAACAAAGTCAGCAAATAAGGAGGTAGAGCTATAAAACTCAACTGTATTATTCACCAACAAGTACTCTGTGCTAAACATTTAAAATATGACCATGTTATGAAACCGGTGATAAATAGCTGCAGCTGGAACTCATTGAGCTGCAGTGTGACACCGAGTATCGCATGCTTGTGCGAGAAGACATTCTTGGTCATGAAAATGACCAAGAACCGTGTGAGGCGGAGATTAAGGCTGTTTAACTCCTCTCTGGAGGGGAGAGGGAGGGGAAACAGGAGGACAAAGGAGGGGGGAACAACTAAGCTGTAGTGCCTCTTCACCTCACTGTACAATACCTTGTGCAATACTTTTTGTAAATAGTCAACAGTGCAATAGACTCAATACTTGAAATGTGCAATTCACTTGTATTTTTATTTTTTATTCCTATTTATTCTATTTATCCCCTTTGTATATTTTATTTATATTTGTCTCTGTATTTATATATGTGTGTGTGTGTGTGTGTGTATATATATATATATATATAACAATTCTGTAACTGTAACTTCGGTCGTTGCTGTGCTTTTTGGAAGTCGAATTTCCCAGAGGAACCCACCCGAGGGATTAATAAAGTTCTATCTTATCTTATCTTATCTTATCTTATCTTATCTTAAGTGACTCTCACTTGTGTGACATTTTGCTCATCAAAACCGCTGTTTTTGTGCTAAACCCAAGGCTGGACTGGGACAAAAAATCGGCCCGGGCATTTTGACTAGAGACCGGCCCACCAGGATAAAGATTGAAAATGTGACGTCATTCAGGGGTAAAACCGCAAAGAATTCTGGGAACTTGTGGCAAGAGGTACTAGCGCACGCAGGCTTTCAATTGAACTCAGTTACAAAGCGATAAAAAGAAACCCAAAAAATGGCAAGAAGCTGTTGTATTATTAACTGCAATAGCCGGTCGCATGACAGCCACGGGAAGCCGACGGGTAAAGAGATCGTTTTTTTTTTAATCGGATTACGTTGTTGAAGAGAATTTTTTTAAGCCATGTTTCCGAAGTAAGAACCGACGGATGGTCTGGATATACCAAATATAACGTCTCAGAACACTCCAGCTCACATGTTAGTCTGCTCCAAGCATTCCCACAAAGGTCAGAGTTTTGTAGTAGTTAATACGTCATTTTTCTTAACATAATTGGTGATATAGGTTACAAGCAAGTCTGGCGCTGAACAGAAATTGTCGCGCTATGCTCCTTTATTTATTGTGCATAAATAGTGAATTGTCCTGACACAATATTGCGTTTTGCTTCTGTTATTACCATGGTACATTGACAAAAACATATACTTTTATTCACAGGATAAAACAGTTGTTTTGTATCACTAATTGTCCAGTGCGATTACAGCATACAATATTATTGTCACTGCTACATTTCTGTAACACGTACCAGAAATTATTTCCACTACTAATTAATTACCGTTGAGCTCAAAGGTTATATTAATAAATGGTTAACGAATGTGTATTTATGACGACGATTTGTGAGACTGGTAAACTTACCTTTGAAAGTAAAATCTCAGCCCACACAAATATATCAACAACAGTGATCACAAAACGGTGTATAACTGAACACAGTAGTGCAATTTTTAACCAGGTCTTCCCATTAACACCTGACCTGACCAGAGGGTCAGTCAATGAGCTCGTCAATAGCTTCAATGCTAACATGTTAAATGTAATGGACACTATTGCTCCCATTAAGGTGAAGGTTATCTCTGGAAGGAAAAAGTCTCCATGGAGAAACTCCACACTGGTGAAAAATGAAAAAAGAGAGTGTAGGAAAGCTGAGCGCAGATGGAGAAAAACAAACCTCCAGGTTCATTATGACATTTATAAAGAGAAACTTCACAATTATAATTTACAACTGAGGAATGCAAGGAGGTCCAACTTCTCTGACATCATCACTAAAAACAGCCATAATGCTCGGGTCTTATTTTCTACAGTTGACAGGCTAACAAACCCCCCTGTGTCAGTGGCAGCTGAACTTCATTCGACCATGGCCTGCAATGACTTTGCCAAATTCTTCACTGAAAAAATCCCAAAAATTAGACAAGCAATTGGTACATCAACAGCAGATCCAGGATATGTACTGTGTCCACCAAAAAACTGTTTAAACACCATGAAACAGTTTCAACCTATTAACAGCAAAGACCTGGAGGACATCCTCCTCCTGCTGTTTAGATGTCCTGCCAACAAGTTTTTTCAAAAAGGTCTCAAAGACTTTAGAGTCAGACCTGTTACAGATCGTCAACTTTTCTTTATTATCAGGTGTGTTTCCAGAATCACTAAAAACTGCTGTAATCAAACCTATACTGAAAAAGGACAATCTTGACAAGACACAAATGAACAACTACAGGCCGATCTCAAATCTCCCGTTTTTAAGTAAGATCATTGAAAAACCAGTTTCTCAACAGTTCAGTTACTTCTTAAAACAGAATAATTGCTACGATGCCTTCCAGTCAGGTTTTAGACAGAACCACAGCACTGAAACCGCTCTGACCAAAGTGTTTAATGACATATGTCTGAATACAGACAGTGGAAAAATGTCAGTCCTAGTTTTACTGGATCTCAGTGCAGCATTTGATACAGTTGACCACAACATATTACTCAAACGACTGGAGAACTGGACAGGTCTTTCAGGAACTGTACTAAACTGGTTCAAAACATACGTAGAAAACAGGAAATACTTTGTATCAATAGGTAACTTCACATCTGAGCAGACAAGTATCACATGTGGAGTTCCCCAAGGTTCCATCTTGGGACCCCTTCTGTTTAACATCTACATGCTCCCACTGGCACAGATTATAAAGAACAACAAAATAAACTACCACAGCTATGCAGATGACACACAAATATATATCACAATGTCACCAGGAGACCGAGGCCCTGTACAGGCTCTTGGTAAATGCATTGAGGAAATCAATGACTGGTTGTGCCACAATTTTCTCCAGCTAAACAAAAACAAAACTGAGGTAATAGTCTTTGGCGCCAAAGAAAAACGATTACAGGTCACCAGAGAACTTCAATCTATACATCTAAAAACCACAAACCAGGCGAGAAATTTGGGTGTAGTGATGGATGCAGCCCTAAACTTAGAAAAACACATTAAGACAATAACAAAGTCAGCTTACTATCACCTCAAGAATATATCAAGGATAAAAGATCTGATGTCTCAACAGGACCTGGAAAAACTAGTCCATGCATTCATCTTTAGTAGGCTTGATTACTGTAACAGCATCTTTACAGGTCTACCTAAAAAATCAGTCAGACAACTACAGCTCATTCAGAACTCTGCTGCTCGAGTCCTCACTAAGACCAAAAAAGTGGACCACATCAGTCCAGCTCTGAGGTCTTTACACTGGCTGCCTGTCCGTCAGAGGATAGACTTTAAAGTTCTGATGCTGGCCTATAAAGCTCTGAATGGTTTAGGACCAAAATACATCAATGACCTCCTGACCCAGTATGAACCATCCAGATCCCTCAGGTCATCTGGATCCGGTCTTTTATCAGTTCCCAGAGTCAGAACCAGACACGGAGAAGCTGCATTCAGCTTTTATGCTCCTTATATCTGGAACAAACTCCCAGAAAGCCTCAGATCAGCTGAAACACTCAGTTTATTTAAATCCAGGTTGAAGACTCACCTGTTCTCAGCTGCATTTGAATAAAGCACCAAATCCACACTTTAAGCTTAAATTTCAAAACTTACATTTAACTACTGATTTTATCTACTGTTCTGATTTTATCTGTTTTGATTTTATATACTGTTGTTTGTTTGTTAATTAGTTAGTTAGTTTATTTGCTTGTTTTAATCAATTTTAAATCATGCTTTTTATTTGTTCTTGTTTCTAATGTCTCTGTAAAGCACTTTGAATCACCTTGTTGTTGAATTGTGCTATACAAATAAACTTGCCTTGCCTTGCCTTGCCTTGTTCGTACGATGGTCTTTCATTCTACACGGTCCTGTACCCATCCGTCAGTAAACTGTACCTGGGCTTGTTGCAGTGACCTGAAGTTACTAAACTTCATGAGTGTATGCACTCACTGCAAGAACCGTATAATTATAAATCTGAGCGTGGTGAAAGTTGGGCAGCACGCTAACGTCTTTTGTCCACTCTGTGTGCTCGTAAGGGTCTGACCCTTTCACTCCTTTGATTTTTCCTTGTATCTTTTCTTTGTCTTTTCGTCGAGTCTGTCTTTGTACGGACCGGCATTGTTCTCCTTTTGTTTTGTGCATTCCTTTTTTGTGCGGCAAAGAAAAAACAAGAAGGTATTGGAACCGGAGAATTAACGTTTTGCGGTGCTGCAAATGCTTGCATTTGATGCGGTACTTGGATTGTTTTGCCACTAATTCCCGGCATGCAATGCGCGGAAATCACGTGATTGCTAAACAAGGGGGAGGGTGCATCCGGCCTCCTCGGCTGTAATTGGTCCAGCCCAGAGTCGATCATGACCAATTGGCCAATCCAACACCTTTCATTATATATACCCTTCCTAAAAAAATAAAATAAAATAAAAAATAAATCCATCGGCCCATAAAAACAAAAAATCGCCAGCGGCCCACCGGGCAAATGCCCGGTGTGCCCGATGGCCAGTCCAGCTATGGCTAAACCTGGGCCATTTACTTCAGTCAAGGTTTAATTATCACCCTTCACATTAGTGCAGGCAAGTTATTTGTTTAGTTTTTTAGTCTTTTTTCGTCGTTGTTGTTGTTTCAATTAACACTCAAACCAGGTCTCCTAAACCCTACAAATTAAATAATAAAATCAAATTCGGTCCGGCAGCCGGTTTTTCAATTTCGTATCTTTGATCAGAGTTAAAAATTGAAATAATAAAAAACACATCCATTTTTGGTTTTGATGTTTTGTACTTTTGAATATGTTAACTCTTAATGTTATTTTCCTGTTCACATGTTTTGAATTTAGATGTTTAATTTTTCTTCATTTTGTGTGTTTTTCAAATACATGATTTTGGTAAAAACGTTTAATAATAAATGATTCATAATAAAAAAAAATCATAATAAAATTTGTGTGTGAAAAAAGGGGGAAAAAATTATAAAGTCGTTCGTTTGCATTTAATGTTATTGGTTCAAAATATTTCAGGCTGAATGGTCGGCCCCCACACATTCTCACCTTCCCAAATCTGGCCCTCTTTGCAAAAAGGACACCCCTGGCTTACGCTGCTGCCCCTGTGACCCTAGATAAGCGGAAGAAGATGGATAGATGGTTTCATTTGTGTTTTTGGACACTAGAAAGCAGTGGTGGTGTGGAAAGCCACTTTCTACACCTTCATATTTTTAAATATGTGACATACTGGTGACCGGTCCATGGTGTATCTGACCTCTCACCCTTTAGCAGCTGGGATAGGGACTGAAAACTCTGCGACCCTGAACTGGATAAAGGGTTAAGAAATTGGATGAAATGTATTATCAAATAAATTTATCAACAGGCAGATGTGATTATGAGGGTGGAAAAGGAAAAGAATTTTTCTTATTTTCTTTGTTATCGTAAACAGTTGTTTTTGTCTTTTTGCATGAATTACAATTTTGAATACACCTCCATCAAAGAAGCTATTTTGTGTGCCACAGTCCTTTTGCACAAGCTGGCGTAATGTGTGAGAATTTCATCTGTGCAGCCAAGCAAGGAACAGAAAGAAAGGAAATTATACAGTGTGACAGAAGAATATGAAAGGTTAAAATGAAAAGGCAATCAATCAAAAAAGACACTTTTGCATTTATCACGGTGAGGTGAAGGTACAACGTGGAAGACTGCGCATGCTGAGACAATATTTTCTTTCCTTCTCCTAAAGGTACGTACCCCTGAAGTGTTCCTAAACATTATCAGTTTGAGACACAAAGACTAAAATAGCCACTAAGTCTCATGTTGCATGTATACGGCACTTTTTAATTTTTTGTTTGTTTGTGAAGAGGGAATTAAAGATAAACAGTTAAATACACTCACCAGACACTTCATTAGATACACATTGTCAGTACCAGCTGTTGAAGCAGCTAGGAGTAGCCATAATCTGCCTCTTTAACTTAACTTGCTTTTAGCCCAGCAACTAGCATAACCAAAACCACCATGGTAGGCACCTACCAGTGAGGATTATGCACTGTTCATGAAAGCTAACAAAGGGATTGCTGGCAACTCTTCAATGATTTGAAAAAGAAAAGCTCAGTGCTGTCCAGCTGTAATGTGTGTGGACAGGGCACACAGATAGTCCAAAAAGTTAGTCTTGTTCAGTGCAAATCTCCATGTGAGTGAAGTTGCCCCCCCCCCCCCCCCCCCTTCTTCAAATCCAACAAAAGTGGTATCAAACGTTTGTGCTACGTTTGTGCTGGTTTGTGCTGCAAAAATTTTCATTTGTGCTGCTATCATTTTAAAGATATTAATAAAAATTTCTAGAGGTCATCAGAGTTCAACCAGCCTCTCCACATTGATGGAATCAAACAAAATTGATGTCAAAGGCTTGTGCTACGTTTGTGCTGCAAACATTTTCGTGTGTGCCGCTATCATTTTAAAAATATTAATAAAATAACATCTTCATACGTGCTTAATCATCCAGGTACGTAAATCCCAAAAGGTTGATTCTGTTCATCTGGACATTTACAGTGGGATAAACGTATGGAATCAGAACAATGCCACCTTGAAACAAAACCGAAAAAAATATTGAAACCGAAAAAAAATATTGTAACTGAAATAAATGTACTGAAAAATCTTGTATTGAAACCGGAAAAAAAAATTGATAGTGAAAAACAATCAATTGAAACTGTAATTTTTTTGTTTTCGCTTACAATTTTTTTTTTTCAGTTTCAATCCATTTTTTTTTTTCGGTTTCAATCCATTTTTTGGTTTTAATCCATTTTTTTCGGTTTCAATCCACTTTTCGGTTTCATATGGAAGCCTGTTTCCGCCACTAAAAAAAAAAAAAAAGATCCATGAAATTTTGAGTTATTTTCTCGAAATTTCAGGTTATTAACTCAAAATTTCAAGTTAGCGCTGCCAATAAGAAATCTATGTGGCTGATGTCATTTCCTTGTTACCCAGAAGGATATGATAACTGGATAAAAGGTATACAAAAACAGTGTGACATACAAAGTTGAATAGAATGCAACGTGAGGGTTAACCAAAGGTACCTATAAGGTTTCTGTTACACGCTAATGACACCTGTTACGTCTGATGAAACAGACGTTTTGCTGAAAGCATGCGTAATAAGTGTACAACACTATATAAAACAAAATCACAAATCACCCAAAACAGGGAATATGACTGACAACTCTATAAATAAGGAACAAAACCAATAAAACTGTAACCAGACAACTGAGAAAATGTGGGATTGACTGTATTGTGATGCTGATTGTAGTTACAGTGCAAATGGACACTTAAAAATGCAGTTCCCACTTCTCCACCATAGTCAGAGCTCATAATGTAGGTAGGCACAGATACTTTGATGATAATATGGTGGCTTTATAATAGGTAATTTTAATTTACATCCTTCCTTACAGCATGGGAGACTTGACTGAATTCTTGAAACAAAGAGAAGTCTCTGAGGAAATTATACAGACCTTGGAGAATGAGAAGGTACTTAATTCCAACAAGATACTGGTTGAAATGCAACTTTTCCTCATTGTTCTTAAGTTAAAAATAGGATTGTATTTTCAAGGCTGGTATTTTTAATAAATCAAATTATTTTTCCATCTTTAGATTGATGCCAGTGTCATAAGTCTAATGACAGATGAGGAGCTGAAGACTTATTTGCCATCATACGGTGATCGTCTAGCAGTATTTGGATTTTGCAGACGTAGGGGCAGCAGCCGCAAGTCAGCGCTTTTTGAATGGCTGAAATCCAAACTGTCCAAAAGAAAATTATCTGAAGAGGATGGCAGTAGCACACGGCAAGAAGAACATTCCCAAACAACCCAAAAAAGAAATGCTCTGAAGAGAAATAGAAAAATAGAAATAGGATGGATGCATTATGATGAAGACACTGAGGTTTTCAAGCAGGTTAGAGCTAGATGAGGAGGAGGAACAAGAAAAATAGGCATTTGCAAGGATGCCAAGAAAAGGGACATATTACAGGTTGCAACAGGCCTGTTCTTTCCAGATGGAGGAAACATTCCAGGGGCCCTTAACAGATTTTGACTGTGATCTGAAGGATTATCAAGAGATGATAGTCCATGATGCATTGACAGTAGGAGAACTTTATCATGTTACAAAACTAAATATCCTCAGGTTCTACCTCACCACAAAGAAAAAACAAAATGACAGCCTTCAGAGCTCCAACCCAGGTTTGCATCCATCTTCAGAAATTGAAGTCCTCAAAACCAAACCTCTTCTTTTACTGTCACTACAGTCCAAACATCTGCTCCATTTGAAACAATCAGCCATGATGTGACATACATTGAAGACACTCCAAACGATAACCTTCCACAATCTTCCACGCAGTCTCTAAGTGCTAACACTTCTCACAGCAGTGACATTATTTTTGTTGGCCCCTTTTCTGACAGTGAGCCAATACATTTGGATGACACCCTGATTTTTTCTCCACAACCTGGTCCATCCAGTGAGACAGTGAGGAGAGTAGTGGTGGTCCACAGAGGGCAGGTAATGTCAGAGCTCATTTCACATTTTAGTGATAAGGACCTTGAAGATGTCGACATCAAAATCCAGGTCTTACTGCCTGATGGAACACCTGAAATGGCCCATGACGATGGGGGAGTTGTGAGAGATTGTCTTTCAGAATTCTGGAAAGAATTCTATGACCAGTGCACCACTGGAAACGTTTACAAGGTGCCCTTCATAAGGCATGATTTTGGGCAACCGGAGTGGGAGAGTGTGTGCAGAATCATTGCATTTGGATGGGTTAGAGAGAAATATCTGCCTGTGAAAATTGCACCTGCCATTCTGGAACAAGCTGCCTTTGGATATGTAAAGAGTGATATTGTGGAGAATTTCTTTAAGTTCATGCCTGACTCTGAGCGTACAGTGTTAGAGGCGTGGCGATCAGACTTTAGCACCGTGGACCAAGAAGAACTTATAGACATACTTGATAACCACAGCTGCAGAAAGATACCAACAGCCTGCAATGCCACTGAAGTCCTATTGGAGCTTGCACACAAAACACTTGTCCAAGAGCCTGCCTATGTTATTGAACAGTGGGCAAGAACACTCAGCACTGCATGGGAAAGCCTTTGTGATTTATCTTCAGTTTATGAAACCCTCCAACCAACTGTGAGAAAAGCTCCCAAGTGTCTCACTTTCCCTGAAACAATGACGGCTCACCAGAAGCTCATTCAGAAATATCTGACTACATATGTGAAGAATACTGAGAAGGAACATTTGTGTTTGTTCCTCAGGTTTTGCACAGGTTCAGATTTACATCTGGGAAAGAACATCATCATTGGGTTTAACGAACTGGAGCTGTCGATAAATTATGACAGCTATCCTGACTTCAGATCGGAGATGAACAGTGTGTTGGAATCAAATGTGTGGGTTATGGACATTATCTAAAGGTTTGATTCACGGACAATGGCTTAAAAGCCATTGTTGTTTTACAACAGATTATATTTGAGTTGTGAACTAAAACTAAAGTGTTCCCGTGTGAATGTCACAGCAAAGGTTTCAGGTGTTTAAAAACTGAGTTCCAAGAAAAAGTCTTTGGTGAAATACCACTGTAATGCAATTTGAGGTACTTCTTTGTGTTTCTGTGTTTTCCTATTACAACTGAGGCAATATTTTTCTAAACACTTGTGAAATGCATTTCTGCAGAGGTCTCAAAGTGGCAGTCTGGAGACCATTTATAAGCATTCCCATTTCCTCAGTCAGCATGTGTGCATGTGAACAATGAAAGCAGTTTTCCCACCTTTTATTCAATTTTTCTATTATTTGAATCCAAAATCAACTTTAAAAAAATGCATTAGGTTAATTTTAATTTGTCAAATTTTATTAATGTAATGTCACAAGATGACATGTATTGTAGTGGTTCACCAGAAAATTAGAGATTGAGACCCCTGCAATATGTAGTATATAGTACATCTAGGAGCTATTGCATATATCTCCTACATATTTTATCATCGTGCACACATTTTACAGTTTACAAGTCAGGTTTTACTTGTCATTGTATTTTATTACAGTTATGTTTGTACAGTTCTGTTTAGCCATCTGGGTTATGGTGACTTTTGCTCAATTGAATGGCCATAAGGCACACCTATATGCTTTTATTTTGGATTTCTGTGAAATCAGCAATTGCTTAGCTGAAGGTTGATTATTAGTTGGCTTTTCCTGATTTTTGTAATGGAAAAAAACCCTTGTTTATCATAGCCCCCTTTTTTAAAACTGCACAGCCAATGGGGTAGTTATTTAAAAGATATTTTCCTATATTTCTGTTTTCATGATTGAGCCTAATGTATTTGCTTCATAGTGGTTTTAGACCACACGTTCTTATTCTTTAATTGTAGGATATTGTTATCAGATCTTGCCATATTATCCTCAATCTCTTTTTATTGTCCCATTCTGTTTGTATTTTTAATAATAATTGAATTTTTGCACAACATATTGCATATTTTTGTTGAGTGTATTGTCGTACTTTTTCCAAGTCTTGTGCTTGCAATTAGATTTTTATAAGAATACTTTAAGGGTTTTTGTGTTACTGTAAATACAGTACAGTTGTTATTTTGTTTTAAGATAAGATGATGGCAGAAGATCTGTGTTTTATAATAAAGTGTTCAATGAGACAAATTACATCTTTCATTTTGGTAATTTTTGGGTTTTTATTATTCTGAGGCGCAATCTGAAAAAAAACATAGGTCCATAAATCTCACTCAGTTAGGTTATCCATATGCTAAAAACTATATAATTATACTGCCCATAATCAGGAAAACAGTCGGTATATATAAAAAGTCTCAGCAGTGAAAATTGACAGTGAAAAAAAAATTACTGCTACATAACCAGATATTTCAAAACATCAATAATTACTTAAATAAAAAGAAAGATGAAAAAGCATATTTACAAAAAGTTGAAATCATAATTCCAAGGTGACATGCGCTGGATATCCTCCAAATAGCAGGTCTAACTGACATTATGTGTAAATATGTTTTAATAATAAGTCTTTTAAAACAAAAAATTGGTTTGTTAATTGAAATAAACCATCCAAAAAAAAAACCCTCCAAAAATTAAATACAATTTTTATAGCCTTTTTCACTGTTTGTGAAATACATTTTCAGGCCCTCAAAACCCATGTATGTGTGCCCCAAAAACGACAACCATCCATAAATTAATAACTTATAAAATTTTACAGTTTAAATATGAAAATACAGCATTTAAAAAAGTGTCTTTTGGGGTGATATTTGTTGCAGACAGCAAATGTAGCAAAATTAAAACCAAACAAAGGGG
Organism: Diplotaxodon limnothrissa; assembly: GCF_057381915.1. Classification (NCBI taxonomy): domain Eukaryota; kingdom Metazoa; phylum Chordata; class Actinopteri; order Cichliformes; family Cichlidae; genus Diplotaxodon; species Diplotaxodon limnothrissa. Next base: position 17,628,237 of record NC_140597.1, read on the forward strand.
GGAAAAGGCCTAAATATCCCTAGATGTCCCTGAAGGACAAGGGTCAAAGAATGTGTTTTTGCCACCTCAATCAAATGCATAACGATGTCTTACCTTTAAGGCAAAAGCTCCAACTCAGTAAGCATCAACTGCCTTAGCTTTACATACAGATCCACTGTATGAAACACATCATCTGAGAAGTCCAGGTTATGTTCTGACATGAGTTCTACACAGAGATGAAAGACATCCTCTTCACATGGAAAGTCTTTGAACACGCATTCTTCAAGGCAGGCTTCAACTTTGTCCATATTGACATGTTTGAGACAGTCCCTCGCGCCATAAATGTCTGGGAGGGCATACATAAAAGATGGTCGCTATGAGGACTTTGGGAGTTGTGGACTGTGGTCATTCCAGGCCTAAGCAACTTCATTTAATTCTTCCTAGATGAAAACAAAATGCACAAAAGAAACATTTTCAGGCATACAATATGAAAATGTTAATGTACAAAAGCACAACTAACTTCTACATTGATTTTCTTAGCTTACACACCATTAATGTAGCTTTGAGCTACATTAATGATATCTATCTGTATATATACACATACCTATATACATTGTGGGATTATAATATTATTTTATGACATGTTAGACCCTTAATTAAAGATTGTGAATTATTATGTAGTTTTAGTTTGCATTATTCTCCTGAATTAGAAGAAGGTGATAACTATTGCATTTGTTAAACTGATTTGCATTACATTAGACTGCTGATTTATTGTGAATGAATGATATTGTTTTATGATGCATTATACTGCTGAGTTATAAGAAATACTGTTCGCAGAAAGTCATCGCCTTATTTGTCTGATTAGAAGAGAGCAGAACATACTGGAGAGGTTTTCTGCCCCATCTCAGCAGGAGCAGATAAACAGGGAGCCAAGGTCGTAGCTTAGGCACCGTGTGAGAGAAAGAATGTGAATGTTTAGGCTTTTATGATTAGGTGGGGGCCACTAGAGGCTATAAGAGTTTGATCAATGCTCCACCATTTTGAGATCTGATGCTGTCTGCGTACGGTGTCCATCTCCCACGCGTGTGATCATTAAAATCATCGTTTGACTGAACCCGGCCGGACCAGTGTTGTCATTTTGGTTTTTCCTCTTGTATCCATCCCCAATATTTGAATCCGTAACAACATATATACATATATACACACACACACACACACACACACACACACATATATACAGTGGGGCAAAAAAGTATTTAGTCAGCCACCGATTGTGCAAGTTCCCCCACTTAAAATGATGACAGAGGTCAGTAATTTGCACCAGAGGTACACTTCAACTGTGAGAGACAGAATGTGAAAAAAAAATCCATGAATTCACATGGTAGGATTTGTAAAGAATTTATTCGTAAATTAGGGTGGAAAATAAGTATTTGGTCACCTCAAACAAGGAAAATCTCTGGCTCTCACAGACCTGTAACGTCTTCTGTAAGAAGCTTTTCTGTCCCCCACTCGTTACCTGTATGAATGGCACCTGTTTGAACTCATCATCTGTATAAAAGACACCTGTCCACAGCCTCAAACAGTCAGACTCCAAACTCCGCCATGGCCAAGACCAAAGAGCTTTCGAAGGACACCAGGAAAAGTATTGTAGACCTGCACCAGACTGGGAAGAGTGAATCTACAATAGGCAAGCAGCTTGGTGTGAAAAAATCAACTGTGGGAGCAATCATCAGAAAATGGAAGACATACAAGACCACTGATAATCTCCCTCGATCTGGGGCTCCACGCAAGATCTCATGAGAACGGTGAGCAAAGATCCCAGAACCACACGGGGGGACCTGGTGAATGACCTGCAGAGAGCTGGGACCAAAGTAACAAAGGTCACCATCAGTAACACACTACAACGGCAGGGAATCAAATCCCGCAGTGCCAGACGTGTTCCGCTGCTGAAGCCAGTGCATGTCCAGGCCCGTCTGAAGTTTGCCAGAGAGCACATGGATGATACAGCAGAGGATTGGGAGAATGTCATGTGGTCAGATGAAACCAAAGTAGAACTTTTTGGTATAAACTCAACTCGTCGTGTTTGGAGGAAGAAGAAAACTGAGTTGCATCCCAAGAACACCATACCTACTGTGAAGCATGGGGGTGGAAACATCATGCTATAGGGCTGTTTTTCTGCCAAGGGGACAGGACGACTGATCCGTGTTAAGGACAGAATGAATGGGGCCATGTATCGTGAGATTTTGAGCCAAAACCTCCTTCCATCAGTGAGAACTTTGAAGATGAAACGAGGCTGGGTCTTCCAACATGACAATGATCCAAAACACACCGCCCGGGCAACAAAGGAGTGGCTCCATAAGAAGCATTTGAAAGTCCTGGAGTGGCCTAGCCAGTCTCCAGACCTCAACCCCATAGAAAATCTGTGGCGGGAGTTGAAAGTCCGTGTTGCTCGGCGACAGCCCCAAAACATCACTGCTCTCGAGAAGATCTGCATGGAGGAATGGGCCAAAATACCAGCTACTGTGTGTGCAAACCTGGTAAAGACCTATAGTAAACGTTTGACCTCTGTTATTGCCAACAAAGGTTATGTTACAAAGTATTGAGTTGTATTTTTGTTATTGACCAAATACTTATTTTCCACCCTGATTTACGAATAAATTCTTTACAAATCCTACCATGTGGATTCATGGATTTTTTTTTTCACATTCTGTCTCTCACAGTTGAAGTGTACCTCTGGTGCAAATTACCGACCCCTGTCATCATTTTAGGTGGGGGAACTTGCACAATCGGTGGCTGACTAAATACTTTTTTGCCCCACTGTATAAGGTCTTAAATAATCAGGCCCCATCTTATCTTAATGTCCTTGTAGTACCATATCACCCTATTAGAGCACTTCGCTCTCGCTCTGCAGGCCTACTTGTTGTTCCTAGAGTATTTAAAAGTAGAATGGGAGGGAGAGCCTTCAGTTTTCAGGCCCCTCTTCTGTGGAACCAGCTTCCAGTTTGGATTCGGGAGACAGACACTATCTCTACTTTTAAGATTAGGCTTAAAACTTTCCTTTTTGCTAAAGCATATAGTTAGGGCTGGACCAGGTGACCCTGAATCCTCCCTTAGTTATGCTGCAATAGACGTAGGCTGCCGGGGGATTCCCATGATGCATTGAGTTTTTCCTTTCCAGTCACCTTTCTCACTCACTATGTATTAATAGACCTCTCTGCATTGAATCATGTCTGTTATTAACCTCTGTCTCTCTTCCACAGCATGTCTTTTATCCTGTCTTCCTTCTCTCACCCCAACCGGTCGCAGCAGATGGCCGCCCCCTCCCAGGCCACCGCCTGGTTCTGCCGGAGGTTTCTTCCTGTTATAAAAGGGAGTTTTTCCTTCCCACTGTCGCCAAAGTGCTTGCTCATAGGGGGTCATATGATTGTTGGGTTTTTCTCTGTATCTATGAAGCGCCTTGAGGCGACTTTTGTTGTGATTTGGCACTATATAAATAAAATTGAATTGAATTGAATTGAACCTGAATTGAGCCGATATTATCATCATTTTCTGTTGTCCTTACCCTTCATTTTCTTTGGGTTCGGGCTTTTAGTAGGTGTATGATTCGGGTCGATTTTACTTTCTTTGGAAGAACTCTCGTCCACCTCGATGTCTTCCATGTCGCTGTCTTCACAAGCCTCGCGGAGGGCAGTTAAGTTGTAGTCATGGTCAGCCATGTTGTAAACCACTTCGTTCTCAGGGGAAAAAAAAGCCTCAAAAAACGAGAAAAAAAAATTCCGGCAAAAGGAAAAAGGATTAATGCAGTTTAATCCTAGTGGAATTTGTAGATTGCTGCGTATAAATACCCCAACTAGGGACAAAATAGTCTTATTATTAACAGAGCCTGCAAAAAGGGTGCTTCTCACTCCACCATCTTAGATCCTCCCGGGAAGTGACAGTCTCTGGCTGTGTCCCAATTCAGGGTCTGCACGTTTAAAGTACCCGGACTACCCGCACTACGTATGGTGCGTACTATAAGTACGAGAAGTGCGGAAGTGAGAGGCTTGTGAAATGGGACGGTCTAGCCTTCGTTGCGCTGTTCAGGTTGCCTAGCAACCACGATACTAACCGCGAGAAACGCGAGATTGTGTGACATAAATGAAGGAGAAAAAATGTTTTGTTGGTCATTCATTTTTGTCATGACATCACTTTGATTAGTTGAGTATCTGAGGCTGAGACCACAGGACTGTAAAACATGATTGTTGGGCTTCATTTCTGTACTGAACAGTCATTTCAAGATCAGTTAGTAAATAAAAATTAGCTAATGTTGTTCATGAGACTAAAGTCATCTCACTGTGGTAATGTAAATATAATATGGCCAATATTATAGTATTGTCAGATTATTATGATATATATATATATATACATATATATATATATATATATATATATATAACACCTAAAATTTACCTCCAATTTTCTAATACTTCATAGAACCAGCTATATCATTCAAATCATAAAACCTGCAGCGTGACTTAGGCTGTATCCCAATTCAGGGTCTGCAGCCTTAAAGTACGCAGTCTCAACGATCCTCAAGGGCCGCGTACTTAAAGACCGCTAAGGCCGGAAGTGCGAGGCTTGTGAAATGGGATGGTCTAGCCTCGGTTGCGCTGCCCAGGTTGCCTAGCAACCATGATACTAACAGCTGGAAATGTTTCATACAGCTTTGTTTGACAGAAATGAAAGAGAAAATCATTTGTTCATTTGTTTGTTTGTTTCTACATGAGCTTTGATCATTCTCTGTAAGATTAAGGTCAGCTATTGAACGGCGTATATTTTAAAGCAAAGGCTTTAAAACCAAGTTAGTACAAACATCACTAATGTCACATAACTTTGCCGACATGTGGCCAACAGTAATGTTTTAATGTTCTTCGTTATTAAACATTTGCACATAAATAAGTGGCATCATATTCAGTACTTACTTAAAGTTTACTCTTCGGGCGCCCCTCATCCGCCGTTTTTTTCAGCAAAATTATCCACACCTACCAATATCCACCCTATGCATTCTGGGATATATTGGGCCATGAAGTCTACACCGCCACGTCCTTAAAATTCAGGGGAATGAAGGACGCATTTGAGGGCCGCATTTCGAGCAGCCTTCGAATTGGGACAGCCTTCGTCGCGTCGCTGTGACGTAATCGGCCTTAAAATGCGGCCTTTAAGGCTGCAGACCCTGAATTGGGATACAGCCTTAGTGACCTCAAGCATGCTGAGGCAGTCTGCCTGCTTCATGATGCACTGCTTCCCCCTGCTGGATTCCAGTGTGAATTGATGAGTCACAGAGCTGTTTGGACAACATGAAGAAGTCGCTTTTAGTCTAACTCTGATTACACTGAATGTACAGGGTGGGCCATTTATATGAATACACTGTAATAAAATGGGAATGGTTGGTGATATTAAAGTCCTGTTTGTGGCACATTAGTATATGTGAGGGGGCAAACTCCTCAAGATGGGTGGTGACCATGGTGGCCATTTAGAAGTTGGCCATCTTGGATACAACTTTTGTTTTTTCAATAGGAAGAGGGCCATGTGACACATCAAACTTATTGGTAATGTCACAAGAAAAACAATGGTGTGCTTGGTTTCAACGTAACTATTTTTTCATGAGTTATTTACAAGTTTCTGACCACTTATAAAATGTGTTCAATGTTCTGCCCATTGTGTTGGATTATCAATCCAACCCTCTTCTCCCACTCTTCACATACTGATAGCAACACCGCAGGAGAAATGCCAGCACAGGCATCCAATGTCCGTAGTTTCAGGTGCTGCACATCTCGTATCTTCACACTTCTAAATGGCCACCATGGTCACCACCCATCTTGAGGAGTTTGCCCCCTCACATATACTAATGTGCCACAAACAGGACTTTAATATCACCAACCATTCCCATTTTATTACAGTGTATTCATATAAATGGCCCACCCTGTAGAATAAGGACTACTATTAATCCCCTCTTTCATTCCAATCAGCAATCAAAGGTGATATGTCAGGGCTGCATCAGTTTCATAGAAACATTCTGCTTTGTGTTTTGATTCTTGTGTACTACTACAGGAGCTTTGCTTGAGACACAATTCAAAACAATTATTTTTTTATCCTTTACCACAGCCCCACAGCTCATCTTTTGCTTAAAACAAGCTTTATGCTAACAGCCAACACTTTGTGCCTGAGATGACAATATTAAAGATATAATATCCCCTTTATATGTGGTTGATTTATTTTTTTTAGAGCAGTGGTAAGTTTCTGGAATTTAACAACATATGCTAGTGAAACCATAGAGGTACAACAGCACAGAGGTTTGAGATGCATTTTTAACACGTTTTAAAAATAACGCATCTGGATGTTTTAAGCATGCACAACTCAAATTTACTTGCGTATTAAAACATGTTAGGGGATTATGCACAAAGAATTATTCTTTGAACACGTTAGCTCATCAAACACAAAATGGTAACTAATTTATTGTAAATGTCTCAGTTATTTCATCCAACATCATGGAAAAAAGCTTGAAAACATGACTTTTCACTGGGTTGACCAAGTGAAATTAGTTAAATATGTATTTCCTAAGCAAATACACGTATTCTCACAATTGTGCATTCAGTTGTAATGCTGTGGGAATAAAGTGGTGGTCAAGGGCTGATTTTTCACTAGTTTTACTTTTTTTTTTGCCAGTGCATCCCATTCCAGTTGCATAAGTAGTCCAGCTCCTCCAGGATGGCACATCAATACAAGCCATCACGAGAAGGTTCGCAGTGTTTCCTAGCACAGTCTCAGGAGTGTGGAGGAGATACAGAAAGATGGGCCATAACAACCCTGTTGCAGAAGGGCCTTCTGCAACAGGGTTGCAACAGGGTTGCAGAAGGGCATCAACCTAGTCCTGTAGATGATTTCTTGTGCAAGTAGGAACATGGGAAACACTGTCAGAGCCCTATAAAATGACCTCCAGTGAGCTACTCAGGCATATTTCTCACCAAGAACTAAGAGGTTGGCATAAAGGTCCAACATCCTTTAGTGCAGCAGTCCCCAACCTTTTGTGCGCCACAGACCGGGTTATGATTCCAGAACGCTTGGATTATACAGAAATACAATGATCTCAAATACACCAAACAAGTCCATTTCTGAAAGGCTTAAAAAAAAAAAAAAAAAAAAAAGAACACAAAGGATTCTTAGTTTTGAGCCTACTCAAAAGTCTGAACTTAAAGCCTATTGGGACGCATCCCTTAAACAGGCAACTCATGCTGAATTAAAACAATTCTGTAAAGAAGGGTGGTCCAAAATTCCTTCACAGTGGTATGAAAGGCTCATTGATAGTCATCACTAATGCTTGATTGCGGTTTTTGCTGGTAAGCAGGGAACTTTCTGGAGCAACAACTTTAACGCATAGAACCAAGCCTACCTGGCTCTCTTTTCTCCCTTAATGGCACGGTTTTTTCAAAAACTGATTTCTTTGCTCACACCGTCTTTGTCCAATATTAAAGTTTCATTATCTGAAACAAGCAAGTATCACAAATGCGCAAGAAAATAAAATCAGGAAGTTTTTGAAATACTAGAAAGAATAAAACACATGAAGAAAAGAAAAAAAAACCCACAACACTCACATATTTCATATTTTTTTTATTTAAAAAAAAAAAGAAAAAAAAAGAAAAAGGCAAGTTACTATGATTCTCAGTTTTCACTTCATTAATATAATCACCCATCCCATACTCTCACAATAAACAGAACTTTCAATTCAATACACTACTTCATGCTTCTTTTTAAAGTAGAGTGCTCAACACAGCAAGTCACTGTACACAGAGTAGTTTCTGGCCGTCAATGAATGACACAGTTGCTCCACACTCCTCATGCATGACTCTTCTTTCTCCTGTTGTCTGTCAGAAGTGAACCATGATGTCATCTAGTTAGCTGTCCCATCATGTGTTGTGTTGAGTTCAACCCATGCTCGGTTTAAGGTGACCAAAGAAGTGCATTTTTAAGAGCCAAAAGGGAGTTTCTCACATACTTATTATATTCTTAAAATTCTCATCTCACAGACATACTTTGAATTTACTGTTTAAGGAATTGGCGTGATGCCAGAAAATGTGACCACATGATCACAAACCAGTTCTTACAAGAGACTAAATGAATGCAAGTCAATGGAGTGCACTCAGGATAACAGAGAGGGGGACTGGCAGCCTCCGAGATGTTAATAGAGTACACCAAAAGGAGACTTTTCTTATTCAGCACTCTGCAGTTGTACATCCTCTGTACCACACCTCTCAGAGTGAACCCGGTACAAATAAGTGCTATGAACGAGCATCCCGCTTTCCGAAACTGAACAAAAGAAATGTGATATCTTCAACAAGAAAATGTTTCACTACCTCAGAATGGAAATTAACATCTTTGTAAAAATAAACAACTTTTTGTTCCAGACAGTTAAATTAGAAATAGGATATCATGGGACATGGAGGAACATACACTGACATTTATCTTTTCTATTTTACTGCCAAAACACAGTAGAATGTTGTGTTATGCAAGAATGACTCTGGCGATCATCCTTCCGCCTAGTCCACCACACAAGCCCAACAGTCCTCTGCTGTCATGGTCATCTCATGACAGCCAAGTACTAATAAGATCTACTGTTGGCCTTCTTTCTTCTCTCCTTCTGAAGAACTGGAACTGCTGCTGCTATCCCGCTCTGCTGCCATCTGCAGGAACAAAAGGAATTAAAGACTTTCACAAACACTGAGCAGAATTTTACAAAACCGCTTTAATCTGTGTGACCTTTTACTTCTTTTGGGTTTGTTCACCTCTAGTTTTCCCTAATTTTTATGGAAATTGCACATTCTAAGATATGCCTCGTTTTCAGCAAATAGCTCTTTGGTAGTCAACTTGTTTGTACAAAAATATTCTTATTCCTTTTACAGTTAGCATTTTTCTGATTCAAAAGATTCTTGGAAGCAAAATGTAATAAAATGAGGGTCTGGTCAAGACTTTTACAGTACAGCACACACTGATATACACAGTTTCAAGGCCTACCTTCTTGTAGGCCATTTCAAACAGTTTGAGTGATGCCTGCTGCAAGTTGGTTGCGGCCTGCTTGATGTTCTCGCCTGTCTCAGAGTCCTTATTGGTCAACAGATTCCTGACCTTTGAAATCTCCTCCTTCAGCTTGGTGCACTGATTTCACAAAAATAGGGGGGAAAAAATAAGACAAAAATCAAGCACAAAACATTAATTTAATCTCAGTAAATTACAACAAAGTTTAGAGCATTACCTCATCAGCAGGGAGCTGGTCTTTAAACTCTTCCATCTTGGATTCTGTGTCATGGATGATGCCCTCAGCCATGTTGACAGCTTCCACACGGTCCTGCAGCAAGACAACTCAGTATTTACCAGATACTAAAACCACAGACAACACAGTGGTGAACCATCATCTGTGTGTAAGACGTGCAACTTCTAGGCCTAAAAAGCCAATGTGGAAATGCCTGTAAACCAACTGAACAGATGTAACTGTGGGTGAAACGGCATTGAGTCCTTTGTTTGCAGCTAGTTTCAAGTCTGTTCAACATAAAGTGTCTTGAGATGACCCATTAGGAATGAGCCTTGTATAAATAAGTGTGAACTGATTTCTGTGTTTTAAGATGAACATTTTCTGTGTTGCACTGAGTTATGATGACAATAAAGTGCCCATCAATCAAGACGGTGAGATTTCACCCCCGACTTTTGTCTTTACAGTTTGACTGTTACCTTCCTCCTCCGGTCCTCCTCTGCATACTTCTCAGCATTCTTGATCATATTCTCAATGTCATCTTTACTGAGACCTCCTGATGACTGGATCACAACTGTAAAGGAGGAAATGAGATATTTATATGTGCACTTTGACTTTTACAGATACCAATTCAAACAGAGTCGTAATGCAGGGAAAAAAACAAAAAACAGTTGTCTGAAACAAGACTGAGTAAGGGCCAAGTGATTACAGCAACATGCATAAATATTAACCTCCCTATCTAGTCTGTCTTAACAACAACTGTAAAAGTCAACCAAGTTAAGTGTTAACATTTATCTAAAAATGCAGATTATTTTCAGCAGTTTGAAATGTCTTTTAGCTTGACTTGCTAACACACGAAGTGGGAAAAAAAACAAAGTTCTCAGCTTTCAGACTGGTTTACTGTGTGCACTGACTCTGCTGCTCGCGGCCTGTGCCTTTGTCCTTGGCCGACACATGGACGATGCCGTTGGCGTCGATGTCGAATGTGACCTCGATCTGAGGGACTCCACGAGGGGCTGGAGGGATTCCTACCAGAGTAAACTGACCCAGCAACTTGTTGTCTGTCGCCATCTCTCTCTCACCCTGGCACACTTTGATCTCCACCTGAGTCTGTCCATCAGCTGCTGTGGAGAACACCTGGAGGGGAACATGTGACACTGTAGATCACATGGGGCTTCACTGAGACTGTGGGACTGCAGTCCTGCTTTAAATACCTGGCTCTTCTTGGTGGGAATTGTGGTGTTCCTATTGATGAGTTTGGTAAAGACACCACCCAGAGTCTCGATACCCAGCGACAGTGGAGTCACATCCAAAAGCAGCACATCGGTTACATCGCCAGCCAGAACGCCACCCTGGATGGCTGCCCCAATAGCGACAGCTTCATCAGGGTTCACAGACTTGCTGGGGGCTCGGCCAAACAGATCCTGGACTGTCTGCTGAACCTGCAGTGCGGATGTGGTGGGGGGTGTTAATTACGAGTTATGCATGCATTAAAATCAGCATTATAAAAATCATATTCAAAATGCAGAAAACATTGTTTTACTCTTTTGTAAAAGCACTGTACAAATCTATGTTCTTCTTATTGTCTGTGCACTAGGGTTGTGCAGATAGAGATCACGTCAAAGTTAATGAGCCAGTAATGAGCCAACAATTCAACTGTCAAGCTGCCGAAAACTAAAGTGCACTGCATGTTAGCTCAACTACGAAAAAAATACACCTGTTTGCAATGTATACAGTGGTTTGCAAAAGTATTCGGCGCCCTTGAACTTTTCCACATTTTGTCACATTACAGCCTCAAACATGAATCAATTTCATTGGAATTCCACGTGAAAGACCAACACAAAGTGGTGTACACTTGAGAAGTGGAACAAAAATCATACATGATTCCAAACATTTTTTACAAATAAATAACTGAAAAGTGGTGTGTGTGTGTAATTATTCAGCCCCCTTTGGTCTGAGTGCAGTCAGTTGCCCATAGACATTGCCTGATGAGTGCTAATGACTAAATAGAGTGTACCTATGTGTAATCTAATGTCAGTACAAATTAGGGCTGCCACGATTAGTCGACTAGTCACGATTACGTCGACTATCAAAATCGTCGATGACTGATTTAATAGTCGACGCGTCGTTCGAAGCTTTGTAAGATCACAAAAGACGCAGGAATAAGTAGTAGGATTTAAGAGTGTAATAACAGACTGAAACAAAAGATTGCAGCACTGCATGTACATAGATGCCAGCTGCCGTTAAACCCGAAGAAGAAGCTGTGTCCCAGAATTCATAGCGCAGCTCAGTTCAGTTTACAACAATGGCGGCAGCTAGTTAGTTTTAATATTACTCTTATTATTCTTCCTGGGTCACAAAATAAACGTTTAACATATTTTCAGGTGAGAATGTAGCTGTATAAACCTCAAATATCTGCTCAGTTTATCAAGACACCACATATTTTCAAAGGCGTTCTGACGTTTTCGGAGACGTCTGTTACCCACTAGCTCGATAGCTAGTCGGGGGCAAGGCTCACTAGAGCCCGTGAGAACACCGGACTCCCGGCAAATCGTTTTCAAACCCACTGCCGTCTTTCGCTACTCAGGTAAAACATATATAAGTCACTTAGATAACTTCAAAATGTTATTGTTTTGCTTTTTTTTAGTATTTTATTTGTTCCTGAGTAAATCGGTTTGGCTGAGATTGAAGTTTTAGTTTTTACACAGCTGAATAAACGTCAAGAAGACAACTGATTATCAGAAGTGTGAAATGCTCGAGAATATACTCCGGTGTCCTGTTATATTTTAGATAGCAAGGAGTTTAAACTTCACCGAAACAATCTGCAAATTTCATTAAAATTTAATAAACTATCACCTTGTCTTTATTTTTAGTTAGCACATACCTTAAACACTTAAAGCTGTAAGCTAATGATAGTTACATAAGAGTAGATGCATGCTGGTGCAATAAGATGTACGTTTTACTCCAATGGATGCATGATCTGATTAGTCGACTAATCGCAAAAATAATCGGTGACTAGTCAACTATCAAAATAATCGTTTGTGGCAGCCCTAGTACAAATACAGCTGCTCTTTGACGGCCTCAGAGGTTGTCTAAGAGAATATTGGGAGCAACAACACCATGAAGTCCAAAGAACACACCAGACAGGTCAGGGATAAAGTTATTAAGAAATTTAAAGCAGGCTTAGGTTACAAAAAGATTTCCCAAGCCTTGAACATCCCATGGAGCACTGTTCAAGCGATCATTAAGAAATGGAAGGAGTATGGCACAACTGTAAACCTACCAAGACAAGGCCGTCCACCTAAACTCACAGGCCGAACAAGGAGATCGCTGATCAGAAATGCAGCCAAGAGGCCCATGGTGACTCTGGACGAGCTGCAGAGATCTACAGCTCAGGTGGGGGAATCTGTCCATAGGACAACTATTAGTCGTGCACTGCACAAAGTTGGCCTTTATGGAAGAGTGGCAAGAAGAAAGCCATTGTTAACAGAAAACCATAAGAAGTCCACTTTGCAGTTTGCGACAAGCCATGTGGGGGACACGGCAAACATGTGGAAGAAGCTGCTCTGGTCAGATGAGACCAAAATGGAACTTTCTGTCCAAAATGTAAAATGCTATGTGTGGCGGAAAACTAACACTGCACATCACTCTGAACACACCATCCCACTGTCAAATATGGTGGTGGCAGCATCATCCTCTGGGGGTGCTTCTCTTCAGCAGGGACAGGGAAGCTGGTCAGAGTTGATGGGAAGATGGATGGAGCCAAATACAGGGCAATCTTGGAAGAAAACCTCTTGGAGTCTGCAAAAGACTTGAGACTGGGGTGGACGTTCACCTTCCAGCAGGACAACAACCCTAAACATAAAGCCAGGGCAACAATGGAATGGTTTAAAAAAAAAAAAAAAAAAACATATCCATGTGTTAGAATGGCCCAGTCAAAGTCCACATCTAAATCCAATTGAGAATCTGTGGCAAGATCTCAAAAACTGCTGTTCACAAACACTGTCCATCTAATCTGACTGAGCTGGAGCTGTTTTGCAAAGAAGAATGGGCAAGGATTTCAGTCTCTAGATGTGTAAAGCTGGTAGAAACATACCCTAAAAGACTGGCAGCTGTAATTGAAGCAAAAAAAGGTGGTTCTACAAAGTATTGACTCAGGGGGCTGAATAATTATGCACACCCCACTTTTCAGTTATTTATTTGTAAAAAAATGTTTGGAATCATGTATGATTTTTGTTCCACTTCTCACGTGTACATCACTTTGTATTGGTCTTTCATGTGGAATTCTAATAAAATTGATTGATGTTTGAGGCTGTAATGTGACAAAATATGGAAAGGTTCAAGGGGGCCGAATACTTTTGCAAGCCACTGTAAATGTCATTATGTCCCCAAACCAGACCACACATTTGTGGTGTGTACCACTTTGTCTACTGTTAACTATTCGTTGCCATGGAAGCTGCAGAACTTACTCGTTTACTCCATCTAGTCCCACAAGTATAAAGTATGTGCACCCTGAGTTATTTCATGCACTTTGGTGGTTTTAAACATCTGTCTTGTGTACCTTGGGCATGCGTGTCATGCCTCCCACCAGCAGCACCTCTCCGATGTCTCCCTTGGACACTTCAGCATCCTGCATGGCCTTCTGGCAAGGAGACACGGTGCGGCGGATAAGGTCAGCAACAATACCTTCAAACTGAGCACGGGTTAGCTTCATGTTAAGATGTTTGGGACCGGAGGCATCCATAGTCAGGTAGGGGAGGTTGATGTCAGTCTGTAAAACAGAAGGACAATCACTGAGTATTTAAACAGTTACAAAATGCTTTTAACTCAGCACTGTGGTTCATTTTGTGTGACCCTGTACTAGGCCTGGCCTGCGGTCAGAATCAGGACAGTCCACTCTCACTGGGCCAAGTCCTGTAGCAGCACAGCAGCAGCGGATTCTAAAACAGAACCTGCTGCACTGAAGCAAAAAAAACAGGAGCTTCGTCTACCAGCACTGTAACACTGAGCCAGACACAGATTATCTGGACAGCTGACTGAGAGCTGGCACACAACATGCACTGAGACATGTGATGACAAGCAGTACAACCAAAATCAAAACACCCTAAAGCATCTGTGATACATCAGCCATTCAGTGTCACCTTTTTATACAACTACACAAACTCATTAGCTTCCCATGAGGATAAAAGCTAGGAGTACCTGCAGTGAAGAGGACAGCTCACACTTTGCCTTCTCCGCAGCCTCTCTGACTCTCTGAAGAGCCATGTTGTCCTTCGTCAGGTCTACACCGGACTGAAAAGAAACAGCGCAGGTTGAAAACGCAAAACTTCACAAATAGATCAAGGCTTAAAGACTGTTAGAATACCCACCTCTCTCTTGAACTCCTTGACAATGTGTCTGAGGAGGTGCTGATCAAAGTCCTCTCCTCCAAGGAAGGTGTCACCATTGGTGGACTTCACCTCAAAAACTCCCTTCTGGATCTCCAGGATTGAGATGTCAAACGTACCTCCACCTAGATCATACACAGCAATACTGGAAACACATTCATAGAGGTTAACACAACAACAGAGCGAGTAGTTGTATTCTTCTATGTACAGGATCATCTATCATCTTTCTTAGCAAGTACTGATACTCCTAAGCATAGCAGTAAACATCAGGTGGTTTTTTTGTCATCTACACACATCTTATCTTGGGTCTTGTCCAGGCCATAGGCCAGAGCAGCAGCAGTTGGCTCGTTAATCACACGCAGGACGCTCAGACCAGCGATCTGCCCAGCATCTTTGGTGGCCTGTCAAAGAAACAAGTTGACACAAGTATCGAAGATGAATCGTTACTTCAATCATCAAGTGCATTCCAAAGCAGCAACAAGGACACAGAAGCTAATTATCCGACATCTACATATCACCTTAACTGCTCTGAGACTGAGGTAGATTAGTCTTATCAAAAACTTCGAACAGTTTAAAAAAAAAAAAAAAAAAAAAAGGGGGGGGGGGTTGGAAGAAAAAGTAAGTATAAAAAGAAAGTATATGATGAACTAGAAAGCGAAAATTTCGGAAGAAATTTTAAGTGTGCCTATGCCGCTGCTAATCAGTGTAGTTTGCCATTCATACGGCTACAGAGAGCAAAACTCAGCAGAGCAGCCATTCTCCACCATGAACTATGGTAAAAAACAAACACCACTCGCGCCTCACAGATGACAGCTTACAGTTTTGTGTAAAGATGAGGTGACTTCGTACAGCCCCGATTTGCAGACGCTGTGCACAGAGGTTCATGAGCAGAAGTCCCATTGTACCACGGCAGACCCGACAATGTTTGCATAAACACGCTTTGAAGTTTAAGTTCAAGGTTCTTTATTTGTCACATGCAAAGTTATACAAGTATAACACACAGTGAAATGTAGCCTGACACGCTCCTCGACATGTGCAAAAAAATTGAGGGGGGGGGGGGGGGGGGGGGTGTAGAGGAAGCACACACATATATCTGTGTATATACATATACACACACACACACACACACACACACACACACTGAGTGAATGTGCAGTAGTAGCAGTAAGCAGGTGAATTCTGTACATTAATATGAATAGACATCTGACTATTTTACAGGAAGCATTACGTTATGGACCACTTTTTACACATGGTTGGTGTACCCACACAGCCGGCTGTAGCTTTTCATCTCACAGCCCAACACACACCCAAAAAACAGCCGAGAGATCACAGACTTTACGCCCGTGGGTCCACCTCCCCTGCAGCGGCACTGCATACCACGCCCTGCCACACACATCAAACACGTAAAATAAATATTTATGCACTTTTGCATTCACTTTTTGTTTTTGTTATTTTTACAGTGTTCTGAATGATTAACAATGATCTACAGCCAATCTTGTGTATTATTATACAAACTTTGGTTATAAGATTCAGATAACTATTTAATAAAAGCTAAATATTTTATATGAGAGTAAGAAAGAAAAGTATATCTTTGTGTCCCCCTTTCCCTGTTAATGCCCTACCTGGCTCCCTGGCAAAAGCTTTGCTAGATCCGCCCCTGCACAGTTACCAGTTGTCAGCTACACAAAAAAGGATATTGGTGTTATTTGTCTGTCAGAAACAGTTCATGACTTCCCTTCAACTCATTCATGTCACCTAAAAGGTAAACCCGTTTCTCCATCACCAGTTCAGCTCTGATGATTCAGTAAGGACATCTCCTGGTTTGGACCAGCCGTTTTTACAGCTGTGGCTCCAGCAAACATCAGCTGATACTAGAAATTAAAATCAAATGAATTTAACAACAGCTGATCAAGCTTAAACGTGCTGCTGTTGTTTAGCGCGATAAACAAACAAGAGAGAAAAGCCGATCATTGATCAGTTTCATGATTGAAGTTGCAACAGGCGAGAGAATGACAGGGGAGGCTGCGTAACGACAGAATAAATCCAGCTTTGTGTCTTCTTCCGTTCTACCTGAAGTACGGGACAAACTGTGTTCCTTTTCAGCTCAATACGAAACGCGTAATATTTTCTCTGAATGCGGGACGATTCAGTTTGTACGGAACGGTTTGCAACTCTACGAACTAACCCTTATGAATAAAATAAAATTCAATTCAATTCATCAGTAACTTAGCGCGCACACAGCTGTATAGAAACTGCGTCATGCCAGCTAGCACGCAGTACGACTTATTGTAACTGATTGTAAAAAGTTAACACAACGAAAATAAACTACACCTAAACTCTGTTTATATCCGACCCAAATAGAGTGCAGTTCATAACTTCTTACCTGAAATTCAGTTAACCTGCTTCTCCTGCCTTCAATTTCCCTGATCCATGGCTGCCATCTGTTTGAGCTCCGCGTTAGCCACCACCGGTCGATCGGCGGCCGCCTCGCATGTGTCTTTTTCCCGCATGTAAATACACCGGTGGCTAGCTGCCCTTTGTTGAAGCTAATTTATGGCTCAACGGTAAGATGACTGTAAAAACTGCGTCGACCGTGAGTGTCAGCAGGGTCTGAAGATGAATTGGCACAAGCCTCATGTCTTAACTTTGCTTTGTTAAAGAGATATGATGATTTGAAAATGCCTCTCAGAGAGTTCCAGCGGTGATTTTGAACAAAGTCCCCATTCACTTTCTATGGAGACATTCATATTTCAAACATTGTGTTGCTCTGAGGCGATTTGATAAAAATCTGTAACTTCCACAACAGTGATAGTGACATTTTCTGAAAGCCAGCAAAAATACCTACGTTTTGATGTATAATTTGTGGAGGTTGAGTGAAAATTGAGTGAGTAGCAAGAAGTTGTTCAGACATGAAGAGAAAACTGAAAAAGGACAAGTGCTCACTCTGAGTTAATTGCATAGCAACCATAACAACGCATGTATTTTCTCAAAAATCACAAAGCTGCAACTGAAAACTTAAAGAGGATTTAATTAAAATGGTAAAAGATATTTAAAAAAAATAAAAATAAAAATAAAAAATAAAAAAGCTGAATCACACAGGAATAGCCCAATGATCTGAGAACATTTTAAAGTTTGAATGGAGTTTCTAGGTGAAAGTATGAGGAAGTAGTTAAGTTTCAACAACAAGCAAGTTTTAGCAGAATTGTGGAAGTTTCCCATTCATTTCAATGGGACAAATTAAAGGAAAAAAGTGGAATATTTTAAAAAGTATAATAGTTATAAGTACCAAAAGTCATAGCAGGAATTAGCAGAAAGAGCAGAACAGTTTAGAGTTTGAACTGAGAAAATCGGCTGAAAACTGACGGAGTAGTTAAGCGGCAAAGAAAGTGGCAACTTGAAGAATAACTAGAAAAAAAATTTGCATTTCCTGCGAAAATGCTGTGTGGATGCCTTAACGCTGAAGATGTCTGCTGAAAAAAAAGCTGAAAAAGCAGAATTATCTGCTGAAAAGAGGTGTGGAAGCAGAGGTGCCTGCTGAAGATGGCTGTATGTGTAATGATACACTGGGGAGTGTCAAGAAAGCAGAGCGCATGCAAGCAGGGAACATGTGTAGCAACTGTCACAGGCAGGATTCGAACCTCTGCCACCGGGTCTCACGGCAGCTGCTCAACCCTCTGAGCCAAATGAGTTCTGGTCACAAACAAAGATATGATGAGAGGGAAAATGTGCACTGTGGAGCAGAAGCTCAAATTAGCAGAAAAGAGGTGAAGAGGAAGAATTTTGTTCTGAAATGAGGTAAAGAAACTGAAATTTGTGCTTAAAACAAGTGAAAAAGCTGAACTCTGAAATCCTGCTAAAACAGCAGAAGAGGCTGATATTTTTCAGCTACTCATTGAGCCAAACTGGTTCTCACGTAACTGAAAAAAGGTGAAAAAGCTTACAATTCTAATGAAAACAGCAGAAGAGGCAGAGATTTGTGCTGATAAGAGGTGAAAATGCTGAACCAATCAGAGGTACTGCTTCTGTCTGCTTCATCAGGCTGTGTACTTGTATGTATTTCTGCCATGGAGCGTTAACAAGAATCTGAGGTCCATATTAGAAAAGCTGCCAAAAATCATAAAACGTTGCCGAATTGTAATAAATTATCAATATGAATTTGTAGTGAAAAACAAACAAACAAACAAACAAACATACAAACAAACATGTGGGCCAAGGTGGAACTGAACCCATGAACTTTGGTCTGAAGAGCCGTTTCCTTACCAATCGCGCCACTGGCAAAGAGAGCGGGCGCCTGGAAAACAGGGTGATGAGCAGTCAGAATTAGATCGCGGTGAGAGGCGAAAAAAAACTCAGTTTTGTGGAGTTACAAAACGTCGTGTAACTCAAAAACTAGGTGGGATAGAAGCATTCTTACACTGGGTGAATCAGCGGACTTTGGTGAACTTTGACTGCGATTTACATAGCTCTTTGTACCTCCGTCGCGGAGATATGACGAGAGAAGAAACGGCTTCATTTTTGGAGTTTGAAAAATGAGAGGAGGACAGATTTCCACCCCTCAAACAAACGTAATTTATGGCTCAATGGTAAGATGACTGTAAAAACTGCTTCGACCGCGAGTGTCAGCAGTGTCTGAAGATGAATTGGCACAAGCCTCATGTCTTAACTTCGCTTCGTTAAGTAGATATGACTATTTGAAAATGCCTTCAGTTTCAGTATTTCAGCTCTGAGTTTCACAACCTCCCCATAGACTTTGAATGGGGAGTTTTGAGACCTTGTGTCACTTTGAGGCAAATTGTGAAAAAACCGTAACTCGCACAATAATTATAGTGACACTGTCTTAAAGCCAGCAAAAATACCTACATTTTGATGTATAATTTGTGGGGGGTGAGTGGAAATTGAGCGAGTAGCAAGAAGTTGTTCAGACATGAAGAGAAAATTCAGATCAGACCAGCACTCACTCTGAGTTAATTGCATAGCAACCATAGCAACGCGTGTATTTTCTGAAAAAAAAAAATCACAAAGCTGCAACTGAAACTTAAAGAGGCATTAAATGAAAACGGTAACAGATCTGAAAAAGCTGAATCACACAGGAATAGCCCAATAATCAGAGAACATTTTAAAGTTTGCATGGAGTTTCTAGGTGAAAGTATGAGGAAGTAGTTAAGTTTCAACAACAAGCAAGTTTTAGCAGAATTGTGGAAGTTTCCCATTCGTTTCAATGGGACAAATTAAAGGAAAAAAGTGTAATATTTTTAAAAGTATAATAACAGAAAATACCAAAAGTCATAGCAATCGTTAGCAGAAATAGCTGAATAGTTTAAAATTTGAATGGTAAAAATCGGACAAAAATTGTGGGAGTAGTTAAGTGGCGAAAAACGTACAGGAGCAACCAGAATAACTAGAAAAATTTGCATTTCCTGCAAAAATGCTGTGTGGATGCCTTAACGCTGAAGATGTTTGTTGAAAAAAGCTGAAAAAATTGAAAGTTGGAAAAAAAAAAAAATGCTGCCCTGAGCAGGATTCGAACCTGGCCCTCCTGGTCTAAGGGCAGCTATTTAGCTCACTGAGCCAAACTCTTTCTCACAAAGAAGAGGTGGAGAGATTGACAATTGTGCTGAAATGAGCAGAAGCTGCTGAGAATTGTGCTGATAAGAGGTGGAAAGGCTGAAAATTTTTCAGAAGAGGTGAATAAGCAGAATTTGGGCAAAAAAAAAAAAAAAAAAGCAGCACGGTGGCTAGCACTGTTGCCGCACAGCAAGAAGGTCCTGAGTTCAATTCCACCATCAGGCCGGGGTCTTTCTGTGTGGAGTTTGCATGTTCTCCCCGTGTTTGCGTGGGTTCTCTCCGGGTACTCCGGCTTCCTCCCACCGTCCAAAGACATGCAGCTTGTGGGGATAGGTTAATTGATTAATCCAAATTGTCACTAGGTCTGAATGTGCGAGTGAATGGTTGTCTGTCCCTGTGTGTTAGCCCTGCGACAGACTGGCGACCTGTCCAGGGTGTACCCCGCCTTTCGCCCCTGACAGCTGGGATAGGCTCCAGCGCCCCCCGCGACCCTGAAAAGGATAAGCGGAAGCGAATGGATGGATGGATGGATGGGAAAAAAAAAAAAAAAAAAAAAGGTGAAAATTCTGCTGAAAAGAGGTGAAAGAGCAGAATTTCTGCTGAAAAGAGTTTTTTTCTGAAAACAGCAGAAAAAACTGAAAATTTTGCTTAAAAGATTTCTATCAGAATTGCTGCTGAAAAGAGTTGAATGAGCAGAATTCTACTGAAAAGAGGTTTTTGCTAAAAAGAGCTGAAAAAGTTTGGATTTGTGCTGAAAAGGGGTTAAAAAGATGAAATTTGTGTTGAAAAGAGTTAAAAAAAAAAGTTTAACTGTTAGCTGAAAGAAATGTTGCCATAAGCTGGATTTGAACCCAGGCCTCCCAGTCTGAGAACGGATGCTTATCTCACGGAGCTAAAACACAGCTCAGCCCAGCATGCAAAATCAGTGACCACATTGATAATGTGTTCCATTCATTTAAATGGTCAAAAGTCATAACACACATCAGCAGAAATAGCAGAATTTTTTAAAGTTTAAACATAGTATAAATACTAAGTTTTAGCAGAAATACTAAATAATATTTTTTTCCTGCCAAATCATAGCATTTGTGCTGGAACACAGAAAATTCTGCCAAATCATAGTATTTGAGCCAAATCATACATCCATCCATCCATCCATCCGCTTACCCTTTTCAGGGTCGCAGGGGGCGTTGGAGCCTATCCCCGACAGACTGGCGACCTGTCCAGGGTGTACCCTGCCTCTCGCCCCCAAATCATACAATTTGTGGTAAAACATTATTTATGATTTAGCAGAAACACTGGGACTTGGTAGAAATACTATGATTTACATGAAATACTTTGACTTAGCAGAAGTACTACAATCCAGGAAAAAAAGTACTACAGCATAGCAGAAATTCTATCATTGAGCAGAATTACAAGGATTTAGAAGAAATACTAAGATTTGGCACAAACACTGATGTGGCTCAAGAACCTTTATTATGCAGTTATACTATGATTTGGAAGAAATACTATGCTTTGGCACAAATACTATGATTTGGCTCAAATACTATGATTTACCAGTAATACTATGTTTTGGTACAAATACTACACTTTGTCACAAATACTATAATTGAGTACAAGTACTATAAGATTACAGAAATACTATGATTTAGCAGAAATGCAATGTTTTTGCAGAAACACTGTAATTTCGCTTAAATAGTATGAAATAGCAGTAATACTATGATTTGGCAGAAATACTACTTTTTAGCACAAATACTATTGTACAGAATGGTGTACGTCAGTTTAATGCTGGGTGGTGCTGCAATAGTAACTATCCTCGGTCAGAAGGAGAGGCTGACATCCAGGGATTCGATTGCCACAGGTGGAGTTTATTGCGGTCAGATGGATGGTACAGGGAGGTATGGCATACAAGTAGGAGGATGTGGAGAGGTGATATGGTGTGGTTTCTATGATTAAGAACAGGGTATGCATTACAATATGCATACAGATTAAAGATTAAGAAAACTGGCAACAAATTCCTCCACTACAAATCAGTCTGATGCCACTTTTTACAGGGTTCACGTTTACTAAGGCACTACCCAAAAGGCGCCACAAGAGGGCACTCCAACACAAGTGATGACCTATTTACACTGATGCACTTAGTTAACAGCCCCTACTTAGCCACTACATAATACAGTGATATTACAGTATACAAATTCACACAAATACTATGATTTGGCAGAAATACTATGACTGAGTAGTAATACTATAACATAACAGATTTCCTAGAAAAAACTATGAAATTGCAGTAATTCTATGACTTGGCAGAGATACTACGTTTTAGCACAAATACTATAACAACGCAGAAATACTATGACTTAGTAGTAACATTAGTACTATAACATAACAGTTCAATATTCTTGCACAAATACCACAATATGGCAGAAATACTATGTTTTAGCAGCAATACTGTGATTTGGTATAAATACTATGATTTGGCACACAGACTATATTCCGCAGATGCATTATAACATAACAGATATTCTACGACTTAGTAGTAATACTATAACATAACAGAATTATTAATTGGGCACAAATACCACGATTTGGCAAAAATACCATGATTCGGCACAAATACGACATGGCAAAAATACTAGGATTGGGTACAAATACTATGATTTGGCAGAAATACTATGATTTGGCAATAATACTGCGTTTTAACACAACTACTTTTGATTGAAATACTATTACTCCATACAAATACGACGCTTTGGGACAAATACTATGTTTTGGTTCCAATACTATGATGTGCAACAAATACTATGATTTGGCACAAGTACTATGATTTAGTACAAATACTATGATTTGGCAGAAATACTATGCCTTAGTAGTAATACTATAACATAAGAGATATACTATGGTTTTGCAGACATACTATGTTTTTGCACAAATACCATGATTTGGCACAAATGCTATGATTTAGCAGAAATACTATGATTGGGTACAAATACTATGATTTGGCAATAATACTGCGTTTTAACAACAACTAATGAGATTTGATTGAAATACTATGATTTAGAAGAAATACTATGACTCCATACAAATACGATGCTTTGTCACAAATACTATGATTTGGCACAAGTACTATCATTTAGTACAAATACTCTGATTTGGCAGAAATACTATGTTTTAACATCAATACCATCTTTTGGCAGAAATTCCTGCTAAAAAGGACCATTTCTTCTTTTTAGCAGAAATACTGTAATTTGGCATAAATACTATAATTTGGGATAAATACTATGATTTGGCACATATAATATATTCAGCACATATATTATAAAATAACAGAAATATTATGATTTGGCCCCAAAACCATGATTTTGCAAAAATACTATGATTTAGCAGAAGTACTATGATTTAGCAGAAGTACTATGATTTAGCAGAAGTACTAAGATGTAGTAGAAGTACTTTGCTTTAGCAGAAATACTATGATTGAGGAGTAATACTTAAACATAGGAGAAATATTGATACACAGACACACATACACAGAGAGTAAAAGGAACAGGAGCTGTTGAGAGTCTGGGCTTGGTATATGTAGGTCAGTTAAATTAGCTGCACCTGCTGTAGTCAGCCCTTACAGACACAGAGAGAGGTGTGAGTTTTCTTCAGTGTATTTCTGACATTCAGGATTCCCCTCGAACAAATGGCCATAATTTCCTAACCGTAGAGGCTAGAACGGTCATTCAGACATCGTTTTGTTCAGAAGAGAGGGGGGAATCTTCAGGTCTTCATAATTCAGAGATAAAATATAAATTATTAAAGATATATGACTTGTAATACACTGTAACCGAGTAGAGGCGAAGAAAAAACTGCCTTGACTTGCTCTCAAACAACCTTTGGTAACTCTAAATCTATATGGAGCATCAAAATCATTCTTTCACCGTAAGAAACAGCAGCCTTTGGTGAACAGTCATGGAATTTTTCAGGGCTCTGTGGAAATCCATCAGAAAGATATGATGAGAGAAAAAAAAGGGCCTCATTTCCAGAATTTGAAATCTGATGAAATCTGAGCAAGGGACAAATTTCCTACCCTCAAACAAGTCTAACTCATCTCAGAACGGTAATAGGTGAGGAAAAAAAATTCTTGAATTGTGAGCATCAGGAGTGTCTGAAGATATATCGGGACAAGCCTTATGTCTTAACTTCGCTTCGTTAAGGAGATATGACAATTTGAAAATGCCTCTCATTAGAGAAATCCAGCGGTGATTTTGAACAAACTCTCCATTGAGTTTATATGGAGAGTTTTCACACTTTGTGTTACTCTGAGGAGATTTGCAAAGAATCTATGAGTCCCACAACAATGATAGCGACATTTTCTGAAAGCCAGCAAAAACACCTACGTTTTGATGTATAATTTGTGGGGCTTCAGTGGAAATTTAGCGAGTAGCAAGAAGTTGTTTGGACATGAAGAGAAAATTCAAAGAGTTTCACTGTCCCCTCTGAGTTAATTGCATAGCAACAATAGCAACGCATGTATTTTCTGAAAAATCACAATTTTGCAACTGAAGACTTAAAGAGAGATAAGATGAAAACGGTAGAAGATCTGAAAAAGCTGAATCACACAGAAATAGCCCAATCATTTGAGAACGTTTTAAAGTTTGAATGGAGTTTCTAGGTGAAAGTACAGTGGGGCAAAAAAGTATTTAGTCAGCCACCGATTGTGCAAGTTCCCCCACCTAAAATGATGACAGAGGTCAGTAATTTGCACCAGAGGTACACTTCAACTGTGAGAGACAGAATGTGAAAAAAAAAAATCCATGAAACCACATGGTAGGATTTGTAAAAAATTTATTCTTAAATCAGGGTGGAAAATAAGTATTTGGTCAATAACAAAAATACAACTCAATACTTTGTAACATAACCTTTGTGGGCAATAACAGAGGTCAAACGTTTACTATAGGTCTTTACCAGGTTTGCACACACAGTAGCTGGTATTTTGGCCCATTCCTCCATGCAGATCTTCTCGAGAGCAGTGATGTTTTGGGGATGTCGCTGAGCAACACGGACTTTCAACTCCCACCACAGATTTTCTATGGGGTTGAGGTCTGGAGACTGGCTAGGCCACTCCAGGACTTTCAAATGCTTCTTACGGAGCCACTCCTTTGTTGCCCGGGCGGTGTGTTTTGGATCATTGTCATGTTGGAAGACCCAGCCTCGTTTCATCTTCAAAGTTCTCACTGATGGAAGGAGGTTTTGGCTCAAAATCTCACGATACATGGCCCCAATCATTCTGTCCTTAACACGGATCAGTCGTCCTGTCCCCTTGGCAGAAAAACAGCCCCATAGCATGATGTTTCCACCCCCATGCTTCACAGTAGGTATGGTGTTCTTGGGATGCAACTCAGTATTCTTCTTCCTCCAAACATGACGAGTTGAGTTTATACCAAAAAGTTCTACTTTGGTTTCATCTGACCACATGACATTCTCCCAATCCTCTGCTGTATCATCCATGTGCTCTCTGGCAAACTTCAGACGGGCCTGGACATGCACTGGCTTCAGCAGCGGAACACGTCTGGCACTGCAGGATTTGATTCCCTGCCGTTGTAGTGTGTTACTGATGGTGACCTTTGTTACTTTGGTCCCAGCTCTCTGCAGGTCATTCACCAGGTCCCCCCGTGTGGTTCTGGGATCTTTGCTCACCGTTCTCATGAGATCTTGCGTGGAGCCCCAGATCGCGGGAGATTAGCAGTGGTCTTGTATGTCTTCCATTTTCTGATGATTGCTCCCACAGTTGATTTTTTCACACCAAGCTGCTTGCCTATTGTAGATTCACTCTTCCCAGTCTGGTGCAGGTCTACAATACTTTTCCTGGTGTCCTTCAAAAGCTCTTTGGTCTTGGCCATGGCAGAGTTTGGAGTCTGACTGTTTGAGGCTGTGGACAGGTGTCTTTTATACAGATGATGAGTTCAAACAGGTGCCATTCATACAGGTAACGAGTGGGGGACAGAAAAGCTTCTTACAGAAGACATTACAGGTCTGTGAGAGCCAGAGATTTTCCTTGTTTGAGGTGACCAAATACTTATTTTCCACCCTAATTTATGAATAAATTCTTTACAAATCCTACCATGTGAATTCATGGATTTTTTTTTTCACATTCTGTCTCTCACAGTTGAAATGTACCTCTGGTGCAAATTACTGACCTCTGTCATCATTTTAAGTGGGGGAACTTGCACAATCGGTGGCTGACTAAATACTTTTTTGCCCCACTGTATGAGGAAGTAGTTAAGTTTCAAAGACAAGAAAGTTTTAGCAGAATTGTGGAAGTTTTCCATTCATTTCAATTGGACAAATTAAAAGAAAAAAGTGTAATATTGTAAAAAACATAATAGTAATAAGCACCAAAAGTCATAGCCGGCATTAGCAGAAAGAGCAGAACAGTTTAGAGTTTGAACGGAGAAAATCGGCTGAAAACTGAGGGAGTAGTTGAGTGCCAAAAAGTGTACGGAAGCAACTAGTAACTAGAAAAATTTGCATTTCCTGCGAAAATGCAGTGTGGATGCTTTAAGCTGAAGCTGTCTGCAAAAACTAGCTGAAAAAGCTGAAAAGATGCAGAAATTGTAAAAACTTTGCAGAAGCAAAAGAACTTTGCGAAAATGTAATAACTTAGCAGAACTGCAATATCTTAGAGGAAACATAATACTTGGCAGAAATACAATAGCATAGCAGAACTTAGCAGAAACATGATAACTTCTCAAAAATACAAGAACTCAGGAGAAATAGTATAAGATAACAGAAAGAATATATTTAGCCAAAAATACTTAAACATTACGGAAACACTATGATTTAGAAAAATAGTACAACATAGCAGAAATACTGTGATTTACCAGAGACACTGTGATGAACTATGAATATTGTAATTTTAAATTAATACTATGTTTTAGCACAAATATTATAATTTGACAGAAATACTATGTTTCAGCACAAATACTCTGGTTTAGCACAAATATTATAACATAGCAGAAATACAATTATATAGCAGAAATGCTATATGTAGAAAGAAAAATATAATATAGTAGAAATAGTATGATTTAGCAGAAATACTGTATTTAGCAAAAGTACCAAAAAGTAGCAGAAATACTATGATTTAGCAGAAATACTATGATTCAGCAGAAGTACTAAGATGTAGTAAAAGTACTTTGATATAACAGAAATACAATTATGGAGGAGTAATACTTTAAAATGGGAGAAATATTGATACACACACACACACACACACACACACACACACACACAGAGCCTAAAGGGAAGAGTATTTGTGCCATGGAGTGTTAACAAGAATGTGAGGTACATATTAAAAAAGCTGGTAAAATCATAAAAGTTTTCAGAATTGTAATAAATGATGAATATGAATTACTGGTCTGTGACAGTGTATTAATTTGTAGGGAAAAAAAACATGTTGACCAAGGTGGAATCGAACCCACGATCTTTGGCTTGCAGACCCGTGTCATTACCAACTGCGCCACTGGGAAAGAGAGCAGCCGCTTGGAAAAACAGGGTGATGAGGAGTCAGAATTAGATCGCGGTGAGAGGCGAAAAACGCCGTTTTTTGGAGTTACAAAACGTTGTGTAACTCAAAAACTAGGTGGACTAGAAGCATAGTTCTTATACTGGCTGAATCAGCGGACTTTGGTGTACTTTGACTGCGATTTTCATTGCTCTCTGTATATCCGTCGCTGAGATATGACGAGAGAAGAAACGGTAGACCTCAGATATGATTGGCTGGCTGGGAAGCCCTGCAGGCCCTGATATGTGCATTTGAATGTCTGAGTCCTCACAGAGGATTGGCTGCCTGGCAGAAATATATAGAAATAGTATGATTAAGCATAAATACTACATTTAGCAGAAATACTATATTAAGCACAAATCCTATAAAAGGCAGAAATAGTATATTAAGCACAAATCCTATAAAAAGCAGAAATACTGTACTATGATTTGGTAGAAAAACTATAATTAATCAGAAATACTATATTTGGCAGAAATACTATATTTAGCACACATCTTATAAAATAGCAGAAATAGTATGATTTAGCACAATAGTAATAACTTAAACAGAAAAATTGGAAAAGCAAAATGGACAGCTGAAAAAATGATGAACATGCTGAGGGTCCCTCAACTATACTTGTTAAATGACAAAAATCAGCAAAAAAATCTATAACAGCCACACAATCACAAATATGTACACATAAGGAAACACACATGCACAGAGACACACACACAAGATCCAATTCAGTCACCCAGTCTAAATATATTGAATTTGAATCTTAGAATGAGATCATCCCATTAAAGAGGCTTTATCTCTCTCTCTCTCTCTGTCACACACACACACACACACACAGGGAGAGAGGCTGTTTACGTTTTCCCGCCAAAACAGGTGCATCTGTTTACACACGCAGCACAGAGACATAGACCTGCTTCTTTCAGTTTATTTCACATAGTGAGGATTCCCCTCAAACAAATGACCATAATTTCCTAACCGTAGGGGCTAGAGCGGTCATTCTTACACCGTTCTGTTCAGAAGAGATGGGGGAATCTTCCAGTGTTAACAATTTATCATTAAAATATGAATTATTAAAGATATTTGACTTGTAACGCACCATAACTGAGTAGAGCGAAGCAAAAACTGCCTTGACTTGCCCTCAAACAACGCTTTGTAACTCTAAATCTATTTGGAGTATCGATATCATTCTTTCACCGTAAGAGACAGCAGGCTTTGGTGAACAATCATGGAAATTTTCAGGTCTCTGTGGAAATCCAACAAAAAGTTATGACGAGAGAAAAAAGTGGTTCATTTCCAGAGTTTGAAATCTGAAGAAATCTGAGCGAAGGACGAATTTCCTACCCTCAAACAAGTCCAACTCATTTCAGAACGGTAATAGGTGAGAAAGAAATTCTTGAATTGTGAGCGTCAGGAGTGTCTGAAGATATACCGGGACAAGCCTCATGTCTTAACTTTGCTTCGTTAAGGAGATATGACGATTCGAATATGCCTCTCATTACAGAAATGCAGCGGTGATTTTGAACAAACTCTCCATTGACTTTATATGGAGAGTTTTCTGACCTTGTGTTGGTCTGAGGAGATTTGCCAAAATTCTATAAATCCCACAACAATGATGGTGACATTTTCTGAAAGCCAGCAAAAATACCTACGTTTTGATGTATAATTTGTGGAAGTTGAGTGAAAATTGAGCAAGTAGCAAACAGTTGTTCGGACATGAAGAGAAGACTGCAAAAGCTTCAGTGGCACACTGGAAGCCAAGAGCATAGCAACCATAACAACGCATGTATTTTGTGAAAAATCACAATTTTGCAACTCAAAACTTTAAGAGGCATAAAAGTAAAACAGTAAAAGATTTGAAAAAGCTGAATCATACCTGAATAGCCCAATAATTTGAGAACATTTTAAAGTTTGAATGGTTGTTCTACGTGAAAATATGAGGAAGTAGTTAAGTTTCAAAAACAAGCAAATTTTAGCAGAATTGCAGAAGTTTCCCATTCATTTCAATGGGACAAATTAAAGGAAAAAAGTGGAATATTTTAAAAAGTATAATAGCAAAAAATAGCAAAAGTCATAGCCGGAAAGAGCAAAAATAGCAGAATAGTTTAAAATTTGAACGGTGAAAATCGGCTGAAAATTGTGGAAGTAGTTCTACGGCTAAAAGTGTACGGAAACACCCGGAATAATAATAATAAAGAAGAAAGAGAAACAGGAACTCAATAGTGTGGATGCTTAAAGCATCCACACAAATAGTGGAATAAAGAATAAAGAGAAACAGGATCTCAATAGTGTGGATGCCCTTGAGGGCATCCACACAATAAATCCAATGAATAGTAATAAGTGTGCCTCTTGGCATAGGCACACTTAATTACACTATACCTTGAAATATATATATTGATTATAAATCAGGTTGGCGATTTGAACATGAACTTGGCCAAATTATTCTATCCTGTGTGAATTGGGTTAACAGTGATTCGGTGCTCTCCTGTCTGGATGTCTGAATCATTTTTATGTTCCAAAAATAGCATCAGTTAAACAATGAAGGCATAGTGCATAATACAAATCTGTGGAGGGGATAAAATATCAGTATCATAGGGACAATACAATTTATAAATCACATTCTAACTGAACTTAAAACTATACTTTATGTATGCATCAGTTAAACATGTTTTTGGAGGTTTAAATAGATTTAAGTAAAATGTCTTTAAAGCAGTTGAATGTATTGCAAGTTGCTCCACTCTAGTGGAAACATGATACAGTCTGCTACAGTTAGTAACCTCTGAATCTTCTCAGTGTCACAGCAGGAAAACAATAATTCACTTCTCAAAAGCTGAGCTTTTCTTAAAAGACCCTGGTGGAGGCCTGACATCTGCTTTTAAACATTCATATCTTGGTGCTCGTGCGAAAACGTTTAGCAACGTTTCCTTCAATAGAAAGCCTGTGTGTGCATACCTGTCTCTGAGAGTCATTGAAGTAGGCTGGAACAGTGACCACAGCATTCTTCACCGTGCTTCCCAGGTAGCTCTCTACAACATGAATATGAAGCAAAACTAATGCTCACATGTGCAAAACATTTAAATTATCTTTTGACTGTCTGCACAACTATACCTGCAGTCTCTTTCATCTTCATAAGAACAAAGGCTCCTGCCTGGCTAGGGGAGTACATTTTGCCATGAGCCTCAACCCAAGCATCACCATTTGATGCACGCACAATTTTGTAGGGAACATTCTTCCTGTTGATGGAAAAAAGGTAGTTTTTTTTACCCAGCTAAGTTTATTTCTTTCATTATATCCAACATTTAAAAAAATAAACCTCGGATTTGAGATTTAAATGCAATAACTGAGAATGGTAAATGGACCGATTCTTATATAGCGCTTTTCTACTCTCCCGGAGTACTCAAAGCGCTCTATACAACACGCCACATTCACCCAGTCACACCCATTCTCACAAGCACTACCTCTATACTGAGTGCTTCCTAACTACACTCACACACATTCATACTCCGATGGATGCATCGGAGAGCAACTTGGTGTTAGTATCTTGCCCAAGGATACTTTGCATGCAGACTGGAGGAGCCTGGGATCAAATCTCCAACCTTCCGATCAGTAGGTGACCTGCTCTACCTCCTGAGCTACAGCCACCCCGGAATCTTTTTAAAGGCCAGAAATGAACTCACAGATCTTTCTGGACCTCTGGGTCTTCAAAGCGCCGTCCAATCAGTCTTTTGGTAGCATACAATGTGTTCTGAGGGTTGGTAACAGCCTGGCGTTTAGCAGGCATGCCCACCAGACGCTCACCATCTGCTGTGAAAGCAATGACTGAAGGAGTTGTCCTCGCTCCCTCTGCGTTCTCCAGCACCTGAACATAAATAAGAAAACATTTAGATTGGAGGAATCATTGTTTCATCAGATTCATCAATCAACCCCAGTTTTTAAAGTTGGAGGTAGAAGAGAAAAAAAAAGACCAAGAACCAAAAACCTCAATTAATGAGTGTTAACATTTTTCAGTTTTTTTCTCAAAACGGTAGAAAAACTACAGAGAAAAAAACAACAACTTTGGATTCTGTTTACACAAAGTTACCCATTTCTTTACCAGGGATGCACTGATGTGATGTTTAACTTTTGTTATTAATCATATCCTGGGGCAGTGAGGCTTTTGAGTAATGCTGCATCAGTGTCTACGATCCCATCTATTTGGCCAGTCTGATTTTTTTTCCTGTTCTGGTTTACTTACACATACAGTAACAAACTTCCATTAAGTTAATTAACACAACATTTAGTTTACCCGCTTAGAAGTTCTCTAGTATCAGCACTCAGGATGGGTTCCATTTCCATAGATACTGCTAGATTAAAGATAGGGGATTAAACAAACAAACAAACATGTGAATCATCTAAAGCATCACCTTGGCCTGTTTGCCCTCCATGACTGCAACACATGAGTTTGTGGTTCCCAGGTCAATCCCAATGACTGCACCTTTGACGGCTTCAGACCTGCAGCACATACAATGATAGTGACAAACTCAGCAGACCTCATGTTTACACCAAAAGATCCAAATTTCTCAGACTTCTATTTAGAAATACCAATACAGAATATGGCATTCTGTTTGGTGACAAAAAAGTATTTTAAATTGTGAATATGAATCACAGCCATTAGGAAGTGAATGTATAGTTTTACCTCTAAACGACAAACAAAAATTGCTAAACCAGCACCAACGTCATGCTGTTAGTGCACGTTCATATAACGCAGGCACTTTAATGTTGATACTCACGCATAGTCTCTCCTGGAGAGGGCTCTAAGAGCATCTGGTTGGAAGCCGGTCCAGCATGCCTGATAATACAGAACAACACAGTTACACAGCTGTTAACTCAGACAAAATATTTGCGATGAACTCACAAAATTCGACATTTTGAACCTCAAAAGGAAAGATCCAAGTATATTTAAAAAAAATAAAACAGGATGAAAATTGGAAGAACCAAAGCATAGATAACATTATCGGAGTCACAAACAAGCACATGTGACAAGAAACCATTCTTAATAGTGGGATCCAGCTAAGCGAAGCCTGTAGAAGATCGAGCTCTAAATGTGTTACTTAAACTGTGGAGCAGCGTGCTGGAGGAGGGGACGCCTCACCGAAGATCACAGACCCACAGCTCTGCTACAGCCTTGGAACTAGCTCAAAACGAACATTAAAACTCACACACCAAAGTAAAATATTTCAGTAGATGACGAAGCAAGTAGTACTTGCTTCTCTAATGACCGCACTTTGAAAAACAGCTGCCAGGTAGGTCCGGTATCAAATGAAGCGTTAGCTTAGCCCCACAGATATGAAACACACCAGCACATCGAATGCTAGAGCGGCGGCTCAATACTATGTTGTTATTGCACATCTCTTCTCGTGACACACATTTATTACAGTGTCTGCTGGACTGTGCTCATTGTTAGTGACACAGTAATGATCTAACCACGACTAAATATGCTGTCCTCAAGCTTACGCTGTTAGCATCTAAAGCTAGGAAGCTAATGGCCACATCGTAATGCATCTACTTAACTGTTTGACATTTACCTTTTTAATCAAGGACGAAACGCTTCTGATATTACTCCTCGTGGGAAGAGTCCTTGAAACGCTTCGGGCGACGCTCAACATTTTCACAACTCAGCTAACAGGCTTGCTAACTTCGATTTTAAACTACAGCTTTTAAGTAAAAGCACACTCTTCAGATAGTTCGGCAGCGAAGGAATGCTAAAATATTTCAGCTTTCCGAGCCTCTTCAGACTTTAACGCAGCGTCTCCTCAGAAAACCGCATAGAGCTCAGCTGCGACAAGACTGCTCGCCTCTGGACTGCAACGGCAAAAGACCTGCGAAGCTTCTTCTCGAATTATCCAACACATGTTGCACCATGCACCGCTCAAGGACCCCAAAAATGGGCTCTACAATGACTGCCTGTTTTTTTTTCATCGATAGTAAAATGCCTAAAACAACAGTTTAAAATCGAATATGCAAATCAATTGGAAAAACTGACATTAATTAAAGAATAAAGCTTTCTGATATAAAGATCAAATATATACCGGTGGTTTTTGGATGTTCGCGGTTTTGGCACGGGTAGGGCAGACGCATTTAGTGGGCCTGTGAAGGTCATGATGTAACGTGGGGTATTGAAGAGTTTCACGTGTGTTACATCACGGATGCTGGAAGAATTTATCAGCGGTAATTTAGCTATTCTCACTGCTCTGTTAGTTTATTCGCCGATATGACACGAGCAGCATTTAGATATGTATCCATACACACATTTGCCAACAATGTGATAGGGTAATAAGTGTCGCACTGTGTGAGGAAGTCAGGAGTGGCAGAGAAGTATGTGAGTTTGGTGTTAGGTGGGACGAGAACAGCTAGAGTGGTACTGAGCTGTGTGGTAGGAGTAACAGGCTCAAGGCCGGGGCGAGGTTACATCAGTGATCGGCTCTGATCCCCATCTTGTGACAGACAGGTTAACAGATGAGGTCAGACAGGACTCTTTGTGGAGCCTTCAAAGCTTGTGTCGAGTAATGGAGGGGGCGTTTCCGCGATGCGCGTATCGAGGCTTGCTTTATTTATGGGAGGAGCTGAAAATGATGACGTCCGAAGCCTCGCTGCCCGGCTGTACCACGTGACTGGTTCATGAAGTGGTTCGAACTTTGCCGCGAGCTATGACAGCGATATAAACCCCTCAGACTTCATTCAAAATGTGGGTGTTTGATGGAGAGTTGCGGTTAGTGAGACTTTGGAGACAATTTGGAGAGAGTTTGGAGGTTTATGAGAGTGAGGAGAGAAAGTCAGGAGAGAATGGAGCCACCTAAGAAGAGGAGGATGTCCTCCCCTGTGTGGGAACATTGTTTTTTTTTCCTCCCAACAAGGTATGTAAATTTCTACAGAAGATGTATTTTCATAATACTGATGGTGCAATACAATTTATGTTAAGCTGTCGTTACTTTTGTACAAGGTGAAGTGTTTGCTATGTGCCAGGGAGCTGGGATATAACAACAACGCCTCATCCATGCTTAGGCACTACAGAGCTTTGCATGAGAATAAGGGGAACACTGATTGTGGAGCAAGACCAGGTGAGCCATCAAATGCCATGATAATATAGCATGCAGTAATGTTACTAAATGATATAACAATATTATACGACTGTTATAAGTTACGTGTGTGATATTTGTGCTTTGTTTTTATTGTCTTTCCTCAGGAGAACAATTTCAAATAGATGAAGACCTGGTTAGCATGGTGATTGAGGACTCCCAGCCATTTAGCATTGTGGAGGACAAAGAATTTAAAAGATTTGTTAAATCATTAAATCCTAGCTATGTTCTCCCCACTAAAAAGGTCATAAAAGCAGTGAAAATTTAGTTTTTACAGAATAAAATGTGGGCAGGACTGTGGCTCAAAGCCTCAGTGTGTAGCTGTCCATACCTGAACGTTACAAAAGCACAACCACTGTCCGCACCCCAACCACACCTCACCTCACAGTAAATGATCATTTCCATTTTAAGCATTTCCAAATGATAATTTTCCATACTGCCAGTATAAATATACACAGTATACTGCTATCACTACAATATACATGTTTTACACACTCCTTTTGTTGTTGACATTTACAGGCTGTGTGCAAAATGCCACACTCTTCAAATTCATGCCAACTAATATTTTTACGTCCAGTAGATGTCCTACTAGAGCAAATGAAGCTTCAAGAAGCTTTGCGCTGGGGTGAACCAATTGGATGAAAAGCTTCAGTGCTTCATGAAGCTTCATCTGCCCATCACTAGTTAGAGGACCTAGTGAGGTGGAGTTCACTCTTCTCTAGAGAGTAGAGGAATAAAAGGCTGTGTCCAAATTCAGGGGAAGGATGCTCATAAGGACACTACCTACCTACGTCACAAGGTGTCCTTAGACGGACGGGTAGTCAGGAAGGGAGCAGCTGTGGACAGCCCCCTTCTATTCTCCATATGTCATGATCGGAGGCAATAAGACGCAGGGTTCTCAAGCACGAACCGCTTTTTATTGAATTGTAGCAGCAGTGTACGTGGCTACATCAATTTCTGGAAAACACATATACAAACCAGTATTCTAGTGACCTCTAGTGGCTGCCCCCATGGTAGCCTTACTAGGACAACATAAACAGATTTCACAACATCTCCCCCTTTAACAAAAGTACTTTAAACATAAAACAGTGGCGCTGCTCTTGCGGCGACCAGCAGGTTGTCTCTGTCTGTCAGTGTCAGTGTCTTAACTTATTTTTTATTCCTTTATTTTATCTTATTTTTCTTTCTTTTTTTTGCCTGAGGAAATCCTACAGCATCGGCTTGTGCTTTGTGGAACTTCTTTTGTTGAAGATGGGTTTTTTATTTCGCTTGGTTTTATTGGCAATCCTGACGGTTGTTTGGAGTCAGTGCTACTCCCACACAATTACATACTCACGGGAGTTTCTTCTGGATCTTCGGTGGACAGGCCCGTCTTTGGACTCTTTTCACCCTCCAGTGTTTTCCAGCTCTGGATTATCCAGTAATCACAGGGGCACTTTTGTTTTTAACAGAGTCAAAGCAAGGAAGCGGGGTAAGAAGGGAGGCCTACGTCAGCGATTGCGGAAGCAAATACGGTACAACCGTATTCCTTTACCATCAATAATCCTGGCTAATGTGCAGTCTCTGAGGAGTAAATTAGATGAACTGCATTTGAATGTTGCACATTTACGTGACTACAGGGATGCATGTCTAATGGCATTCACAGAGACTTGGCTCAAGGATTCTGACTCTGATTGTTCTCTGGAATTAAATGGCTTCGGGGTTCCCATACGTTTGGATCGAGACCCCGGAGCTACCCAGAAATCGCAAGGAGGAGGGGTGTGTTTGTATATAAATCAGAAATGGTGTAAAAACGTGACCGTTCGTAGACAAGTGTGTCTGCCTGACATTGAGCTCCTCTCTGTGTCTTTGAGGCCGTTTTATCTGCCGAGGGAATTCCCACAGATCAACGTCACCGTCGTTTACATCCACCCCAAAGCGAATCCTAAGAATGCGACTGACACCATCTCCAATGCTATCCACTCTCTACAATCTCTCTGTCCTGAAGCCCCTAATATTGTTCTTGGGGACTTTAATCGCTGCGACTTGAAGAAAACACTGAGCAGTTTTTATCAGTATGTGCACTGTCCCACTCGCTTCAATAAGACTCTGGATTTATGTTATGGCTCCATAAAAGGTGCGTATACATCTGTGGCTGGCCCCGCCCTCGGATCCTCGGATCACAACACGGTGCATCTTCTGCCAGTTTACAAGACTGTACTGAGAAGAGAGAAAGTGAGGAAACACCGCATAAAGGTTTGGAGTGATGATGCCTCTTTAGCCCTGCAGGGCTGCTTTGACTGTACAGACTGGTCGGTGTTTATAGAATCATGTAGAGACATTAATGAACTCACTGACGTTGTCTGCGGATATATATCCTTTTGTAGAGACATGATTATTCCCTCAAAGGTTGTGAATTCTTTCCCTAATAACAAACCATGGTCCTCTAAAGTTCTTACGAGGCTGATTTACGAAAGGAATAAAGCTTTTACTGAAGGGAATACCTTGAAAGTCAGAGAAATTAGGAAGGAGATTAGATCAGAAATTAAAAAAGCTAAAATAAAATACAAGGATAAGGTAGAGGCGGAGATGGGTAGCAATAACTTAAGGGTGGCTTGGGCTGGCATGAAACACATGACTGGTCACTGTCTCAGTGACTGTAATAAGATAAGTCTCCCTGGTTTTAGTTCAGATTTTCAGTTAGCCAATGAGCTGAACAGATTTTATTCGAGATTTAATGATAACTATATTCCAAGGAATACACTTGATTCCTTAATAGAGAGCACCAGAGGCCCCCCAGTTTTGTTCTTTGATGAAAGAAGGGTGGGAAATCTTTTTAAAATGAGTAAGACTAATAAAAGTCCAGGTCCTGATAATATATGTGGCCAGGTGCTTAGAACATGCGCTGAGCAATTATGTGGTATTTTTTATCACATCTTTCTTTTATCTCTTCAGCAACAGAAGGTTCCAGAGGTATGGAAAAAATCAATTATTTCTCCATTTGCTAAGACCACAAAACCTACATCATTAAAGGATTTTAGGCCTGTTGCTCTTACATCTTTAGTGTTGAAGTCCTTCGAAAAACTTGTCAGGAAGGAGATCCTGCAGCAAGTAGAGAAGCTGATAGATCCACTACAATTTGCATACAGGCCTTGTAGAGGTGTGGATGATGCAGTGGTCACTCTGTTGAACTTCCTTTATCGCCATCTTGATGGCGCCAAAGCTCATGCTCGGCTTTTATTTATCGATTTTTCTTCTGCTTTTAATACTATCCAGCCACATCTTTTAGTGGACAAGCTTCTTAACCAATTTAAACTTAATTTTAATCTCGTTGGTTGGATCTTAGACTTCTTAACTGATAGATCACAGTGTGTGAGAATAAACGGCTGTTTTTCCAAACAGCTGAACTCTTCTACTGGCTCACCACAAGGTTGTTGTCTCTCTCCTCTTTTGTATATTTTGCACACTAATGACTGTCGCAGCACACAGGCCAATAGGCATTTCATCAAATACGCAGATGACACAGTCATTGTAAGCCTCCTTCATGGTGAAGAGGATTCCCATGGGCCTGTTGTGGAGGAGTTTGTTTCATGGTGTGATCAGTCCTTCTTAATGATTAACACCTTGAAAACCAAGGACATGGTTATTGATTTCAGGAAGTCATCCCCTCATCCTGCGCTTACAGTGGTAAATGGTGCAGTCATTGAAATGGTGGATAGTTACAAGTACTTGGGGGTTGTTCTTGATAAGACCCTGTCCTTTGAGTCACATCTTGCTGCTACAGTGAAAAAGGCCCAACAAAGACTGTACTTTTTAAGGAGGTTGAGAGGTTTTAATGTTTCATCTGAAATGATGACTCTCTTTTATAAATGTTTTATTGAATCTGTTTTAACTTTCTGTATCATTGCTTGGTACGGTAGTATGTCCATGGATAATAAGACCAGACTTAACAATCTGGTTAAAGTGGCGGGCAAGATTTCAGGGAGGTCTCAGGTCCAGCTTGTGGACTTTTATAACAGGCAGGTGCTGAGGAAGGCAACTTCTGTCCTGTTGTGTTCAGATCATCCTCTCTTTAACGATTTTCAACTGCTTCCATCAGGTCGTCGTTATAAAATGACTGCAGTGAAGACAAAGCGACACAAATTGTCGTTTGTACCTAGTGCTATTATCTTAATTAACAACACTAAATTGTAAGTGTTGTTGCCATTGCACATTGCACTTTTTTCGATGGAATATCTAGGTTGTTTTATCAGGCTTATATTATATTATAGTATTTTTTTAATGAGTGTACGTGATGTGTTGGTTGTATGTTTGTTGTTTGTTTTGACATACTGCGAATCAATTTCCCATCAGGGACAATAAAGTTACCATTGACCATTGACCATTGAGTGTTGTCAGAACGCAGGAAATCACGGGGGTAGACTACCCTCAGTCCTGATAAGGGATTATTCTGCCCTTAGAACATAGAAAGGAGATAGTCCTCAGTCTCTGAATCTGAGAGGTACTTTAATCTCCCGCCCCCTGGAAGTCACTCTCACAGGTGTGGTAGGGTGGAGAGGAGACCCCAGGACAGGGATTGGCAATGCCTGCCTTACTGGTGGTTCTTGGGAAGCAGCCGCCCCTTTAGTTGGAGTAGTCGGTGTAGCTGGAACAGTGCTCTGCTGCTGCTCCTCAGGATCAGCGGTGCCTGGGACAGGCTGAAGGTGTCGTCTGTTGCGGCGAGTCACGTTCCCATTCGCCATCTCCACCAAGTAGGATCTCGGCTCCTTAGACTTACTGATGACCCTGGCTGGAGTCGTCCACCCCTTTTCCCCGTCAAGCTTCACTACAACATCCTGGCTCAGGAAGTGGACGAGCTGAATGTCTGCGGTTGTAGAAGAATCTGTAAGAGTCCTTAGCTGCAACATCTCTTTGGCACACCGTGTCCCTATTGACTGGACTGGGCAGCAATGTCTTTTCGAGTACTGGGACGGTGGTGCGGATTTGACGTCCTGTCATAAGTTGCACCGGTTGCTGCAATTGGTGTAGAGCGGAAACTCATTAAGGCTAAACAGGGGTCAGGCTGCTTGAGAATGTACTTGGCCATTTGGACAGCTCTTTCAGCAGCTCCATTTGACTGGGGGTAATAAGGGCTCGACGTAGTGTGGGTGAAGCCATAACTCAGTTTGAAGTCTTGGAACTCTGATGATGTGAACTGCGTCCCATTATCACTGACCAGTTCTAACGGGATGCCCCATCTAACGAACATGTGTTTAAGCTTGTTAATGACCTGTCTGCTGGTTGTTGTAGTGAGGGAAGCAATCTCAACGTCTCTTGAAAAATAGTCAACAACGACAAGAAAGTTCTTACCCTCAAGCCCACAAAGATCACTCGCAATCTTTTGCCAGGGGCCATTGGGCAGAGGAGTAGTCACGAGAGGTTCCCGTCGCTGTGTAGGCTTGTGCTCTCTGCAAAAGTTGCATGACCTTACCTTATGTGTTATTTGAAGTCCAATGTTGGACCACCACACTGTTGATCTTGCTCGCTCTCTACATTTAGTTAGTCCTTGGTGGCCTTCATGTAATTGGTCAAGGACACTGGGTCTGAGTGCTGTGGGAATTACGATGCGATCGTGGTAGAGCACTAGACCATCTGATTCTGAAAGGTGGCTTCTGGCTGCATAAAAGCCTTGCAGTGGTGAGCTCTTTGCCATTCTCCGAGGCCACCCTTGTCTGATGAAGATGATTGCTTTTTGAAGCTCTGGGTCCCTCTGTGTAGCTCTACGAATTTCCTCCAACTTATGTGACTTGATAGGTTTGCTTGTCACTGCGTTGCTCACATATGCCTTGACCTGGCTGTCTGTCTCGGACGGGTAGCATCCGTGCAGTGGATGTCTGGAGAGTGCGTCCGCCACCACTAACTGTTTACCGGGAACATGCTCAGCAGTGACATTGAATCGCATCAGTCGCATCAGCAGTCTCTGACATCTCAGTGGCGTTTTATCAAGGTCATATGAGTTGATCAAAGGCACCAAGGGCTTATGGTCAGTTTGTAGACGTACATGACCCATGCCTTGGATGTAGCGGGTAAAACGTTTGCAGGCCCAGACAGATGCTAAACACTCTTTTTCGATCTGCGAATATCTTTTCTCTGCATCTGTGAGCGTGCAAGAACAAAAAGCAATGGGCCGTAACTCCCCGTCATTGTCCTATAACAGTGCAGCACCCAGGCCATAGCTGCTGGCGTCCGCACTGACAACTGTTGATTGGCCTGCATCATAATAACAAAGTGCTGGTGCAGCCACGAGCATTGCTTTTGCTTTATTGAATGCTTGCTCCTGAGGCTCGCCCCACACCCATACAGTCTCTTTTTTGAGTAGGTTGGAGAGGGGGTGCAGCACCGTGGACAGGCCTGGCAGGAATTTTCCGACATAGTTTATTAATCCAAGTACCTGCCTGAGTTGTTCTACATTGGTGGTGCTGGGCATCCTGGCAATTGCCTCCACCTTGCCATCATCAGGTTTCACACCATCCGCACTGATGATGTGACTGAAGAACTGTAGTTCGTTTTTTCCAAAGTGGCACTTGGATCTGTTGAGCTTAAGTCCTGATGCTTTGATTGTCTGTAATATTGCATCTAAGCATTGGTCATGCTCCTCTTTGTTAGCCCTGAAAACCAATATGTCGTCCATCACGACGACAGTCCCATCTAGGCCCTTGAGCAAGGTGCTCATGAGCCGCTGGAAGATCTCGGGTGCTGAAGTTATGCCAAATGGCAGGCATCTGAAGCAAAACCTGCCCATGGGAGTTATGAACGTGGTTAGTTTTTGGCAGCTGGGATCCAGTGGTATTTGCCAGAACCCACTGGAGGCATCCAAAGTGGAGAAAACTTTAGCCCCTGCTAACTTGGGAGTTATGTCATCCAATGTGGGCAAGATGTACCGTTCACGCTTTATTCCCTTATTCAGACGTTTTAAGTCCACACACACCCTGACCTCACCCCATGCACTTTGCCACTGTCTTCCCCAGTAGGTTACTTGCATATTGCCCTTTTATAACTGTAATCCAGTAGTGGTACTTTTGGCCTTTGTACACTGTAGTAGCAAGGAATTTACCCATGCACTTGACTTTTCCACCAGGGCTGTACACAGTTGGCTTACACTGGATAAGTTTGGGTCTCTGCTGTAGCTTATTAAGGGTCGCTTCTGTCATTACAGTGGTGTCTGCGCCTGTATCAATTTTGAAATCAACTGGACTGCCAGCTACACCAGTAGCTCAATGTCCCAGTCGGCATCTGAGCCTGACTCCTCGATGACTGTTGTTTTAGGCTCAGTTACTGCTCCCAGGAAAAGCTCCCCTATGAAGAATGAATCCTCATCTGAGTCCTCTACAGCCTCAGCCCTGACCTCTTTTAGCATTTTGGTTTTGCATACAACTTCAAAGTGTCCCAACTTATTGCACTTTCTGCATCTTTTATTGCGGGCTGGGCAGTTTTCTCTTTTGTCATGCACCCTGTTGCATCTTTGACATTTTGGTTTACTCTCACCATGTTGTTGCTCACGTACCTGATGAGGTTGGTAGTAACTCCTTCTCATGCTGTTATAATGCCTCTGTTTCACCTCATTCACTGTGCTTTCCACTCGGTCGTACAGGCTCCGCACGAAAGCCTCGACCGTCTCTCCGGCCCTCTGGCTCCGTAACATTTCTCTTTGGGACAAAGTGCTCATCGAACTTTTGTATAACCAGATCATACTCAAACTGCAGAGTTGGCCTGGCCTCCGTAGCAGTGGGAAACACAAATGAGCCTTATATTGGTTCGGCATCTCTCCCCATGGAGTAAAGAAGCGAGTTCACCTGCACTTCGCCGCTCTCCATCCCTAGCTTGGACGCCACTCAAAAACGGGAGAATCTCTGCCGCCATATCGGCCACTCTGTGTAAAGTCGAACGGCTCCGGAGGTCCAAATTTAACCATTTCTTCGTGTAACTTGGCATGAAGTCCTCAATTCTGACACCATGTCATGATCGGAGGCAATAAGACGCAGGGTTCTCAAGCACGAACCGCTTTTTATTGAATTGTAGCAGCAGTGTACGTGGCTACATCAATTTCTGGAAAACACATATACACACCAGTATTCTAGCGACCTCTAGTGGCTGCCCCCATGGTAGCCTTACTAGGACAACATAAACAGATTTCACAACACCATAGAAACTTTATTGAACAAACAATGAGTATCCAACATAACAGACGGGCTGTGGACAGCCTCCTAGTCTTCAACTCCGCCCTTACTTGCATGTTTTTCCGTCGCTAGCGCCACAGCGCGAAAACTTTAAAATGGACCCACAAATGTTGCTCCGTTGTGTGGACAATTTCATTTCTTGAGGAGCTAGAAAAACCTTATCGTTGTCGCCTGCACGTTTTGTACCTTAGGCTCGTCAGAGACAATCATATCCAGGTAAAATAATTTCCTTTAATCTACACGCATTTAGGAATTACTTAGCTAATTACATGGATAATTGAATTATTGCCAGCGTTGTGCCAAAAAGTGTTCGCCTGCCAAAACTGATTTCCAATGTTTCTGTGTGTAACATCTTCATGTATGTTGGTAAATAGACTTCGGTGAACATGGTTTACAAAGGAGTTTTATATATACAATAATTACCTGTTGTTCAAGTGTCTTCATAACTCTGGTTCTAATGTAGGTACAATTGATATATCTGTTGCGATGTCTGCTGTCCTCTTTACCAGATTACTCTTAAAAAATAAATTTGTAATGTCAACAAGATTGTTTTTGAACTGGATAAATAAAGGATATACAAAAGTCACTGCCAAAAACTGATTGCAGCTTCTACCTTGTTACAGGAATGTTGCTGGTGGCTCAAAGTAACTTGATACCATTAGTGAGGGAAACATTTGACACATGTTTCACGTATTATAGAACAACAAGTTATTTATAGCAGGTTAAATATGAGCAATCAGTTTAGGGCAAAAACCAGAAATCAGTTTTTGGCAGACGATCATTTTTTGGCACAACATTAGTCATTCTTACACACGTACTGTATCATATAACATATATAAACTAAATATCTTAGAAACGTATAGAATCTAATCTTTTGTTCGTTTGTTTTTTTACATAGCACTTTATCAAACGGTTGTCTGCTACAGAGTTACAAGTATTATACATATATATAATATATATATATAATATAGCATCCACCATCTCTTGCTTGCATATTTCTGAAAACATCTTAGTGGTGTGGCAGCCGTGATTGAGCCAGCCCTGCAAACTCTGTGGATGGACGATGCAGTGGACAGTGGGAGGAAGCATCCTACAGCTCTCCTTGCAGACCACCCTGTGTGATTCTCCACTCGCCAACCAGAAAAGACAAACCGCAGGTCTCAGTTGCAGCACCCCATCCATGTCTAATTTTGCTCGGGCAGATTCAACAACACTGCCAGAGACTTCCTGTAATCTATTACAGTTGTAAAAGAAACGGTCCAGGAACAGGTCACTCAGCTTAATCCTGTGTGAACAACTGAAAATATTGTTTTTCCATCTTTACATACTGTGTATTTGAAATATTCTTGTTTAATTGTTATTGTTATTTACTTTATTGCTATCAAATAAATATACAAGTAATATTGTTCAAAGTTAGCGTCATGTTCATACATGTTAAAAATGCCTGTAAATCAAATTGAGTTCAGTGACAATTACTGTTTGTTTGAATCAATTTATTAATAACATAAAACCTTTAAACTAATGCAACACATATAACAATGTAACAAATATATTCAAATAAATAAATTCCTCCATACATAACTCATTTTGGAACAAATCTTTCTAGAAGTGAAAACAGTCTGTCCATCCTCTCCCTGCTCTCCTCTCCTCAGCCTCTCTTTGCTGCCTCATGTCCTCTCTGATGAGGTCTAGCAGCTCATCATCCCTGTCTCTTCCTCTTTCTCCCTGTC
Source organism: Diplotaxodon limnothrissa (assembly GCF_057381915.1). Lineage (NCBI taxonomy): Eukaryota > Metazoa > Chordata > Actinopteri > Cichliformes > Cichlidae > Diplotaxodon > Diplotaxodon limnothrissa. Next base: position 17,673,019 of record NC_140597.1, read on the forward strand.
GTAGGTGGCTGAGCCGCTTCGTCATCGCTGTTGTTTTGGTCACCCACTGCTGTGCTTGGCCCTGGGGTGTCCTCAGGGAGAGAGGACATTAGGACAGGAGGCTTAATGGAAGACATCTGTCCTCATCGATGACCTCATCGATGAGGGCAAACCAGGGCCTCTCCTGAGCCTGGATACTTGCAATTCTAAAGGCAGAGGAAATCAAAAATGACAGCAGGCAAATAAAAACACCACAACAACTCTTAGTAATTGCACATTTCATAACTTGTGTTCTTAAGAATTATCTTCTTGATAACACACATACGTACTAGAGATGGACCGATCCGATATTACGTATCGGTATCGGTCCGATGCTGACCTAAATTACTGGATCGGATATCGGAGAAAAATAAAAAATGTAATCCGATCCATTAAATATCACGAAAGCACCTCACAAAACTTGCAACACGCCGTAACTCACCTCAGAACGTTAGCACGTCGGAGCAGTATGCATCACGTGATAGAGCGGCTGTGGCATGCAGGACCTGTTGGTGGTCTGGATAGCATGTGGAGCTTCGCTACCAACCCGGCATTTCATCTCTGACAAAGTTATCCCGAGAGAAGTAAAGCAAGTGTGTAAGTCCATCTCTGAATGTTTGTAAAGCATTCCTGCGTTAAGCTTAACAAACGACTGCGTCTTCTTGCTGCTACTTCAATCATGAAACTGCTTAACGATCAGCTGATCGGCTTTTCTGTGCGAGTCCGTGTCTCTAGTTTGCTTTTGGCCCACTTTGCACCAGAAAGAGGAAACCAGCGGCTGAACAACAGCAGCACGTTGAAGCTTGATAATCTGTTGTTAGAATTTATTTAATATTACTTTCTACACCAGGATCTTTTTCTACGTAGCTGACGCTGGTAACTGTGCAGGGGCGGATCTAGCAAAGTTTAGCCAGGGGGGCCGATAGGGCATTAACAGGGAAAAGGGGGCACAAAGACATACTTTTCTTTCTTATTCTCATTTAAAATGTCTAGCTTTTAATAAATAATTATCTGACAGCCAAAATTTGATGCAAAATGAATAGAAGTACATTACTGTATATAGTAACTATTAAGTCTAATATATATATATATACCCTAGTAAGCTATAGTACTTTTTCCTTTGGGAAGGTACCATCTGTGCAGTCTGCAATTTTGTTGAAGAAAGATGTTGAATCTATTTAATATTTCTTGAAAAATAATTGATTTCTGTGCATTTTTTTTCACACTGCATCAAATTAAGGTTGATTACGTCGATTAAGCATCATGAGGTGGAGCGTGAGGGGTGGTTCCCTATTTTTTATTTATTTATTTTTGTTGTTGCTGGGAGTTGGAACCCTATTAGTTAGGTTGCTTAATATTTATGCTAAGTACTCTTTAAAATACCAGAATAGGGAGGATGGTGTAGGTTTAAGTTTATTAGATTGATCAGTATTGCTGAACTATGAAATATTTTTTTTTGCATACAGGTATAACAGAATAGCTTAAGTGTAGTTGTTGTTTTAAACTTGAGTATGAAGTTATACAAAATGCAGCAAGATATTTAAAAAACAGTTTTGTTGATTAAAACACACTATATCGGATTCATGTCGGTATCGGCAGATATCCAAATTTATGATATCGGTATCGGTATCGGACATAAAAAAGTGGTATCGTGCCATCTCTAATACGTACTTTGTATTCTTTAAAGTTATCTCATGTCTTCTGGCCTGCAAGGGGGTGACTTACCCCTGCAGGCCCATCTTCTCCAGAATTGTCCTGATCACACACAACAAATAAGAGAAGAAAGGAAACCATGGCAACTATGTTAATCCCTAAACCCAAAAGTTTTTACAGCAGAACATCGTCTGGACATCACAGGTTCTGTACAGCAGCGGTCCGTGAGTTGTTTGGTACCGGGCCACGAGAGTTGAGGCTCGAGCCTGTGAAATTTATGGTTTTCTGGGTTATTATTGTTGACGCGGTTTCCCTGGGTCTTTTCCCTTGTTGTAGCTGTGTGTCTTATTTTGAAAGAAATATTTACACGTTACCATAGCGACCAGAGAGCATGAAGCGGCAGAGAGGAGAATGTTACTGTCAATGTTGGCGCATTTTCAGGAGGACGCTGCTAATAAAGTTACACAATTACACAGTACATTCACGTTTATTATTATATTTACAAAGTACCACAGTTTTTGTCTTGGTCGGATCATTTTATGTGGTTGTATTCATCCGCGATACCTTAAAGGTCGCTCTGTGTCTGACATAATATGTCTGTGGCGCAAAAAAGGTTGGGGACTGCTGCTGTACAGCATGAGGGTTAATAGGACTGCACTCATATGAATATGATGTGTAAATTTATTTATTCTTGTACATCCAGGCCGTAGCGGCCCAATTCTTCACCCCAGTGAAGAGGTGATCGTTTTCTCTGCGTTTTAATAAATTAAGTCGTTTGGTCTTTGTTCCCCGCAACATATCACCAATTCGAAAAAATCTAAATTAGCTGTATGTAAGCGGCAATACAGGGAGTGCAGAATTATTAGGCAAGTTGTATTTTTGAGGAATAATTTTATTATTGAACAACAACCATGTTCTCAATGAACCTAAAAAACTCATTAATATCAAAGCTTAATGTTTTTGGAAGTAGTTTTTAGTTTGTTTTTAGTTTTAGCTATTTTAGGGGGATATCTGTGTGTGCAGGTGACTATTACTGTGCATAATTATTAGGCAACTTAACAAAAAACAAATATATACCCATTTCAATTATTTATTTTTACCAGTGAAACCAATATAACACCTCCACATTCACAAATATACATTTCTGACATTCAAAAACAAAACAAAAACAAATCAGCGACCAATATAGCCACCTTTCTTTGCAAGGACACTCAAAAGCCTGCCATCCATGGATTCTGTCAGTGTTTTGATCTGTTCACCATCAACATTGCGTGCAGCAGCAACCACAGCCTCCCAGACACTGTTCAGAGAGGTGTACTGTTTTCCCTGCTTGTAAATCTCACATTTGATGATGGACCACAGGTTCTCAATGGGGTTCAGATCAGGTGAACAAGGTGGCCATGTCATTAGTTTTTCTTCTTTTATACCCTTTCTTGTCAGCCATGCTGTGGAGTAATTGGACGCGTGTGATGGAGCATTGTCCTGCATGAAAATCATGTTTTTCTTGAAGGATGCAGACTTCTTCCTGTACCACTGCTTGAAGAAGGTGTCTTCCAGAAACTGGCAGTAGGACTGGGAGTTGAGCTTGACTCCATCCTCAACCCGAAAAGGCCCCACAAGCTCATCTTTGATGATACCAGCCCAAACCAGTACTCCACCTCCACCTTGCTGGCGTCTGAGTCGGACTGGAGCTCTCTGCCCTTTACCAATCCAGCCACGGGCCCATCCATCTGGCCCATCAAGACTCACTCTCATTTCATCAGTCCATAAAACCTTAGAAAAATCAGTCTTGAGATATTTCTTGGCCCAGTCTTGACGTTTCAGCTTGTGTGTCTTGTTCAGTGGTGGTCGTCTTTCGGCCTTTCTTACCTTGGCCATGTCTCTGAGTATTGCACACCTTGTGCTCTTGGGCACTCCAGTGATGTTGCAGCTCTGAAATATGGCCAAACTGGTGGCAAGTGGCATCTTGGCAGCTGCACGCTTGACTTTTCTCAGTTCATGGGCAGTTATTTTGCACCTTGGTTTTCCCACACGCTTCTTGCGACCCTGTTGACTATTTTGAATGAAATGCTTGATTGTTGGATGATCACGCTTCAGAAGCTTTGCAATTTTGAGACTGCTGCATCCCTCTGCAAGATATCTCACTATTTTTGACTTTTCTGAGCCTGTCAAGTCCTTCTTTTGACCCATTTTGCCAAAGGAAAGGACGTTGCCTAATAATTATGCACACCTGACATAGGGTGTTGATGTCATTAGACCACACCCCTTCTCATTACAGAGATGCACATCACCTAATATGCTTAATTGGTAGTAGGCTTTCGAGCCTATACAGCTTGGAGTAAGACAACATGCATGAAGAGGATGATGTGGACAAAATACTCATTTGCCTAATAATTCTGCACTCCCTGTACATGAAGAACCGCGGGACCCGCGATACAAGCTGGTTTACGGTTATTTTAAATAAAAGAAACATGTCTATGCAGATGCCCAAAGCTTAACAACACAACCGCTATAACAATTTAACTTTTGTACAAAACTGAGGAAGCAGTTAAGTGCTGAAAAACGTACGGAAGCAACTTGAAGATGAAGAAAAGACTAGAAAAATTTGCATTTCCTGCGAAAATGCTGTGTGGATACCTTAACGCTGAAGATTTCTGCTGAAAAAAGCTGAAAAAATATGTTGCCCTGAGCAGGATTCGAACCTGGCCCTTCTGCTCTCAAGGCGGCTACTCATCTCACTGAGCCAAACTCATTCTCACAAAGAAGAGGGGGAGAGACTGACAATTCTGCTGAAATGAGCAGAAGCTCCTGAGAATTGTGCTGATAAGAGGTGAGAAGGCTGAAAATTTTTCAGAAGAGGTGAAAAAGCAGAATTTGGGCAGAAAAGAGGTGAAAATTCTGAAAAATCTGCTGAAAAGAGTTCAATCAGCAGAATTTCTGCTGAAAAGAGGTTTTTTGCTGAAAACAGCTGAAAAAGCTTGGATTTGTGCTGAAAAGTGGTGAAAAAAAATGAAAATTCTGCTGAAAACGGGTGAAAAAGCTCAAATTTGTGTTGAAAAGAGTTTAAAAAGTATAACTGTTAACTGAAAGAAATGTTGCCATAAGCGGGATTTGAACCCGGGCCTCCCAGTCTGAGAATGGATCCTCAGACTGGGAGCAGCAACAAGGACACAGAAACTAATTATCCGACATCTACATATCACCTTAACTGCTCTGAGACTGAGGTAGATTAGTCTTATCAAAAACTTCGAACAGTTTAAAAAAAAAAAAAAAAAAAAGGGGTGGAAAAATAAAGAAAGTATAAAAAGAAAGTATATGATGAACTAGAAAGTGAAAATTTCAGAAGAAATTTTAAGTGTGCCTATGCCGCTGCTAATCAGTGTAGTTTGCCATTCATACGGCTACAGAGAGCAAAACTCAGCAGAGCAGCCATTCTCCACCATGAACTATGGTAAAACCAAACACAGCTCACGCCTCACAGATGACAGCTTACAGTTTTGCGTAAAGATGAGGTGACTTTTTACAGCCCCGATTTGCAGACGCTGTGCGCAGAGCTTCATGAGCAGAAGTCCCATTGTACCACGGCAGACCCGACAATGTTTGCATGAACACGCTTTGTAGCATTACTTTATTGACCACTTTTCACACATGGTTGCTGTACCCACACAGCCGGCTGTAGCTTTTCATCTCACAGCCCAACACATACCAAAAAAACCAGCCGAGAGCACGCCTGAGAGGCGTGATTGCAGATGTCGCTGAGGTGAGTCCATCTCCCCTGCAGCGGCACTGCAGACCACGCCCTGCCACACACATCAAACACGTAAAATAAATATTTGTGCACTTTTGCATTCACTTTTTGTTTTTTGTTATTTTTACACAGTGTTCTGAATGATTAACAATGGCCTACAGCCAATCTTGTGTATTATTATACAAACTTTGGTTATAAGATTCAGATAACTATTTAATAAAAGCTAAATATTTTATATGAGAGTAAGAAAGAAAAGTATATCTTTGTGCCCCCCTTTTCCTGTTAATGCCCTACCTGGCCCCCTGGCAAAAGCTTTGCTAGATCTGCCCCTGCACAGTTACCAGTTGTCTCTCAGAAACAGTTCATAACTTTCCTTCAACTCATTCATGTCACCTGTTTCTCCATCACCAGTTCAGCTCTAATGATTCAGTAAGGACATCTCCTGGTTCCGACCACCCGCCTTTACAGCTGTGACTCCAGCAAACATCAGCTGATACTAGAAATTAATATCAAATAAATGCTAACAGCAGCTGATCAAGCTTAAACTGCTGCTGCTGTTGTTGTTTAGCGCGATAAACAAACAAGAGAGAAAAGCCGATCATTGATCAGTTTCATGATTGAAGTTGCAACAGGCGAGAGAATGACAGGGGAGGCTGTCATAAAGTTCAACATCAGTAACTTAGCACGCACACAGCTGTAAAGAAACTGCATCGTGCTAGCTAGCACGCAGTACGAGTTATTGTAGAAAGTCAGCACAACGAGAATAAACTACACCTAAACTCGGTTTATATCTGACCCAAATAGAGTGCAGTTCATAACTTCTTACCTGAAATTCAGTTCACCTCACGCTCCGATCGGCAGCCGGTGTTCCAGATCTACTGGCGTTTAGATCAACTGGCGTTGGTCGAACAGATGTGTGGCAGTCTTGCGTTTCAGTAGCTCCTACCGACAAACCAGCAAAAAAACGCCAAATGTGTCATCTGTGACACTTGTGAGGTTATCTCAAACACACTCCGTCAGTCTTGATGCTGGTGAACAACAAAATGTTTAAAAATGTGGCGAGTTTACCTGGTGATATCCTCATGCGCGACGCGATCGCGAAAACAGCAAACAAGTAACACCACGCCGATGTTGTTCACAGGACAGCAAGAGTAAACGATCGGGAGACTCTTGTCGTCGTTATCGTCCCCCTCGCACGGTTTGTTTCTCTGAATTCAGCGTTTTTGCTTCACAACTAAAGCGAGCAGTTTGCTTTGTGCACTAACATGGACTCGAGTCAACCAGCGCCACCTCTGGCCAAGTGCCACAGCCTACAGCCAGATCAACCTGTGACACACATCTGCACCACGTTTGAATTAGTTTCATGCACATTTGTACCTTTCAATTGTGTCTGTTTGTGCGTCATGCAAATAAAACTTTGAAAAGAATGAAATGATATCATATATTCCTTATTGGCCTACATTTGTACAAAATTCCAAATTATATACACAAAGTCATAGAAATCACCACTCCAATTGGTGAACATGATTTTGATATTCTCTTTTTCCATAACAATGAAATACACCTTGGACAAATATGACACATCAATATTTCATTAGTGTTGTCACATCACATCCTGTAAGCATCGTCTGTCTGTGTCTTTTCCCTGGAAATGAATATTTCCAGCCAATATAGGCAATCCATCAACATGGCTGGAGAGTTGGTAGTTATATACAGTCTGCATAAGTGTGGTTAATCCAATGAAGATTTGTAAGGAGACGGCAGTTACTTTGAATTCACAGCAGTTACACAGTGATTAGTAATAAACAGCCAGTGAGAGTGAGTGGATTTAAGAAAGTCAGTGACTCAGGTGTGTCGCTTGGTTTGTCATCTGTTTGTGAGACTGGAGGAGACGTAGAAATCTTTTGTTTTAAATCTTAGTTAGGAAGATTCCTGTTTGAAAACAAGCACTTTTTGTGAGAAATGCAAGAAGTACATCTGCAGAAAGCACACAGTTACATTCTGTCCATCATGTGGACAAAATAGAAAATGTTGAGCATTGGAAAACTGAGAACGTTGGGCAAGTTCAAAATACGTGTTTGTAAGAACGAAAAACCAAATTGTTCCTAAAATAGTTATGGAAAGTCACTGTTGTATGTCTGTGTTCTACATGTTTATCTAATGGAAAATAAAGTTGCTATTGTTTTATTGCAGTTTATTGCAGTTTCTTGACAATTCTGAGTGGATTTACACAGTACGGGTCAAAATGACCCGCAACAAAATCAATGTCACTTTTTTGTTTTTCAACATAATACAAGGGTTAATTTCCAAAACTTCCATATGATCTTCAATTTGTAGCAGATCCACTATCACACAGCAGCTGGAGCAGTTTCAAATGGAGGTCAGTCCACTACTACCATAGCCTACTACTAGATTAACTTGTGACACATCTGCACCTGCTGCTATGATCACATTGAGTAGAGGCTGAGTGGCTGCACTAACCCCTGGTACATCCAAATCTACCCACAAACATGTTGAAAGATGCAATGCCAGCAATGTGGATTGTCAACACTGAAAACAATCAGTAAGCAAAGACAACAGGGATTATTTGTTTCTGTTTATTTAGCACCCACAACATTTGTAGTCGCCTTCTGCACAGGGAAAGTCCACACACACTGTGTGGTACCACTTTCCACAGAAGGTGCATTCAGTCTGCAAGATTGAATGAGATTGTCAGAGTCATTGTCTGACTGTTTATTACTAATCACTGTGTAAATGCTGTACATTCACAGTAACTGCCATCTCCTTACAAATGTTCATTGGATTAACCACACTTAAACAGACTGTATATAACAGCCAACTCTAAAATGTTTGTTCGCAGAGTAAAGACACAGACAGACTACGCTAACGACATGTGATGTTACAACACTAGTGAAATATTAGTGTCATTTCATTCATTTCAAAGGTTTATTTGCATGACGCACAAACAGACACAATTGAAAGGTACAAATGTGCATGACACGAATTCAAACGTGCTGCAGATGTGTGTCACAAGTTGATCTGGCTGTAGGCTGTGGCACTTGGCCAGAGGTGGCGCTGGTTGACTCGAGTCCATGTTAGTGCACAAAGTAAACTGCTCGCTTTAGTTGTGAAGCAAAAACGCTGAAACCGGACAAATAAAACGTGCGAGGGGAACGATAACGACGACAAGAGTCTCCCGATCGTTTACTCTTGCTGTCCCGTGAACAACATCGGCGTGGTGTTAATTGTTTGCTGTTTTCGCGATCGCGTCACGCGTGAGGATATCACCAGGTAAACTCGCCACATTTTTAAACATTTTGTTGTTCAACAGCATCAAGACTGACGGAGTGTGTTTGAGATAACCTCACATGTGTCACAGATGACACATTTGGCGTTTTTTTGCTGGTTTGTCGGTAGCAGCTCCTGAAACGCAAGTCTGCCACACATCTGTTCGACTAACGCCAGTTGATCTAAACGCCAGTAGATCTGGAACACCGCCTGCTTCTCCTGCCTTCGGTTTCCCTTATCCACGATTGAGCTCCGCGTTAGCCACCACCGGTCGATCGACGGCCGCCTCTTATGTCTCTTTCCCCGGATGACCTTTCTGTCATACATCGGTGAATAGCTGCCCTCTGTTGTAGCTCTGCGTTAGCCACCACCAAACAACTCAGTTATTTTTTCCACATCGACCAGCATCATCGGCCCATATAAACGAAAAATAAGTCCAGCTAAGACAAAGACTGTTTGCGAGCGATCGGGGGTGAAAGGAGTTGCCTCATTGAAAGCCAAGCCCATGTGCTTTTTAGCGAAGGGTCACTAGCCGCGCTAGGTAGCTAGCCGGCTAGCAGCAACACGTAAGAGAACGGTTGCTAATTTGGGAGTTCTTGATAAAACGAGCATATATTTGAAGTTTACACACCTACTTTCTCACCTGAAAATATCTTAAAAGTTTATTTTGTGACCTAGAAACACTAATAAAAGACATAAAACGAAGTGGTGGCCGCCATTGTTTGACTCTGTAGAGGCGTGCTATGAATTGTGGGATATGGAGTTTTCCACCAAGCATACACCCTTGCGGTTACCGTAACTATTCAATGGTTCGCGCAACCTTAAAACTTCCAATGGTTCCTGAAAGCAGCGACGCTGTGCGCGCCGTTGATATTCTCGTCATTACGCTAATCCAAATACGGGTAGACAGGCCGTACCACTCCCGACATACCACTAGAGAGAGCCAACACACCACAAATGAAGTTTGAAATCTGTTTCTATGGGGCCAAAAGTTGAATCTTTCTCATGGGCCTAGAAATGGGCCAAAATTTGCACTAAAATCTAAATATTTAAAAAACTATAAAAGTCATAAACACCAAAAGTCATAGCATTCTAGTCCAGACCCAGATGCACAAAATGATATAACACATGTAACCCTTGTCTCAAAACTGTGCGGCACATAAGCGCGGGAAATTTTTCACTAAAATATTAATATTTCAAAAATGATAAAAGTCATAGACACTGCGTACCACGGCGTTGATTAGCCATCCCTCCATTGAAGAATGAAGGGCTTTAGCTGGATCTGCCCCTTTGACCTAGGTCACAGCCACGTTACCACGCTCCTGATTGGTTGTGGTGGCGTGATTTGACGCTGGAGTTCAGATTTTTCCAACTCAAGAGGTAGACCCGAAACGCCCGTAAAAAAAAAGAAAAGGTAAATGGCCTGCCTTTGTATAGGGCTTGACTCAGTCCCTAAGGACCCCAAAGCGCCATTACACTACATTCAGTCATTCACCCATTCACACACACATTCACACACAGGCAATGGCAAGCTACATTGTAGCCACAGCTGCCCTGGGGCGCACTGACAGAGGCGAGGCTGCCGGTCACTTTTTGTGTTGCACAAAATGCAACACAAAAACTGACATGGTTTTTTTCGCGAGTCAAACCCGCCAGACGCGGTACACTGACGCGCGTTTCCCGCATTTTGGCGTTTTCGCGACGCAAATCTGCTTCCGAATTCCGAATTCCCGCAATCGCGTGTCATCACGTTTTTCCATTGACTTTACATGTAAACCTGACGCTCTGGCCGACTCTATCACGTTCGGTGTGAACACACCGTTATGATCCCATGCATTTGAATGGAGTTCTCGCCTGACACAAGGTACAGGTTTTCATTATGTGAATAACTTAAAAATCTTAGCTCAAACAGCTGCAAAACCTGTTTACCCAGCACTGAGATGCTGAATTCTATAAGGCAAAGCCATAAATATGTGTGTCTGAGTCTTCTATCAAAAGTTACAGCTATCCTTATGAAGTTGATGAAAAACACTTTAATTCGCCAAGACAGTGCGTTTCTTACGATCCCATGTATTTGAATTGAGTTCTCGCCCAACACAAAGTATAGGTTTTCATTATGTGAATAACTTAAAAATCTTAGCTCAAACAGCTGCAAAACCTGTTTGCCCAGCACAGAGATATTGAATTTCACCAGGGCGTATGTTGCCAATTGAGGCCATCTACATCTCACCAGCGCCTGTGTTCATGGCTTAGTCCCACTACATTTCACAAGCTATTTATATGAAGTTGTACAAAAACACTTTATTCAAGACAATGCGTTTCTCACTGTTACATGCACCGATATCATGCACATTTCACCAGAGCCAGTGTTGGTAGATGAGGCCATCGACATTATAACAGGGCCTGTGCTACTGGCTGATGCCTTCCACATTACACCAGGGCCAGTTCTCCCTGTGAGGCCATCTTCACCAAACCAGGGCCTGTGTTGCTTGCTGACACCCTCTACATTTCACCAGGGCCTGCGTTGCTGCTTGATGCCATCCACATTTCACCAGGGCCTGTACTGCTGTCTGAGGCCATTCACATTACAATAGGGACTGTGATGCCAGCTTCACCAGCGCCTGTGTTCATGGCTTAGGCCCACTACATTTCACCATATGAAGTTGTACAAAAACGCTTTATTTCGTCAAGACAGTGCGTTTCTCACTGTTACATGCACCGATATCATGCACATTTCAACAGAGCCAGTGTTGCTGGCTGATGCGATCCACAATACACCAGGGCCTGTGCTACTGGCTGAGGCCAACTACATTTCACCAGGGCGTATGTTGCTAGCTAAGGTCATCTGCATTTCACCAGGGCCTGCGTTACTGGCTGATTCCATCAACAATACACCATGGCCACAGCTTTTCTTGCACGAAAAAAAGAGTATCAGTTTTCATCTTGTGAATAACTTGAAAATCAAAACCTGTTTGCCCAGCACGGGGATATTGAATTCTATAAGATAAAGCCATAAATATGTGTGCCTGAGTCTTCTATCAAAAGTTACAGCTATTTATATGAAGTTGTACAAAAACGCTTTATTTCGTCAAGACATGATTACATGCATTTGAATGGGGAATTCGCCTGAAACAAAGTATAGGTTTTCATTATGTGAATAACTTGAAAATCTTAGCTTAAACAACTGCAAAACCTGTTTGCCCAGCACGGGGATAATTAATTTCACCAGGGCGTATGTTGCCGGTTGAGTCCAACTACATTTCACCAGGGCCTGTGTTGGTGGCTGATGCGATCCACAATACACAAAGGCCTGTGTTGCTGGCTGAGGCCATCTACATTTCACCAGGGCCTGTGTTGCTGCCTGAGGCACACTACAATACACAAGGGCCTCTGCTACTTGCTGATGTCATCCGTATTTCACCACGGCCAGTACTCCTTGGGAGGCCATCTTCACCACACCAGGGCTTCAAAAGACCAGGGCTTGTGCTGCTGGCTGATTCCATCCACATTTCACCAGGGCCTGTGGTGCTGGCGGAAAACATCCACATTTCACCAGGGCTTGTGTTACTGGCTGATGCGATCCACAATACACAAGAACCTGTGCTACTGGCTGATGCCATCCACATTACACCAGGGCCATTGTTGTTGGCTAAGCCCATACACATTACACCAGGGCCAGTGCTGCTGTCTGAGGCCACATTTCACCAGGGACTGTGATGCTGGCTTCTACCATCCACATTACACCAGGGACAGTGCTTCCTGTTAGGCCATCTTCACCCCAACAGGTCCTCTGCTGCTTGTTGATGCCATCTGCTATAGGGCCTGTTGTGCTGACCGATATCATGCACATTTTCACCAGGGACAGTGGTTTTAGCTTAGGCCCTCCACATTTCATCAGGGCCTGTATTGCTGGCTGAGGCCATCCACAATACACAACGGAGTGTGCTACTGGCTGATGTAATACACATTGCAGCAGGGCTAGTGCTCCCTGTGAGGCCAACTTCACCACACCAGGGCCAGTTGTGTTGGCTGAGGCCATCCACATTACACCAGGGCCTGTGGTGTTGGCTAAGGCCATCTACATTTCACCAGGGCCTGTGGTGCTGGCTGATGCCATCCACAATACACCAGGGCCAGTGCTTCCTGTGAGGCCATATTCAATACACCACACCAGGGCCTGTGCTGCTGGCTGATACCATCCACATTTCACCAGGGCCTGCGTTGCTGGCTCATGCCATCCACATTACACCAGGGCCTGCGTTGCTGGCTGAGGCCATCCACATTTCACCAGGGCCCTGTCTTTCTGGTTTAGGCCAACTACATTTCACCAGGGCCTGTGCTACTCGTTGATGCCATGTACATTACACCAGGGCCTGTGGTTTTGAACGTTACCATCCACATTACACCAGAGCCTGTGATGCTGGCTTATACCATCCACATTACATCACGGCAATTGATTCCTGGGAGTCCATAATCACCACACCAGGGCTTGTGCTGCTCGTTGATGCCATCCACATTACACCAGGGTGTGTGGTGCTGACCAATACCATCCATATTTCATTAGCGCCAGTGTTGTTAAATGAGGCCATCTACATTTCACCAGGGCCTGTGTTCATGGCTGAAGCCATCAACATTACACCAGGGCCAGAGCTCCCTGTGAGGCCAGCTTCACCACACCAGGGCCTGCGTTGCTGGCTTAGGCCATCCACATTGCACCAGGGCCACTGCTCCCTGTGAGGCCATCTTCACCACACCAGGGTCTGCGTTGCCGGCTGATTCCTGTGCTTTTCTCGCACTAAAAAAAGAGTATAAGTTTTCATCTTTTGAATAACTTGAAAATCTTAACTCAAACAGCTGCAAAACCTGTTTGCTCAAAACGGGGATATTGAATTCTATAAGATAAAGCCATAAATATGTGAGTCTGAGTCGTCTATCAAAAGTTACAGCTATTTATATGAAGGTGTACAAAAACGCTTTATTTCACCACGTTAGTGCGTTTCTCGCTATTACATGCATTTGAATGGGGAACTCGTCCGAAACAAAGTATAGGTTTTCTTTATGTGAATAACTTGAAAATCTTAGCTCAAAAAGCTGCAAAACCTTTTTGCCCAGCACGGGGATATTGAATTCTTTAAGATAAAGCCATAAATATGTGAGTCTGAGTCGTCTATCAAAAGTTACAGCTATTTATATGAAGGTGTACAAAAAGGCTTTATTTCACCACGTTAGTGCGTTTCTCGCTATTACATGCATTTGAATGGGGAACTCGTCCGAAACAAAGTATAGGTTTTCATTATGTGAATAACTTGAAAATCTTAGCTCAAACAGCTGCAAAGCCTGTTTGCCCAGCACGGGGATATTGAATTCTATAAGATAAAGCCATAAATATGTGAGTCTGAGTCGTCTATCAAAAGTTACAGCTATTTATATGAAGGTGTACAAAAACGCTTTATTTCACCACGTTAGTGCGTTTCTCGCTATTACATGCATTTGAATGGGGAACTCGTCCGAAACAAAGTATAGGTTTTCATTATGTGAATAACTTGAAAATCTTAGCTCAAACAGCTGCAAAACCCGTTTGCCCAGCACGGGGATATTGAATTCTATAAGATAAAGCCATAAATATGTATTTCTGAGTCTTCTATCAAAAGTTACAGCTGTCTTTATGAAGACCATTAAAAACGCTTTATTTCACCAGTTAGTGCGTTTCTCGCTATTACATGCATTTGAATGGAGTTCTCACCCGACACAAAGTATAGGTTTTCATTATGTGAATAACTTGAAAATCTTAGCTCACACAGCTGCAAAACCTGTTTGCCCAGCACGGTGATATTGAATTCTATACGATAAATCCAGGAATACGTATATCTGAATCGTCTATCAAAAGTTACAGCTATTTATATGAAGTTGTACAAAAACGCTTTCTTTCGCCAAGACAGTGCGTTTCTCACTGTTACATGCATTTGAAAGGGGAACTCGACCGAAACAAAGTATAGGTTTTCATTATGTGAATAACTTGGAAATCTTAGCTCACACAGCTGCAAAACCCGTTTGCCCAGCACGGGGATATTGAATTCTATAAGATAAAGCCAAAAATATGTATTTCTGAGTCTTCTATCAAAAGTTACAGCTGTCTTTATGAAGACCATTAAAAACGCTTTATTTCACCAGTTAGTGCGTCTCGCTATTACATGCATTTGAATGGAGTTCTCGCACGAAACAAAGTATAGGTTTTCATTATGTGAATAACTTGAAAATCTTAGCTCAAACAGCTGCAAAACCTGTTTGCCCAGCACGGGGATATTGAATTCTATAAGATAAAGCCATAAATATATATTTCTGAGTCTTCTATCAAAAGTTACAGCTGTTTTTATGAAGACCATTAAAACGCTTTATTTCACCAGTTAGTGCGTTTCTCACTGTTACATGCATTTGAATGGGAAACTCGCCTGAAACAAAGTATAGGTTTTCATTATGTGAATAATTTTAAAATCTTAGCTCAAACGGCTGCAAAACCTGTTCTGTTTGCCCAGCACGGGGATATTGAATTCTATAAGATAAAGCCATAAATATGTATTTCTGAGTCTTCTATCAAAAGTTACAGCTGTTTTTATGAAGACCATTAAAACGCTTTATTTCACCAGTTAGTGCGTTTCTCGCTATTACATGCATTTGAATGGAGTTCTCGCACGAAACAAAGTATAGGTTTTCATTATGTGAATAACTTGAAAATCTTAGCTCACACAGCTGCAAATCTGTTTGCCCAGCACGGTGATATTGAATTCTATACGATAAATCCAGGAATACGTATATCTGAATCGTCTATCAAAAGTTACAGCTATTTATATGAAGTTGTACAAAAACGCTTTCTTTCGCCAAGACAGTGCGTTTCTCACTGTTACATGCATTTGAAAGGGGAACTCGACCGAAACAAAGTATAGGTTTTCATTATGTGAATAACTTGGAAATCTTAGCTCAAACAGCTGCAAAACCCGTTTGCCCAGCACGGGGATATTGAATTCTATAAGATAAAGCCAAAAATATGTATTTCTGAGTCTTCTATCAAAAGTTACAGCTGTCTTTATGAAGACCATTAAAAACGCTTTATTTCACCAGTTAGTGCGTCTCGCTATTACATGCATTTGAATGGAGTTCTCGCACGAAACAAAGTATAGGTTTTCATTATGTGAATAACTTGAAAATCTTAGCTCAAACAGCTGCAAAACCTGTTTGCCCAGCACGGGGATATTGAATTCTATAAGATAAAGCCATAAATATATATTTCTGAGTCTTCTATCAAAGGTTACAGCTGTTTTTATGAAGACCATTAAAACGCTTTATTTCACCAGTTAGTGCGTTTCTCACTGTTACATGCATTTGAATGGGAAACTCACCCGAGACAAAGTATAGGTTTTCATTATGTGAATAATTTTAAAATCTTAGCTCAAACGGCTGCAAAACCTGTTTGCCCAGCACGGGGATATTGAGTTCTATAAGATAAAGCCATAAACATGTTTGTCTGAGTCTTCTATCAAAAGTTACAGCGATTTATATGAAGTTGTACAAAAACGCTTTATTTCGCCAAGACAGTGTGTTTCTCACTGTTACATGCATTTGAATGGGAAACTCACCCGAGACAAAGTATAGGTTTTCATTATGTGAATAATTTTAAAATCTTAGCTCAAACGGCTGCAAAACCTGTTTGCCCAGCACGGGGATATTGAGTTCTATAAGATAAAGCCATAAACATGTTTGTCTGAGTCTTCTATCAAAAGTTACAGCGATTTATATGAAGTTGTACGAAAACGCTTTATTTCGCCAAGACAATGCGTTTCTCACTGTTACATGCATTTGAATGGGAAACTCGCCTGAAACAAAGTATAGGTTTTCATTATGTGAATAATTTTAAAATCTTAGCTCAAACGGCTGCAAAACCTGTTCTGTTTGCCCAGCACGGGGATATTGAGTTCTATAAGATAAAGCCATAAACATGTTTGTCTGAGTCTTCTATCAAAAGTTACAGCGATTTATATGAAGTTGTACAAAAACGCTTTATTTCGCCAAGACAGTGTGTTTCTCACTGTTACATGCATTTGAATGGGAAACTCGCCTGAGACAAAGTATAGGTTTTCATTATGTGAATAATTTTAAAATCTTAGCTCAAACGGCTGCAAAACCTGTTTGCCCAGCACGGGGATATTGAGTTCTATAAGATAAAGCCATAAACATGTTTGTCTGAGTCTTCTATCAAAAGTTACAGCGATTTATATGAAGTTGTTCAAAAACGCTTTATTTCGCCAAGACAATGCGTTTCTCACTGTTACATGCATTTGAATGGGAAACTCGCCTGAAACAAAGTATAGGTTTTCATTATGTGAATAATTTTAAAATCTTAGCTCAAACGGCTGCAAAACCTGTTTGCCCAGCACGGGGATATTGAGTTCTATAAGATAAAGCCATAAACATGTTTGTCTGAGTCTTCTATCAAAAGTTACAGCGATTTATATGAAGTTGTTCAAAAACGCTTTATTTCGCCAAGACAATGCGTTTCTCACTGTTACATGCATTTGAATGGGAAACTCGCCTGAAACAAAGTATAGGTTTTCATTATGTGAATAATTTTAAAATCTTAGCTCAAACGGCTGCAAAACCTGTTTGCCCAGCACGGGGATATTGAGTTCTATAAGATAAAGCCATAAACATGTTTGTCTGAGTCTTCTATCAAAAGTTACAGCGATTCATATGAAGTTGTACAAAAACGCTTTATTTCGCCAAGACAGTGTGTTTCTCACTGTTACATGCATTTGAATGGGAAACTCACCCGAGACAAAGTATAGGTTTTCATTATGTGAATAATTTTAAAATCTTAGCTCAAACGGCTGCAAAACCTGTTTGCCCAGCACGGGGATATTGAGTTCTATAAGATAAAGCCATAAACATGTTTGTCTGAGTCTTCTGTCAAAAGTTACAGCGATTTATATGAAGTTGTTCAAAAACGCTTTATTTCGCCAAGACAATGCGTTTCTCACTGTTACATGCATTTGAATGGGAAACTCGCCTGAAACAAAGTATAGGTTTTCATTATGTGAATAATTTTAAAATCTTAGCTCAAACGGCTGCAAAACCTGTTCTGTTTGCCCAGCACGGGGATATTGAGTTCTATAAGATAAAGCCATAAACATGTTTGTCTGAGTCTTCTATCAAAAGTTACAGCGATTTATATGAAGTTGTACGAAAACGCTTTATTTCGCCAAGACAATGCGTTTCTCACTGTTACATGCATTTGAATGGGAAACTCGCCTGAAACAAAGTATAAGTTTTCATTATGTGAATAATTTTAAAATCTTAGCTCAAACGGCTGCAAAACCTGTTCTGTTTGCCCAGCACGGGGATATTGAGTTCTATAAGATAAAGCCATAAACATGTTTGTCTGAGTCTTCTATCAAAAGTTACAGCGATTTATATGAAGTTGTTCAAAAACGCTTTATTTCGCCAAGACAATGCGTTTCTCACTGTTACATGCATTTGAATGGGAAACTCGCCTGAAACAAAGTATAGGTTTTCATTATGTGAATAATTTTAAAATCTTAGCTCAAACGGCTGCAAAACCTGTTCTGTTTGCCCAGCACGGGGATATTGAGTTCTATAAGATAAAGCCATAAACATGTTTGTCTGAGTCTTCTATCAAAAGTTACAGCGATTTATATGAAGTTGTTCAAAAACGCTTTATTTCGCCAAGACAATGCGTTTCTCACTGTTACATGCATTTGAATGGGAAACTCGCCTGAAACAAAGTATAGGTTTTCATTATGTGAATAATTTTAAAATCTTAGCTCAAACGGCTGCAAAACATGTTTGCCCAGCACGGGGATATTGAGTTCTATAAGATAAAGCCATAAACATGTTTGTCTGAGTCTTCTATCAAAAGTTACAGCGATTTATATGAAGTTGTACGAAAACGCTTTATTTCGCCAAGACAATGCGTTTCTCACTGTTACATGCATTTGAATGGGAAACTCGCCTGAAACAAAGTATAGGTTTTCATTATGTGAATAATTTTAAAATCTTAGCTCAAACGGCTGCAAAACATGTTTGCCCAGCACGGGGATATTGAGTTCTATAAGATAAAGCCATAAACATGTTTGTCTGAGTCTTCTATCAAAAGTTACAGCGATTTATATGAAGTTGTACAAAAACGCTTTATTTCGCCAAGACAGTGTGTTTCTCACTGTTACATGCATTTGAATGGGAAACTCACCCGAGACAAAGTATAGGTTTTCATTATGTGAATAATTTTAAAATCTTAGCTCAAACGGCTGCAAAACCTGTTCTGTTTGCCCAGCACGGGGATATTGAGTTCTATAAGATAAAGCCATAAACATGTTTGTCTGAGTCTTCTATCAAAAGTTACAGCGATTTATATGAAGTTGTTCAAAAACGCTTTATTTCGCCAAGACAATGCGTTTCTCACTGTTACATGCATTTGAATGGGAAACTCGCCTGAAACAAAGTATAGGTTTTCATTATGTGAATAATTTTAAAATCTTAGCTCAAACGGCTGCAAAACCTGTTCTGTTTGCCCAGCACGGGGATATTGAGTTCTATAAGATAAAGCCATAAACATGTTTGTCTGAGTCTTTTATCAAAAGTTACAGCGATTTATATGAAGTTGTTCAAAAACGCTTTATTTCGCCAAGACAATGCGTTTCTCACTGTTACATGCATTTGAATGGGAAACTCGCCTGAAACAAAGTATAGGTTTTCATTATGTGAATAATTTTTAAAATCTTAGCTCAAACGGCTGCAAAACCTGTTCTGTTTGCCCAGCACGGGGATATTGAGTTCTATAAGATAAAGCCATAAACATGTTTGTCTGAGTCTTCTATCAAAAGTTACAGCGATTTATATGAAGTTGTACAAAAACGCTTTATTTCGCCATGACAGTGTGTTTCTCACTGTTACATGCATTTGAATGGGAAACTCGCCTGAAACAAAGTATAGGTTTTCATTATGTGAATAATTTTAAAATCTTAGCTCAAACGGCTGCAAAACATGTTTGCCCAGCACGGGGATATTGAGTTCTATAAGATAAAGCCATAAACATGTTTGTCTGAGTCTTCTATCAAAAGTTACAGCGATTTATATGAAGTTGTACGAAAACGCTTTATTTCGCCAAGACAATGCGTTTCTCACTGTTACATGCATTTGAATGGGAAACTCGCCTGAAACAAAGTATAGGTTTTCATTATGTGAATAATTTTAAAATCTTAGCTCAAACGGCTGCAAAACATGTTTGCCCAGCACGGGGATATTGAGTTCTATAAGATAAAGCCATAAACATGTTTGTCTGAGTCTTCTATCAAAAGTTACAGCGATTTATATGAAGTTGTTCAAAAACGCTTTATTTCGCCAAGACAATGCGTTTCTCACTGTTACATGCATTTGAATGGGAAACTCGCCTGAAACAAAGTATAGGTTTTCATTATGTGAATAATTTTAAAATCTTAGCTCAAACGGCTGCAAAACCTGTTCTGTTTGCCCAGCACGGGGATATTGAGTTCTATAAGATAAAGCCATAAACATGTTTGTCTGAGTCTTCTATCAAAAGTTACAGCGATTTATATGAAGTTGTACAAAAACGCTTTATTTCGCCAAGACAATGCGTTTCTCACTGTTACATGCATTTGAATGGGAAACTCGCCTGAAACAAAGTATAGGTTTTCATTATGTGAATAATTTTAAAATCTTAGCTCAAACGGCTGCAAAACCTGTTCTGTTTGCCCAGCACGGGGATATTGAGTTCTATAAGATAAAGCCATAAACATGTTTGTCTGAGTCTTCTATCAAAAGTTACAGCGATTTATATGAAGTTGTTCAAAAACGCTTTATTTCGCCAAGACAATGCGTTTCTCACTGTTACATGCATTTGAATGGGAAACTCGCCTGAAACAAAGTATAGGTTTTCATTATGTGAATAATTTTAAAATCTTAGCTCAAACGGCTGCAAAACCTGTTCTGTTTGCCCAGCACGGGGATATTGAGTTCTATAAGATAAAGCCATAAACATGTTTGTCTGAGTCTTTTATCAAAAGTTACAGCGATTTATATGAAGTTGTTCAAAAACGCTTTATTTCGCCAAGACAATGCGTTTCTCACTGTTACATGCATTTGAATGGGAAACTCGCCTGAAACAAAGTATAGGTTTTCATTATGTGAATAATTTTAAAATCTTAGCTCAAACGGCTGCAAAACATGTTTGCCCAGCACGGGGATATTGAGTTCTATAAGATAAAGCCATAAACATGTTTGTCTGAGTCTTCTATCAAAAGTTACAGCGATTTATATGAAGTTGTACGAAAACGCTTTATTTCGCCAAGACAATGCGTTTGTCACTGTTACATGCATTTGAATGGGAAACTCGCCTGAAACAAAGTATAGGTTTTCATTATGTGAATAATTTTAAAATCTTAGCTCAAACGGCTGCAAAACATGTTTGCCCAGCACGGGGATATTGAGTTCTATAAGATAAAGCCATAAACATGTTTGTCTGAGTGTTCTATCAAAAGTTACAGCGATTTATATGAAGTTGTACAAAAACGCTTTATTTCGCCAAGACAGTGTGTTTCTCACTGTTACATGCATTTGAATGGGAAACTCACCCGAGACAAAGTATAGGTTTTCATTATGTGAATAACTTTAAAATCTTAGCTCAAACGGCTGCAAAACCTGTTCTGTTTGCCCAGCACGGGGATATTGAGTTCTATAAGATAAAGCCATAAACATGTTTGTCTGAGTCTTCTATCAAAAGTTACAGCGATTTATATGAAGTTGTACAAAAACGCTTTATTTCGCCAAGACAATGCGTTTCTCACTGTTACATGCATTTGAATGGGAAACTCGCCTGAAACAAAGTATAGGTTTTCATTATGTGAATAATTTTAAAATCTTAGCTCAAACGGCTGCAAAACCTGTTTGCCCAGCACGGGGATATTGAGTTCTATAAGATAAAGCCATAAACATGTTTGTCTGAGTCTTCTATCAAAAGTTACAGCGATTTATATGAAGTTGTACAAAAACGCTTTATTTCGCCAAGACAATGCGTTTCTCACTGTTACATGCATTTGAATGGGAAACTCGCCTGAAACAAAGTATAGGTTTTCATTATGTGAATAATTTTAAAATCTTAGCTCAAACGGCTGCAAAACCTGTTCTGTTTGCCCAGCACGGGGATATTGAGTTCTATAAGATAAAGCCATAAACATGTTTGTCTGAGTCTTCTATCAAAAGTTACAGCGATTTATATGAAGTTGTACGAAAACGCTTTATTTCGCCAAGACAATGCGTTTCTCACTGTTACATGCATTTGAATGGGAAACTCGCCTGAAACAAAGTATAGGTTTTCATTATGTGAATAATTTTAAAATCTTAGCTCAAACGGCTGCAAAACCTGTTTGCCCAGCACGGGGATATTGAGTTCTATAAGATAAAGCCATAAACATGTTTGTCTGAGTCTTCTATCAAAAGTTACAGCGATTTATATGAAGTTGTACAAAAACGCTTTATTTCGCCAAGACAGTGTGTTTCTCACTGTTACATGCATTTGAATGGGAAACTCACCCGAGACAAAGTATAGGTTTTCATTATGTGAATAATTTTAAAATCTTAGCTCAAACGGCTGCAAAACCTGTTTGCCCAGCACGGGGATATTGAGTTCTATAAGATAAAGCCATAAACATGTTTGTCTGAGTCTTCTATCAAAAGTTACAGCGATTTATATGAAGTTGTACAAAAACGCTTTATTTCGCCAAGACAATGCGTTTCTCACTGTTACATGCATTTGAATGGGAAACTCGCCTGAAACAAAGTATAGGTTTTCATTATGTGAATAATTTTAAAATCTTAGCTCAAACGGCTGCAAAACCTGTTTGCCCAGCACGGGGATATTGAGTTCTATAAGATAAAGCCATAAACATGTTTGTCTGAGTCTTCTATCAAAAGTTACAGCGATTTATATGAAGTTGTACAAAAACGCTTTATTTCGCCAAGACAATGCGTTTCTCACTGTTACATGCATTTGAATGGGAAACTCGCCTGAAACAAAGTATAGGTTTTCATTATGTGAATAATTTTAAAATCTTAGCTCAAACGGCTGCAAAACCTGTTCTGTTTGCCCAGCACGGGGATATTGAGTTCTATAAGATAAAGCCATAAACATGTTTGTCTGAGTCTTCTATCAAAAGTTACAGCGATTTATATGAAGTTGTACGAAAACGCTTTATTTCGCCAAGACAATGCGTTTCTCACTGTTACATGCATTTGAATGGGAAACTCGCCTGAAACAAAGTATAGGTTTTCATTATGTGAATAATTTTAAAATCTTAGCTCAAACGGCTGCAAAACCTGTTTGCCCAGCACGGGGATATTGAGTTCTATAAGATAAAGCCATAAACATGTTTGTCTGAGTCTTCTATCAAAAGTTACAGCGATTTATATGAAGTTGTACAAAAACGCTTTATTTCGCCAAGACAGTGTGTTTCTCACTGTTACATGCATTTGAATGGGAAACTCACCCGAGACAAAGTATAGGTTTTCATTATGTGAATAATTTTAAAATCTTAGCTCAAACGGCTGCAAAACCTGTTTGCCCAGCACGGGGATATTGAGTTCTATAAGATAAAGCCATAAACATGTTTGTCTGAGTCTTCTATCAAAAGTTACAGCGATTTATATGAAGTTGTACAAAAACGCTTTATTTCGCCAAGACAATGCGTTTCTCACTGTTACATGCATTTGAATGGGAAACTCGCCTGAAACAAAGTATAGGTTTTCATTATGTGAATAATTTTAAAATCTTAGCTCAAACGGCTGCAAAACCTGTTTGCCCAGCACGGGGATATTGAGTTCTATAAGATAAAGCCATAAACATGTTTGTCTGAGTCTTCTATCAAAAGTTACAGCGATTTATATGAAGTTGTTCAAAAACGCTTTATTTCGCCAAGACAATGCGTTTCTCACTGTTACATGCATTTGAATGGGAAACTCGCCTGAAACAAAGTATAGGTTTTCATTATGTGAATAATTTTAAAATCTTAGCTCAAACGGCTGCAAAACCTGTTTGCCCAGCACGGGGATATTGAGTTCTATAAGATAAAGCCATAAACATGTTTGTCTGAGTCTTCTATCAAAAGTTACAGCGATTCATATGAAGTTGTACAAAAACGCTTTATTTCGCCAAGACAGTGTGTTTCTCACTGTTACATGCATTTGAATGGGAAACTCACCCGAGACAAAGTATAGGTTTTCATTATGTGAATAATTTTAAAATCTTAGCTCAAACGGCTGCAAAACCTGTTTGCCCAGCACGGGGATATTGAGTTCTATAAGATAAAGCCATAAACATGTTTGTCTGAGTCTTCTGTCAAAAGTTACAGCGATTTATATGAAGTTGTTCAAAAACGCTTTATTTCGCCAAGACAATGCGTTTCTCACTGTTACATGCATTTGAATGGGAAACTCGCCTGAAACAAAGTATAGGTTTTCATTATGTGAATAATTTTAAAATCTTAGCTCAAACGGCTGCAAAACCTGTTTGCCCAGCACGGGGATATTGAGTTCTATAAGATAAAGCCATAAACATGTTTGTCTGAGTCTTCTATCAAAAGTTACAGCGATTTATATGAAGTTGTACAAAAACGCTTTATTTCGCCAAGACAATGCGTTTCTCACTGTTACATGCATTTGAATGGGAAACTCGCCTGAAACAAAGTATAGGTTTTCATTATGTGAATAATTTTAAAATCTTAGCTCAAACGGCTGCAAAACCTGTTTGCCCAGCACGGGGATATTGAGTTCTATAAGATAAAGCCATAAACATGTTTGTCTGAGTCTTCTATCAAAAGTTACAGCGATTTATATGAAGTTGTTCAAAAACGCTTTATTTCGCCAAGACAATGCGTTTCTCACTGTTACATGCATTTGAATGGGAAACTCGCCTGAAACAAAGTATAGGTTTTCATTATGTGAATAATTTTAAAATCTTAGCTCAAACGGCTGCAAAACCTGTTTGCCCAGCACGGGGATATTGAGTTCTATAAGATAAAGCCATAAACATGTTTGTCTGAGTCTTCTATCAAAAGTTACAGCGATTCATATGAAGTTGTACAAAAACGCTTTATTTCGCCAAGACAGTGTGTTTCTCACTGTTACATGCATTTGAATGGGAAACTCACCCGAGACAAAGTATAGGTTTTCATTATGTGAATAATTTTAAAATCTTAGCTCAAACGGCTGCAAAACCTGTTTGCCCAGCACGGGGATATTGAGTTCTATAAGATAAAGCCATAAACATGTTTGTCTGAGTCTTCTGTCAAAAGTTACAGCGATTTATATGAAGTTGTTCAAAAACGCTTTATTTCGCCAAGACAATGCGTTTCTCACTGTTACATGCATTTGAATGGGAAACTCGCCTGAAACAAAGTATAGGTTTTCATTATGTGAATAATTTTAAAATCTTAGCTCAAACGGCTGCAAAACCTGTTTGCCCAGCACGGGGATATTGAGTTCTATAAGATAAAGCCATAAACATGTTTGTCTGAGTCTTCTATCAAAAGTTACAGCGATTTATATGAAGTTGTTCAAAAACGCTTTATTTCGCCAAGACAATGCGTTTCTCACTGTTACATGCATTTGAATGGGAAACTCGCCTGAAACAAAGTATAGGTTTTCATTATGTGAATAATTTTAAAATCTTAGCTCAAACGGCTGCAAAACCTGTTCTGTTTGCCCAGCACGGGGATATTGAGTTCTATAAGATAAAGCCATAAACATGTTTGTCTGAGTCTTCTATCAAAAGTTACAGCGATTTATATGAAGTTGTACAAAAACGCTTTATTTCGCCAAGACAATGCGTTTCTCACTGTTACATGCATTTGAATGGGAAACTCGCCTGAAACAAAGTATAGGTTTTCATTATGTGAATAATTTTAAAATCTTAGCTCAAACGGCTGCAAAACCTGTTCTGTTTGCCCAGCACGGGGATATTGAGTTCTATAAGATAAAGCCATAAACATGTTTGTCTGAGTGTTCTATCAAAAGTTACAGCGATTTATATGAAGTTGTACAAAAACGCTTTATTTCGCCAAGACAGTGTGTTTCTCACTGTTACATGCATTTGAATGGGAAACTCACCCGAGACAAAGTATAGGTTTTCATTATGTGAATAATTTTAAAATCTTAGCTCAAACGGCTGCAAAACCTGTTCTGTTTGCCCAGCACGGGGATATTGAGTTCTATAAGATAAAGCCATAAACATGTTTGTCTGAGTCTTCTATCAAAAGTTACAGCGATTCATATGAAGTTGTACAAAAACGCTTTATTTCGCCAAGACAGTGTGTTTCTCACTGTTACATGCATTTGAATGGGAAACTCACCCGAGACAAAGTATAGGTTTTCATTATGTGAATAATTTTAAAATCTTAGCTCAAACGGCTGCAAAACCTGTTTGCCCAGCACGGGGATATTGAGTTCTATAAGATAAAGCCATAAACATGTTTGTCTGAGTCTTCTATCAAAAGTTACAGCGATTTATATGAAGTTGTACAAAAACGCTTTATTTCGCCAAGACAATGCGTTTCTCACTGTTACATGCATTTGAATGGGAAACTCGCCTGAAACAAAGTATAGGTTTTCATTATGTGAATAATTTTAAAATCTTAGCTCAAACGGCTGCAAAACCTGTTCTGTTTGCCCAGCACGGGGATATTGAGTTCTATAAGATAAAGCCATAAACATGTTTGTCTGAGTCTTCTATCAAAAGTTACAGCGATTTATATGAAGTTGTACAAAAACGCTTTATTTCGCCAAGACAATGCGTTTCTCACTGTTACATGCATTTGAATGGGAAACTCGCCTGAAACAAAGTATAGGTTTTCATTATGTGAATAATTTTAAAATCTTAGCTCAAACGGCTGCAAAACCTGTTTGCCCAGCACGGGGATATTGAGTTCTATAAGATAAAGCCATAAACATGTTTGTCTGAGTCTTCTATCAAAAGTTACAGCGATTTATATGAAGTTGTTCAAAAACGCTTTATTTCGCCAAGACAATGCGTTTCTCACTGTTACATGCATTTGAATGGGAAACTCGCCTGAAACAAAGTATAGGTTTTCATTATGTGAATAATTTTAAAATCTTAGCTCAAACGGCTGCAAAACCTGTTTGCCCAGCACGGGGATATTGAGTTCTATAAGATAAAGCCATAAACATGTTTGTCTGAGTCTTCTATCAAAAGTTACAGCGATTTATATGAAGTTGTACAAAAACGCTTTATTTCGCCAAGACAATGCGTTTCTCACTGTTACATGCATTTGAATGGGAAACTCGCCTGAAACAAAGTATAAGTTTTCATTATGTGAATAATTTTAAAATCTTAGCTCAAACGGCTGCAAAACCTGTTCTGTTTGCCCAGCACGGGGATATTGAGTTCTATAAGATAAAGCCATAAACATGTTTGTCTGAGTCTTCTATCAAAAGTTACAGCGATTTATATGAAGTTGTTCAAAAACGCTTTATTTCGCCAAGACAATGCGTTTCTCACTGTTACATGCATTTGAATGGGAAACTCGCCTGAAACAAAGTATAGGTTTTCATTATGTGAATAATTTTAAAATCTTAGCTCAAACGGCTGCAAAACCTGTTCTGTTTGCCCAGCACGGGGATATTGAGTTCTATAAGATAAAGCCATAAACATGTTTGTCTGAGTCTTCTATCAAAAGTTACAGCGATTTATATGAAGTTGTTCAAAAACGCTTTATTTCGCCAAGACAATGCGTTTCTCACTGTTACATGCATTTGAATGGGAAACTCGCCTGAAACAAAGTATAGGTTTTCATTATGTGAATAATTTTAAAATCTTAGCTCAAACGGCTGCAAAACATGTTTGCCCAGCACGGGGATATTGAGTTCTATAAGATAAAGCCATAAACATGTTTGTCTGAGTCTTCTATCAAAAGTTACAGCGATTTATATGAAGTTGTACGAAAACGCTTTATTTTGCCAAGACAATGCGTTTCTCACTGTTACATGCATTTGAATGGGAAACTCGCCTGAAACAAAGTATAGGTTTTCATTATGTGAATAATTTTAAAATCTTAGCTCAAACGGCTGCAAAACATGTTTGCCCAGCACGGGGATATTGAGTTCTATAAGATAAAGCCATAAACATGTTTGTCTGAGTCTTCTATCAAAAGTTACAGCGATTTATATGAAGTTGTACAAAAACGCTTTATTTCGCCAAGACAGTGTGTTTCTCACTGTTACATGCATTTGAATGGGAAACTCACCCGAGACAAAGTATAGGTTTTCATTATGTGAATAATTTTAAAATCTTAGCTCAAACGGCTGCAAAACCTGTTCTGTTTGCCCAGCACGGGGATATTGAGTTCTATAAGATAAAGCCATAAACATGTTTGTCTGAGTCTTCTATCAAAAGTTACAGCGATTTATATGAAGTTGTACAAAAACGCTTTATTTCGCCAAGACAATGCGTTTCTCACTGTTACATGCATTTGAATGGGAAACTCGCCTGAAACAAAGTATAGGTTTTCATTATGTGAATAATTTTAAAATCTTAGCTCAAACGGCTGCAAAACCTGTTTGCCCAGCACGGGGATATTGAGTTCTATAAGATAAAGCCATAAACATGTTTGTCTGAGTCTTCTATCAAAAGTTACAGCGATTTATATGAAGTTGTTCAAAAACGCTTTATTTCGCCAAGACAATGCGTTTCTCACTGTTACATGCATTTGAATGGGAAACTCGCCTGAAACAAAGTATAGGTTTTCATTATGTGAATAATTTTAAAATCTTAGCTCAAACGGCTGCAAAACCTGTTCTGTTTGCCCAGCACGGGGATATTGAGTTCTATAAGATAAAGCCATAAACATGTTTGTCTGAGTCTTCTATCAAAAGTTACAGCGATTTATATGAAGTTGTACAAAAACGCTTTATTTCGCCAAGACAATGCGTTTCTCACTGTTACATGCATTTGAATGGGAAATTCGCCTGAAACAAAGTATAGGTTTTCATTATGTGAATAATTTTAAAATCTTAGCTCAAACGGCTGCAAAACCTGTTCTGTTTGCCCAGCACGGGGATATTGAGTTCTATAAGATGAAGCCATAAACATGTTTGTCTGAGTCTTCTATCAAAAGTTACAGCGATTTATATGAAGTTGTACAAAAACGCTTTATTTCGCCAAGACAGTGTGTTTCTCACTGTTACATGCATTTGAATGGGAAACTCACCCGAGACAAAGTATAGGTTTTCATTATGTGAATAATTTTAAAATCTTAGTTCAAACGGCTGCAAAACCTGTTTGCCCAGCACGGGGATATTGAGTTCTATAAGATAAAGCCATAAACATGTTTGTCTGAGTCTTCTATCAAAAGTTACAGCGATTTATATGAAGTTGTACGAAAACGCTTTATTTCGCCAAGACAATGCGTTTCTCACTGTTACATGCATTTGAATGGGAAACTCGCCTGAAACAAAGTATAGGTTTTCATTATGTGAATAATTTTAAAATCTTAGCTCAAACGGCTGCAAAACCTGTTTGCCCAGCACGGGGATATTGAGTTCTATAAGATAAAGCCATAAATATGTTTGTCTGAGTCTTCTATCAAAAGTTACAGCGATTTATATGAAGTTGTACGAAAACGCTTTATTTCGCCAAGACAATGCGTTTCTCACTGTTACATGCATTTGAATGGGAAACTCGCCTGAAACAAAGTATAGGTTTTCATTATGTGAATAATTTTAAAATCTTAGCTCAAACGGCTGCAAAACCTGTTTGCCCAGCACGGGGATATTGAGTTCTATAAGATAAAGCCATAAACATGTTTGTCTGAGTCTTCTATCAAAAGTTACAGCGATTTATATGAAGTGGTTGAAAAACGCTTTATTTCGCCAAGACAGTGTATTTCTCACTGTTACATGCATTTGAATGGGAAACTCGCCTGAAACAAAGTATAGGTTTTCATTATGTGAATAATTTTAAAATCTTAGCTCAAACGGCTGCAAAACCTGTTTGCCCAGCACGGGGATATTGAGTTCTATAAGATAAAGCCATAAACATGTTTGTCTGAGTCTTCTATCAAAAGTTACAGCGATTTATATGAAGTTGTTCAAAAACGCTTTATTTCGCCAAGACAATGCGTTTCTCACTGTTACATGCATTTGAATGGGAAACTCGCCTGAAACAAAGTATAGGTTTTCATTATGTGAATAATTTTAAAATCTTAGCTCAAACGGCTGCAAAACCTGTTCTGTTTGCCCAGCACGGGGATATTGAGTTCTATAAGATAAAGCCATAAACATGTTTGTCTGAGTCTTCTATCAAAAGTTACAGCGATTTATATGAAGTTGTACGAAAACGCTTTATTTCGCCAAGACAATGCGTTTCTCACTGTTACATGCATTTGAATGGGAAACTCGCCTGAAACAAAGTATAGGTTTTCATTATGTGAATAATTTTAAAATCTTAGCTCAAACGGCTGCAAAACCTGTTCTGTTTGCCCAGCACGGGGATATTGAGTTCTATAAGATAAAGCCATAAACATGTTTGTCTGAGTCTTCTATCAAAAGTTACAGCGATTTATATGAAGTTGTACAAAAACGCTTTATTTCGCCAAGACAGTGTGTTTCTCACTGTTACATGCATTTGAATGGGAAACTCGCCTGAGACAAAGTATAGGTTTTCATTATGTGAATAATTTTAAAATCTTAGCTCAAACGGCTGCAAAACCTGTTTGCCCAGCACGGGGATATTGAGTTCTATAAGATAAAGCCATAAACATGTTTGTCTGAGTCTTCTATCAAAAGTTACAGCGATTTATATGAAGTTGTACAAAAACGCTTTATTTCGCCAAGACAGTGTGTTTCTCACTGTTACATGCATTTGAATGGGAAACTCGCCTGAGACAAAGTATAGGTTTTCATTATGTGAATAATTTTAAAATCTTAGCTCAAACGGCTGCAAAACCTGTTTGCCCAGCACGGGGATATTGAGTTCTATAAGATAAAGCCATAAACATGTTTGTCTGAGTCTTCTATCAAAAGTTACAGCGATTTATATGAAGTTGTTCAAAAACGCTTTATTTCGCCAAGACAATGCGTTTCTCACTGTTACATGCATTTGAATGGGAAACTCGCCTGAAACAAAGTATAGGTTTTCATTATGTGAATAATTTTAAAATCTTAGCTCAAACGGCTGCAAAACCTGTTCTGTTTGCCCAGCACGGGGATATTGAGTTCTATAAGATAAAGCCATAAACATGTTTGTCTGAGTCTTCTATCAAAAGTTACAGCGATTTATATGAAGTTGTACAAAAACGCTTTATTTCGCCAAGACAATGCGTTTCTCACTGTTACATGCATTTGAATGGGAAATTCGCCTGAAACAAAGTATAGGTTTTCATTATGTGAATAATTTTAAAATCTTAGCTCAAACGGCTGCAAAACCTGTTCTGTTTGCCCAGCACGGGGATATTGAGTTCTATAAGATGAAGCCATAAACATGTTTGTCTGAGTCTTCTATCAAAAGTTACAGCGATTTATATGAAGTTGTACAAAAACGCTTTATTTCGCCAAGACAGTGTGTTTCTCACTGTTACATGCATTTGAATGGGAAACTCACCCGAGACAAAGTATAGGTTTTCATTATGTGAATAATTTTAAAATCTTAGTTCAAACGGCTGCAAAACCTGTTTGCCCAGCACGGGGATATTGAGTTCTATAAGATAAAGCCATAAACATGTTTGTCTGAGTCTTCTATCAAAAGTTACAGCGATTTATATGAAGTTGTACGAAAACGCTTTATTTCGCCAAGACAATGCGTTTCTCACTGTTACATGCATTTGAATGGGAAACTCGCCTGAAACAAAGTATAGGTTTTCATTATGTGAATAATTTTAAAATCTTAGCTCAAACGGCTGCAAAACCTGTTTGCCCAGCACGGGGATATTGAGTTCTATAAGATAAAGCCATAAATATGTTTGTCTGAGTCTTCTATCAAAAGTTACAGCGATTTATATGAAGTTGTACGAAAACGCTTTATTTCGCCAAGACAATGCGTTTCTCACTGTTACATGCATTTGAATGGGAAACTCGCCTGAAACAAAGTATAGGTTTTCATTATGTGAATAATTTTAAAATCTTAGCTCAAACGGCTGCAAAACCTGTTTGCCCAGCACGGGGATATTGAGTTCTATAAGATAAAGCCATAAACATGTTTGTCTGAGTCTTCTATCAAAAGTTACAGCGATTTATATGAAGTGGTTGAAAAACGCTTTATTTCGCCAAGACAGTGTATTTCTCACTGTTACATGCATTTGAATGGGAAACTCGCCTGAAACAAAGTATAGGTTTTCATTATGTGAATAATTTTAAAATCTTAGCTCAAACGGCTGCAAAACCTGTTTGCCCAGCACGGGGATATTGAGTTCTATAAGATAAAGCCATAAACATGTTTGTCTGAGTCTTCTATCAAAAGTTACAGCGATTTATATGAAGTTGTTCAAAAACGCTTTATTTCGCCAAGACAATGCGTTTCTCACTGTTACATGCATTTGAATGGGAAACTCGCCTGAAACAAAGTATAGGTTTTCATTATGTGAATAATTTTAAAATCTTAGCTCAAACGGCTGCAAAACCTGTTCTGTTTGCCCAGCACGGGGATATTGAGTTCTATAAGATAAAGCCATAAACATGTTTGTCTGAGTCTTCTATCAAAAGTTACAGCGATTTATATGAAGTTGTACGAAAACGCTTTATTTCGCCAAGACAATGCGTTTCTCACTGTTACATGCATTTGAATGGGAAACTCGCCTGAAACAAAGTATAGGTTTTCATTATGTGAATAATTTTAAAATCTTAGCTCAAACGGCTGCAAAACCTGTTCTGTTTGCCCAGCACGGGGATATTGAGTTCTATAAGATAAAGCCATAAACATGTTTGTCTGAGTCTTCTATCAAAAGTTACAGCGATTTATATGAAGTTGTACAAAAACGCTTTATTTCGCCAAGACAGTGTGTTTCTCACTGTTACATGCATTTGAATGGGAAACTCGCCTGAGACAAAGTATAGGTTTTCATTATGTGAATAATTTTAAAATCTTAGCTCAAACGGCTGCAAAACCTGTTTGCCCAGCACGGGGATATTGAGTTCTATAAGATAAAGCCATAAACATGTTTGTCTGAGTCTTCTATCAAAAGTTACAGCGATTTATATGAAGTTGTACAAAAACGCTTTATTTCGCCAAGACAGTGTGTTTCTCACTGTTACATGCATTTGAATGGGAAACTCGCCTGAGACAAAGTATAGGTTTTCATTATGTGAATAATTTTAAAATCTTAGCTCAAACGGCTGCAAAACCTGTTTGCCCAGCACGGGGATATTGAGTTCTATAAGATAAAGCCATAAACATGTTTGTCTGAGTCTTCTATCAAAAGTTACAGCGATTTATATGAAGTTGTTCAAAAACGCTTTATTTCGCCAAGACAATGCGTTTCTCACTGTTACATGCATTTGAATGGGAAACTCGCCTGAAACAAAGTATAGGTTTTCATTATGTGAATAATTTTAAAATCTTAGCTCAAACGGCTGCAAAACCTGTTCTGTTTGCCCAGCACGGGGATATTGAGTTCTATAAGATAAAGCCATAAACATGTTTGTCTGAGTCTTCTATCAAAAGTTACAGCAATTTATATGAAGTTGTACAAAAACGCTTTATTTCGCCAAGACAGTGTGTTTCTCACTGTTACATGCATTTGAATGGGAAACTCACCCGAGACAAAGTATAGGTTTTCATTATGTGAATAATTTTAAAATCTTAGCTCAAACGGCTGCAAAACCTGTTTGCCCAGCACGGGGATATTGAGTTCTATAAGATAAAGCCATAAATATGTTTGTCTGAGTCTTCTATCAAAAGTTACAGCGATTTATATGAAGTTGTACGAAAACGCTTTATTTCGCCAAGACAATGCGTTTCTCACTGTTACATGCATTTGAATGGGAAACTCGCCTGAAACAAAGTATAGGTTTTCATTATGTGAATAATTTTAAAATCTTAGCTCAAACGGCTGCAAAACCTGTTTGCCCAGCACGGGGATATTGAGTTCTATAAGATAAAGCCATAAACATGTTTGTCTGAGTTTTCTATCAAAAGTTACAGCGATTTATATGAAGTTGTACAAAAACGCTTTATTTTGCCAAGACAGTGTGTTTCTCACTGTTACATGCATTTGAATGGGAAACTCGCCTGAGACAAAGTATAGGTTTTCATTATGTGAATAATTTTAAAATCTTAGCTCAAACGGCTGCAAAACCTGTTTGCCCAGCACGGGGATATTGAGTTCTATAAGATAAAGCCATAAACATGTTTGTCTGAGTCTTCTATCAAAAGTTACAGCGATTTATATGAAGTTGTTCAAAAACGCTTTATTTCGCCAAGACAATGCGTTTCTCACTGTTACATGCATTTGAATGGGAAACTCGCCTGAAACAAAGTATAGGTTTTCATTATGTGAATAATTTTAAAATCTTAGCTCAAACGGCTGCAAAACCTGTTCTGTTTGCCCAGCACGGGGATATTGAGTTCTATAAGATAAAGCCATAAACATGTTTGTCTGAGTCTTCTATCAAAAGTTACAGCGATTTATATGAAGTTGTTCAAAAACGCTTTATTTCGCCAAGACAATGCGTTTCTCACTGTTACATGCATTTGAATGGGAAACTCGCCTGAAACAAAGTATAGGTTTTCATTATGTGAATAATTTTAAAATCTTAGCTCAAACGGCTGCAAAACCTGTTTGCCCAGCACGGGGATATTGAGTTCTATAAGATAAAGCCATAAACATGTTTGTCTGAGTCTTCTATCAAAAGTTACAGCGATTTATATGAAGTTGTACGAAAACGCTTTATTTCGCCAAGACAATGCGTTTGTCACTGTTACATGCATTTGAATGGGAAACTCGCCTGAAACAAAGTATAGGTTTTCATTATGTGAATAATTTTAAAATCTTAGCTCAAACGGCTGCAAAACCTGTTCTGTTTGCCCAGCACGGGGATATTGAGTTCTATAAGATAAAGCCATAAACATGTTTGTCTGAGTCTTCTATCAAAAGTTACAGCGATTTATATGAAGTTGTACAAAAACGCTTTATTTCGCCAAGACAGTGTGTTTCTCACTGTTACATGCATTTGAATGGGAAACTCGCCTGAGACAAAGTATAGGTTTTCATTATGTGAATAATTTTAAAATCTTAGCTCAAACGGCTGCAAAACCTGTTTGCCCAGCACGGGGATATTGAGTTCTATAAGATAAAGCCATAAACATGTTTGTCTGAGTCTTCTATCAAAAGTTACAGCGATTTATATGAAGTTGTACGAAAACGCTTTATTTCGCCAAGACAATGCGTTTCTCACTGTTACATGCATTTGAATGGGAAACTCGCCTGAAACAAAGTATAGGTTTTCATTATGTGAATAATTTTAAAATCTTAGCTCAAACGGCTGCAAAACCTGTTTGCCCAGCACGGGGATATTGAGTTCTATAAGATAAAGCCATAAACATGTTTGTCTGAGTCTTCTATCAAAAGTTACAGCGATTTATATGAAGTTGTACAAAAACGCTTTATTTCGCCAAGACAGTGTGTTTCTCACTGTTACATGCATTTGAATGGGAAACTCGCCTGAGACAAAGTATAGGTTTTCATTATGTGAATAATTTTAAAATCTTAGCTCAAACGGCTGCAAAACCTGTTTGCCCAGCACGGGGATATTGAGTTCTATAAGATAAAGCCATAAACATGTTTGTCTGAGTCTTCTATCAAAAGTTACAGCGATTTATATGAAGTTGTACAAAAACGCTTTATTTCGCCAAGACAGTGTGTTTCTCACTGTTACATGCATTTGAATGGGAAACTCACCCGAGACAAAGTATAGGTTTTCATTATGTGAATAATTTTAAAATCTTAGCTCAAACGGCTGCAAAACCTGTTTGCCCAGCACGGGGATATTGAGTTCTATAAGATAAAGCCATAAACATGTTTGTCTGAGTCTTCTATCAAAAGTTACAGCGATTTATATGAAGTTGTACAAAAACGCTTTATTTCGCCAAGACAGTGTTTCTCACTGTTACATGCATTTGAATGGGAAACTCGCCTGAGACAAAGTATAGGTTTTCATTATGTGAATAATTTTAAAATCTTAGCTCAAACGGCTGCAAAACCTGTTTGCCCAGCACGGGGATATTGAGTTCTATAAGATAAAGCCATAAACATGTTTGTCTGAGTCTTCTATCAAAAGTTACAGCGATTTATATGAAGTTGTTCAAAAACGCTTTATTTCGCCAAGACAATGCGTTTCTCACTGTTACATGCATTTGAATGGGAAACTCGCCTGAAACAAAGTATAGGTTTTCATTATGTGAATAATTTTAAAATCTTAGCTCAAACGGCTGCAAAACCTGTTCTGTTTGCCCAGCACGGGGATATTGAGTTCTATAAGATAAAGCCATAAACATGTTTGTCTGAGTCTTCTATCAAAAGTTACAGCAATTTATATGAAGTTGTACAAAAACGCTTTATTTCGCCAAGACAGTGTGTTTCTCACTGTTACATGCATTTGAATGGGAAACTCACCCGAGACAAAGTATAGGTTTTCATTATGTGAATAATTTTAAAATCTTAGCTCAAACGGCTGCAAAACCTGTTTGCCCAGCACGGGGATATTGAGTTCTATAAGATAAAGCCATAAATATGTTTGTCTGAGTCTTCTATCAAAAGTTACAGCGATTTATATGAAGTTGTACGAAAACGCTTTATTTCGCCAAGACAATGCGTTTCTCACTGTTACATGCATTTGAATGGGAAACTCGCCTGAAACAAAGTATAGGTTTTCATTATGTGAATAATTTTAAAATCTTAGCTCAAACGGCTGCAAAACCTGTTTGCCCAGCACGGGGATATTGAGTTCTATAAGATAAAGCCATAAACATGTTTGTCTGAGTCTTCTATCAAAAGTTACAGCGATTTATATGAAGTTGTACAAAAACGCTTTATTTCGCCAAGACAGTGTGTTTCTCACTGTTACATGCATTTGAATGGGAAACTCGCCTGAGACAAAGTATAGGTTTTCATTATGTGAATAATTTTAAAATCTTAGCTCAAACGGCTGCAAAACCTGTTTGCCCAGCACGGGGATATTGAGTTCTATAAGATAAAGCCATAAACATGTTTGTCTGAGTCTTCTATCAAAAGTTACAGCGATTTATATGAAGTTGTTCAAAAACGCTTTATTTCGCCAAGACAATGCGTTTCTCACTGTTACATGCATTTGAATGGGAAACTCGCCTGAAACAAAGTATAGGTTTTCATTATGTGAATAATTTTAAAATCTTAGCTCAAACGGCTGCAAAACCTGTTTGCCCAGCACGGGGATATTGAGTTCTATAAGATAAAGCCATAAACATGTTTGTCTGAGTCTTCTATCAAAAGTTACAGCGATTTATATGAAGTTGTACAAAAACGCTTTATTTCGCCAAGACAGTGTTTCTCACTGTTACATGCATTTGAATGGGAAACTCGCCTGAGACAAAGTATAGGTTTTCATTATGTGAATAATTTTAAAATCTTAGCTCAAACGGCTGCAAAACCTGTTTGCCCAGCACGGGGATATTGAGTTCTATAAGATAAAGCCATAAACATGTTTGTCTGAGTCTTCTATCAAAAGTTACAGCGATTTATATGAAGTTGTTCAAAAACGCTTTATTTCGCCAAGACAATGCGTTTCTCACTGTTACATGCATTTGAATGGGAAACTCGCCTGAAACAAAGTATAGGTTTTCATTATGTGAATAATTTTAAAATCTTAGCTCAAACGGCTGCAAAACCTGTTCTGTTTGCCCAGCACGGGGATATTGAGTTCTATAAGATAAAGCCATAAACATGTTTGTCTGAGTCTTCTATCAAAAGTTACAGCAATTTATATGAAGTTGTACAAAAACGCTTTATTTCGCCAAGACAGTGTGTTTCTCACTGTTACATGCATTTGAATGGGAAACTCACCCGAGACAAAGTATAGGTTTTCATTATGTGAATAATTTTAAAATCTTAGCTCAAACGGCTGCAAAACCTGTTTGCCCAGCACGGGGATATTGAGTTCTATAAGATAAAGCCATAAATATGTTTGTCTGAGTCTTCTATCAAAAGTTACAGCGATTTATATGAAGTTGTACGAAAACGCTTTATTTCGCCAAGACAATGCGTTTCTCACTGTTACATGCATTTGAATGGGAAACTCGCCTGAAACAAAGTATAGGTTTTCATTATGTGAATAATTTTAAAATCTTAGCTCAAACGGCTGCAAAACCTGTTTGCCCAGCACGGGGATATTGAGTTCTATAAGATAAAGCCATAAACATGTTTGTCTGAGTCTTCTATCAAAAGTTACAGCGATTTATATGAAGTTGTACAAAAACGCTTTATTTCGCCAAGACAGTGTGTTTCTCACTGTTACATGCATTTGAATGGGAAACTCGCCTGAGACAAAGTATAGGTTTTCATTATGTGAATAATTTTAAAATCTTAGCTCAAACGGCTGCAAAACCTGTTTGCCCAGCACGGGGATATTGAGTTCTATAAGATAAAGCCATAAACATGTTTGTCTGAGTCTTCTATCAAAAGTTACAGCGATTTATATGAAGTTGTTCAAAAACGCTTTATTTCGCCAAGACAATGCGTTTCTCACTGTTACATGCATTTGAATGGGAAACTCGCCTGAAACAAAGTATAGGTTTTCATTATGTGAATAATTTTAAAATCTTAGCTCAAACGGCTGCAAAACCTGTTTGCCCAGCACGGGGATATTGAGTTCTATAAGATAAAGCCATAAACATGTTTGTCTGAGTCTTCTATCAAAAGTTACAGCGATTTATATGAAGTTGTTCAAAAACGCTTTATTTCGCCAAGACAATGCGTTTCTCACTGTTACATGCATTTGAATGGGAAACTCGCCTGAAACAAAGTATAGGTTTTCATTATGTGAATAATTTTAAAATCTTAGCTCAAACGGCTGCAAAACCTGTTCTGTTTGCCCAGCACGGGGATATTGAGTTCTATAAGATAAAGCCATAAACATGTTTGTCTGAGTCTTCTATCAAAAGTTACAGCGATTTATATGAAGTTGTACGAAAACGCTTTATTTCGCCAAGACAATGCGTTTCTCACTGTTACATGCATTTGAATGGGAAACTCGCCTGAAACAAAGTATAGGTTTTCATTATGTGAATAATTTTAAAATCTTAGCTCAAACGGCTGCAAAACCTGTTCTGTTTGCCCAGCACGGGGATATTGAGTTCTATAAGATAAAGCCATAAACATGTTTGTCTGAGTCTTCTATCAAAAGTTACAGCGATTTATATGAAGTTGTACAAAAACGCTTTATTTCGCCAAGACAGTGTGTTTCTCACTGTTACATGCATTTGAATGGGAAACTCACCCGAGACAAAGTATAGGTTTTCATTATGTGAATAATTTTAAAATCTTAGCTCAAACGGCTGCAAAACCTGTTTGCCCAGCACGGGGATATTGAGTTCTATAAGATAAAGCCATAAACATGTTTGTCTGAGTCTTCTATCAAAAGTTACAGCGATTTATATGAAGTTGTACGAAAACGCTTTATTTCGCCAAGACAATGCGTTTCTCACTGTTACATGCATTTGAATGGGAAACTCGCCTGAAACAAAGTATAGGTTTTCATTATGTGAATAATTTTAAAATCTTAGCTCAAACGGCTGCAAAACCTGTTCTGTTTGCCCAGCACGGGGATATTGAGTTCTATAAGATAAAGCCATAAACATGTTTGTCTGAGTCTTCTATCAAAAGTTACAGCGATTTATATGAAGTTGTACAAAAACGCTTTATTTCGCCAAGACAGTGTGTTTCTCACTGTTACATGCATTTGAATGGGAAACTCGCCTGAGACAAAGTATAGGTTTTCATTATGTGAATAATTTTAAAATCTTAGCTCAAACGGCTGCAAAACCTGTTTGCCCAGCACGGGGATATTGAGTTCTATAAGATAAAGCCATAAACATGTTTGTCTGAGTCTTCTATCAAAAGTTACAGCGATTTATATGAAGTTGTTCAAAAACGCTTTATTTCGCCAAGACAATGCGTTTCTCACTGTTACATGCATTTGAATGGGAAACTCGCCTGAAACAAAGTATAGGTTTTCATTATGTGAATAATTTTAAAATCTTAGCTCAAACGGCTGCAAAACCTGTTTGCCCAGCACGGGGATATTGAGTTCTATAAGATAAAGCCATAAACATGTTTGTCTGAGTCTTCTATCAAAAGTTACAGCGATTTATATGAAGTTGTTCAAAAACGCTTTATTTCGCCAAGACAATGCGTTTCTCACTGTTACATGCATTTGAATGGGAAACTCGCCTGAAACAAAGTATAGGTTTTCATTATGTGAATAATTTTAAAATCTTAGCTCAAACGGCTGCAAAACCTGTTCTGTTTGCCCAGCACGGGGATATTGAGTTCTATAAGATAAAGCCATAAACATGTTTGTCTGAGTCTTCTATCAAAAGTTACAGCGATTTATATGAAGTTGTACGAAAACGCTTTATTTCGCCAAGACAATGCGTTTCTCACTGTTACATGCATTTGAATGGGAAACTCGCCTGAAACAAAGTATAGGTTTTCATTATGTGAATAATTTTAAAATCTTAGCTCAAACGGCTGCAAAACCTGTTCTGTTTGCCCAGCACGGGGATATTGAGTTCTATAAGATAAAGCCATAAACATGTTTGTCTGAGTCTTCTATCAAAAGTTACAGCGATTTATATGAAGTTGTACAAAAACGCTTTATTTCGCCAAGACAGTGTGTTTCTCACTGTTACATGCATTTGAATGGGAAACTCACCCGAGACAAAGTATAGGTTTTCATTATGTGAATAATTTTAAAATCTTAGCTCAAACGGCTGCAAAACCTGTTTGCCCAGCACGGGGATATTGAGTTCTATAAGATAAAGCCATAAATATGTTTGTCTGAGTCTTCTATCAAAAGTTACAGCGATTTATATGAAGTTGTACGAAAACGCTTTATTTCGCCAAGACAATGCGTTTCTCACTGTTACATGCATTTGAATGGGAAACTCGCCTGAAACAAAGTATAGGTTTTCATTATGTGAATAATTTTAAAATCTTAGCTCAAACGGCTGCAAAACCTGTTTGCCCAGCACGGGGATATTGAGTTCTATAAGATAAAGCCATAAACATGTTTGTCTGAGTTTTCTATCAAAAGTTACAGCGATTTATATGAAGTTGTACAAAAACGCTTTATTTTGCCAAGACAGTGTGTTTCTCACTGTTACATGCATTTGAATGGGAAACTCGCCTGAGACAAAGTATAGGTTTTCATTATGTGAATAATTTTAAAATCTTAGCTCAAACGGCTGCAAAACCTGTTTGCCCAGCACGGGGATATTGAGTTCTATAAGATAAAGCCATAAACATGTTTGTCTGAGTCTTCTATCAAAAGTTACAGCGATTTATATGAAGTTGTTCAAAAACGCTTTATTTCGCCAAGACAATGCGTTTCTCACTGTTACATGCATTTGAATGGGAAACTCGCCTGAAACAAAGTATAGGTTTTCATTATGTGAATAATTTTAAAATCTTAGCTCAAACGGCTGCAAAACCTGTTCTGTTTGCCCAGCACGGGGATATTGAGTTCTATAAGATAAAGCCATAAACATGTTTGTCTGAGTCTTCTATCAAAAGTTACAGCGATTTATATGAAGTTGTTCAAAAACGCTTTATTTCGCCAAGACAATGCGTTTCTCACTGTTACATGCATTTGAATGGGAAACTCGCCTGAAACAAAGTATAGGTTTTCATTATGTGAATAATTTTAAAATCTTAGCTCAAACGGCTGCAAAACCTGTTTGCCCAGCACGGGGATATTGAGTTCTATAAGATAAAGCCATAAACATGTTTGTCTGAGTCTTCTATCAAAAGTTACAGCGATTTATATGAAGTTGTACGAAAACGCTTTATTTCGCCAAGACAATGCGTTTGTCACTGTTACATGCATTTGAATGGGAAACTCGCCTGAAACAAAGTATAGGTTTTCATTATGTGAATAATTTTAAAATCTTAGCTCAAACGGCTGCAAAACCTGTTCTGTTTGCCCAGCACGGGGATATTGAGTTCTATAAGATAAAGCCATAAACATGTTTGTCTGAGTCTTCTATCAAAAGTTACAGCGATTTATATGAAGTTGTACAAAAACGCTTTATTTCGCCAAGACAGTGTGTTTCTCACTGTTACATGCATTTGAATGGGAAACTCGCCTGAGACAAAGTATAGGTTTTCATTATGTGAATAATTTTAAAATCTTAGCTCAAACGGCTGCAAAACCTGTTTGCCCAGCACGGGGATATTGAGTTCTATAAGATAAAGCCATAAACATGTTTGTCTGAGTCTTCTATCAAAAGTTACAGCGATTTATATGAAGTTGTACGAAAACGCTTTATTTCGCCAAGACAATGCGTTTCTCACTGTTACATGCATTTGAATGGGAAACTCGCCTGAAACAAAGTATAGGTTTTCATTATGTGAATAATTTTAAAATCTTAGCTCAAACGGCTGCAAAACCTGTTTGCCCAGCACGGGGATATTGAGTTCTATAAGATAAAGCCATAAACATGTTTGTCTGAGTCTTCTATCAAAAGTTACAGCGATTTATATGAAGTTGTACAAAAACGCTTTATTTCGCCAAGACAGTGTGTTTCTCACTGTTACATGCATTTGAATGGGAAACTCGCCTGAGACAAAGTATAGGTTTTCATTATGTGAATAATTTTAAAATCTTAGCTCAAACGGCTGCAAAACCTGTTTGCCCAGCACGGGGATATTGAGTTCTATAAGATAAAGCCATAAACATGTTTGTCTGAGTCTTCTATCAAAAGTTACAGCGATTTATATGAAGTTGTACAAAAACGCTTTATTTCGCCAAGACAGTGTGTTTCTCACTGTTACATGCATTTGAATGGGAAACTCACCCGAGACAAAGTATAGGTTTTCATTATGTGAATAATTTTAAAATCTTAGCTCAAACGGCTGCAAAACCTGTTTGCCCAGCACGGGGATATTGAGTTCTATAAGATAAAGCCATAAATATGTTTGTCTGAGTCTTCTATCAAAAGTTACAGCGATTTATATGAAGTTGTACGAAAACGCTTTATTTCGCCAAGACAATGCGTTTCTCACTGTTACATGCATTTGAATGGGAAACTCGCCTGAAACAAAGTATAGGTTTTCATTATGTGAATAATTTTAAAATCTTAGCTCAAACGGCTGCAAAACCTGTTTTCCCAGCACGGGAACCTTGAGTTCTATAAGATAAAGCCATAAACATGTGTATCCG
This sequence comes from Diplotaxodon limnothrissa, assembly GCF_057381915.1. Classification (NCBI taxonomy): domain Eukaryota; kingdom Metazoa; phylum Chordata; class Actinopteri; order Cichliformes; family Cichlidae; genus Diplotaxodon; species Diplotaxodon limnothrissa. The sequence continues at coordinate 17,716,226 of NC_140597.1, forward strand.
AGTCTTCTATCAAAAGTTACAGCTATTTATATGAAGTTGTACAAAAACGCTTTCTTTCGCCAAGACAGTGCGTTTCTCACTGTTACATGCATTTGAATGGGGAACTCCACCGAAACAAAGTATAGGTTTTCATTATGTGAATAACTTGGAAATCTTAGCTCAAACAGCTGCAAAACCTGTTTGCCCAGCACGGGGAACGTGAGTTCTATAAGATAAAGCCATAAACATGTGTATCCGAGTCTTCTATCAAAAGTTACAGCGATTTATATGAAGTTGTTCAAAAACGCTTTATTTCGCCAAGACAATGCGTTTCTCACTGTTACATGCATTTGAATGGGAAACTCGCCTGAAACAAAGTATAGGTTTTCATTATGTGAATAATTTTAAAATCTTAGCTCAAACGGCTGCAAAACCTGTTCTGTTTGCCCAGCACGGGGATATTGAGTTCTATAAGATAAAGCCATAAACATGTTTGTCTGAGTCTTCTATCAAAAGTTACAGCGATTTATATGAAGTTGTACGAAAACGCTTTATTTCGCCAAGACAATGCGTTTCTCACTGTTACATGCATTTGAATGGGAAACTCGCCTGAAACAAAGTATAGGTTTTCATTATGTGAATAATTTTAAAATCTTAGCTCAAACGGCTGCAAAACCTGTTCTGTTTGCCCAGCACGGGGATATTGAGTTCTATAAGATAAAGCCATAAACATGTTTGTCTGAGTCTTCTATCAAAAGTTACAGCGATTTATATGAAGTTGTACAAAAACGCTTTATTTCGCCAAGACAGTGTGTTTCTCACTGTTACATGCATTTGAATGGGAAACTCGCCTGAGACAAAGTATAGGTTTTCATTATGTGAATAATTTTAAAATCTTAGCTCAAACGGCTGCAAAACCTGTTTGCCCAGCACGGGGATATTGAGTTCTATAAGATAAAGCCATAAACATGTTTGTCTGAGTCTTCTATCAAAAGTTACAGCGATTTATATGAAGTTGTACAAAAACGCTTTATTTCGCCAAGACAGTGTTTCTCACTGTTACATGCATTTGAATGGGAAACTCGCCTGAGACAAAGTATAGGTTTTCATTATGTGAATAATTTTAAAATCTTAGCTCAAACGGCTGCAAAACCTGTTTGCCCAGCACGGGGATATTGAGTTCTATAAGATAAAGCCATAAACATGTTTGTCTGAGTCTTCTATCAAAAGTTACAGCGATTTATATGAAGTTGTTCAAAAACGCTTTATTTCGCCAAGACAATGCGTTTCTCACTGTTACATGCATTTGAATGGGAAACTCGCCTGAAACAAAGTATAGGTTTTCATTATGTGAATAATTTTAAAATCTTAGCTCAAACGGCTGCAAAACCTGTTCTGTTTGCCCAGCACGGGGATATTGAGTTCTATAAGATAAAGCCATAAACATGTTTGTCTGAGTCTTCTATCAAAAGTTACAGCAATTTATATGAAGTTGTACAAAAACGCTTTATTTCGCCAAGACAGTGTGTTTCTCACTGTTACATGCATTTGAATGGGAAACTCACCCGAGACAAAGTATAGGTTTTCATTATGTGAATAATTTTAAAATCTTAGCTCAAACGGCTGCAAAACCTGTTTGCCCAGCACGGGGATATTGAGTTCTATAAGATAAAGCCATAAATATGTTTGTCTGAGTCTTCTATCAAAAGTTACAGCGATTTATATGAAGTTGTACGAAAACGCTTTATTTCGCCAAGACAATGCGTTTCTCACTGTTACATGCATTTGAATGGGAAACTCGCCTGAAACAAAGTATAGGTTTTCATTATGTGAATAATTTTAAAATCTTAGCTCAAACGGCTGCAAAACCTGTTTGCCCAGCACGGGGATATTGAGTTCTATAAGATAAAGCCATAAACATGTTTGTCTGAGTCTTCTATCAAAAGTTACAGCGATTTATATGAAGTTGTACAAAAACGCTTTATTTCGCCAAGACAGTGTGTTTCTCACTGTTACATGCATTTGAATGGGAAACTCGCCTGAGACAAAGTATAGGTTTTCATTATGTGAATAATTTTAAAATCTTAGCTCAAACGGCTGCAAAACCTGTTTGCCCAGCACGGGGATATTGAGTTCTATAAGATAAAGCCATAAACATGTTTGTCTGAGTCTTCTATCAAAAGTTACAGCGATTTATATGAAGTTGTTCAAAAACGCTTTATTTCGCCAAGACAATGCGTTTCTCACTGTTACATGCATTTGAATGGGAAACTCGCCTGAAACAAAGTATAGGTTTTCATTATGTGAATAATTTTAAAATCTTAGCTCAAACGGCTGCAAAACCTGTTTGCCCAGCACGGGGATATTGAGTTCTATAAGATAAAGCCATAAACATGTTTGTCTGAGTCTTCTATCAAAAGTTACAGCGATTTATATGAAGTTGTTCAAAAACGCTTTATTTCGCCAAGACAATGCGTTTCTCACTGTTACATGCATTTGAATGGGAAACTCGCCTGAAACAAAGTATAGGTTTTCATTATGTGAATAATTTTAAAATCTTAGCTCAAACGGCTGCAAAACCTGTTCTGTTTGCCCAGCACGGGGATATTGAGTTCTATAAGATAAAGCCATAAACATGTTTGTCTGAGTCTTCTATCAAAAGTTACAGCGATTTATATGAAGTTGTACGAAAACGCTTTATTTCGCCAAGACAATGCGTTTCTCACTGTTACATGCATTTGAATGGGAAACTCGCCTGAAACAAAGTATAGGTTTTCATTATGTGAATAATTTTAAAATCTTAGCTCAAACGGCTGCAAAACCTGTTCTGTTTGCCCAGCACGGGGATATTGAGTTCTATAAGATAAAGCCATAAACATGTTTGTCTGAGTCTTCTATCAAAAGTTACAGCGATTTATATGAAGTTGTACAAAAACGCTTTATTTCGCCAAGACAGTGTGTTTCTCACTGTTACATGCATTTGAATGGGAAACTCACCCGAGACAAAGTATAGGTTTTCATTATGTGAATAATTTTAAAATCTTAGCTCAAACGGCTGCAAAACCTGTTTGCCCAGCACGGGGATATTGAGTTCTATAAGATAAAGCCATAAACATGTTTGTCTGAGTCTTCTATCAAAAGTTACAGCGATTTATATGAAGTTGTACAAAAACGCTTTATTTCGCCAAGACAGTGTGTTTCTCACTGTTACATGCATTTGAATGGGAAACTCACCCGAGACAAAGTATAGGTTTTCATTATGTGAATAATTTTAAAATCTTAGCTCAAACGGCTGCAAAACCTGTTTGCCCAGCACGGGGATATTGAGTTCTATAAGATAAAGCCATAAACATGTTTGTCTGAGTCTTCTATCAAAAGTTACAGCGATTTATATGAAGTTGTACGAAAACGCTTTATTTCGCCAAGACAATGCGTTTCTCACTGTTACATGCATTTGAATGGGAAACTCGCCTGAAACAAAGTATAGGTTTTCATTATGTGAATAATTTTAAAATCTTAGCTCAAACGGCTGCAAAACCTGTTCTGTTTGCCCAGCACGGGGATATTGAGTTCTATAAGATAAAGCCATAAACATGTTTGTCTGAGTCTTCTATCAAAAGTTACAGCGATTTATATGAAGTTGTACAAAAACGCTTTATTTCGCCAAGACAGTGTGTTTCTCACTGTTACATGCATTTGAATGGGAAACTCGCCTGAGACAAAGTATAGGTTTTCATTATGTGAATAATTTTAAAATCTTAGCTCAAACGGCTGCAAAACCTGTTTGCCCAGCACGGGGATATTGAGTTCTATAAGATAAAGCCATAAACATGTTTGTCTGAGTCTTCTATCAAAAGTTACAGCGATTTATATGAAGTTGTTCAAAAACGCTTTATTTCGCCAAGACAATGCGTTTCTCACTGTTACATGCATTTGAATGGGAAACTCGCCTGAAACAAAGTATAGGTTTTCATTATGTGAATAATTTTAAAATCTTAGCTCAAACGGCTGCAAAACCTGTTTGCCCAGCACGGGGATATTGAGTTCTATAAGATAAAGCCATAAACATGTTTGTCTGAGTCTTCTATCAAAAGTTACAGCGATTTATATGAAGTTGTTCAAAAACGCTTTATTTCGCCAAGACAATGCGTTTCTCACTGTTACATGCATTTGAATGGGAAACTCGCCTGAAACAAAGTATAGGTTTTCATTATGTGAATAATTTTAAAATCTTAGCTCAAACGGCTGCAAAACCTGTTCTGTTTGCCCAGCACGGGGATATTGAGTTCTATAAGATAAAGCCATAAACATGTTTGTCTGAGTCTTCTATCAAAAGTTACAGCGATTTATATGAAGTTGTACGAAAACGCTTTATTTCGCCAAGACAATGCGTTTCTCACTGTTACATGCATTTGAATGGGAAACTCGCCTGAAACAAAGTATAGGTTTTCATTATGTGAATAATTTTAAAATCTTAGCTCAAACGGCTGCAAAACCTGTTCTGTTTGCCCAGCACGGGGATATTGAGTTCTATAAGATAAAGCCATAAACATGTTTGTCTGAGTCTTCTATCAAAAGTTACAGCGATTTATATGAAGTTGTACAAAAACGCTTTATTTCGCCAAGACAGTGTGTTTCTCACTGTTACATGCATTTGAATGGGAAACTCACCCGAGACAAAGTATAGGTTTTCATTATGTGAATAATTTTAAAATCTTAGCTCAAACGGCTGCAAAACCTGTTTGCCCAGCACGGGGATATTGAGTTCTATAAGATAAAGCCATAAACATGTTTGTCTGAGTCTTCTATCAAAAGTTACAGCGATTTATATGAAGTTGTACAAAAACGCTTTATTTCGCCAAGACAGTGTGTTTCTCACTGTTACATGCATTTGAATGGGAAACTCACCCGAGACAAAGTATAGGTTTTCATTATGTGAATAATTTTAAAATCTTAGCTCAAACGGCTGCAAAACCTGTTTGCCCAGCACGGGGATATTGAGTTCTATAAGATAAAGCCATAAACATGTTTGTCTGAGTCTTCTATCAAAAGTTACAGCGATTTATATGAAGTTGTACGAAAACGCTTTATTTCGCCAAGACAATGCGTTTCTCACTGTTACATGCATTTGAATGGGAAACTCGCCTGAAACAAAGTATAGGTTTTCATTATGTGAATAATTTTAAAATCTTAGCTCAAACGGCTGCAAAACCTGTTCTGTTTGCCCAGCACGGGGATATTGAGTTCTATAAGATAAAGCCATAAACATGTTTGTCTGAGTCTTCTATCAAAAGTTACAGCGATTTATATGAAGTTGTACAAAAACGCTTTATTTCGCCAAGACAGTGTGTTTCTCACTGTTACATGCATTTGAATGGGAAACTCGCCTGAGACAAAGTATAGGTTTTCATTATGTGAATAATTTTAAAATCTTAGCTCAAACGGCTGCAAAACCTGTTTGCCCAGCACGGGGATATTGAGTTCTATAAGATAAAGCCATAAACATGTTTGTCTGAGTCTTCTATCAAAAGTTACAGCGATTTATATGAAGTTGTTCAAAAACGCTTTATTTCGCCAAGACAATGCGTTTCTCACTGTTACATGCATTTGAATGGGAAACTCGCCTGAAACAAAGTATAGGTTTTCATTATGTGAATAATTTTAAAATCTTAGCTCAAACGGCTGCAAAACCTGTTTGCCCAGCACGGGGATATTGAGTTCTATAAGATAAAGCCATAAACATGTTTGTCTGAGTCTTCTATCAAAAGTTACAGCGATTTATATGAAGTTGTTCAAAAACGCTTTATTTCGCCAAGACAATGCGTTTCTCACTGTTACATGCATTTGAATGGGAAACTCGCCTGAAACAAAGTATAGGTTTTCATTATGTGAATAATTTTAAAATCTTAGCTCAAACGGCTGCAAAACCTGTTCTGTTTGCCCAGCACGGGGATATTGAGTTCTATAAGATAAAGCCATAAACATGTTTGTCTGAGTCTTCTATCAAAAGTTACAGCGATTTATATGAAGTTGTACGAAAACGCTTTATTTCGCCAAGACAATGCGTTTCTCACTGTTACATGCATTTGAATGGGAAACTCGCCTGAAACAAAGTATAGGTTTTCATTATGTGAATAATTTTAAAATCTTAGCTCAAACGGCTGCAAAACCTGTTCTGTTTGCCCAGCACGGGGATATTGAGTTCTATAAGATAAAGCCATAAACATGTTTGTCTGAGTCTTCTATCAAAAGTTACAGCGATTTATATGAAGTTGTACAAAAACGCTTTATTTCGCCAAGACAGTGTGTTTCTCACTGTTACATGCATTTGAATGGGAAACTCACCCGAGACAAAGTATAGGTTTTCATTATGTGAATAATTTTAAAATCTTAGCTCAAACGGCTGCAAAACCTGTTTGCCCAGCACGGGGATATTGAGTTCTATAAGATAAAGCCATAAATATGTTTGTCTGAGTCTTCTATCAAAAGTTACAGCGATTTATATGAAGTTGTACGAAAACGCTTTATTTCGCCAAGACAATGCGTTTCTCACTGTTACATGCATTTGAATGGGAAACTCGCCTGAAACAAAGTATAGGTTTTCATTATGTGAATAATTTTAAAATCTTAGCTCAAACGGCTGCAAAACCTGTTTGCCCAGCACGGGGATATTGAGTTCTATAAGATAAAGCCATAAACATGTTTGTCTGAGTTTTCTATCAAAAGTTACAGCGATTTATATGAAGTTGTACAAAAACGCTTTATTTTGCCAAGACAGTGTGTTTCTCACTGTTACATGCATTTGAATGGGAAACTCGCCTGAGACAAAGTATAGGTTTTCATTATGTGAATAATTTTAAAATCTTAGCTCAAACGGCTGCAAAACCTGTTTGCCCAGCACGGGGATATTGAGTTCTATAAGATAAAGCCATAAACATGTTTGTCTGAGTCTTCTATCAAAAGTTACAGCGATTTATATGAAGTTGTTCAAAAACGCTTTATTTCGCCAAGACAATGCGTTTCTCACTGTTACATGCATTTGAATGGGAAACTCGCCTGAAACAAAGTATAGGTTTTCATTATGTGAATAATTTTAAAATCTTAGCTCAAACGGCTGCAAAACCTGTTCTGTTTGCCCAGCACGGGGATATTGAGTTCTATAAGATAAAGCCATAAACATGTTTGTCTGAGTCTTCTATCAAAAGTTACAGCGATTTATATGAAGTTGTTCAAAAACGCTTTATTTCGCCAAGACAATGCGTTTCTCACTGTTACATGCATTTGAATGGGAAACTCGCCTGAAACAAAGTATAGGTTTTCATTATGTGAATAATTTTAAAATCTTAGCTCAAACGGCTGCAAAACCTGTTTGCCCAGCACGGGGATATTGAGTTCTATAAGATAAAGCCATAAACATGTTTGTCTGAGTCTTCTATCAAAAGTTACAGCGATTTATATGAAGTTGTACGAAAACGCTTTATTTCGCCAAGACAATGCGTTTGTCACTGTTACATGCATTTGAATGGGAAACTCGCCTGAAACAAAGTATAGGTTTTCATTATGTGAATAATTTTAAAATCTTAGCTCAAACGGCTGCAAAACCTGTTCTGTTTGCCCAGCACGGGGATATTGAGTTCTATAAGATAAAGCCATAAACATGTTTGTCTGAGTCTTCTATCAAAAGTTACAGCGATTTATATGAAGTTGTACAAAAACGCTTTATTTCGCCAAGACAGTGTGTTTCTCACTGTTACATGCATTTGAATGGGAAACTCGCCTGAGACAAAGTATAGGTTTTCATTATGTGAATAATTTTAAAATCTTAGCTCAAACGGCTGCAAAACCTGTTTGCCCAGCACGGGGATATTGAGTTCTATAAGATAAAGCCATAAACATGTTTGTCTGAGTCTTCTATCAAAAGTTACAGCGATTTATATGAAGTTGTACGAAAACGCTTTATTTCGCCAAGACAATGCGTTTCTCACTGTTACATGCATTTGAATGGGAAACTCGCCTGAAACAAAGTATAGGTTTTCATTATGTGAATAATTTTAAAATCTTAGCTCAAACGGCTGCAAAACCTGTTTGCCCAGCACGGGGATATTGAGTTCTATAAGATAAAGCCATAAACATGTTTGTCTGAGTCTTCTATCAAAAGTTACAGCGATTTATATGAAGTTGTACAAAAACGCTTTATTTCGCCAAGACAGTGTGTTTCTCACTGTTACATGCATTTGAATGGGAAACTCGCCTGAGACAAAGTATAGGTTTTCATTATGTGAATAATTTTAAAATCTTAGCTCAAACGGCTGCAAAACCTGTTTGCCCAGCACGGGGATATTGAGTTCTATAAGATAAAGCCATAAACATGTTTGTCTGAGTCTTCTATCAAAAGTTACAGCGATTTATATGAAGTTGTACAAAAACGCTTTATTTCGCCAAGACAGTGTGTTTCTCACTGTTACATGCATTTGAATGGGAAACTCACCCGAGACAAAGTATAGGTTTTCATTATGTGAATAATTTTAAAATCTTAGCTCAAACGGCTGCAAAACCTGTTTGCCCAGCACGGGGATATTGAGTTCTATAAGATAAAGCCATAAATATGTTTGTCTGAGTCTTCTATCAAAAGTTACAGCGATTTATATGAAGTTGTACGAAAACGCTTTATTTCGCCAAGACAATGCGTTTCTCACTGTTACATGCATTTGAATGGGAAACTCGCCTGAAACAAAGTATAGGTTTTCATTATGTGAATAATTTTAAAATCTTAGCTCAAACGGCTGCAAAACCTGTTTTCCCAGCACGGGAACCTTGAGTTCTATAAGATAAAGCCATAAACATGTGTATCCGAGTCTTCTATCAAAAGTTACAGCTATTTATATGAAGTTGTACAAAAACGCTTTCTTTCGCCAAGACAGTGCGTTTCTCACTGTTACATGCATTTGAATGGGGAACTCCACCGAAACAAAGTATAGGTTTTCATTATGTGAATAACTTGGAAATCTTAGCTCAAACAGCTGCAAAACCTGTTTGCCCAGCACGGGGAACGTGAGTTCTATAAGATAAAGCCATAAACATGTGTATCCGAGTCTTCTATCAAAAGTTACAGCGATTTATATGAAGTTGTTCAAAAACGCTTTATTTCGCCAAGACAATGCGTTTCTCACTGTTACATGCATTTGAATGGGAAACTCGCCTGAAACAAAGTATAGGTTTTCATTATGTGAATAATTTTAAAATCTTAGCTCAAACGGCTGCAAAACCTGTTCTGTTTGCCCAGCACGGGGATATTGAGTTCTATAAGATAAAGCCATAAACATGTTTGTCTGAGTCTTCTATCAAAAGTTACAGCGATTTATATGAAGTTGTACGAAAACGCTTTATTTCGCCAAGACAATGCGTTTCTCACTGTTACATGCATTTGAATGGGAAACTCGCCTGAAACAAAGTATAGGTTTTCATTATGTGAATAATTTTAAAATCTTAGCTCAAACGGCTGCAAAACCTGTTCTGTTTGCCCAGCACGGGGATATTGAGTTCTATAAGATAAAGCCATAAACATGTTTGTCTGAGTCTTCTATCAAAAGTTACAGCGATTTATATGAAGTTGTACAAAAACGCTTTATTTCGCCAAGACAGTGTGTTTCTCACTGTTACATGCATTTGAATGGGAAACTCGCCTGAGACAAAGTATAGGTTTTCATTATGTGAATAATTTTAAAATCTTAGCTCAAACGGCTGCAAAACCTGTTTGCCCAGCACGGGGATATTGAGTTCTATAAGATAAAGCCATAAACATGTTTGTCTGAGTCTTCTATCAAAAGTTACAGCGATTTATATGAAGTTGTACAAAAACGCTTTATTTCGCCAAGACAGTGTTTCTCACTGTTACATGCATTTGAATGGGAAACTCGCCTGAGACAAAGTATAGGTTTTCATTATGTGAATAATTTTAAAATCTTAGCTCAAACGGCTGCAAAACCTGTTTGCCCAGCACGGGGATATTGAGTTCTATAAGATAAAGCCATAAACATGTTTGTCTGAGTCTTCTATCAAAAGTTACAGCGATTTATATGAAGTTGTTCAAAAACGCTTTATTTCGCCAAGACAATGCGTTTCTCACTGTTACATGCATTTGAATGGGAAACTCGCCTGAAACAAAGTATAGGTTTTCATTATGTGAATAATTTTAAAATCTTAGCTCAAACGGCTGCAAAACCTGTTCTGTTTGCCCAGCACGGGGATATTGAGTTCTATAAGATAAAGCCATAAACATGTTTGTCTGAGTCTTCTATCAAAAGTTACAGCAATTTATATGAAGTTGTACAAAAACGCTTTATTTCGCCAAGACAGTGTGTTTCTCACTGTTACATGCATTTGAATGGGAAACTCACCCGAGACAAAGTATAGGTTTTCATTATGTGAATAATTTTAAAATCTTAGCTCAAACGGCTGCAAAACCTGTTTGCCCAGCACGGGGATATTGAGTTCTATAAGATAAAGCCATAAATATGTTTGTCTGAGTCTTCTATCAAAAGTTACAGCGATTTATATGAAGTTGTACGAAAACGCTTTATTTCGCCAAGACAATGCGTTTCTCACTGTTACATGCATTTGAATGGGAAACTCGCCTGAAACAAAGTATAGGTTTTCATTATGTGAATAATTTTAAAATCTTAGCTCAAACGGCTGCAAAACCTGTTTGCCCAGCACGGGGATATTGAGTTCTATAAGATAAAGCCATAAACATGTTTGTCTGAGTCTTCTATCAAAAGTTACAGCGATTTATATGAAGTTGTACAAAAACGCTTTATTTCGCCAAGACAGTGTGTTTCTCACTGTTACATGCATTTGAATGGGAAACTCGCCTGAGACAAAGTATAGGTTTTCATTATGTGAATAATTTTAAAATCTTAGCTCAAACGGCTGCAAAACCTGTTTGCCCAGCACGGGGATATTGAGTTCTATAAGATAAAGCCATAAACATGTTTGTCTGAGTCTTCTATCAAAAGTTACAGCGATTTATATGAAGTTGTTCAAAAACGCTTTATTTCGCCAAGACAATGCGTTTCTCACTGTTACATGCATTTGAATGGGAAACTCGCCTGAAACAAAGTATAGGTTTTCATTATGTGAATAATTTTAAAATCTTAGCTCAAACGGCTGCAAAACCTGTTTGCCCAGCACGGGGATATTGAGTTCTATAAGATAAAGCCATAAACATGTTTGTCTGAGTCTTCTATCAAAAGTTACAGCGATTTATATGAAGTTGTTCAAAAACGCTTTATTTCGCCAAGACAATGCGTTTCTCACTGTTACATGCATTTGAATGGGAAACTCGCCTGAAACAAAGTATAGGTTTTCATTATGTGAATAATTTTAAAATCTTAGCTCAAACGGCTGCAAAACCTGTTCTGTTTGCCCAGCACGGGGATATTGAGTTCTATAAGATAAAGCCATAAACATGTTTGTCTGAGTCTTCTATCAAAAGTTACAGCGATTTATATGAAGTTGTACGAAAACGCTTTATTTCGCCAAGACAATGCGTTTCTCACTGTTACATGCATTTGAATGGGAAACTCGCCTGAAACAAAGTATAGGTTTTCATTATGTGAATAATTTTAAAATCTTAGCTCAAACGGCTGCAAAACCTGTTCTGTTTGCCCAGCACGGGGATATTGAGTTCTATAAGATAAAGCCATAAACATGTTTGTCTGAGTCTTCTATCAAAAGTTACAGCGATTTATATGAAGTTGTACAAAAACGCTTTATTTCGCCAAGACAGTGTGTTTCTCACTGTTACATGCATTTGAATGGGAAACTCACCCGAGACAAAGTATAGGTTTTCATTATGTGAATAATTTTAAAATCTTAGCTCAAACGGCTGCAAAACCTGTTTGCCCAGCACGGGGATATTGAGTTCTATAAGATAAAGCCATAAACATGTTTGTCTGAGTCTTCTATCAAAAGTTACAGCGATTTATATGAAGTTGTACAAAAACGCTTTATTTCGCCAAGACAGTGTGTTTCTCACTGTTACATGCATTTGAATGGGAAACTCACCCGAGACAAAGTATAGGTTTTCATTATGTGAATAATTTTAAAATCTTAGCTCAAACGGCTGCAAAACCTGTTTGCCCAGCACGGGGATATTGAGTTCTATAAGATAAAGCCATAAACATGTTTGTCTGAGTCTTCTATCAAAAGTTACAGCGATTTATATGAAGTTGTACGAAAACGCTTTATTTCGCCAAGACAATGCGTTTCTCACTGTTACATGCATTTGAATGGGAAACTCGCCTGAAACAAAGTATAGGTTTTCATTATGTGAATAATTTTAAAATCTTAGCTCAAACGGCTGCAAAACCTGTTCTGTTTGCCCAGCACGGGGATATTGAGTTCTATAAGATAAAGCCATAAACATGTTTGTCTGAGTCTTCTATCAAAAGTTACAGCGATTTATATGAAGTTGTACAAAAACGCTTTATTTCGCCAAGACAGTGTGTTTCTCACTGTTACATGCATTTGAATGGGAAACTCGCCTGAGACAAAGTATAGGTTTTCATTATGTGAATAATTTTAAAATCTTAGCTCAAACGGCTGCAAAACCTGTTTGCCCAGCACGGGGATATTGAGTTCTATAAGATAAAGCCATAAACATGTTTGTCTGAGTCTTCTATCAAAAGTTACAGCGATTTATATGAAGTTGTTCAAAAACGCTTTATTTCGCCAAGACAATGCGTTTCTCACTGTTACATGCATTTGAATGGGAAACTCGCCTGAAACAAAGTATAGGTTTTCATTATGTGAATAATTTTAAAATCTTAGCTCAAACGGCTGCAAAACCTGTTTGCCCAGCACGGGGATATTGAGTTCTATAAGATAAAGCCATAAACATGTTTGTCTGAGTCTTCTATCAAAAGTTACAGCGATTTATATGAAGTTGTTCAAAAACGCTTTATTTCGCCAAGACAATGCGTTTCTCACTGTTACATGCATTTGAATGGGAAACTCGCCTGAAACAAAGTATAGGTTTTCATTATGTGAATAATTTTAAAATCTTAGCTCAAACGGCTGCAAAACCTGTTCTGTTTGCCCAGCACGGGGATATTGAGTTCTATAAGATAAAGCCATAAACATGTTTGTCTGAGTCTTCTATCAAAAGTTACAGCGATTTATATGAAGTTGTACGAAAACGCTTTATTTCGCCAAGACAATGCGTTTCTCACTGTTACATGCATTTGAATGGGAAACTCGCCTGAAACAAAGTATAGGTTTTCATTATGTGAATAATTTTAAAATCTTAGCTCAAACGGCTGCAAAACCTGTTCTGTTTGCCCAGCACGGGGATATTGAGTTCTATAAGATAAAGCCATAAACATGTTTGTCTGAGTCTTCTATCAAAAGTTACAGCGATTTATATGAAGTTGTACAAAAACGCTTTATTTCGCCAAGACAGTGTGTTTCTCACTGTTACATGCATTTGAATGGGAAACTCACCCGAGACAAAGTATAGGTTTTCATTATGTGAATAATTTTAAAATCTTAGCTCAAACGGCTGCAAAACCTGTTTGCCCAGCACGGGGATATTGAGTTCTATAAGATAAAGCCATAAACATGTTTGTCTGAGTCTTCTATCAAAAGTTACAGCGATTTATATGAAGTTGTACAAAAACGCTTTATTTCGCCAAGACAGTGTGTTTCTCACTGTTACATGCATTTGAATGGGAAACTCACCCGAGACAAAGTATAGGTTTTCATTATGTGAATAATTTTAAAATCTTAGCTCAAACGGCTGCAAAACCTGTTTGCCCAGCACGGGGATATTGAGTTCTATAAGATAAAGCCATAAACATGTTTGTCTGAGTCTTCTATCAAAAGTTACAGCGATTTATATGAAGTTGTACGAAAACGCTTTATTTCGCCAAGACAATGCGTTTCTCACTGTTACATGCATTTGAATGGGAAACTCGCCTGAAACAAAGTATAGGTTTTCATTATGTGAATAATTTTAAAATCTTAGCTCAAACGGCTGCAAAACCTGTTCTGTTTGCCCAGCACGGGGATATTGAGTTCTATAAGATAAAGCCATAAACATGTTTGTCTGAGTCTTCTATCAAAAGTTACAGCGATTTATATGAAGTTGTACAAAAACGCTTTATTTCGCCAAGACAGTGTGTTTCTCACTGTTACATGCATTTGAATGGGAAACTCGCCTGAGACAAAGTATAGGTTTTCATTATGTGAATAATTTTAAAATCTTAGCTCAAACGGCTGCAAAACCTGTTCTGTTTGCCCAGCACGGGGATATTGAGTTCTATAAGATAAAGCCATAAACATGTTTGTCTGAGTCTTCTATCAAAAGTTACAGCGATTTATATGAAGTTGTACAAAAACGCTTTATTTCGCCAAGACAGTGTGTTTCTCACTGTTACATGCATTTGAATGGGAAACTCACCCGAGACAAAGTATAGGTTTTCATTATGTGAATAATTTTAAAATCTTAGCTCAAACGGCTGCAAAACCTGTTTGCCCAGCACGGGGATATTGAGTTCTATAAGATAAAGCCATAAACATGTTTGTCTGAGTCTTCTATCAAAAGTTACAGCGATTTATATGAAGTTGTACAAAAACGCTTTATTTCGCCAAGACAGTGTGTTTCTCACTGTTACATGCATTTGAATGGGAAACTCACCCGAGACAAAGTATAGGTTTTCATTATGTGAATAATTTTAAAATCTTAGCTCAAACGGCTGCAAAACCTGTTTGCCCAGCACGGGGATATTGAGTTCTATAAGATAAAGCCATAAACATGTTTGTCTGAGTCTTCTATCAAAAGTTACAGCGATTTATATGAAGTTGTACGAAAACGCTTTATTTCGCCAAGACAATGCGTTTCTCACTGTTACATGCATTTGAATGGGAAACTCGCCTGAAACAAAGTATAGGTTTTCATTATGTGAATAATTTTAAAATCTTAGCTCAAACGGCTGCAAAACCTGTTCTGTTTGCCCAGCACGGGGATATTGAGTTCTATAAGATAAAGCCATAAACATGTTTGTCTGAGTCTTCTATCAAAAGTTACAGCGATTTATATGAAGTTGTACAAAAACGCTTTATTTCGCCAAGACAGTGTGTTTCTCACTGTTACATGCATTTGAATGGGAAACTCGCCTGAGACAAAGTATAGGTTTTCATTATGTGAATAATTTTAAAATCTTAGCTCAAACGGCTGCAAAACCTGTTTGCCCAGCACGGGGATATTGAGTTCTATAAGATAAAGCCATAAACATGTTTGTCTGAGTCTTCTATCAAGAGTTACAGCGATTTATATGAAGTTGTACAAAAACGCTTTATTTCGCCAAGACAGTGTGTTTCTCACTGTTACATGCATCTGAATGGGAAACTCGCCTGAGACAAAGTATAGGTTTTCATTATGTGAATAATTTTAAAATCTCAGCTCAAACGGCTGCAAAACCTGTTCTGTTTGCCCAGCACGGGGATATTGAGTTCTATAAGATAAAGCCATAAACATGTTTGTCTGAGTCTTCTATCAAAAGTTACAGCGATTTATATGAAGTTGTACAAAAACGCTTTATTTCGCCAAGACAGTGTGTTTCTCACTGTTACATGCATTTGAATGGGAAACTCGCCTGAGACAAAGTATAGGTTTTCATTATGTGAATAATTTTAAAATCTCAGCTCAAACGGCTGCAAAACCTGTTTGCCCAGCACGGGGATATTGAGTTCTATAAGATAAAGCCATAAACATGTTTGTCTGAGTCTTCTATCAAAAGTTACAGCGATTTATATGAAGTTGTTCAAAAACGCTTTATTTCGCCAAGACAATGCGTTTCTCACTGTTACATGCATTTGAATGGGAAATTCGCCTGAAACAAAGTATACGTTTTCATTATGTGAATAATTTTAAAATCTTAGCTCAAACGGCTGCAAAACCTGTTCTGTTTGCCCAGCACGGGGATATTGAGTTCTATAAGATAAAGCCATAAACATGTTTGTCTGAGTCTTCTATCAAAAGTTACAGCGATTTATATGAAGTTGTACAAAAACGCTTTATTTCGCCAAGACAGTGTGTTTCTCACTGTTACATGCATTTGAATGGGAAACTCACCCGAGACAAAGTATAGGTTTTCATTATGTGAATAATTTTAAAATCTTAGCTCAAACGGCTGCAAAACCTGTTTGCCCAGCACGGGGATATTGAGTTCTATAAGATAAAGCCATAAACATGTTTGTCTGAGTCTTCTATCAAGAGTTACAGCGATTTATATGAAGTTGTACAAAAACGCTTTATTTCGCCAAGACAGTGTGTTTCTCACTGTTACATGCATCTGAATGGGAAACTCGCCTGAGACAAAGTATAGGTTTTCATTATGTGAATAATTTTAAAATCTCAGCTCAAACGGCTGCAAAACCTGTTCTGTTTGCCCAGCACGGGGATATTGAGTTCTATAAGATAAAGCCATAAACATGTTTGTCTGAGTCTTCTATCAAAAGTTACAGCGATTTATATGAAGTTGTACAAAAACGCTTTATTTCGCCAAGACAGTGTGTTTCTCACTGTTACATGCATTTGAATGGGAAACTCGCCTGAGACAAAGTATAGGTTTTCATTATGTGAATAATTTTAAAATCTCAGCTCAAACGGCTGCAAAACCTGTTTGCCCAGCACGGGGATATTGAGTTCTATAAGATAAAGCCATAAACATGTTTGTCTGAGTCTTCTATCAAAAGTTACAGCGATTTATATGAAGTTGTTCAAAAACGCTTTATTTCGCCAAGACAATGCGTTTCTCACTGTTACATGCATTTGAATGGGAAACTCGCCTGAAACAAAGTATAGGTTTTCATTATGTGAATAATTTTAAAATCTTAGCTCAAACGGCTGCAAAACCTGTTTGCCCAGCACGGGGATATTGAGTTCTATAAGATAAAGCCATAAACATGTTTGTCTGAGTCTTCTATCAAAAGTTACAGCGATTTATATGAAGTTGTTCAAAAACGCTTTATTTCGCCAAGACAATGCGTTTCTCACTGTTACATGCATTTGAATGGGAAACTCGCCTGAAACAAAGTATAGGTTTTCATTATGTGAATAATTTTAAAATCTTAGCTCAAACGGCTGCAAAACCTGTTCTGTTTGCCCAGCACGGGGATATTGAGTTCTATAAGATAAAGCCATAAACATGTTTGTCTGAGTCTTCTATCAAAAGTTACAGCGATTTATATGAAGTTGTACGAAAACGCTTTATTTCGCCAAGACAATGCGTTTCTCACTGTTACATGCATTTGAATGGGAAACTCGCCTGAAACAAAGTATAGGTTTTCATTATGTGAATAATTTTAAAATCTTAGCTCAAACGGCTGCAAAACCTGTTCTGTTTGCCCAGCACGGGGATATTGAGTTCTATAAGATAAAGCCATAAACATGTTTGTCTGAGTCTTCTATCAAAAGTTACAGCGATTTATATGAAGTTGTACAAAAACGCTTTATTTCGCCAAGACAGTGTGTTTCTCACTGTTACATGCATTTGAATGGGAAACTCACCCGAGACAAAGTATAGGTTTTCATTATGTGAATAATTTTAAAATCTTAGCTCAAACGGCTGCAAAACCTGTTTGCCCAGCACGGGGATATTGAGTTCTATAAGATAAAGCCATAAACATGTTTGTCTGAGTCTTCTATCAAAAGTTACAGCGATTTATATGAAGTTGTACAAAAACGCTTTATTTCGCCAAGACAGTGTGTTTCTCACTGTTACATGCATTTGAATGGGAAACTCACCCGAGACAAAGTATAGGTTTTCATTATGTGAATAATTTTAAAATCTTAGCTCAAACGGCTGCAAAACCTGTTTGCCCAGCACGGGGATATTGAGTTCTATAAGATAAAGCCATAAACATGTTTGTCTGAGTCTTCTATCAAAAGTTACAGCGATTTATATGAAGTTGTACGAAAACGCTTTATTTCGCCAAGACAATGCGTTTCTCACTGTTACATGCATTTGAATGGGAAACTCGCCTGAAACAAAGTATAGGTTTTCATTATGTGAATAATTTTAAAATCTTAGCTCAAACGGCTGCAAAACCTGTTCTGTTTGCCCAGCACGGGGATATTGAGTTCTATAAGATAAAGCCATAAACATGTTTGTCTGAGTCTTCTATCAAAAGTTACAGCGATTTATATGAAGTTGTACAAAAACGCTTTATTTCGCCAAGACAGTGTGTTTCTCACTGTTACATGCATTTGAATGGGAAACTCGCCTGAGACAAAGTATAGGTTTTCATTATGTGAATAATTTTAAAATCTTAGCTCAAACGGCTGCAAAACCTGTTCTGTTTGCCCAGCACGGGGATATTGAGTTCTATAAGATAAAGCCATAAACATGTTTGTCTGAGTCTTCTATCAAAAGTTACAGCGATTTATATGAAGTTGTACAAAAACGCTTTATTTCGCCAAGACAGTGTGTTTCTCACTGTTACATGCATTTGAATGGGAAACTCACCCGAGACAAAGTATAGGTTTTCATTATGTGAATAATTTTAAAATCTTAGCTCAAACGGCTGCAAAACCTGTTTGCCCAGCACGGGGATATTGAGTTCTATAAGATAAAGCCATAAACATGTTTGTCTGAGTCTTCTATCAAAAGTTACAGCGATTTATATGAAGTTGTACAAAAACGCTTTATTTCGCCAAGACAGTGTGTTTCTCACTGTTACATGCATTTGAATGGGAAACTCACCCGAGACAAAGTATAGGTTTTCATTATGTGAATAATTTTAAAATCTTAGCTCAAACGGCTGCAAAACCTGTTTGCCCAGCACGGGGATATTGAGTTCTATAAGATAAAGCCATAAACATGTTTGTCTGAGTCTTCTATCAAAAGTTACAGCGATTTATATGAAGTTGTACGAAAACGCTTTATTTCGCCAAGACAATGCGTTTCTCACTGTTACATGCATTTGAATGGGAAACTCGCCTGAAACAAAGTATAGGTTTTCATTATGTGAATAATTTTAAAATCTTAGCTCAAACGGCTGCAAAACCTGTTCTGTTTGCCCAGCACGGGGATATTGAGTTCTATAAGATAAAGCCATAAACATGTTTGTCTGAGTCTTCTATCAAAAGTTACAGCGATTTATATGAAGTTGTACAAAAACGCTTTATTTCGCCAAGACAGTGTGTTTCTCACTGTTACATGCATTTGAATGGGAAACTCGCCTGAGACAAAGTATAGGTTTTCATTATGTGAATAATTTTAAAATCTTAGCTCAAACGGCTGCAAAACCTGTTTGCCCAGCACGGGGATATTGAGTTCTATAAGATAAAGCCATAAACATGTTTGTCTGAGTCTTCTATCAAAAGTTACAGCGATTTATATGAAGTTGTACAAAAACGCTTTATTTCGCCAAGACAGTGTGTTTCTCACTGTTACATGCATTTGAATGGGAAACTCACCCGAGACAAAGTATAGGTTTTCATTATGTGAATAATTTTAAAATCTTAGCTCAAACGGCTGCAAAACCTGTTTGCCCAGCACGGGGATATTGAGTTCTATAAGATAAAGCCATAAACATGTTTGTCTGAGTCTTCTATCAAAAGTTACAGCGATTTATATGAAGTTGTACGAAAACGCTTTATTTCGCCAAGACAATGCGTTTCTCACTGTTACATGCATTTGAATGGGAAACTCGCCTGAAACAAAGTATAGGTTTTCATTATGTGAATAATTTTAAAATCTTAGCTCAAACGGCTGCAAAACCTGTTCTGTTTGCCCAGCACGGGGATATTGAGTTCTATAAGATAAAGCCATAAACATGTTTGTCTGAGTCTTCTATCAAAAGTTACAGCGATTTATATGAAGTTGTACAAAAACGCTTTATTTCGCCAAGACAGTGTGTTTCTCACTGTTACATGCATTTGAATGGGAAACTCACCCGAGACAAAGTATAGGTTTTCATTATGTGAATAATTTTAAAATCTTAGCTCAAACGGCTGCAAAACCTGTTCTGTTTGCCCAGCACGGGGATATTGAGTTCTATAAGATAAAGCCATAAACATGTTTGTCTGAGTCTTCTATCAAAAGTTACAGCGATTTATATGAAGTTGTACAAAAACGCTTTATTTCGCCAAGACAGTGTGTTTCTCACTGTTACATGCATTTGAATGGGAAACTCGCCTGAGACAAAGTATAGGTTTTCATTATGTGAATAATTTTAAAATCTTAGCTCAAACGGCTGCAAAACCTGTTTGCCCAGCACGGGGATATTGAGTTCTATAAGATAAAGCCATAAACATGTTTGTCTGAGTCTTCTATCAAGAGTTACAGCGATTTATATGAAGTTGTACAAAAACGCTTTATTTCGCCAAGACAGTGTGTTTCTCACTGTTACATGCATCTGAATGGGAAACTCGCCTGAGACAAAGTATAGGTTTTCATTATGTGAATAATTTTAAAATCTCAGCTCAAACGGCTGCAAAACCTGTTCTGTTTGCCCAGCACGGGGATATTGAGTTCTATAAGATAAAGCCATAAACATGTTTGTCTGAGTCTTCTATCAAAAGTTACAGCGATTTATATGAAGTTGTACAAAAACGCTTTATTTCGCCAAGACAGTGTGTTTCTCACTGTTACATGCATTTGAATGGGAAACTCGCCTGAGACAAAGTATAGGTTTTCATTATGTGAATAATTTTAAAATCTCAGCTCAAACGGCTGCAAAACCTGTTTGCCCAGCACGGGGATATTGAGTTCTATAAGATAAAGCCATAAACATGTTTGTCTGAGTCTTCTATCAAAAGTTACAGCGATTTATATGAAGTTGTTCAAAAACGCTTTATTTCGCCAAGACAATGCGTTTCTCACTGTTACATGCATTTGAATGGGAAATTCGCCTGAAACAAAGTATACGTTTTCATTATGTGAATAATTTTAAAATCTTAGCTCAAACGGCTGCAAAACCTGTTCTGTTTGCCCAGCACGGGGATATTGAGTTCTATAAGATAAAGCCATAAACATGTTTGTCTGAGTCTTCTATCAAAAGTTACAGCGATTTATATGAAGTTGTACAAAAACGCTTTATTTCGCCAAGACAGTGTGTTTCTCACTGTTACATGCATTTGAATGGGAAACTCACCCGAGACAAAGTATAGGTTTTCATTATGTGAATAATTTTAAAATCTTAGCTCAAACGGCTGCAAAACCTGTTTGCCCAGCACGGGGATATTGAGTTCTATAAGATAAAGCCATAAACATGTTTGTCTGAGTCTTCTATCAAGAGTTACAGCGATTTATATGAAGTTGTACAAAAACGCTTTATTTCGCCAAGACAGTGTGTTTCTCACTGTTACATGCATCTGAATGGGAAACTCGCCTGAGACAAAGTATAGGTTTTCATTATGTGAATAATTTTAAAATCTCAGCTCAAACGGCTGCAAAACCTGTTCTGTTTGCCCAGCACGGGGATATTGAGTTCTATAAGATAAAGCCATAAACATGTTTGTCTGAGTCTTCTATCAAAAGTTACAGCGATTTATATGAAGTTGTACAAAAACGCTTTATTTCGCCAAGACAGTGTGTTTCTCACTGTTACATGCATTTGAATGGGAAACTCGCCTGAGACAAAGTATAGGTTTTCATTATGTGAATAATTTTAAAATCTCAGCTCAAACGGCTGCAAAACCTGTTTGCCCAGCACGGGGATATTGAGTTCTATAAGATAAAGCCATAAACATGTTTGTCTGAGTCTTCTATCAAAAGTTACAGCGATTTATATGAAGTTGTTCAAAAACGCTTTATTTCGCCAAGACAATGCGTTTCTCACTGTTACATGCATTTGAATGGGAAATTCGCCTGAAACAAAGTATACGTTTTCATTATGTGAATAATTTTAAAATCTTAGCTCAAACGGCTGCAAAACCTGTTCTGTTTGCCCAGCACGGGGATATTGAGTTCTATAAGATAAAGCCATAAACATGTTTGTCTGAGTCTTCTATCAAAAGTTACAGCGATTTATATGAAGTTGTACAAAAACGCTTTATTTCGCCAAGACAGTGTGTTTCTCACTGTTACATGCATTTGAATGGGAAACTCACCCGAGACAAAGTATAGGTTTTCATTATGTGAATAATTTTAAAATCTTAGCTCAAACGGCTGCAAAACCTGTTTGCCCAGCACGGGGATATTGAGTTCTATAAGATAAAGCCATAAACATGTTTGTCTGAGTCTTCTATCAAAAGTTACAGCGATTTATATGAAGTTGTACGAAAACGCTTTATTTCGCCAAGACAATGCGTTTCTCACTGTTACATGCATTTGAATGGGAAACTCGCCTGAGACAAAGTATAGGTTTTCATTATGTGAATAATTTTAAAATCTTAGCTCAAACGGCTGCAAAACCTGTTTGCCCAGCACGGGGATATTGAGTTCTATAAGATAAAGCCATAAACATGTTTGTCTGAGTCTTCTATCAAAAGTTACAGCGATTTATATGAAGTTGTTCAAAAACGCTTTATTTCGCCAAGACAATGCGTTTCTCACTGTTACATGCATTTGAATGGGAAACTCGCCTGAAACAAAGTATAGGTTTTCATTATGTGAATAATTTTAAAATCTTAGCTCAAACGGCTGCAAAACCTGTTCTGTTTGCCCAGCACGGGGATATTGAGTTCTATAAGATAAAGCCATAAACATGTTTGTCTGAGTCTTCTATCAAAAGTTACAGCAATTTATATGAAGTTGTACAAAAACGCTTTATTTCGCCAAGACAGTGTGTTTCTCACTGTTACATGCATTTGAATGGGAAACTCACCCGAGACAAAGTATAGGTTTTCATTATGTGAATAATTTTAAAATCTTAGCTCAAACGGCTGCAAAACCTGTTTGCCCAGCACGGGGATATTGAGTTCTATAAGATAAAGCCATAAATATGTTTGTCTGAGTCTTCTATCAAAAGTTACAGCGATTTATATGAAGTTGTACAAAAACGCTTTATTTCGCCAAGACAGTGTGTTTCTCACTGTTACATGCATTTGAATGGGAAACTCGCCTGAGACAAAGTATAGGTTTTCATTATGTGAATAATTTTAAAATCTTAGCTCAAACGGCTGCAAAACCTGTTTGCCCAGCACGGGGATATTGAGTTCTATAAGATAAAGCCATAAACATGTTTGTCTGAGTCTTCTATCAAAAGTTACAGCGATTTATATGAAGTTGTTCAAAAACGCTTTATTTCGCCAAGACAATGCGTTTCTCACTGTTACATGCATTTGAATGGGAAACTCGCCTGAAACAAAGTATAGGTTTTCATTATGTGAATAATTTTAAAATCTTAGCTCAAACGGCTGCAAAACCTGTTTGCCCAGCACGGGGATATTGAGTTCTATAAGATAAAGCCATAAACATGTTTGTCTGAGTCTTCTATCAAAAGTTACAGCGATTTATATGAAGTTGTTCAAAAACGCTTTATTTCGCCAAGACAATGCGTTTCTCACTGTTACATGCATTTGAATGGGAAACTCGCCTGAAACAAAGTATAGGTTTTCATTATGTGAATAATTTTAAAATCTTAGCTCAAACGGCTGCAAAACCTGTTCTGTTTGCCCAGCACGGGGATATTGAGTTCTATAAGATAAAGCCATAAACATGTTTGTCTGAGTCTTCTATCAAAAGTTACAGCGATTTATATGAAGTTGTACGAAAACGCTTTATTTCGCCAAGACAATGCGTTTCTCACTGTTACATGCATTTGAATGGGAAACTCGCCTGAAACAAAGTATAGGTTTTCATTATGTGAATAATTTTAAAATCTTAGCTCAAACGGCTGCAAAACCTGTTCTGTTTGCCCAGCACGGGGATATTGAGTTCTATAAGATAAAGCCATAAACATGTTTGTCTGAGTCTTCTATCAAAAGTTACAGCGATTTATATGAAGTTGTACAAAAACGCTTTATTTCGCCAAGACAGTGTGTTTCTCACTGTTACATGCATTTGAATGGGAAACTCACCGGAGACAAAGTATAGGTTTTCATTATGTGAATAATTTTAAAATCTTAGCTCAAACGGCTGCAAAACCTGTTTGCCCAGCACGGGGATATTGAGTTCTATAAGATAAAGCCATAAACATGTTTGTCTGAGTCTTCTATCAAAAGTTACAGCGATTTATATGAAGTTGTACGAAAACGCTTTATTTCGCCAAGACAATGCGTTTCTCACTGTTACATGCATTTGAATGGGAAACTCGCCTGAAACAAAGTATAGGTTTTCATTATGTGAATAATTTTAAAATCTTAGCTCAAACGGCTGCAAAACCTGTTCTGTTTGCCCAGCACGGGGATATTGAGTTCTATAAGATAAAGCCATAAACATGTTTGTCTGAGTCTTCTATCAAAAGTTACAGCGATTTATATGAAGTTGTACAAAAACGCTTTATTTCGCCAAGACAGTGTGTTTCTCACTGTTACATGCATTTGAATGGGAAACTCGCCTGAGACAAAGTATAGGTTTTCATTATGTGAATAATTTTAAAATCTTAGCTCAAACGGCTGCAAAACCTGTTTGCCCAGCACGGGGATATTGAGTTCTATAAGATAAAGCCATAAACATGTTTGTCTGAGTCTTCTATCAAGAGTTACAGCGATTTATATGAAGTTGTACAAAAACGCTTTATTTCGCCAAGACAGTGTGTTTCTCACTGTTACATGCATCTGAATGGGAAACTCGCCTGAGACAAAGTATAGGTTTTCATTATGTGAATAATTTTAAAATCTTAGCTCAAACGGCTGCAAAACCTGTTTGCCCAGCACGGGGATATTGAGTTCTATAAGATAAAGCCATAAACATGTTTGTCTGAGTCTTCTATCAAAAGTTACAGCGATTTATATGAAGTTGTACGAAAACGCTTTATTTCGCCAAGACAATGCGTTTCTCACTGTTACATGCATTTGAATGGGAAACTCGCCTGAAACAAAGTATAGGTTTTCATTATGTGAATAATTTTAAAATCTTAGCTCAAACGGCTGCAAAACCTGTTCTGTTTGCCCAGCACGGGGATATTGAGTTCTATAAGATAAAGCCATAAACATGTTTGTCTGAGTCTTCTATCAAAAGTTACAGCGATTTATATGAAGTTGTACAAAAACGCTTTATTTCGCCAAGACAGTGTGTTTCTCACTGTTACATGCATTTGAATGGGAAACTCGCCTGAGACAAAGTATAGGTTTTCATTATGTGAATAATTTTAAAATCTTAGCTCAAACGGCTGCAAAACCTGTTTGCCCAGCACGGGGATATTGAGTTCTATAAGATAAAGCCATAAACATGTTTGTCTGAGTCTTCTATCAAGAGTTACAGCGATTTATATGAAGTTGTACAAAAACGCTTTATTTCGCCAAGACAGTGTGTTTCTCACTGTTACATGCATCTGAATGGGAAACTCGCCTGAGACAAAGTATAGGTTTTCATTATGTGAATAATTTTAAAATCTCAGCTCAAACGGCTGCAAAACCTGTTCTGTTTGCCCAGCACGGGGATATTGAGTTCTATAAGATAAAGCCATAAACATGTTTGTCTGAGTCTTCTATCAAAAGTTACAGCGATTTATATGAAGTTGTACAAAAACGCTTTATTTCGCCAAGACAGTGTGTTTCTCACTGTTACATGCATTTGAATGGGAAACTCGCCTGAGACAAAGTATAGGTTTTCATTATGTGAATAATTTTAAAATCTCAGCTCAAACGGCTGCAAAACCTGTTTGCCCAGCACGGGGATATTGAGTTCTATAAGATAAAGCCATAAACATGTTTGTCTGAGTCTTCTATCAAAAGTTACAGCGATTTATATGAAGTTGTTCAAAAACGCTTTATTTCGCCAAGACAATGCGTTTCTCACTGTTACATGCATTTGAATGGGAAATTCGCCTGAAACAAAGTATAGGTTTTCATTATGTGAATAATTTTAAAATCTTAGCTCAAACGGCTGCAAAACCTGTTCTGTTTGCCCAGCACGGGGATATTGAGTTCTATAAGATAAAGCCATAAACATGTTTGTCTGAGTCTTCTATCAAAAGTTACAGCGATTTATATGAAGTTGTACAAAAACGCTTTATTTCGCCAAGACAGTGTGTTTCTCACTGTTACATGCATTTGAATGGGAAACTCACCCGAGACAAAGTATAGGTTTTCATTATGTGAATAATTTTAAAATCTTAGCTCAAACGGCTGCAAAACCTGTTTGCCCAGCACGGGGATATTGAGTTCTATAAGATAAAGCCATAAACATGTTTGTCTGAGTCTTCTATCAAAAGTTACAGCGATTTATATGAAGTTGTACGAAAACGCTTTATTTCGCCAAGACAATGCGTTTCTCACTGTTACATGCATTTGAATGGGAAACTCGCCTGAAACAAAGTATAGGTTTTCATTATGTGAATAATTTTAAAATCTTAGCTCAAACGGCTGCAAAACCTGTTTGCCCAGCACGGGGATATTGAGTTCTATAAGATAAAGCCATAAACATGTTTGTCTGAGTCTTCTATCAAAAGTTACAGCGATTTATATGAAGTTGTACAAAAACGCTTTATTTCGCCAAGACAGTGTGTTTCTCACTGTTACATGCATTTGAATGGGAAACTCGCCTGAGACAAAGTATAGGTTTTCATTATGTGAATAATTTTAAAATCTTAGCTCAAACGGCTGCAAAACCTGTTTGCCCAGCACGGGGATATTGAGTTCTATAAGATAAAGCCATAAACATGTTTGTCTGAGTCTTCTATCAAAAGTTACAGCGATTTATATGAAGTTGTACAAAAACGCTTTATTTCGCCAAGACAGTGTGTTTCTCACTGTTACATGCATTTGAATGGGAAACTCACCCGAGACAAAGTATAGGTTTTCATTATGTGAATAATTTTAAAATCTTAGCTCAAACGGCTGCAAAACCTGTTTGCCCAGCACGGGGATATTGAGTTCTATAAGATAAAGCCATAAATATGTTTGTCTGAGTCTTCTATCAAAAGTTACAGCGATTTATATGAAGTTGTACGAAAACGCTTTATTTCGCCAAGACAATGCGTTTCTCACTGTTACATGCATTTGAATGGGAAACTCGCCTGAAACAAAGTATAGGTTTTCATTATGTGAATAATTTTAAAATCTTAGCTCAAACGGCTGCAAAACCTGTTTGCCCAGCACGGGGATATTGAGTTCTATAAGATAAAGCCATAAATATGTTTGTCTGAGTCTTCTATCAAAAGTTACAGCGATTTATATGAAGTTGTACGAAAACGCTTTATTTCGCCAAGACAATGCGTTTCTCACTGTTACATGCATTTGAATGGGAAACTCGCCTGAAACAAAGTATAGGTTTTCATTATGTGAATAATTTTAAAATCTTAGCTCAAACGGCTGCAAAACCTGTTTGCCCAGCACGGGGATATTGAGTTCTATAAGATAAAGCCATAAACATGTTTGTCTGAGTCTTCTATCAAAAGTTACAGCGATTTATATGAAGTGGTTGAAAAACGCTTTATTTCGCCAAGACAGTGTATTTCTCACTGTTACATGCATTTGAATGGGAAACTCGCCTGAAACAAAGTATAGGTTTTCATTATGTGAATAATTTTAAAATCTTAGCTCAAACGGCTGCAAAACCTGTTTGCCCAGCACGGGGATATTGAGTTCTATAAGATAAAGCCATAAACATGTTTGTCTGAGTCTTCTATCAAAAGTTACAGCGATTTATATGAAGTTGTTCAAAAACGCTTTATTTCGCCAAGACAATGCGTTTCTCACTGTTACATGCATTTGAATGGGAAACTCGCCTGAGACAAAGTATAGGTTTTCATTATGTGAATAATTTTAAAATCTTAGCTCAAACGGCTGCAAAACCTGTTTGCCCAGCACGGGGATATTGAGTTCTATAAGATAAAGCCATAAACATGTTTGTCTGAGTCTTCTATCAAAAGTTACAGCGATTTATATGAAGTTGTACAAAAACGCTTTATTTCGCCAAGACAGTGTGTTTCTCACTGTTACATGCATTTGAATGGGAAACTCGCCTGAGACAAAGTATAGGTTTTCATTATGTGAATAATTTTAAAATCTTAGCTCAAACGGCTGCAAAACCTGTTTGCCCAGCACGGGGATATTGAGTTCTATAAGATAAAGCCATAAACATGTTTGTCTGAGTCTTCTATCAAAAGTTACAGCGATTTATATGAAGTTGTTCAAAAACGCTTTATTTCGCCAAGACAATGCGTTTCTCACTGTTACATGCATTTGAATGGGAAACTCGCCTGAAACAAAGTATAGGTTTTCATTATGTGAATAATTTTAAAATCTTAGCTCAAACGGCTGCAAAACCTGTTCTGTTTGCCCAGCACGGGGATATTGAGTTCTATAAGATAAAGCCATAAACATGTTTGTCTGAGTCTTCTATCAAAAGTTACAGCGATTTATATGAAGTTGTACAAAAACGCTTTATTTCGCCAAGACAGTGTGTTTCTCACTGTTACATGCATTTGAATGGGAAACTCACCCGAGACAAAGTATAGGTTTTCATTATGTGAATAATTTTAAAATCTTAGCTCAAACGGCTGCAAAACCTGTTTGCCCAGCACGGGGATATTGAGTTCTATAAGATAAAGCCATAAATATGTTTGTCTGAGTCTTCTATCAAAAGTTACAGCGATTTATATGAAGTTGTACGAAAACGCTTTATTTCGCCAAGACAATGCGTTTCTCACTGTTACATGCATTTGAATGGGAAACTCGCCTGAAACAAAGTATAGGTTTTCATTATGTGAATAATTTTAAAATCTTAGCTCAAACGGCTGCAAAACCTGTTTGCCCAGCACGGGGATATTGAGTTCTATAAGATAAAGCCATAAACATGTTTGTCTGAGTCTTCTATCAAAAGTTACAGCGATTTATATGAAGTTGTACAAAAACGCTTTATTTCGCCAAGACAGTGTGTTTCTCACTGTTACATGCATTTGAATGGGAAACTCGCCTGAGACAAAGTATAGGTTTTCATTATGTGAATAATTTTAAAATCTTAGCTCAAACGGCTGCAAAACCTGTTTGCCCAGCACGGGGATATTGAGTTCTATAAGATAAAGCCATAAACATGTTTGTCTGAGTCTTCTATCAAAAGTTACAGCGATTTATATGAAGTTGTTCAAAAACGCTTTATTTCGCCAAGACAATGCGTTTCTCACTGTTACATGCATTTGAATGGGAAACTCGCCTGAAACAAAGTATAGGTTTTCATTATGTGAATAATTTTAAAATCTTAGCTCAAACGGCTGCAAAACCTGTTTGCCCAGCACGGGGATATTGAGTTCTATAAGATAAAGCCATAAACATGTTTGTCTGAGTCTTCTATCAAAAGTTACAGCGATTTATATGAAGTTGTTCAAAAACGCTTTATTTCGCCAAGACAATGCGTTTCTCACTGTTACATGCATTTGAATGGGAAACTCGCCTGAAACAAAGTATAGGTTTTCATTATGTGAATAATTTTAAAATCTTAGCTCAAACGGCTGCAAAACCTGTTCTGTTTGCCCAGCACGGGGATATTGAGTTCTATAAGATAAAGCCATAAACATGTTTGTCTGAGTCTTCTATCAAAAGTTACAGCGATTTATATGAAGTTGTACGAAAACGCTTTATTTCGCCAAGACAATGCGTTTCTCACTGTTACATGCATTTGAATGGGAAACTCGCCTGAAACAAAGTATAGGTTTTCATTATGTGAATAATTTTAAAATCTTAGCTCAAACGGCTGCAAAACCTGTTCTGTTTGCCCAGCACGGGGATATTGAGTTCTATAAGATAAAGCCATAAACATGTTTGTCTGAGTCTTCTATCAAAAGTTACAGCGATTTATATGAAGTTGTACAAAAACGCTTTATTTCGCCAAGACAGTGTGTTTCTCACTGTTACATGCATTTGAATGGGAAACTCACCCGAGACAAAGTATAGGTTTTCATTATGTGAATAATTTTAAAATCTTAGCTCAAACGGCTGCAAAACCTGTTTGCCCAGCACGGGGATATTGAGTTCTATAAGATAAAGCCATAAACATGTTTGTCTGAGTCTTCTATCAAAAGTTACAGCGATTTATATGAAGTTGTACAAAAACGCTTTATTTCGCCAAGACAGTGTGTTTCTCACTGTTACATGCATTTGAATGGGAAACTCACCCGAGACAAAGTATAGGTTTTCATTATGTGAATAATTTTAAAATCTTAGCTCAAACGGCTGCAAAACCTGTTTGCCCAGCACGGGGATATTGAGTTCTATAAGATAAAGCCATAAACATGTTTGTCTGAGTCTTCTATCAAAAGTTACAGCGATTTATATGAAGTTGTACGAAAACGCTTTATTTCGCCAAGACAATGCGTTTCTCACTGTTACATGCATTTGAATGGGAAACTCGCCTGAAACAAAGTATAGGTTTTCATTATGTGAATAATTTTAAAATCTTAGCTCAAACGGCTGCAAAACCTGTTCTGTTTGCCCAGCACGGGGATATTGAGTTCTATAAGATAAAGCCATAAACATGTTTGTCTGAGTCTTCT
Organism: Diplotaxodon limnothrissa; assembly: GCF_057381915.1. NCBI lineage: Eukaryota > Metazoa > Chordata > Actinopteri > Cichliformes > Cichlidae > Diplotaxodon > Diplotaxodon limnothrissa. The sequence continues at coordinate 17,746,811 of NC_140597.1, forward strand.
ATCAAAAGTTACAGCGATTTATATGAAGTTGTACAAAAACGCTTTATTTCGCCAAGACAGTGTGTTTCTCACTGTTACATGCATTTGAATGGGAAACTCGCCTGAGACAAAGTATAGGTTTTCATTATGTGAATAATTTTAAAATCTTAGCTCAAACGGCTGCAAAACCTGTTTGCCCAGCACGGGGATATTGAGTTCTATAAGATAAAGCCATAAACATGTTTGTCTGAGTCTTCTATCAAGAGTTACAGCGATTTATATGAAGTTGTACAAAAACGCTTTATTTCGCCAAGACAGTGTGTTTCTCACTGTTACATGCATCTGAATGGGAAACTCGCCTGAGACAAAGTATAGGTTTTCATTATGTGAATAATTTTAAAATCTCAGCTCAAACGGCTGCAAAACCTGTTCTGTTTGCCCAGCACGGGGATATTGAGTTCTATAAGATAAAGCCATAAACATGTTTGTCTGAGTCTTCTATCAAAAGTTACAGCGATTTATATGAAGTTGTACAAAAACGCTTTATTTCGCCAAGACAGTGTGTTTCTCACTGTTACATGCATTTGAATGGGAAACTCGCCTGAGACAAAGTATAGGTTTTCATTATGTGAATAATTTTAAAATCTCAGCTCAAACGGCTGCAAAACCTGTTTGCCCAGCACGGGGATATTGAGTTCTATAAGATAAAGCCATAAACATGTTTGTCTGAGTCTTCTATCAAAAGTTACAGCGATTTATATGAAGTTGTTCAAAAACGCTTTATTTCGCCAAGACAATGCGTTTCTCACTGTTACATGCATTTGAATGGGAAATTCGCCTGAAACAAAGTATACGTTTTCATTATGTGAATAATTTTAAAATCTTAGCTCAAACGGCTGCAAAACCTGTTCTGTTTGCCCAGCACGGGGATATTGAGTTCTATAAGATAAAGCCATAAACATGTTTGTCTGAGTCTTCTATCAAAAGTTACAGCGATTTATATGAAGTTGTACAAAAACGCTTTATTTCGCCAAGACAGTGTGTTTCTCACTGTTACATGCATTTGAATGGGAAACTCACCCGAGACAAAGTATAGGTTTTCATTATGTGAATAATTTTAAAATCTTAGCTCAAACGGCTGCAAAACCTGTTTGCCCAGCACGGGGATATTGAGTTCTATAAGATAAAGCCATAAACATGTTTGTCTGAGTCTTCTATCAAAAGTTACAGCGATTTATATGAAGTTGTACGAAAACGCTTTATTTCGCCAAGACAATGCGTTTCTCACTGTTACATGCATTTGAATGGGAAACTCGCCTGAGACAAAGTATAGGTTTTCATTATGTGAATAATTTTAAAATCTTAGCTCAAACGGCTGCAAAACCTGTTTGCCCAGCACGGGGATATTGAGTTCTATAAGATAAAGCCATAAACATGTTTGTCTGAGTCTTCTATCAAAAGTTACAGCGATTTATATGAAGTTGTTCAAAAACGCTTTATTTCGCCAAGACAATGCGTTTCTCACTGTTACATGCATTTGAATGGGAAACTCGCCTGAAACAAAGTATAGGTTTTCATTATGTGAATAATTTTAAAATCTTAGCTCAAACGGCTGCAAAACCTGTTCTGTTTGCCCAGCACGGGGATATTGAGTTCTATAAGATAAAGCCATAAACATGTTTGTCTGAGTCTTCTATCAAAAGTTACAGCAATTTATATGAAGTTGTACAAAAACGCTTTATTTCGCCAAGACAGTGTGTTTCTCACTGTTACATGCATTTGAATGGGAAACTCACCCGAGACAAAGTATAGGTTTTCATTATGTGACTAATTTTAAAATCTTAGCTCAAACGGCTGCAAAACCTGTTTGCCCAGCACGGGGATATTGAGTTCTATAAGATAAAGCCATAAATATGTTTGTCTGAGTCTTCTATCAAAAGTTACAGCGATTTATATGAAGTTGTACGAAAACGCTTTATTTCGCCAAGACAATGCGTTTCTCACTGTTACATGCATTTGAATGGGAAACTCGCCTGAAACAAAGTATAGGTTTTCATTATGTGAATAATTTTAAAATCTTAGCTCAAACGGCTGCAAAACCTGTTTGCCCAGCACGGGGATATTGAGTTCTATAAGATAAAGCCATAAACATGTTTGTCTGAGTCTTCTATCAAAAGTTACAGCGATTTATATGAAGTTGTACGAAAACGCTTTATTTCGCCAAGACAATGCGTTTCTCACTGTTACATGCATTTGAATGGGAAACTCGCCTGAAACAAAGTATAGGTTTTCATTATGTGAATAATTTTAAAATCTTAGCTCAAACGGCTGCAAAACCTGTTCTGTTTGCCCAGCACGGGGATATTGAGTTCTATAAGATAAAGCCATAAACATGTTTGTCTGAGTCTTCTATCAAAAGTTACAGCGATTTATATGAAGTTGTACAAAAACGCTTTATTTCGCCAAGACAGTGTGTTTCTCACTGTTACATGCATTTGAATGGGAAACTCACCGGAGACAAAGTATAGGTTTTCATTATGTGAATAATTTTAAAATCTTAGCTCAAACGGCTGCAAAACCTGTTTGCCCAGCACGGGGATATTGAGTTCTATAAGATAAAGCCATAAACATGTTTGTCTGAGTCTTCTATCAAAAGTTACAGCGATTTATATGAAGTTGTACAAAAACGCTTTATTTCGCCAAGACAGTGTGTTTCTCACTGTTACATGCATTTGAATGGGAAACTCACCCGAGACAAAGTATAGGTTTTCATTATGTGAATAATTTTAAAATCTTAGCTCAAACGGCTGCAAAACCTGTTTGCCCAGCACGGGGATATTGAGTTCTATAAGATAAAGCCATAAACATGTTTGTCTGAGTCTTCTATCAAAAGTTACAGCGATTTATATGAAGTTGTACGAAAACGCTTTATTTCGCCAAGACAATGCGTTTCTCACTGTTACATGCATTTGAATGGGAAACTCGCCTGAAACAAAGTATAGGTTTTCATTATGTGAATAATTTTAAAATCTTAGCTCAAACGGCTGCAAAACCTGTTCTGTTTGCCCAGCACGGGGATATTGAGTTCTATAAGATAAAGCCATAAACATGTTTGTCTGAGTCTTCTATCAAAAGTTACAGCGATTTATATGAAGTTGTACAAAAACGCTTTATTTCGCCAAGACAGTGTGTTTCTCACTGTTACATGCATTTGAATGGGAAACTCGCCTGAGACAAAGTATAGGTTTTCATTATGTGAATAATTTTAAAATCTTAGCTCAAACGGCTGCAAAACCTGTTTGCCCAGCACGGGGATATTGAGTTCTATAAGATAAAGCCATAAACATGTTTGTCTGAGTCTTCTATCAAGAGTTACAGCGATTTATATGAAGTTGTACAAAAACGCTTTATTTCGCCAAGACAGTGTGTTTCTCACTGTTACATGCATCTGAATGGGAAACTCGCCTGAGACAAAGTATAGGTTTTCATTATGTGAATAATTTTAAAATCTCAGCTCAAACGGCTGCAAAACCTGTTCTGTTTGCCCAGCACGGGGATATTGAGTTCTATAAGATAAAGCCATAAACATGTTTGTCTGAGTCTTCTATCAAAAGTTACAGCGATTTATATGAAGTTGTACAAAAACGCTTTATTTCGCCAAGACAGTGTGTTTCTCACTGTTACATGCATTTGAATGGGAAACTCGCCTGAGACAAAGTATAGGTTTTCATTATGTGAATAATTTTAAAATCTCAGCTCAAACGGCTGCAAAACCTGTTTGCCCAGCACGGGGATATTGAGTTCTATAAGATAAAGCCATAAACATGTTTGTCTGAGTCTTCTATCAAAAGTTACAGCGATTTATATGAAGTTGTTCAAAAACGCTTTATTTCGCCAAGACAATGCGTTTCTCACTGTTACATGCATTTGAATGGGAAATTCGCCTGAAACAAAGTATAGGTTTTCATTATGTGAATAATTTTAAAATCTTAGCTCAAACGGCTGCAAAACCTGTTCTGTTTGCCCAGCACGGGGATATTGAGTTCTATAAGATAAAGCCATAAACATGTTTGTCTGAGTCTTCTATCAAAAGTTACAGCGATTTATATGAAGTGGTTGAAAAACGCTTTATTTCGCCAAGACAGTGTGTTTCTCACTGTTACATGCATTTGAATGGGAAACTCACCCGAGACAAAGTATAGGTTTTCATTATGTGAATAATTTTAAAATCTTAGCTCAAACGGCTGCAAAACCTGTTTGCCCAGCACGGGGATATTGAGTTCTATAAGATAAAGCCATAAACATGTTTGTCTGAGTCTTCTATCAAAAGTTACAGCGATTTATATGAAGTTGTTCAAAAACGCTTTATTTCGCCAAGACAATGCGTTTCTCACTGTTACATGCATTTGAATGGGAAATTCGCCTGAAACAAAGTATACGTTTTCATTATGTGAATAATTTTAAAATCTTAGCTCAAACGGCTGCAAAACCTGTTCTGTTTGCCCAGCACGGGGATATTGAGTTCTATAAGATAAAGCCATAAACATGTTTGTCTGAGTCTTCTATCAAAAGTTACAGCGATTTATATGAAGTTGTACAAAAACGCTTTATTTCGCCAAGACAGTGTGTTTCTCACTGTTACATGCATTTGAATGGGAAACTCACCCGAGACAAAGTATAGGTTTTCATTATGTGAATAATTTTAAAATCTTAGCTCAAACGGCTGCAAAACCTGTTTGCCCAGCACGGGGATATTGAGTTCTATAAGATAAAGCCATAAACATGTTTGTCTGAGTCTTCTATCAAAAGTTACAGCGATTTATATGAAGTTGTACGAAAACGCTTTATTTCGCCAAGACAATGCGTTTCTCACTGTTACATGCATTTGAATGGGAAACTCGCCTGAGACAAAGTATAGGTTTTCATTATGTGAATAATTTTAAAATCTTAGCTCAAACGGCTGCAAAACCTGTTTGCCCAGCACGGGGATATTGAGTTCTATAAGATAAAGCCATAAACATGTTTGTCTGAGTCTTCTATCAAAAGTTACAGCGATTTATATGAAGTTGTTCAAAAACGCTTTATTTCGCCAAGACAATGCGTTTCTCACTGTTACATGCATTTGAATGGGAAACTCGCCTGAAACAAAGTATAGGTTTTCATTATGTGAATAATTTTAAAATCTTAGCTCAAACGGCTGCAAAACCTGTTCTGTTTGCCCAGCACGGGGATATTGAGTTCTATAAGATAAAGCCATAAACATGTTTGTCTGAGTCTTCTATCAAAAGTTACAGCAATTTATATGAAGTTGTACAAAAACGCTTTATTTCGCCAAGACAGTGTGTTTCTCACTGTTACATGCATTTGAATGGGAAACTCACCCGAGACAAAGTATAGGTTTTCATTATGTGACTAATTTTAAAATCTTAGCTCAAACGGCTGCAAAACCTGTTTGCCCAGCACGGGGATATTGAGTTCTATAAGATAAAGCCATAAATATGTTTGTCTGAGTCTTCTATCAAAAGTTACAGCGATTTATATGAAGTTGTACGAAAACGCTTTATTTCGCCAAGACAATGCGTTTCTCACTGTTACATGCATTTGAATGGGAAACTCGCCTGAAACAAAGTATAGGTTTTCATTATGTGAATAATTTTAAAATCTTAGCTCAAACGGCTGCAAAACCTGTTTGCCCAGCACGGGGATATTGAGTTCTATAAGATAAAGCCATAAACATGTTTGTCTGAGTCTTCTATCAAAAGTTACAGCGATTTATATGAAGTTGTACGAAAACGCTTTATTTCGCCAAGACAATGCGTTTCTCACTGTTACATGCATTTGAATGGGAAACTCGCCTGAAACAAAGTATAGGTTTTCATTATGTGAATAATTTTAAAATCTTAGCTCAAACGGCTGCAAAACCTGTTCTGTTTGCCCAGCACGGGGATATTGAGTTCTATAAGATAAAGCCATAAACATGTTTGTCTGAGTCTTCTATCAAAAGTTACAGCGATTTATATGAAGTTGTACAAAAACGCTTTATTTCGCCAAGACAGTGTGTTTCTCACTGTTACATGCATTTGAATGGGAAACTCACCGGAGACAAAGTATAGGTTTTCATTATGTGAATAATTTTAAAATCTTAGCTCAAACGGCTGCAAAACCTGTTTGCCCAGCACGGGGATATTGAGTTCTATAAGATAAAGCCATAAACATGTTTGTCTGAGTCTTCTATCAAAAGTTACAGCGATTTATATGAAGTTGTACAAAAACGCTTTATTTCGCCAAGACAGTGTGTTTCTCACTGTTACATGCATTTGAATGGGAAACTCACCCGAGACAAAGTATAGGTTTTCATTATGTGAATAATTTTAAAATCTTAGCTCAAACGGCTGCAAAACCTGTTTGCCCAGCACGGGGATATTGAGTTCTATAAGATAAAGCCATAAACATGTTTGTCTGAGTCTTCTATCAAAAGTTACAGCGATTTATATGAAGTTGTACGAAAACGCTTTATTTCGCCAAGACAATGCGTTTCTCACTGTTACATGCATTTGAATGGGAAACTCGCCTGAAACAAAGTATAGGTTTTCATTATGTGAATAATTTTAAAATCTTAGCTCAAACGGCTGCAAAACCTGTTCTGTTTGCCCAGCACGGGGATATTGAGTTCTATAAGATAAAGCCATAAACATGTTTGTCTGAGTCTTCTATCAAAAGTTACAGCGATTTATATGAAGTTGTACAAAAACGCTTTATTTCGCCAAGACAGTGTGTTTCTCACTGTTACATGCATTTGAATGGGAAACTCGCCTGAGACAAAGTATAGGTTTTCATTATGTGAATAATTTTAAAATCTTAGCTCAAACGGCTGCAAAACCTGTTTGCCCAGCACGGGGATATTGAGTTCTATAAGATAAAGCCATAAACATGTTTGTCTGAGTCTTCTATCAAGAGTTACAGCGATTTATATGAAGTTGTACAAAAACGCTTTATTTCGCCAAGACAGTGTGTTTCTCACTGTTACATGCATCTGAATGGGAAACTCGCCTGAGACAAAGTATAGGTTTTCATTATGTGAATAATTTTAAAATCTCAGCTCAAACGGCTGCAAAACCTGTTCTGTTTGCCCAGCACGGGGATATTGAGTTCTATAAGATAAAGCCATAAACATGTTTGTCTGAGTCTTCTATCAAAAGTTACAGCGATTTATATGAAGTTGTACAAAAACGCTTTATTTCGCCAAGACAGTGTGTTTCTCACTGTTACATGCATTTGAATGGGAAACTCGCCTGAGACAAAGTATAGGTTTTCATTATGTGAATAATTTTAAAATCTCAGCTCAAACGGCTGCAAAACCTGTTTGCCCAGCACGGGGATATTGAGTTCTATAAGATAAAGCCATAAACATGTTTGTCTGAGTCTTCTATCAAAAGTTACAGCGATTTATATGAAGTTGTTCAAAAACGCTTTATTTCGCCAAGACAATGCGTTTCTCACTGTTACATGCATTTGAATGGGAAATTCGCCTGAAACAAAGTATAGGTTTTCATTATGTGAATAATTTTAAAATCTTAGCTCAAACGGCTGCAAAACCTGTTCTGTTTGCCCAGCACGGGGATATTGAGTTCTATAAGATAAAGCCATAAACATGTTTGTCTGAGTCTTCTATCAAAAGTTACAGCGATTTATATGAAGTGGTTGAAAAACGCTTTATTTCGCCAAGACAGTGTGTTTCTCACTGTTACATGCATTTGAATGGGAAACTCACCCGAGACAAAGTATAGGTTTTCATTATGTGAATAATTTTAAAATCTTAGCTCAAACGGCTGCAAAACCTGTTTGCCCAGCACGGGGATATTGAGTTCTATAAGATAAAGCCATAAACATGTTTGTCTGAGTCTTCTATCAAAAGTTACAGCGATTTATATGAAGTTGTACGAAAACGCTTTATTTCGCCAAGACAATGCGTTTCTCACTGTTACATGCATTTGAATGGGAAACTCGCCTGAAACAAAGTATAGGTTTTCATTATGTGAATAATTTTAAAATCTTAGCTCAAACGGCTGCAAAACCTGTTTGCCCAGCACGGGGATATTGAGTTCTATAAGATAAAGCCATAAACATGTTTGTCTGAGTCTTCTATCAAAAGTTACAGCGATTTATATGAAGTTGTACAAAAACGCTTTATTTCGCCAAGACAGTGTGTTTCTCACTGTTACATGCATTTGAATGGGAAACTCGCCTGAGACAAAGTATAGGTTTTCATTATGTGAATAATTTTAAAATCTTAGCTCAAACGGCTGCAAAACCTGTTTGCCCAGCACGGGGATATTGAGTTCTATAAGATAAAGCCATAAACATGTTTGTCTGAGTCTTCTATCAAAAGTTACAGCGATTTATATGAAGTTGTACAAAAACGCTTTATTTCGCCAAGACAGTGTGTTTCTCACTGTTACATGCATTTGAATGGGAAACTCACCCGAGACAAAGTATAGGTTTTCATTATGTGAATAATTTTAAAATCTTAGCTCAAACGGCTGCAAAACCTGTTTGCCCAGCACGGGGATATTGAGTTCTATAAGATAAAGCCATAAATATGTTTGTCTGAGTCTTCTATCAAAAGTTACAGCGATTTATATGAAGTTGTACGAAAACGCTTTATTTCGCCAAGACAATGCGTTTCTCACTGTTACATGCATTTGAATGGGAAACTCGCCTGAAACAAAGTATAGGTTTTCATTATGTGAATAATTTTAAAATCTTAGCTCAAACGGCTGCAAAACCTGTTTGCCCAGCACGGGGATATTGAGTTCTATAAGATAAAGCCATAAATATGTTTGTCTGAGTCTTCTATCAAAAGTTACAGCGATTTATATGAAGTTGTACGAAAACGCTTTATTTCGCCAAGACAATGCGTTTCTCACTGTTACATGCATTTGAATGGGAAACTCGCCTGAAACAAAGTATAGGTTTTCATTATGTGAATAATTTTAAAATCTTAGCTCAAACGGCTGCAAAACCTGTTTGCCCAGCACGGGGATATTGAGTTCTATAAGATAAAGCCATAAACATGTTTGTCTGAGTCTTCTATCAAAAGTTACAGCGATTTATATGAAGTGGTTGAAAAACGCTTTATTTCGCCAAGACAGTGTATTTCTCACTGTTACATGCATTTGAATGGGAAACTCGCCTGAAACAAAGTATAGGTTTTCATTATGTGAATAATTTTAAAATCTTAGCTCAAACGGCTGCAAAACCTGTTTGCCCAGCACGGGGATATTGAGTTCTATAAGATAAAGCCATAAACATGTTTGTCTGAGTCTTCTATCAAAAGTTACAGCGATTTATATGAAGTTGTACAAAAACGCTTTATTTCGCCAAGACAGTGTGTTTCTCACTGTTACATGCATTTGAATGGGAAACTCGCCTGAGACAAAGTATAGGTTTTCATTATGTGAATAATTTTAAAATCTTAGCTCAAACGGCTGCAAAACCTGTTTGCCCAGCACGGGGATATTGAGTTCTATAAGATAAAGCCATAAACATGTTTGTCTGAGTCTTCTATCAAAAGTTACAGCGATTTATATGAAGTGGTTGAAAAACGCTTTATTTCGCCAAGACAGTGTATTTCTCACTGTTACATGCATTTGAATGGGAAACTCGCCTGAAACAAAGTATAGGTTTTCATTATGTGAATAATTTTAAAATCTTAGCTCAAACGGCTGCAAAACCTGTTTGCCCAGCACGGGGATATTGAGTTCTATAAGATAAAGCCATAAACATGTTTGTCTGAGTCTTCTATCAAAAGTTACAGCGATTTATATGAAGTTGTTCAAAAACGCTTTATTTCGCCAAGACAATGCGTTTCTCACTGTTACATGCATTTGAATGGGAAACTCGCCTGAGACAAAGTATAGGTTTTCATTATGTGAATAATTTTAAAATCTTAGCTCAAACGGCTGCAAAACCTGTTTGCCCAGCACGGGGATATTGAGTTCTATAAGATAAAGCCATAAACATGTTTGTCTGAGTCTTCTATCAAAAGTTACAGCGATTTATATGAAGTTGTACAAAAACGCTTTATTTCGCCAAGACAGTGTGTTTCTCACTGTTACATGCATTTGAATGGGAAACTCGCCTGAGACAAAGTATAGGTTTTCATTATGTGAATAATTTTAAAATCTTAGCTCAAACGGCTGCAAAACCTGTTTGCCCAGCACGGGGATATTGAGTTCTATAAGATAAAGCCATAAACATGTTTGTCTGAGTCTTCTATCAAAAGTTACAGCGATTTATATGAAGTTGTTCAAAAACGCTTTATTTCGCCAAGACAATGCGTTTCTCACTGTTACATGCATTTGAATGGGAAACTCGCCTGAAACAAAGTATAGGTTTTCATTATGTGAATAATTTTAAAATCTTAGCTCAAACGGCTGCAAAACCTGTTCTGTTTGCCCAGCACGGGGATATTGAGTTCTATAAGATAAAGCCATAAACATGTTTGTCTGAGTCTTCTATCAAAAGTTACAGCGATTTATATGAAGTTGTACAAAAACGCTTTATTTCGCCAAGACAGTGTGTTTCTCACTGTTACATGCATTTGAATGGGAAACTCACCCGAGACAAAGTATAGGTTTTCATTATGTGAATAATTTTAAAATCTTAGCTCAAACGGCTGCAAAACCTGTTTGCCCAGCACGGGGATATTGAGTTCTATAAGATAAAGCCATAAATATGTTTGTCTGAGTCTTCTATCAAAAGTTACAGCGATTTATATGAAGTTGTACGAAAACGCTTTATTTCGCCAAGACAATGCGTTTCTCACTGTTACATGCATTTGAATGGGAAACTCGCCTGAAACAAAGTATAGGTTTTCATTATGTGAATAATTTTAAAATCTTAGCTCAAACGGCTGCAAAACCTGTTTGCCCAGCACGGGGATATTGAGTTCTATAAGATAAAGCCATAAACATGTTTGTCTGAGTCTTCTATCAAAAGTTACAGCGATTTATATGAAGTTGTACAAAAACGCTTTATTTCGCCAAGACAGTGTGTTTCTCACTGTTACATGCATTTGAATGGGAAACTCGCCTGAGACAAAGTATAGGTTTTCATTATGTGAATAATTTTAAAATCTTAGCTCAAACGGCTGCAAAACCTGTTTGCCCAGCACGGGGATATTGAGTTCTATAAGATAAAGCCATAAACATGTTTGTCTGAGTCTTCTATCAAAAGTTACAGCGATTTATATGAAGTTGTTCAAAAACGCTTTATTTCGCCAAGACAATGCGTTTCTCACTGTTACATGCATTTGAATGGGAAACTCGCCTGAAACAAAGTATAGGTTTTCATTATGTGAATAATTTTAAAATCTTAGCTCAAACGGCTGCAAAACCTGTTTGCCCAGCACGGGGATATTGAGTTCTATAAGATAAAGCCATAAACATGTTTGTCTGAGTCTTCTATCAAAAGTTACAGCGATTTATATGAAGTTGTTCAAAAACGCTTTATTTCGCCAAGACAATGCGTTTCTCACTGTTACATGCATTTGAATGGGAAACTCGCCTGAAACAAAGTATAGGTTTTCATTATGTGAATAATTTTAAAATCTTAGCTCAAACGGCTGCAAAACCTGTTCTGTTTGCCCAGCACGGGGATATTGAGTTCTATAAGATAAAGCCATAAACATGTTTGTCTGAGTCTTCTATCAAAAGTTACAGCGATTTATATGAAGTTGTACGAAAACGCTTTATTTCGCCAAGACAATGCGTTTCTCACTGTTACATGCATTTGAATGGGAAACTCGCCTGAAACAAAGTATAGGTTTTCATTATGTGAATAATTTTAAAATCTTAGCTCAAACGGCTGCAAAACCTGTTCTGTTTGCCCAGCACGGGGATATTGAGTTCTATAAGATAAAGCCATAAACATGTTTGTCTGAGTCTTCTATCAAAAGTTACAGCGATTTATATGAAGTTGTACAAAAACGCTTTATTTCGCCAAGACAGTGTGTTTCTCACTGTTACATGCATTTGAATGGGAAACTCACCCGAGACAAAGTATAGGTTTTCATTATGTGAATAATTTTAAAATCTTAGCTCAAACGGCTGCAAAACCTGTTTGCCCAGCACGGGGATATTGAGTTCTATAAGATAAAGCCATAAACATGTTTGTCTGAGTCTTCTATCAAAAGTTACAGCGATTTATATGAAGTTGTACAAAAACGCTTTATTTCGCCAAGACAGTGTGTTTCTCACTGTTACATGCATTTGAATGGGAAACTCACCCGAGACAAAGTATAGGTTTTCATTATGTGAATAATTTTAAAATCTTAGCTCAAACGGCTGCAAAACCTGTTTGCCCAGCACGGGGATATTGAGTTCTATAAGATAAAGCCATAAACATGTTTGTCTGAGTCTTCTATCAAAAGTTACAGCGATTTATATGAAGTTGTACGAAAACGCTTTATTTCGCCAAGACAATGCGTTTCTCACTGTTACATGCATTTGAATGGGAAACTCGCCTGAAACAAAGTATAGGTTTTCATTATGTGAATAATTTTAAAATCTTAGCTCAAACGGCTGCAAAACCTGTTCTGTTTGCCCAGCACGGGGATATTGAGTTCTATAAGATAAAGCCATAAACATGTTTGTCTGAGTCTTCTATCAAAAGTTACAGCGATTTATATGAAGTTGTACAAAAACGCTTTATTTCGCCAAGACAGTGTGTTTCTCACTGTTACATGCATTTGAATGGGAAACTCGCCTGAGACAAAGTATAGGTTTTCATTATGTGAATAATTTTAAAATCTTAGCTCAAACGGCTGCAAAACCTGTTTGCCCAGCACGGGGATATTGAGTTCTATAAGATAAAGCCATAAACATGTTTGTCTGAGTCTTCTATCAAGAGTTACAGCGATTTATATGAAGTTGTACAAAAACGCTTTATTTCGCCAAGACAGTGTGTTTCTCACTGTTACATGCATCTGAATGGGAAACTCGCCTGAGACAAAGTATAGGTTTTCATTATGTGAATAATTTTAAAATCTCAGCTCAAACGGCTGCAAAACCTGTTCTGTTTGCCCAGCACGGGGATATTGAGTTCTATAAGATAAAGCCATAAACATGTTTGTCTGAGTCTTCTATCAAAAGTTACAGCGATTTATATGAAGTTGTACAAAAACGCTTTATTTCGCCAAGACAGTGTGTTTCTCACTGTTACATGCATTTGAATGGGAAACTCGCCTGAGACAAAGTATAGGTTTTCATTATGTGAATAATTTTAAAATCTCAGCTCAAACGGCTGCAAAACCTGTTTGCCCAGCACGGGGATATTGAGTTCTATAAGATAAAGCCATAAACATGTTTGTCTGAGTCTTCTATCAAAAGTTACAGCGATTTATATGAAGTTGTTCAAAAACGCTTTATTTCGCCAAGACAATGCGTTTCTCACTGTTACATGCATTTGAATGGGAAATTCGCCTGAAACAAAGTATAGGTTTTCATTATGTGAATAATTTTAAAATCTTAGCTCAAACGGCTGCAAAACCTGTTCTGTTTGCCCAGCACGGGGATATTGAGTTCTATAAGATAAAGCCATAAACATGTTTGTCTGAGTCTTCTATCAAAAGTTACAGCGATTTATATGAAGTTGTACAAAAACGCTTTATTTCGCCAAGACAGTGTGTTTCTCACTGTTACATGCATTTGAATGGGAAACTCACCCGAGACAAAGTATAGGTTTTCATTATGTGAATAATTTTAAAATCTTAGCTCAAACGGCTGCAAAACCTGTTTGCCCAGCACGGGGATATTGAGTTCTATAAGATAAAACCATAAACATGTTTGTCTGAGTCTTCTATCAAAAGTTACAGCGATTTATATGAAGTTGTACGAAAACGCTTTATTTCGCCAAGACAATGCGTTTCTCACTGTTACATGCATTTGAATGGGAAACTCGCCTGAAACAAAGTATAGGTTTTCATTATGTGAATAATTTTAAAATCTTAGCTCAAACGGCTGCAAAACCTGTTTGCCCAGCACGGGGATATTGAGTTCTATAAGATAAAGCCATAAACATGTTTGTCTGAGTCTTCTATCAAAAGTTACAGCGATTTATATGAAGTTGTACAAAAACGCTTTATTTCGCCAAGACAGTGTGTTTCTCACTGTTACATGCATTTGAATGGGAAACTCGCCTGAGACAAAGTATAGGTTTTCATTATGTGAATAATTTTAAAATCTTAGCTCAAACGGCTGCAAAACCTGTTTGCCCAGCACGGGGATATTGAGTTCTATAAGATAAAGCCATAAACATGTTTGTCTGAGTCTTCTATCAAAAGTTACAGCGATTTATATGAAGTTGTACAAAAACGCTTTATTTCGCCAAGACAGTGTGTTTCTCACTGTTACATGCATTTGAATGGGAAACTCACCCGAGACAAAGTATAGGTTTTCATTATGTGAATAATTTTAAAATCTTAGCTCAAACGGCTGCAAAACCTGTTTGCCCAGCACGGGGATATTGAGTTCTATAAGATAAAGCCATAAATATGTTTGTCTGAGTCTTCTATCAAAAGTTACAGCGATTTATATGAAGTTGTACGAAAACGCTTTATTTCGCCAAGACAATGCGTTTCTCACTGTTACATGCATTTGAATGGGAAACTCGCCTGAAACAAAGTATAGGTTTTCATTATGTGAATAATTTTAAAATCTTAGCTCAAACGGCTGCAAAACCTGTTTGCCCAGCACGGGGATATTGAGTTCTATAAGATAAAGCCATAAATATGTTTGTCTGAGTCTTCTATCAAAAGTTACAGCGATTTATATGAAGTTGTACGAAAACGCTTTATTTCGCCAAGACAGTGTGTTTCTCACTGTTACATGCATTTGAATGGGAAACTCGCCTGAGACAAAGTATAGGTTTTCATTATGTGAATAATTTTAAAATCTCAGCTCAAACGGCTGCAAAACCTGTTTGCCCAGCACGGGGATATTGAGTTCTATAAGATAAAGCCATAAACATGTTTGTCTGAGTCTTCTATCAAAAGTTACAGCGATTTATATGAAGTTGTTCAAAAACGCTTTATTTCGCCAAGACAATGCGTTTCTCACTGTTACATGCATTTGAATGGGAAATTCGCCTGAAACAAAGTATAGGTTTTCATTATGTGAATAATTTTAAAATCTTAGCTCAAACGGCTGCAAAACCTGTTCTGTTTGCCCAGCACGGGGATATTGAGTTCTATAAGATAAAGCCATAAACATGTTTGTCTGAGTCTTCTATCAAAAGTTACAGCGATTTATATGAAGTTGTACAAAAACGCTTTATTTCGCCAAGACAGTGTGTTTCTCACTGTTACATGCATTTGAATGGGAAACTCACCCGAGACAAAGTATAGGTTTTCATTATGTGAATAATTTTAAAATCTTAGCTCAAACGGCTGCAAAACCTGTTTGCCCAGCACGGGGATATTGAGTTCTATAAGATAAAACCATAAACATGTTTGTCTGAGTCTTCTATCAAAAGTTACAGCGATTTATATGAAGTTGTACGAAAACGCTTTATTTCGCCAAGACAATGCGTTTCTCACTGTTACATGCATTTGAATGGGAAACTCGCCTGAAACAAAGTATAGGTTTTCATTATGTGAATAATTTTAAAATCTTAGCTCAAACGGCTGCAAAACCTGTTTGCCCAGCACGGGGATATTGAGTTCTATAAGATAAAGCCATAAACATGTTTGTCTGAGTCTTCTATCAAAAGTTACAGCGATTTATATGAAGTTGTACAAAAACGCTTTATTTCGCCAAGACAGTGTGTTTCTCACTGTTACATGCATTTGAATGGGAAACTCACCCGAGACAAAGTATAGGTTTTCATTATGTGAATAATTTTAAAATCTTAGCTCAAACGGCTGCAAAACCTGTTTGCCCAGCACGGGGATATTGAGTTCTATAAGATAAAGCCATAAATATGTTTGTCTGAGTCTTCTATCAAAAGTTACAGCGATTTATATGAAGTTGTACGAAAACGCTTTATTTCGCCAAGACAATGCGTTTCTCACTGTTACATGCATTTGAATGGGAAACTCGCCTGAAACAAAGTATAGGTTTTCATTATGTGAATAATTTTAAAATCTTAGCTCAAACGGCTGCAAAACCTGTTTGCCCAGCACGGGGATATTGAGTTCTATAAGATAAAGCCATAAATATGTTTGTCTGAGTCTTCTATCAAAAGTTACAGCGATTTATATGAAGTTGTACGAAAACGCTTTATTTCGCCAAGACAATGCGTTTCTCACTGTTACATGCATTTGAATGGGAAACTCGCCTGAAACAAAGTATAGGTTTTCATTATGTGAATAATTTTAAAATCTTAGCTCAAACGGCTGCAAAACCTGTTTGCCCAGCACGGGGATATTGAGTTCTATAAGATAAAGCCATAAACATGTTTGTCTGAGTCTTCTATCAAAAGTTACAGCGATTTATATGAAGTGGTTGAAAAACGCTTTATTTCGCCAAGACAGTGTATTTCTCACTGTTACATGCATTTGAATGGGAAACTCGCCTGAAACAAAGTATAGGTTTTCATTATGTGAATAATTTTAAAATCTTAGCTCAAACGGCTGCAAAACCTGTTTGCCCAGCACGGGGATATTGAGTTCTATAAGATAAAGCCATAAACATGTTTGTCTGAGTCTTCTATCAAAAGTTACAGCGATTTATATGAAGTTGTTCAAAAACGCTTTATTTCGCCAAGACAATGCGTTTCTCACTGTTACATGCATTTGAATGGGAAACTCGCCTGAAACAAAGTATAGGTTTTCATTATGTGAATAATTTTAAAATCTTAGCTCAAACGGCTGCAAAACCTGTTCTGTTTGCCCAGCACGGGGATATTGAGTTCTATAAGATAAAGCCATAAACATGTTTGTCTGAGTCTTCTATCAAAAGTTACAGCGATTTATATGAAGTTGTACGAAAACGCTTTATTTCGCCAAGACAATGCGTTTCTCACTGTTACATGCATTTGAATGGGAAACTCGCCTGAAACAAAGTATAGGTTTTCATTATGTGAATAATTTTAAAATCTTAGCTCAAACGGCTGCAAAACCTGTTCTGTTTGCCCAGCACGGGGATATTGAGTTCTATAAGATAAAGCCATAAACATGTTTGTCTGAGTCTTCTATCAAAAGTTACAGCGATTTATATGAAGTTGTACAAAAACGCTTTATTTCGCCAAGACAGTGTGTTTCTCACTGTTACATGCATTTGAATGGGAAACTCGCCTGAGACAAAGTATAGGTTTTCATTATGTGAATAATTTTAAAATCTTAGCTCAAACGGCTGCAAAACCTGTTTGCCCAGCACGGGGATATTGAGTTCTATAAGATAAAGCCATAAACATGTTTGTCTGAGTCTTCTATCAAAAGTTACAGCGATTTATATGAAGTTGTACAAAAACGCTTTATTTCGCCAAGACAGTGTGTTTCTCACTGTTACATGCATTTGAATGGGAAACTCGCCTGAGACAAAGTATAGGTTTTCATTATGTGAATAATTTTAAAATCTTAGCTCAAACGGCTGCAAAACCTGTTTGCCCAGCACGGGGATATTGAGTTCTATAAGATAAAGCCATAAACATGTTTGTCTGAGTCTTCTATCAAAAGTTACAGCGATTTATATGAAGTTGTTCAAAAACGCTTTATTTCGCCAAGACAATGCGTTTCTCACTGTTACATGCATTTGAATGGGAAACTCGCCTGAAACAAAGTATAGGTTTTCATTATGTGAATAATTTTAAAATCTTAGCTCAAACGGCTGCAAAACCTGTTCTGTTTGCCCAGCACGGGGATATTGAGTTCTATAAGATAAAGCCATAAACATGTTTGTCTGAGTCTTCTATCAAAAGTTACAGCGATTTATATGAAGTTGTACAAAAACGCTTTATTTCGCCAAGACAGTGTGTTTCTCACTGTTACATGCATTTGAATGGGAAACTCACCCGAGACAAAGTATAGGTTTTCATTATGTGAATAATTTTAAAATCTTAGCTCAAACGGCTGCAAAACCTGTTTGCCCAGCACGGGGATATTGAGTTCTATAAGATAAAGCCATAAATATGTTTGTCTGAGTCTTCTATCAAAAGTTACAGCGATTTATATGAAGTTGTACGAAAACGCTTTATTTCGCCAAGACAATGCGTTTCTCACTGTTACATGCATTTGAATGGGAAACTCGCCTGAAACAAAGTATAGGTTTTCATTATGTGAATAATTTTAAAATCTTAGCTCAAACGGCTGCAAAACCTGTTTGCCCAGCACGGGGATATTGAGTTCTATAAGATAAAGCCATAAACATGTTTGTCTGAGTCTTCTATCAAAAGTTACAGCGATTTATATGAAGTTGTACAAAAACGCTTTATTTCGCCAAGACAGTGTGTTTCTCACTGTTACATGCATTTGAATGGGAAACTCGCCTGAGACAAAGTATAGGTTTTCATTATGTGAATAATTTTAAAATCTTAGCTCAAACGGCTGCAAAACCTGTTTGCCCAGCACGGGGATATTGAGTTCTATAAGATAAAGCCATAAACATGTTTGTCTGAGTCTTCTATCAAAAGTTACAGCGATTTATATGAAGTTGTTCAAAAACGCTTTATTTCGCCAAGACAATGCGTTTCTCACTGTTACATGCATTTGAATGGGAAACTCGCCTGAAACAAAGTATAGGTTTTCATTATGTGAATAATTTTAAAATCTTAGCTCAAACGGCTGCAAAACCTGTTTGCCCAGCACGGGGATATTGAGTTCTATAAGATAAAGCCATAAACATGTTTGTCTGAGTCTTCTATCAAAAGTTACAGCGATTTATATGAAGTTGTTCAAAAACGCTTTATTTCGCCAAGACAATGCGTTTCTCACTGTTACATGCATTTGAATGGGAAACTCGCCTGAAACAAAGTATAGGTTTTCATTATGTGAATAATTTTAAAATCTTAGCTCAAACGGCTGCAAAACCTGTTCTGTTTGCCCAGCACGGGGATATTGAGTTCTATAAGATAAAGCCATAAACATGTTTGTCTGAGTCTTCTATCAAAAGTTACAGCGATTTATATGAAGTTGTACGAAAACGCTTTATTTCGCCAAGACAATGCGTTTCTCACTGTTACATGCATTTGAATGGGAAACTCGCCTGAAACAAAGTATAGGTTTTCATTATGTGAATAATTTTAAAATCTTAGCTCAAACGGCTGCAAAACCTGTTCTGTTTGCCCAGCACGGGGATATTGAGTTCTATAAGATAAAGCCATAAACATGTTTGTCTGAGTCTTCTATCAAAAGTTACAGCGATTTATATGAAGTTGTACAAAAACGCTTTATTTCGCCAAGACAGTGTGTTTCTCACTGTTACATGCATTTGAATGGGAAACTCACCCGAGACAAAGTATAGGTTTTCATTATGTGAATAATTTTAAAATCTTAGCTCAAACGGCTGCAAAACCTGTTTGCCCAGCACGGGGATATTGAGTTCTATAAGATAAAGCCATAAACATGTTTGTCTGAGTCTTCTATCAAAAGTTACAGCGATTTATATGAAGTTGTACAAAAACGCTTTATTTCGCCAAGACAGTGTGTTTCTCACTGTTACATGCATTTGAATGGGAAACTCACCCGAGACAAAGTATAGGTTTTCATTATGTGAATAATTTTAAAATCTTAGCTCAAACGGCTGCAAAACCTGTTTGCCCAGCACGGGGATATTGAGTTCTATAAGATAAAGCCATAAACATGTTTGTCTGAGTCTTCTATCAAAAGTTACAGCGATTTATATGAAGTTGTACGAAAACGCTTTATTTCGCCAAGACAATGCGTTTCTCACTGTTACATGCATTTGAATGGGAAACTCGCCTGAAACAAAGTATAGGTTTTCATTATGTGAATAATTTTAAAATCTTAGCTCAAACGGCTGCAAAACCTGTTCTGTTTGCCCAGCACGGGGATATTGAGTTCTATAAGATAAAGCCATAAACATGTTTGTCTGAGTCTTCTATCAAAAGTTACAGCGATTTATATGAAGTTGTACAAAAACGCTTTATTTCGCCAAGACAGTGTGTTTCTCACTGTTACATGCATTTGAATGGGAAACTCGCCTGAGACAAAGTATAGGTTTTCATTATGTGAATAATTTTAAAATCTTAGCTCAAACGGCTGCAAAACCTGTTTGCCCAGCACGGGGATATTGAGTTCTATAAGATAAAGCCATAAACATGTTTGTCTGAGTCTTCTATCAAGAGTTACAGCGATTTATATGAAGTTGTACAAAAACGCTTTATTTCGCCAAGACAGTGTGTTTCTCACTGTTACATGCATCTGAATGGGAAACTCGCCTGAGACAAAGTATAGGTTTTCATTATGTGAATAATTTTAAAATCTCAGCTCAAACGGCTGCAAAACCTGTTCTGTTTGCCCAGCACGGGGATATTGAGTTCTATAAGATAAAGCCATAAACATGTTTGTCTGAGTCTTCTATCAAAAGTTACAGCGATTTATATGAAGTTGTACAAAAACGCTTTATTTCGCCAAGACAGTGTGTTTCTCACTGTTACATGCATTTGAATGGGAAACTCGCCTGAGACAAAGTATAGGTTTTCATTATGTGAATAATTTTAAAATCTCAGCTCAAACGGCTGCAAAACCTGTTTGCCCAGCACGGGGATATTGAGTTCTATAAGATAAAGCCATAAACATGTTTGTCTGAGTCTTCTATCAAAAGTTACAGCGATTTATATGAAGTTGTTCAAAAACGCTTTATTTCGCCAAGACAATGCGTTTCTCACTGTTACATGCATTTGAATGGGAAATTCGCCTGAAACAAAGTATAGGTTTTCATTATGTGAATAATTTTAAAATCTTAGCTCAAACGGCTGCAAAACCTGTTCTGTTTGCCCAGCACGGGGATATTGAGTTCTATAAGATAAAGCCATAAACATGTTTGTCTGAGTCTTCTATCAAAAGTTACAGCGATTTATATGAAGTTGTACAAAAACGCTTTATTTCGCCAAGACAGTGTGTTTCTCACTGTTACATGCATTTGAATGGGAAACTCACCCGAGACAAAGTATAGGTTTTCATTATGTGAATAATTTTAAAATCTTAGCTCAAACGGCTGCAAAACCTGTTTGCCCAGCACGGGGATATTGAGTTCTATAAGATAAAGCCATAAACATGTTTGTCTGAGTCTTCTATCAAAAGTTACAGCGATTTATATGAAGTTGTACGAAAACGCTTTATTTCGCCAAGACAATGCGTTTCTCACTGTTACATGCATTTGAATGGGAAACTCGCCTGAAACAAAGTATAGGTTTTCATTATGTGAATAATTTTAAAATCTTAGCTCAAACGGCTGCAAAACCTGTTCTGTTTGCCCAGCACGGGGATATTGAGTTCTATAAGATAAAGCCATAAACATGTTTGTCTGAGTCTTCTATCAAAAGTTACAGCGATTTATATGAAGTTGTACAAAAACGCTTTATTTCGCCAAGACAGTGTGTTTCTCACTGTTACATGCATTTGAATGGGAAACTCGCCTGAGACAAAGTATAGGTTTTCATTATGTGAATAATTTTAAAATCTCAGCTCAAACGGCTGCAAAACCTGTTTGCCCAGCACGGGGATATTGAGTTCTATAAGATAAAGCCATAAACATGTTTGTCTGAGTCTTCTATCAAAAGTTACAGCGATTTATATGAAGTTGTTCAAAAACGCTTTATTTCGCCAAGACAATGCGTTTCTCACTGTTACATGCATTTGAATGGGAAATTCGCCTGAAACAAAGTATAGGTTTTCATTATGTGAATAATTTTAAAATCTTAGCTCAAACGGCTGCAAAACCTGTTCTGTTTGCCCAGCACGGGGATATTGAGTTCTATAAGATAAAGCCATAAACATGTTTGTCTGAGTCTTCTATCAAAAGTTACAGCGATTTATATGAAGTTGTACAAAAACGCTTTATTTCGCCAAGACAGTGTGTTTCTCACTGTTACATGCATTTGAATGGGAAACTCACCCGAGACAAAGTATAGGTTTTCATTATGTGAATAATTTTAAAATCTTAGCTCAAACGGCTGCAAAACCTGTTTGCCCAGCACGGGGATATTGAGTTCTATAAGATAAAGCCATA
Source organism: Diplotaxodon limnothrissa (assembly GCF_057381915.1). Taxonomy (NCBI): domain Eukaryota; kingdom Metazoa; phylum Chordata; class Actinopteri; order Cichliformes; family Cichlidae; genus Diplotaxodon; species Diplotaxodon limnothrissa. The sequence goes on from NC_140597.1 coordinate 17,768,980, forward strand.
AATATGTTTGTCTGAGTCTTCTATCAAAAGTTACAGCGATTTATATGAAGTTGTACGAAAACGCTTTATTTCGCCAAGACAATGCGTTTCTCACTGTTACATGCATTTGAATGGGAAACTCGCCTGAAACAAAGTATAGGTTTTCATTATGTGAATAATTTTAAAATCTTAGCTCAAACGGCTGCAAAACCTGTTTGCCCAGCACGGGGATATTGAGTTCTATAAGATAAAGCCATAAACATGTTTGTCTGAGTCTTCTATCAAAAGTTACAGCGATTTATATGAAGTGGTTGAAAAACGCTTTATTTCGCCAAGACAGTGTATTTCTCACTGTTACATGCATTTGAATGGGAAACTCGCCTGAAACAAAGTATAGGTTTTCATTATGTGAATAATTTTAAAATCTTAGCTCAAACGGCTGCAAAACCTGTTCTGTTTGCCCAGCACGGGGATATTGAGTTCTATAAGATAAAGCCATAAACATGTTTGTCTGAGTCTTCTATCAAAAGTTACAGCGATTTATATGAAGTTGTACGAAAACGCTTTATTTCGCCAAGACAATGCGTTTCTCACTGTTACATGCATTTGAATGGGAAACTCGCCTGAAACAAAGTATAGGTTTTCATTATGTGAATAATTTTAAAATCTTAGCTCAAACGGCTGCAAAACCTGTTCTGTTTGCCCAGCACGGGGATATTGAGTTCTATAAGATAAAGCCATAAACATGTTTGTCTGAGTCTTCTATCAAAAGTTACAGCGATTTATATGAAGTTGTACAAAAACGCTTTATTTCGCCAAGACAGTGTGTTTCTCACTGTTACATGCATTTGAATGGGAAACTCGCCTGAGACAAAGTATAGGTTTTCATTATGTGAATAATTTTAAAATCTTAGCTCAAACGGCTGCAAAACCTGTTTGCCCAGCACGGGGATATTGAGTTCTATAAGATAAAGCCATAAACATGTTTGTCTGAGTCTTCTATCAAAAGTTACAGCGATTTATATGAAGTTGTTCAAAAACGCTTTATTTCGCCAAGACAATGCGTTTCTCACTGTTACATGCATTTGAATGGGAAACTCGCCTGAAACAAAGTATAGGTTTTCATTATGTGAATAATTTTAAAATCTTAGCTCAAACGGCTGCAAAACCTGTTTGCCCAGCACGGGGATATTGAGTTCTATAAGATAAAGCCATAAACATGTTTGTCTGAGTCTTCTATCAAAAGTTACAGCGATTTATATGAAGTTGTTCAAAAACGCTTTATTTCGCCAAGACAATGCGTTTCTCACTGTTACATGCATTTGAATGGGAAACTCGCCTGAAACAAAGTATAGGTTTTCATTATGTGAATAATTTTAAAATCTTAGCTCAAACGGCTGCAAAACCTGTTCTGTTTGCCCAGCACGGGGATATTGAGTTCTATAAGATAAAGCCATAAACATGTTTGTCTGAGTCTTCTATCAAAAGTTACAGCGATTTATATGAAGTTGTACGAAAACGCTTTATTTCGCCAAGACAATGCGTTTCTCACTGTTACATGCATTTGAATGGGAAACTCGCCTGAAACAAAGTATAGGTTTTCATTATGTGAATAATTTTAAAATCTTAGCTCAAACGGCTGCAAAACCTGTTCTGTTTGCCCAGCACGGGGATATTGAGTTCTATAAGATAAAGCCATAAACATGTTTGTCTGAGTCTTCTATCAAAAGTTACAGCGATTTATATGAAGTTGTACAAAAACGCTTTATTTCGCCAAGACAGTGTGTTTCTCACTGTTACATGCATTTGAATGGGAAACTCACCCGAGACAAAGTATAGGTTTTCATTATGTGAATAATTTTAAAATCTTAGCTCAAACGGCTGCAAAACCTGTTTGCCCAGCACGGGGATATTGAGTTCTATAAGATAAAGCCATAAACATGTTTGTCTGAGTCTTCTATCAAAAGTTACAGCGATTTATATGAAGTTGTACAAAAACGCTTTATTTCGCCAAGACAGTGTGTTTCTCACTGTTACATGCATTTGAATGGGAAACTCACCCGAGACAAAGTATAGGTTTTCATTATGTGAATAATTTTAAAATCTTAGCTCAAACGGCTGCAAAACCTGTTTGCCCAGCACGGGGATATTGAGTTCTATAAGATAAAGCCATAAACATGTTTGTCTGAGTCTTCTATCAAAAGTTACAGCGATTTATATGAAGTTGTACGAAAACGCTTTATTTCGCCAAGACAATGCGTTTCTCACTGTTACATGCATTTGAATGGGAAACTCGCCTGAAACAAAGTATAGGTTTTCATTATGTGAATAATTTTAAAATCTTAGCTCAAACGGCTGCAAAACCTGTTCTGTTTGCCCAGCACGGGGATATTGAGTTCTATAAGATAAAGCCATAAACATGTTTGTCTGAGTCTTCTATCAAAAGTTACAGCGATTTATATGAAGTTGTACAAAAACGCTTTATTTCGCCAAGACAGTGTGTTTCTCACTGTTACATGCATTTGAATGGGAAACTCGCCTGAGACAAAGTATAGGTTTTCATTATGTGAATAATTTTAAAATCTTAGCTCAAACGGCTGCAAAACCTGTTTGCCCAGCACGGGGATATTGAGTTCTATAAGATAAAGCCATAAACATGTTTGTCTGAGTCTTCTATCAAGAGTTACAGCGATTTATATGAAGTTGTACAAAAACGCTTTATTTCGCCAAGACAGTGTGTTTCTCACTGTTACATGCATCTGAATGGGAAACTCGCCTGAGACAAAGTATAGGTTTTCATTATGTGAATAATTTTAAAATCTCAGCTCAAACGGCTGCAAAACCTGTTCTGTTTGCCCAGCACGGGGATATTGAGTTCTATAAGATAAAGCCATAAACATGTTTGTCTGAGTCTTCTATCAAAAGTTACAGCGATTTATATGAAGTTGTACAAAAACGCTTTATTTCGCCAAGACAGTGTGTTTCTCACTGTTACATGCATTTGAATGGGAAACTCGCCTGAGACAAAGTATAGGTTTTCATTATGTGAATAATTTTAAAATCTCAGCTCAAACGGCTGCAAAACCTGTTTGCCCAGCACGGGGATATTGAGTTCTATAAGATAAAGCCATAAACATGTTTGTCTGAGTCTTCTATCAAAAGTTACAGCGATTTATATGAAGTTGTTCAAAAACGCTTTATTTCGCCAAGACAATGCGTTTCTCACTGTTACATGCATTTGAATGGGAAATTCGCCTGAAACAAAGTATAGGTTTTCATTATGTGAATAATTTTAAAATCTTAGCTCAAACGGCTGCAAAACCTGTTCTGTTTGCCCAGCACGGGGATATTGAGTTCTATAAGATAAAGCCATAAACATGTTTGTCTGAGTCTTCTATCAAAAGTTACAGCGATTTATATGAAGTTGTACAAAAACGCTTTATTTCGCCAAGACAGTGTGTTTCTCACTGTTACATGCATTTGAATGGGAAACTCACCCGAGACAAAGTATAGGTTTTCATTATGTGAATAATTTTAAAATCTTAGCTCAAACGGCTGCAAAACCTGTTTGCCCAGCACGGGGATATTGAGTTCTATAAGATAAAGCCATAAACATGTTTGTCTGAGTCTTCTATCAAAAGTTACAGCGATTTATATGAAGTTGTACGAAAACGCTTTATTTCGCCAAGACAATGCGTTTCTCACTGTTACATGCATTTGAATGGGAAACTCGCCTGAAACAAAGTATAGGTTTTCATTATGTGAATAATTTTAAAATCTTAGCTCAAACGGCTGCAAAACCTGTTCTGTTTGCCCAGCACGGGGATATTGAGTTCTATAAGATAAAGCCATAAACATGTTTGTCTGAGTCTTCTATCAAAAGTTACAGCGATTTATATGAAGTTGTACAAAAACGCTTTATTTCGCCAAGACAGTGTGTTTCTCACTGTTACATGCATTTGAATGGGAAACTCGCCTGAGACAAAGTATAGGTTTTCATTATGTGAATAATTTTAAAATCTCAGCTCAAACGGCTGCAAAACCTGTTCTGTTTGCCCAGCACGGGGATATTGAGTTCTATAAGATAAAGCCATAAACATGTTTGTCTGAGTCTTCTATCAAAAGTTACAGCGATTTATATGAAGTTGTACAAAAACGCTTTATTTCGCCAAGACAGTGTGTTTCTCACTGTTACATGCATTTGAATGGGAAACTCACCCGAGACAAAGTATAGGTTTTCATTATGTGAATAATTTTAAAATCTTAGCTCAAACGGCTGCAAAACCTGTTTGCCCAGCACGGGGATATTGAGTTCTATAAGATAAAGCCATAAACATGTTTGTCTGAGTCTTCTATCAAAAGTTACAGCGATTTATATGAAGTTGTACGAAAACGCTTTATTTCGCCAAGACAATGCGTTTCTCACTGTTACATGCATTTGAATGGGAAACTCGCCTGAAACAAAGTATAGGTTTTCATTATGTGAATAATTTTAAAATCTTAGCTCAAACGGCTGCAAAACCTGTTCTGTTTGCCCAGCACGGGGATATTGAGTTCTATAAGATAAAGCCATAAACATGTTTGTCTGAGTCTTCTATCAAAAGTTACAGCGATTTATATGAAGTTGTACAAAAACGCTTTATTTCGCCAAGACAGTGTGTTTCTCACTGTTACATGCATTTGAATGGGAAACTCGCCTGAGACAAAGTATAGGTTTTCATTATGTGAATAATTTTAAAATCTCAGCTCAAACGGCTGCAAAACCTGTTTGCCCAGCACGGGGATATTGAGTTCTATAAGATAAAGCCATAAACATGTTTGTCTGAGTCTTCTATCAAAAGTTACAGCGATTTATATGAAGTTGTTCAAAAACGCTTTATTTCGCCAAGACAATGCGTTTCTCACTGTTACATGCATTTGAATGGGAAATTCGCCTGAAACAAAGTATAGGTTTTCATTATGTGAATAATTTTAAAATCTTAGCTCAAACGGCTGCAAAACCTGTTCTGTTTGCCCAGCACGGGGATATTGAGTTCTATAAGATAAAGCCATAAACATGTTTGTCTGAGTCTTCTATCAAAAGTTACAGCGATTTATATGAAGTTGTACAAAAACGCTTTATTTCGCCAAGACAGTGTGTTTCTCACTGTTACATGCATTTGAATGGGAAACTCACCCGAGACAAAGTATAGGTTTTCATTATGTGAATAATTTTAAAATCTTAGCTCAAACGGCTGCAAAACCTGTTTGCCCAGCACGGGGATATTGAGTTCTATAAGATAAAGCCATAAATATGTTTGTCTGAGTCTTCTATCAAAAGTTACAGCGATTTATATGAAGTTGTACGAAAACGCTTTATTTCGCCAAGACAATGCGTTTCTCACTGTTACATGCATTTGAATGGGAAACTCGCCTGAAACAAAGTATAGGTTTTCATTATGTGAATAATTTTAAAATCTTAGCTCAAACGGCTGCAAAACCTGTTTGCCCAGCACGGGGATATTGAGTTCTATAAGATAAAGCCATAAACATGTTTGTCTGAGTCTTCTATCAAAAGTTACAGCGATTTATATGAAGTGGTTGAAAAACGCTTTATTTCGCCAAGACAGTGTATTTCTCACTGTTACATGCATTTGAATGGGAAACTCGCCTGAAACAAAGTATAGGTTTTCATTATGTGAATAATTTTAAAATCTTAGCTCAAACGGCTGCAAAACCTGTTCTGTTTGCCCAGCACGGGGATATTGAGTTCTATAAGATAAAGCCATAAACATGTTTGTCTGAGTCTTCTATCAAAAGTTACAGCGATTTATATGAAGTTGTACGAAAACGCTTTATTTCGCCAAGACAATGCGTTTCTCACTGTTACATGCATTTGAATGGGAAACTCGCCTGAAACAAAGTATAGGTTTTCATTATGTGAATAATTTTAAAATCTTAGCTCAAACGGCTGCAAAACCTGTTCTGTTTGCCCAGCACGGGGATATTGAGTTCTATAAGATAAAGCCATAAACATGTTTGTCTGAGTCTTCTATCAAAAGTTACAGCGATTTATATGAAGTTGTACAAAAACGCTTTATTTCGCCAAGACAGTGTGTTTCTCACTGTTACATGCATTTGAATGGGAAACTCGCCTGAGACAAAGTATAGGTTTTCATTATGTGAATAATTTTAAAATCTTAGCTCAAACGGCTGCAAAACCTGTTTGCCCAGCACGGGGATATTGAGTTCTATAAGATAAAGCCATAAACATGTTTGTCTGAGTCTTCTATCAAAAGTTACAGCGATTTATATGAAGTTGTTCAAAAACGCTTTATTTCGCCAAGACAATGCGTTTCTCACTGTTACATGCATTTGAATGGGAAACTCGCCTGAAACAAAGTATAGGTTTTCATTATGTGAATAATTTTAAAATCTTAGCTCAAACGGCTGCAAAACCTGTTTGCCCAGCACGGGGATATTGAGTTCTATAAGATAAAGCCATAAACATGTTTGTCTGAGTCTTCTATCAAAAGTTACAGCGATTTATATGAAGTTGTTCAAAAACGCTTTATTTCGCCAAGACAATGCGTTTCTCACTGTTACATGCATTTGAATGGGAAACTCGCCTGAAACAAAGTATAGGTTTTCATTATGTGAATAATTTTAAAATCTTAGCTCAAACGGCTGCAAAACCTGTTCTGTTTGCCCAGCACGGGGATATTGAGTTCTATAAGATAAAGCCATAAACATGTTTGTCTGAGTCTTCTATCAAAAGTTACAGCGATTTATATGAAGTTGTACGAAAACGCTTTATTTCGCCAAGACAATGCGTTTCTCACTGTTACATGCATTTGAATGGGAAACTCGCCTGAAACAAAGTATAGGTTTTCATTATGTGAATAATTTTAAAATCTTAGCTCAAACGGCTGCAAAACCTGTTCTGTTTGCCCAGCACGGGGATATTGAGTTCTATAAGATAAAGCCATAAACATGTTTGTCTGAGTCTTCTATCAAAAGTTACAGCGATTTATATGAAGTTGTACAAAAACGCTTTATTTCGCCAAGACAGTGTGTTTCTCACTGTTACATGCATTTGAATGGGAAACTCACCCGAGACAAAGTATAGGTTTTCATTATGTGAATAATTTTAAAATCTTAGCTCAAACGGCTGCAAAACCTGTTTGCCCAGCACGGGGATATTGAGTTCTATAAGATAAAGCCATAAACATGTTTGTCTGAGTCTTCTATCAAAAGTTACAGCGATTTATATGAAGTTGTACAAAAACGCTTTATTTCGCCAAGACAGTGTGTTTCTCACTGTTACATGCATTTGAATGGGAAACTCACCCGAGACAAAGTATAGGTTTTCATTATGTGAATAATTTTAAAATCTTAGCTCAAACGGCTGCAAAACCTGTTTGCCCAGCACGGGGATATTGAGTTCTATAAGATAAAGCCATAAACATGTTTGTCTGAGTCTTCTATCAAAAGTTACAGCGATTTATATGAAGTTGTACGAAAACGCTTTATTTCGCCAAGACAATGCGTTTCTCACTGTTACATGCATTTGAATGGGAAACTCGCCTGAAACAAAGTATAGGTTTTCATTATGTGAATAATTTTAAAATCTTAGCTCAAACGGCTGCAAAACCTGTTCTGTTTGCCCAGCACGGGGATATTGAGTTCTATAAGATAAAGCCATAAACATGTTTGTCTGAGTCTTCTATCAAAAGTTACAGCGATTTATATGAAGTTGTACAAAAACGCTTTATTTCGCCAAGACAGTGTGTTTCTCACTGTTACATGCATTTGAATGGGAAACTCGCCTGAGACAAAGTATAGGTTTTCATTATGTGAATAATTTTAAAATCTTAGCTCAAACGGCTGCAAAACCTGTTTGCCCAGCACGGGGATATTGAGTTCTATAAGATAAAGCCATAAACATGTTTGTCTGAGTCTTCTATCAAGAGTTACAGCGATTTATATGAAGTTGTACAAAAACGCTTTATTTCGCCAAGACAGTGTGTTTCTCACTGTTACATGCATCTGAATGGGAAACTCGCCTGAGACAAAGTATAGGTTTTCATTATGTGAATAATTTTAAAATCTCAGCTCAAACGGCTGCAAAACCTGTTCTGTTTGCCCAGCACGGGGATATTGAGTTCTATAAGATAAAGCCATAAACATGTTTGTCTGAGTCTTCTATCAAAAGTTACAGCGATTTATATGAAGTTGTACAAAAACGCTTTATTTCGCCAAGACAGTGTGTTTCTCACTGTTACATGCATTTGAATGGGAAACTCGCCTGAGACAAAGTATAGGTTTTCATTATGTGAATAATTTTAAAATCTCAGCTCAAACGGCTGCAAAACCTGTTTGCCCAGCACGGGGATATTGAGTTCTATAAGATAAAGCCATAAACATGTTTGTCTGAGTCTTCTATCAAAAGTTACAGCGATTTATATGAAGTTGTTCAAAAACGCTTTATTTCGCCAAGACAATGCGTTTCTCACTGTTACATGCATTTGAATGGGAAATTCGCCTGAAACAAAGTATAGGTTTTCATTATGTGAATAATTTTAAAATCTTAGCTCAAACGGCTGCAAAACCTGTTCTGTTTGCCCAGCACGGGGATATTGAGTTCTATAAGATAAAGCCATAAACATGTTTGTCTGAGTCTTCTATCAAAAGTTACAGCGATTTATATGAAGTTGTACAAAAACGCTTTATTTCGCCAAGACAGTGTGTTTCTCACTGTTACATGCATTTGAATGGGAAACTCACCCGAGACAAAGTATAGGTTTTCATTATGTGAATAATTTTAAAATCTTAGCTCAAACGGCTGCAAAACCTGTTTGCCCAGCACGGGGATATTGAGTTCTATAAGATAAAGCCATAAACATGTTTGTCTGAGTCTTCTATCAAAAGTTACAGCGATTTATATGAAGTTGTACGAAAACGCTTTATTTCGCCAAGACAATGCGTTTCTCACTGTTACATGCATTTGAATGGGAAACTCGCCTGAAACAAAGTATAGGTTTTCATTATGTGAATAATTTTAAAATCTTAGCTCAAACGGCTGCAAAACCTGTTCTGTTTGCCCAGCACGGGGATATTGAGTTCTATAAGATAAAGCCATAAACATGTTTGTCTGAGTCTTCTATCAAAAGTTACAGCGATTTATATGAAGTTGTACAAAAACGCTTTATTTCGCCAAGACAGTGTGTTTCTCACTGTTACATGCATTTGAATGGGAAACTCGCCTGAGACAAAGTATAGGTTTTCATTATGTGAATAATTTTAAAATCTCAGCTCAAACGGCTGCAAAACCTGTTTGCCCAGCACGGGGATATTGAGTTCTATAAGATAAAGCCATAAACATGTTTGTCTGAGTCTTCTATCAAAAGTTACAGCGATTTATATGAAGTTGTTCAAAAACGCTTTATTTCGCCAAGACAATGCGTTTCTCACTGTTACATGCATTTGAATGGGAAATTCGCCTGAAACAAAGTATAGGTTTTCATTATGTGAATAATTTTAAAATCTTAGCTCAAACGGCTGCAAAACCTGTTCTGTTTGCCCAGCACGGGGATATTGAGTTCTATAAGATAAAGCCATAAACATGTTTGTCTGAGTCTTCTATCAAAAGTTACAGCGATTTATATGAAGTTGTACAAAAACGCTTTATTTCGCCAAGACAGTGTGTTTCTCACTGTTACATGCATTTGAATGGGAAACTCACCCGAGACAAAGTATAGGTTTTCATTATGTGAATAATTTTAAAATCTTAGCTCAAACGGCTGCAAAACCTGTTTGCCCAGCACGGGGATATTGAGTTCTATAAGATAAAGCCATAAATATGTTTGTCTGAGTCTTCTATCAAAAGTTACAGCGATTTATATGAAGTTGTACGAAAACGCTTTATTTCGCCAAGACAATGCGTTTCTCACTGTTACATGCATTTGAATGGGAAACTCGCCTGAAACAAAGTATAGGTTTTCATTATGTGAATAATTTTAAAATCTTAGCTCAAACGGCTGCAAAACCTGTTTGCCCAGCACGGGGATATTGAGTTCTATAAGATAAAGCCATAAACATGTTTGTCTGAGTCTTCTATCAAAAGTTACAGCGATTTATATGAAGTGGTTGAAAAACGCTTTATTTCGCCAAGACAGTGTATTTCTCACTGTTACATGCATTTGAATGGGAAACTCGCCTGAAACAAAGTATAGGTTTTCATTATGTGAATAATTTTAAAATCTTAGCTCAAACGGCTGCAAAACCTGTTCTGTTTGCCCAGCACGGGGATATTGAGTTCTATAAGATAAAGCCATAAACATGTTTGTCTGAGTCTTCTATCAAGAGTTACAGCGATTTATATGAAGTTGTACAAAAACGCTTTATTTCGCCAAGACAGTGTGTTTCTCACTGTTACATGCATCTGAATGGGAAACTCGCCTGAGACAAAGTATAGGTTTTCATTATGTGAATAATTTTAAAATCTCAGCTCAAACGGCTGCAAAACCTGTTCTGTTTGCCCAGCACGGGGATATTGAGTTCTATAAGATAAAGCCATAAACATGTTTGTCTGAGTCTTCTATCAAAAGTTACAGCGATTTATATGAAGTTGTACAAAAACGCTTTATTTCGCCAAGACAGTGTGTTTCTCACTGTTACATGCATTTGAATGGGAAACTCGCCTGAGACAAAGTATAGGTTTTCATTATGTGAATAATTTTAAAATCTCAGCTCAAACGGCTGCAAAACCTGTTTGCCCAGCACGGGGATATTGAGTTCTATAAGATAAAGCCATAAACATGTTTGTCTGAGTCTTCTATCAAAAGTTACAGCGATTTATATGAAGTTGTTCAAAAACGCTTTATTTCGCCAAGACAATGCGTTTCTCACTGTTACATGCATTTGAATGGGAAATTCGCCTGAAACAAAGTATAGGTTTTCATTATGTGAATAATTTTAAAATCTTAGCTCAAACGGCTGCAAAACCTGTTCTGTTTGCCCAGCACGGGGATATTGAGTTCTATAAGATAAAGCCATAAACATGTTTGTCTGAGTCTTCTATCAAAAGTTACAGCGATTTATATGAAGTTGTACAAAAACGCTTTATTTCGCCAAGACAGTGTGTTTCTCACTGTTACATGCATTTGAATGGGAAACTCACCCGAGACAAAGTATAGGTTTTCATTATGTGAATAATTTTAAAATCTTAGCTCAAACGGCTGCAAAACCTGTTTGCCCAGCACGGGGATATTGAGTTCTATAAGATAAAGCCATAAACATGTTTGTCTGAGTCTTCTATCAAAAGTTACAGCGATTTATATGAAGTTGTACGAAAACGCTTTATTTCGCCAAGACAATGCGTTTCTCACTGTTACATGCATTTGAATGGGAAACTCGCCTGAAACAAAGTATAGGTTTTCATTATGTGAATAATTTTAAAATCTTAGCTCAAACGGCTGCAAAACCTGTTCTGTTTGCCCAGCACGGGGATATTGAGTTCTATAAGATAAAGCCATAAACATGTTTGTCTGAGTCTTCTATCAAAAGTTACAGCGATTTATATGAAGTTGTACAAAAACGCTTTATTTCGCCAAGACAGTGTGTTTCTCACTGTTACATGCATTTGAATGGGAAACTCGCCTGAGACAAAGTATAGGTTTTCATTATGTGAATAATTTTAAAATCTCAGCTCAAACGGCTGCAAAACCTGTTTGCCCAGCACGGGGATATTGAGTTCTATAAGATAAAGCCATAAACATGTTTGTCTGAGTCTTCTATCAAAAGTTACAGCGATTTATATGAAGTTGTTCAAAAACGCTTTATTTCGCCAAGACAATGCGTTTCTCACTGTTACATGCATTTGAATGGGAAATTCGCCTGAAACAAAGTATAGGTTTTCATTATGTGAATAATTTTAAAATCTTAGCTCAAACGGCTGCAAAACCTGTTCTGTTTGCCCAGCACGGGGATATTGAGTTCTATAAGATAAAGCCATAAACATGTTTGTCTGAGTCTTCTATCAAAAGTTACAGCGATTTATATGAAGTTGTACAAAAACGCTTTATTTCGCCAAGACAGTGTGTTTCTCACTGTTACATGCATTTGAATGGGAAACTCACCCGAGACAAAGTATAGGTTTTCATTATGTGAATAATTTTAAAATCTTAGCTCAAACGGCTGCAAAACCTGTTTGCCCAGCACGGGGATATTGAGTTCTATAAGATAAAGCCATAAATATGTTTGTCTGAGTCTTCTATCAAAAGTTACAGCGATTTATATGAAGTTGTACGAAAACGCTTTATTTCGCCAAGACAATGCGTTTCTCACTGTTACATGCATTTGAATGGGAAACTCGCCTGAAACAAAGTATAGGTTTTCATTATGTGAATAATTTTAAAATCTTAGCTCAAACGGCTGCAAAACCTGTTTGCCCAGCACGGGGATATTGAGTTCTATAAGATAAAGCCATAAACATGTTTGTCTGAGTCTTCTATCAAAAGTTACAGCGATTTATATGAAGTGGTTGAAAAACGCTTTATTTCGCCAAGACAGTGTATTTCTCACTGTTACATGCATTTGAATGGGAAACTCGCCTGAAACAAAGTATAGGTTTTCATTATGTGAATAATTTTAAAATCTTAGCTCAAACGGCTGCAAAACCTGTTCTGTTTGCCCAGCACGGGGATATTGAGTTCTATAAGATAAAGCCATAAACATGTTTGTCTGAGTCTTCTATCAAAAGTTACAGCGATTTATATGAAGTTGTACGAAAACGCTTTATTTCGCCAAGACAATGCGTTTCTCACTGTTACATGCATTTGAATGGGAAACTCGCCTGAAACAAAGTATAGGTTTTCATTATGTGAATAATTTTAAAATCTTAGCTCAAACGGCTGCAAAACCTGTTCTGTTTGCCCAGCACGGGGATATTGAGTTCTATAAGATAAAGCCATAAACATGTTTGTCTGAGTCTTCTATCAAAAGTTACAGCGATTTATATGAAGTTGTACAAAAACGCTTTATTTCGCCAAGACAGTGTGTTTCTCACTGTTACATGCATTTGAATGGGAAACTCGCCTGAGACAAAGTATAGGTTTTCATTATGTGAATAATTTTAAAATCTTAGCTCAAACGGCTGCAAAACCTGTTTGCCCAGCACGGGGATATTGAGTTCTATAAGATAAAGCCATAAACATGTTTGTCTGAGTCTTCTATCAAAAGTTACAGCGATTTATATGAAGTTGTTCAAAAACGCTTTATTTCGCCAAGACAATGCGTTTCTCACTGTTACATGCATTTGAATGGGAAACTCGCCTGAAACAAAGTATAGGTTTTCATTATGTGAATAATTTTAAAATCTTAGCTCAAACGGCTGCAAAACCTGTTTGCCCAGCACGGGGATATTGAGTTCTATAAGATAAAGCCATAAACATGTTTGTCTGAGTCTTCTATCAAAAGTTACAGCGATTTATATGAAGTTGTTCAAAAACGCTTTATTTCGCCAAGACAATGCGTTTCTCACTGTTACATGCATTTGAATGGGAAACTCGCCTGAAACAAAGTATAGGTTTTCATTATGTGAATAATTTTAAAATCTTAGCTCAAACGGCTGCAAAACCTGTTCTGTTTGCCCAGCACGGGGATATTGAGTTCTATAAGATAAAGCCATAAACATGTTTGTCTGAGTCTTCTATCAAAAGTTACAGCGATTTATATGAAGTTGTACGAAAACGCTTTATTTCGCCAAGACAATGCGTTTCTCACTGTTACATGCATTTGAATGGGAAACTCGCCTGAAACAAAGTATAGGTTTTCATTATGTGAATAATTTTAAAATCTTAGCTCAAACGGCTGCAAAACCTGTTCTGTTTGCCCAGCACGGGGATATTGAGTTCTATAAGATAAAGCCATAAACATGTTTGTCTGAGTCTTCTATCAAAAGTTACAGCGATTTATATGAAGTTGTACAAAAACGCTTTATTTCGCCAAGACAGTGTGTTTCTCACTGTTACATGCATTTGAATGGGAAACTCACCCGAGACAAAGTATAGGTTTTCATTATGTGAATAATTTTAAAATCTTAGCTCAAACGGCTGCAAAACCTGTTTGCCCAGCACGGGGATATTGAGTTCTATAAGATAAAGCCATAAACATGTTTGTCTGAGTCTTCTATCAAAAGTTACAGCGATTTATATGAAGTTGTACAAAAACGCTTTATTTCGCCAAGACAGTGTGTTTCTCACTGTTACATGCATTTGAATGGGAAACTCGCCTGAGACAAAGTATAGGTTTTCATTATGTGAATAATTTTAAAATCTTAGCTCAAACGGCTGCAAAACCTGTTTGCCCAGCACGGGGATATTGAGTTCTATAAGATAAAGCCATAAACATGTTTGTCTGAGTCTTCTATCAAGAGTTACAGCGATTTATATGAAGTTGTACAAAAACGCTTTATTTCGCCAAGACAGTGTGTTTCTCACTGTTACATGCATTTGAATGGGAAACTCGCCTGAGACAAAGTATAGGTTTTCATTATGTGAATAATTTTAAAATCTTAGCTCAAACGGCTGCAAAACCTGTTTGCCCAGCACGGGGATATTGAGTTCTATAAGATAAAGCCATAAACATGTTTGTCTGAGTCTTCTATCAAAAGTTACAGCGATTTATATGAAGTTGTACGAAAACGCTTTATTTCGCCAAGACAATGCGTTTCTCACTGTTACATGCATTTGAATGGGAAACTCGCCTGAAACAAAGTATAGGTTTTCATTATGTGAATAATTTTAAAATCTTAGCTCAAACGGCTGCAAAACCTGTTCTGTTTGCCCAGCACGGGGATATTGAGTTCTATAAGATAAAGCCATAAACATGTTTGTCTGAGTCTTCTATCAAAAGTTACAGCGATTTATATGAAGTTGTTCAAAAACGCTTTATTTCGCCAAGACAATGCGTTTCTCACTGTTACATGCATTTGAATGGGAAACTCGCCTGAAACAAAGTATAGGTTTTCATTATGTGAATAATTTTAAAATCTTAGCTCAAACGGCTGCAAAACCTGTTCTGTTTGCCCAGCACGGGGATATTGAGTTCTATAAGATAAAGCCATAAACATGTTTGTCTGAGTCTTCTATCAAAAGTTACAGCGATTTATATGAAGTTGTACAAAAACGCTTTATTTCGCCAAGACAGTGTGTTTCTCACTGTTACATGCATTTGAATGGGAAACTCACCCGAGACAAAGTATAGGTTTTCATTATGTGAATAATTTTAAAATCTTAGCTCAAACGGCTGCAAAACCTGTTTGCCCAGCACGGGGATATTGAGTTCTATAAGATAAAGCCATAAATATGTTTGTCTGAGTCTTCTATCAAAAGTTACAGCGATTTATATGAAGTTGTACGAAAACGCTTTATTTCGCCAAGACAATGCGTTTCTCACTGTTACATGCATTTGAATGGGAAACTCGCCTGAAACAAAGTATAGGTTTTCATTATGTGAATAATTTTAAAATCTTAGCTCAAACGGCTGCAAAACCTGTTTGCCCAGCACGGGGATATTGAGTTCTATAAGATAAAGCCATAAACATGTTTGTCTGAG
Source organism: Diplotaxodon limnothrissa (assembly GCF_057381915.1). Classification (NCBI taxonomy): domain Eukaryota; kingdom Metazoa; phylum Chordata; class Actinopteri; order Cichliformes; family Cichlidae; genus Diplotaxodon; species Diplotaxodon limnothrissa. The sequence continues at coordinate 17,784,556 of NC_140597.1, forward strand.
TCTTCTATCAAAAGTTACAGCGATTTATATGAAGTGGTTGAAAAACGCTTTATTTCGCCAAGACAGTGTATTTCTCACTGTTACATGCATTTGAATGGGAAACTCGCCTGAAACAAAGTATAGGTTTTCATTATGTGAATAATTTTAAAATCTTAGCTCAAACGGCTACAAAACCTGTTTGCCCAGCACGGGGATATTGAGTTCTATAAGATAAAGCCATAAACATGTTTGTCTGAGTCTTCTATCAAAAGTTACAGCGATTTATATGAAGTTGTACAAAAACGCTTTATTTCGCCAAGACAGTGTGTTTCTCACTGTTACATGCATTTGAATGGGAAACTCGCCTGAGACAAAGTATAGGTTTTCATTATGTGAATAATTTTAAAATCTTAGCTCAAACGGCTGCAAAACCTGTTTGCCCAGCACGGGGATATTGAGTTCTATAAGATAAAGCCATAAACATGTTTGTCTGAGTCTTCTATCAAGAGTTACAGCGATTTATATGAAGTTGTACAAAAACGCTTTATTTCGCCAAGACAGTGTGTTTCTCACTGTTACATGCATTTGAATGGGAAACTCGCCTGAGACAAAGTATAGGTTTTCATTATGTGAATAATTTTAAAATCTTAGCTCAAACGGCTGCAAAACCTGTTTGCCCAGCACGGGGATATTGAGTTCTATAAGATAAAGCCATAAACATGTTTGTCTGAGTCTTCTATCAAAAGTTACAGCGATTTATATGAAGTTGTTCAAAAACGCTTTATTTCGCCAAGACAATGCGTTTCTCACTGTTACATGCATTTGAATGGGAAACTCGCCTGAAACAAAGTATAGGTTTTCATTATGTGAATAATTTTAAAATCTTAGCTCAAACGGCTGCAAAACCTGTTTGCCCAGCACGGGGATATTGAGTTCTATAAGATAAAGCCATAAACATGTTTGTCTGAGTCTTCTATCAAAAGTTACAGCGATTTATATGAAGTTGTACAAAAACGCTTTATTTCGCCAAGACAGTGTGTTTCTCACTGTTACATGCATTTGAATGGGAAACTCACCCGAGACAAAGTATAGGTTTTCATTATGTGAATAATTTTAAAATCTTAGCTCAAACGGCTGCAAAACCTGTTCTGTTTGCCCAGCACGGGGATATTGAGTTCTATAAGATAAAGCCATAAACATGTTTGTCTGAGTCTTCTATCAAAAGTTACAGCGATTTATATGAAGTTGTACAAAAACGCTTTATTTCGCCAAGACAGTGTGTTTCTCACTGTTACATGCATTTGAATGGGAAACTCACCCGAGACAAAGTATAGGTTTTCATTATGTGAATAATTTTAAAATCTTAGCTCAAACGGCTGCAAAACCTGTTTGCCCAGCACGGGGATATTGAGTTCTATAAGATAAAGCCATAAACATGTTTGTCTGAGTCTTCTATCAAAAGTTACAGCGATTTATATGAAGTTGTACAAAAACGCTTTATTTCGCCAAGACAGTGTGTTTCTCACTGTTACATGCATTTGAATGGGAAACTCGCCTGAAACAAAGTATAGGTTTTCATTATGTGAATAATTTTAAAATCTTAGCTCAAACGGCTGCAAAACCTGTTTGCCCAGCACGGGGATATTGAGTTCTATAAGATAAAGCCATAAACATGTTTGTCTGAGTCTTCTATCAAAAGTTACAGCGATTTATATGAAGTGGTTGAAAAACGCTTTATTTCGCCAAGACAGTGTATTTCTCACTGTTACATGCATTTGAATGGGAAACTCGCCTGAAACAAAGTATAGGTTTTCATTATGTGAATAATTTTAAAATCTTAGCTCAAACGGCTACAAAACCTGTTTGCCCAGCACGGGGATATTGAGTTCTATAAGATAAAGCCATAAACATGTTTGTCTGAGTCTTCTATCAAAAGTTACAGCGATTTATATGAAGTTGTACAAAAACGCTTTATTTCGCCAAGACAGTGTGTTTCTCACTGTTACATGCATTTGAATGGGAAACTCGCCTGAGACAAAGTATAGGTTTTCATTATGTGAATAATTTTAAAATCTTAGCTCAAACGGCTGCAAAACCTGTTTGCCCAGCACGGGGATATTGAGTTCTATAAGATAAAGCCATAAACATGTTTGTCTGAGTCTTCTATCAAGAGTTACAGCGATTTATATGAAGTTGTACAAAAACGCTTTATTTCGCCAAGACAGTGTGTTTCTCACTGTTACATGCATTTGAATGGGAAACTCGCCTGAGACAAAGTATAGGTTTTCATTATGTGAATAATTTTAAAATCTTAGCTCAAACGGCTGCAAAACCTGTTTGCCCAGCACGGGGATATTGAGTTCTATAAGATAAAGCCATAAACATGTTTGTCTGAGTCTTCTATCAAAAGTTACAGCGATTTATATGAAGTTGTTCAAAAACGCTTTATTTCGCCAAGACAATGCGTTTCTCACTGTTACATGCATTTGAATGGGAAACTCGCCTGAAACAAAGTATAGGTTTTCATTATGTGAATAATTTTAAAATCTTAGCTCAAACGGCTGCAAAACCTGTTTGCCCAGCACGGGGATATTGAGTTCTATAAGATAAAGCCATAAACATGTTTGTCTGAGTCTTCTATCAAAAGTTACAGCGATTTATATGAAGTTGTTCAAAAACGCTTTATTTCGCCAAGACAATGCGTTTCTCACTGTTACATGCATTTGAATGGGAAACTCGCCTGAAACAAAGTATAGGTTTTCATTATGTGAATAATTTTAAAATCTTAGCTCAAACGGCTGCAAAACCTGTTCTGTTTGCCCAGCACGGGGATATTGAGTTCTATAAGATAAAGCCATAAACATGTTTGTCTGAGTCTTCTATCAAAAGTTACAGCGATTTATATGAAGTTGTACAAAAACGCTTTATTTCGCCAAGACAGTGTGTTTCTCACTGTTACATGCATTTGAATGGGAAACTCACCCGAGACAAAGTATAGGTTTTCATTATGTGAATAATTTTAAAATCTTAGCTCAAACGGCTGCAAAACCTGTTTGCCCAGCACGGGGATATTGAGTTCTATAAGATAAAGCCATAAACATGTTTGTCTGAGTCTTCTATCAAAAGTTACAGCGATTTATATGAAGTTGTACAAAAACGCTTTATTTCGCCAAGACAGTGTGTTTCTCACTGTTACATGCATTTGAATGGGAAACTCGCCTGAAACAAAGTATAGGTTTTCATTATGTGAATAATTTTAAAATCTTAGCTCAAACGGCTGCAAAACCTGTTTGCCCAGCACGGGGATATTGAGTTCTATAAGATAAAGCCATAAACATGTTTGTCTGAGTCTTCTATCAAAAGTTACAGCGATTTATATGAAGTGGTTGAAAAACGCTTTATTTCGCCAAGACAGTGTATTTCTCACTGTTACATGCATTTGAATGGGAAACTCGCCTGAAACAAAGTATAGGTTTTCATTATGTGAATAATTTTAAAATCTTAGCTCAAACGGCTACAAAACCTGTTTGCCCAGCACGGGGATATTGAGTTCTATAAGATAAAGCCATAAACATGTTTGTCTGAGTCTTCTATCAAAAGTTACAGCGATTTATATGAAGTTGTACAAAAACGCTTTATTTCGCCAAGACAGTGTGTTTCTCACTGTTACATGCATTTGAATGGGAAACTCGCCTGAGACAAAGTATAGGTTTTCATTATGTGAATAATTTTAAAATCTTAGCTCAAACGGCTGCAAAACCTGTTTGCCCAGCACGGGGATATTGAGTTCTATAAGATAAAGCCATAAACATGTTTGTCTGAGTCTTCTATCAAGAGTTACAGCGATTTATATGAAGTTGTACAAAAACGCTTTATTTCGCCAAGACAGTGTGTTTCTCACTGTTACATGCATTTGAATGGGAAACTCGCCTGAGACAAAGTATAGGTTTTCATTATGTGAATAATTTTAAAATCTTAGCTCAAACGGCTGCAAAACCTGTTTGCCCAGCACGGGGATATTGAGTTCTATAAGATAAAGCCATAAACATGTTTGTCTGAGTCTTCTATCAAAAGTTACAGCGATTTATATGAAGTTGTTCAAAAACGCTTTATTTCGCCAAGACAATGCGTTTCTCACTGTTACATGCATTTGAATGGGAAACTCGCCTGAAACAAAGTATAGGTTTTCATTATGTGAATAATTTTAAAATCTTAGCTCAAACGGCTGCAAAACCTGTTTGCCCAGCACGGGGATATTGAGTTCTATAAGATAAAGCCATAAACATGTTTGTCTGAGTCTTCTATCAAAAGTTACAGCGATTTATATGAAGTTGTTCAAAAACGCTTTATTTCGCCAAGACAATGCATTTCTCACTGTTACATGCATTTGAATGGGAAACTCGCCTGAAACAAAGTATAGGTTTTCATTATGTGAATAATTTTAAAATCTTAGCTCAAACGGCTGCAAAACCTGTTCTGTTTGCCCAGCACGGGGATATTGAGTTCTATAAGATAAAGCCATAAACATGTTTGTCTGAGTCTTCTATCAAAAGTTACAGCGATTTATATGAAGTTGTACAAAAACGCTTTATTTCGCCAAGACAGTGTGTTTCTCACTGTTACATGCATTTGAATGGGAAACTCGCCTGAGACAAAGTATAGGTTTTCATTATGTGAATAATTTTAAAATCTTAGCTCAAACGGCTGCAAAACCTGTTTGCCCAGCACGGGGATATTGAGTTCTATAAGATAAAGCCATAAACATGTTTGTCTGAGTCTTCTATCAAAAGTTACAGCGATTTATATGAAGTTGTACAAAAACGCTTTATTTCGCCAAGACAGTGTGTTTCTCACTGTTACATGCATTTGAATGGGAAACTCGCCTGAGACAAAGTATAGGTTTTCATTATGTGAATAATTTTAAAATCTTAGCTCAAACGGCTGCAAAACCTGTTTGCCCAGCACGGGGATATTGAGTTCTATAAGATAAAGCCATAAACATGTTTGTCTGAGTCTTCTATCAAAAGTTACAGCGATTTATATGAAGTTGTACAAAAACGCTTTATTTCGCCAAGACAGTGTGTTTCTCACTGTTACATGCATTTGAATGGGAAACTCGCCTGAGACAAAGTATAGGTTTTCATTATGTGAATAATTTTAAAATCTTAGCTCAAACGGCTGCAAAACCTGTTTGCCCAGCACGGGGATATTGAGTTCTATAAGATAAAGCCATAAACATGTTTGTCTGAGTCTTCTATCAAGAGTTACAGCGATTTATATGAAGTTGTACAAAAACGCTTTATTTCGCCAAGACAGTGTGTTTCTCACTGTTACATGCATTTGAATGGGAAACTCGCCTGAGACAAAGTATAGGTTTTCATTATGTGAATAATTTTAAAATCTTAGCTCAAACGGCTGCAAAACCTGTTTGCCCAGCACGGGGATATTGAGTTCTATAAGATAAAGCCATAAACATGTTTGTCTGAGTCTTCTATCAAAAGTTACAGCGATTTATATGAAGTTGTTCAAAAACGCTTTATTTCGCCAAGACAATGCGTTTCTCACTGTTACATGCATTTGAATGGGAAACTCGCCTGAAACAAAGTATAGGTTTTCATTATGTGAATAATTTTAAAATCTTAGCTCAAACGGCTGCAAAACCTGTTTGCCCAGCACGGGGATATTGAGTTCTATAAGATAAAGCCATAAACATGTTTGTCTGAGTCTTCTATCAAAAGTTACAGCGATTTATATGAAGTTGTTCAAAAACGCTTTATTTCGCCAAGACAATGCATTTCTCACTGTTACATGCATTTGAATGGGAAACTCGCCTGAAACAAAGTATAGGTTTTCATTATGTGAATAATTTTAAAATCTTAGCTCAAACGGCTGCAAAACCTGTTCTGTTTGCCCAGCACGGGGATATTGAGTTCTATAAGATAAAGCCATAAACATGTTTGTCTGAGTCTTCTATCAAAAGTTACAGCGATTTATATGAAGTTGTACAAAAACGCTTTATTTCGCCAAGACAGTGTGTTTCTCACTGTTACATGCATTTGAATGGGAAACTCACCCGAGACAAAGTATAGGTTTTCATTATGTGAATAATTTTAAAATCTTAGCTCAAACGGCTGCAAAACCTGTTTGCCCAGCACGGGGATATTGAGTTCTATAAGATAAAGCCATAAACATGTTTGTCTGAGTCTTCTATCAAAAGTTACAGCGATTTATATGAAGTTGTACAAAAACGCTTTATTTCGCCAAGACAGTGTGTTTCTCACTGTTACATGCATTTGAATGGGAAACTCGCCTGAAACAAAGTATAGGTTTTCATTATGTGAATAATTTTAAAATCTTAGCTCAAACGGCTGCAAAACCTGTTTGCCCAGCACGGGGATATTGAGATCTATAAGATAAAGCCATAAACATGTTTGTCTGAGTCTTCTATCAAAAGTTACAGCGATTTATATGAAGTTGTACAAAAACGCTTTATTTCGCCAAGACAGTGTGTTTCTCACTGTTACATGCATTTGAATGGGAAACTCGCCTGAGACAAAGTATAGGTTTTCATTATGTGAATAATTTTAAAATCTTAGCTCAAACGGCTGCAAAACCTGTTCTGTTTGCCCAGCACGGGGATATTGAGTTCTATAAGATAAAGCCATAAACATGTTTGTCTGAGTCTTCTATCAAAAGTTACAGCGATTTATATGAAGTTGTACAAAAAGGCTTTATTTCGCCAAGACAGTGCGTTTCTCACTGTTACATGCATTTGAATGGGAAACTCGCCTGAGACAAAGTATAGGTTTTCATTATGTGAATAATTTTAAAATCTTAGCTCAAACGGCTGCAAAACCTGTTCTGTTTGCCCAGCACGGGGATATTGAGTTCTATAAGATAAAGCCATAAACATGTTTGTCTGAGTCTTCTATCAAAAGTTACAGCGATTTATATGAAGTTGTACAAAAACGCTTTATTTCGCCAAGACAGTGTGTTTCTCACTGTTACATGCATTTGAATGGGAAACTCGCCTGAGACAAAGTATAGGTTTTCATTATGTGAATAATTTTAAAATCTTAGCTCAAACGGCTGCAAAACCTGTTCTGTTTGCCCAGCACGGGGATATTGAGTTCTATAAGATAAAGCCATAAACATGTTTGTCTGAGTCTTCTATCAAAAGTTACAGCGATTTATATGAAGTTGTACAAAAACGCTTTATTTCGCCAAGACAGTGTGTTTCTCACTCTTACATGCATTTGAATGGGAAACTCGCCTGAGACAAAGTATAGGTTTTCATTATGTGAATAATTTTAAAATCTTAGCTCAAACGGCTGCAAAACCTGTTCTGTTTGCCCAGCACGGGGATATTGAGTTCTATAAGATAAAGCCATAAACATGTTTGTCTGAGTCTTCTATCAAAAGTTACAGCGATTTATATGAAGTTGTACAAAAAGGCTTTATTTCGCCAAGACAGTGCGTTTCTCACTGTTACATGCATTTGAATGGGAAACTCGCCTGAGACAAAGTATAGGTTTTCATTATGTGAATAATTTTAAAATCTTAGCTCAAACGGCTGCAAAACCTGTTCTGTTTGCCCAGCACGGGGATATTGAGTTCTATAAGATAAAGCCATAAACATGTTTGTCTGAGTCTTCTATCAAAAGTTACAGCGATTTATATGAAGTTGTACAAAAACGCTTTATTTCGCCAAGACAGTGTGTTTCTCACTGTTACATGCATTTGAATGGGAAACTCGCCTGAGACAAAGTATAGGTTTTCATTATGTGAATAATTTTAAAATCTTAGCTCAAACGGCTGCAAAACCTGTTCTGTTTGCCCAGCACGGGGATATTGAGTTCTATAAGATAAAGCCATAAACATGTTTGTCTGAGTCTTCTATCAAAAGTTACAGCGATTTATATGAAGTTGTACAAAAACGCTTTATTTCGCCAAGACAGTGTGTTTCTCACTCTTACATGCATTTGAATGGGAAACTCGCCTGAGACAAAGTATAGGTTTTCATTATGTGAATAATTTTAAAATCTTAGCTCAAACGGCTGCAAAACCTGTTCTGTTTGCCCAGCACGGGGATATTGAGTTCTATAAGATAAAGCCATAAACATGTTTGTCTGAGTCTTCTATCAAAAGTTACAGCGATTTATATGAAGTTGTACAAAAACGCTTTATTTCGCCAAGACAGTGTGTTTCTCACTGTTACATGCATTTGAATGGGAAACTCGCCTGAGACAAAGTATAGGTTTTCATTATGTGAATAATTTTAAAATCTTAGCTCAAACGGCTGCAAAACCTGTTTGCCCAGCACGGGGATATTGAGTTCTATAAGATAAAGCCATAAACATGTTTGTCTGAGTCTTCTATCAAAAGTTACAGCGATTTATATGAAGTTGTACAAAAACGCTTTATTTCGCCAAGACAGTGTGTTTCTCACTGTTACATGCATTTGAATGGGAAACTCGCCTGAGACAAAGTATAGGTTTTCATTATGTGAATAATTTTAAAATCTCAGCTCAAACGGCTGCAAAACCTGTTTGCCCAGCACGGGGATATTGAGTTCTATAAGATAAAGCCATAAACATGTTTGTCTGAGTCTTCTATCAAAAGTTACAGCGATTTATATGAAGTTGTACGAAAACGCTTTATTTCGCCAAGACAATGCGTTTCTCACTGTTACATGCATTTGAATGGGAAACTCGCCTGAAACAAAGTATAGGTTTTCATTATGTGAATAATTTTAAAATCTTAGCTCAAACGGCTGCAAAACCTGTTTGCCCAGCACGGGGATATTGAGTTCTATAAGATAAAGCCATAAACATGTTTGTCTGAGTCTTCTATCAAAAGTTACAGCGATTTATATGAAGTTGTTCAAAAACGCTTTATTTCGCCAAGACAATGCGTTTCTCACTGTTACATGCATTTGAATGGGAAACTCGCCTGAAACAAAGTATAGGTTTTCATTATGTGAATAATTTTAAAATCTTAGCTCAAACGGCTGCAAAACCTGTTCTGTTTGCCCAGCACGGGGATATTGAGTTCTATAAGATAAAGCCATAAACATGTTTGTCTGAGTCTTCTATCAAAAGTTACAGCGATTTATATGAAGTTGTACGAAAACGCTTTATTTCGCCAAGACAATGCGTTTCTCACTGTTACATGCATTTGAATGGGAAACTCGCCTGAAACAAAGTATAGGTTTTCATTATGTGAATAATTTTAAAATCTTAGCTCAAACGGCTGCAAAACCTGTTCTGTTTGCCCAGCACGGGGATATTGAGTTCTATAAGATAAAGCCATAAACATGTTTGTCTGAGTCTTCTATCAAAAGTTACAGCGATTTATATGAAGTTGTACAAAAACGCTTTATTTCGCCAAGACAGTGTGTTTCTCACTGTTACATGCATTTGAATGGGAAACTCACCCGAGACAAAGTATAGGTTTTCATTATGTGAATAATTTTAAAATCTTAGCTCAAACGGCTGCAAAACCTGTTCTGTTTGCCCAGCACGGGGATATTGAGTTCTATAAGATAAAGCCATAAACATGTTTGTCTGAGTCTTCTATCAAAAGTTACAGCGATTTATATGAAGTTGTACGAAAACGCTTTATTTCGCCAAGACAATGCGTTTCTCACTGTTACATGCATTTGAATGGGAAACTCGCCTGAAACAAAGTATAGGTTTTCATTATGTGAATAATTTTAAAATCTTAGCTCAAACGGCTGCAAAACCTGTTTGCCCAGCACGGGGATATTGAGTTCTATAAGATAAAGCCATAAACATGTTTGTCTGAGTCTTCTATCAAAAGTTACAGCGATTTATATGAAGTTGTACAAAAACGCTTTATTTCGCCAAGACAGTGTGTTTCTCACTGTTACATGCATTTGAATGGGAAACTCGCCTGAGACAAAGTATAGGTTTTCATTATGTGAATAATTTTAAAATCTTAGCTCAAACGGCTGCAAAACCTGTTTGCCCAGCACGGGGATATTGAGTTCTATAAGATAAAGCCATAAACATGTTTGTCTGAGTCTTCTATCAAAAGTTACAGCGATTTATATGAAGTTGTTCAAAAACGCTTTATTTCGCCAAGACAATGCGTTTCTCACTGTTACATGCATTTGAATGGGAAACTCGCCTGAAACAAAGTATAGGTTTTCATTATGTGAATAATTTTAAAATCTTAGCTCAAACGGCTGCAAAACCTGTTCTGTTTGCCCAGCACGGGGATATTGAGTTCTATAAGATAAAGCCATAAACATGTTTGTCTGAGTCTTCTATCAAAAGTTACAGCGATTTATATGAAGTTGTTCAAAAACGCTTTATTTCGCCAAGACAATGCGTTTCTCACTGTTACATGCATTTGAATGGGAAACTCGCCTGAAACAAAGTATAGGTTTTCATTATGTGAATAATTTTAAAATCTTAGCTCAAACGGCTGCAAAACCTGTTTGCCCAGCACGGGGATATTGAGTTCTATAAGATAAAGCCATAAACATGTTTGTCTGAGTCTTCTATCAAAAGTTACAGCGATTTATATGAAGTTGTACAAAAACGCTTTATTTCGCCAAGACAGTGTGTTTCTCACTGTTACATGCATTTGAATGGGAAACTCACCCGAGACAAAGTATAGGTTTTCATTATGTGAATAATTTTAAAATCTTAGCTCAAACGGCTGCAAAACCTGTTTGCCCAGCACGGGGATATTGAGTTCTATAAGATAAAGCCATAAACATGTTTGTCTGAGTCTTCTATCAAAAGTTACAGCGATTTATATGAAGTTGTACGAAAACGCTTTATTTCGCCAAGACAATGCGTTTCTCACTGTTACATGCATTTGAATGGGAAACTCGCCTGAAACAAAGTATAGGTTTTCATTATGTGAATAATTTTAAAATCTTAGCTCAAACGGCTGCAAAACCTGTTCTGTTTGCCCAGCACGGGGATATTGAGTTCTATAAGATAAAGCCATAAACATGTTTGTCTGAGTCTTCTATCAAAAGTTACAGCGATTTATATGAAGTTGTACAAAAACGCTTTATTTCGCCAAGACAGTGTGTTTCTCACTGTTACATGCATTTGAATGGGAAACTCGCCTGAGACAAAGTATAGGTTTTCATTATGTGAATAATTTTAAAATCTTAGCTCAAACGGCTGCAAAACCTGTTTGCCCAGCACGGGGATATTGAGTTCTATAAGATAAAGCCATAAACATGTTTGTCTGAGTCTTCTATCAAAAGTTACAGCGATTTATATGAAGTTGTACAAAAACGCTTTATTTCGCCAAGACAGTGTGTTTCTCACTGTTACATGCATTTGAATGGGAAACTCGCCTGAGACAAAGTATAGGTTTTCATTATGTGAATAATTTTAAAATCTCAGCTCAAACGGCTGCAAAACCTGTTTGCCCAGCACGGGGATATTGAGTTCTATAAGATAAAGCCATAAACATGTTTGTCTGAGTCTTCTATCAAAAGTTACAGCGATTTATATGAAGTTGTTCAAAAACGCTTTATTTCGCCAAGACAATGCGTTTCTCACTGTTACATGCATTTGAATGGGAAATTCGCCTGAAACAAAGTATAAGTTTTCATTATGTGAATAATTTTAAAATCTTAGCTCAAACGGCTGCAAAACCTGTTTGCCCAGCACGGGGATATTGAGTTCTATAAGATAAAGCCATAAACATGTTTGTCTGAGTCTTCTATCAAAAGTTACAGCGATTTATATGAAGTGGTTGAAAAACGCTTTATTTCGCCAAGACAGTGTATTTCTCACTGTTACATGCATTTGAATGGGAAACTCGCCTGAAACAAAGTATAGGTTTTCATTATGTGAATAATTTTAAAATCTTAGCTCAAACGGCTGCAAAACCTGTTTGCCCAGCACGGGGATATTGAGTTCTATAAGATAAAGCCATAAACATGTTTGTCTGAGTCTTCTATCAAAAGTTACAGCGATTTATATGAAGTGGTTGAAAAACGCTTTATTTCGCCAAGACAGTGTATTTCTCACTGTTACATGCATTTGAATGGGAAACTCGCCTGAAACAAAGTATAGGTTTTCATTATGTGAATAATTTTAAAATCTTAGCTCAAACGGCTGCAAAACCTGTTTGCCCAGCACGGGGATATTGAGTTCTATAAGATAAAGCCATAAACATGTTTGTCTGAGTCTTCTATCAAAAGTTACAGCGATTTATATGAAGTTGTTCAAAAACGCTTTATTTCGCCAAGACAATGCGTTTCTCACTGTTACATGCATTTGAATGGGAAACTCGCCTGAAACAAAGTATAGGTTTTCATTATGTGAATAATTTTAAAATCTTAGCTCAAACGGCTGCAAAACCTGTTTGCCCAGCACGGGGATATTGAGTTCTATAAGATAAAGCCATAAACATGTTTGTCTGAGTCTTCTATCAAAAGTTACAGCGATTTATATGAAGTTGTACAAAAAGGCTTTATTTCGCCAAGACAGTGTGTTTCTCACTGTTACATGCATTTGAATGGGAAACTCGCCTGAGACAAAGTATAGGTTTTCATTATGTGAATAATTTTAAAATCTTAGCTCAAACGGCTGCAAAACCTGTTCTGTTTGCCCAGCACGGGGATATTGAGTTCTATAAGATAAAGCCATAAACATGTTTGTCTGAGTCTTCTATCAAAAGTTACAGCGATTTATATGAAGTTGTACAAAAACGCTTTATTTCGCCAAGACAGTGTGTTTCTCACTGTTACATGCATTTGAATGGGAAACTCGCCTGAGACAAAGTATAGGTTTTCATTATGTGAATAATTTTAAAATCTTAGCTCAAACGGCTGCAAAACCTGTTTGCCCAGCACGGGGATATTGAGTTCTATAAGATAAAGCCATAAACATGTTTGTCTGAGTCTTCTATCAAAAGTTACAGCGATTTATATGAAGTTGTACAAAAACGCTTTATTTCGCCAAGACAGTGTGTTTCTCACTGTTACATGCATTTGAATGGGAAACTCGCCTGAGACAAAGTATAGGTTTTCATTATGTGAATAATTTTAAAATCTTAGCTCAAACGGCTGCAAAACCTGTTTGCCCAGCACGGGGATATTGAGTTCTATAAGATAAAGCCATAAACATGTTTGTCTGAGTCTTCTATCAAAAGTTACAGCGATTTATATGAAGTTGTACAAAAACGCTTTATTTCGCCAAGACAGTGTGTTTCTCACTGTTACATGCATTTGAATGGGAAACTCGCCTGAGACAAAGTATAGGTTTTCATTATGTGAATAATTTTAAAATCTCAGCTCAAACGGCTGCAAAACCTGTTTGCCCAGCACGGGGATATTGAGTTCTATAAGATAAAGCCATAAACATGTTTGTCTGAGTCTTCTATCAAAAGTTACAGCGATTTATATGAAGTTGTACGAAAACGCTTTATTTCGCCAAGACAATGCGTTTCTCACTGTTACATGCATTTGAATGGGAAACTCGCCTGAAACAAAGTATAGGTTTTCATTATGTGAATAATTTTAAAATCTTAGCTCAAACGGCTGCAAAACCTGTTTGCCCAGCACGGGGATATTGAGTTCTATAAGATAAAGCCATAAACATGTTTGTCTGAGTCTTCTATCAAAAGTTACAGCGATTTATATGAAGTTGTTCAAAAACGCTTTATTTCGCCAAGACAATGCGTTTCTCACTGTTACATGCATTTGAATGGGAAACTCGCCTGAAACAAAGTATAGGTTTTCATTATGTGAATAATTTTAAAATCTTAGCTCAAACGGCTGCAAAACCTGTTCTGTTTGCCCAGCACGGGGATATTGAGTTCTATAAGATAAAGCCATAAACATGTTTGTCTGAGTCTTCTATCAAAAGTTACAGCGATTTATATGAAGTTGTACGAAAACGCTTTATTTCGCCAAGACAATGCGTTTCTCACTGTTACATGCATTTGAATGGGAAACTCGCCTGAAACAAAGTATAGGTTTTCATTATGTGAATAATTTTAAAATCTTAGCTCAAACGGCTGCAAAACCTGTTCTGTTTGCCCAGCACGGGGATATTGAGTTCTATAAGATAAAGCCATAAACATGTTTGTCTGAGTCTTCTATCAAAAGTTACAGCGATTTATATGAAGTTGTACAAAAACGCTTTATTTCGCCAAGACAGTGTGTTTCTCACTGTTACATGCATTTGAATGGGAAACTCGCCTGAGACAAAGTATAGGTTTTCATTATGTGAATAATTTTAAAATCTTAGCTCAAACGGCTGCAAAACCTGTTTGCCCAGCACGGGGATATTGAGTTCTATAAGATAAAGCCATAAACATGTTTGTCTGAGTCTTCTATCAAAAGTTACAGCGATTTATATGAAGTTGTACAAAAACGCTTTATTTCGCCAAGACAGCGTGTTTCTCACTGTTACATGCATTTGAATGGGAAACTCGCCTGAGACAAAGTATAGGTTTTCATTATGTGAATAATTTTAAAATCTTAGCTCAAACGGCTGCAAAACCTGTTTGCCCAGCACGGGGATATTGAGTTCTATAAGATAAAGCCATAAACATGTTTGTCTGAGTCTTCTATCAAAAGTTACAGCGATTTATATGAAGTTGTACAAAAACGCTTTATTTCGCCAAGACAGTGTGTTTCTCACTGTTACATGCATTTGAATGGGAAACTCGCCTGAGACAAAGTATAGGTTTTCATTATGTGAATAATTTTAAAATCTCAGCTCAAACGGCTGCAAAACCTGTTTGCCCAGCACGGGGATATTGAGTTCTATAAGATAAAGCCATAAACATGTTTGTCTGAGTCTTCTATCAAAAGTTACAGCGATTTATATGAAGTTGTACAAAAACGCTTTATTTCGCCAAGACAGTGTGTTTCTCACTGTTACATGCATTTGAATGGGAAACTCGCCTGAGACAAAGTATAGGTTTTCATTATGTGAATAATTTTAAAATCTTAGCTCAAACGGCTGCAAAACCTGTTTGCCCAGCACGGGGATATTGAGTTCTATAAGATAAAGCCATAAACATGTTTGTCTGAGTCTTCTATCAAAAGTTACAGCGATTTATATGAAGTTGTTCAAAAACGCTTTATTTCGCCAAGACAATGCGTTTCTCACTGTTACATGCATTTGAATGGGAAACTCGCCTGAAACAAAGTATAGGTTTTCATTATGTGAATAATTTTAAAATCTTAGCTCAAACGGCTGCAAAACCTGTTCTGTTTGCCCAGCACGGGGATATTGAGTTCTATAAGATAAAGCCATAAACATGTTTGTCTGAGTCTTCTATCAAAAGTTACAGCGATTTATATGAAGTTGTTCAAAAACGCTTTATTTCGCCAAGACAATGCGTTTCTCACTGTTACATGCATTTGAATGGGAAACTCGCCTGAAACAAAGTATAGGTTTTCATTATGTGAATAATTTTAAAATCTTAGCTCAAACGGCTGCAAAACCTGTTTGCCCAGCACGGGGATATTGAGTTCTATAAGATAAAGCCATAAACATGTTTGTCTGAGTCTTCTATCAAAAGTTACAGCGATTTATATGAAGTTGTTCAAAAACGCTTTATTTCGCCAAGACAATGCGTTTCTCACTGTTACATGCATTTGAATGGGAAACTCGCCTGAAACAAAGTATAGGTTTTCATTATGTGAATAATTTTAAAATCTTAGCTCAAACGGCTGCAAAACCTGTTTGCCCAGCACGGGGATATTGAGTTCTATAAGATAAAGCCATAAACATGTTTGTCTGAGTCTTCTATCAAAAGTTACAGCGATTTATATGAAGTTGTACAAAAACGCTTTATTTCGCCAAGACAGTGTGTTTCTCACTGTTACATGCATTTGAATGGGAAACTCACCCGAGACAAAGTATAGGTTTTCATTATGTGAATAATTTTAAAATCTTAGCTCAAACGGCTGCAAAACCTGTTTGCCCAGCACGGGGATATTGAGTTCTATAAGATAAAGCCATAAACATGTTTGTCTGAGTCTTCTATCAAAAGTTACAGCGATTTATATGAAGTTGTACGAAAACGCTTTATTTCGCCAAGACAATGCGTTTCTCACTGTTACATGCATTTGAATGGGAAACTCGCCTGAAACAAAGTATAGGTTTTCATTATGTGAATAATTTTAAAATCTTAGCTCAAACGGCTGCAAAACCTGTTCTGTTTGCCCAGCACGGGGATATTGAGTTCTATAAGATAAAGCCATAAACATGTTTGTCTGAGTCTTCTATCAAAAGTTACAGCGATTTATATGAAGTTGTACAAAAACGCTTTATTTCGCCAAGACAGTGTGTTTCTCACTGTTACATGCATTTGAATGGGAAACTCGCCTGAGACAAAGTATAGGTTTTCATTATGTGAATAATTTTAAAATCTTAGCTCAAACGGCTGCAAAACCTGTTTGCCCAGCACGGGGATATTGAGTTCTATAAGATAAAGCCATAAACATGTTTGTCTGAGTCTTCTATCAAAAGTTACAGCGATTTATATGAAGTTGTACAAAAACGCTTTATTTCGCCAAGACAGTGTGTTTCTCACTGTTACATGCATTTGAATGGGAAACTCGCCTGAGACAAAGTATAGGTTTTCATTATGTGAATAATTTTAAAATCTCAGCTCAAACGGCTGCAAAACCTGTTTGCCCAGCACGGGGATATTGAGTTCTATAAGATAAAGCCATAAACATGTTTGTCTGAGTCTTCTATCAAAAGTTACAGCGATTTATATGAAGTTGTTCAAAAACGCTTTATTTCGCCAAGACAATGCGTTTCTCACTGTTACATGCATTTGAATGGGAAATTCGCCTGAAACAAAGTATAAGTTTTCATTATGTGAATAATTTTAAAATCTTAGCTCAAACGGCTGCAAAACCTGTTTGCCCAGCACGGGGATATTGAGTTCTATAAGATAAAGCCATAAACATGTTTGTCTGAGTCTTCTATCAAAAGTTACAGCGATTTATATGAAGTGGTTGAAAAACGCTTTATTTCGCCAAGACAGTGTATTTCTCACTGTTACATGCATTTGAATGGGAAACTCGCCTGAAACAAAGTATAGGTTTTCATTATGTGAATAATTTTAAAATCTTAGCTCAAACGGCTGCAAAACCTGTTTGCCCAGCACGGGGATATTGAGTTCTATAAGATAAAGCCATAAACATGTTTGTCTGAGTCTTCTATCAAAAGTTACAGCGATTTATATGAAGTGGTTGAAAAACGCTTTATTTCGCCAAGACAGTGTATTTCTCACTGTTACATGCATTTGAATGGGAAACTCGCCTGAAACAAAGTATAGGTTTTCATTATGTGAATAATTTTAAAATCTTAGCTCAAACGGCTGCAAAACCTGTTTGCCCAGCACGGGGATATTGAGTTCTATAAGATAAAGCCATAAACATGTTTGTCTGAGTCTTCTATCAAAAGTTACAGCGATTTATATGAAGTTGTACGAAAACGCTTTATTTCGCCAAGACAATGCGTTTCTCACTGTTACATGCATTTGAATGGGAAACTCGCCTGAAACAAAGTATAGGTTTTCATTATGTGAATAATTTTAAAATCTTAGCTCAAACGGCTGCAAAACCTGTTTGCCCAGCACGGGGATATTGAGTTCTATAAGATAAAGCCATAAACATGTTTGTCTGAGTCTTCTATCAAAAGTTACAGCGATTTATATGAAGTTGTACAAAAAGGCTTTATTTCGCCAAGACAGTGTGTTTCTCACTGTTACATGCATTTGAATGGGAAACTCGCCTGAGACAAAGTATAGGTTTTCATTATGTGAATAATTTTAAAATCTTAGCTCAAACGGCTGCAAAACCTGTTCTGTTTGCCCAGCACGGGGATATTGAGTTCTATAAGATAAAGCCATAAACATGTTTGTCTGAGTCTTCTATCAAAAGTTACAGCGATTTATATGAAGTTGTACAAAAACGCTTTATTTCGCCAAGACAGTGTGTTTCTCACTGTTACATGCATTTGAATGGGAAACTCGCCTGAGACAAAGTATAGGTTTTCATTATGTGAATAATTTTAAAATCTTAGCTCAAACGGCTGCAAAACCTGTTTGCCCAGCACGGGGATATTGAGTTCTATAAGATAAAGCCATAAACATGTTTGTCTGAGTCTTCTATCAAAAGTTACAGCGATTTATATGAAGTTGTACGAAAACGCTTTATTTCGCCAAGACAATGCGTTTCTCACTGTTACATGCATTTGAATGGGAAACTCGCCTGAAACAAAGTATAGGTTTTCATTATGTGAATAATTTTAAAATCTTAGCTCAAACGGCTGCAAAACCTGTTCTGTTTGCCCAGCACGGGGATATTGAGTTCTATAAGATAAAGCCATAAACATGTTTGTCTGAGTCTTCTATCAAAAGTTACAGCGATTTATATGAAGTTGTACAAAAACGCTTTATTTCGCCAAGACAGTGTGTTTCTCACTGTTACATGCATTTGAATGGGAAACTCGCCTGAGACAAAGTATAGGTTTTCATTATGTGAATAATTTTAAAATCTTAGCTCAAACGGCTGCAAAACCTGTTTGCCCAGCACAGGGATATTGAGTTCTATAAGATAAAGCCATAAACATGTTTGTCTGAGTCTTCTATCAAAAGTTACAGCGATTTATATGAAGTTGTACAAAAACGCTTTATTTCGCCAAGACAGTGTGTTTCTCACTGTTACATGCATTTGAATGGGAAACTCGCCTGAGACAAAGTATAGGTTTTCATTATGTGAATAATTTTAAAATCTCAGCTCAAACGGCTGCAAAACCTGTTTGCCCAGCACGGGGATATTGAGTTCTATAAGATAAAGCCATAAACATGTTTGTCTGAGTCTTCTATCAAAAGTTACAGCGATTTATATGAAGTTGTTCAAAAACGCTTTATTTCGCCAAGACAATGCGTTTCTCACTGTTACATGCATTTGAATGGGAAATTCGCCTGAAACAAAGTATAAGTTTTCATTATGTGAATAATTTTAAAATCTTAGCTCAAACGGCTGCAAAACCTGTTTGCCCAGCACGGGGATATTGAGTTCTATAAGATAAAGCCATAAACATGTTTGTCTGAGTCTTCTATCAAAAGTTACAGCGATTTATATGAAGTGGTTGAAAAACGCTTTATTTCGCCAAGACAGTGTATTTCTCACTGTTACATGCATTTGAATGGGAAACTCGCCTGAAACAAAGTATAGGTTTTCATTATGTGAATAATTTTAAAATCTTAGCTCAAACGGCTGCAAAACCTGTTTGCCCAGCACGGGGATATTGAGTTCTATAAGATAAAGCCATAAACATGTTTGTCTGAGTCTTCTATCAAAAGTTACAGCGATTTATATGAAGTGGTTGAAAAACGCTTTATTTCGCCAAGACAGTGTATTTCTCACTGTTACATGCATTTGAATGGGAAACTCGCCTGAAACAAAGTATAGGTTTTCATTATGTGAATAATTTTAAAATCTTAGCTCAAACGGCTGCAAAACCTGTTTGCCCAGCACGGGGATATTGAGTTCTATAAGATAAAGCCATAAACATGTTTGTCTGAGTCTTCTATCAAAAGTTACAGCGATTTATATGAAGTTGTACGAAAACGCTTTATTTCGCCAAGACAATGCGTTTCTCACTGTTACATGCATTTGAATGGGAAACTCGCCTGAAACAAAGTATAGGTTTTCATTATGTGAATAATTTTAAAATCTTAGCTCAAACGGCTGCAAAACCTGTTTGCCCAGCACGGGGATATTGAGTTCTATAAGATAAAGCCATAAACATGTTTGTCTGAGTCTTCTATCAAAAGTTACAGCGATTTATATGAAGTTGTACAAAAAGGCTTTATTTCGCCAAGACAGTGTGTTTCTCACTGTTACATGCATTTGAATGGGAAACTCGCCTGAGACAAAGTATAGGTTTTCATTATGTGAATAATTTTAAAATCTTAGCTCAAACGGCTGCAAAACCTGTTCTGTTTGCCCAGCACGGGGATATTGAGTTCTATAAGATAAAGCCATAAACATGTTTGTCTGAGTCTTCTATCAAAAGTTACAGCGATTTATATGAAGTTGTACAAAAACGCTTTATTTCGCCAAGACAGTGTGTTTCTCACTGTTACATGCATTTGAATGGGAAACTCGCCTGAGACAAAGTATAGGTTTTCATTATGTGAATAATTTTAAAATCTTAGCTCAAACGGCTGCAAAACCTGTTCTGTTTGCCCAGCACGGGGATATTGAGTTCTATAAGATAAAGCAATAAACATGTTTGTCTGAGTCTTCTATCAAAAGTTACAGCGATTTATATGAAGTTGTACAAAAACGCTTTATTTCGCCAAGACAGTGTGTTTCTCACTGTTACATGCATTTGAATGGGAAACTCGCCTGAGACAAAGTATAGGTTTTCATTATGTGAATAATTTTAAAATCTTAGCTCAAACGGCTGCAAAACCTGTTTGCCCAGCACGGGGATATTGAGTTCTATAAGATAAAGCCATAAACATGTTTGTCTGAGTCTTCTATCAAAAGTTACAGCGATTTATATGAAGTTGTACAAAAACGCTTTATTTCGCCAAGACAGTGTGTTTCTCACTGTTACATGCATTTGAATGGGAAACTCGCCTGAGACAAAGTATAGGTTTTCATTATGTGAATAATTTTAAAATCTTAGCTCAAACGGCTGCAAAACCTGTTTGCCCAGCACGGGGATATTGAGTTCTATAAGATAAAGCCATAAACATGTTTGTCTGAGTCTTCTATCAAAAGTTACAGCGATTTATATGAAGTTGTACAAAAACGCTTTATTTCGCCAAGACAGTGTGTTTCTCACTGTTACATGCATTTGAATGGGAAACTCGCCTGAGACAAAGTATAGGTTTTCATTATGTGAATAATTTTAAAATCTCAGCTCAAACGGCTGCAAAACCTGTTTGCCCAGCACGGGGATATTGAGTTCTATAAGATAAAGCCATAAACATGTTTGTCTGAGTCTTCTATCAAAAGTTACAGCGATTTATATGAAGTTGTACGAAAACGCTTTATTTCGCCAAGACAATGCGTTTCTCACTGTTACATGCATTTGAATGGGAAACTCGCCTGAAACAAAGTATAGGTTTTCATTATGTGAATAATTTTAAAATCTTAGCTCAAACGGCTGCAAAACCTGTTTGCCCAGCACGGGGATATTGAGTTCTATAAGATAAAGCCATAAACATGTTTGTCTGAGTCTTCTATCAAAAGTTACAGCGATTTATATGAAGTTGTTCAAAAACGCTTTATTTCGCCAAGACAATGCGTTTCTCACTGTTACATGCATTTGAATGGGAAACTCGCCTGAAACAAAGTATAGGTTTTCATTATGTGAATAATTTTAAAATCTTAGCTCAAACGGCTGCAAAACCTGTTCTGTTTGCCCAGCACGGGGATATTGAGTTCTATAAGATAAAGCCATAAACATGTTTGTCTGAGTCTTCTATCAAAAGTTACAGCGATTTATATGAAGTTGTACGAAAACGCTTTATTTCGCCAAGACAATGCGTTTCTCACTGTTACATGCATTTGAATGGGAAACTCGCCTGAAACAAAGTATAGGTTTTCATTATGTGAATAATTTTAAAATCTTAGCTCAAACGGCTGCAAAACCTGTTCTGTTTGCCCAGCACGGGGATATTGAGTTCTATAAGATAAAGCCATAAACATGTTTGTCTGAGTCTTCTATCAAAAGTTACAGCGATTTATATGAAGTTGTACAAAAACGCTTTATTTCGCCAAGACAGTGTGTTTCTCACTGTTACATGCATTTGAATGGGAAACTCGCCTGAGACAAAGTATAGGTTTTCATTATGTGAATAATTTTAAAATCTTAGCTCAAACGGCTGCAAAACCTGTTTGCCCAGCACGGGGATATTGAGTTCTATAAGATAAAGCCATAAACATGTTTGTCTGAGTCTTCTATCAAAAGTTACAGCGATTTATATGAAGTTGTACAAAAACGCTTTATTTCGCCAAGACAGTGTGTTTCTCACTGTTACATGCATTTGAATGGGAAACTCGCCTGAGACAAAGTATAGGTTTTCATTATGTGAATAATTTTAAAATCTTAGCTCAAACGGCTGCAAAACCTGTTTGCCCAGCACGGGGATATTGAGTTCTATAAGATAAAGCCATAAACATGTTTGTCTGAGTCTTCTATCAAAAGTTACAGCGATTTATATGAAGTTGTACAAAAACGCTTTATTTCGCCAAGACAGTGTGTTTCTCACTGTTACATGCATTTGAATGGGAAACTCGCCTGAGACAAAGTATAGGTTTTCATTATGTGAATAATTTTAAAATCTCAGCTCAAACGGCTGCAAAACCTGTTTGCCCAGCACGGGGATATTGAGTTCTATAAGATAAAGCCATAAACATGTTTGTCTGAGTCTTCTATCAAAAGTTACAGCGATTTATATGAAGTTGTACAAAAACGCTTTATTTCGCCAAGACAGTGTGTTTCTCACTGTTACATGCATTTGAATGGGAAACTCGCCTGAGACAAAGTATAGGTTTTCATTATGTGAATAATTTTAAAATCTTAGCTCAAACGGCTGCAAAACCTGTTTGCCCAGCACGGGGATATTGAGTTCTATAAGATAAAGCCATAAACATGTTTGTCTGAGTCTTCTATCAAAAGTTACAGCGATTTATATGAAGTTGTTCAAAAACGCTTTATTTCGCCAAGACAATGCGTTTCTCACTGTTACATGCATTTGAATGGGAAACTCGCCTGAAACAAAGTATAGGTTTTCATTATGTGAATAATTTTAAAATCTTAGCTCAAACGGCTGCAAAACCTGTTCTGTTTGCCCAGCACGGGGATATTGAGTTCTATAAGATAAAGCCATAAACATGTTTGTCTGAGTCTTCTATCAAAAGTTACAGCGATTTATATGAAGTTGTTCAAAAACGCTTTATTTCGCCAAGACAATGCGTTTCTCACTGTTACATGCATTTGAATGGGAAACTCGCCTGAAACAAAGTATAGGTTTTCATTATGTGAATAATTTTAAAATCTTAGCTCAAACGGCTGCAAAACCTGTTTGCCCAGCACGGGGATATTGAGTTCTATAAGATAAAGCCATAAACATGTTTGTCTGAGTCTTCTATCAAAAGTTACAGCGATTTATATGAAGTTGTACAAAAACGCTTTATTTCGCCAAGACAGTGTGTTTCTCACTGTTACATGCATTTGAATGGGAAACTCGCCTGAGACAAAGTATAGGTTTTCATTATGTGAATAATTTTAAAATCTTAGCTCAAACGGCTGCAAAACCTGTTTGCCCAGCACGGGGATATTGAGTTCTATAAGATAAAGCCATAAACATGTTTGTCTGAGTCTTCTATCAAAAGTTACAGCGATTTATATGAAGTTGTTCAAAAACGCTTTATTTCGCCAAGACAATGCGTTTCTCACTGTTACATGCATTTGAATGGGAAACTCGCCTGAAACAAAGTATAGGTTTTCATTATGTGAATAATTTTAAAATCTTAGCTCAAACGGCTGCAAAACCTGTTCTGTTTGCCCAGCACGGGGATATTGAGTTCTATAAGATAAAGCCATAAACATGTTTGTCTGAGTCTTCTATCAAAAGTTACAGCGATTTATATGAAGTTGTTCAAAAACGCTTTATTTCGCCAAGACAATGCGTTTCTCACTGTTACATGCATTTGAATGGGAAACTCGCCTGAAACAAAGTATAGGTTTTCATTATGTGAATAATTTTAAAATCTTAGCTCAAACGGCTGCAAAACCTGTTTGCCCAGCACGGGGATATTGAGTTCTATAAGATAAAGCCATAAACATGTTTGTCTGAGTCTTCTATCAAAAGTTACAGCGATTTATATGAAGTTGTTCAAAAACGCTTTATTTCGCCAAGACAATGCGTTTCTCACTGTTACATGCATTTGAATGGGAAACTCGCCTGAAACAAAGTATAGGTTTTCATTATGTGAATAATTTTAAAATCTTAGCTCAAACGGCTGCAAAACCTGTTTGCCCAGCACGGGGATATTGAGTTCTATAAGATAAAGCCATAAACATGTTTGTCTGAGTCTTCTATCAAAAGTTACAGCGATTTATATGAAGTTGTACAAAAACGCTTTATTTCGCCAAGACAGTGTGTTTCTCACTGTTACATGCATTTGAATGGGAAACTCACCCGAGACAAAGTATAGGTTTTCATTATGTGAATAATTTTAAAATCTTAGCTCAAACGGCTGCAAAACCTGTTTGCCCAGCACGGGGATATTGAGTTCTATAAGATAAAGCCATAAACATGTTTGTCTGAGTCTTCTATCAAAAGTTACAGCGATTTATATGAAGTTGTACGAAAACGCTTTATTTCGCCAAGACAATGCGTTTCTCACTGTTACATGCATTTGAATGGGAAACTCGCCTGAAACAAAGTATAGGTTTTCATTATGTGAATAATTTTAAAATCTTAGCTCAAACGGCTGCAAAACCTGTTCTGTTTGCCCAGCACGGGGATATTGAGTTCTATAAGATAAAGCCATAAACATGTTTGTCTGAGTCTTCTATCAAAAGTTACAGCGATTTATATGAAGTTGTACAAAAACGCTTTATTTCGCCAAGACAGTGTGTTTCTCACTGTTACATGCATTTGAATGGGAAACTCGCCTGAGACAAAGTATAGGTTTTCATTATGTGAATAATTTTAAAATCTTAGCTCAAACGGCTGCAAAACCTGTTTGCCCAGCACGGGGATATTGAGTTCTATAAGATAAAGCCATAAACATGTTTGTCTGAGTCTTCTATCAAAAGTTACAGCGATTTATATGAAGTTGTACAAAAACGCTTTATTTCGCCAAGACAGTGTGTTTCTCACTGTTACATGCATTTGAATGGGAAACTCGCCTGAGACAAAGTATAGGTTTTCATTATGTGAATAATTTTAAAATCTCAGCTCAAACGGCTGCAAAACCTGTTTGCCCAGCACGGGGATATTGAGTTCTATAAGATAAAGCCATAAACATGTTTGTCTGAGTCTTCTATCAAAAGTTACAGCGATTTATATGAAGTTGTTCAAAAACGCTTTATTTCGCCAAGACAATGCGTTTCTCACTGTTACATGCATTTGAATGGGAAATTCGCCTGAAACAAAGTATAAGTTTTCATTATGTGAATAATTTTAAAATCTTAGCTCAAACGGCTGCAAAACCTGTTTGCCCAGCACGGGGATATTGAGTTCTATAAGATAAAGCCATAAACATGTTTGTCTGAGTCTTCTATCAAAAGTTACAGCGATTTATATGAAGTGGTTGAAAAACGCTTTATTTCGCCAAGACAGTGTATTTCTCACTGTTACATGCATTTGAATGGGAAACTCGCCTGAAACAAAGTATAGGTTTTCATTATGTGAATAATTTTAAAATCTTAGCTCAAACGGCTGCAAAACCTGTTTGCCCAGCACGGGGATATTGAGTTCTATAAGATAAAGCCATAAACATGTTTGTCTGAGTCTTCTATCAAAAGTTACAGCGATTTATATGAAGTGGTTGAAAAACGCTTTATTTCGCCAAGACAGTGTATTTCTCACTGTTACATGCATTTGAATGGGAAACTCGCCTGAAACAAAGTATAGGTTTTCATTATGTGAATAATTTTAAAATCTTAGCTCAAACGGCTGCAAAACCTGTTTGCCCAGCACGGGGATATTGAGTTCTATAAGATAAAGCCATAAACATGTTTGTCTGAGTCTTCTATCAAAAGTTACAGCGATTTATATGAAGTTGTACAAAAACGCTTTATTTCGCCAAGACAATGCGTTTCTCACTGTTACATGCATTTGAATGGGAAACTCGCCTGAAACAAAGTATAGGTTTTCATTATGTGAATAATTTTAAAATCTTAGCTCAAACGGCTGCAAAACCTGTTCTGTTTGCCCAGCACGGGGATATTGAGTTCTATAAGATAAAGCCATAAACATGTTTGTCTGAGTCTTCTATCAAAAGTTACAGCGATTTATATGAAGTTGTTCAAAAACGCTTTATTTCGCCAAGACAATGCGTTTCTCACTGTTACATGCATTTGAATGGGAAACTCGCCTGAAACAAAGTATAGGTTTTCATTATGTGAATAATTTTAAAATCTTAGCTCAAACGGCTGCAAAACCTGTTCTGTTTGCCCAGCACGGGGATATTGAGTTCTATAAGATAAAGCCATAAACATGTTTGTCTGAGTCTTCTATCAAAAGTTACAGCGATTTATATGAAGTTGTTCAAAAACGCTTTATTTCGCCAAGACAGTGTGTTTCTCACTGTTACATGCATTTGAATGGGAAACTCACCCGAGACAAAGTATAGGTTTTCATTATGTGAATAATTTTAAAATCTTAGCTCAAACGGCTGCAAAACCTGTTTGCCCAGCACGGGGATATTGAGTTCTATAAGATAAAGCCATAAACATGTTTGTCTGAGTCTTCTATCAAAAGTTACAGCGATTTATATGAAGTTGTACGAAAACGCTTTATTTCGCCAAGACAATGCGTTTCTCACTGTTACATGCATTTGAATGGGAAACTCGCCTGAAACAAAGTATAGGTTTTCATTATGTGAATAATTTTAAAATCTTAGCTCAAACGGCTGCAAAACCTGTTTGCCCAGCACGGGGATATTGAGTTCTATAAGATAAAGCCATAAACATGTTTGTCTGAGTCTTCTATCAAAAGTTACAGCGATTTATATGAAGTTGTACAAAAAGGCTTTATTTCGCCAAGACAGTGTGTTTCTCACTGTTACATGCATTTGAATGGGAAACTCGCCTGAGACAAAGTATAGGTTTTCATTATGTGAATAATTTTAAAATCTTAGCTCAAACGGCTGCAAAACCTGTTCTGTTTGCCCAGCACGGGGATATTGAGTTCTATAAGATAAAGCCATAAACATGTGTATCCGAGTCTTCTATCAAAAGTTACAGCTATTTATATGAAGTTGTACAAAAACGCTTTCTTTCGCCAAGACAGTGCGTTTCTCACTGTTACATGCATTTGAATGGGGAACTCGCCCGAAACAAAGTATAGGTTTTCATTATGTGTATAACTTGGAAATCTTAGCTCAAACAGCTGCAAATCCTGTTTTCCCAGCACGGGGACCTTGAGTTCTATAAGATAAAGCCATAAACATGTTTGTCCGAGTCTTCTATCAAAAGTTACAGCTATTTATATGAAGTTGTACGAAAACGCTTTATTTCGCCAAGACAGTGCGTTTCTCACTGTTACATGCATTTGAATGGGAAACTCGCCCGAAACAAAGTATAGGTTTTCATTATGTGCATAATTTTAAAATCTTAGCTCAAACGGCTGCAAAACCTGTTTGCCCAACACGGGGATATTGAGTTCTATAAGATAAAGCCATAAACATGTTTGTCTGAGTCTTCTATCAAAAGTTACAGCGATTTATATGAAGTTGTTCAAAAACGCTTTATTTCGCCAAGACAATGCGTTTCTCACTGTTACATGCATTTGAATGGGAAACACCCGAGACAAAGTATAGGTTTTCATTATGTGAATAATTTTAAAATCTTAGCTCAAACGGCTGCAAAACCTGTTCTGTTTGCCCAGCACGGGGATATTGAGTTCTATAAGATAAAGCCATAAACATGTTTGTCTGAGTCTTCTATCAAAAGTTACAGCGATTTATATGAAGTTGTACAAAAACGCTTTATTTCGCCAAGACAGTGTGTTTCTCACTGTTACATGCATTTGAATGGGAAACTCGCCTGAGACAAAGTATAGGTTTTCATTATGTGAATAATTTTAAAATCTTAGCTCAAACGGCTGCAAAACCTGTTTGCCCAGCACGGGGATATTGAGTTCTATAAGATAAAGCCATAAACATGTTTGTCTGAGTCTTCTATCAAAAGTTACAGCGATTTATATGAAGTTGTACAAAAACGCTTTATTTCGCCAAGACAGTGTGTTTCTCACTGTTACATGCATTTGAATGGGAAACTCGCCTGAGACAAAGTATAGGTTTTCATTATGTGAATAATTTTAAAATCTCAGCTCAAACGGCTGCAAAACCTGTTTGCCCAGCACGGGGATATTGAGTTCTATAAGATAAAGCCATAAACATGTTTGTCTGAGTCTTCTATCAAAAGTTACAGCGATTTATATGAAGTTGTACAAAAACGCTTTATTTCGCCAAGACAGTGTGTTTCTCACTGTTACATGCATTTGAATGGGAAACTCGCCTGAGACAAAGTATAGGTTTTCATTATGTGAATAATTTTAAAATCTTAGCTCAAACGGCTGCAAAACCTGTTTGCCCAGCACGGGGATATTGAGTTCTATAAGATAAAGCCATAAACATGTTTGTCTGAGTCTTCTATCAAAAGTTACAGCGATTTATATGAAGTTGTACAAAAACGCTTTATTTCGCCAAGACAGTGTGTTTCTCACTGTTACATGCATTTGAATGGGAAACTCGCCTGAGACAAAGTATAGGTTTTCATTATGTGAATAATTTTAAAATCTTAGCTCAAACGGCTGCAAAACCTGTTTGCCCAGCACGGGGATATTGAGTTCTATAAGATAAAGCCATAAACATGTTTGTCTGAGTCTTCTATCAAAAGTTACAGCGATTTATATGAAGTTGTTCAAAAACGCTTTATTTCGCCAAGACAATGCGTTTCTCACTGTTACATGCATTTGAATGGGAAACTCGCCTGAAACAAAGTATAGGTTTTCATTATGTGAATAATTTTAAAATCTTAGCTCAAACGGCTGCAAAACCTGTTCTGTTTGCCCAGCACGGGGATATTGAGTTCTATAAGATAAAGCCATAAACATGTTTGTCTGAGTCTTCTATCAAAAGTTACAGCGATTTATATGAAGTTGTTCAAAAACGCTTTATTTCGCCAAGACAATGCGTTTCTCACTGTTACATGCTTTTGAATGGGAAACTCGCCTGAAACAAAGTATAGGTTTTCATTATGTGAATAATTTTAAAATCTTAGCTCAAACGGCTGCAAAACCTGTTTGCCCAGCACGGGGATATTGAGTTCTATAAGATAAAGCCATAAACATGTTTGTCTGAGTCTTCTATCAAAAGTTACAGCGATTTATATGAAGTTGTACAAAAACGCTTTATTTCGCCAAGACAGTGTGTTTCTCACTGTTACATGCATTTGAATGGGAAACTCACCCGAGACAAAGTATAGGTTTTCATTATGTGAATAATTTTAAAATCTTAGCTCAAACGGCTGCAAAACCTGTTTGCCCAGCACGGGGATATTGAGTTCTATAAGATAAAGCCATAAACATGTTTGTCTGAGTCTTCTATCAAAAGTTACAGCGATTTATATGAAGTTGTACGAAAACGCTTTATTTCGCCAAGACAATGCGTTTCTCACTGTTACATGCATTTGAATGGGAAACTCGCCTGAAACAAAGTATAGGTTTTCATTATGTGAATAATTTTAAAATCTTAGCTCAAACGGCTGCAAAACCTGTTCTGTTTGCCCAGCACGGGGATATTGAGTTCTATAAGATAAAGCCATAAACATGTTTGTCTGAGTCTTCTATCAAAAGTTACAGCGATTTATATGAAGTTGTACAAAAACGCTTTATTTCGCCAAGACAGTGTGTTTCTCACTGTTACATGCATTTGAATGGGAAACTCGCCTGAGACAAAGTATAGGTTTTCATTATGTGAATAATTTTAAAATCTTAGCTCAAACGGCTGCAAAACCTGTTTGCCCAGCACGGGGATATTGAGTTCTATAAGATAAAGCCATAAACATGTTTGTCTGAGTCTTCTATCAAAAGTTACAGCGATTTATATGAAGTTGTACAAAAACGCTTTATTTCGCCAAGACAGTGTGTTTCTCACTGTTACATGCATTTGAATGGGAAACTCGCCTGAGACAAAGTATAGGTTTTCATTATGTGAATAATTTTAAAATCTCAGCTCAAACGGCTGCAAAACCTGTTTGCCCAGCACGGGGATATTGAGTTCTATAAGATAAAGCCATAAACATGTTTGTCTGAGTCTTCTATCAAAAGTTACAGCGATTTATATGAAGTTGTTCAAAAACGCTTTATTTCGCCAAGACAATGCGTTTCTCACTGTTACATGCATTTGAATGGGAAATTCGCCTGAAACAAAGTATAAGTTTTCATTATGTGAATAATTTTAAAATCTTAGCTCAAACGGCTGCAAAACCTGTTTGCCCAGCACGGGGATATTGAGTTCTATAAGATAAAGCCATAAACATGTTTGTCTGAGTCTTCTATCAAAAGTTACAGCGATTTATATGAAGTGGTTGAAAAACGCTTTATTTCGCCAAGACAGTGTATTTCTCACTGTTACATGCATTTGAATGGGAAACTCGCCTGAAACAAAGTATAGGTTTTCATTATGTGAATAATTTTAAAATCTTAGCTCAAACGGCTGCAAAACCTGTTTGCCCAGCACGGGGATATTGAGTTCTATAAGATAAAGCCATAAACATGTTTGTCTGAGTCTTCTATCAAAAGTTACAGCGATTTATATGAAGTGGTTGAAAAACGCTTTATTTCGCCAAGACAGTGTATTTCTCACTGTTACATGCATTTGAATGGGAAACTCGCCTGAAACAAAGTATAGGTTTTCATTATGTGAATAATTTTAAAATCTTAGCTCAAACGGCTGCAAAACCTGTTTGCCCAGCACGGGGATATTGAGTTCTATAAGATAAAGCCATAAACATGTTTGTCTGAGTCTTCTATCAAAAGTTACAGCGATTTATATGAAGTTGTACAAAAACGCTTTATTTCGCCAAGACAATGCGTTTCTCACTGTTACATGCATTTGAATGGGAAACTCGCCTGAAACAAAGTATAGGTTTTCATTATGTGAATAATTTTAAAATCTTAGCTCAAACGGCTGCAAAACCTGTTCTGTTTGCCCAGCACGGGGATATTGAGTTCTATAAGATAAAGCCATAAACATGTTTGTCTGAGTCTTCTATCAAAAGTTACAGCGATTTATATGAAGTTGTTCAAAAACGCTTTATTTCGCCAAGACAATGCGTTTCTCACTGTTACATGCATTTGAATGGGAAACTCGCCTGAAACAAAGTATAGGTTTTCATTATGTGAATAATTTTAAAATCTTAGCTCAAACGGCTGCAAAACCTGTTCTGTTTGCCCAGCACGGGGATATTGAGTTCTATAAGATAAAGCCATAAACATGTTTGTCTGAGTCTTCTATCAAAAGTTACAGCGATTTATATGAAGTTGTACAAAAACGCTTTATTTCGCCAAGACAGTGTGTTTCTCACTGTTACATGCATTTGAATGGGAAACTCACCCGAGACAAAGTATAGGTTTTCATTATGTGAATAATTTTAAAATCTTAGCTCAAACGGCTGCAAAACCTGTTTGCCCAGCACGGGGATATTGAGTTCTATAAGATAAAGCCATAAACATGTTTGTCTGAGTCTTCTATCAAAAGTTACAGCGATTTATATGAAGTTGTACGAAAACGCTTTATTTCGCCAAGACAATGCGTTTCTCACTGTTACATGCATTTGAATGGGAAACTCGCCTGAAACAAAGTATAGGTTTTCATTATGTGAATAATTTTAAAATCTTAGCTCAAACGGCTGCAAAACCTGTTTGCCCAGCACGGGGATATTGAGTTCTATAAGATAAAGCCATAAACATGTTTGTCTGAGTCTTCTATCAAAAGTTACAGCGATTTATATGAAGTTGTACAAAAAGGCTTTATTTCGCCAAGACAGTGTGTTTCTCACTGTTACATGCATTTGAATGGGAAACTCGCCTGAGACAAAGTATAGGTTTTCATTATGTGAATAATTTTAAAATCTTAGCTCAAACGGCTGCAAAACCTGTTCTGTTTGCCCAGCACGGGGATATTGAGTTCTATAAGATAAAGCCATAAACATGTGTATCCGAGTCTTCTATCAAAAGTTACAGCTATTTATATGAAGTTGTACAAAAACGCTTTCTTTCGCCAAGACAGTGCGTTTCTCACTGTTACATGCATTTGAATGGGGAACTCGCCCGAAACAAAGTATAGGTTTTCATTATGTGTATAACTTGGAAATCTTAGCTCAAACAGCTGCAAATCCTGTTTTCCCAGCACGGGGACCTTGAGTTCTATAAGATAAAGCCATAAACATGTTTGTCCGAGTCTTCTATCAAAAGTTACAGCTATTTATATGAAGTTGTACGAAAACGCTTTATTTCGCCAAGACAGTGCGTTTCTCACTGTTACATGCATTTGAATGGGAAACTCGCCCGAAACAAAGTATAGGTTTTCATTATGTGCATAATTTTAAAATCTTAGCTCAAACGGCTGCAAAACCTGTTTGCCCAACACGGGGATATTGAGTTCTATAAGATAAAGCCATAAACATGTTTGTCTGAGTCTTCTATCAAAAGTTACAGCGATTTATATGAAGTTGTTCAAAAACGCTTTATTTCGCCAAGACAATGCGTTTCTCACTGTTACATGCATTTGAATGGGAAACACCCGAGACAAAGTATAGGTTTTCATTATGTGAATAATTTTAAAATCTTAGCTCAAACGGCTGCAAAACCTGTTCTGTTTGCCCAGCACGGGGATATTGAGTTCTATAAGATAAAGCCATAAACATGTTTGTCTGAGTCTTCTATCAAAAGTTACAGCGATTTATATGAAGTTGTACAAAAACGCTTTATTTCGCCAAGACAGTGTGTTTCTCACTGTTACATGCATTTGAATGGGAAACTCGCCTGAGACAAAGTATAGGTTTTCATTATGTGAATAATTTTAAAATCTTAGCTCAAACGGCTGCAAAACCTGTTTGCCCAGCACGGGGATATTGAGTTCTATAAGATAAAGCCATAAACATGTTTGTCTGAGTCTTCTATCAAAAGTTACAGCGATTTATATGAAGTTGTTCAAAAACGCTTTATTTCGCCAAGACAATGCGTTTCTCACTCTTACATGCATTTGAATGGGAAACTCGCCTGAAACAAAGTATAGGTTTTCATTATGTGAATAATTTTAAAATCTTAGCTCAAACGGCTGCAAAACCTGTTTGCCCAGCACGGGGATATTGAGTTCTATAAGATAAAGCCATAAACATGTTTGTCTGAGTCTTCTATCAAAAGTTACAGCTATTTATATGAAGTTGTTCAAAAACGCTTTATTTCGCCAAGACAGTGTGTTTCTCACTGTTACATGCATTTGAATGGGAAACTCGCCTGAAACAAAGTATAGGTTTTATTATGTGAATAATTTTAAAATCTTAGCTCAAACGGCTGCAAAACCTGTTTGCCCAGCACGGGTATATTGAGTTCTATAAGATAAAGCCATAAACATGTTTGTCTGAGTCTTCTATCAAAAGTTACAGCGATTTATATGAAGTGGTTGAAAAACGCTTTATTTCGCCAAGACAATGCGTTTCTCACTGTTACATGCATTTGAATGGGAAACTCGCCTGAAACAAAGTATAGGTTTTCATTATGTGAATAATTTTAAAATCTTAGCTCAAACGGCTGCAAAACCTGTTTGCCCAGCACGGGGATATTGAGTTCCATAAGATAAAGCCATAAACATGTTTGTCTGAGTCTTCTATCAAAAGTTACAGCGATTTATATGAAGTGGTTGAAAAACGCTTTATTTCGCCAAGACAATGCGTTTCTCACTGTTACATGCATTTGAATGGGAAACTCGCCTGAAACAAAGTATAGGTTTTCATTATGTGAATAATTTTAAAATCTTAGCTCAAACGGCTGCAAAACCTGTTTGCCCAGCACGGGGATATTGAGTTCCATAAGATAAAGCCATAAACATGTTTGTCTGAGTCTTCTATCAAAAGTTACAGCGATTTATATGAAGTTGTTCAAAAATGCTTTATTTCGCCAAGACAATGCGTTTCTCACTGTTACATGCATTTGAATGGGAAACTCGCCTGAAACAAAGTATAGGTTTTCATTATGTGAATAATTTTAAAATCTTAGCTCAAACGGCTGCAAAACCTGTTTGCCCAGCACGGGGATATTGAGTTCTATAAGATAAAGCCATAAACATGTTTGTCTGAGTCTTCTATCAAAAGTTACAGCGATTTATATGAAGTGGTTGAAAAACGCTTTATTTCGCCAAGACAGTGTATTTCTCACTGTTACATGCATTTGAATGGGAAACTCGCCTGAAACAAAGTATAGGTTTTCATTATGTGAATAATTTTAAAATCTTAGCTCAAACGGCTGCAAAACCTGTTTGCCCAGCACGGGGATATTGAGTTCTATAAGATAAAGCCATAAACATGTTTGTCTGAGTCTTCTATCAAAAGTTACAGCGATTTATATGAAGTTGTACAAAAACGCTTTATTTCGCCAAGACAATGCGTTTCTCACTGTTACATGCATTTGAATGGGAAACTCGCCTGAAACAAAGTATAGGTTTTCATTATGTGAATAATTTTAAAATCTTAGCTCAAACGGCTGCAAAACCTGTTCTGTTTGCCCAGCACGGGGATATTGAGTTCTATAAGATAAAGCCATAAACATGTTTGTCTGAGTCTTCTATCAAAAGTTACAGCGATTTATATGAAGTTGTTCAAAAACGCTTTATTTCGCCAAGACAATGCGTTTCTCACTGTTACATGCATTTGAATGGGAAACTCGCCTGAAACAAAGTATAGGTTTTCATTATGTGAATAATTTTAAAATCTTAGCTCAAACGGCTGCAAAACCTGTTCTGTTTGCCCAGCACGGGGATATTGAGTTCTATAAGATAAAGCCATAAACATGTTTGTCTGAGTCTTCTATCAAAAGTTACAGCGATTTATATGAAGTTGTACAAAAACGCTTTATTTCGCCAAGACAGTGTGTTTCTCACTGTTACATGCATTTGAATGGGAAACTCACCCGAGACAAAGTATAGGTTTTCATTATGTGAATAATTTTAAAATCTTAGCTCAAACGGCTGCAAAACCTGTTTGCCCAGCACGGGGATATTGAGTTCTATAAGATAAAGCCATAAACATGTTTGTCTGAGTCTTCTATCAAAAGTTACAGCGATTTATATGAAGTTGTACGAAAACGCTTTATTTCGCCAAGACAATGCGTTTCTCACTGTTACATGCATTTGAATGGGAAACTCGCCTGAAACAAAGTATAGGTTTTCATTATGTGAATAATTTTAAAATCTTAGCTCAAACGGCTGCAAAACCTGTTTGCCCAGCACGGGGATATTGAGTTCTATAAGATAAAGCCATAAACATGTTTGTCTGAGTCTTCTATCAAAAGTTACAGCGATTTATATGAAGTTGTACAAAAAGGCTTTATTTCGCCAAGACAGTGTGTTTCTCACTGTTACATGCATTTGAATGGGAAACTCGCCTGAGACAAAGTATAGGTTTTCATTATGTGAATAATTTTAAAATCTTAGCTCAAACGGCTGCAAAACCTGTTTTCCCAGCACGGGGACCTTGAGTTCTATAAGATAAAGCCATAAACATGTGTATCCGAGTCTTCTATCAAAAGTTACAGCTATTTATATGAAGTTGTACAAAAACGCTTTCTTTCGCCAAGACAGTGCGTTTCTCACTGTTACATGCATTTGAATGGGGAACTCGCCCGAAACAAAGTATAGGTTTTCATTATGTGTATAACTTGGAAATCTTAGCTCAAACAGCTGCAAATCCTGTTTTCCCAGCACGGGGACCTTGAGTTCTATAAGATAAAGCCATAAACATGTTTGTCCGAGTCTTCTATCAAAAGTTACAGCTATTTATATGAAGTTGTACGAAAACGCTTTATTTCGCCAAGACAGTGCGTTTCTCACTGTTACATGCATTTGAATGGGAAACTCGCCCGAAACAAAGTATAGGTTTTCATTATGTGCATAATTTTAAAATCTTAGCTCAAACGGCTGCAAAACCTGTTTGCCCAACACGGGGATATTGAGTTCTATAAGATAAAGCCATAAACATGTTTGTCTGAGTCTTCTATCAAAAGTTACAGCGATTTATATGAAGTTGTTCAAAAACGCTTTATTTCGCCAAGACAATGCGTTTCTCACTGTTACATGCATTTGAATGGGAAACACCCGAGACAAAGTATAGGTTTTCATTATGTGAATAATTTTAAAATCTTAGCTCAAACGGCTGCAAAACCTGTTCTGTTTGCCCAGCACGGGGATATTGAGTTCTATAAGATAAAGCCATAAACATGTTTGTCTGAGTCTTCTATCAAAAGTTACAGCGATTTATATGAAGTTGTACAAAAACGCTTTATTTCGCCAAGACAGTGTGTTTCTCACTGTTACATGCATTTGAATGGGAAACTCGCCTGAGACAAAGTATAGGTTTTCATTATGTGAATAATTTTAAAATCTTAGCTCAAACGGCTGCAAAACCTGTTTGCCCAGCACGGGGATATTGAGTTCCATAAGATAAAGCCATAAACATGTTTGTCTGAGTCTTCTATCAAAAGTTACAGCGATTTATATGAAGTGGTTGAAAAACGCTTTATTTCGCCAAGACAATGCGTTTCTCACTGTTACATGCATTTGAATGGGAAACTCGCCTGAAACAAAGTATAGGTTTTCATTATGTGAATAATTTTAAAATCTTAGCTCAAACGGCTGCAAAACCTGTTTGCCCAGCACGGGGATATTGAGTTCCATAAGATAAAGCCATAAACATGTTTGTCTGAGTCTTCTATCAAAAGTTACAGCGATTTATATGAAGTTGTTCAAAAATGCTTTATTTCGCCAAGACAATGCGTTTCTCACTGTTACATGCATTTGAATGGGAAACTCGCCTGAAACAAAGTATAGGTTTTCATTATGTGAATAATTTTAAAATCTTAGCTCAAACGGCTGCAAAACCTGTTTGCCCAGCACGGGGATATTGAGTTCTATAAGATAAAGCCATAAACATGTTTGTCTGAGTCTTCTATCAAAAGTTACAGCGATTTATATCAAGTGGTTGAAAAACGCTTTATTTCGCCAAGACAATGCGTTTCTCACTGTTACATGCATTTGAATGGGAAACTCGCCTGAAACAAAGTATAGGTTTTCATTATGTGCATAATTTTAAAATCTTAGCTCAAACGGCTGCAAAACCTGTTTGCCCAACACGGGGATATTGAGTTCTATAAGATAAAGCCATAAACATGTTTGTCTGAGTCTTCTATCAAAAGTTACAGCGATTTATATGAAGTTGTTCAAAAACGCTTTATTTCGCCAAGACAATGCTTTTCGCACTGTTACATGCATTTGAATGGGAAACTCGCCTGAAACAAAGTATAGGTTTTCATTATGTGAATAATTTTAAAATCTTAGCTCAAACGGCTGCAAAACCTGTTTGCCCAGCACGGGGATATTGAGTTCTATAAGATAAAGCCATAAACATGTTTGTCTGAGTCTTCTATCAAAAGTTACAGCGATTTATATGAAGTGGTTGAAAAACGCTTTATTTCGCCAAGACAATGCGTTTCTCACTGTTACATGCATTTGAATGGGGAACTCGACCGAAACAAAGTATAGGTTTTCATTATGTGAATAATTTTAAAATATTAGCTCAAACGGCTGCAAAACCTGTTTGCCCAGCACGGGGACCTTGAGTTCTATAAGATAAAGCCATAAACATGTTTGTCTGAGTCTTCTATCAAAAGTTACAGCTATTTATATGAAGTTGTACAAAAATGCTTTATTTCGCCAAGACAGTGCGTTTCTCACTGTTACATGCATTTGAATGGGGAACTCGACCGAAACAAAGTATAGGTTTTCATTATGTGAATAATTTTAAAATATTAGCTCAAACAGCTGCAAAACCTGTTTTCCCAGCACGGGGACCTTGAGTTCTATAAGATAAAGCCATAAACATGTTTGTCTGAGTCTTCTATCAAAAGTTACAGCGATTTATATGAAGTGGTTGAAAAACGCTTTACTTCGCCAAGACAGTGTGTTTCTCACTGTTACATGCATTTGAATGGGAAACTCGCCTGAGACAAAGTATAGGTTTTCATTATGTGAATAATTTTAAAATCTCAGCTCAAACGGCTGCAAAACCTGTTTGCCCAGCACGGGGATATTGAGTTCTATAAGATAAAGCCATAAACATGTTTGTCTGAGTCTTCTATCAAAAGTTACAGCGATTTATATGAAGTTGTACGAAAACGCTTTATTTCGCCAAGACAATGCGTTTCTCACTGTTACATGCATTTGAATGGGAAACTCGCCTGAAACAAAGTATAGGTTTTCATTATGTGAATAATTTTAAAATCTTAGCTCAAACGGCTGCAAAACCTGTTTGCCCAGCACGGGGATATTGAGTTCTATAAGATAAAGCCATAAACATGTTTGTCTGAGTCTTCTATCAAAAGTTACAGCGATTTATATGAAGTTGTTCAAAAACGCTTTATTTCGCCAAGACAATGCGTTTCTCACTGTTACATGCATTTGAATGGGAAACTCGCCTGAAACAAAGTATAGGTTTTCATTATGTGAATAATTTTAAAATCTTAGCTCAAACGGCTGCAAAACCTGTTCTGTTTGCCCAGCACGGGGATATTGAGTTCTATAAGATAAAGCCATAAACATGTTTGTCTGAGTCTTCTATCAAAAGTTACAGCGATTTATATGAAGTTGTACGAAAACGCTTTATTTCGCCAAGACAATGCGTTTCTCACTGTTACATGCATTTGAATGGGAAACTCGCCTGAGACAAAGTATAGGTTTTCATTATGTGAATAATTTTAAAATCTTAGCTCAAACGGCTGCAAAACCTGTTTGCCCAGCACGGGGATATTGAGTTCTATAAGATAAAGCCATAAACATGTTTGTCTGAGTCTTCTATCAAAAGTTACAGCGATTTATATGAAGTTGTACAAAAACGCTTTATTTCGCCAAGACAGTGTGTTTCTCACTGTTACATGCATTTGAATGGGAAACTCGCCTGAGACAAAGTATAGGTTTTCATTATGTGAATAATTTTAAAATCTTAGCTCAAACGGCTGCAAAACCTGTTTGCCCAGCACGGGGATATTGAGTTCTATAAGATAAAGCCATAAACATGTTTGTCTGAGTCTTCTATCAAAAGTTACAGCGATTTATATGAAGTTGTACAAAAACGCTTTATTTCGCCAAGACAGTGTGTTTCTCACTGTTACATGCATTTGAATGGGAAACTCGCCTGAGACAAAGTATAGGTTTTCATTATGTGAATAATTTTAAAATCTCAGCTCAAACGGCTGCAAAACCTGTTTGCCCAGCACGGGGATATTGAGTTCTATAAGATAAAGCCATAAACATGTTTGTCTGAGTCTTCTATCAAAAGTTACAGCGATTTATATGAAGTTGTACAAAAACGCTTTATTTCGCCAAGACAGTGTGTTTCTCACTGTTACATGCATTTGAATGGGAAACTCGCCTGAGACAAAGTATAGGTTTTCATTATGTGAATAATTTTAAAATCTTAGCTCAAACGGCTGCAAAACCTGTTTGCCCAGCACGGGGATATTGAGTTCTATAAGATAAAGCCATAAACATGTTTGTCTGAGTCTTCTATCAAAAGTTACAGCGATTTATATGAAGTTGTTCAAAAACGCTTTATTTCGCCAAGACAATGCGTTTCTCACTGTTACATGCATTTGAATGGGAAACTCGCCTGAAACAAAGTATAGGTTTTCATTATGTGAATAATTTTAAAATCTTAGCTCAAACGGCTGCAAAACCTGTTTGCCCAGCACGGGGATATTGAGTTCTATAAGATAAAGCCATAAACATGTTTGTCTGAGTCTTCTATCAAAAGTTACAGCGATTTATATGAAGTTGTTCAAAAATGCTTTATTTCGCCAAGACAATGCGTTTCTCACTGTTACATGCATTTGAATGGGAAACTCGCCTGAAACAAAGTATAGGTTTTCATTATGTGAATAATTTTAAAATCTTAGCTCAAACGGCTGCAAAACCTGTTTGCCCAGCACGGGGATATTGAGTTCTATAAGATAAAGCCATAAACATGTTTGTCTGAGTCTTCTATCAAAAGTTACAGCGATTTATATGAAGTTGTACAAAAACGCTTTATTTCGCCAAGACAGTGTGTTTCTCACTGTTACATGCATTTGAATGGGAAACTCACCCGAGACAAAGTATAGGTTTTCATTATGTGAATAATTTTAAAATCTTAGCTCAAACGGCTGCAAAACCTGTTTGCCCAGCACGGGGATATTGAGTTCTATAAGATAAAGCCATAAACATGTTTGTCTGAGTCTTCTATCAAAAGTTACAGCGATTTATATGAAGTTGTACGAAAACGCTTTATTTCGCCAAGACAATGCGTTTCTCACTGTTACATGCATTTGAATGGGAAACTCGCCTGAAACAAAGTATAGGTTTTCATTATGTGAATAATTTTAAAATCTTAGCTCAAACGGCTGCAAAACCTGTTCTGTTTGCCCAGCACGGGGATATTGAGTTCTATAAGATAAAGCCATAAACATGTTTGTCTGAGTCTTCTATCAAAAGTTACAGCGATTTATATGAAGTTGTACAAAAACGCTTTATTTCGCCAAGACAGTGTGTTTCTCACTGTTACATGCATTTGAATGGGAAACTCGCCTGAGACAAAGTATAGGTTTTCATTATGTGAATAATTTTAAAATCTTAGCTCAAACGGCTGCAAAACCTGTTTGCCCAGCACGGGGATATTGAGTTCTATAAGATAAAGCCATAAACATGTTTGTCTGAGTCTTCTATCAAAAGTTACAGCGATTTATATGAAGTTGTACAAAAACGCTTTATTTCGCCAAGACAGTGTGTTTCTCACTGTTACATGCATTTGAATGGGAAACTCGCCTGAGACAAAGTATAGGTTTTCATTATGTGAATAATTTTAAAATCTCAGCTCAAACGGCTGCAAAACCTGTTTGCCCAGCACGGGGATATTGAGTTCTATAAGATAAAGCCATAAACATGTTTGTCTGAGTCTTCTATCAAAAGTTACAGCGATTTATATGAAGTTGTTCAAAAACGCTTTATTTCGCCAAGACAATGCTTTTCTCACTGTTACATGCATTTGAATGGGAAATTCGCCTGAAACAAAGTATAAGTTTTCATTATGTGAATAATTTTAAAATCTTAGCTCAAACGGCTGCAAAACCTGTTTGCCCAGCACGGGGATATTGAGTTCTATAAGATAAAGCCATAAACATGTTTGTCTGAGTCTTCTATCAAAAGTTACAGCGATTTATATGAAGTGGTTGAAAAACGCTTTATTTCGCCAAGACAGTGTATTTCTCACTGTTACATGCATTTGAATGGGAAACTCGCCTGAAACAAAGTATAGGTTTTCATTATGTGAATAATTTTAAAATCTTAGCTCAAACGGCTGCAAAACCTGTTTGCCCAGCACGGGGATATTGAGTTCTATAAGATAAAGCCATAAACATGTTTGTCTGAGTCTTCTATCAAAAGTTACAGCGATTTATATGAAGTGGTTGAAAAACGCTTTATTTCGCCAAGACAGTGTATTTCTCACTGTTACATGCATTTGAATGGGAAACTCGCCTGAAACAAAGTATAGGTTTTCATTATGTGAATAATTTTAAAATCTTAGCTCAAACGGCTGCAAAACCTGTTTGCCCAGCACGGGGATATTGAGTTCTATAAGATAAAGCCATAAACATGTTTGTCTGAGTCTTCTATCAAAAGTTACAGCGATTTATATGAAGTTGTACAAAAACGCTTTATTTCGCCAAGACAATGCGTTTCTCACTGTTACATGCATTTGAATGGGAAACTCGCCTGAAACAAAGTATAGGTTTTCATTATGTGAATAATTTTAAAATCTTAGCTCAAACGGCTGCAAAACCTGTTCTGTTTGCCCAGCACGGGGATATTGAGTTCTATAAGATAAAGCCATAAACATGTTTGTCTGAGTCTTCTATCAAAAGTTACAGCGATTTATATGAAGTTGTTCAAAAACGCTTTATTTCGCCAAGACAATGCGTTTCTCACTGTTACATGCATTTGAATGGGAAACTCGCCTGAAACAAAGTATAGGTTTTCATTATGTGAATAATTTTAAAATCTTAGCTCAAACGGCTGCAAAACCTGTTCTGTTTGCCCAGCACGGGGATATTGAGTTCTATAAGATAAAGCCATAAACATGTTTGTCTGAGTCTTCTATCAAAAGTTACAGCGATTTATATGAAGTTGTACAAAAACGCTTTATTTCGCCAAGACAGTGTGTTTCTCACTGTTACATGCATTTGAATGGGAAACTCACCCGAGACAAAGTATAGGTTTTCATTATGTGAATAATTTTAAAATCTTAGCTCAAACGGCTGCAAAACCTGTTTGCCCAGCACGGGGATATTGAGTTCTATAAGATAAAGCCATAAACATGTTTGTCTGAGTCTTCTATCAAAAGTTACAGCGATTTATATGAAGTTGTACGAAAACGCTTTATTTCGCCAAGACAATGCGTTTCTCACTGTTACATGCATTTGAATGGGAAACTCGCCTGAAACAAAGTATAGGTTTTCATTATGTGAATAATTTTAAAATCTTAGCTCAAACGGCTGCAAAACCTGTTTGCCCAGCACGGGGATATTGAGTTCTATAAGATAAAGCCATAAACATGTTTGTCTGAGTCTTCTATCAAAAGTTACAGCGATTTATATGAAGTTGTACAAAAAGGCTTTATTTCGCCAAGACAGTGTGTTTCTCACTGTTACATGCATTTGAATGGGAAACTCGCCTGAGACAAAGTATAGGTTTTCATTATGTGAATAATTTTAAAATCTTAGCTCAAACGGCTGCAAAACCTGTTCTGTTTGCCCAGCACGGGGATATTGAGTTCTATAAGATAAAGCCATAAACATGTGTATCCGAGTCTTCTATCAAAAGTTACAGCTATTTATATGAAGTTGTACAAAAACGCTTTCTTTCGCCAAGACAGTGCGTTTCTCACTGTTACATGCATTTGAATGGGGAACTCGCCCGAAACAAAGTATAGGTTTTCATTATGTGTATAACTTGGAAATCTTAGCTCAAACAGCTGCAAATCCTGTTTTCCCAGCACGGGGACCTTGAGTTCTATAAGATAAAGCCATAAACATGTTTGTCCGAGTCTTCTATCAAAAGTTACAGCGATTTATATGAAGTTGTACGAAAACGCTTTATTTCGCCAAGACAGTGCGTTTCTCACTGTTACATGCATTTGAATGGGAAACTCGCCCGAAACAAAGTATAGGTTTTCATTATGTGCATAATTTTAAAATCTTAGCTCAAACGGCTGCAAAACCTGTTTGCCCAACACGGGGATATTGAGTTCTATAAGATAAAGCCATAAACATGTTTGTCTGAGTCTTCTATCAAAAGTTACAGCGATTTATATGAAGTTGTTCAAAAACGCTTTATTTCGCCAAGACAATGCGTTTCTCACTGTTACATGCATTTGAATGGGAAACACCCGAGACAAAGTATAGGTTTTCATTATGTGAATAATTTTAAAATCTTAGCTCAAACGGCTGCAAAACCTGTTCTGTTTGCCCAGCACGGGGATATTGAGTTCTATAAGATAAAGCCATAAACATGTTTGTCTGAGTCTTCTATCAAAAGTTACAGCGATTTATATGAAGTTGTACAAAAACGCTTTATTTCGCCAAGACAGTGTGTTTCTCACTGTTACATGCATTTGAATGGGAAACTCGCCTGAGACAAAGTATAGGTTTTCATTATGTGAATAATTTTAAAATCTTAGCTCAAACGGCTGCAAAACCTGTTTGCCCAGCACGGGGATATTGAGTTCTATAAGATAAAGCCATAAACATGTTTGTCTGAGTCTTCTATCAAAAGTTACAGCGATTTATATGAAGTTGTTCAAAAACGCTTTATTTCGCCAAGACAATGCGTTTCTCACTGTTACATGCATTTGAATGGGAAACTCGC
Organism: Diplotaxodon limnothrissa; assembly: GCF_057381915.1. Taxonomy (NCBI): domain Eukaryota; kingdom Metazoa; phylum Chordata; class Actinopteri; order Cichliformes; family Cichlidae; genus Diplotaxodon; species Diplotaxodon limnothrissa. Next base: position 17,828,507 of record NC_140597.1, read on the forward strand.
CTGAAACAAAGTATAGGTTTTCATTATGTGAATAATTTTAAAATCTTAGCTCAAACGGCTGCAAAACCTGTTTGCCCAGCACGGGGATATTGAGTTCTATAAGATAAAGCCATAAACATGTTTGTCTGAGTCTTCTATCAAAAGTTACAGCGATTTATATGAAGTTGTTCAAAAACGCTTTATTTCGCCAAGACAATGCGTTTCTCACTGTTACATGCATTTGAATGGGAAACTCGCCTGAAACAAAGTATAGGTTTTCATTATGTGAATAATTTTAAAATCTTAGCTCAAACGGCTGCAAAACCTGTTCTGTTTGCCCAGCACGGGGATATTGAGTTCTATAAGATAAAGCCATAAACATGTTTGTCTGAGTCTTCTATCAAAAGTTACAGCGATTTATATGAAGTTGTTCAAAAACGCTTTATTTCGCCAAGACAATGCGTTTCTCACTGTTACATGCATTTGAATGGGAAACTCGCCTGAAACAAAGTATAGGTTTTCATTATGTGAATAATTTTAAAATCTTAGCTCAAACGGCTGCAAAACCTGTTTGCCCAGCACGGGGATATTGAGTTCTATAAGATAAAGCCATAAACATGTTTGTCTGAGTCTTCTATCAAAAGTTACAGCGATTTATATGAAGTTGTTCAAAAACGCTTTATTTCGCCAAGACAATGCGTTTCTCACTGTTACATGCATTTGAATGGGAAACTCGCCTGAAACAAAGTATAGGTTTTCATTATGTGAATAATTTTAAAATCTTAGCTCAAACGGCTGCAAAACCTGTTTGCCCAGCACGGGGATATTGAGTTCTATAAGATAAAGCCATAAACATGTTTGTCTGAGTCTTCTATCAAAAGTTACAGCGATTTATATGAAGTTGTACAAAAACGCTTTATTTCGCCAAGACAGTGTGTTTCTCACTGTTACATGCATTTGAATGGGAAACTCACCCGAGACAAAGTATAGGTTTTCATTATGTGAATAATTTTAAAATCTTAGCTCAAACGGCTGCAAAACCTGTTTGCCCAGCACGGGGATATTGAGTTCTATAAGATAAAGCCATAAACATGTTTGTCTGAGTCTTCTATCAAAAGTTACAGCGATTTATATGAAGTTGTACGAAAACGCTTTATTTCGCCAAGACAATGCGTTTCTCACTGTTACATGCATTTGAATGGGAAACTCGCCTGAAACAAAGTATAGGTTTTCATTATGTGAATAATTTTAAAATCTTAGCTCAAACGGCTGCAAAACCTGTTCTGTTTGCCCAGCACGGGGATATTGAGTTCTATAAGATAAAGCCATAAACATGTTTGTCTGAGTCTTCTATCAAAAGTTACAGCGATTTATATGAAGTTGTACAAAAACGCTTTATTTCGCCAAGACAGTGTGTTTCTCACTGTTACATGCATTTGAATGGGAAACTCGCCTGAGACAAAGTATAGGTTTTCATTATGTGAATAATTTTAAAATCTTAGCTCAAACGGCTGCAAAACCTGTTTGCCCAGCACGGGGATATTGAGTTCTATAAGATAAAGCCATAAACATGTTTGTCTGAGTCTTCTATCAAAAGTTACAGCGATTTATATGAAGTTGTACAAAAACGCTTTATTTCGCCAAGACAGTGTGTTTCTCACTGTTACATGCATTTGAATGGGAAACTCGCCTGAGACAAAGTATAGGTTTTCATTATGTGAATAATTTTAAAATCTCAGCTCAAACGGCTGCAAAACCTGTTTGCCCAGCACGGGGATATTGAGTTCTATAAGATAAAGCCATAAACATGTTTGTCTGAGTCTTCTATCAAAAGTTACAGCGATTTATATGAAGTTGTTCAAAAACGCTTTATTTCGCCAAGACAATGCTTTTCTCACTGTTACATGCATTTGAATGGGAAATTCGCCTGAAACAAAGTATAAGTTTTCATTATGTGAATAATTTTAAAATCTTAGCTCAAACGGCTGCAAAACCTGTTTGCCCAGCACGGGGATATTGAGTTCTATAAGATAAAGCCATAAACATGTTTGTCTGAGTCTTCTATCAAAAGTTACAGCGATTTATATGAAGTGGTTGAAAAACGCTTTATTTCGCCAAGACAGTGTATTTCTCACTGTTACATGCATTTGAATGGGAAACTCGCCTGAAACAAAGTATAGGTTTTCATTATGTGAATAATTTTAAAATCTTAGCTCAAACGGCTGCAAAACCTGTTTGCCCAGCACGGGGATATTGAGTTCTATAAGATAAAGCCATAAACATGTTTGTCTGAGTCTTCTATCAAAAGTTACAGCGATTTATATGAAGTGGTTGAAAAACGCTTTATTTCGCCAAGACAGTGTATTTCTCACTGTTACATGCATTTGAATGGGAAACTCGCCTGAAACAAAGTATAGGTTTTCATTATGTGAATAATTTTAAAATCTTAGCTCAAACGGCTGCAAAACCTGTTCTGTTTGCCCAGCACGGGGATATTGAGTTCTATAAGATAAAGCCATAAACATGTTTGTCTGAGTCTTCTATCAAAAGTTACAGCGATTTATATGAAGTTGTTCAAAAACGCTTTATTTCGCCAAGACAATGCGTTTCTCACTGTTACATGCATTTGAATGGGAAACTCGCCTGAAACAAAGTATAGGTTTTCATTATGTGAATAATTTTAAAATCTTAGCTCAAACGGCTGCAAAACCTGTTCTGTTTGCCCAGCACGGGGATATTGAGTTCTATAAGATAAAGCCATAAACATGTTTGTCTGAGTCTTCTATCAAAAGTTACAGCGATTTATATGAAGTTGTACAAAAACGCTTTATTTCGCCAAGACAGTGTGTTTCTCACTGTTACATGCATTTGAATGGGAAACTCACCCGAGACAAAGTATAGGTTTTCATTATGTGAATAATTTTAAAATCTTAGCTCAAACGGCTGCAAAACCTGTTTGCCCAGCACGGGGATATTGAGTTCTATAAGATAAAGCCATAAACATGTTTGTCTGAGTCTTCTATCAAAAGTTACAGCGATTTATATGAAGTTGTACGAAAACGCTTTATTTCGCCAAGACAATGCGTTTCTCACTGTTACATGCATTTGAATGGGAAACTCGCCTGAAACAAAGTATAGGTTTTCATTATGTGAATAATTTTAAAATCTTAGCTCAAACGGCTGCAAAACCTGTTTGCCCAGCACGGGGATATTGAGTTCTATAAGATAAAGCCATAAACATGTTTGTCTGAGTCTTCTATCAAAAGTTACAGCGATTTATATGAAGTTGTACAAAAAGGCTTTATTTCGCCAAGACAGTGTGTTTCTCACTGTTACATGCATTTGAATGGGAAACTCGCCTGAGACAAAGTATAGGTTTTCATTATGTGAATAATTTTAAAATCTTAGCTCAAACGGCTGCAAAACCTGTTCTGTTTGCCCAGCACGGGGATATTGAGTTCTATAAGATAAAGCCATAAACATGTGTATCCGAGTCTTCTATCAAAAGTTACAGCTATTTATATGAAGTTGTACAAAAACGCTTTCTTTCGCCAAGACAGTGCGTTTCTCACTGTTACATGCATTTGAATGGGGAACTCGCCCGAAACAAAGTATAGGTTTTCATTATGTGTATAACTTGGAAATCTTAGCTCAAACAGCTGCAAATCCTGTTTTCCCAGCACGGGGACCTTGAGTTCTATAAGATAAAGCCATAAACATGTTTGTCCGAGTCTTCTATCAAAAGTTACAGCGATTTATATGAAGTTGTACGAAAACGCTTTATTTCGCCAAGACAGTGCGTTTCTCACTGTTACATGCATTTGAATGGGAAACTCGCCCGAAACAAAGTATAGGTTTTCATTATGTGCATAATTTTAAAATCTTAGCTCAAACGGCTGCAAAACCTGTTTGCCCAACACGGGGATATTGAGTTCTATAAGATAAAGCCATAAACATGTTTGTCTGAGTCTTCTATCAAAAGTTACAGCGATTTATATGAAGTTGTTCAAAAACGCTTTATTTCGCCAAGACAATGCGTTTCTCACTGTTACATGCATTTGAATGGGAAACACCCGAGACAAAGTATAGGTTTTCATTATGTGAATAATTTTAAAATCTTAGCTCAAACGGCTGCAAAACCTGTTCTGTTTGCCCAGCACGGGGATATTGAGTTCTATAAGATAAAGCCATAAACATGTTTGTCTGAGTCTTCTATCAAAAGTTACAGCGATTTATATGAAGTTGTACAAAAACGCTTTATTTCGCCAAGACAGTGTGTTTCTCACTGTTACATGCATTTGAATGGGAAACTCGCCTGAGACAAAGTATAGGTTTTCATTATGTGAATAATTTTAAAATCTTAGCTCAAACGGCTGCAAAACCTGTTTGCCCAGCACGGGGATATTGAGTTCTATAAGATAAAGCCATAAACATGTTTGTCTGAGTCTTCTATCAAAAGTTACAGCGATTTATATGAAGTTGTTCAAAAACGCTTTATTTCGCCAAGACAATGCGTTTCTCACTGTTACATGCATTTGAATGGGAAACTCGCCTGAAACAAAGTATAGGTTTTCATTATGTGAATAATTTTAAAATCTTAGCTCAAACGGCTGCAAAACCTGTTTGCCCAGCACGGGGATATTGAGTTCTATAAGATAAAGCCATAAACATGTTTGTCTGAGTCTTCTATCAAAAGTTACAGCTATTTATATGAAGTTGTTCAAAAACGCTTTATTTCGCCAAGACAGTGTGTTTCTCACTGTTACATGCATTTGAATGGGAAACTCGCCTGAAACAAAGTATAGGTTTTATTATGTGAATAATTTTAAAATCTTAGCTCAAACGGCTGCAAAACCTGTTTGCCCAGCACGGGTATATTGAGTTCTATAAGATAAAGCCATAAACATGTTTGTCTGAGTCTTCTATCAAAAGTTACAGCGATTTATATGAAGTGGTTGAAAAACGCTTTATTTCGCCAAGACAATGCGTTTCTCACTGTTACATGCATTTGAATGGGAAACTCGCCTGAAACAAAGTATAGGTTTTCATTATGTGAATAATTTTAAAATCTTAGCTCAAACGGCTGCAAAACCTGTTTGCCCAGCACGGGGATATTGAGTTCCATAAGATAAAGCCATAAACATGTTTGTCTGAGTCTTCTATCAAAAGTTACAGCGATTTATATGAAGTGGTTGAAAAACGCTTTATTTCGCCAAGACAATGCGTTTCTCACTGTTACATGCATTTGAATGGGAAACTCGCCTGAAACAAAGTATAGGTTTTCATTATGTGAATAATTTTAAAATCTTAGCTCAAACGGCTGCAAAACCTGTTTGCCCAGCACGGGGATATTGAGTTCCATAAGATAAAGCCATAAACATGTTTGTCTGAGTCTTCTATCAAAAGTTACAGCGATTTATATGAAGTTGTTCAAAAATGCTTTATTTCGCCAAGACAATGCGTTTCTCACTGTTACATGCATTTGAATGGGAAACTCGCCTGAAACAAAGTATAGGTTTTCATTATGTGAATAATTTTAAAATCTTAGCTCAAACGGCTGCAAAACCTGTTTGCCCAGCACGGGGATATTGAGTTCTATAAGATAAAGCCATAAACATGTTTGTCTGAGTCTTCTATCAAAAGTTACAGCGATTTATATCAAGTGGTTGAAAAACGCTTTATTTCGCCAAGACAATGCGTTTCTCACTGTTACATGCATTTGAATGGGAAACTCGCCTGAAACAAAGTATAGGTTTTCATTATGTGCATAATTTTAAAATCTTAGCTCAAACGGCTGCAAAACCTGTTTGCCCAACACGGGGATATTGAGTTCTATAAGATAAAGCCATAAACATGTTTGTCTGAGTCTTCTATCAAAAGTTACAGCGATTTATATGAAGTTGTTCAAAAACGCTTTATTTCGCCAAGACAATGCTTTTCGCACTGTTACATGCATTTGAATGGGAAACTCGCCTGAAACAAAGTATAGGTTTTCATTATGTGAATAATTTTAAAATCTTAGCTCAAACGGCTGCAAAACCTGTTTGCCCAGCACGGGGATATTGAGTTCTATAAGATAAAGCCATAAACATGTTTGTCTGAGTCTTCTATCAAAAGTTACAGCGATTTATATGAAGTGGTTGAAAAACGCTTTATTTCGCCAAGACAGTGCGTTTCTCACTGTTACATGCATTTGAATGGGGAACTCGACCGAAACAAAGTATAGGTTTTCATTATGTGAATAATTTTAAAATATTAGCTCAAACGGCTGCAAAACCTGTTTGCCCAGCACGGGGACCTTGAGTTCTATAAGATAAAGCCATAAACATGTTTGTCTGAGTCTTCTATCAAAAGTTACAGCTATTTATATGAAGTTGTACAAAAATGCTTTATTTCGCCAAGACAGTGCGTTTCTCACTGTTACATGCATTTGAATGGGGAACTCGACCGAAACAAAGTATAGGTTTTCATTATGTGAATAATTTTAAAATATTAGCTCAAACAGCTGCAAAACCTGTTTTCCCAGCACGGGGACCTTGAGTTCTATAAGATAAAGCCATAAACATGTTTGTCTGAGTCTTCTATCAAAAGTTACAGCGATTTATATGAAGTGGTTGAAAAACGCTTTATTTCGCCAAGACAATGCGTTTCTCACTGTTACATGCATTTGAATGGGAAACTCGCCTGAAACAAAGTATAGGTTTTCATTATGTGAATAATTTTAAAATCTTAGCTCAAACGGCTGCAAAACCTGTTTGCCCAGCACGGGGATATTGAGTTCTATAAGATAAAGCCATAAACATGTGTATCCGAGTCTTCTATCAAAAGTTACAGCTATTTATATGAAGTTGTACAAAAACGCTTTCTTTCGCCAAGACAGTGCGTTTCTCACTGTTACATGCATTTGAATGGGGAACTCGCCCGAAACAAAGTATAGGTTTTCATTATGTGTATAACTTGGAAATCTTAGCTCAAACAGCTGCAAATCCTGTTTTCCCAGCACGGGGACCTTGAGTTCTATAAGATAAAGCCATAAACATGTTTGTCCGAGTCTTCTATCAAAAGTTACAGCTATTTATATGAAGTTGTACGAAAACGCTTTATTTCGCCAAGACAGTGCGTTTCTCACTGTTACATGCATTTGAATGGGAAACTCGCCCGAAACAAAGTATAGGTTTTCATTATGTGCATAATTTTAAAATCTTAGCTCAAACGGCTGCAAAACCTGTTTGCCCAACACGGGGATATTGAGTTCTATAAGATAAAGCCATAAACATGTTTGTCTGAGTCTTCTATCAAAAGTTACAGCGATTTATATGAAGTTGTTCAAAAACGCTTTATTTCGCCAAGACAATGCGTTTCTCACTGTTACATGCATTTGAATGGGAAACACCCGAGACAAAGTATAGGTTTTCATTATGTGAATAATTTTAAAATCTTAGCTCAAACGGCTGCAAAACCTGTTCTGTTTGCCCAGCACGGGGATATTGAGTTCTATAAGATAAAGCCATAAACATGTTTGTCTGAGTCTTCTATCAAAAGTTACAGCGATTTATATGAAGTTGTACAAAAACGCTTTATTTCGCCAAGACAGTGTGTTTCTCACTGTTACATGCATTTGAATGGGAAACTCGCCTGAGACAAAGTATAGGTTTTCATTATGTGAATAATTTTAAAATCTTAGCTCAAACGGCTGCAAAACCTGTTTGCCCAGCACGGGGATATTGAGTTCTATAAGATAAAGCCATAAACATGTTTGTCTGAGTCTTCTATCAAAAGTTACAGCGATTTATATGAAGTTGTTCAAAAACGCTTTATTTCGCCAAGACAATGCGTTTCTCACTGTTACATGCATTTGAATGGGAAACTCGCCTGAAACAAAGTATAGGTTTTCATTATGTGAATAATTTTAAAATCTTAGCTCAAACGGCTGCAAAACCTGTTTGCCCAGCACGGGGATATTGAGTTCTATAAGATAAAGCCATAAACATGTTTGTCTGAGTCTTCTATCAAAAGTTACAGCGATTTATATGAAGTTGTTCAAAAACGCTTTATTTCGCCAAGACAGTGTGTTTCTCACTGTTACATGCATTTGAATGGGAAACTCGCCTGAAACAAAGTATAGGTTTTATTATGTGAATAATTTTAAAATCTTAGCTCAAACGGCTGCAAAACCTGTTTGCCCAGCACGGGTATATTGAGTTCTATAAGATAAAGCCATAAACATGTTTGTCTGAGTCTTCTATCAAAAGTTACAGCGATTTATATGAAGTGGTTGAAAAACGCTTTATTTCGCCAAGACAATGCGTTTCTCACTGTTACATGCATTTGAATGGGAAACTCGCCTGAAACAAAGTATAGGTTTTCATTATGTGAATAATTTTAAAATCTTAGCTCAAACGGCTGCAAAACCTGTTTGCCCAGCACGGGGATATTGAGTTCCATAAGATAAAGCCATAAACATGTTTGTCTGAGTCTTCTATCAAAAGTTACAGCGATTTATATGAAGTTGTTCAAAAATGCTTTATTTCGCCAAGACAATGCGTTTCTCACTGTTACATGCATTTGAATGGGAAACTCGCCTGAAACAAAGTATAGGTTTTCATTATGTGAATAATTTTAAAATCTTAGCTCAAACGGCTGCAAAACCTGTTTGCCCAGCACGGGGATATTGAGTTCTATAAGATAAAGCCATAAACATGTTTGTCTGAGTCTTCTATCAAAAGTTACAGCGATTTATATCAAGTGGTTGAAAAACGCTTTATTTCGCCAAGACAATGCGTTTCTCACTGTTACATGCATTTGAATGGGAAACTCGCCTGAAACAAAGTATAGGTTTTCATTATGTGCATAATTTTAAAATCTTAGCTCAAACGGCTGCAAAACCTGTTTGCCCAACACGGGGATATTGAGTTCTATAAGATAAAGCCATAAACATGTTTGTCTGAGTCTTCTATCAAAAGTTACAGCGATTTATATGAAGTTGTTCAAAAACGCTTTATTTCGCCAAGACAATGCTTTTCGCACTGTTACATGCATTTGAATGGGAAACTCGCCTGAAACAAAGTATAGGTTTTCATTATGTGAATAATTTTAAAATCTTAGCTCAAACGGCTGCAAAACCTGTTTGCCCAGCACGGGGATATTGAGTTCTATAAGATAAAGCCATAAACATGTTTGTCTGAGTCTTCTATCAAAAGTTACAGCGATTTATATGAAGTGGTTGAAAAACGCTTTATTTCGCCAAGACAGTGCGTTTCTCACTGTTACATGCATTTGAATGGGGAACTCGACCGAAACAAAGTATAGGTTTTCATTATGTGAATAATTTTAAAATATTAGCTCAAACGGCTGCAAAACCTGTTTGCCCAGCACGGGGACCTTGAGTTCTATAAGATAAAGCCATAAACATGTTTGTCTGAGTCTTCTATCAAAAGTTACAGCTATTTATATGAAGTTGTACAAAAACGCTTTATTTCGCCAAGACAGTGCGTTTCTCACTGTTACATGCATTTGAATGGGGAACTCGACCGAAACAAAGTATAGGTTTTCATTATGTGAATAATTTTAAAATATTAGCTCAAACAGCTGCAAAACCTGTTTTCCCAGCACGGGGACCTTGAGTTCTATAAGATAAAGCCATAAACATGTTTGTCTGAGTCTTCTATCAAAAGTTACAGCGATTTATATGAAGTGGTTGAAAAACGCTTTATTTCGCCAAGACAATGCGTTTCTCACTGTTACATGCATTTGAATGGGAAACTCGCCTGAAACAAAGTATAGGTTTTCATTATGTGAATAATTTTAAAATCTTAGCTCAAACGGCTGCAAAACCTGTTTGCCCAGCACGGGGATATTGAGTTCTATAAGATAAAGCCATAAACATGTGTATCCGAGTCTTCTATCAAAAGTTACAGCTATTTATATGAAGTTGTACAAAAACGCTTTCTTTCGCCAAGACAGTGCGTTTCTCACTGTTACATGCATTTGAATGGGGAACTCGCCCGAAACAAAGTATAGGTTTTCATTATGTGTATAACTTGGAAATCTTAGCTCAAACAGCTGCAAATCCTGTTTTCCCAGCACGGGGACCTTGAGTTCTATAAGATAAAGCCATAAACATGTTTGTCCGAGTCTTCTATCAAAAGTTACAGCTATTTATATGAAGTTGTACGAAAACGCTTTATTTCGCCAAGACAGTGCGTTTCTCACTGTTACATGCATTTGAATGGGAAACTCGCCCGAAACAAAGTATAGGTTTTCATTATGTGCATAATTTTAAAATCTTAGCTCAAACGGCTGCAAAACCTGTTTGCCCAACACGGGGATATTGAGTTCTATAAGATAAAGCCATAAACATGTTTGTCTGAGTCTTCTATCAAAAGTTACAGCGATTTATATGAAGTTGTTCAAAAACGCTTTATTTCGCCAAGACAATGCGTTTCTCACTGTTACATGCATTTGAATGGGAAACACCCGAGACAAAGTATAGGTTTTCATTATGTGAATAATTTTAAAATCTTAGCTCAAACGGCTGCAAAACCTGTTTGCCCAGCACGGGGATATTGAGTTCTATAAGATAAAGCCATAAACATGTTTGTCTGAGTCTTCTATCAAAAGTTACAGCTATTTATATGAAGTTGTACAAAAACGCTTTATTTCGCCAAGACAGTGCGTTTCTCACTGTTACATGCATTTGAATGGGGAACTCGACCGAAACAAAGTATAGGTTTTCATTATGTGTATAACTTGAAAATCTTAGCTCAAACAGCTGCAAATCCTGTTTTCCCAGCACGGGGACCTTGAGTTCTATAAGATAAAACCATAAACATGTTTGTCTGAGTCTTCTATCAAAAGTTACAGCTATTTACATGAAGTTGTACAAAAACGCTTTCTTTCGCCAAGACAGTGCGTTTCTCACTGTTACATGCATTTGAATGGGGAACTCGCCTGAGACAAAGTATAGGTTTTCATTATGTGAATAATTTTAAAATCTTAGCTCAAACGGCTGCAAAACCTGTTTTCCCAGCACGGGGACCTTGAGTTCTATAAGATGAAGCCATAAACATGTTTGTCTGAGTCTTCTATCAAAAGTTACAGCTATTTATATGAAGTTGTACAAAAACGCTTTATTTCGCCAAGACAGTGCGTTTCTCACTGTTACATGCATTTGAATGGGGAACTCGACCGAAACAAAGTATAGGTTTTCATTATGTGTATAACTTAAAAATCTTAGCTCAAACAGCTGCAAATCCTGTTTTCCCAGCACGGGGACCTTGAGTTCTATAAGATAAAGCCATAAACATGTTTGTCTGAGTCTTCTATCAAAAGTTACAGCTATTTATATGAAGTTGTACAAAAACGCTTTCTCTCGCCAAGACAGTGCGTTTCTCACTGTTACATGCATTTGAATGGGGAACTCGACCGAAACAAAGTATAGGTTTTCATTATGTGAATAATTTTAAAATCTTAGCTCAAACAGCTGCAAATCCTGTTTTCCCAGCACGGGGACCTTGAGTTCTATAAGATAAAGCCATAAACATGTGTATCTGAGTCTTCTATCAAAAGTTACAGCTATTTATATGAAGTTGTACAAAAACGCTTTCTTTCGCCAAGACAGTGCGTTTCTCACTGTTACATGCATTTGAATGGGGAACTCGACCGAAACAAAGTATAGGTTTTCATTATGTGAATAATTTTAAAATCTTAGCTCAAACAGCTGCAAATCCTGTTTTCCCAGCACGGGGACCTTGAGTTCTATAAGATAAAGCCATAAACATGTTTGTCTGAGTCTTCTATCCAAAGTTACAGCTATTTATATGAAGTTGTACAAAAACGCTTTATTTCGCCAAGACAGTGCGTTTCTCACTGTTACATGCATTTGAATGGGGAACTCGCCTGAGAGAAAGTATAGGTTTTCATTATGTGAATAATTTTAAAATCTTAGCTCAAACGGCTGCAAAACCTGTTTTCCCAGCACGGGGACCTTGAGTTCTATAAGATAAAGCCATAAACATGTTTGTCTGAGTCTTCTATCAAAAGTTACAGCTATTTATATGAAGTTGTACAAAAACGCTTTATTTCGCCAAGACAGTGCGTTTCTCACTGTTACATGCATTTGAATGGGGAACTCGACCGAAACAAAGTATAGGTTTTCATTATGTGTATAACTTGAAAATCTTAGCTCAAACAGCTGCAAATCCTGTTTTCCCAGCACGGGGACCTTGAGTTCTATAAGATAAAACCATAAACATGTTTGTCTGAGTCTTCTATCAAAAGTTACAGCTATTTACATGAAGTTGTACAAAAACGCTTTCTTTCGCCAAGACAGTGCGTTTCTCACTGTTACATGCATTTGAATGGGGAACTCGCCTGAGACAAAGTATAGGTTTTCATTATGTGAATAATTTTAAAATCTTAGCTCAAACGGCTGCAAAACCTGTTTTCCCAGCACGGGGACCTTGAGTTCTATAAGATAAAGCCATAAACATGTTTGTCTGAGTCTTCTATCAAAAGTTACAGCTATTTATATGAAGTTGTACAAAAACGCTTTATTTCGCCAAGACAGTGCGTTTCTCACTGTTACATGCATTTGAATGGGGAACTCGACCGAAACAAAGTATAGGTTTTCATTATGTGTATAACTTGAAAATCTTAGCTCAAACGGCTGCAAATCCTGTTTTCCCAGAACGGGGACCTTGAGTTCTATAAGATAAAGCCATAAACATGTTTGTCTGAGTCTTCTATCAAAAGTTACAGCGATTTATATGAAGTTGTTCAAAAACGCTTTATTTCGCCAAGACAGTGTGTTTCTCACTGTTACATGCATTTGAATGGGAAACTCGCCTGAAACAAAGTATAGGTTTTATTATGTGAATAATTTTAAAATCTTAGCTCAAACGGCTGCAAAACCTGTTTGCCCAGCACGGGTATATTGAGTTCTATAAGATAAAGCCATAAACATGTTTGTCTGAGTCTTCTATCAAAAGTTACAGCGATTTATATGAAGTGGTTGAAAAACGCTTTATTTCGCCAAGACAATGCGTTTCTCACTGTTACATGCATTTGAATGGGAAACTCGCCTGAAACAAAGTATAGGTTTTCATTATGTGAATAATTTTAAAATCTTAGCTCAAACGGCTGCAAAACCTGTTTGCCCAGCACGGGGATATTGAGTTCCATAAGATAAAGCCATAAACATGTTTGTCTGAGTCTTCTATCAAAAGTTACAGCGATTTATATGAAGTTGTTCAAAAATGCTTTATTTCGCCAAGACAATGCGTTTCTCACTGTTACATGCATTTGAATGGGAAACTCGCCTGAAACAAAGTATAGGTTTTCATTATGTGAATAATTTTAAAATCTTAGCTCAAACGGCTGCAAAACCTGTTTGCCCAGCACGGGGATATTGAGTTCTATAAGATAAAGCCATAAACATGTTTGTCTGAGTCTTCTATCAAAAGTTACAGCGATTTATATCAAGTGGTTGAAAAACGCTTTATTTCGCCAAGACAGTGTGTTTCTCACTGTTACATGCATTTGAATGGGAAACTCGCCTGAGACAAAGTATAGGTTTTCATTATGTGAATAATTTTAAAATCTTAGCTCAAACGGCTGCAAAACCTGGTTGCCCAGCACGGGGATATTGAGTTCTATAAGATAAAGCCATAAACATGTTTGTCTGAGTCTTCTATCAAAAGTTACAGCGATTTATATGAAGTTGTACAAAAACGCTTTATTTCGCCAAGACAGTGTGTTTCTCACTGTTACATGCATTTGAATGGGAAACTCACCCGAGACAAAGTATAGGTTTTCATTATGTGAATAATTTTAAAATCTTAGCTCAAACGGCTGCAAAACCTGTTTGCCCAGCACGGGGATATTGAGTTCTATAAGATAAAGCCATAAACATGTTTGTCTGAGTCTTCTATCAAAAGTTACAGCGATTTATATGAAGTTGTACAAAAACGCTTTATTTCGCCAAGACAGTGTGTTTCTCACTGTTACATGCATTTGAATGGGAAACTCACCCGAGACAAAGTATAGGTTTTCATTATGTGAATAATTTTAAAATCTTAGCTCAAACGGCTGCAAAACCTGTTCTGTTTGCCCAGCACGGGGATATTGAGTTCTATAAGATAAAGCCATAAACATGTTTGTCTGAGTCTTCTATCAAAAGTTACAGCGATTTATATGAAGTTGTACAAAAACGCTTTATTTCGCCAAGACAGTGTGTTTCTCACTGTTACATGCATTTGAATGGGAAACTCACCCGAGACAAAGTATAGGTTTTCATTATGTGAATAATTTTAAAATCTTAGCTCAAACGGCTGCAAAACCTGTTTGCCCAGCACGGGGATATTGAGTTCTATAAGATAAAGCCATAAATATGTTTGTCTGAGTCTTCTATCAAAAGTTACAGCGATTTATATGAAGTTGTACGAAAACGCTTTATTTCGCCAAGACAATGCGTTTCTCACTGTTACATGCATTTGAATGGGAAACTCGCCTGAAACAAAGTATAGGTTTTCATTATGTGAATAATTTTAAAATCTTAGCTCAAACGGCTGCAAAACCTGTTTGCCCAGCACGGGGATATTGAGTTCTATAAGATAAAGCCATAAACATGTTTGTCTGAGTCTTCTATCAAAAGTTACAGCGATTTATATGAAGTTGTTCAAAAACGCTTTATTTCGCCAAGACAATGCGTTTCTCACTGTTACATGCATTTGAATGGGAAACTCGCCTGAAACAAAGTATAGGTTTTCATTATGTGAATAATTTTAAAATCTTAGCTCAAACGGCTGCAAAACCTGTTTGCCCAGCACGGGGATATTGAGTTCTATAAGATAAAGCCATAAACATGTTTGTCTGAGTCTTCTATCAAAAGTTACAGCGATTTATATGAAGTTGTTCAAAAACGCTTTATTTCGCCAAGACAATGCGTTTCTCACTGTTACATGCATTTGAATGGGAAACTCGCCTGAAACAAAGTATAGGTTTTCATTATGTGAATAATTTTAAAATCTTAGCTCAAACGGCTGCAAATCCTGTTCTGTTTGCCCAGCACGGGGATATTGAGTTCTATAAGATAAAGCCATAAACATGTTTGTCTGAGTCTTCTATCAAAAGTTACAGCGATTTATATGAAGTTGTACAAAAACGCTTTATTTCGCCAAGACAGTGTGTTTCTCACTGTTACATGCATTTGAATGGGAAACTCACCCGAGACAAAGTATAGGTTTTCATTATGTGAATAATTTTAAAATCTTAGCTCAAACGGCTGCAAAACCTGTTTTCCCAGCACGGGGATATTGAGTTCTATAAGATAAAGCCATAAACATGTTTGTCTGAGTCTTCTATCAAAAGTTACAGCGATTTATATGAAGTTGTACGAAAACGCTTTATTTCGCCAAGACAATGCGTTTCTCACTGTTACATGCATTTGAATGGGAAACTCGCCTGAAACAAAGTATAGGTTTTCATTATGTGAATAATTTTAAAATCTTAGCTCAAACGGCTGCAAAACCTGTTTGCCCAGCACGGGGATATTGAGTTCTATAAGATAAAGCCATAAACATGTTTGTCTGAGTCTTCTATCAAAAGTTACAGCGATTTATATGAAGTGGTTGAAAAACGCTTTATTTCGCCAAGACAATGCGTTTCTCACTGTTACATGCATTTGAATGGGAAACTCGCCTGAAACAAAGTATAGGTTTTCATTATGTGAATAATTTTAAAATCTTAGCTCAAACGGCTGCAAAACCTGTTTGCCCAGCACGGGGATATTGAGTTCTATAAGATAAAGCCATAAACATGTGTATCCGAGTCTTCTATCAAAAGTTACAGCTATTTATATGAAGTTGTACAAAAACGCTTTCTTTCGCCAAGACAGTGCGTTTCTGACTATTACATGCATTTGAATGGAGTTGTCGCACGAAACAAAGCATAGGTATTCATTTTGTGAATAACTTGAAAATCTTAGATCAAACAGCTGCAAAACCTGTTTGCTCAACACGGGGATATCGAACTTTATAAGATAAAGCCATAAATATGTTTATATGCGTCTTCTATCAAAAGTTACAGCTGTCTTGAATGAAAGCATTATAGCAGCTTACCTCGATCATGTGGTAGAACAGACACATGGGCCACCTACGTGTCCTTCTACGGCATGAGTAGTTGCCACAAACCTGCAAAACAAAAAGAAATGATCAGGTGACATGAACAGATTTATACAGCCATAAGCAAGAGATTCTTCCTGCCTGTGGGCGTCAAACTGGACCCCCCCCCCCCCCCCCCCCCCTCCTTACTGTAACTATCAAAACTATCATAGTCTAAAACTATCATCTCATATCAAAACTATTATAATCACATTATGACTTTATCAGTTATAACAATGAGAAACGGTAAACAATTTGGCAAATAATACTTATAATTTAAAAATAAATAAAATAAATAAAATAATAATAAATAATAATAAAAAATAATAATAAAATGAAAATAAATACTTATAATTGTGCTTACCTGGTCCAAATGATCCACAGTCCCTTTGCATTTGTTATAATCCAGGATGATGTGGGGCTTTCTCTTCCCAGAGTCCTGGACTTGTGGCTCACGGTGCCTGGTGCTCAATAAGACAACCTTTTTTCTTTGCTTGGGGATGTAGGAAACCACAGCCTTGCCCCCCCCTGTAGCGACCTGGACGGGAGAGACGATCATCGAATCTTACTGCCCGATTAATTTGCTCAAATCTTTTTTTTTTTTTTTTGACATGGTAGCATGAAACAGAAGAGCCCTGTCTCCCCATTTCACAGGCTTGTTGTCGTTTCATGTTGAGACCTGTACAGGCCAGCCAGCATCACAAGCCCCATGTAAGCCTGCAACTCCTCATCTATGTCCTTCCAGTCTTTTACTGACCTGTTGCCCCTGCAGGTTGGTGAAATGCAGGATTAGCTGCATAATGTCCTCTGCAAAAAAAAAGATGGAAAGTGCTCACAGGGCTGCTGATCCTATACGAATTGCATAATGGGTTGGTCCTGGGGTTAAAATGGGGGGAGGAAAAAATGGCAGGACCTCTTCGTGTGTGGGTTGCCACATGATTTCTCCATTTTTAGATCTCCACTGGCCATCCTCCAGTCTTGTCTCTTCCTCCTGCTCTTCTTCCTCCTTCTCCTTCTCCTCCTCCGCACATGAGCTGCAAAGCTCCTTGGTGCCTGGCAAAAATTCTTCTTCGCTGTCAGAAGTATCTCCACTGCTTGTGGAGAGTGCAAAACTGCAGCAACAGCCTCCTCTAAACTGAGTGCACGCTTCATTGTGTCTGTGCAGAAATGACCACTCAGACCAGGCTGCAAAGTATTCTCATAGACTTCAAAGGTGCACCTGAATAAACATGCTATACCATACATCCAATAAGAGAGAGGAGGCACACTCTTGATCAAGAAAAAACATAAGCGCACGCCTTTGATCTCTTCCCCCCCCCCTCTCTTTCTCTCTCTCTCTCTCTCTCTCTCTCTCTCTCTCTCTCTCTCACACACACACACACACACACATGCACATACATACATACACAATACCATTTTATGGTGGTTAGCTGTTTTATTGTCATGCATTTTACAAGGTAAGATAACCATGTCCTGCATTCAAAACCACTGAAAATGTCTATGGTGGTGCTGTGCCTAATATTGTGCTGGTGTATGCTGGGTAATCGCACAGCTAGCGACTGGGTGACTTTATTCACCCGCTTCGGCTGTTATCAGTCCATATCCCCTAGATATGGACCATCTCCTGCTAGATTGTTCAGAAGGTTGTTATCATCCATCCAGATGGAGGATCACTAACAGGAGCGTGGGAAGACTCCAGAATCCACTCTGGCTGCAATGTGTGTACAGGTAAGACCGTTTAAACGGACAGCATTTATAGAATGACTATTAAAAGTCAGACCAGCGAGTGTCAATAATGTTAATGTGGTTATGTTAGTAATACACCGAGTGCTAATATAACAGCTTTAAGATGCATTTGTAGATGTTATTACGTGTTTTACCGTCTTTATGGTGCTAGCTTAAAGTTACGGTGTAAACGTTAGCTTATATTGGAGTAAAGCTGTTACTGTTTAAACGATGTTAGCACAGAAATATTAGCTTCTGTCATGACTGACGAAGTTACTAGTTAATAAAGTTTCCAGTAAAGTGTTTAATCGCAGCCACAGACTGACAGCAAATATCTCGATTAGCTTCAGTGCATCTGTAATAAATATGTGCAAGTTTCAGTGCTTCGTTTAAACTGTATGATACTTATACTGACCCAGGGTCAGTGTAAAATACAATCCTAGCTGTGTGAACAAAGCCTGGCTCCTTTAATCCTGCATGAAAAACCTCAGGATGCAGGCTATTATTACTCTTTCCTGCTGGCACACCTGTCACACCTGAGAGTCAGCTAGAAACTTACAGTGACGTGGACATCATGCAAAGACTGCCAGACTCTGTAATACTGCAAATGATCAGTGACTCAAGTTAACACTAAACTTTAAACGGTACCTCTGTGTCTCTGTGTGCTGAACATTTAGGATTGAGTCAGGCTGCATCTGTGTTAGTCCTCTGACAGACTGGTGACCTGTCCAGGTGTGCTCTACCTATGACTACTGGGACAGGCTCTAGCTCCTGTAATAGAAATTTTATGTTATTCTCATTTAAAGCATTTAAGTGCTTATGCATATGCTTAGTTGTGACACTGTTATAGACTGTTCAATGAAAGTTTCTAAAACTAGATGAACTTACTTCAGCAGTTTGAGAAAACAACTCCCTTTACAGGTGCTGATAACGTCAAGGGCACAAAACAGCATAACCATTGATCTGTTAGGTTTCATAGCGAGACACGTGAAGTGGCAGAGCTGACATGACTGAACTGTGATGTTTGATGTGTGTTTGCTCTCCTGTGCACAGTAATAAATAGCATGATCACAGCTCTTTCTGTGTTGCAGACTTTATTTAAAAAATTCCATGACATCTACTATAACTGAACCAACCTGGTGCTCTTCATTTATGGAGGCTGTTGAGTCTGAATGTTGGATGTTGTGTATCTCGTGTTCTCTGGGCTTTGTTGTCCTCAGTCTTTTTGCAGGATCAGAAAACAAAACCGGGAGGCGCGTAAATGTTTCTTCTCCATGATGTTTCTTCAAATGTTTCTTCTGGATGATGATATGACCGTGACACGGGATGCCACCTTTGGTCTTGTGACGAAGCAAAGCTCAGGAAGAAGTGTGATTAAATGGTACCCACATGTTGAGAAGGATGTACAGGGCACCTGCAGCCAAATCCAAGCTTCAGCTTAGTTGTAGTTGCAGAATGCTATAGGACTGAGACATCTAAGGCATCAAATGTTTGATTAAACGGATGAAAAAGAGAAGTTTTTTCCCTATAATTATCACTTCTTAAAATCTGTAGCAACTTCAAGTCTGTCAGCATGCTGAGCATGCTCAGAATGTGACAATATATTTTTGTTCAATATTTAATTTCTTTCAGTTGCAATTGTTAAATGAAAAAATATATATTCTTATAATTTAGCAAACGAATTTATCAAAAAAAAAATACATATATCTGTATTAGTTTTAGTAAATTAATTTGACACCTGTATTGAAAATACCATATTGTATTCATACAGAATCAGTATGGTATCATTGTTTGTCTGTTCACTGATTGTTGAAGCTAAGAGCTACTTTGATCTGTTTAGATCTAAAGTATCCAAAGTTGAGTTCTAATGTTTCTTCACCCCTGTGTGTGTGATATGTGATTTCCTACATGCTGGCAGAGCAGAGCAGCAGTTTGTGCTCACAGATGGTGACAGTGTGGAGAGACGGTGGTATTTCCTCAGAAGAACCAGCAGAGTCACAAAGGACACCAGTCCATCTCACCACCTTGACTTGCTGACTGATGTTCGTCTGCACTGCACAGAGGAAATCAACTGACCGAGGTTTGTCCAGTGACGTGTTATGAAATGTATATTTGTTTTATGCTTACAGATATGTTTTTCTTGACAGAGGCTCTGCAGAGGTTAGACAAAGCAGAGAAAACATGTGCTTTACATTTTACTGTGATTTATTGAGATATTTGTTGCCTGATGTTCAGCAGGAATGGAGAAATAGAATCAAAGGGAGATGTTTTTCCTGTTTTTGTAATGATGTAAGTAAATCTTCAATATTATTTATTTGCTTGGTTATATTAGGAGCGTTTCTGAGTGAGGGGGAGAGGAGTCATCATCCAGGTAAAGTGACGTGGATCAGTGGATACACTTGTCTCCCCTTTAAAGGAGACGATCCAAGTCATCCTTAAATGTTAGTGCTTTCAAATACACAAACATTTTTAAAGGACAAAAATGAACATCCAACTTTGACTGTAATACAAAATAAATCTTTGCATGTGTGTTTTCAAACTCTCAGATGGGCAGTATTATCAGTCTTGGACTGTCTAACCTGCCGGAGCAGCACTGAATGACCACCGCACGAGCATGTTCCTGCAACATTCAGCATCTGATCCTTCATCTGTGTGCTTCTGCTTTTGGTAAGTAGAGTTACCCAACTCCAGTAACTCTAAACACATGCCATCCATTTCTAACGGCCTGGTTACTTCCTGTCAGTTACTTTAGAAACCATGTGGTCACCTGACCTAACACTGTTTCTTCTTCTTCCCCTTAATTTTGAAGTGTCAAATGTCAAACAGCTGGAGAGGAAACTACACCAGTGTACTGGGATGTTTCAGCAACACGTGCCAGATGCTGTTCCTTCATGGTGACATCACCAGAGACAGTCCCGCCCACCTCAGGACCCATTGATTATGATGATCTGATCCATCAAACCCCCAGCAGGTGAACTTTATTCATGACATAACACTGCAACAATGTAAAAAATTAAACAGCAACAGTCTAAATGTAAAGTGCATTCTAAAGTCCTCTTCAATAAATTGTATGCAAAGAGTCATTCAGGTCACTACAGAACCCAGAGTCTTCATCATTAAATCTCTGGTTGCTTCATTTTTTCTATCCTATATCAGATATTTTAAAGGTTAGCTTAGGTAAAGTTCCATTCTCATGGTGAGGCAAAGTGCTTTATGTGTGTGTGTGCGTGTGTCATGAACGGCTATAAAAGGCCTATAATTAAAGAACAAAGTGGGGTTTTGAGTTCGAGTTGCGGCAGACTGTCACTACTTGTAAATGGAACGCAAACTTCCTACGGCGGACAGCTAATAACAGGAATCGGACGCGGTCCAGCCAAGTCCACAGCGACCACCATAGCAACCGCCTAGCATGACCTTAAAAACATATTCTGTCTTCATAACTATCAAAATCGTGAAATGATTTGCAAAGTGTGAAAGTGTTACAGCTGCAGAGAGCTATGGCGGTATCTATGGAAGCTGTTTACATAGCTAATAATATACGATGTAACCATGGAGACAGTCAGTCACTTGAGCTAGCGGTGCATGTTTACTACAGTGAATAAGGTGATTGAGTGCACAGCGTCCACACTCTGCAGGGGATAAAGACATTACTTCAATATTATTTTATATTGATATCTATTAGCCTTCTGTTGACCATCACCTCAGGTTCACCATTACAGTTTCAGCATACAAATGCACACTGTCTAAACACATTCAAAAACTCATGTCTCAGAGATAAGCACAGCTGTTCATGTTTGTCATTAGAGTTTTATTTGTAAGAAAATTATGAACTTCATATTGTGCATTAAATAAAAGAACATTTCACAACTCTGAGTCAACAGAAACAGGTAACAGAAATGTCTCTAATGTGTACAGTGTAGTGTAAGCATTAAAAGATCATAAAGGAAAAACTAACATTTATGTGAAACTAATTGTAATAAAAAATGAGCAGGTGCTTTATAGATTTAAAAGAAAGAATCTGAAAACAACACTTTTTTGGTCTAAGTGATCAAAGTAGAAAACAGAACTGATGTCCAAGAACAAACCGTAGCTGCACTAATATTACACATCTCGATCGTTGTACTGAACAGACATGTTGCTTTTAAAACCACATGCAGTGTGTGACCATGACTGTTCACTGAGACCATGAACGCCACTTCGCTGAAGCATTCTTCTTCTTCTTCTTGCCATTAAATTGGAAGCAGAAGCAGCACGAGCTGATTTGATCTACTGAAAGGAAAAAGCAGAACATCTGAGTTGAAACCAGTCAGCTGAAATCATTAAGACAGGAACAAATTCAATGCAGTGTCTCAAGTGGCTTAGCCTGTTACAACTGTTGATACAAGCTAAATACGGTTAACACACAGTGTCAGGGAGCTCCAGTGTGGGAACTAGTGGCTTTAGGTTTGTAGTCATTTAACTTTCATCCATTCATTCATTTAATTCAGGAGGAAGAAATGCCAGGTTGGTGCAGGCTGGTTACATGCATTTGGTCCCATGCTGTCTTTAATTAAATGACTTGGTTCATTTTATGGCTGGGCTGTATGTGGGGTTATATCATGTTATTTGGGCAGGAGTACCTGTCCCCTGTTAGACTTAGAAAGTTTCTCCATAAGTAGAGTTTCTAACTCTTCTAGCACATCTGTGGCTGACAGCTTTTTGGTGGCTCTTTTTACCCCACACTGGTTGTGAGTGTGTAAATAGCCCCACTAGTTATTTTGGGTTGCAGTTAACTAGGGAGGAAGGGGTGGGTATGCCATGATTAGGTGAATAACAATTATATGTGATACATAAATTTCACAATGCATGCATATATCTCTATCAATTAAACCTGGCCTGAGGGCTGCCATTTTTTACATTCAGTTATTTCTCTTAGAAATGTTGGAACTAAATAATGAATGTGTTACAGTTAAAGTGAAACACTGGTCAGTGTAAATGGCTCATTGGGACACAGAAACCTTTAAATTAAACCTGATATCTAGTGTCAAACAATATCAAAGCTGTAAAAGATGTTTACATTCAGAATTTATAAAACTATGATTGTAAATAAATTCAAACAAGTGAGCTTTTCTCTTTGTGCTGAATATCAACACTGTGGTTTCTTAGACTGTAAGCTTTACTTTAGTGCAACCAGTTGCAGAAGCTGCCACTCCAAATGTCTTTTGATAACAAGAAAAAAATACCTTTTCAGTACACGGCCTGAAGTTCTTCTCCGACATCTTCTGCAATCGGCTTTGTCTGCTGGTTTGAAGACAATAAACCACAAAAAAGATGATTTAGTCACTTTGTCTGCGTCATGCAGCTCGAATGTGTCGTGTAACGATGTTGAATAGCCGTCGTTATCCCTCTGCTTTGAGCCTTTTATCAAAAGTTACAGCTAACTTCATGAAGTTGTACAAAAAGGCTTCATTTCGCCGAGACAGTGCGTTTCTGACTATTACATGCATTTGAATGGAGTTCTTGCACGAAACAAAGTATAAGTTTTCATTATGTGAATAACTTGTATTTTACACTGACCCTGGGTCAGTATCAACTTCATGAAGACAGCTGTAACTTTTGATAGAGGACTCACACACAAACATATTTATGGCTTTGCCTTATAGAATTCAGCATCTCCGTGCTGAGGAAATAGGTTTTGCAGCTGTTTGAGCTAAGATTTTCAAGTTATTCACAAATTGAAAACCTATACTTTGTTTCAGGCGAGTTTCCCATTCAAATGCATGTAACAGTGAGAAACGCATTGTCTTGGCGAAATAAAGCGTTTTTGAACAACTTCATATAAATCGCTGTAACTTTTGATAGAAGACTCAGACAAACATGTTTATGGCTTTATCTTATAGAACTCAATATCCCCGTGCTGGGCAAACAGAACAGGTTTTGCAGCCGTTTGAGCTAAGATTTTAAAATTATTCACATAATGAAAACCTATACTTTGTTTCAGGCGAGTTTCCCATTCAAATGCATGTAACAGTGAGAAACGCATTGTCTTGGCGAAATAAAGCGTTTTTGAACAACTTCATATAAATCGCTGTAACTTTTGATAGAAGACTCAGACAAACATGTTTATGGCTTTATCTTATAGAACTCAATATCCCCGTGCTGGGCAAACAGAACAGGTTTTGCAGCCGTTTGAGCTAAGATTTTAAAATTATTCACATAATGAAAACCTATACTTTGTTTCAGGCGAGTTTCCCATTCAAATGCATGTAACAGTGAGAAACGCATTGTCTTGGCGAAATAAAGCGTTTTTGAACAACTTCATATAAATCGCTGTAACTTTTGATAGAAGACTCAGACAAACATGTTTATGGCTTTATCTTATAGAACTCAATATCCCCGTGCTGGGCAAACAGGTTTTGCAGCCGTTTGAGCTAAGATTTTAAAATTATTCACATAATGAAAACCTATACTTTGTTTCAGGCGAGTTTCCCATTCAAATGCATGTAACAGTGAGAAACACACTGTCTTGGCGAAATAAAGCGTTTTTGTACAACTTCATATAAATCGCTGTAACTTTTGATAGAAGACTCAGACAAACATGTTTATGGCTTTATCTTATAGAACTCAAGGTCCCCGTGCTGGGCAAACAGGTTTTGCAGCCGTTTGAGCTAAGATTTTAAAATTATTCACATAATGAAAACCTATACTTTGTCTCGGGTGAGTTTCCCATTCAAATGCATGTAACAGTGAGAAACGCATTGTCTTGGCGAAATAAAGCGTTTTTGAACAACTTCATATAAATCGCTGTAACTTTTGATAGAAGACTCAGACAAACATGTTTATGGCTTTATCTTATAGAACTCAATATCCCCGTGCTGGGCAAACAGAACAGGTTTTGCAGCCGTTTGAGCTAAGATTTTAAAATTATTCACATAATGAAAACCTATACTTTGTTTCAGGCGAGTTTCCCATTCAAATGCATGTAACAGTGAGAAACGCATTGTCTTGGCGAAATAAAGCGTTTTTGAACAACTTCATATAAATCGCTGTAACTTTTGATAGAAGACTCAGACAAACATGTTTATGGCTTTATCTTATAGAACTCAATATCCCCGTGCTGGGCAAACAGAACAGGTTTTGCAGCCGTTTGACCTAAGATTTTAAAATTATTCACACAATGAAAACCTATACTTTGTTTCAGGCGAGTTTCCCATTCAAATGCATGTAACAGTGAGAAACGCATTGTCTTGGCGAAATAAAGCGTTTTTGAACAACTTCATATAAATCGCTGTAACTTTTGATAGAAGACTCAGACAAACATGTTTATGGCTTTATCTTATAGAACTCAATATCCCCGTGCTGGGCAAACAGAACAGGTTTTGCAGCCGTTTGAGCTAAGATTTTAAAATTATTCACACAATGAAAACCTATACTTTGTTTCAGGCGAGTTTCCCATTCAAATGCATGTAACAGTGAGAAACGCATTGTCTTGGCGAAATAAAGCGTTTTTGAACAACTTCATATAAATCGCTGTAACTTTTGATAGAAGACTCAGACAAACATGTTTATGGCTTTATCTTATAGAACTCAATATCCCCGTGCTGGGCAAACAGGTTTTGCAGCCGTTTGAGCTAAGATTTTAAAATTATTCACATAATGAAAACCTATACTTTATCTCGGGTGAGTTTCCCATTCAAATGCATGTAACAGTGAGAAACGCATTGTCTTGGCGAAATAAAGCGTTTTTGTACAACTTCATATAAATCGCTGTAACTTTTGATAGAAGACTCAGACAAACATGTTTATGGCTTTATCTTATAGAACTCAATATCCCCGTGCTGGGCAAACAGAACAGGTTTTGCAGCCGTTTGAGCTAAGATTTTAAAATTATTCACATAATGAAAACCTATACTTTGTTTCAGGCGAGTTTCCCATTCAAATGCATGTAACAGTGAGAAACGCATTGTCTTGGCGAAATAAAGCGTTTTTGAACAACTTCATATAAATCGCTGTAACTTTTGATAGACGACTCAGACAAACATGTTTATGGCTTTATCTTATAGAACTCAATATCCCCGTGCTGGGCAAACAGAACAGGTTTTGCAGCCGTTTGAGCTAAGATTTTAAAATTATTCACATAATGAAAACCTATACTTTGTTTCAGGCGAGTTTCCCATTCAAATGCATGTAACAGTGAGAAACGCATTGTCTTGGCGAAATAAAGCGTTTTTGAACAACTTCATATAAATCGCTGTAACTTTTGATAGAAGACTCAGACAAACATGTTTATGGCTTTATCTTATAGAACTCAATATCCCCGTGCTGGGCAAACAGGTTTTGCAGCCGTTTGAGCTAAGATTTTAAAATTATTCACATAATGAAAACCTATACTTTGTCTCGGGTGAGTTTCCCATTCAAATGCATGTAACAGTGAGAAACTACGGAGCCCCTCTGATGACATGGTACAAAAAATAAATAAATTGTGGCCACGAAATATCATTTCGAGGCCACGAAATAGGTATAACGTGCCCACGAAATACTTATTTGTGGCCACGAAATAGGTATAACGTTCCCACGAAATACTTATTTGTGGCCACGAAATAGGTATAACGTGCCCACGAAATACTTATTTGTGGCCACGAAATACTATTTCGAGGGCACGAAACAGGTATAACGTGCCCACGAAATACTTATTTGTGGCCACGAAACACTTGATGATATATATATATATTATCCCAGGGCACATTCACTAGAACCTGCGTCAGCCATAGTACGGAGTCCTTGCTGTTGGTGATGTCCTTAAGGTGAGTGTATTATATTTTATATTTATTTCATATTGTTATCCCGCAATTCGGCAGTTATTTATTCAGACCTATATTGTTACTATGTTCTAAATGGTATCTGCTGACATTTCAAATGTTGTATCCTCATGTTGTTAGTACACGTTGTTTTGTTGTGCTAATATGTAGCCGTAAACTCATTTTTAACTGTAGGACGTGCGGCGGCCCCGCAGCACACTTTCAAAGTAGAGCAAGGCTGAAGGCTACTAATAAATGAGGTATGTTCAACATAAAACCTTAGTTCTCTGTGTCACGAAGGTGTCTCTCTTTTACCCTGGCCACATCACCATACTAGCTGGTGCAACTAATCTGGTCTGGACAATAATAACAGTTTTAGATGGAAAGCATCTTAAAATTGCCTTTTTTTTGCTGAACATCTCCTTTGAAAGTAGCATCATGTGAGTCACACTTGTTAAGGTAATACATGCTAAATGAGCCGTAGCTTTCAACGCATTATCGGATGAAGCCTTGCAGTTACAGTAGCTCACTGCGGTTATCACGTTGCCAAGGGAACTAATAAAGCATACAGTGATCGGAATGATTTTGTATTGATGCAGGTTGTCATTGCTCATGCTGAACTACTTAAACTCCAAGTAGACAATCGCTCCATTCCTCATTACCATAGATAATATCTAAGTAATAAAACAATCATTATCAAATTCTGATTTGCCATAGATAAAGTGATTTTATAGGTAGGCTATCATGTAAAAATCTGCTACATAAAATTTATAACTGAGTGTAAAAATACTAATTTTATTTTCATGTGGTTTAGAGGTCAGCTATGGATACTCGGCTGCGAGAATTCTTAACAGAGCGCAAAGTTGAAGAAGATGTGATCAAGAAACTTGAAGATGAGAATGTAAGCCACTGCAGCTTTTGCTGTGTGCGTGCGTGTGTGTCTGTGTGTTTGTTTTTGAACGGAAAGCCGCAATCCACAATTTACTATGCACATTCTAAAAGAATTTATTGAATTTCATATTTGTGTTTAATCAGTGACATTAATTAATGACGTGATATGTTTAAAGAGTAATTTTAAAAGCAATTTTTGTTCATCTTATGTTGGACAAATGTGTACCACATTACCAAAAGTATCTGTTATCAAAAGTAGATAGCAAAAAACAACTCTAAAATATGCAGTTGTATGTATTCATTGTTTTTTTAATATTGACAATTTTATTAATTTGTTATTTATATTTTTCAGATTGATGAAACTGTCATTCCCTTAATGACAGACAGTGACCTGGCAAAGTACATCCCCAAAGTTGGCGATAGAGTCTCCACTGTGGCCTTCTGCAGACAAGCAACACTGTCACGGACGTCACCATCCAGGAAAGAATCTATACTCTCAAGGCTACGACAAAGACTGACAGGAGCTGAGGGAATGCCTCCTAAAAAGAAATTGTCTCAGTGGGCAGAAAATACAAATGCAAAACGAACAGTTAGACGAATTGAGGTTGGCTGGATGGATTTTGATGAGTCGAAGGGTGGGTTCAAACAGGTGAAGTCTGTAAGTGGTGGTGGAACAAGGCATTTATCTGTAGATAAAAATGAAACAGTGTCAAATATCAAACTTATGGCTGAAAATCTGTTTTTCCCCAATGGCACCTCAAAAAAAACCAAAAGTCTTTCACACTATTCAACTCATATTGAGAGCTCACAGATGCATGTGGATGCTTCCAGTACAGTTGATGAGTTGTATAAGCAAAGTAAAGTCAAAATTCTGCGACTTTATCTGTGTACCAGAAAGAAAACACAACAGCAGCCCCAAGACGTAGAGGCCAATCATGCAGTAACCCAGCCCTCTGTGGTAGATCTCACTGGCAATGAACCTAATCAGGCCACTGATGATCTGTTGGCGGAAAACATAAATTCAGAACCATCAAACTTTGTAATTAATGATGGAGCTTCCACAAGTGGATATTTTGAACTGAATGACACATTACCATGGGATGGTCTGCCAAATGTAGGTGAAAGTGAAGATTCTGATGCAGTTGTTATTATTAGTGGGGATAACAGGGTGGATATTAGTGTGGTTGAACTAAACCCTGAAACACTGTTTACAGAAAAAGAGTCTGATCCACCTCATCACACATTGTCTCTCTCACCGGGGCTGACAGGAGAGGCCAATATTCCTGACCAAGCACCCCCTGAACCACGATCTTGTCCCGTAATACTAACTGTTAGAAGAGGTCATTGTCTTACTGATTTGATCAGTGCCTTTAAGGACTCAAACATTATTTCATCTGAGGTCAATATCAAAATGTTGTTACCAAATGGAGAGCTTGAACAGGGGGAAGGAAGTGGTGTTTTGCGGGACTGCCTGACAGAATTTTGGATGGATTTCTATGACAGCTGCACATTGGGAGTTGAGGTGAAAGTCCCATTCATCCGGCATGACTTTCAGTGTGAAGAATGGCAGGCTATAGCTAGAGTGTTTGTTGTAGGGTGGAAGCAAGCTGGTTACTTCCCAGTGAAGCTTGCAATACCCTTTCTGGAGGAGATATTGTACGGCTCAACAACCAGTAGTTTAAAAGATTCCTTTCTTTTGTACGTCTCACAAGAAGAGCGATCTGTTCTCCTGAAGGCTTTGGATGACTTCAATTCAGTGGATACAGATGAATTGCTGGAAGTACTTGATGCACATGAGTGCAAGCAGGTTCCTACCAAGGACACACTGCTCCCTGTTTTGGCACAGATAGGACACAAAGTACTTATTCAGGCCCCAATGTTTGTAATCAAGTGCTGGCGTCCCGTTGTGGGTTCTGTAGCTGGTTTACTCCCACCAGAAGGACTGCATCATTTCATAGCAGAAAAAAAACCGACTGTAAAAACAGTGAAGGAGCTTCTAATCTTTCCAGAGGAGATGACAGCTGCCCAGTCAACAGTTTCTCGTTACCTGAAAAGGTACATTGGAGAAATTGATTTCAATTATCTTCAGCTTTTCCTGCGGTTCTGTACAGGATCCAATCTGTTGGATAAAGCCATACTAATTGAGTTCATAGAAACTACAGATTTCCTCCGCAGACCACAATCCCACACATGTGGATGTGTACTAAAGCTGCCCCTTGGTTATCACAGCTATCCAGACTTTCGCAGTGAATTTAACAGCATTCTCGCAAGCTCTATGTGGGTGATGGATGTGGTGTAGGTCAGTGTTACCCAACCTTGGTCCTCAAGGCACTCTGCCCTACACGTTTTAGGTTTTCCACCCTAACAGTTCATAGAAACACGGGTGTAGTTAACAGTAACATGAAGGAATGAATGTGAATGTTCAATAGACTGGGTGGTTAAGTTCTCTTAACAGTGTAGCCCGTTGTGCCTTTTTCATGTGCAGCCTTTTTTTTCATCTGGTCAGTAAGTGCTTTCTTAGTTTCTCCCCCCAATTAAAATAGTAAGCTAAAGGGAATGTTCAGGTTTTTTAAAGTGGAGTTACCTGTAGTAGACAGCACTTAGCACTCTGATTTTGCAGAAGCAGCAGTGAGTGTTGGGGACAAAATAAGGCAACAAATTGGTTGGGGAATGAGACCACAAAACAACACCAGTTGAAAATACATATACATATTTAAATAACATTTTCAGTGCTTCACCTGGTAGGAATCCGTACACTAAACATAGAAGTGCATCTGTTCCTGCTGCACACATTGTTACTGTGTTTTTGGCTAGTGCCAAAATAAATTACTAATTTTAACATTCTAATACTTTTTTACTACAGGAAGAGTAACAAATATTTCCAATATAGCATACAGTAACAGTTCTACAAACTGGAAGATTGCTGAGTGCTTTCTACTGTATATACATACATAAGTACAACACCATTACAAATACCATATTCCAACTGATTAAGCATGTTCTATATTAAAGTATTTCAGATGTTTGCAGAAATCTTAATAGAAACAAGAATGTGAACCTTTATGTTCCTAATGGGTTTAGAAGAAAAGTTGTCAATTACAGAGATTGGTTACATTGTAAAGAGGTTTGTATAACATTTTAGAAATAACTGTTATTTTATCCTGTTATTATATGCAAAATACAACCTGTTTTTGAGTATGGTGTATTTTGAAAGACACCAGTAAACCATTCTCATTGGTACAAAACTTTGTCCTCTCTGTTACATTCTATACATCTTTAAACATGAACATGTCTAATGACACAGCTGAAAGTTATTTAACTACTCATTCTATAATGTCATACACGTGCTGTGATTTTTAAGAAAAAAAGCCGTTCTTTATCAAACATGGGATTGCTTTAATCTATTCCACAATAACAAAATTATAGGCTCAAGAAACATTTGGAGCATTGGTGACACAACTATGATTCTACACTTTAGCCTACTTGGTCTTCTTGTCTAATTGATCACAACATTAGATATATTGCCAGTCTATGTGGTTGTTATCCAAGGTGCTCTTTTTTTGTTAGAAATGAACACATTTTTGGTACCAAAAACTATTATGAACAACTTTTGATGCTTTAACAGTGTGATAAGTTTAACTCAATCCCAAAAGGATTTTTTTTTTCTAACCTGTATCATATTTTAGTTTAATACTCCACGCTTTGTAGCTACCAAGAGCAAGCAACACTTCATGATGAGTTAATTTACTGACATGGACAAAATGAAAATTATGTTATACAGTCTTTTCTGATAATTTTGATACAAAGACAAGATAACTACACACTGGAGAAAAATAATTACTTAATAATAAGTACATTAAGCTGTAGGAATACGTACTGAAGTACAAAATGTACTACATTTGTATGTTTGTGTCCATTTAAGTAGCCTCAAATAACTGTGAACGAACTGTATCCCTGAGATGAAAATATAAATCAAGGGCCTGGGACATGGTAGATGGGAATTCCAAGCTTGATTCCTCCATTATTATTGTGCACAAATCAAATACTTGCACATCACATGGGACTGAACTAACAAAAGTGCAGCTATTTTTACACAAGGTCAAATCTTCTGTCAGTGGAACGAGACAGTCTTCTGCACCCCAAAGGTGAGGGGCCATGTACATGACATCAGGTATCCCACAGGGCACGTTGTTATTCTTTGAGGGCCTTATACGGTGAGCATTCCAAACACTCCGGATGTCATTCAATACCTCCTGATGAAGAAACAAGAATTAGGTCAGAGCTGTAATACAAGGCATTTTTAAAATGGTCGAAAATAAGTGTGGTGCATCCTTAAATGAATTGAAAAGCAGCAATGTTTGGATGCAGTTTAATGAAAACCAAAGGAAGAGGGAGTGATGGCAAAAAAAGAAAAGAAAGAACCACACCAGGCAAACCACTGAGTTGTGGGATCTGGGCTTTATACTAATACTAATACTAATCTTGGTGCGGATGCGCAAAGCTTTTCAACTTTATGCGCATAATACAGGTGACAAAATCAATATTTTTCAATCCCATGAGGGGATCCAATATAGTACCAATGATAGAGCGCTGAAGAGTTACTGATGCGTGAAGCCTGACTGCTTTTGACAGACTGGCAGTGACAGATCGTTAGCTGCAGCATAACTGCTGATGCAGAATGAGTGCAGACAAGGATAATGTCCTCCGATCAGAAAAAAACAACATTTAAGTCGTGCTGACTTCTGATCAGTTCAATTGGCAAAGTGTTCCCTGATTTAAAAACTTTGGCTGGGTTGATGCTTCAGCCTCCATTACGCACATACAGAGCGCAGTTGACCTTCAACAACGTTAGGAATACATTGCATTTACCGTACGGTAAAGGTAACGTCGTTTTAACTATGTAAACAATTATTTTGTTACCCTTACTGCTAAAACAGCTTAATTTAATGTAATTAATTACCACCACTGGTTATCATAATATGGGTCATTTACCTGAATGATTGGCATGAAGCAGAACTGCGACAGAGCTTTGTCAATGAAATCCCCAAAGAAGAATCCTTCGTCCTTCACTTCTCCTAGAAGCTTGATCCATGACTCGACTCCTTCTTTTCTCATCACTCCCCACCAGCTCTCAATTCTCTGGTTTGCGGTACTTGCTCCTGTGACGTAGCTTCTGTCTCCTGCTCTATCATCCCCGTCATTTCTCCGTAAATAACGCTGGAGGTCTCTGACCAACACGTTCTCAGTGCCCATGTCAGTTCGTACGAGCCTGGGGAAACCCCCACGACTCTCCACTGCTTCCACAAAGTAACCTCCGATAACCTTTGGGTCACTGTTAGTGTGTGCGGCCCGCAGCCAAATGATGTTGCGTGAGAAACCGTCGATGCATCCATTAATACATATCCCATATGGCTTTAGTTTGTCATAAGAGTCTATGTGCCACACAAAGTTAGGCCCCTGAGCAAAATATTGCCTCCTTCTGAGACGTCTGGTCTGGCGAACCTGGGAACCTACTGGGTCCAGTAAAGAGATGAGGATCCTGACGTCTTCTTTCCTGATCGCAATGCCGTGTTGTTTGCACTTTGTAAACATCCACCGATAACCGTGATCCTTCCCAGGCCCTTGCAGTTGGTTCACAATAAAATCTATCCCGGCGTCCAGGTCGTACTTACGTCTGTAAAGCGACTTGGCTCTCAATATCCGGTTTAAATGTCTCTCCGTAATGATGGTTCCTTGCATTGCCAGGCTTTTCAAAATGCATTTGTAGCTCATTCCCAGCCTGAAATAAAACTCAGACTGTCTCTGTCCATGGTGTATTTAGCCTACTTTTATGCTTGTGTCTCTACGCAGCTGTCCAGGAATTCTATCAATAAGATGTGCGCACGTTATCTATTTCGTGGCCACAAATGCGTAATTCGTTGCCACGTTATACCCAATTCGTGCCCACAAATTAGCATTTCGTGCGCACGTTATACCTATTTCGTGGCCTCGAAATAGTATTTCGTGGCCACAAATAAGTATTTCGTGGGCACGTTATACCTGTTTCGTGCCCTCGAAATAGTATTTCGTGGCCACAAATAAGTATTTCGTGGGCACGTTATACCTATTTCGTGGCCTCGAAATGATATTTCGTGGCCACAATTTATTTATTTTTTGTACCATGTCATCAGAGGGGCTCCGTAAGAAACACACTGTCTTGGCGAAATAAAGCGTTTTTGTACAACTTCATATAAATCGCTGTAACTTTTGATAGAAGACTCAGACAAACATGTTTATGGCTTTATCTTATAGAACTCAATATCCCCGTGCTGGGCAAACAGGTTTTGCAGCCGTTTGAGCTAAGATTTTAAAATTATTCACACAATGAAAACCTATACTTTGTTTCAGGCGAGTTTCCCATTCAAATGCATGTAACAGTGAGAAACGCATTGTCTTGGCGAAATAAAGCGTTTTTGAACAACTTCATATAAATCGCTGTAACTTTTGATAGAAGACTCAGACAAACATGTTTATGGCTTTATCTTATAGAACTCAATATCCCCGTGCTGGGCAAACAGAACAGGTTTTGCAGCCGTTTGAGCTAAGATTTTAAAATTATTCACATAATGAAAACCTATACTTTGTCTCGGGTGAGTTTCCCATTCAAATGCATGTAACAGTGAGAAACACACTGTCTTGGCGAAATAAAGCGTTTTTGAACAACTTCATATAAATCGCTGTAACTTTTGATAGAAGACTCAGACAAACATGTTTATGGCTTTATCTTATAGAACTCAATATCCCCGTGCTGGACAAACAGAACAGGTTTTGCAGCCGTTTGAGCTAAGATTTTAAAATTATTCACATAATGAAAACCTATACTTTGTTTCAGGCGAGTTTCCCATTCAAATGCATGTAACAGTGAGAAACGCATTGTCTTGGCGAAAGAAAGCGTTTTCGTACAACTTCATATAAATCGCTGTAACTCTTGATAGAAGACTCAGACAAACATGTTTATGGCTTTATCTTATAGAACTCAATATCCCCGTGCTGGGCAAACAGGTTTTGCAGCCGTTTGAGCTAAGATTTTAAAATTATTCACATAATGAAAACCTATACTTTGTCTCAGGCGAGTTTCCCATTCAAATGCATGTAACAGTGAGAAACACACTGTCTTGGCGAAATAAAGCGTTTTTGTACAACTTCATATAAATCGCTGTAACTTTTGATAGAAGACTCAGACAAACATGTTTATGGCTTTATCTTATAGAACTCAATATCCCCGTGCTGGGCAAACAGAACAGGTTTTGCAGCCGTTTGAGCTAAGATTTTAAAATTATTCACACAATGAAAACCTATACTTTGTTTCAGGCGAGTTTCCCATTCAAATGCATGTAACAGTGAGAAACGCATTGTCTTGGCGAAATAAAGCGTTTTTGAACAACTTCATATAAATCGCTGTAACTTTTGATAGAAGACTCAGACAAACATGTTTATGGCTTTATCTTATAGAACTCAATATCCCCGTGCTGGGCAAACAGGTTTTGCAGCCGTTTGAGCTAAGATTTTAAAATTATTCACATAATGAAAACCTATACTTTGTTTCAGGCGAGTTTCCCATTCAAATGCATGTAACAGTGAGAAACGCATTGTCTTGGCGAAATAAAGCGTTTTTGAACAACTTCATATAAATCGCTGTAACTTTTGATAGAAGACTCAGACAAAGATGTTTATGGCTTTATCTTATAGAACTCAATATCCCCGTGCTGGGCAAACAGGTTTTGCAGCCGTTTGAGCTAAGATTTTAAAATTATTCACATAATGAAAACCTATACTTTGTTTCAGGCGAGTTTCCCATTCAAATGCATGTAACAGTGAGAAACGCATTGTCTTGGCGAAATAAAGCGTTTTCGTACAACTTCATATAAATCGCTGTAACTTTTGATAGAAGACTCAGACAAACATGTTTATGGCTTTATCTTATAGAACTCAATATCCCCGTGCTGGGCAAACATGTTTTGCAGCCGTTTGAGCTAAGATTTTAAAATTATTCACATAATGAAAACCTATACTTTGTTTCAGACGAGTTTCCCATTCAAATGCATGTAACAGTGAGAAATACACTGTCTTGGCGAAATAAAGCGTTTTTCAACCACTTCATATAAATCGCTGTAACTTTTGATAGAAGACTCAGACAAACATGTTTATGGCTTTATCTTATAGAACTCAATATCCCCGTGCTGGGCAAACAGGTTTTGCAGCCGTTTGAGCTAAGATTTTAAAATTATTCACATAATGAAAACCTATACTTTGTTTCAGGCGAGTTTCCCATTCAAATGCATGTAACAGTGAGAAACGCATTGTCTTGGCGAAATAAAGCGTTTTCGTACAACTTCATATAAATCGCTGTAACTTTTGATAGAAGACTCAGACAAACATATTTATGGCTTTATCTTATAGAACTCAATATCCCCGTGCTGGACAAACCGAACAGGTTTTGCAGCCGTTTGAGCTAAGATTTTAAAATTATTCACATAATGAAAACCTTTACTTTGTTTCAGGCGAGTTTCCCATTCAAATGCATGTAACAGTGAGAAACACACTGTCTTGGCGAAATAAAGCGTTTTCGTACAACTTCATATAAATCGCTGTAACTTTTGATAGAAGACTCAGACAAACATGTTTATGGCTTTATCTTATAGAACTCAATATCCCCGTGCTGGGCAAACAGAACAGGTTTTGCAGCCGTTTGAGCTAAGATTTTAAAATTATTCACACAATGAAAACCTATACTTTGTTTCAGGCGAGTTTCCCATTCAAATGCATGTAACAGTGAGAAACGCATTGTCTTGGCGAAATAAAGCGTTTTTGAACAACTTCATATAAATCGCTGTAACTTTTGATAGAAGACTCAGACAAACATGTTTATGGCTTTATCTTATAGAACTCAATATCCCCGTGCTGGGCAAACAGAACAGGTTTTGCAGCCGTTTGAGCTAAGATTTTAAAATTATTCACATAATGAAAACCTATACTTTGTCTCGGGTGAGTTTCCCATTCAAATGCATGTAACAGTGAGAAACACACTGTCTTGGCGAAATAAAGCGTTTTTGAACAACTTCATATAAATCGCTGTAACTTTTGATAGAAGACTCAGACAAACATGTTTATGGCTTTATCTTATAGAACTCAATATCCCCGTGCTGGACAAACAGAACAGGTTTTGCAGCCGTTTGAGCTAAGATTTTAAAATTATTCACATAATGAAAACCTATACTTTGTTTCAGGCGAGTTTCCCATTCAAATGCATGTAACAGTGAGAAACGCATTGTCTTGGCGAAATAAAGCGTTTTCGTACAACTTCATATAAATCGCTGTAACTTTTGATAGAAGACTCAGATAAACATGTTTATGGCTTTATCTTATAGAACTCAATATCCCTGTGCTGGGCAAACAGGTTTTGCAGCCGTTTGAGCTAAGATTTTAAAATTATTCACATAATGAAAACCTATACTTTGTTTCAGGTGAGTTTCCCATTCAAATGCATGTAACAGTGAGAAACACACTGTCTTGGCGAAATAAAGCGTTTTCGTACAACTTCATATAAATCGCTGTAACTTTTGATAGAAGACTCAGACAAACATGTTTATGGCTTTATCTTATAGAACTCAATATCCCCGTGCTGGGCAAACAGAACAGGTTTTGCAGCCGTTTGAGCTAAGATTTTAAAATTATTCACATAATGAAAACCTATACTTTGTCTCGGGTGAGTTTCCCATTCAAATGCATGTAACAGTGAGAAACACACTGTCTTGGCGAAATAAAGCGTTTTTGAACAACTTCATATAAATCGCTGTAACTTTTGATAGAAGACTCAGACAAACATGTTTATGGCTTTATCTTATAGAACTCAATATCCCCGTGCTGGACAAACAGAACAGGTTTTGCAGCCGTTTGAGCTAAGATTTTAAAATTATTCACATAATGAAAACCTATACTTTGTTTCAGGCGAGTTTCCCATTCAAATGCATGTAACAGTGAGAAACGCATTGTCTTGGCGAAATAAAGCGTTTTCGTACAACTTCATATAAATCGCTGTAACTTTTGATAGAAGACTCAGATAAACATGTTTATGGCTTTATCTTATAGAACTCAATATCCCTGTGCTGGGCAAACAGGTTTTGCAGCCGTTTGAGCTAAGATTTTAAAATTATTCACATAATGAAAACCTATACTTTGTTTCAGGTGAGTTTCCCATTCAAATGCATGTAACAGTGAGAAACACACTGTCTTGGCGAAATAAAGCGTTTTCGTACAACTTCATATAAATCGCTGTAACTTTTGATAGAAGACTCAGACAAACATGTTTATGGCTTTATCTTATAGAACTCAATATCCCCGTGCTGGGCAAACAGAACAGGTTTTGCAGCCGTTTGAGCTAAGATTTTAAAATTATTCACACAATGAAAACCTATACTTTGTTTCAGGCGAGTTTCCCATTCAAATGCATGTAACAGTGAGAAACGCATTGTCTTGGCGAAATAAAGCGTTTTTGAACAACTTCATATAAATCGCTGTAACTTTTGATAGAAGACTCAGACAAACATGTTTATGGCTTTATCTTATAGAACTCAATATCCCCGTGCTGGGCAAACAGAACAGGTTTTGCAGCCGTTTGAGCTAAGATTTTAAAATTATTCACATAATGAAAACCTATACTTTGTTTCAGGCGAGTTTCCCATTCAAATGCATGTAACAGTGAGAAACGCATTGTCTTGGTGAAATAAAGCGTTTTGGAACAACTTCATATAAATCGCTGTAACTTTTGATAGAAGACTCAGACAAAGATGTTTATGGCTTTATCTTATAGAACTCAATATCCCCGTGCTGGGCAAACAGGTTTTGCAGCCGTTTGAGCTAAGATTTTAAAATTATTCACATAATGAAAACCTATACTTTGTTTCAGGCGAGTTTCCCATTCAAATGCATGTAACAGTGAGAAATACACTGTCTTGGCGAAATAAAGCGTTTTTCAACCACTTCATATAAATCGCTGTAACTTTTGATAGAAGACTCAGACAAACATGTTTATGGCTTTATCTTATAGAACTCAATATCCCGTGCTGGGCAAACAGGTTTTGCAGCCGTTTGAGCTAAGATTTTAAAATTATTCACATAATGAAAACCTATACTTTGTTTCAGGCGAGTTTCCCATTCAAATGCATGTAACAGTGAGAAACGCATTGTCTTGGCGAAATAAAGCGTTTTCGTACAACTTCATATAAATCGCTGTAACTTTTGATAGAAGACTCAGACAAACATGTTTATGGCTTTATCTTATAGAACTCAATATCCCCGTGCTGGGCAAACATGTTTTGCAGCCGTTTGAGCTAAGATTTTAAAATTATTCACATAATGAAAACCTATACTTTGTTTCAGACGAGTTTCCCATTCAAATGCATGTAACAGTGAGAAATACACTGTCTTGGCGAAATAAAGCGTTTTTCAACCACTTCATATAAATCGCTGTAACTTTTGATAGAAGACTCAGACAAACATGTTTATGGCTTTATCTTATAGAACTCAATATCCCGTGCTGGGCAAACAGGTTTTGCAGCCGTTTGAGCTAAGATTTTAAAATTATTCACATAATGAAAACCTATACTTTGTTTCAGGCGAGTTTCCCATTCAAATGCATGTAACAGTGAGAAACGCATTGTCTTGGCGAAATAAAGCGTTTTCGTACAACTTCATATAAATCGCTGTAACTTTTGATAGAAGACTCAGACAAACATGTTTATGGCTTTATCTTATAGAACTCAATATCCCCGTGCTGGGCAAACATGTTTTGCAGCCGTTTGAGCTAAGATTTTAAAATTATTCACATAATGAAAACCTATACTTTGTTTCAGACGAGTTTCCCATTCAAATGCATGTAACAGTGAGAAATACACTGTCTTGGCGAAATAAAGCGTTTTTCAACCACTTCATATAAATCGCTGTAACTTTTGATAGAAGACTCAGACAAACATGTTTATGGCTTTATCTTATAGAACTCAATATCCCCGTGCTGGGCAAACAGGTTTTGCAGCCGTTTGAGCTAAGATTTTAAAATTATTCACATAATGAAAACCTATACTTTGTTTCAGGCGAGTTTCCCATTCAAATGCATGTAACAGTGAGAAACGCATTGTCTTGGCGAAATAAAGCGTTTTCGTACAACTTCATATAAATCGCTGTAACTTTTGATAGAAGACTCAGACAAACATATTTATGGCTTTATCTTATAGAACTCAATATCCCCGTGCTGGGCAAACAGGTTTTGCAGCCGTTTGAGCTAAGATTTTAAAATTATTCACATAATGAAAACCTATACTTTGTCTCGGGTGAGTTTCCCATTCAAATGCATGTAACAGTGAGAAACGCATTGTCTTGGCGAAATAAAGCGTTTTTGAACAACTTCATATAAATCGCTGTAACTTTTGATAGAAGACTCAGACAAACATATTTATGGCTTTATCTTATAGAACTCAATATCCCCGTGCTGGACAAACAGAACAGGTTTTGCAGCCGTTTGAGCTAAGATTTTAAAATTATTCACATAATGAAAACCTATACTTTGTTTCAGGCGAGTTTCCCATTCAAATGCATGTAACAGTGAGAAACGCATTGTCTTGGCGAAATAAAGCGTTTTCGTACAACTTCATATAAATCGCTGTAACTTTTGATAGAAGACTCAGACAAAGATGTTTATGGCTTTATCTTATAGAACTCAATATCCCTGTGCTGGGCAAACAGGTTTTGCAGCCGTTTGAGCTAAGATTTTAAAATTATTCACATAATGAAAACCTATACTTTGTTTCAGGTGAGTTTCCCATTCAAATGCATGTAACAGTGAGAAACACACTGTCTTGGCGAAATAAAGCGTTTTCGTACAACTTCATATAAATCGCTGTAACTTTTGATAGAAGACTCAGACAAACATGTTTATGGCTTTATCTTATAGAACTCAATATCCCCGTGCTGGGCAAACAGAACAGGTTTTGCAGCCGTTTGAGCTAAGATTTTAAAATTATTCACACAATGAAAACCTATACTTTGTTTCAGGCGAGTTTCCCATTCAAATGCATGTAACAGTGAGAAACGCATTGTCTTGGCGAAATAAAGCGTTTTTGAACAACTTCATATAAATCGCTGTAACTTTTGATAGAAGACTCAGACAAACATGTTTATGGCTTTATCTTATAGAACTCAATATCCCCGTGCTGGGCAAACAGGTTTTGCAGCCGTTTGAGCTAAGATTTTAAAATTATTCACATAATGAAAACCTATACTTTGTTTCAGGCGAGTTTCCCATTCAAATGCATGTAACAGTGAGAAACGCATTGTCTTGGCGAAATAAAGCGTTTTTGTACAACTTCATATAAATCGCTGTAACTTTTGATAGAAGACTCAGACAAAGATGTTTATGGCTTTATCTTATAGAACTCAATATCCCCGTGCTGGGCAAACAGAACAGGTTTTGCAGCCGTTTGAGCTAAGATTTTAAAATTATTCACATAATGAAAACCTATACTTTGTTTCAGGCGAGTTTCCCATTCAAATGCATGTAACAGTGAGAAACGCATTGTCTTGGCGAAATAAAGCGTTTTTGAACAACTTCATATAAATCGCTGTAACTTTTGATAGAAGACCCAGACAAACATGTTTATGGCTTTATCTTATAGAACTCAATATCCCCGTGCTGGGCAAACATGTTTTGCAGCCGTTTGAGCTAAGATTTTAAAATTATTCACATAATGAAAACCTATACTTTGTTTCAGGCGAGTTTCCCATTCAAATGCATGTAACAGTGAGAAATACACTGTCTTGGCGAAATAAAGCGTTTTTCAACCACTTCATATAAATCGCTGTAACTTTTGATAGAAGAGCCAGACAAACATGTTTATGGCTTTATCTTATAGAACTCAATATCCCCGTGCTGGGCAAACAGAACAGGTTTTGCAGCCGTTTGAGCTAAGATTTTAAAATTATTCACATAATGAAAACCTATACTTTGTTTCAGGCGAGTTTCCCATTCAAATGCATGTAACAGTGAGAAACACACTGTCTTGGCGAAATAAAGCGTTTTTGTACCACTTCATATAAATCGCTGTAACTTTTGATAGAAGACTCAGACAAACATGTTTATGGCTTTATCTTATAGAACTCAATATCCCCGTGCTGGGCAAACAGGTTTTGCAGCCGTTTGAGCTAAGATTTTAAAATTATTCACATAATGAAAACCTATACTTTGTTTCAGGCGAGTTTCCCATTCAAATGCATGTAACAGTGAGAAACGCATTGTCTTGGCGAAATAAAGCGTTTTTCAACCACTTCATATAAATCGCTGTAACTTTTGATAGAAGACTCAGACAAACATGTTTATGGCTTTATCTTATAGAACTCAATATCCCCGTGCTGGGCAAACAGGTTTTGCAGCCGTTTGAGCTAAGATTTTAAAATTATTCACATAATGAAAACCTATACTTTGTTTCAGGCGAGTTTCCCATT
This sequence comes from Diplotaxodon limnothrissa, assembly GCF_057381915.1. Lineage (NCBI taxonomy): Eukaryota > Metazoa > Chordata > Actinopteri > Cichliformes > Cichlidae > Diplotaxodon > Diplotaxodon limnothrissa. The sequence goes on from NC_140597.1 coordinate 17,870,571, forward strand.
CAAATGCATGTAACAGTGAGAAATACACTGTCTTGGCGAAATAAAGCGTTTTTGTACAACTTCATATAAATCGCTGTAACTTTTGATAGAAGACTCAGACAAACATGTTTATGGCTTTATCTTATAGAACTCAATATCCCCGTGCTGGGCAAACAGAACAGGTTTTGCAGCCGTTTGAGCTAAGATTTTAAAATTATTCACATAATGAAAACCTATACTTTGTCTCGGGTGAGTTTCCCATTCAAATGCATGTAACAGTGAGAAACACACTGTCTTGGCGAAATAAAGCGTTTTTGAACAACTTCATATAAATCGCTGTAACTTTTGATAGAAGACTCAGACAAACATGTTTATGGCTTTATCTTATAGAACTCAATATCCCCGTGCTGGGCAAACAGAACAGGTTTTGCAGCCGTTTGAGCTAAGATTTTAAAATTATTCACATAATGAAAACCTATACTTTGTTTCAGGCGAGTTTCCCATTCAAATGCATGTAACAGTGAGAAACGCATTGTCTTGGTGAAATAAAGCGTTTTGGAACAACTTCATATAAATCGCTGTAACTTTTGATAGAAGACTCAGACAAAGATGTTTATGGCTTTATCTTATAGAACTCAATATCCCCGTGCTGGGCAAACAGGTTTTGCAGCCGTTTGAGCTAAGATTTTAAAATTATTCACATAATGAAAACCTATACTTTGTTTCAGGCGAGTTTCCCATTCAAATGCATGTAACAGTGAGAAATACACTGTCTTGGCGAAATAAAGCGTTTTTCAACCACTTCATATAAATCGCTGTAACTTTTGATAGAAGACTCAGACAAACATGTTTATGGCTTTATCTTATAGAACTCAATATCCCGTGCTGGGCAAACAGGTTTTGCAGCCGTTTGAGCTAAGATTTTAAAATTATTCACATAATGAAAACCTATACTTTGTTTCAGGCGAGTTTCCCATTCAAATGCATGTAACAGTGAGAAACGCATTGTCTTGGCGAAATAAAGCGTTTTCGTACAACTTCATATAAATCGCTGTAACTTTTGATAGAAGACTCAGACAAACATGTTTATGGCTTTATCTTATAGAACTCAATATCCCCGTGCTGGGCAAACATGTTTTGCAGCCGTTTGAGCTAAGATTTTAAAATTATTCACATAATGAAAACCTATACTTTGTTTCAGACGAGTTTCCCATTCAAATGCATGTAACAGTGAGAAATACACTGTCTTGGCGAAATAAAGCGTTTTTCAACCACTTCATATAAATCGCTGTAACTTTTGATAGAAGACTCAGACAAACATGTTTATGGCTTTATCTTATAGAACTCAATATCCCGTGCTGGGCAAACAGGTTTTGCAGCCGTTTGAGCTAAGATTTTAAAATTATTCACATAATGAAAACCTATACTTTGTTTCAGGCGAGTTTCCCATTCAAATGCATGTAACAGTGAGAAACGCATTGTCTTGGCGAAATAAAGCGTTTTCGTACAACTTCATATAAATCGCTGTAACTTTTGATAGAAGACTCAGACAAACATGTTTATGGCTTTATCTTATAGAACTCAATATCCCCGTGCTGGGCAAACATGTTTTGCAGCCGTTTGAGCTAAGATTTTAAAATTATTCACATAATGAAAACCTATACTTTGTTTCAGACGAGTTTCCCATTCAAATGCATGTAACAGTGAGAAATACACTGTCTTGGCGAAATAAAGCGTTTTTCAACCACTTCATATAAATCGCTGTAACTTTTGATAGAAGACTCAGACAAACATGTTTATGGCTTTATCTTATAGAACTCAATATCCCCGTGCTGGGCAAACAGGTTTTGCAGCCGTTTGAGCTAAGATTTTAAAATTATTCACATAATGAAAACCTATACTTTGTCTCGGGTGAGTTTCCCATTCAAATGCATGTAACAGTGAGAAACGCATTGTCTTGGCGAAATAAAGCGTTTTTGAACAACTTCATATAAATCGCTGTAACTTTTGATAGAAGACTCAGACAAACATATTTATGGCTTTATCTTATAGAACTCAATATCCCCGTGCTGGACAAACAGAACAGGTTTTGCAGCCGTTTGAGCTAAGATTTTAAAATTATTCACATAATGAAAACCTATACTTTGTTTCAGGCGAGTTTCCCATTCAAATGCATGTAACAGTGAGAAACGCATTGTCTTGGCGAAATAAAGCGTTTTCGTACAACTTCATATAAATCGCTGTAACTTTTGATAGAAGACTCAGACAAAGATGTTTATGGCTTTATCTTATAGAACTCAATATCCCTGTGCTGGGCAAACAGGTTTTGCAGCCGTTTGAGCTAAGATTTTAAAATTATTCACATAATGAAAACCTATACTTTGTTTCAGGTGAGTTTCCCATTCAAATGCATGTAACAGTGAGAAACACACTGTCTTGGCGAAATAAAGCGTTTTCGTACAACTTCATATAAATCGCTGTAACTTTTGATAGAAGACTCAGACAAACATGTTTATGGCTTTATCTTATAGAACTCAATATCCCCGTGCTGGGCAAACAGAACAGGTTTTGCAGCCGTTTGAGCTAAGATTTTAAAATTATTCACACAATGAAAACCTATACTTTGTTTCAGGCGAGTTTCCCATTCAAATGCATGTAACAGTGAGAAACGCATTGTCTTGGCGAAATAAAGCGTTTTTGAACAACTTCATATAAATCGCTGTAACTTTTGATAGAAGACTCAGACAAACATGTTTATGGCTTTATCTTATAGAACTCAATATCCCCGTGCTGGGCAAACAGGTTTTGCAGCCGTTTGAGCTAAGATTTTAAAATTATTCACATAATGAAAACCTATACTTTGTTTCAGGCGAGTTTCCCATTCAAATGCATGTAACAGTGAGAAACGCATTGTCTTGGCGAAATAAAGCGTTTTTGTACAACTTCATATAAATCGCTGTAACTTTTGATAGAAGACTCAGACAAAGATGTTTATGGCTTTATCTTATAGAACTCAATATCCCCGTGCTGGGCAAACAGAACAGGTTTTGCAGCCGTTTGAGCTAAGATTTTACAATTATTCACATAATGAAAACCTATACTTTGTTTCAGGCGAGTTTCCCATTCAAATGCATGTAACAGTGAGAAACGCATTGTCTTGGCGAAATAAAGCGTTTTTGAACAACTTCATATAAATCGCTGTAACTTTTGATAGAAGACCCAGACAAACATGTTTATGGCTTTATCTTATAGAACTCAATATCCCCGTGCTGGGCAAACATGTTTTGCAGCCGTTTGAGCTAAGATTTTAAAATTATTCACATAATGAAAACCTATACTTTGTTTCAGGCGAGTTTCCCATTCAAATGCATGTAACAGTGAGAAATACACTGTCTTGGCGAAATAAAGCGTTTTTCAACCACTTCATATAAATCGCTGTAACTTTTGATAGAAGAGCCAGACAAACATGTTTATGGCTTTATCTTATAGAACTCAATATCCCCGTGCTGGGCAAACAGAACAGGTTTTGCAGCCGTTTGAGCTAAGATTTTAAAATTATTCACATAATGAAAACCTATACTTTGTTTCAGGCGAGTTTCCCATTCAAATGCATGTAACAGTGAGAAACACACTGTCTTGGCGAAATAAAGCGTTTTTGTACCACTTCATATAAATCGCTGTAACTTTTGATAGAAGACTCAGACAAACATGTTTATGGCTTTATCTTATAGAACTCAATATCCCCGTGCTGGGCAAACAGGTTTTGCAGCCGTTTGAGCTAAGATTTTAAAATTATTCACATAATGAAAACCTATACTTTGTTTCAGGCGAGTTTCCCATTCAAATGCATGTAACAGTGAGAAACGCATTGTCTTGGCGAAATAAAGCGTTTTTCAACCACTTCATATAAATCGCTGTAACTTTTGATAGAAGACTCAGACAAACATGTTTATGGCTTTATCTTATAGAACTCAATATCCCCGTGCTGGGCAAACAGGTTTTGCAGCCGTTTGAGCTAAGATTTTAAAATTATTCACATAATGAAAACCTATACTTTGTTTCAGGCGAGTTTCCCATTCAAATGCATGTAACAGTGAGAAATACACTGTCTTGGCGAAATAAAGCGTTTTTGTACAACTTCATATAAATCGCTGTAACTTTTGATAGAAGACTCAGACAAACATGTTTATGGCTTTATCTTATAGAACTCAATATCCCCGTGCTGGGCAAACAGAACAGGTTTTGCAGCCGTTTGAGCTAAGATTTTAAAATTATTCACATAATGAAAACCTATACTTTGTCTCGGGTGAGTTTCCCATTCAAATGCATGTAACAGTGAGAAACACACTGTCTTGGCGAAATAAAGCGTTTTTGTACAACTTCATATAAATCGCTGTAACTTTTGATAGAAGACTCAGACAAACATGTTTATGGCTTTATCTTATAGAACTCAATATCCCCGTGCTGGGCAAACAGAACAGGTTTTGCAGCCGTTTGAGCTAAGATTTTAAAATTATTCACATAATGAAAACCTATACTTTGTTTCAGGCGAGTTTCCCATTCAAATGCATGTAACAGTGAGAAATACACTGTCTTGGCGAAATAAAGCGTTTTTCAACCACTTCATATAAATCGCTGTAACTTTTGATAGAAGACTCAGACAAACATGTTTATGGCTTTATCTTATAGAACTCAATATCCCCGTGCTGGGCAAACAGGTTTTGCAGCCGTTTGAGCTAAGATTTTAAAATTATTCACATAATGAAAACCTATACTTTGTTTCAGGCGAGTTTCCCATTCAAATGCATGTAACAGTGAGAAACGCATTGTCTTGGCGAAATAAAGCGTTTTCGTACAACTTCATATAAATCGCTGTAACTTTTGATAGAAGACTCAGACAAACATATTTATGGCTTTATCTTATAGAACTCAATATCCCCGTGCTGGGCAAACAGGTTTTGCAGCCGTTTGAGCTAAGATTTTAAAATTATTCACATAATGAAAACCTATACTTTGTCTCGGGTGAGTTTCCCATTCAAATGCATGTAACAGTGAGAAACACACTGTCTTGGCGAAATAAAGCGTTTTTGTACAACTTCATATAAATCGCTGTAACTTTTGATAGAAGACTCAGACAAACATATTTATGGCTTTATCTTATAGAACTCAATATCCCCGTGCTGGGCAAACAGGTTTTGCAGCCGTTTGAGCTAAGATTTTAAAATTATTCACATAATGAAAACCTATACTTTGTCTCGGGTGAGTTTCCCATTCAAATGCATGTAACAGTGAGAAACACACTGTCTTGGCGAAATAAAGCGTTTTTGTACAACTTCATATAAATCGCTGTAACTTTTGATAGAAGACTCAGACAAACATGTTTATGGCTTTATCTTATAGAACTAAATATCCCCGTGCTGGGCAAACAGAACAGGTTTTGCAGCCGTTTGAGCTAAGATTTTAAAATTATTCACATAATGAAAACCTATACTTTGTCTCGGGTGAGTTTCCCATTCAAATGCATGTAACAGTGAGAAACACACTGTCTTGGCGAAATAAAGCGTTTTTGTACAACTTCATATAAATCGCTGTAACTTTTGATAGAAGACTCAGACAAACATGTTTATGGCTTTATCTTATAGAACTCAATATCCCCGTGCTGGGCAAACAGGTTTTGCAGCCGTTTGAGCTAAGATTTTAAAATTATTCACATAATGAAAACCTATACTTTGTTTCAGGCGAGTTTCCCATTCAAATGCATGTAACAGTGAGAAACGCATTGTCTTGGCGAAATAAAGCGTTTTTGAACAACTTCATATAAATCGCTGTAACTTTTGATAGAAGACTCAGACAAACATGTTTATGGCTTTATCTTATAGAACTCAATATCCCCGTGCTGGGCAAACAGGTTTTGCAGCCGTTTGAGCTAAGATTTTAAAATTATTCACATAATGAAAACCTATACTTTGTTTCAGGCGAGTTTCCCATTCAAATGCATGTAACAGTGAGAAATACACTGTCTTGGCGAAATAAAGCGTTTTTCAACCACTTCATATAAATCGCTGTAACTTTTGATAGAAGACTCAGACAAACATGTTTATGGCTTTATCTTATAGAACTCAATATCCCCGTGCTGGGCAAACAGGTTTTGCAGCCGTTTGAGCTAAGATTTTAAAATTATTCACATAATGAAAACCTATACTTTGTTTCAGGCGAGTTTCCCATTCAAATGCATGTAACAGTGAGAAACGCATTGTCTTGGCGAAATAAAGCGTTTTCGTACAACTTCATATAAATCGCTGTAACTTTTGATAGAAGACTCAGACAAACATATTTATGGCTTTATCTTATAGAACTCAATATCCCCGTGCTGGGCAAACAGGTTTTGCAGCCGTTTGAGCTAAGATTTTAAAATTATTCACATAATGAAAACCTATACTTTGTCTCGGGTGAGTTTCCCATTCAAATGCATGTAACAGTGAGAAACACACTGTCTTGGCGAAATAAAGCGTTTTTGTACAACTTCATATAAATCGCTGTAACTTTTGATAGAAGACTCAGACAAACATATTTATGGCTTTATCTTATACACAGCAAATCCAGCATGTCCAAATTAACACTGTCGGATTTGATTTCAACACTATTAAAGTGTCTATATGGGTCCACACCAGAGAGTGTTAATTTAACTCTTTTTGGAGAGTTGGTACGTTAACTCTGATTTAGTGTTAAACACCAAATCTGTCTGGAGTTGATCATTTAACACTTGGTGTTAAGAGTTTATATATTAACTCTCAAAGAGTATTTTAGTTTAACTATGTAAGAGTTATCTTCTAATTCATTCTAAAAAGTGGGAATTTTACTGTTCTGATCTTCTAGAAATTTCTTTTGGAAATAAACATTTACTAAAAAGATGCAATGGTTGTTGAAAAACATTTATTCTGAACTGCGCACCACAATTTCAAAACATTTTCTGAAAGATGTAACAGTATACATGTTCTCACTTTCATTAGAATTTTGTTTATCAAAAGGTCTGACATGGTAAATGCAAATAACAGCATTCTCATCACTTATTTCTTCAATACAATATGCATGTCCTTCATTCATCACTTTGTGGAACTTCAACGCACTTCTGCTCTCCCCCATATTCCATCTTCACAAGCATATCCTGTGCGGAGATCGAATAAAAATTAGTTGACATTCATTAATGGCACAAATAATCCAGTAAACAATTGCAGCACAGTAAGAAAAAAAAAGGAATCCTCTTTGAGCCATTACTTGTGTAAAGTATTTTCCCAAAAGACAAGGACACAGGCAACAGGTAATACTGAACTAAATGTAAAACCTCAACCTTTTTCATTTTTACCTAAACCGTGTGCACAAAACTCTGGAGGGATCTATGCTAACGTAGAATCCAGTCAGGACGTCTGCTACTGCTGTTTGCTCGTTTGTTTGTTTTTTATGGGCGATCGTTTTCAGGCTTCAAGCAGCACCATTATACCAACATTTCACATTCTAGACATTGTTTTAGGTGTATTTGACCAAAGATTTGACTGAAAATTCACATGCAAGCTTTTTTTCAAGGCTGTGGTATTTGCCCGCAAACAATACCTTTCAGCTAGCTAAAACAGAATATTATGCTATCACCGAGCAACATGGCTAATGCCTTTCACACAGCTTTGTCTCAACTCCAAAGAGCCACAGAAGTAAAAGCTAATAACAATTGAAACAATCTTTGAAAAAATGACTTACCAAGCATGGCAAACAACTCAAATATGTAGAGCAAAATGTTCTGAAACGGCTTCACTTCAGCTTCGATTGGAGCCGTGCTGGGGGCGGAGTCTGTGAATTTACTCTGTTGGTGTCATAGCCCCTCTAGGAGTTCAGAGTTAAGAGGTCAAGAGTTAATGTTTCCATTTTAACACCTCCAGATTTGACAGCGAAACACTCATTTTTAACACTCGATTTTAACTACTATCATTTTACACCTCAGAGTTACATTAAAAGAATGTGACTCTACTTAGAGTAAAATTAACTCTACTTTTGCAAGGAGACTATTAACACCAAAAAATTTAACACTTTTGAATTTGCTGTGTAGAACTCAATATCCCCGTGCTGGGCAAACAGGTTTTGCAGCCGTTTGAGCTAAGATTTTAAAATTATTCACATAATGAAAACCTATACTTTGTCTCGGGTGAGTTTCCCATTCAAATGCATGTAACAGTGAGAAACACACTGTCTTGGCGAAATAAAGCGTTTTTGAACAACTTCATATAAATCGCTGTAACTTTTGATAGAAGACTCAGACAAACATGTTTATGGCTTTATCTTATAGAACTCAATATCCCCGTGCTGGGCAAACAGAACAGGTTTTGCAGCCGTTTGAGCTAAGATTTTAAAATTATTCACATAATGAAAACCTATACTTTGTCTCGGGTGAGTTTCCCATTCAAATGCATGTAACAGTGAGAAACACACTGTCTTGGCGAAATAAAGCGTTTTTGTACAACTTCATATAAATCGCTGTAACTTTTGATAGAAGACTCAGACAAACATGTTTATGGCTTTATCTTATAGAACTCAATATCCCCGTGCTGGGCAAACAGAACAGGTTTTGCAGCCGTTTGAGCTAAGATTTTAAAATTATTCACATAATGAAAACCTATACTTTGTTTCAGGCGAGTTTCCCATTCAAATGCATGTAACAGTGAGAAACACACTGTCTTGGCGAAATAAAGCGTTTTTGAACAACTTCATATAAATCGCTGTAACTTTTGATAGAAGACTCAGACAAACATGTTTATGGCTTTATCTTATAGAACTCAATATCCCCGTGCTGGGCAAACAGGTTTTGCAGCCGTTTGAGCTAAGATTTTAAAATTATTCACATAATGAAAACCTATACTTTGTTTCAGGCGAGTTTCCCATTCAAATGCATGTAACAGTGAGAAATACACTGTCTTGGCGAAATAAAGCGTTTTTCAACCACTTCATATAAATCGCTGTAACTTTTGATAGAAGACTCAGACAAACATGTTTATGGCTTTATCTTATAGAACTCAATATCCCCGTGCTGGGCAAACAGGTTTTGCAGCCGTTTGAGCTAAGATTTTAAAATTATTCACATAATGAAAACCTATACTTTGTTTCAGGCGAGTTTCCCATTCAAATGCATGTAACAGTGAGAAACGCATTGTCTTGGCGAAATAAAGCGTTTTCGTACAACTTCATATAAATCGCTGTAACTTTTGATAGAAGACTCAGACAAACATATTTATGGCTTTATCTTATAGAACTCAATATCCCCGTGCTGGGCAAACAGGTTTTGCAGCCGTTTGAGCTAAGATTTTAAAATTATTCACATAATGAAAACCTATACTTTGTCTCGGGTGAGTTTCCCATTCAAATGCATGTAACAGTGAGAAACACACTGTCTTGGCGAAATAAAGCGTTTTTGTACAACTTCATATAAATCGCTGTAACTTTTGATAGAAGACTCAGACAAACATATTTATGGCTTTATCTTATAGAACTCAATATCCCCGTGCTGGGCAAACAGGTTTTGCAGCCGTTTGAGCTAAGATTTTAAAATTATTCACATAATGAAAACCTATACTTTGTCTCGGGTGAGTTTCCCATTCAAATGCATGTAACAGTGAGAAACGCATTGTCTTGGCGAAATAAAGCGTTTTTGAACAACTTCATATAAATCGCTGTAACTTTTGATAGAAGACTCAGACAAACATGTTTATGGCTTTATCTTATAGAACTCAATATCCCCGTGCTGGGCAAACAGGTTTTGCAGCCGTTTGAGCTAAGATTTTAAAATTATTCACATAATGAAAACCTATACTTTGTTTCAGGCGAGTTTCCCATTCAAATGCATGTAACAGTGAGAAACACACTGTCTTGGCGAAATAAAGCGTTTTTGTACAACTTCATATAAATCGCTGTAACTTTTGATAGAAGACTCAGACAAACATGTTTATGGCTTTATCTTATAGAACTCAATATCCCCGTGCTGGGCAAACAGAACAGGTTTTGCAGCCGTTTGAGCTAAGATTTTAAAATTATTCACATAATGAAAACCTATACTTTGTCTCGGGTGAGTTTCCCATTCAAATGCATGTAACAGTGAGAAACACACTGTCTTGGCGAAATAAAGCGTTTTTGTACAACTTCATATAAATCGCTGTAACTTTTGATAGAAGACTCAGACAAACATGTTTATGGCTTTATCTTATAGAACTCAATATCCCCGTGCTGGGCAAACAGAACAGGTTTTGCAGCCGTTTGAGCTAAGATTTTAAAATTATTCACATAATGAAAACCTATACTTTGTTTCAGGCGAGTTTCCCATTCAAATGCATGTAACAGTGAGAAACGCATTGTCTTGGCGAAATAAAGCGTTTTTGAACAACTTCATATAAATCGCTGTAACTTTTGATAGAAGACTCAGACAAACATGTTTATGGCTTTATCTTATAGAACTCAATATCCCCGTGCTGGGCAAACAGGTTTTGCAGCCGTTTGAGCTAAGATTTTAAAATTATTCACATAATGAAAACCTATACTTTGTTTCAGGCGAGTTTCCCATTCAAATGCATGTAACAGTGAGAAACACACTGTCTTGGCGAAATAAAGCGTTTTTGAACAACTTCATATAAATCGCTGTAACTTTTGATAGAAGACTCAGACAAACATGTTTATGGCTTTATCTTATAGAACTCAAGGTCCCCGTGCTGGGCAAACAGGTTTTGCAGCCGTTTGAGCTAAGATTTTAAAATTAGTCACATAATGAAAACCTATACTTTGTTTCAGGCGAGTTTCCCATTCAAATGCATGTAACAGTGAGAAATACACTGTCTTGGCGAAATAAAGCGTTTTTCAACCACTTCATATAAATCGCTGTAACTTTTGATAGAAGACTCAGACAAACATGTTTATGGCTTTATCTTATAGAACTCAATATCCCCGTGCTGGGCAAACAGGTTTTGCAGCCGTTTGAGCTAAGATTTTAAAATTATTCACATAATGAAAACCTATACTTTGTTTCAGGCGAGTTTCCCATTCAAATGCATGTAACAGTGAGAAACGCATTGTCTTGGCGAAATAAAGCGTTTTCGTACAACTTCATATAAATCGCTGTAACTTTTGATAGAAGACTCAGACAAACATATTTATGGCTTTATCTTATAGAACTCAATATCCCCGTGCTGGGCAAACAGGTTTTGCAGCCGTTTGAGCTAAGATTTTAAAATTATTCACATAATGAAAACCTATACTTTGTCTCGGGTGAGTTTCCCATTCAAATGCATGTAACAGTGAGAAACACACTGTCTTGGCGAAATAAAGCGTTTTTGTACAACTTCATATAAATCGCTGTAACTTTTGATAGAAGACTCAGACAAACATATTTATGGCTTTATCTTATAGAACTCAATATCCCCGTGCTGGGCAAACAGGTTTTGCAGCCGTTTGAGCTAAGATTTTAAAATTATTCACATAATGAAAACCTATACTTTGTCTCGGGTGAGTTTCCCATTCAAATGCATGTAACAGTGAGAAACACACTGTCTTGGCGAAATAAAGCGTTTTTGTACAACTTCATATAAATCGCTGTAACTTTTGATAGAAGACTCAGACAAACATGTTTATGGCTTTATCTTATAGAACTCAATATCCCCGTGCTGGGCAAACAGAACAGGTTTTGCAGCCGTTTGAGCTAAGATTTTAAAATTATTCACATAATGAAAACCTATACTTTGTCTCGGGTGAGTTTCCCATTCAAATGCATGTAACAGTGAGAAACACACTGTCTTGGCGAAATAAAGCGTTTTTGTACAACTTCATATAAATCGCTGTAACTTTTGATAGAAGACTCAGACAAACATGTTTATGGCTTTATCTTATAGAACTCAATATCCCCGTGCTGGGCAAACAGAACAGGTTTTGCAGCCGTTTGAGCTAAGATTTTAAAATTATTCACATAATGAAAACCTATACTTTGTTTCAGGCGAGTTTCCCATTCAAATGCATGTAACAGTGAGAAACGCATTGTCTTGGCGAAATAAAGCGTTTTTGAACAACTTCATATAAATCGCTGTAACTTTTGATAGAAGACTCAGACAAACATGTTTATGGCTTTATCTTATAGAACTCAATATCCCCGTGCTGGGCAAACAGGTTTTGCAGCCGTTTGAGCTAAGATTTTAAAATTATTCACATAATGAAAACCTATACTTTGTTTCAGGCGAGTTTCCCATTCAAATGCATGTAACAGTGAGAAACACACTGTCTTGGCGAAATAAAGCGTTTTTGTACAACTTCATATAAATCGCTGTAACTTTTGATAGAAGACTCAGACAAACATGTTTATGGCTTTATCTTATAGAACTCAAGGTCCCCGTGCTGGGCAAACAGGTTTTGCAGCCGTTTGAGCTAAGATTTTAAAATTATTCACATAATGAAAACCTATACTTTGTTTCAGGCGAGTTTCCCATTCAAATGCATGTAACAGTGAGAAACGCATTGTCTTGGCGAAATAAAGCGTTTTTCAACCACTTCATATAAATCGCTGTAACTTTTGATAGAAGACTCAGACAAACATGTTTATGGCTTTATCTTATAGAACTCAATATCCCCGTGCTGGGCAAACAGGTTTTGCAGCCGTTTGAGCTAAGATTTTAAAATTATTCACATAATGAAAACCTATACTTTGTTTCAGGCGAGTTTCCCATTCAAATGCATGTAACAGTGAGAAATACACTGTCTTGGCGAAATAAAGCGTTTTTCAACCACTTCATATAAATCGCTGTAACTTTTGATAGAAGACTCAGACAAACATGTTTATGGCTTTATCTTATAGAACTCAATATCCCCGTGCTGGGCAAACATGTTTTGCAGCCGTTTGAGCTAAGATTTTAAAATTATTCACATAATGAAAACCTATACTTTGTTTCAGGCGAGTTTCCCATTCAAATGCATGTAACAGTGAGAAACACACTGTCTTGGCGAAATAAAGCGTTTTTGTACAACTTCATATAAATCGCTGTAACTTTTGATAGAAGACTCAGACAAACATGTTTATGGCTTTATCTTATAGAACTCAAGGTCCCCGTGCTGGGCAAACAGGTTTTGCAGCCGTTTGAGCTAAGATTTTAAAATTATTCACATAATGAAAACCTATACTTTGTTTCAGGCGAGTTTCCCATTCAAATGCATGTAACAGTGAGAAACGCATTGTCTTGGCGAAATAAAGCGTTTTTCAACCACTTCATATAAATCGCTGTAACTTTTGATAGAAGACTCAGACAAACATGTTTATGGCTTTATCTTATAGAACTCAATATCCCCGTGCTGGGCAAACAGGTTTTGCAGCCGTTTGAGCTAAGATTTTAAAATTATTCACATAATGAAAACCTATACTTTGTTTCAGGCGAGTTTCCCATTCAAATGCATGTAACAGTGAGAAACACACTGTCTTGGCGAAATAAAGCGTTTTTGTACAACTTCATATAAATCGCTGTAACTTTTGATAGAAGACTCAGACAAACATGTTTATGGCTTTATCTTATAGAACTCAATATCCCCGTGCTGGGCAAACAGAACAGGTTTTGCAGCCGTTTGAGCTAAGATTTTAAAATTATTCACATAATGAAAACCTATACTTTGTCTCGGGTGAGTTTCCCATTCAAATGCATGTAACAGTGAGAAACACACTGTCTTGGCGAAATAAAGCGTTTTTGTACAACTTCATATAAATCGCTGTAACTTTTGATAGAAGACTCAGACAAACATGTTTATGGCTTTATCTTATAGAACTCAATATCCCCGTGCTGGGCAAACAGAACAGGTTTTGCAGCCGTTTGAGCTAAGATTTTAAAATTATTCACATAATGAAAACCTATACTTTGTTTCAGGCGAGTTTCCCATTCAAATGCATGTAACAGTGAGAAACGCATTGTCTTGGCGAAATAAAGCGTTTTTGAACAACTTCATATAAATCGCTGTAACTTTTGATAGAAGACTCAGACAAACATGTTTATGGCTTTATCTTATAGAACTCAATATCCCCGTGCTGGGCAAACAGGTTTTGCAGCCGTTTGAGCTAAGATTTTAAAATTATTCACATAATGAAAACCTATACTTTGTTTCAGGCGAGTTTCCCATTCAAATGCATGTAACAGTGAGAAACACACTGTCTTGGCGAAATAAAGCGTTTTTGAACAACTTCATATAAATCGCTGTAACTTTTGATAGAAGACTCAGACAAACATGTTTATGGCTTTATCTTATAGAACTCAAGGTCCCCGTGCTGGGCAAACAGGTTTTGCAGCCGTTTGAGCTAAGATTTTAAAATTATTCACATAATGAAAACCTATACTTTGTTTCAGGCGAGTTTCCCATTCAAATGCATGTAACAGTGAGAAATACACTGTCTTGGCGAAATAAAGCGTTTTTCAACCACTTCATATAAATCGCTGTAACTTTTGATAGAAGACTCAGACAAACATGTTTATGGCTTTATCTTATAGAACTCAATATCCCCGTGCTGGGCAAACAGGTTTTGCAGCCGTTTGAGCTAAGATTTTAAAATTATTCACATAATGAAAACCTATACTTTGTTTCAGGCGAGTTTCCCATTCAAATGCATGTAACAGTGAGAAACGCATTGTCTTGGCGAAATAAAGCGTTTTCGTACAACTTCATATAAATCGCTGTAACTTTTGATAGAAGACTCAGACAAACATATTTATGGCTTTATCTTATAGAACTCAATATCCCCGTGCTGGGCAAACAGGTTTTGCAGCCGTTTGAGCTAAGATTTTAAAATTATTCACATAATGAAAACCTATACTTTGTCTCGGGTGAGTTTCCCATTCAAATGCATGTAACAGTGAGAAACACACTGTCTTGGCGAAATAAAGCGTTTTTGTACAACTTCATATAAATCGCTGTAACTTTTGATAGAAGACTCAGACAAACATATTTATGGCTTTATCTTATAGAACTCAATATCCCCGTGCTGGGCAAACAGGTTTTGCAGCCGTTTGAGCTAAGATTTTAAAATTATTCACATAATGAAAACCTATACTTTGTCTCGGGTGAGTTTCCCATTCAAATGCATGTAACAGTGAGAAACACACTGTCTTGGCGAAATAAAGCGTTTTTGTACAACTTCATATAAATCGCTGTAACTTTTGATAGAAGACTCAGACAAACATGTTTATGGCTTTATCTTATAGAACTCAATATCCCCGTGCTGGGCAAACAGAACAGGTTTTGCAGCCGTTTGAGCTAAGATTTTAAAATTATTCACATAATGAAAACCTATACTTTGTCTCGGGTGAGTTTCCCATTCAAATGCATGTAACAGTGAGAAACACACTGTCTTGGCGAAATAAAGCGTTTTTGTACAACTTCATATAAATCGCTGTAACTTTTGATAGAAGACTCAGACAAACATGTTTATGGCTTTATCTTATAGAACTCAATATCCCCGTGCTGGGCAAACAGAACAGGTTTTGCAGCCGTTTGAGCTAAGATTTTAAAATTATTCACATAATGAAAACCTATACTTTGTTTCAGGCGAGTTTCCCATTCAAATGCATGTAACAGTGAGAAACGCATTGTCTTGGCGAAATAAAGCGTTTTTGAACAACTTCATATAAATCGCTGTAACTTTTGATAGAAGACTCAGACAAACATGTTTATGGCTTTATCTTATAGAACTCAATATCCCCGTGCTGGGCAAACAGGTTTTGCAGCCGTTTGAGCTAAGATTTTAAAATTATTCACATAATGAAAACCTATACTTTGTTTCAGGCGAGTTTCCCATTCAAATGCATGTAACAGTGAGAAACACACTGTCTTGGCGAAATAAAGCGTTTTTGTACAACTTCATATAAATCGCTGTAACTTTTGATAGAAGACTCAGACAAACATGTTTATGGCTTTATCTTATAGAACTCAAGGTCCCCGTGCTGGGCAAACAGGTTTTGCAGCCGTTTGAGCTAAGATTTTAAAATTATTCACATAATGAAAACCTATACTTTGTTTCAGGCGAGTTTCCCATTCAAATGCATGTAACAGTGAGAAACGCATTGTCTTGGCGAAATAAAGCGTTTTTCAACCACTTCATATAAATCGCTGTAACTTTTGATAGAAGACTCAGACAAACATGTTTATGGCTTTATCTTATAGAACTCAATATCCCCGTGCTGGGCAAACAGGTTTTGCAGCCGTTTGAGCTAAGATTTTAAAATTATTCACATAATGAAAACCTATACTTTGTTTCAGGCGAGTTTCCCATTCAAATGCATGTAACAGTGAGAAATACACTGTCTTGGCGAAATAAAGCGTTTTTCAACCACTTCATATAAATCGCTGTAACTTTTGATAGAAGACTCAGACAAACATGTTTATGGCTTTATCTTATAGAACTCAATATCCCCGTGCTGGGCAAACATGTTTTGCAGCCGTTTGAGCTAAGATTTTAAAATTATTCACATAATGAAAACCTATACTTTGTTTCAGGCGAGTTTCCCATTCAAATGCATGTAACAGTGAGAAACACACTGTCTTGGCGAAATAAAGCGTTTTTGTACAACTTCATATAAATCGCTGTAACTTTTGATAGAAGACTCAGACAAACATGTTTATGGCTTTATCTTATAGAACTCAAGGTCCCCGTGCTGGGCAAACAGGTTTTGCAGCCGTTTGAGCTAAGATTTTAAAATTATTCACATAATGAAAACCTATACTTTGTTTCAGGCGAGTTTCCCATTCAAATGCATGTAACAGTGAGAAACGCATTGTCTTGGCGAAATAAAGCGTTTTTCAACCACTTCATATAAATCGCTGTAACTTTTGATAGAAGACTCAGACAAACATGTTTATGGCTTTATCTTATAGAACTCAATATCCCCGTGCTGGGCAAACAGGTTTTGCAGCCGTTTGAGCTAAGATTTTAAAATTATTCACATAATGAAAACCTATACTTTGTTTCAGGCGAGTTTCCCATTCAAATGCATGTAACAGTGAGAAATACACTGTCTTGGCGAAATAAAGCGTTTTTCAACCACTTCATATAAATCGCTGTAACTTTTGATAGAAGACTCAGACAAACATGTTTATGGCTTTATCTTATAGAACTCAATATCCCCGTGCTGGGCAAACATGTTTTGCAGCCGTTTGAGCTAAGATTTTAAAATTATTCACATAATGAAAACCTATACTTTGTTTCAGGCGAGTTTCCCATTCAAATGCATGTAACAGTGAGAAACGCATTGTCTTGGCGAAATAAAGCGTTTTTGAACAACTTCATATAAATCGCTGTAACTTTTGATAGAAGACTCAGACAAACATGTTTATGGCTTTATCTTATAGAACTCAATATCCCCGTGCTGGGCAAACAGGTTTTGCAGCCGTTTGAGCTAAGATTTTAAAATTATTCACATAATGAAAACCTATACTTTGTTTCAGGCGAGTTTCCCATTCAAATGCATGTAACAGTGAGAAACGCATTGTCTTGGCGAAATAAAGCGTTTTTGAACAACTTCATATAAATCGCTGTAACTTTTGATAGAAGACTCAGACAAAGATGTTTATGGCTTTATCTTATAGAACTCAATATCCCCGTGCTGGGCAAACAGGTTTTGCAGCCGTTTGAGCTAAGATTTTAAAATTATTCACATAATGAAAACCTATACTTTGTTTCAGGCGAGTTTCCCATTCAAATGCATGTAACAGTGAGAAACGCATTGTCTTGGCGAAATAAAGCGTTTTTGAACAACTTCATATAAATCGCTGTAACTTTTGATAGAAGACTCAGACAAACATGTTTATGGCTTTATCTTATAGAACTCAATATCCCCGTGCTGGGCAGACAGGTTTTGCAGCCGTTTGAGGTAAGATTTTAAAATTACTCACATAATGAAAACCTATACTTTGTTTCAGGCGAGTTTCCCATTCAAATGCATGTAACAGTGAGAAACGCATTGTCTTGGCGAAATAAAGCGTTTTTGAACAACTTCATATAAATCGCTGTAACTTTTGATAGAAGACTCAGACAAACATGTTTATGGCTTTATCTTATAGAACTCAATATCCCCGTGCTGGGCAAACAGAACAGGTTTTGCAGCCGTTTGAGCTAAGATTTTAAAATTATTCACATAATGAAAACCTATACTTTGTTTCAGGCGAGTTTCCCATTCAAATGCATGTAACAGTGAGAAACGCATTGTCTTGGCGAAATAAAGCGTTTTTGAACAACTTCATATAAATCGCTGTAACTTTTGATAGAAGACTCAGACAAACATGTTTATGGCTTTATCTTATAGAACTCAATATCCCCGTGCTGGGCAAACATGTTTTGCAGCCGTTTGAGCTAAGATTTTAAAATTATTCACATAATGAAAACCTATACTTTGTTTCAGGCGAGTTTCCCATTCAAATGCATGTAACAGTGAGAAACGCATTGTCTTGGCGAAATAAAGCGTTTTTCAACCACTTCATATAAATCGCTGTAACTTTTGATAGAAGACTCAGACAAACATGTTTATGGCTTTATCTTATAGAACTCAATATCCCGTGCTGGGCAAACAGGTTTTGCAGCCGTTTGAGCTAAGATTTTAAAATTATTCACATAATGAAAGCCTATACTTTGTTTCAGGCGAGTTTCCCATTCAAATGCATGTAACAGTGAGAAACGCATTGTCTTGGCGAAATAAAGCGTTTTTGAACAACTTCATATAAATCGCTGTAACTTTTGATAGAAGACTCAGACAAACATGTTTATGGCTTTATCTTATAGAACTCAATATCCCCGTGCTGGGCAAACATGTTTTGCAGCCGTTTGAGCTAAGATTTTAAAATTATTCACATAATGAAAACCTATACTTTGTTTCAGGCGAGTTTCCCATTCAAATGCATGTAACAGTGAGAAACGCATTGTCTTGGCGAAATAAAGCGTTTTTGAACAACTTCATATAAATCGCTGTAACTTTTGATAGAAGACTCAGACAAACATGTTTATGGCTTTATCTTATAGAACTCAATATCCCCGTGCTGGGCAAACATGTTTTGCAGCCGTTTGAGCTAAGATTTTAAAATTATTCACATAATGAAAACCTATACTTTGTTTCAGGCGAGTTTCCCATTCAAATGCATGTAACAGTGAGAAATACACTGTCTTGGCGAAATAAAGCGTTTTTCAACCACTTCATATAAATCGCTGTAACTTTTGATAGAAGACTCAGACAAACATGTTTATGGCTTTATCTTATAGAACTCAATATCCCGTGCTGGGCAAACAGGTTTTGCAGCCGTTTGAGCTAAGATTTTAAAATTATTCACATAATGAAAACCTATACTTTGTTTCAGGCGAGTTTCCCATTCAAATGCATGTAACAGTGAGAAACGCATTGTCTTGGCGAAATAAAGCGTTTTCGTACAACTTCATATAAATCGCTGTAACTTTTGATAGAAGACTCAGACAAACATATTTATGGCTTTATCTTATAGAACTCAATATCCCCGTGCTGGGCAAACAGAACAGGTTTTGCAGCCGTTTGAGCTAAGATTTTAAAATTATTCACATAATGAAAACCTATACTTTGTTTCAGGCGAGTTTCCCATTCAAATGCATGTAACAGTGAGAAACGCATTGTCTTGGCGAAATAAAGCGTTTTTCAACAACTTCATATACATCGCTGTAACTTTTGATAGAAGACTCAGACAAACATGTTTATGGCTTTATCTTATAGAACTCAATATCCCCGTGCTGGGCAAACAGGTTTTGCAGCCGTTTGAGCTAAGATTTTAAAATTATTCACATAATGAAAACCTATACTTTGTTACAGGCGAGTTTCCCATTCAAATGCATGTAACAGTGAGAAACGCATTGTCTTGGCGAAATAAAGCGTTTTCGTACAACTTCATATAAATCGCTGTAACTTTTGATAGAAGACTCAGACAAACATGTTTATGGCTTTATCTTATAGAACTCAATATCCCGTGCTGGGCAAACAGGTTTTGCAGCCGTTTGAGCTAAGATTTTAAAATTATTCACATAATGAAAACCTATACTTTGTTTCAGGCGAGTTTCCCATTCAAATGCATGTAACAGTGAGAAACGCATTGTCTTGGCGAAATAAAGCGTTTTTGAACAACTTCATATAAATCGCTGTAACTTTTGATAGAAGACTCAGACAAACATGTTTATGGCTTTATCTTATAGAACTCAATATCCCCGTGCTGGGCAAACAGGTTTTGCAGCCGTTTGAGCTAAGATTTTAAAATTATTCACATAATGAAAACCTATACTTTGTTTCAGGCGAGTTTCCCATTCAAATGCATGTAACAGTGAGAAACGCATTGTCTTGGCGAAATAAAGCGTTTTTCAACAACTTCATATACATCGCTGTAACTTTTGATAGAAGACTCAGACAAACATGTTTATGGCTTTATCTTATAGAACTCAATATCCCCGTGCTGGGCAAACAGAACAGGTTTTGCAGCCGTTTGAGCTAAGATTTTAAAATTATTCACATAATGAAAACCTATACTTTGTTTCAGGCGAGTTTCCCATTCAAATGCATGTAACAGTGAGAAACACACTGTCTTGGCGAAATAAAGCGTTTTTGTACAACTTCATATAAATCGCTGTAACTTTTGATAGAAGACTCAGACAAACATGTTTATGGCTTTATCTTATAGAACTCAATATCCCGTGCTGGGCAAACAGGTTTTGCAGCCGTTTGAGCTAAGATTTTAAAATTATTCACATAATGAAAACCTATACTTTGTTTCAGGCGAGTTTCCCATTCAAATGCATGTAACAGTGAGAAACACACTGTCTTGGCGAAATAAAGCGTTTTTGTACAACTTCATATAAATAGCTGTAACTTTTGATAGAAGACTCGGATACACATGTTTATGGCCTTATCTTATAGAACTCAAGGTCTCCGTGCTGGGAAAACAGGTTTTGCAGCTGTTTGAGCTAAGATTTCCAAGTTATTCACATAATGAAAACGTATACTTTGTTTTGGTCGAGTTCCCCATTCAAATGCATGTAACAGTGAGAAACGCACTGTCTTGGCGAAAGAAAGCATTTTTGTACAACTTCATATAAATAGCTGTAACTTTTGATAGAAGACTCAGACAAACATGTTTATGGCTTTATCTTATAGAACTCAAGGTCTCCGTGCTGGGAAAACAGGTTTTGCAGCTGTTTGAGCTAAGATTTCCAAGTTATTCACATAATGAAAACTTATACTTTGTTTCGGTCGAGTTCCCCATTCAAATGCATGTAACAGTGAGAAACGCACTGTCTTGGCGAAAGAAAGCTATTTTGTACAACGTCATATAAATAGTTGTAACTTTTGATAGAAGACTCGGATACACATGTTTATGGCCTTATCTTATAGAACTCAAGGTCTCCGTGCTGGGAAAAGAGGTTTTGCAGCTGTTTGAGCTAAGATTTCCAAGTTATTCACATAATGAAAACTTATACTTTGTTTCGGTGGAGTTCCCCATTCAAATGCATGTAACAGTGAGAAACGCACTGTCTTGGCGAAAGAAAGCTATTTTGTACAACTTCATATGAATAGCTGTAACTTTTGATAGAAGACTCGGATACACATGTTTATGGCCTTATCTTATAGAACTCAAGGTCTCCGTGCTGGGAAAACAGGTTTTGCAGCTGTTTGAGCTAAGATTTCCAAGTTATTCACATAATGAAAACCTATACTTTGTTTCGGTCGAGTTCCCCATTCAAATGCATGTAACAGTGAGAAACGCACTGTCTTGGCGAAAGAAAGCGTTTTTGTACAACTTCATATAAATAGCTGTAACTTTTGATAGAAGACTCGGATACACATGTTTATGGCTTTATCTTATAGAACTCAAGGTTCCCGTGCTGGGCAAACAGGTTTTGCAGCTGTTTGAGCTAAGATTTCCAAGTTATTCACATAATGAAAACCTATACTTTGTTTCGGTCGAGTTCCCCATTCAAATGCATGTAACAGTGAGAAACGCACTGTCTTGGCGAAAGAAAGCGTTTTTGTACAACTTCATATAAATAGCTGTAACTTTTGATAGAAGACTCAGACAAATATGTTTATGGCTTTATCTTATAGAACTCAAGGTCTCCGTGCTGGGAAAACAGGTTTTGCAGCTGTTTGAGCTAAGATTTCCAAGTTATTCACATAATGAAAACTTATACTTTGTTTCGGTCGAGTTCCCCATTCAAATGCATGTAACAGTGAGAAACGCACTGTCTTGGCGAAAGAAAGCTATTTTGTACAACGTCATATGAATAGTTGTAACTTTTGATAGAAGACTCGGATACACATGTTTATGGCCTTATCTTATAGAACTCAAGGTCTCCGTGCTGGGAAAAGAGGTTTTGCAGCTGTTTGAGCTAAGATTTCCAAGTTATTCACATAATGAAAACTTATACTTTGTTTCGGTGGAGTTCCCCATTCAAATGCATGTAACAGTGAGAAACGCACTGTCTTGGCGAAAGAAAGCTATTTTGTACAACTTCATATGAATAGCTGTAACTTTTGATAGACGACTCGGATACACATGTTTATGGCCTTATCTTATAGAACTCAAGGTTCCCGTGCTGGGCAAACAGGTTTTGCAGCTGTTTGAGCTAAGATTTCCAAGTTATTCACATAATGAAAACCTATACTTTGTTTCGGTCGAGTTCCCCATTCAAATGCATGTAACAGTGAGAAACGCACTGTCTTGGCGAAAGAAAGCTATTTTGTACAACTTCATATGAATAGCTGTAACTTTTGATAGAAGACTCGGATACACATGTTTATGGCTTTATCTTATAGAACTCAAGGTTCCCGTGCTGGGAAAAGAGGTTTTGCAGCTGTTTGAGCTAAGATTTCGAAGTTATTCACATAATGAAATCATATACTTTGTTTCGGTCAAGTTCCCCATTCAAATGCATGTAACAGTGAGAAACGCATTGTCTTGGCGAAATAAAGCGTTTTTGAACAACTTCATATAAATCGCTGTAACTTTTGATAGAAGACTCAGACAAACATGTTTATGGCTTTATCTTATAGAACTCAATATCCCCGTGCTGGGCAAACATGTTTTGCAGCCGTTTGAGCTAAGATTTTAAAATTATTCACATAATGAAAACCTATACTTTGTTTCAGGCGAGTTTCCCATTCAAATGCATGTAACAGTGAGAAACGCATTGTCTTGGCGAAATAAAGCGTTTTTGAACAACTTCATATAAATCGCTGTAACTTTTGATAGAAGACTCAGACAAACATGTTTATGGCTTTATCTTATAGAACTCAATATCCCCGTGCTGGGCAAACATGTTTTGCAGCCGTTTGAGCTAAGATTTTAAAATTATTCACATAATGAAAACCTATACTTTGTCTCGGGTGAGTTTCCCATTCAAATGCATGTAACAGTGAGAAACGCATTGTCTTGGCGAAATAAAGCGTTTTCGTACAACTTCATATAAATAGCTGTAACTTTTGATAGAAGACTCAGACAAACATGTTTATGGCTTTATCTTATAGAACTCAATATCCCGTGCTGGGCAAACAGGTTTTGCAGCCGTTTGAGCTAAGATTTTAAAATTATTCACATAATGAAAACCTATACTTTGTTTCAGGCGAGTTTCCCATTCAAATGCATGTAACAGTGAAAGCTATTTTGTACAACTTCATATGAATAGCTGTAACTTTTGATAGAAGACTCGGATACACATGTTTATGGCCTTATCTTATAGAACTCAAGGTCTCCGTGCTGGGAAAACAGGTGTTGCAGCTGTTTGAGCTAAGATTTCCAAGTTATTCACATAATGAAAACTTATACTTTGTTTCGGTGGAGTTCCCCATTCAAATGCATGTAACAGTGAGAAACGCACTGTCTTGGCGAAAGAAAGCTATTTTGTACAACTTCATATGAATAGCTGTAACTTTTGATAGAAGACTCGGATACACATGTTTATGGCTTTATCTTATAGAACTCAAGGTCTCCGTGCTGGGAAAACAGGTTTTGCAGCTGTTTGAGCTAAGATTTCCAAGTTATTCACATAATGAAATCATATACTTTGTTTCGGTCGAGTTCCCCATTCAAATGCATGTAACAGTGAGAAACGCACTGTCTTGGCGAAAGAAAGCGTTTTTGTACAACTTCATAGAAATAGCTGTAACTTTTGATAGAAGACTCAGATACACATGTTTATGGCTTTATCTTATAGAACTCAAGGTTCCCGTGCTGGGAAACTAGGTTTTGCAGCTGTTTGAGCTAAGATTTCCAAGTTATTCACATAATGAAAACCTATACTTTGTTTCGGTCGAGTTCCCCATTCAAATGCATGTAACAGTGAGAAACGCACTGTCTTGGCGAAAGAAAGCGTTTTTGTACAACTTCATATAAATAGCTGTAACTTTTGATAGAAGACTCAGACAAACATGTTTATGGCTTTATCTTATAGAACTCAAGGTTCCCGTGCTGGGAAAACAGGTTTTGCAGCTGTTTGAGCTAAGATTTCCAAGTTATTCACATAATGAAAACTTATACTTTGTTTCGGTCGAGTTCCCCATTCAAATGCATGTAACAGTGAGAAACGCACTGTCTTGGTGAAAGAAAGCTATTTTGTACAACTTCATATGAATAGCTGTAACTTTTGATAGAAGACTCGGATACACATGTTTATGGCTTTATCTTATAGAACTCAAGGTTCCCGTGCTGGGCAAACAGGTTTTGCAGCTGTTTGAGCTAAGATTTCCAAGTTATTCACATAATGAAAACCTATACTTTGTTTCGGTCGAGTTCCCCATTCAAATGCATGTAACAGTGAGAAACGCACTGTCTTGGCGAAAGAAAGCGTTTTTGTACAACTTCATATAAATAGCTGTAACTTTTGATAGAAGACTCAGACAAACATGTTTATGGCTTTATCTTATAGAACTCAAGGTCTCCGTGCTGGGAAAACAGGTTTTGCAGCTGTTTGAGCTAAGATTTCCAAGTTATTCACATAATGAAAACTTATACTTTGTTTCGGTCGAGTTCCCCATTCAAATGCATGTAACAGTGAGAAACGCACTGTCTTGGTGAAAGAAAGCTATTTTGTACAACGTCATATGAATAGTTGTAACTTTTGATAGAAGACTCGGATACACATGTTTATGGCTTTATCTTATAGAACTCACGTTCCCGTGCTGGGCAAACAGGTTTTGCAGCTGTTTGAGCTAAGATTTCCAAGTTATTCACATAATGAAAACTTATACTTTGTTTCGGTCGAGTTCCCCATTCAAATGCATGTAACAGTGAGAAACGCACTGTCTTGGCGAAAGAAAGCTATTTTGTACAACTTCATATGAATAGCGGTAACTTTTGATAGAAGACTCAGATACACATGTTTATGGCTTTATCTTATAGAACTCAAGGTCTCCGTGCTGGGAAAACAGGTTTTGCAGCTGTTTGAGCTAAGATTTCCAAGTTATTCACATAATGAAAACGTATACTTTGTTTCGGTGGAGTTCCCCATTCAAATGCATGTAACAGTGAGAAACGCACTGTCTTGGCGAAAGAAAGCTATTTTGTACAACTTCATATGAATAGCTGTAACTTTTGATAGAAGACTCAGACAAACATGTTTATGGCTTTATCTTATAGAACTCAAGGTCTCCGTGCTGGGAAAACAGGTTTTGCAGCTGTTTGAGCTAAGATTTCCAAGTTATTCACATAATGAAAACTTATACTTTGTTTCGGTCGAGTTCCCCATTCAAATGCATGTAACAGTGAGAAACGCACTGTCTTGGTGAAAGAAAGCTATTTTGTACAACTTCATATGAATAGCGGTAACTTTTGATAGAAGACTCAGATACACATGTTTATGGCTTTATCTTATAGAACTCAAGGTCTCCGTGCTGGGAAAACAGGTTTTGCAGCTGTTTGAGCTAAGATTTCCAAGTTATTCACATAATGAAAACGTATACTTTGTTTCGGTGGAGTTCCCCATTCAAATGCATGTAACAGTGAGAAACGCACTGTCTTGGCGAAAGAAAGCTATTTTGTACAACTTCATATGAATAGCTGTAACTTTTGATAGAAGACTCGGATACACATGTTTATGGCCTTATCTTATAGAACTCAAGGTCTCCGTGCTGGGAAAACAGGTTTTGCAGCTGTTTGAGCTAAGATTTCCAAGTTATTCACATAATGAAAACTTATACTTTGTTTCGGTCGAGTTCCCCATTCAAATGCATGTAACAGTGAGAAACGCACTGTCTTGGCGAAAGAAAGCGTTTTTGTACAACTTCATATAAATAGCTGTAACTTTTGATAGAAGACTCAGACAAACATGTTTATGGCTTTATCTTATAGAACTCAAGGTCTCCGTGCTGGGAAAACAGGTTTTGCAGCTGTTTGAGCTAAGATTTCCAAGTTATTCACATAATGAAAACTTATACTTTGTTTCGGTCGAGTTCCCCATTCAAATGCATGTAACAGTGAGAAACGCACTGTCTTGGCGAAAGAAAGCTATTTTGTACAACTTCATATGAATAGCTGTAACTTTTGATAGAAGACTCGGATACACATGTTTATGGCTTTATCTTATAGAACTCAAGTTTCCCGTGCTGGGAAAAGAGGTTTTGCAGCTGTTTGAGCTAAGATTTCCAAGTTATTCACATAATGAAAACCTATACTTTGTTTCGGTCGAGTTCCCCATTCAAATGCATGTAACAGTGAGAAACGCACTGTCTTGGCGAAAGAAAGCGTTTTTGTACAACTTCATATAAATAGCTGTAACTTTTGATAGAAGACTCAGACAAACATGTTTATGGCTTTATCTTATAGAACTCAAGGTCTCCGTGCTGGGAAAACAGGTTTTGCAGCTGTTTGAGCTAAGATTTCCAAGTTATTCACATAATGAAAACTTATACTTTGTTTCGGTCGAGTTCCCCATTCAAATGCATGTAACAGTGAGAAACGCACTGTCTTGGCGAAAGAAAGCGTTTTTGTACAACTTCATAGAAATAGCTGTAACTTTTGATAGAAGACTCAGACAAACATGTTTATGGCTTTATCTTATAGAACTCAAGGTCTCCGTGCTGGGAAAACAGGTTTTGCAGCTGTTTGAGCTAAGATTTCCAAGTTATTCACATAATGAAAACTTATACTTTGTTTCGGTCGAGTTCCCCATTCAAATGCATGTAACAGTGAGAAACGCACTGTCTTGGCGAAAGAAAGCGTTTTTGTACAACTTCATAGAAATAGCTGTAACTTTTGATAGAAGACTCAGACAAACATGTTTATGGCTTTATCTTATAGAACTCAAGGTCTCCGTGCTGGGAAAAGAGGTTTTGCAGCTGTTTGAGCTAAGATTTCCAAGTTATTCACATAATGAAAACTTATACTTTGTTTCGGTGGAGTTCCCCATTCAAATGCATGTAACAGTGAGAAACGCACTGTCTTGGCGAAAGAAAGCTATTTTGTACAACTTCATATGAATAGTTGTAACTTTTGATAGAAGACTCGGATACACATGTTTATGGCTTTATCTTATAGAACTCAAGGTCTCCGTGCTGGGAAAACAGGTTTTGCAGCTGTTTGAGCTAAGATTTCCAAGTTATTCACATAATGAAAACTTATACTTTGTTTCGGTCGAGTTCCCCATTCAAATGCATGTAACAGTGAGAAACGCACTGTCTTGGCGAAAGAAAGCTATTTTGTACAACGTCATATGACTAGTTGTAACTTTTGATAGAAGACTCGGATACACATGTTTATGGCCTTATCTTATAGAACTCAAGGTCTCCGTGCTGGGAAAAGAGGTTTTGCAGCTGTTTGAGCTAAGATTTCCAGGTTATTCACATAATGAAAACTTATACTTTGTTTCGGTGGAGTTCCCCATTCAAATGCATGTAACAGTGAGAAACGCACTGTCTTGGCGAAAGAAAGCTATTTTGTACAACTTCATATGAATAGCTGTAACTTTTGATAGAAGACTCGGATACACATGTTTATGGCTTTATCTTATAGAACTCAAGGTTCCCGTGCTGGGAAAAGAGGTTTTGCAGCTGTTTGAGCTAAGATTTCGAAGTTATTCACATAATGAAATCATATACTTTGTTTCGGTCGAGTTCCCCATTCAAATGCATGTAACAGTGAGAAACGCACTGTCTTGGCGAAAGAAAGCGTTTTTGTACAACTTCATAGAAATAGCTGTAACTTTTGATAGAAGACTCAGATACACATGTTTATGGCTTTATCTTATAGAACTCAAGGTTCCCGTGCTGGGAAACTAGGTTTTGCAGCTGTTTGAGCTAAGATTTCCAAGTTATTCACATAATGAAAACCTATACTTTGTTTCGGTCGAGTTCCCCATTCAAATGCATGTAACAGTGAGAAACGCACTGTCTTGGCGAAAGAAAGCGTTTTTGTACAACTTCATATAAATAGCTGTAACTTTTGATAGAAGACTCAGACAAACATGTTTATGGCTTTATCTTATAGAACTCAAGGTTCCCGTGCTGGGAAAACAGGTTTTGCAGCTGTTTGAGCTAAGATTTCCAAGTTATTCACATAATGAAAACTTATACTTTGTTTCGGTCGAGTTCCCCATTCAAATGCATGTAACAGTGAGAAACGCACTGTCTTGGTGAAAGAAAGCTATTTTGTACAACTTCATATGAATAGCTGTAACTTTTGATAGAAGACTCGGATACACATGTTTATGGCTTTATCTTATAGAACTCAAGGTTCCCGTGCTGGGCAAACAGGTTTTGCAGCTGTTTGAGCTAAGATTTCCAAGTTATTCACATAATGAAAACCTATACTTTGTTTCGGTCGAGTTCCCCATTCAAATGCATGTAACAGTGAGAAACGCACTGTCTTGGCGAAAGAAAGCGTTTTTGTACAACTTCATATAAATAGCTGTAACTTTTGATAGAAGACTCAGACAAACATGTTTATGGCTTTATCTTATAGAACTCAAGGTCTCCGTGCTGGGAAAACAGGTTTTGCAGCTGTTTGAGCTAAGATTTCCAAGTTATTCACATAATGAAAACTTATACTTTGTTTCGGTCGAGTTCCCCATTCAAATGCATGTAACAGTGAGAAACGCACTGTCTTGGTGAAAGAAAGCTATTTTGTACAACGTCATATGAATAGTTGTAACTTTTGATAGAAGACTCGGATACACATGTTTATGGCTTTATCTTATAGAACTCACGTTCCCGTGCTGGGCAAACAGGTTTTGCAGCTGTTTGAGCTAAGATTTCCAAGTTATTCACATAATGAAAACGTATACTTTGTTTCGGTCGAGTTCCCCATTCAAATGCATGTAACAGTGAGAAACGCACTGTCTTGGTGAAAGAAAGCTATTTTGTACAACTTCATATGAATAGCTGTAACTTTTGATAGAAGACTCGGATACACATGTTTATGGCCTTATCTTATAGAACTCAAGGTCTCCGTGCTGGGAAAACAGGTTTTGCAGCTGTTTGAGCTAAGATTTCCAAGTTATTCACATAATGAAAACCTATACTTTGTTTCGGTCGAGTTCCCCATTCAAATGCATGTAACAGTGAGAAACGCACTGTCTTGGCGAAAGAAAGCGTTTTTGTACAACTTCATATAAATAGCTGTAACTTTTGATAGAAGACTCAGACAAACATGTTTATGGCTTTATCTTATAGAACTCAAGGTCTCCGTGCTGGGAAAACAGGTTTTGCAGCTGTTTGAGCTAAGATTTCCAAGTTATTCACATAATGAAAACTTATACTTTGTTTCGGTCGAGTTCCCCATTCAAATGCATGTAACAGTGAGAAACGCACTGTCTTGGCGAAAGAAAGCGTTTTTGTACAACTTCATATAAATAGCTGTAACTTTTGATAGAAGACTCAGACAAACATGTTTATGGCTTTATCTTATAGAACTCAAGGTCTCCGTGCTGGGAAAACAGGTTTTGCAGCTGTTTGAGCTAAGATTTCCAAGTTATTCACATAATGAAAACTTATACTTTGTTTCGGTCGAGTTCCCCATTCAAATGCATGTAACAGTGAGAAACGCACTGTCTTGGCGAAAGAAAGCGTTTTTGTACAACTTCATATAAATAGCTGTAACTTTTGATAGAAGACTCAGACAAACATGTTTATGGCTTTATCTTATAGAACTCAAGGTCTCCGTGCTGGGAAAACAGGTTTTGCAGCTGTTTGAGCTAAGATTTCCAAGTTATTCACATAATGAAAACTTATACTTTGTTTCGGTCGAGTTCCCCATTCAAATGCATGTAACAGTGAGAAACGCACTGTCTTGGCGAAAGAAAGCTATTTTGTACAACTTCATATGAATAGCTGTAACTTTTGATAGAAGACTCGGATACACATGTTTATGGCTTTATCTTATAGAACTCAAGTTTCCCGTGCTGGGAAAAGAGGTTTTGCAGCTGTTTGAGCTAAGATTTCCAAGTTATTCACATAATGAAAACTTATACTTTGTTTCGGTCGAGTTCCCCATTCAAATGCATGTAACAGTGAGAAACGCACTGTCTTGGCGAAAGAAAGCGTTTTTGTACAACTTCATATAAATAGCTGTAACTTTTGATAGAAGACTCAGACAAACATGTTTATGGCTTTATCTTATAGAACTCAAGGTCTCCGTGCTGGGAAAACAGGTTTTGCAGCTGTTTGAGCTAAGATTTCCAAGTTATTCACATAATGAAAACTTATACTTTGTTTCGGTCGAGTTCCCCATTCAAATGCATGTAACAGTGAGAAACGCACTGTCTTGGCGAAAGAAAGCTATTTTGTACAACTTCATATGAATAGCTGTAACTTTTGATAGAAGACTCGGATACACATGTTTATGGCTTTATCTTATAGAACTCAAGTTTCCCGTGCTGGGAAAAGAGGTTTTGCAGCTGTTTGAGCTAAGATTTCCAAGTTATTCACATAATGAAAACCTATACTTTGTTTCGGTCGAGTTCCCCATTCAAATGCATGTAACAGTGAGAAACGCACTGTCTTGGCGAAAGAAAGCGTTTTTGTACAACTTCATATAAATAGCTGTAACTTTTGATAGAAGACTCAGACAAACATGTTTATGGCTTTATCTTATAGAACTCAAGGTCTCCGTGCTGGGAAAACAGGTTTTGCAGCTGTTTGAGCTAAGATTTCCAAGTTATTCACATAATGAAAACTTATACTTTGTTTCGGTCGAGTTCCCCATTCAAATGCATGTAACAGTGAGAAACGCACTGTCTTGGCGAAAGAAAGCGTTTTTGTACAACTTCATAGAAATAGCTGTAACTTTTGATAGAAGACTCAGACAAACATGTTTATGGCTTTATCTTATAGAACTCAAGGTCTCCGTGCTGGGAAAACAGGTTTTGCAGCTGTTTGAGCTAAGATTTCCAAGTTATTCACATAATGAAAACTTATACTTTGTTTCGGTCGAGTTCCCCATTCAAATGCATGTAACAGTGAGAAACGCACTGTCTTGGCGAAAGAAAGCGTTTTTGTACAACTTCATAGAAATAGCTGTAACTTTTGATAGAAGACTCAGACAAACATGTTTATGGCTTTATCTTATAGAACTCAAGGTCTCCGTGCTGGGAAAAGAGGTTTTGCAGCTGTTTGAGCTAAGATTTCCAAGTTATTCACATAATGAAAACTTATACTTTGTTTCGGTGGAGTTCCCCATTCAAATGCATGTAACAGTGAGAAACGCACTGTCTTGGCGAAAGAAAGCTATTTTGTACAACTTCATATGAATAGTTGTAACTTTTGATAGAAGACTCGGATACACATGTTTATGGCTTTATCTTATAGAACTCAAGGTCTCCGTGCTGGGAAAACAGGTTTTGCAGCTGTTTGAGCTAAGATTTCCAAGTTATTCACATAATGAAAACTTATACTTTGTTTCGGTCGAGTTCCCCATTCAAATGCATGTAACAGTGAGAAACGCACTGTCTTGGCGAAAGAAAGCTATTTTGTACAACGTCATATGACTAGTTGTAACTTTTGATAGAAGACTCGGATACACATGTTTATGGCCTTATCTTATAGAACTCAAGGTCTCCGTGCTGGGAAAACAGGTTTTGCAGCTGTTTGAGCTAAGATTTCCAGGTTATTCACATAATGAAAACTTATACTTTGTTTCGGTCGAGTTCCCCATTCAAATGCATGTAACAGTGAGAAACGCACTGTCTTGGCGAAAGAAAGCTATTTTGTACAACTTCATATGAATAGCTGTAACTTTTGATAGAAGACTCGGATACACATGTTTATGGCTTTATCTTATAGAACTCAAGGTTCCCGTGCTGGGAAAAGAGGTTTTGCAGCTGTTTGAGCTAAGATTTCGAAGTTATTCACATAATGAAATCATATACTTTGTTTCGGTCGAGTTCCCCATTCAAATGCATGTAACAGTGAGAAACGCACTGTCTTGGCGAAAGAAAGCGTTTTTGTACAACTTCATAGAAATAGCTGTAACTTTTGATAGAAGACTCAGATACACATGTTTATGGCTTTATCTTATAGAACTCAAGGTTCCCGTGCTGGGAAACTAGGTTTTGCAGCTGTTTGAGCTAAGATTTCCAAGTTATTCACATAATGAAAACCTATACTTTGTTTCGGTCGAGTTCCCCATTCAAATGCATGTAACAGTGAGAAACGCACTGTCTTGGCGAAAGAAAGCGTTTTTGTACAACTTCATATAAATAGCTGTAACTTTTGATAGAAGACTCAGACAAACATGTTTATGGCTTTATCTTATAGAACTCAAGGTTCCCGTGCTGGGAAAACAGGTTTTGCAGCTGTTTGAGCTAAGATTTCCAAGTTATTCACATAATGAAAACTTATACTTTGTTTCGGTCGAGTTCCCCATTCAAATGCATGTAACAGTGAGAAACGCACTGTCTTGGTGAAAGAAAGCTATTTTGTACAACTTCATATGAATAGCTGTAACTTTTGATAGAAGACTCGGATACACATGTTTATGGCTTTATCTTATAGAACTCAAGGTTCCCGTGCTGGGCAAACAGGTTTTGCAGCTGTTTGAGCTAAGATTTCCAAGTTATTCACATAATGAAAACCTATACTTTGTTTCGGTCGAGTTCCCCATTCAAATGCATGTAACAGTGAGAAACGCACTGTCTTGGCGAAAGAAAGCGTTTTTGTACAACTTCATATAAATAGCTGTAACTTTTGATAGAAGACTCAGACAAACATGTTTATGGCTTTATCTTATAGAACTCAAGGTCTCCGTGCTGGGAAAACAGGTTTTGCAGCTGTTTGAGCTAAGATTTCCAAGTTATTCACATAATGAAAACTTATACTTTGTTTCGGTCGAGTTCCCCATTCAAATGCATGTAACAGTGAGAAACGCACTGTCTTGGTGAAAGAAAGCTATTTTGTACAACGTCATATGAATAGTTGTAACTTTTGATAGAAGACTCGGATACACATGTTTATGGCTTTATCTTATAGAACTCACGTTCCCGTGCTGGGCAAACAGGTTTTGCAGCTGTTTGAGCTAAGATTTCCAAGTTATTCACATAATGAAAACTTATACTTTGTTTCGGTCGAGTTCCCCATTCAAATGCATGTAACAGTGAGAAACGCACTGTCTTGGCGAAAGAAAGCTATTTTGTACAACTTCATATGAATAGCGGTAACTTTTGATAGAAGACTCAGATACACATGTTTATGGCTTTATCTTATAGAACTCAAGGTCTCCGTGCTGGGAAAACAGGTTTTGCAGCTGTTTGAGCTAAGATTTCCAAGTTATTCACATAATGAAAACGTATACTTTGTTTCGGTGGAGTTCCCCATTCAAATGCATGTAACAGTGAGAAACGCACTGTCTTGGCGAAAGAAAGCTATTTTGTACAACTTCATAGAAATAGCTGTAACTTTTGATAGAAGACTCAGATACACATGTTTATGGCTTTATCTTATAGAACTCAAGGTTCCCGTGCTGGGAAACTAGGTTTTGCAGCTGTTTGAGCTAAGATTTCCAAGTTATTCACATAATGAAAACCTATACTTTGTTTCGGTCGAGTTCCCCATTCAAATGCATGTAACAGTGAGAAACGCACTGTCTTGGCGAAAGAAAGCGTTTTTGTACAACTTCATATAAATAGCTGTAACTTTTGATAGAAGACTCAGACAAACATGTTTATGGCTTTATCTTATAGAACTCAAGGTCTCCGTGCTGGGAAAACAGGTTTTGCAGCTGTTTGAGCTAAGATTTCCAAGTTATTCACATAATGAAAACTTATACTTTGTTTCGGTCGAGTTCCCCATTCAAATGCATGTAACAGTGAGAAACGCACTGTCTTGGTGAAAGAAAGCTATTTTGTACAACGTCATATGAATAGTTGTAACTTTTGATAGAAGACTCGGATACACATGTTTATGGCTTTATCTTATAGAACTCACGTTCCCGTGCTGGGCAAACAGGTTTTGCAGCTGTTTGAGCTAAGATTTCCAAGTTATTCACATAATGAAAACGTATACTTTGTTTCGGTCGAGTTCCCCATTCAAATGCATGTAACAGTGAGAAACGCACTGTCTTGGTGAAAGAAAGCTATTTTGTACAACTTCATATGAATAGCTGTAACTTTTGATAGAAGACTCGGATACACATGTTTATGGCCTTATCTTATAGAACTCAAGGTCTCCGTGCTGGGAAAACAGGTTTTGCAGCTGTTTGAGCTAAGATTTCCAAGTTATTCACATAATGAAAACCTATACTTTGTTTCGGTCGAGTTCCCCATTCAAATGCATGTAACAGTGAGAAACGCACTGTCTTGGCGAAAGAAAGCGTTTTTGTACAACTTCATATAAATAGCTGTAACTTTTGATAGAAGACTCAGACAAACATGTTTATGGCTTTATCTTATAGAACTCAAGGTCTCCGTGCTGGGAAAACAGGTTTTGCAGCTGTTTGAGCTAAGATTTCCAAGTTATTCACATAATGAAAACTTATACTTTGTTTCGGTCGAGTTCCCCATTCAAATGCATGTAACAGTGAGAAACGCACTGTCTTGGCGAAAGAAAGCGTTTTTGTACAACTTCATATAAATAGCTGTAACTTTTGATAGAAGACTCAGACAAACATGTTTATGGCTTTATCTTATAGAACTCAAGGTCTCCGTGCTGGGAAAACAGGTTTTGCAGCTGTTTGAGCTAAGATTTCCAAGTTATTCACATAATGAAAACTTATACTTTGTTTCGGTCGAGTTCCCCATTCAAATGCATGTAACAGTGAGAAACGCACTGTCTTGGCGAAAGAAAGCGTTTTTGTACAACTTCATATAAATAGCTGTAACTTTTGATAGAAGACTCAGACAAACATGTTTATGGCTTTATCTTATAGAACTCAAGGTCTCCGTGCTGGGAAAACAGGTTTTGCAGCTGTTTGAGCTAAGATTTCCAAGTTATTCACATAATGAAAACTTATACTTTGTTTCGGTCGAGTTCCCCATTCAAATGCATGTAACAGTGAGAAACGCACTGTCTTGGCGAAAGAAAGCTATTTTGTACAACTTCATATGAATAGCTGTAACTTTTGATAGAAGACTCGGATACACATGTTTATGGCTTTATCTTATAGAACTCAAGTTTCCCGTGCTGGGAAAAGAGGTTTTGCAGCTGTTTGAGCTAAGATTTCCAAGTTATTCACATAATGAAAACTTATACTTTGTTTCGGTCGAGTTCCCCATTCAAATGCATGTAACAGTGAGAAACGCACTGTCTTGGCGAAAGAAAGCGTTTTTGTACAACTTCATATAAATAGCTGTAACTTTTGATAGAAGACTCAGACAAACATGTTTATGGCTTTATCTTATAGAACTCAAGGTCTCCGTGCTGGGAAAACAGGTTTTGCAGCTGTTTGAGCTAAGATTTCCAAGTTATTCACATAATGAAAACTTATACTTTGTTTCGGTCGAGTTCCCCATTCAAATGCATGTAACAGTGAGAAACGCACTGTCTTGGTGAAAGAAAGCTATTTTGTACAACGTCATATGAATAGTTGTAACTTTTGATAGAAGACTCGGATACACATGTTTATGGCTTTATCTTATAGAACTCACGTTCCCGTGCTGGGCAAACAGGTTTTGCAGCTGTTTGAGCTAAGATTTCCAAGTTATTCACATAATGAAAACGTATACTTTGTTTCGGTCGAGTTCCCCATTCAAATGCATGTAACAGTGAGAAACGCACTGTCTTGGTGAAAGAAAGCTATTTTGTACAACTTCATATGAATAGCTGTAACTTTTGATAGAAGACTCGGATACACATGTTTATGGCCTTATCTTATAGAACTCAAGGTCTCCGTGCTGGGAAAACAGGTTTTGCAGCTGTTTGAGCTAAGATTTCCAAGTTATTCACATAATGAAAACCTATACTTTGTTTCGGTCGAGTTCCCCATTCAAATGCATGTAACAGTGAGAAACGCACTGTCTTGGCGAAAGAAAGCGTTTTTGTACAACTTCATATAAATAGCTGTAACTTTTGATAGAAGACTCAGACAAACATGTTTATGGCTTTATCTTATAGAACTCAAGGTCTCCGTGCTGGGAAAACAGGTTTTGCAGCTGTTTGAGCTAAGATTTCCAAGTTATTCACATAATGAAAACTTATACTTTGTTTCGGTCGAGTTCCCCATTCAAATGCATGTAACAGTGAGAAACGCACTGTCTTGGCGAAAGAAAGCGTTTTTGTACAACTTCATATAAATAGCTGTAACTTTTGATAGAAGACTCAGACAAACATGTTTATGGCTTTATCTTATAGAACTCAAGGTCTCCGTGCTGGGAAAACAGGTTTTGCAGCTGTTTGAGCTAAGATTTCCAAGTTATTCACATAATGAAAACTTATACTTTGTTTCGGTCGAGTTCCCCATTCAAATGCATGTAACAGTGAGAAACGCACTGTCTTGGCGAAAGAAAGCGTTTTTGTACAACTTCATATAAATAGCTGTAACTTTTGATAGAAGACTCAGACAAACATGTTTATGGCTTTATCTTATAGAACTCAAGGTCTCCGTGCTGGGAAAACAGGTTTTGCAGCTGTTTGAGCTAAGATTTCCAAGTTATTCACATAATGAAAACTTATACTTTGTTTCGGTCGAGTTCCCCATTCAAATGCATGTAACAGTGAGAAACGCACTGTCTTGGCGAAAGAAAGCTATTTTGTACAACTTCATATGAATAGCTGTAACTTTTGATAGAAGACTCGGATACACATGTTTATGGCTTTATCTTATAGAACTCAAGTTTCCCGTGCTGGGAAAAGAGGTTTTGCAGCTGTTTGAGCTAAGATTTCCAAGTTATTCACATAATGAAAACCTATACTTTGTTTCGGTCGAGTTCCCCATTCAAATGCATGTAACAGTGAGAAACGCACTGTCTTGGCGAAAGAAAGCGTTTTTGTACAACTTCATATAAATAGCTGTAACTTTTGATAGAAGACTCAGACAAACATGTTTATGGCTTTATCTTATAGAACTCAAGGTCTCCGTGCTGGGAAAACAGGTTTTGCAGCTGTTTGAGCTAAGATTTCCAAGTTATTCACATAATGAAAACTTATACTTTGTTTCGGTCGAGTTCCCCATTCAAATGCATGTAACAGTGAGAAACGCACTGTCTTGGCGAAAGAAAGCGTTTTTGTACAACTTCATAGAAATAGCTGTAACTTTTGATAGAAGACTCAGACAAACATGTTTATGGCTTTATCTTATAGAACTCAAGGTCTCCGTGCTGGGAAAACAGGTTTTGCAGCTGTTTGAGCTAAGATTTCCAAGTTATTCACATAATGAAAACTTATACTTTGTTTCGGTCGAGTTCCCCATTCAAATGCATGTAACAGTGAGAAACGCACTGTCTTGGCGAAAGAAAGCGTTTTTGTACAACTTCATAGAAATAGCTGTAACTTTTGATAGAAGACTCAGACAAACATGTTTATGGCTTTATCTTATAGAACTCAAGGTCTCCGTGCTGGGAAAAGAGGTTTTGCAGCTGTTTGAGCTAAGATTTCCAAGTTATTCACATAATGAAAACTTATACTTTGTTTCGGTGGAGTTCCCCATTCAAATGCATGTAACAGTGAGAAACGCACTGTCTTGGCGAAAGAAAGCTATTTTGTACAACTTCATATGAATAGTTGTAACTTTTGATAGAAGACTCGGATACACATGTTTATGGCTTTATCTTATAGAACTCAAGGTCTCCGTGCTGGGAAAACAGGTTTTGCAGCTGTTTGAGCTAAGATTTCCAAGTTATTCACATAATGAAAACTTATACTTTGTTTCGGTCGAGTTCCCCATTCAAATGCATGTAACAGTGAGAAACGCACTGTCTTGGCGAAAGAAAGCTATTTTGTACAACGTCATATGACTAGTTGTAACTTTTGATAGAAGACTCGGATACACATGTTTATGGCCTTATCTTATAGAACTCAAGGTCTCCGTGCTGGGAAAACAGGTTTTGCAGCTGTTTGAGCTAAGATTTCCAGGTTATTCACATAATGAAAACTTATACTTTGTTTCGGTCGAGTTCCCCATTCAAATGCATGTAACAGTGAGAAACGCACTGTCTTGGCGAAAGAAAGCTATTTTGTACAACTTCATATGAATAGCTGTAACTTTTGATAGAAGACTCGGATACACATGTTTATGGCTTTATCTTATAGAACTCAAGGTTCCCGTGCTGGGAAAAGAGGTTTTGCAGCTGTTTGAGCTAAGATTTCGAAGTTATTCACATAATGAAATCATATACTTTGTTTCGGTCGAGTTCCCCATTCAAATGCATGTAACAGTGAGAAACGCACTGTCTTGGCGAAAGAAAGCGTTTTTGTACAACTTCATAGAAATAGCTGTAACTTTTGATAGAAGACTCAGATACACATGTTTATGGCTTTATCTTATAGAACTCAAGGTTCCCGTGCTGGGAAACTAGGTTTTGCAGCTGTTTGAGCTAAGATTTCCAAGTTATTCACATAATGAAAACCTATACTTTGTTTCGGTCGAGTTCCCCATTCAAATGCATGTAACAGTGAGAAACGCACTGTCTTGGCGAAAGAAAGCGTTTTTGTACAACTTCATATAAATAGCTGTAACTTTTGATAGAAGACTCAGACAAACATGTTTATGGCTTTATCTTATAGAACTCAAGGTTCCCGTGCTGGGAAAACAGGTTTTGCAGCTGTTTGAGCTAAGATTTCCAAGTTATTCACATAATGAAAACTTATACTTTGTTTCGGTCGAGTTCCCCATTCAAATGCATGTAACAGTGAGAAACGCACTGTCTTGGTGAAAGAAAGCTATTTTGTACAACTTCATATGAATAGCTGTAACTTTTGATAGAAGACTCGGATACACATGTTTATGGCTTTATCTTATAGAACTCAAGGTTCCCGTGCTGGGCAAACAGGTTTTGCAGCTGTTTGAGCTAAGATTTCCAAGTTATTCACATAATGAAAACCTATACTTTGTTTCGGTCGAGTTCCCCATTCAAATGCATGTAACAGTGAGAAACGCACTGTCTTGGCGAAAGAAAGCGTTTTTGTACAACTTCATATAAATAGCTGTAACTTTTGATAGAAGACTCAGACAAACATGTTTATGGCTTTATCTTATAGAACTCAAGGTCTCCGTGCTGGGAAAACAGGTTTTGCAGCTGTTTGAGCTAAGATTTCCAAGTTATTCACATAATGAAAACTTATACTTTGTTTCGGTCGAGTTCCCCATTCAAATGCATGTAACAGTGAGAAACGCACTGTCTTGGTGAAAGAAAGCTATTTTGTACAACGTCATATGAATAGTTGTAACTTTTGATAGAAGACTCGGATACACATGTTTATGGCTTTATCTTATAGAACTCACGTTCCCGTGCTGGGCAAACAGGTTTTGCAGCTGTTTGAGCTAAGATTTCCAAGTTATTCACATAATGAAAACTTATACTTTGTTTCGGTCGAGTTCCCCATTCAAATGCATGTAACAGTGAGAAACGCACTGTCTTGGCGAAAGAAAGCTATTTTGTACAACTTCATATGAATAGCTGTAACTTTTGATAGAAGACTCGGATACACATGTTTATGGCTTTATCTTATAGAACTCAAGTTTCCCGTGCTGGGAAAAGAGGTTTTGCAGCTGTTTGAGCTAAGATTTCCAAGTTATTCACATAATGAAAACTTATACTTTGTTTCGGTCGAGTTCCCCATTCAAATGCATGTAACAGTGAGAAACGCACTGTCTTGGCGAAAGAAAGCGTTTTTGTACAACTTCATATAAATAGCTGTAACTTTTGATAGAAGACTCAGACAAACATGTTTATGGCTTTATCTTATAGAACTCAAGGTCTCCGTGCTGGGAAAACAGGTTTTGCAGCTGTTTGAGCTAAGATTTCCAAGTTATTCACATAATGAAAACTTATACTTTGTTTCGGTCGAGTTCCCCATTCAAATGCATGTAACAGTGAGAAACGCACTGTCTTGGCGAAAGAAAGCTATTTTGTACAACTTCATATGAATAGCTGTAACTTTTGATAGAAGACTCGGATACACATGTTTATGGCTTTATCTTATAGAACTCAAGTTTCCCGTGCTGGGAAAAGAGGTTTTGCAGCTGTTTGAGCTAAGATTTCCAAGTTATTCACATAATGAAAACCTATACTTTGTTTCGGTCGAGTTCCCCATTCAAATGCATGTAACAGTGAGAAACGCACTGTCTTGGCGAAAGAAAGCGTTTTTGTACAACTTCATATAAATAGCTGTAACTTTTGATAGAAGACTCAGACAAACATGTTTATGGCTTTATCTTATAGAACTCAAGGTCTCCGTGCTGGGAAAACAGGTTTTGCAGCTGTTTGAGCTAAGATTTCCAAGTTATTCACATAATGAAAACTTATACTTTGTTTCGGTCGAGTTCCCCATTCAAATGCATGTAACAGTGAGAAACGCACTGTCTTGGCGAAAGAAAGCGTTTTTGTACAACTTCATAGAAATAGCTGTAACTTTTGATAGAAGACTCAGACAAACATGTTTATGGCTTTATCTTATAGAACTCAAGGTCTCCGTGCTGGGAAAACAGGTTTTGCAGCTGTTTGAGCTAAGATTTCCAAGTTATTCACATAATGAAAACTTATACTTTGTTTCGGTCGAGTTCCCCATTCAAATGCATGTAACAGTGAGAAACGCACTGTCTTGGCGAAAGAAAGCGTTTTTGTACAACTTCATAGAAATAGCTGTAACTTTTGATAGAAGACTCAGACAAACATGTTTATGGCTTTATCTTATAGAACTCAAGGTCTCCGTGCTGGGAAAAGAGGTTTTGCAGCTGTTTGAGCTAAGATTTCCAAGTTATTCACATAATGAAAACTTATACTTTGTTTCGGTGGAGTTCCCCATTCAAATGCATGTAACAGTGAGAAACGCACTGTCTTGGCGAAAGAAAGCTATTTTGTACAACTTCATATGAATAGTTGTAACTTTTGATAGAAGACTCGGATACACATGTTTATGGCTTTATCTTATAGAACTCAAGGTCTCCGTGCTGGGAAAACAGGTTTTGCAGCTGTTTGAGCTAAGATTTCCAAGTTATTCACATAATGAAAACTTATACTTTGTTTCGGTCGAGTTCCCCATTCAAATGCATGTAACAGTGAGAAACGCACTGTCTTGGCGAAAGAAAGCTATTTTGTACAACGTCATATGACTAGTTGTAACTTTTGATAGAAGACTCGGATACACATGTTTATGGCCTTATCTTATAGAACTCAAGGTCTCCGTGCTGGGAAAACAGGTTTTGCAGCTGTTTGAGCTAAGATTTCCAGGTTATTCACATAATGAAAACTTATACTTTGTTTCGGTCGAGTTCCCCATTCAAATGCATGTAACAGTGAGAAACGCACTGTCTTGGCGAAAGAAAGCTATTTTGTACAACTTCATATGAATAGCTGTAACTTTTGATAGAAGACTCGGATACACATGTTTATGGCTTTATCTTATAGAACTCAAGGTTCCCGTGCTGGGAAAAGAGGTTTTGCAGCTGTTTGAGCTAAGATTTCGAAGTTATTCACATAATGAAATCATATACTTTGTTTCGGTCGAGTTCCCCATTCAAATGCATGTAACAGTGAGAAACGCACTGTCTTGGCGAAAGAAAGCGTTTTTGTACAACTTCATAGAAATAGCTGTAACTTTTGATAGAAGACTCAGATACACATGTTTATGGCTTTATCTTATAGAACTCAAGGTTCCCGTGCTGGGAAACTAGGTTTTGCAGCTGTTTGAGCTAAGATTTCCAAGTTATTCACATAATGAAAACCTATACTTTGTTTCGGTCGAGTTCCCCATTCAAATGCATGTAACAGTGAGAAACGCACTGTCTTGGCGAAAGAAAGCGTTTTTGTACAACTTCATATAAATAGCTGTAACTTTTGATAGAAGACTCAGACAAACATGTTTATGGCTTTATCTTATAGAACTCAAGGTTCCCGTGCTGGGAAAACAGGTTTTGCAGCTGTTTGAGCTAAGATTTCCAAGTTATTCACATAATGAAAACTTATACTTTGTTTCGGTCGAGTTCCCCATTCAAATGCATGTAACAGTGAGAAACGCACTGTCTTGGTGAAAGAAAGCTATTTTGTACAACTTCATATGAATAGCTGTAACTTTTGATAGAAGACTCGGATACACATGTTTATGGCTTTATCTTATAGAACTCAAGGTTCCCGTGCTGGGCAAACAGGTTTTGCAGCTGTTTGAGCTAAGATTTCCAAGTTATTCACATAATGAAAACCTATACTTTGTTTCGGTCGAGTTCCCCATTCAAATGCATGTAACAGTGAGAAACGCACTGTCTTGGCGAAAGAAAGCGTTTTTGTACAACTTCATATAAATAGCTGTAACTTTTGATAGAAGACTCAGACAAACATGTTTATGG
This sequence comes from Diplotaxodon limnothrissa, assembly GCF_057381915.1. Classification (NCBI taxonomy): domain Eukaryota; kingdom Metazoa; phylum Chordata; class Actinopteri; order Cichliformes; family Cichlidae; genus Diplotaxodon; species Diplotaxodon limnothrissa. The sequence goes on from NC_140597.1 coordinate 17,913,501, forward strand.
CTTTATCTTATAGAACTCAAGGTCTCCGTGCTGGGAAAACAGGTTTTGCAGCTGTTTGAGCTAAGATTTCCAAGTTATTCACATAATGAAAACTTATACTTTGTTTCGGTCGAGTTCCCCATTCAAATGCATGTAACAGTGAGAAACGCACTGTCTTGGTGAAAGAAAGCTATTTTGTACAACGTCATATGAATAGTTGTAACTTTTGATAGAAGACTCGGATACACATGTTTATGGCTTTATCTTATAGAACTCACGTTCCCGTGCTGGGCAAACAGGTTTTGCAGCTGTTTGAGCTAAGATTTCCAAGTTATTCACATAATGAAAACTTATACTTTGTTTCGGTCGAGTTCCCCATTCAAATGCATGTAACAGTGAGAAACGCACTGTCTTGGCGAAAGAAAGCTATTTTGTACAACTTCATATGAATAGCGGTAACTTTTGATAGAAGACTCAGATACACATGTTTATGGCTTTATCTTATAGAACTCAAGGTCTCCGTGCTGGGAAAACAGGTTTTGCAGCTGTTTGAGCTAAGATTTCCAAGTTATTCACATAATGAAAACGTATACTTTGTTTCGGTGGAGTTCCCCATTCAAATGCATGTAACAGTGAGAAACGCACTGTCTTGGCGAAAGAAAGCTATTTTGTACAACTTCATATGAATAGCTGTAACTTTTGATAGAAGACTCGGATACACATGTTTATGGCCTTATCTTATAGAACTCAAGGTCTCCGTGCTGGGAAAACAGGTTTTGCAGCTGTTTGAGCTAAGATTTCCAAGTTATTCACATAATGAAAACCTATACTTTGTTTCGGTCGAGTTCCCCATTCAAATGCATGTAACAGTGAGAAACGCACTGTCTTGGCGAAAGAAAGCGTTTTTGTACAACTTCATATAAATAGCTGTAACTTTTGATAGAAGACTCAGACAAACATGTTTATGGCTTTATCTTATAGAACTCAAGGTCTCCGTGCTGGGAAAACAGGTTTTGCAGCTGTTTGAGCTAAGATTTCCAAGTTATTCACATAATGAAAACTTATACTTTGTTTCGGTCGAGTTCCCCATTCAAATGCATGTAACAGTGAGAAACGCACTGTCTTGGCGAAAGAAAGCGTTTTTGTACAACTTCATATAAATAGCTGTAACTTTTGATAGAAGACTCAGACAAACATGTTTATGGCTTTATCTTATAGAACTCAAGGTCTCCGTGCTGGGAAAACAGGTTTTGCAGCTGTTTGAGCTAAGATTTCCAAGTTATTCACATAATGAAAACTTATACTTTGTTTCGGTCGAGTTCCCCATTCAAATGCATGTAACAGTGAGAAACGCACTGTCTTGGCGAAAGAAAGCTATTTTGTACAACGTCATATGAATAGTTGTAACTTTTGATAGAAGAGTCGGATACACATGTTTATGGCCTTATCTTATAGAACTCAAGGTCTCCGTGCTGGGAAAAGAGGTTTTGCAGCTGTTTGAGCTAAGATTTCCAAGTTATTCACATAATGAAAACTTATACTTTGTTTCGGTGGAGTTCCCCATTCAAATGCATGTAACAGTGAGAAACGCACTGTCTTGGCGAAAGAAAGCTATTTTGTACAACTTCATATGAATAGCTGTAACTTTTGATAGAAGACTCGGATACACATGTTTATGGCCTTATCTTATAGAACTCAAGGTCTCCGTGCTGGGAAAAGAGGTTTTGCAGCTGTTTGAGCTAAGATTTCCAAGTTATTCACATAATGAAAACTTATACTTTGTTTCGGTGGAGTTCCCCATTCAAATGCATGTAACAGTGAGAAACGCACTGTCTTGGCGAAAGAAAGCTATTTTGTACAACGTCATATGACTAGTTGTAACTTTTGATAGAAGACTCGGATACACATGTTTATGGCCTTATCTTATAGAACTCAAGGTCTCCGTGCTGGGAAAAGAGGTTTTGCAGCTGTTTGAGCTAAGATTTCCAGGTTATTCACATAATGAAAACTTATACTTTGTTTCGGTCGAGTTCCCCATTCAAATGCATGTAACAGTGAGAAACGCACTGTCTTGGCGAAAGAAAGCTATTTTGTACAACTTCATATGAATAGCTGTAACTTTTGATAGAAGACTCGGATACACATGTTTATGGCTTTATCTTATAGAACTCAAGGTTCCCGTGCTGGGAAAAGAGGTTTTGCAGCTGTTTGAGCTAAGATTTCCAAGTTATTCACATAATGAAAACCTATACTTTGTTTCGGTCGAGTTCCCCATTCAAATGCATGTAACAGTGAGAAACGCACTGTCTTGGCGAAAGAAAGCGTTTTTGTACAACTTCATATAAATAGCTGTAACTTTTGATAGAAGACTCAGACAAACATGTTTATGGCTTTATCTTATAGAACTCAAGGTCTCCGTGCTGGGAAAACAGGTTTTGCAGCTGTTTGAGCTAAGATTTCCAAGTTATTCACATAATGAAAACTTATACTTTGTTTCGGTCGAGTTCCCCATTCAAATGCATGTAACAGTGAGAAACGCACTGTCTTGGCGAAAGAAAGCTATTTTGTACAACGTCATATGAATAGTTTTAACTTTTGATAGAAGAGTCGGATACACATGTTTATGGCCTTATCTTATAGAACTCAAGGTCTCCGTGCTGGGAAAAGAGGTTTTGCAGCTGTTTGAGCTAAGATTTCCAAGTTATTCACATAATGAAAACTTATACTTTGTTTCGGTGGAGTTCCCCATTCAAATGCATGTAACAGTGAGAAACGCACTGTCTTGGCGAAAGAAAGCTATTTTGTACAACTTCATATGAATAGCTGTAACTTTTGATAGAAGACTCGGATACACATGTTTATGGCCTTATCTTATAGAACTCAAGGTCTCCGTGCTGGGAAAACAGGTTTTGCAGCTGTTTGAGCTAAGATTTCCAAGTTATTCACATAATGAAAACGTATACTTTGTTTTGGTCGAGTTCCCCATTCAAATGCATGTAACAGTGAGAAACGCACTGTCTTGGCGAAAGAAAGCATTTTTGTACAACTTCATATAAATAGCTGTAACTTTTGATAGAAGACTCAGACAAACATGTTTATGGCTTTATCTTATAGAACTCAAGGTCTCCGTGCTGGGAAAACAGGTTTTGCAGCTGTTTGAGCTAAGATTTCCAAGTTATTCACATAATGAAAACTTATACTTTGTTTCGGTCGAGTTCCCCATTCAAATGCATGTAACAGTGAGAAACGCACTGTCTTGGCGAAAGAAAGCTATTTTGTACAACGTCATATAAATAGTTGTAACTTTTGATAGAAGACTCGGATACACATGTTTATGGCCTTATCTTATAGAACTCAAGGTCTCCGTGCTGGGAAAAGAGGTTTTGCAGCTGTTTGAGCTAAGATTTCCAAGTTATTCACATAATGAAAACTTATACTTTGTTTCGGTGGAGTTCCCCATTCAAATGCATGTAACAGTGAGAAACGCACTGTCTTGGCGAAAGAAAGCTATTTTGTACAACTTCATATGAATAGCTGTAACTTTTGATAGAAGACTCGGATACACATGTTTATGGCCTTATCTTATAGAACTCAAGGTCTCCGTGCTGGGAAAACAGGTTTTGCAGCTGTTTGAGCTAAGATTTCCAAGTTATTCACATAATGAAAACCTATACTTTGTTTCGGTCGAGTTCCCCATTCAAATGCATGTAACAGTGAGAAACGCACTGTCTTGGCGAAAGAAAGCGTTTTTGTACAACTTCATATAAATAGCTGTAACTTTTGATAGAAGACTCGGATACACATGTTTATGGCTTTATCTTATAGAACTCAAGGTTCCCGTGCTGGGCAAACAGGTTTTGCAGCTGTTTGAGCTAAGATTTCCAAGTTATTCACATAATGAAAACCTATACTTTGTTTCGGTCGAGTTCCCCATTCAAATGCATGTAACAGTGAGAAACGCACTGTCTTGGCGAAAGAAAGCGTTTTTGTACAACTTCATATAAATAGCTGTAACTTTTGATAGAAGACTCAGACAAATATGTTTATGGCTTTATCTTATAGAACTCAAGGTCTCCGTGCTGGGAAAACAGGTTTTGCAGCTGTTTGAGCTAAGATTTCCAAGTTATTCACATAATGAAAACTTATACTTTGTTTCGGTCGAGTTCCCCATTCAAATGCATGTAACAGTGAGAAACGCACTGTCTTGGCGAAAGAAAGCTATTTTGTACAACGTCATATGAATAGTTGTAACTTTTGATAGAAGACTCGGATACACATGTTTATGGCCTTATCTTATAGAACTCAAGGTCTCCGTGCTGGGAAAAGAGGTTTTGCAGCTGTTTGAGCTAAGATTTCCAAGTTATTCACATAATGAAAACTTATACTTTGTTTCGGTGGAGTTCCCCATTCAAATGCATGTAACAGTGAGAAACGCACTGTCTTGGCGAAAGAAAGCTATTTTGTACAACTTCATATGAATAGCTGTAACTTTTGATAGACGACTCGGATACACATGTTTATGGCCTTATCTTATAGAACTCAAGGTTCCCGTGCTGGGCAAACAGGTTTTGCAGCTGTTTGAGCTAAGATTTCCAAGTTATTCACATAATGAAAACCTATACTTTGTTTCGGTCGAGTTCCCCATTCAAATGCATGTAACAGTGAGAAACGCACTGTCTTGGCGAAAGAAAGCTATTTTGTACAACTTCATATGAATAGCTGTAACTTTTGATAGAAGACTCGGATACACATGTTTATGGCTTTATCTTATAGAACTCAAGGTTCCCGTGCTGGGAAAAGAGGTTTTGCAGCTGTTTGAGCTAAGATTTCGAAGTTATTCACATAATGAAATCATATACTTTGTTTCGGTCAAGTTCCCCATTCAAATGCATGTAACAGTGAGAAACGCACTGTCTTGGCGAAAGAAAGCGTTTTTGTACAACTTCATAGAAATAGCTGTAACTTTTGATAGAAGACTCAGATACACATGTTTATGGCTTTATCTTATAGAACTCAAGGTTCCCGTGCTGGGCAACTAGGTTTTGCAGCTGTTTGAGCTAAGATTTCCAAGTTATTCACATAATGAAAACCTATACTTTGTTTCGGTCGAGTTCCCCATTCAAATGCATGTAACAGTGAGAAACGCACTGTCTTGGCGAAAGAAAGCGTTTTTGTACAACTTCATATAAATAGCTGTAACTTTTGATAGAAGACTCAGACAAACATGTTTATGGCTTTATCTTATAGAACTCAAGGTCTCCGTGCTGGGAAAACAGGTTTTGCAGCTGTTTGAGCTAAGATTTCCAAGTTATTCACATAATGAAAACTTATACTTTGTTTCGGTGGAGTTCCCCATTCAAATGCATGTAACAGTGAGAAACGCACTGTCTTGGCGAAAGAAAGCTATTTTGTACAACTTCATATGAATAGCTGTAACTTTTGATAGAAGACTCGGATACACATGTTTATGGCCTTATCTTATAGAACTCAAGGTCTCCGTGCTGGGAAAACAGGTTTTGCAGCTGTTTGAGCTAAGATTTCCAAGTTATTCACATAATGAAAACTTATACTTTGTTTCGGTCGAGTTCCCCATTCAAATGCATGTAACAGTGAGAAACGCACTGTCTTGGCGAAAGAAAGCGTTTTTGTACAACTTCATATAAATAGCTGTAACTTTTGATAGAAGACTCAGACAAACATGTTTATGGCTTTATCTTATAGAACTCAAGGTCTCCGTGCTGGGCAACTAGGTTTTGCAGCTGTTTGAGCTAAGATTTCCAAGTTATTCACATAATGAAAACTTATACTTTGTTTCGGTCGAGTTCCCCATTCAAATGCATGTAACAGTGAGAAACGCACTGTCTTGGCGAAAGAAAGCGTTTTTGTACAACTTCATATAAATAGCTGTAACTTTTGATAGAAGACTCGGATACACATGTTTATGGCTTTATCTTATAGAACTCACGTTCCCCGTGCTGGGCAAACAGGTTTTGCAGCTGTTTGAGCTAAGATTTCCAAGTTATTCACATAATGAAAACTTATACTTTGTTTCGGTCGAGTTCCCCATTCAAATGCATGTAACAGTGAGAAACGCACTGTCTTGGCGAAAGAAGGCGTTTTTGTACAACTTCATATAAATAGCTGTAACTTTTGATAGAAGACTCGGATACACATGTTTATGGCTTTATCTTATAGAACTCACGTTCCCCGTGCTGGGTAAACAGGTTTTGCAGCTGTTTGAGCTAAGATTTCCAAGTTATTCACATAATGAAAACTTATACTTTGTTTCGGTGGAGTTCCCCATTCAAATGCATGTAACAGTGAGAAACGCACTGTCTTGGCGAAAGAAAGCGTTTTTGTACAACTTCATATAAATAGCTGTAACTTTTGATAGAAGACTCAGACAAACATGTTTATGGCTTTATCTTATAGAACTCAAGGTCTCCGTGCTGGGAAAACAGGTTTTGCAGCTGTTTGAGCTAAGATTTCCAAGTTATTCACATAATGAAAACTTATACTTTGTTTCGGTCGAGTTCCCCATTCAAATGCATGTAACAGTGAGAAACGCACTGTCTTGGTGAAATAAAGCGTTTTTGTACAACTTCATAGAAATAGCTGTAACTTTTGATAGAAGACTCAGACAAACATGTTTATGGCCTTATATTATAGAACTCAAGGTCTCCGTGCTGGGCAAACAGGTTTTGCAGCTGTTTGAGCTAAGATTTCCAAGTTATTCACATAATGAAAACGTATACTTTGTTTCGGTCGAGTTCCCCATTCAAATGCATGTAACAGTGAGAAACGCACTGTCTTGGCGAAAGAAAGCGTTTTTGTACAACTTCGTATAAATAGCTGTAACTTTTGATAGAAGACTCGGATACACATGTTTATGGCTTTATCTTATAGAACTCAAGGTCTCCGTGCTGGGAAAACAGGTTTTGCAGCTGTTTGAGCTAAGATTTCCAAGTTATTCACATAATGAAAACCTATACTTTGTTTCGGTCAAGTTCCCCATTCAAATGCATGTAACAGTGAGAAACGCACTGTCTTGGCGAAAGAAAGCGTTTTTGTACAACTTCATATAAATAGCTGTAACTTTTGATAGAAGACTCGGATACACATGTTTATGGCTTTATCTTATAGAACTCAAGGTTCCCGTGCTGGGCAAACAGGTTTTGCAGCTGTTTGAGCTAAGATTTCCAAGTTATTCACATAATGAAAACCTATACTTTGTTTCGGTGGAGTTCCCCATTCAAATGCATGTAACAGTGAGAAACGCACTGTCTTGGCGAAAGAAAGCGTTTTTGTACAACTTCATATAAATAGCTGTAACTTTTGATAGAAGACTCGGATACACATGTTTATGGCTTTATCTTATAGAACTCAAGGTTCCCGTGCTGGGCAAACAGGTTTTGCAGCTGTTTGAGCTAAGATTTCCAAGTTATTCACATAATGAAAACGTATACTTTGTTTCGGTCGAGTTCCCCATTCAAATGCATGTAACAGTGAAAAACGCACTGTCTCGACGAAAGAAAGTGTTTTTGTACAACTTCATAGAAATAGCTGTAACTTTTGATAGAAGACTCGGATACACATGTTTATGGCTTTATCTTATAGAACTCAAGGTTCCCGTGCTGGGCAAACAGGTTTTGCAGCTGTTTGAGCTAAGATTTCCAAGTTATTCACATAATGAAAACCTATACTTTGTTTCGGTCGAGTTCCCCATTCAAATGCATGTAACAGTGAGAAACGCACTGTCTTGGCGAAAGAAAGCGTTTTTGTACAACTTCATATAAATAGCTGTAACTTTTGATAGAAGACTCGGATACACATGTTTATGGCTTTATCTTATAGAACTCAAGGTCTCCGTGCTGGGAAAACAGGTTTTGCAGCTGTTTGAGCTAAGATTTCCAAGTTATTCACATAATGAAAACCTATACTTTGTTTCGGTCGAGTTCCCCATTCAAATGCATGTAACAGTGAGAAACGCACTGTCTTGGCGAAAGAAAGCGTTTTTGTACAACTTCGTATAAATAGCTGTAACTTTTGATAGAAGACTCGGATACACATGTTTATGGCTTTATCTTATAGAACTCAAGGTCTCCGTGCTGGGAAAACAGGTTTTGCAGCTGTTTGAGCTAAGATTTCCAAGTTATTCACATAATGAAAACCTATACTTTGTTTCGGTCGAGTTCCCCATTCAAATGCATGTAACAGTGAGAAACGCACTGTCTTGGCGAAAGAAAGCGTTTTTGTACAACTTCATATAAATAGCTGTAACTTTTGATAGAAGACTCGGATACACATGTTTATGGCTTTATCTTATAGAACTCAAGGTTCCCGTGCTGGGCAAACAGGTTTTGCAGCTGTTTGAGCTAAGATTTCCAAGTTATTCACATAATGAAAACCTATACTTTGTTTCGGTGGAGTTCCCCATTCAAATGCATGTAACAGTGAGAAACGCACTGTCTTGGCGAAAGAAAGCGTTTTTGTACAACTTCATATAAATAGCTGTAACTTTTGATAGAAGACTCGGATACACATGTTTATGGCTTTATCTTATAGAACTCAAGGTTCCCGTGCTGGGCAAACAGGTTTTGCAGCTGTTTGAGCTAAGATTTCCAAGTTATTCACATAATGAAAACCTATACTTTGTTTCGGTCGAGTTCCCCATTCAAAATGCATGTAACAGTGAGAAACGCACTGTCTTGGCGAAAGAAAGCGTTTTTGTACAACTTCATATAAATAGCTGTAACTTTTGATAGAAGACTCAGACAAACATGTTTATGGCCTTATATTATAGAACTCAAGGTCTCCGTGCTGGGCAAACAGGTTTTGCAGCTGTTTGAGCTAAGATTTCCAAGTTATTCACATAATGAAAACGTATACTTTGTTTCGGTCGAGTTCCCCATTCAAATGCATGTAACAGTGAGAAACGCACTGTCTTGGCGAAAGAAAGCGTTTTTGTACAACTTCGTATAAATAGCTGTAACTTTTGATAGAAGACTCGGATACACATGTTTATGGCTTTATCTTATAGAACTCAAGGTCTCCGTGCTGGGAAAACAGGTTTTGCAGCTGTTTGAGCTAAGATTTCCAATTTATTCACATAATGAATACCTATACTTTGTTTCGGTCGAGTTCCCCATTCAAATGCATGTAACAGTGAGAAACGCACTGTCTTGGCGAAAGAAAGCGTTTTTGTACAACTTCATATAAATAGCTGTAACTTTTGATAGAAGACTCAGACAAACATGTTTATGGCTTTATCTTATAGAACTCAAGGTCTCCGTGCTGGGCAACTAGGTTTTGCAGCTGTTTGAGCTAAGATTTCCAAGTTATTCACATAATGAAAACTTATACTTTGTTTCGGTCGAGTTCCCCATTCAAATGCATGTAATAGTGAGAAACGCACTGTCTTGGTGAAAGAAAGCTATTTTGTACAACGTCATATGAATAGTTGTAACTTTTGATAGAAGACTCGGATACACATGTTTATGGCTTTATCTTATAGAACTCAAGGTTCCCGTGCTGGGAAAACAGGTTTTGCAGCTGTTTGAGCTAAGATTTCCAAGTTATTCACATAATGAAAACCTATACTTTGTTTCGGTCGAGTTCCCCATTCAAAATGCATGTAACAGTGAGAAACGCACTGTCTTGGCGAAAGAAAGCGTTTTTGTACAACTTCATATAAATAGCTGTAACTTTTGATAGAAGACTCAGACAAACATGTTTATGGCCTTATATTATAGAACTCAAGGTCTCCGTGCTGGGCAAACAGGTTTTGCAGCTGTTTGAGCTAAGATTTCCAAGTTATTCACATAATGAAAACGTATACTTTGTTTCGGTCGAGTTCCCCATTCAAATGCATGTAACAGTGAGAAACGTACTGTCTTGGCGAAAGAAAGCGTTTTTGTACAACTTCGTATAAATAGCTGTAACTTTTGATAGAAGACTCGGATACACATGTTTATGGCTTTATCTTATAGAACTCAAGGTTCCCGTGCTGGGCAAACAGGTTTTGCAGCTGTTTGAGCTAAGATTTCCAAGTTATTCACATAATGAAAACCTATACTTTGTTTCGGTCGAGTTCCCCATTCAAATGCATGTAACAGTGAGAAACGCACTGTCTTGGCGAAAGAAAGCGTTTTTGTACAACTTCATATAAATAGCTGTAACTTTTGATAGAAGACTCGGATACACATGTTTATGGCTTTATCTTATAGAACTCAAGGTTCCCGTGCTGGGCAAACAGGTTTTGCAGCTGTTTGAGCTAAGATTTCCAAGTTATTCACATAATGAAAACGTATACTTTGTTTCGGTCGAGTTCCCCATTCAAATGCATGTAACAGTGAAAAACGCACTGTCTCGACGAAAGAAAGTGTTTTTGTACAACTTCATAGAAATAGCTGTAACTTTTGATAGAAGACTCGGATACACATGTTTATGGCTTTATCTTATAGAACTCAAGGTTCCCGTGCTGGGCAAACAGGTTTTGCAGCTGTTTGAGCTAAGATTTCCAAGTTATTCACATAATGAAAACCTATACTTTGTTTCGGTCGAGTTCCCCATTCAAATGCATGTAACAGTGAGAAACGCACTGTCTTGGCGAAAGAAAGCGTTTTTGTACAACTTCATATAAATAGCTGTAACTTTTGATAGAAGACTCGGATACACATGTTTATGGCTTTATCTTATAGAACTCAAGGTCTCCGTGCTGGGAAAACAGGTTTTGCAGCTGTTTGAGCTAAGATTTCCAAGTTATTCACATAATGAAAACCTATACTTTGTTTCGGTCGAGTTCCCCATTCAAATGCATGTAACAGTGAGAAACGCACTGTCTTGGCGAAAGAAAGCGTTTTTGTACAACTTCGTATAAATAGCTGTAACTTTTGATAGAAGACTCGGATACACATGTTTATGGCTTTATCTTATAGAACTCAAGGTCTCCGTGCTGGGAAAACAGGTTTTGCAGCTGTTTGAGCTAAGATTTCCAAGTTATTCACATAATGAAAACCTATACTTTGTTTCGGTCGAGTTCCCCATTCAAATGCATGTAACAGTGAGAAACGCACTGTCTTGGCGAAAGAAAGCGTTTTTGTACAACTTCATATAAATAGCTGTAACTTTTGATAGAAGACTCGGATACACATGTTTATGGCTTTATCTTATAGAACTCAAGGTTCCCGTGCTGGGCAAACAGGTTTTGCAGCTGTTTGAGCTAAGATTTCCAAGTTATTCACATAATGAAAACCTATACTTTGTTTCGGTGGAGTTCCCCATTCAAATGCATGTAACAGTGAGAAACGCACTGTCTTGGCGAAAGAAAGCGTTTTTGTACAACTTCATATAAATAGCTGTAACTTTTGATAGAAGACTCGGATACACATGTTTATGGCTTTATCTTATAGAACTCAAGGTTCCCGTGCTGGGCAAACAGGTTTTGCAGCTGTTTGAGCTAAGATTTCCAAGTTATTCACATAATGAAAACCTATACTTTGTTTCGGTCGAGTTCCCCATTCAAAATGCATGTAACAGTGAGAAACGCACTGTCTTGGCGAAAGAAAGCGTTTTTGTACAACTTCATATAAATAGCTGTAACTTTTGATAGAAGACTCAGACAAACATGTTTATGGCCTTATATTATAGAACTCAAGGTCTCCGTGCTGGGCAAACAGGTTTTGCAGCTGTTTGAGCTAAGATTTCCAAGTTATTCACATAATGAAAACGTATACTTTGTTTCGGTCGAGTTCCCCATTCAAATGCATGTAACAGTGAGAAACGCACTGTCTTGGCGAAAGAAAGCGTTTTTGTACAACTTCGTATAAATAGCTGTAACTTTTGATAGAAGACTCGGATACACATGTTTATGGCTTTATCTTATAGAACTCAAGGTCTCCGTGCTGGGAAAACAGGTTTTGCAGCTGTTTGAGCTAAGATTTCCAAGTTATTCACATAATGAAAACCTATACTTTGTTTCGGTCGAGTTCCCCATTCAAATGCATGTAACAGTGAGAAACGCACTGTCTTGGCGAAAGAAAGCGTTTTTGTACAACTTCATATAAATAGCTGTAACTTTTGATAGAAGACTCGGATACACATGTTTATGGCTTTATCTTATAGAACTCAAGGTTCCCGTGCTGGGCAAACAGGTTTTGCAGCTGTTTGAGCTAAGATTTCCAAGTTATTCACATAATGAAAACCTATACTTTGTTTCGGTGGAGTTCCCCATTCAAATGCATGTAACAGTGAGAAACGCACTGTCTTGGCGAAAGAAAGCGTTTTTGTACAACTTCATATAAATAGCTGTAACTTTTGATAGAAGACTCGGATACACATGTTTATGGCTTTATCTTATAGAACTCAAGGTTCCCGTGCTGGGCAAACAGGTTTTGCAGCTGTTTGAGCTAAGATTTCCAAGTTATTCACATAATGAAAACGTATACTTTGTTTCGGTCGAGTTCCCCATTCAAATGCATGTAACAGTGAAAAACGCACTGTCTCGACGAAAGAAAGTGTTTTTGTACAACTTCATAGAAATAGCTGTAACTTTTGATAGAAGACTCGGATACACATGTTTATGGCTTTATCTTATAGAACTCAAGGTTCCCGTGCTGGGCAAACAGGTTTTGCAGCTGTTTGAGCTAAGATTTCCAAGTTATTCACATAATGAAAACCTATACTTTGTTTCGGTCGAGTTCCCCATTCAAATGCATGTAACAGTGAGAAACGCACTGTCTTGGCGAAAGAAAGCGTTTTTGTACAACTTCATATAAATAGCTGTAACTTTTGATAGAAGACTCGGATACACATGTTTATGGCTTTATCTTATAGAACTCAAGGTCTCCGTGCTGGGAAAACAGGTTTTGCAGCTGTTTGAGCTAAGATTTCCAAGTTATTCACATAATGAAAACCTATACTTTGTTTCGGTCGAGTTCCCCATTCAAATGCATGTAACAGTGAGAAACGCACTGTCTTGGCGAAAGAAAGCGTTTTTGTACAACTTCGTATAAATAGCTGTAACTTTTGATAGAAGACTCGGATACACATGTTTATGGCTTTATCTTATAGAACTCAAGGTCTCCGTGCTGGGAAAACAGGTTTTGCAGCTGTTTGAGCTAAGATTTCCAAGTTATTCACATAATGAAAACCTATACTTTGTTTCGGTCGAGTTCCCCATTCAAATGCATGTAACAGTGAGAAACGCACTGTCTTGGCGAAAGAAAGCGTTTTTGTACAACTTCATATAAATAGCTGTAACTTTTGATAGAAGACTCGGATACACATGTTTATGGCTTTATCTTATAGAACTCAAGGTTCCCGTGCTGGGCAAACAGGTTTTGCAGCTGTTTGAGCTAAGATTTCCAAGTTATTCACATAATGAAAACCTATACTTTGTTTCGGTGGAGTTCCCCATTCAAATGCATGTAACAGTGAGAAACGCACTGTCTTGGCGAAAGAAAGCGTTTTTGTACAACTTCATATAAATAGCTGTAACTTTTGATAGAAGACTCGGATACACATGTTTATGGCTTTATCTTATAGAACTCAAGGTTCCCGTGCTGGGCAAACAGGTTTTGCAGCTGTTTGAGCTAAGATTTCCAAGTTATTCACATAATGAAAACCTATACTTTGTTTCGGTCGAGTTCCCCATTCAAAATGCATGTAACAGTGAGAAACGCACTGTCTTGGCGAAAGAAAGCGTTTTTGTACAACTTCATATAAATAGCTGTAACTTTTGATAGAAGACTCAGACAAACATGTTTATGGCCTTATATTATAGAACTCAAGGTCTCCGTGCTGGGCAAACAGGTTTTGCAGCTGTTTGAGCTAAGATTTCCAAGTTATTCACATAATGAAAACGTATACTTTGTTTCGGTCGAGTTCCCCATTCAAATGCATGTAACAGTGAGAAACGCACTGTCTTGGCGAAAGAAAGCGTTTTTGTACAACTTCGTATAAATAGCTGTAACTTTTGATAGAAGACTCGGATACACATGTTTATGGCTTTATCTTATAGAACTCAAGGTCTCCGTGCTGGGAAAACAGGTTTTGCAGCTGTTTGAGCTAAGATTTCCAAGTTATTCACATAATGAAAACCTATACTTTGTTTCGGTCGAGTTCCCCATTCAAATGCATGTAACAGTGAGAAACGCACTGTCTTGGCGAAAGAAAGCGTTTTTGTACAACTTCATATAAATAGCTGTAACTTTTGATAGAAGACTCGGATACACATGTTTATGGCTTTATCTTATAGAACTCAAGGTTCCCGTGCTGGGCAAACAGGTTTTGCAGCTGTTTGAGCTAAGATTTCCAAGTTATTCACATAATGAAAACCTATACTTTGTTTCGGTGGAGTTCCCCATTCAAATGCATGTAACAGTGAGAAACGCACTGTCTTGGCGAAAGAAAGCGTTTTTGTACAACTTCATATAAATAGCTGTAACTTTTGATAGAAGACTCGGATACACATGTTTATGGCTTTATCTTATAGAACTCAAGGTTCCCGTGCTGGGCAAACAGGTTTTGCAGCTGTTTGAGCTAAGATTTCCAAGTTATTCACATAATGAAAACCTATACTTTGTTTCGGTCGAGTTCCCCATTCAAATGCATGTAACAGTGAGAAACGCACTGTCTTGGCGAAAGAAAGCGTTTTTGTACAACTTCATATAAATAGCTGTAACTTTTGATAGAAGACTCGGATACACATGTTTATGGCTTTATCTTATAGAACTCAAGGTTCCCGTGCTGGGCAAACAGGTTTTGCAGCTGTTTGAGCTAAGATTTCCAAGTTATTCACATAATGAAAACGTATACTTTGTTTCGGTCGAGTTCCCCATTCAAATGCATGTAACAGTGAAAAACGCACTGTCTCGACGAAAGAAAGTGTTTTTGTACAACTTCATAGAAATAGCTGTAACTTTTGATAGAAGACTCGGATACACATGTTTATGGCTTTATCTTATAGAACTCAAGGTTCCCGTGCTGGGCAAACAGGTTTTGCAGCTGTTTGAGCTAAGATTTCCAAGTTATTCACATAATGAAAACCTATACTTTGTTTCGGTCGAGTTCCCCATTCAAATGCATGTAACAGTGAGAAACGCACTGTCTTGGCGAAAGAAAGCGTTTTTGTACAACTTCATATAAATAGCTGTAACTTTTGATAGAAGACTCGGATACACATGTTTATGGCTTTATCTTATAGAACTCAAGGTTCCCGTGCTGGGCAAACAGGTTTTGCAGCTGTTTGAGCTAAGATTTCCAAGTTATTCACATAATGAAAACCTATACTTTGTTTCGGTGGAGTTCCCCATTCAAATGCATGTAACAGTGAGAAACGCACTGTCTTGGCGAAAGAAAGCGTTTTTGTACAACTTCATATAAATAGCTGTAACTTTTGATAGAAGACTCGGATACACATGTTTATGGCTTTATCCTATAGAACTCAAGGTTCCCGTGCTGGGCAAACAGGTTTTGCAGCTGTTTGAGCTAAGATTTCCAAGTTATTCACATAATGAAAACCTATACTTTGTTTCGGTCGAGTTCCCCATTCAAATGCATGTAACAGTGAGAAACACACTGTCTTGGCGAAAGAAAGCGTTTTTGTACAACTTCATAGAAATAGCTGTAACTTTTGATAGAAGACTCAGATACACATGTTTATGGCTTTATCTTATAGAACTCAAGGTTCCCGTGCTGGGCAACTAGGTTTTGCAGCTGTTTGAGCTAAGATTTCCAAGTTATTCACATAATGAAAACCTATACTTTGTTTCGGTCGAGTTCCCCATTCAAATGCATGTAACAGTGAGAAACGCACTGTCTTGGCGAAAGAAAGCGTTTTTGTACAACTTCATATAAATAGCTGTAACTTTTGATAGAAGACTCAGACAAACATGTTTATGGCCTTATATTATAGAACTCAAGGTCTCCGTGCTGGGCAAACAGGTTTTGCAGCTGTTTGAGCTAAGATTTCCAAGTTATTCACATAATGAAAACGTATACTTTGTTTCGGTCGAGTTCCCCATTCAAATGCATGTAACAGTGAGAAACGCACTGTCTTGGCGAAAGAAAGCGTTTTTGTACAACTTCGTATAAATAGCTGTAACTTTTGATAGAAGACTCGGATACACATGTTTATGGCTTTATCTTATAGAACTCAAGGTTCCCGTGCTGGGCAAACAGGTTTTGCAGCTGTTTGAGCTAAGATTTCCAAGTTATTCACATAATGAAAACCTATACTTTGTTTCGGTCGAGTTCCCCATTCAAATGCATGTAACAGTGAGAAACGCACTGTCTTGGCGAAAGAAAGCGTTTTTGTACAACTTCATATAAATAGCTGTAACTTTTGATAGAAGACTCGGATACACATGTTTATGGCTTTATCTTATAGAACTCAAGGTTCCCGTGCTGGGCAAACAGGTTTTGCAGCTGTTTGAGCTAAGATTTCCAAGTTATTCACATAATGAAAACGTATACTTTGTTTCGGTCGAGTTCCCCATTCAAATGCATGTAACAGTGAAAAACGCACTGTCTCGACGAAAGAAAGTGTTTTTGTACAACTTCATAGAAATAGCTGTAACTTTTGATAGAAGACTCGGATACACATGTTTATGGCTTTATCTTATAGAACTCAAGGTTCCCGTGCTGGGCAAACAGGTTTTGCAGCTGTTTGAGCTAAGATTTCCAAGTTATTCACATAATGAAAACCTATACTTTGTTTCGGTCGAGTTCCCCATTCAAATGCATGTAACAGTGAGAAACGCACTGTCTTGGCGAAAGAAAGCGTTTTTGTACAACTTCATATAAATAGCTGTAACTTTTGATAGAAGACTCGGATACACATGTTTATGGCTTTATCTTATAGAACTCAAGGTCTCCGTGCTGGGAAAACAGGTTTTGCAGCTGTTTGAGCTAAGATTTCCAAGTTATTCACATAATGAAAACCTATACTTTGTTTCGGTCGAGTTCCCCATTCAAATGCATGTAACAGTGAGAAACGCACTGTCTTGGCGAAAGAAAGCGTTTTTGTACAACTTCATATAAATAGCTGTAACTTTTGATAGAAGACTCGGATACACATGTTTATGGCTTTATCTTATAGAACTCAAGGTTCCCGTGCTGGGCAAACAGGTTTTGCAGCTGTTTGAGCTAAGATTTCCAAGTTATTCACATAATGAAAACCTATACTTTGTTTCGGTGGAGTTCCCCATTCAAATGCATGTAACAGTGAGAAACGCACTGTCTTGGCGAAAGAAAGCGTTTTTGTACAACTTCATATAAATAGCTGTAACTTTTGATAGAAGACTCGGATACACATGTTTATGGCTTTATCTTATAGAACTCAAGGTTCCCGTGCTGGGCAAACAGGTTTTGCAGCTGTTTGAGCTAAGATTTCCAAGTTATTCACATAATGAAAACCTATACTTTGTTTCGGTCGAGTTCCCCATTCAAATGCATGTAACAGTGAGAAACGCACTGTCTTGGCGAAAGAAAGCGTTTTTGTACAACTTCATATAAATAGCTGTAACTTTTGATAGAAGACTCGGATACACATGTTTATGGCTTTATCTTATAGAACTCAAGGTTCCCGTGCTGGGCAAACAGGTTTTGCAGCTGTTTGAGCTAAGATTTCCAAGTTATTCACATAATGAAAACGTATACTTTGTTTCGGTCGAGTTCCCCATTCAAATGCATGTAACAGTGAAAAACGCACTGTCTCGACGAAAGAAAGTGTTTTTGTACAACTTCATAGAAATAGCTGTAACTTTTGATAGAAGACTCGGATACACATGTTTATGGCTTTATCTTATAGAACTCAAGGTTCCCGTGCTGGGCAAACAGGTTTTGCAGCTGTTTGAGCTAAGATTTCCAAGTTATTCACATAATGAAAACCTATACTTTGTTTCGGTCGAGTTCCCCATTCAAATGCATGTAACAGTGAGAAACGCACTGTCTTGGCGAAAGAAAGCGTTTTTGTACAACTTCATATAAATAGCTGTAACTTTTGATAGAAGACTCGGATACACATGTTTATGGCTTTATCTTATAGAACTCAAGGTCTCCGTGCTGGGAAAACAGGTTTTGCAGCTGTTTGAGCTAAGATTTCCAAGTTATTCACATAATGAAAACCTATACTTTGTTTCGGTCGAGTTCCCCATTCAAATGCATGTAACAGTGAGAAACGCACTGTCTTGGCGAAAGAAAGCGTTTTTGTACAACTTCATATAAATAGCTGTAACTTTTGATAGAAGACTCGGATACACATGTTTATGGCTTTATCTTATAGAACTCAAGGTTCCCGTGCTGGGCAAACAGGTTTTGCAGCTGTTTGAGCTAAGATTTCCACGTTATTCACATAATGAAAACCTATACTTTGTTTCGGTGGAGTTCCCCATTCAAATGCATGTAACAGTGAGAAACGCACTGTCTTGGCGAAAGAAAGCGTTTTTGTACAACTTCATATAAATAGCTGTAACTTTTGATAGAAGACTCGGATACACATGTTTATGGCTTTATCCTATAGAACTCAAGGTTCCCGTGCTGGGCAAACAGGTTTTGCAGCTGTTTGAGCTAAGATTTCCAAGTTATTCACATAATGAAAACCTATACTTTGTTTCGGTCGAGTTCCCCATTCAAATGCATGTAACAGTGAGAAACACACTGTCTTGGCGAAAGAAAGCGTTTTTGTACAACTTCATAGAAATAGCTGTAACTTTTGATAGAAGACTCAGATACACATGTTTATGGCTTTATCTTATAGAACTCAAGGTTCCCGTGCTGGGCAAACAGGTTTTGCAGCTGTTTGAGCTAAGATTTCCAAGTTATTCACATAATGAAAACCTATACTTTGTTTCGGTCGAGTTCCCCATTCAAATGCATGTAACAGTGAGAAACGCACTGTCTTGGCGAAAGAAAGCGTTTTTGTACAACTTCATATAAATAGCTGTAACTTTTGATAGAAGACTCAGACAAACATGTTTATGGCCTTATATTATAGAACTCAAGGTCTCCGTGCTGGGCAAACAGGTTTTGCAGCTGTTTGAGCTAAGATTTCCAAGTTATTCACATAATGAAAACGTATACTTTGTTTCGGTCGAGTTCCCCATTCAAATGCATGTAACAGTGAGAAACGCACTGTCTTGGCGAAAGAAAGCGTTTTTGTACAACTTCATATAAATAGCTGTAACTTTTGATAGAAGACTCGGATACACATGTTTATGGCTTTATCTTATAGAACTCAAGGTTCCCGTGCTGGGCAAACAGGTTTTGCAGCTGTTTGAGCTAAGATTTCCAAGTTATTCACATAATGAAAACGTATACTTTGTTTCGGTCGAGTTCCCCATTCAAATGCATGTAACAGTGAAAAACGCACTGTCTCGACGAAAGAAAGTGTTTATGTACAACTTCATAGAAATAGCTGTAACTTTTGATAGAAGACTCGGATACACATGTTTATGGCTTTATCTTATAGAACTCAAGGTTCCCGTGCTGGGCAAACAGGTTTTGCAGCTGTTTGAGCTAAGATTTCCAAGTTATTCACATAATGAAAACCTATACTTTGTTTCGGTCAAGTTCCCCATTCAAATGCATGTAACAGTGAGAAACGCACTGTCTTGGCGAAAGAAAGCGTTTTTGTACAACTTCATATAAATAGCTGTAACTTTTGATAGAAGACTCGGATACACATGTTTATGGCTTTATCTTATAGAACTCAAGGTCTCCGTGCTGGGAAAACAGGTTTTGCAGCTGTTTGAGCTAAGATTTCCAAGTTATTCACATAATGAAAACCTATACTTTGTTTCGGTCGAGTTCCCCATTCAAATGCATGTAACAGTGAGAAACGCACTGTCTTGGCGAAAGAAAGCGTTTTTGTACAACTTCATATAAATAGCTGTAACTTTTGATAGAAGACTCGGATACACATGTTTATGGCTTTATCTTATAGAACTCAAAGTTCCCGTGCTGGGCAAACAGGTTTTGCAGCTGTTTGAGCTAAGATTTCCAAGTTATTCACATAATGAAAACCTATACTTTGTTTCGGTCGAGTTCCCCATTCAAATGCATGTAACAGTGAGAAACGCACTGTCTTGGCGAAAGAAAGCGTTTTTGTACAACTTCATATAAATAGCTGTAACTTTTGATAGAAGACTCGGATACACATGTTTATGGCTTTATCTTATAGAACTCAAGGTTCCCGTGCTGGGAAAACAGGTTTTGCAGCTGTTTGAGCTAAGATTTCCAAGTTATTCACATAATGAAAACTTATACTTTGTTTTGGTCGAGTTCCCCATTCAAATGCATGTAACAGTGAGAAACGCACTGTCTTGGCGAAAGAAAGCGTTTTTGTACAACTTCATATAAATAGCTGTAACTTTTGATAGAAGACTCAGACAAACATGTTTATGGCTTTATCTTATAGAACTCAAGGTCTCCGTGCTGGGAAAACAGGTTTTGCAGCTGTTTGAGCTAAGATTTCCAAGTTATTCACATAATGAAAACCTATACTTTGTTTCGGTCGAGTTCCCCATTCAAATGCATGTAACAGTGAGAAACGCACTGTCTTGGCGAAAGAAAGCGTTTTTGTACAACTTCATATAAATAGCTGTAACTTTTGATAGAAGACTCGGATACACATGTTTATGGCTTTATCTTATAGAACTCAAGGTTCCCGTGCTGGGCAACTAGGTTTTGCAGCTGTTTGAGCTAAGATTTCCAAGTTATTCACATAATGAAAACTTATACTTTGTTTCGGTCGAGTTCCCCATTCAAATGCATGTAACAGTGAGAAACGCACTGTCTTGGCGAAAGAAAGCGTTTTTGTACAACTTCATATAAATAGCTGTAACTTTTGATAGAAGACTCGGATACACATGTTTATGGCTTTATCTTATAGAACTCAAGGTTCCCGTGCTGGGCAACTAGGTTTTGCAGCTGTTTGAGCTAAGATTTCCAAGTTATTCACATAATGAAAACCTATACTTTGTTTCGGTCGAGTTCCCCATTCAAATGCATGTAACAGTGAGAAACGCACTGTCTTGGCGAAAGAAAGCTATTTTGTACAACTTCATATAAATAGCTGTAACTTTTCATAGAAGACTCAGACAAACATGTTTATGGCCTTATATTATAGAACTCAAGGTCTCCGTGCTGGGCAAACAGGTTTTGCAGCTGTTTGAGCTAAGATTTCCAAGTTATTCACATAATGAAAATCTATACTTTGTTTCGGTCGAGTTCCCCATTCAAATGCATGTAACAGTGAGAAACGCACTGTCTTGGCGAAAGAAAGCGTTTTTGTACAACTTCATATAAATAGCTGTAACTTTTGATAGAAGACTCGGATACACATGTTTATGGCTTTATCTTATAGAACTCAAGGTTCCCGTGCTGGGCATCTAGGTTTTGCAGCTGTTTGAGCTAAGATTTCCAAGTTATTCACATAATGAAAACCTATACTTTGTTTCGGTCGAGTTCCCCATTCAAATGCATGTAACAGTGAGAAACGCACTGTCTTGGCGAAAGAAAGCTATTTTGTACAACTTCATATAAATAGCTGGAACTTTTCATAGAAGACTCAGACAAACATGTTTATGGCCTTATATTATAGAACTCAAGGTCTCCGTGCTGGGCAAACAGGTTTTGCAGCTGTTTGAGCTAAGATTTCCAAGTTATTCACATAATGAAAACTTATACTTTGTTTCGGTGGAGTTCCCCATTCAAATGCATGTAACAGTGAGAAACGCACTGTCTTGGCGAAAGAAAGCGTTTTTGTACAACTTCATATAAATAGCTGTAACTTTTGATAGAAGACTCGGATACACATGTTTATGGCTTTATCTTATAGAACTCACGTTCCCCGTGCTGGGCAAACAGGTTTTGCAGCTGTTTGAGCTAAGATTTCCAAGTTATTCACATAATGAAAACCTATACTTTGTTTCGGTCGAGTTCCCCATTCAAATGCATGTAACAGTGAGAAACGCACTGTCTTGGCGAAAGAAAGCGTTTTTGTACAACTTCATATAAATAGCTGTAACTTTTGATAGAAGACTCGGATACACATGTTTATGGCTTTATCTTATAGAACTCAAGGTTCCCGTGCTGGGCAAACAGGTTTTGCAGCTGTTTGAGCTAAGATTTCCAAGTTATTCACATAATGAAAACCTATACTTTGTTTCGGTCGAGTTCCCCATTCAAATGCATGTAACAGTGAGAAACGCACTGTCTTGGCGAAAGAAAGCGTTTTTGTACAACTTCATATAAATAGCTGTAACTTTTGATAGAAGACTCGGATACACATGTTTATGGCTTTATCTTATAGAACTCAAGGTTCCCGTGCTGGGCAAACAGGTTTTGCAGCTGTTTGAGCTAAGATTTCCAAGTTATTCACATAATGAAAACCTATACTTTGTTTCGGTCGAGTTCCCCATTCAAATGCATGTAACAGTGAGAAACGCACTGTCTTGGCGAAAGAAAGCGTTTTTGTACAACTTCATATAAATAGCTGTAACTTTTCATAGAAGACTCAGACAAACATGTTTATGGCCTTATATTATAGAACTCAAGGTCTCCGTGCTGGGCAAATAGGTTTTGCAGCTGTTTGAGCTAAGATTTCCAAGTTATTCACATAATGAAAACCTATACTTTGTTTCGGTCGAGTTCCCCATTCAAATGCATGTAACAGTGAGAAACGCACTGTCTTGGCGAAAGAAAGCTATTTTGTACAACTTCATATAAATAGCTGTAACTTTTCATAGAAGACTCAGACAAACATGTTTATGGCCTTATATTATAGAACTCAAGGTCTCCGTGCTGGGCAAATAGGTTTTGCAGCTGTTTGAGCTAAGATTTCCAAGTTATTCACATAATGAAAACCTATACTTTGTTTCGGTCGAGTTCCCCATTCAAATGCATGTAACAGTGAGAAACGCACTGTCTTGGCGAAAGAAAGCGTTTTTGTACAACTTCATATAAATAGCTGTAACTTTTGATAGAAGACTCGGATACACATGTTTATGGCTTTATCTTATAGAACTCAAGGTTCCCGTGCTGGGAAAACAGGTTTTGCAGCTGTTTGAGCTAAGATTTCCAAGTTATTCACATAATGAAAACTTATACTTTGTTTTGGTCGAGTTCCCCATTCAAATGCATGTAACAGTGAGAAACGCACTGTCTTGGCGAAAGAAAGCGTTTTTGTACAACTTCATATAAATAGCTGTAACTTTTGATAGAAGACTCAGACAAACATGTTTATGGCTTTATCTTATAGAACTCAAGGTCTCCGTGCTGGGAAAACAGGTTTTGCAGCTGTTTGAGCTAAGATTTCCAAGTTATTCACATAATGAAAACTTATACTTTGTTTCGGTCGAGTTCCCCATTCAAATGCATGTAACAGTGAGAAACGCACTGTCTTGGTGAAAGAAAGCTATTTTGTACAACGTCATATGAATAGTTGTAACTTTTGATAGAAGACTCAGACAAACATGTTTATGGCCTTATATTATAGAACTCAAGGTCTCCGTGCTGGGCAAACAGGTTTTGCAGCTGTTTGAGCTAAGATTTCCAAGTTATTCACATAATGAAAATCTATACTTTGTTTCGGTCGAGTTCCCCATTCAAATGCATGTAACAGTGAGAAACGCACTGTCTTGGCGAAAGAAAGCGTTTTTGTACAACTTCATATAAATAGCTGTAACTTTTGATAGAAGACTCGGATACACATGTTTATGGCTTTATCTTATAGAACTCAAGGTTCCCGTGCTGGGCATCTAGGTTTTGCAGCTGTTTGAGCTAAGATTTCCAAGTTATTCACATAATGAAAACTTATACTTTGTTTCGGTCGAGTTCCCCATTCAAATGCATGTAACAGTGAGAAACGCACTGTCTTGGCGAAAGAAAGCTATTTTGTACAACTTCATATAAATAGCTGGAACTTTTCATAGAAGACTCAGACAAACATGTTTATGGCCTTATATTATAGAACTCAAGGTCTCCGTGCTGGGCAAACAGGTTTTGCAGCTGTTTGAGCTAAGATTTCCAAGTTATTCACATAATGAAAACTTATACTTTGTTTCGGTCGAGTTCCCCATTCAAATGCATGTAACAGTGAGAAACGCACTGTCTTGGCGAAAGAAAGCTATTTTGTACAACGTCATATGAATAGTTGTAACTTTTGATAGAAGACTCGGATACACATGTTTATGGCTTTATCTTATAGAACTCAAGGTTCCCGTGCTGGGCAACTAGGTTTTGCAGCTGTTTGAGCTAAGATTTCCAAGTTATTCACATAATGAAAACTTATACTTTGTTTCGGTCGAGTTCCCCATTCAAATGCATGTAACAGTGAGAAACGCACTGTCTTGGCGAAAGAAAGCGTTTTTGTACAACTTCATATAAATAGCTGTAACTTTTGATAGAAGACTCGGATACACATGTTTATGGCTTTATCTTATAGAACTCACGTTCCCCGTGCTGTGCAAACAGGTTTTGCAGCTGTTTGAGCTAAGATTTCCAAGTTATTCACATAATGAAAACCTATACTTTGTTTCGGTGGAGTTCCCCATTCAAATGCATGTAACAGTGAGAAACGCACTGTCTTGGCGGAAGAAAGCGTTTTTGTACAACTTCATATAAATAGCTGTAACTTTTGATAGAAGACTCGGATACACATGTTTATGGCTTTATCTTATAGAACTCAAGGTTCCCGTGCTGGGAAAACAGGTTTTGCAGCTGTTTGAGCTAAGATTTCCAAGTTATTCACATAATGAAAACTTATACTTTGTTTTGGTCGAGTTCCCCATTCAAATGCATGTAACAGTGAGAAACGCACTGTCTTGGCGAAAGAAAGCGTTTTTGTACAACTTCATATAAATAGCTGTAACTTTTGATAGAAGACTCAGACAAACATGTTTATGGCTTTATCTTATAGAACTCAAGGTCTCCGTGCTGGGAAAACAGGTTTTGCAGCTGTTTGAGCTAAGATTTCCAAGTTATTCACATAATGAAAACTTATACTTTGTTTTGGTCGAGTTCCCCATTCAAATGCATGTAACAGTGAGAAACGCACTGTCTTGGCGAAAGAAAGCGTTTTTGTACAACTTCATATAAATAGCTGTAACTTTTGATAGAAGACTCAAACAAACATGTTTATGGCTTTATCTTATAGAACTCAAGGTCTCCGTGCTGGGAAAACAGGTTTTGCAGCTGTTTGAGCTAAGATTTCCAAGTTATTCACATAATGAAAACCTATACTTTGTTTCGGTCGAGTTCCCCATTCAAATGCATGTAACAGTGAGAAACGCACTGTCTTGGCGAAAGAAAGCGTTTTTGTACAACTTCATATAAATAGCTGTAACTTTTGATAGAAGACTCGGATACACATGTTTATGGCTTTATCTTATAGAACTCAAGGTTCCCGTGCTGGGAAAACAGGTTTTGCAGCTGTTTGAGCTAAGATTTCCAAGTTATTCACATAATGAAAACTTATACTTTGTTTTGGTCGAGTTCCCCATTCAAATGCATGTAACAGTGAGAAACGCACTGTCTTGGCGAAAGAAAGCGTTTTTGTACAACTTCATATAAATAGCTGTAACTTTTGATAGAAGACTCAGACAAACATGTTTATGGCTTTATCTTATAGAACTCAAGGTCTCCGTGCTGGGAAAACAGGTTTTGCAGCTGTTTGAGCTAAGATTTCCAAGTTATTCACATAATGAAAAGTTATACTTTGTTTCGGTCGAGTTCCCCATTCAAATGCATGTAACAGTGAGAAACGCACTGTCTTGGTGAAAGAAAGCTATTTTGTACAACGTCATATGAATAGTTGTAACTTTTGATAGAAGACTCAGACAAACATGTTTATGGCCTTATATTATAGAACTCAAGGTCTCCGTGCTGGGCAAACAGGTTTTGCAGCTGTTTGAGCTAAGATTTCCAAGTTATTCACATAATGAAAATCTATACTTTGTTTCGGTCGAGTTCCCCATTCAAATGCATGTAACAGTGAGAAACGCACTGTCTTGGCGAAAGAAAGCGTTTTTGTACAACTTCATATAAATAGCTGTAACTTTTGATAGAAGACTCGGATACACATGTTTATGGCTTTATCTTATAGAACTCAAGGTTCCCGTGCTGGGCATCTAGGTTTTGCAGCTGTTTGAGCTAAGATTTCCAAGTTATTCACATAATGAAAACTTATACTTTGTTTCGGTCGAGTTCCCCATTCAAATGCATGTAACAGTGAGAAACGCACTGTCTTGGCGAAAGAAAGCTATTTTGTACAACTTCATATAAATAGCTGTAACTTTTCATAGAAGACTCAGACAAACATGTTTATGGCCTTATATTATAGAACTCAAGGTCTCCGTGCTGGGCAAACAGGTTTTGCAGCTGTTTGAGCTAAGATTTCCAAGTTATTCACATAATGAAAACTTATACTTTGTTTCGGTCGAGTTCCCCATTCAAATGCATGTAACAGTGAGAAACGCACTGTCTTGGCGAAAGAAAGCTATTTTGTACAACGTCATATGAATAGTTGTAACTTTTGATAGAAGACTCGGATACACATGTTTATGGCTTTATCTTATAGAACTCAAGGTTCCCGTGCTGGGCAACTAGGTTTTGCAGCTGTTTGAGCTAAGATTTCCAAGTTATTCACATAATGAAAACTTATACTTTGTTTCGGTCGAGTTCCCCATTCAAATGCATGTAACAGTGAGAAACGCACTGTCTTGGCGAAAGAAAGCGTTTTTGTACAACTTCATATAAATAGCTGTAACTTTTGATAGAAGACTCGGATACACATGTTTATGGCTTTATCTTATAGAACTCACGTTCCCCGTGCTGTGCAAACAGGTTTTGCAGCTGTTTGAGCTAAGATTTCCAAGTTATTCACATAATGAAAACCTATACTTTGTTTCGGTGGAGTTCCCCATTCAAATGCATGTAACAGTGAGAAACGCACTGTCTTGGCGGAAGAAAGCGTTTTTGTACAACTTCATATAAATAGCTGTAACTTTTGATAGAAGACTCGGATACACATGTTTATGGCTTTATCTTATAGAACTCAAGGTTCCCGTGCTGGGAAAACAGGTTTTGCAGCTGTTTGAGCTAAGATTTCCAAGTTATTCACATAATGAAAACTTATACTTTGTTTTGGTCGAGTTCCCCATTCAAATGCATGTAACAGTGAGAAACGCACTGTCTTGGCGAAAGAAAGCGTTTTTGTACAACTTCATATAAATAGCTGTAACTTTTGATAGAAGACTCAGACAAACATGTTTATGGCTTTATCTTATAGAACTCAAGGTCTCCGTGCTGGGAAAACAGGTTTTGCAGCTGTTTGAGCTAAGATTTCCAAGTTATTCACATAATGAAAACTTATACTTTGTTTTGGTCGAGTTCCCCATTCAAATGCATGTAACAGTGAGAAACGCACTGTCTTGGCGAAAGAAAGCGTTTTTGTACAACTTCATATAAATAGCTGTAACTTTTGATAGAAGACTCAAACAAACATGTTTATGGCTTTATCTTATAGAACTCAAGGTCTCCGTGCTGGGAAAACAGGTTTTGCAGCTGTTTGAGCTAAGATTTCCAAGTTATTCACATAATGAAAACCTATACTTTGTTTCGGTGGAGTTCCCCATTCAAATGCATGTAACAGTGAGAAACGCACTGTCTTGGCGAAAGAAAGCGTTTTTGTACAACTTCATATAAATAGCTGTAACTTTTGATAGAAGACTCAGACAAACATGTTTATGGCCTTATATTATAGAACTCAAGGTCTCCGTGCTGGGCAAATAGGTTTTGCAGCTGTTTGAGCTAAGATTTCCAAGTTATTCACATAATGAAAACCTATACTTTGTTTCGGTCGAGTTCCCCATTCAAATGCATGTAACAGTGAGAAACGCACTGTCTTGGCGAAAGAAAGCGTTTTTGTACAACTTCATATAAATAGCTGTAACTTTTGATAGAAGACTCGGATACACATGTTTATGGCTTTATCTTATAGAACTCAAGGTTCCCGTGCTGGGAAAACAGGTTTTGCAGCTGTTTGAGCTAAGATTTCCAAGTTATTCACATAATGAAAACTTATACTTTGTTTTGGTCGAGTTCCCCATTCAAATGCATGTAACAGTGAGAAACGCACTGTCTTGGCGAAAGAAAGCTATTTTGTACAACTTCATATAAATAGCTGTAACTTTTCATAGAAGACTCAGACAAACATGTTTATGGCCTTATATTATAGAACTCAAGGTCTCCGTGCTGGGCAAATAGGTTTTGCAGCTGTTTGAGCTAAGATTTCCAAGTTATTCACATAATGAAAACCTATACTTTGTTTCGGTCGAGTTCCCCATTCAAATGCATGTAACAGTGAGAAACGCACTGTCTTGGCGAAAGAAAGCGTTTTTGTACAACTTCATATAAATAGCTGTAACTTTTGATAGAAGACTCGGATACACATGTTTATGGCTTTATCTTATAGAACTCAAGGTTCCCGTGCTGGGAAAACAGGTTTTGCAGCTGTTTGAGCTAAGATTTCCAAGTTATTCACATAATGAAAACTTATACTTTGTTTTGGTCGAGTTCCCCATTCAAATGCATGTAACAGTGAGAAACGCACTGTCTTGGCGAAAGAAAGCGTTTTTGTACAACTTCATATAAATAGCTGTAACTTTTGATAGAAGACTCAGACAAACATGTTTATGGCTTTATCTTATAGAACTCAAGGTCTCCGTGCTGGGAAAACAGGTTTTGCAGCTGTTTGAGCTAAGATTTCCAAGTTATTCACATAATGAAAACTTATACTTTGTTTCGGTCGAGTTCCCCATTCAAATGCATGTAACAGTGAGAAACGCACTGTCTTGGTGAAAGAAAGCTATTTTGTACAACGTCATATGAATAGTTGTAACTTTTGATAGAAGACTCAGACAAACATGTTTATGGCCTTATATTATAGAACTCAAGGTCTCCGTGCTGGGCAAACAGGTTTTGCAGCTGTTTGAGCTAAGATTTCCAAGTTATTCACATAATGAAAATCTATACTTTGTTTCGGTCGAGTTCCCCATTCAAATGCATGTAACAGTGAGAAACGCACTGTCTTGGCGAAAGAAAGCGTTTTTGTACAACTTCATATAAATAGCTGTAACTTTTGATAGAAGACTCGGATACACATGTTTATGGCTTTATCTTATAGAACTCAAGGTTCCCGTGCTGGGCATCTAGGTTTTGCAGCTGTTTGAGCTAAGATTTCCAAGTTATTCACATAATGAAAACCTATACTTTGTTTCGGTCGAGTTCCCCATTCAAATGCATGTAACAGTGAGAAACGCACTGTCTTGGCGAAAGAAAGCTATTTTGTACAACTTCATATAAATAGCTGGAACTTTTCATAGAAGACTCAGACAAACATGTTTATGGCCTTATATTATAGAACTCAAGGTCTCCGTGCTGGGCAAACAGGTTTTGCAGCTGTTTGAGCTAAGATTTCCAAGTTATTCACATAATGAAAACTTATACTTTGTTTCGGTCGAGTTCCCCATTCAAATGCATGTAACAGTGAGAAACGCACTGTCTTGGCGAAAGAAAGCTATTTTGTACAACGTCATATGAATAGTTGTAACTTTTGATAGAAGACTCGGATACACATGTTTATGGCTTTATCTTATAGAACTCAAGGTTCCCGTGCTGGGCAACTAGGTTTTGCAGCTGTTTGAGCTAAGATTTCCAAGTTATTCACATAATGAAAACTTATACTTTGTTTCGGTCGAGTTCCCCATTCAAATGCATGTAACAGTGAGAAACGCACTGTCTTGGCGAAAGAAAGCGTTTTTGTACAACTTCATATAAATAGCTGTAACTTTTGATAGAAGACTCGGATACACATGTTTATGGCTTTATCTTATAGAACTCAAGGTTCCCGTGCTGGGAAAACAGGTTTTGCAGCTGTTTGAGCTAAGATTTCCAAGTTATTCACATAATGAAAACCTATACTTTGTTTCGGTCGAGTTCCCCATTCAAATGCATGTAACAGTGAGAAACGCACTGTCTTGGCGAAAGAAAGCGTTTTTGTACAACTTCATATGAATAGCTGTAACTTTTGATAGAAGACTCGGATACACATGTTTATGGCTTTATCTTATAGAACTCAAGGTTCCCATGCTGGGAAAACAGGTTTTGCAGCTGTTTGAGCTAAGATTTCCAAGTTATTCACATAATGAAAACCTATACTTTGTTTCGGTCGAGTTCCCCATTCAAATGCATGTAACAGTGAGAAACGCACTGTCTTGGCGAAAGAAAGCGTTTTTGTACAACTTCATAGAAATAGCTGTAACTTTTGATAGAAGACTCAGACAAACATGTTTATGGCCTTATATTATAGAACTCAAGGTCTCCGTGCTGGGAAAACAGGTTTTGCAGCTGTTTGAGCTAAGATTTCCAAGTTATTCACATAATGAAAACCTATACTTTGTTTCGGTCGAGTTCCCCATTCAAATGCATGTAACAGTGAGAAACGCACTGTCTTGGCGAAAGAAAGCGTTTTTGTACAACTTCATAGAAATAGCTGTAACTTTTGATAGAAGACTCAGACAAACATGTTTATGGCCTTATATTATAGAACTCAAGGTCTCCGTGCTGGGAAAACAGGTTTTGCAGCTGTTTGAGCTAAGATTTCCAAGTTATTCACATAATGAAAACTTGTACTTTCTTTCGGTGGAGTTCCCCATTCAAATGCATGTAACAGTGAGAAACGCACTGTCTTGGCGAAAGAAAGCGTTTTTGTACAACTTCATATGAATAGCTGTAACTTTTGATAGAAGACTCGGATACACATGTTTATGGCTTTATCTTATAGAACTCAAGGTTCCCGTGCTGGGAAAACAGGTTTTGCAGCTGTTTGAGCTAAGATTTCCAAGTTATTCACATAATGAAAACCTATACTTTGTTTCGGTCGAGTTCCCCATTCAAATGCATGTAACAGTGAGAAACGCACTGTCTTGGCGAAAGAAAGCGTTTTTGTACAACTTCATATAAATAGCTGTAACTTTTGATAGAAGACTCAGACAAACATGTTTATGGCCTTATATTATAGAACTCAAGGTCCCCGTGCTGGGAAAACAGGTTTTGCAGCTGTTTGAGCTAAGATTTCCAAGTTATTCACATAATGAAAACCTATACTTTGTTTCGGTCGAGTTCCCCATTCAAATGCATGTAACAGTGAGAAACGCACTGTCTTGGCGAAAGAAAGCGTTTTTGTACAACTTCATAGAAATAGCTGTAACTTTTGATAGAAGACTCAGACAAACATGTTTATGGCCTTATATTATAGAACTCAAGGTCCCCGTGCTGGGAAAACAGGTTTTGCAGCTGTTTGAGCTAAGATTTTCAAGTTATTCACATAATGAAAACCTATACTTTGTTTCGGTCGAGTTCCCCATTCAAATGCATGTAACAGTGAGAAACGCACTGTCTTGGCGAAAGAAAGCGTTTTTGTACAACTTCATAGAAATAGCTGTAACTTTTGATAGAAGACTCAGACAAACATGTTTATGGCCTTATATTATAGAACTCAAGGTCTCCGTGCTGGGCAAACAGGTTTTGCAGCTGTTTGAGCTAAGATTTCCAAGTTATTCACATAATGAAAACCTATACTTTGTTTTGGTCGAGTTCCCCATTCAAATGCATGTAACAGTGAGAAACGCACTGTCTTGGCGAAAGAAAGCGTTTTTGTACAACTTCATAGAAATAGCTGTAACTTTTGATAGAAGACTCGGATACACATGTTTATGGCTTTATCTTATAGAACTCACGTTCCCCGTGCTGGGCAAACAGGTTTTGCAGCTGTTTGAGCTAAGATTTCCAAGTTATTCACATAATGAAAACCTATACTTTGTTTCGGTCGAGTTCCCCATTCAAATGCATGTAACAGTGAGAAACGCACTGTCTTGGCGAAAGAAAGCATTTTTGTACAACTTCATATGAATAGCTGTAACTTTTGATAGAAGACTCGAATACACATGTTTATGGCTTTATCTTATAGAACTCAAGGTTCCCGTGCTGGGAAAACAGGTTTTGCAGCTGTTTGAGCTAAGATTTCCAAGTTATTCACATAATGAAAACCTATACTTTGTTTCGGTCGAGTTCCCCATTCAAATGCATGTAACAGTGAGAAACGCACTGTCTTGGCGAAAGAAAGCGTTTTTGTACAACTTCATAGAAATAGCTGTAACTTTTGATAGAAGACTCAGACAAACATGTTTATGGCCTTATATTATAGAACTCAAGGTCCCCGTGCTGGGAAAACAGGTTTTGCAGCTGTTTGAGCTAAGATTTCCAAGTTATTCACATAATGAAAACATATACTTTGTTTCGGTTGAGTTCCCCATTCAAATGCATGTAACAGTGAGAAACGCACTGTCTTGGCGAAAGAAAGCGTTTTTGTACAACTTCATATGAATAGCTGTAACTTTTGATAGAAGACTCGGATACACATGTTTATGGCTTTATCTTATAGAACTCAAGGTTCCCGTGCTGGGAAAACAGGTTTTGCAGCTGTTTGAGCTAAGATTTCCAAGTTATTCACATAATGAAAACCTATACTTTGTTTCGGTGGAGTTCCCCATTCAAATGCATGTAACAGTGAGAAACGCACTGTCTTGGCGAAAGAAAGCGTTTTTGTACAACTTCATAGAAATAGCTGTAACTTTTGATAGAAGACTCAGACAAACATGTTTATGGCCTTATATTATAGAACTCAAGGTCCCCGTGTTGGGAAAACAGGTTTTGCAGCTGTTTGAGCTAAGATTTCCAAGTTATTCACATAATGAAAACCTATACTTTGTTTCGGTCGAGTTCCCCATTCAAATGCATGTAACAGTGAGAAACGCACTGTCTTGGCGAAAGAAAGCGTTTTTGTACAACTTCATAGAAATAGCTGTAACTTTTGATAGAAGACTCAGACAAACATGTTTATGGCCTTATATTATAGAACTCAAGGTCTCCGTGCTGGGAAAACAGGTTTTGCAGCTGTTTGAGCTAAGATTTCCAAGTTATTCACATAATGAAAACATATACTTTGTTTCGGTCGAGTTCCCCATTCAAATGCATGTAACAGTGAGAAACGCACTGTCTTGGCGAAAGAAAGCGTTTTTGTACAACTTCATAGAAATAGCTGTAACTTTTGATAGAAGACTCAGACAAACATGTTTATGGCCTTATATTATAGAACTCAAGGTCTCCGTGCTGGGCAAACAGGTTTTGCAGCTGTTTGAGCTAAGATTTCCAAGTTATTCACATAATGAAAACCTATACTTTGTTTCGGTCGAGTTCCCCATTCAAATGCATGTAACAGTGAGAAACGCACTGTCTTGGCGAAAGAAAGCGTTTTTGTACAACTTCATAGAAATAGCTGTAACTTTTGATAGAAGACTCAGACAAACATGTTTATGGCCTTATATTATAGAACTCAAGGTCCCCGTGCTGGGAAAACAGGTTTTGCAGCTGTTTGAGCTAAGATTTCCAAGTTATTCACATAATGAAAACCTATACTTTGTTTCGGTCGAGTTCCCCATTCAAATGCATGTAACAGTGAGAAACGCACTGTCTTGGCGAAAGAAAGCGTTTTTGTACAACTTCATATAAATAGCTGTAACTTTTGATAGAAGACTCAGACAAACATGTTTATGGCTTTATCTTATAGAACTCAAGGTCTCCGTGCTGGGAAAACAGGTTTTGCAGCTGTTTGAGCTAAGATTTCCAAGTTATTCACATAATGAAAACTTATACTTTGTTTTGGTCGAGTTCCCCATTCAAATGCATGTAACAGTGAGAAACGCACTGTCTTGGCGAAAGAAAGCGTTTTTGTACAACTTCATATAAATAGCTGTAACTTTTGATAGAAGACTCAAACAAACATGTTTATGGCTTTATCTTATAGAACTCAAGGTCTCCGTGCTGGGAAAACAGGTTTTGCAGCTGTTTGAGCTAAGATTTCCAAGTTATTCACATAATGAAAACCTATACTTTGTTTCGGTGGAGTTCCCCATTCAAATGCATGTAACAGTGAGAAACGCACTGTCTTGGCGAAAGAAAGCGTTTTTGTACAACTTCATATAAATAGCTGTAACTTTTGATAGAAGACTCGGATACACATGTTTATGGCTTTATCTTATAGAACTCAAGGTTCCCGTGCTGGGCAACTAGGTTTTGCAGCTGTTTGAGCTAAGATTTCCAAGTTATTCACATAATGAAAACTTATACTTTGTTTCGGTCGAGTTCCCCATTCAAATGCATGTAACAGTGAGAAACGCACTGTCTTGGCGAAAGAAAGCGTTTTTGTACAACTTCATATAAATAGCTGTAACTTTTGATAGAAGACTCGGATACACATGTTTATGGCTTTATCTTATAGAACTCACGTTCCCCGTGCTGGGCAAACAGGTTTTGCAGCTGTTTGAGCTAAGATTTCCAAGTTATTCACATAATGAAAACCTATACTTTGTTTCGATGGAGTTCCCCATTCAAATGCATGTAACAGTGAGAAACGCACTGTCTTGGCGAAAGAAAGCTATTTTGTACAACTTCATATAAATAGCTGTAACTTTTGATAGAAGACTCAGACAAACATGTTTATGGCCTTATATTATAGAACTCAAGGTCTCCGTGCTGGGCAAATAGGTTTTGCAGCTGTTTGAGCTAAGATTTCCAAGTTATTCACATAATGAAAACCTATACTTTGTTTCGGTCGAGTTCCCCATTCAAATGCATGTAACAGTGAGAAACGCACTGTCTTGGCGAAAGAAAGCGTTTTTGTACAACTTCATATAAATAGCTGTAACTTTTGATAGAAGACTCGGATACACATGTTTATGGCTTTATCTTATAGAACTCAAGGTTCCCGTGCTGGGAAAACAGGTTTTGCAGCTGTTTGAGCTAAGATTTCCAAGTTATTCACATAATGAAAACTTATACTTTGTTTTGGTCGAGTTCCCCATTCAAATGCATGTAACAGTGAGAAACGCACTGTCTTGGCGAAAGAAAGCGTTTTTGTACAACTTCATATAAATAGCTGTAACTTTTGATAGAAGACTCAGACAAACATGTTTATGGCTTTATCTTATAGAACTCAAGGTCTCCGTGCTGGGAAAACAGGTTTTGCAGCTGTTTGAGCTAAGATTTCCAAGTTATTCACATAATGAAAACCTATACTTTGTTTCGGTCGAGTTCCCCATTCAAATGCATGTAACAGTGAGAAACGCACTGTCTTGGCGAAAGAAAGCGTTTTTGTACAACTTCATATAAATAGCTGTAACTTTTGATAGAAGACTCGGATACACATGTTTATGGCTTTATCTTATAGAACTCAAGGTTCCCGTGCTGGGCAACTAGGTTTTGCAGCTGTTTGAGCTAAGATTTCCAAGTTATTCACATAATGAAAACTTATACTTTGTTTCGGTCGAGTTCCCCATTCAAATGCATGTAACAGTGAGAAACGCACTGTCTTGGCGAAAGAAAGCGTTTTTGTACAACTTCATATAAATAGCTGTAACTTTTGATAGAAGACTCGGATACACATGTTTATGGCTTTATCTTATAGAACTCAAGGTTCCCGTGCTGGGCAACTAGGTTTTGCAGCTGTTTGAGCTAAGATTTCCAAGTTATTCACATAATGAAAACCTATACTTTGTTTCGGTGGAGTTCCCCATTCAAATGCATGTAACAGTGAGAAACGCACTGTCTTGGCGAAAGAAAGCTATTTTGTACAACTTCATATAAATAGCTGTAACTTTTCATAGAAGACTCAGACAAACATGTTTATGGCCTTATATTATAGAACTCAAGGTCTCCGTGCTGGGCAAACAGGTTTTGCAGCTGTTTGAGCTAAGATTTCCAAGTTATTCACATAATGAAAATCTATACTTTGTTTCGGTCGAGTTCCCCATTCAAATGCATGTAACAGTGAGAAACGCACTGTCTTGGCGAAAGAAAGCGTTTTTGTACAACTTCATATAAATAGCTGTAACTTTTGATAGAAGACTCGGATACACATGTTTATGGCTTTATCTTATAGAACTCAAGGTTCCCGTGCTGGGCATCTAGGTTTTGCAGCTGTTTGAGCTAAGATTTCCAAGTTATTCACATAATGAAAACCTATACTTTGTTTTGGTCGAGTTCCCCATTCAAATGCATGTAACAGTGAGAAACGCACTGTCTTGGCGAAAGAAAGCTATTTTGTACAACTTCATATAAATAGCTGGAACTTTTCATAGAAGACTCAGACAAACATGTTTATGGCCTTATATTATAGAACTCAAGGTCTCCGTGCTGGGCAAACAGGTTTTGCAGCTGTTTGAGCTAAGATTTCCAAGTTATTCACATAATGAAAACTTATACTTTGTTTCGGTCGAGTTCCCCATTCAAATGCATCTAACAGTGAGAAACGCACTGTCTTGGCGAAAGAAAGCTATTTTGTACAACGTCATATGAATAGTTGTAACTTTTGATAGAAGACTCGGATACACATGTTTATGGCTTTATCTTATAGAACTCAAGGTTCCCGTGCTGGGCAACTAGGTTTTGCAGCTGTTTGAGCTAAGATTTCCAAGTTATTCACATAATGAAAACTTATACTTTGTTTCGGTCGAGTTC
Source organism: Diplotaxodon limnothrissa (assembly GCF_057381915.1). NCBI lineage: Eukaryota > Metazoa > Chordata > Actinopteri > Cichliformes > Cichlidae > Diplotaxodon > Diplotaxodon limnothrissa. The sequence continues at coordinate 17,950,119 of NC_140597.1, forward strand.
CCCATTCAAATGCATGTAACAGTGAGAAACGCACTGTCTTGGCGAAAGAAAGCGTTTTTGTACAACTTCATATAAATAGCTGTAACTTTTGATAGAAGACTCGGATACACATGTTTATGGCTTTATCTTATAGAACTCACGTTCCCCGTGCTGTGCAAACAGGTTTTGCAGCTGTTTGAGCTAAGATTTCCAAGTTATTCACATAATGAAAACCTATACTTTGTTTCGGTGGAGTTCCCCATTCAAATGCATGTAACAGTGAGAAACGCACTGTCTTGGCGAAAGAAAGCGTTTTTGTACAACTTCATATAAATAGCTGTAACTTTTGATAGAAGACTCGGATACACATGTTTATGGCTTTATCTTATAGAACTCAAGGTTCCCGTGCTGGGAAAACAGGTTTTGCAGCTGTTTGAGCTAAGATTTCCAAGTTAGTCACATAATGAAAACTTATACTTTGTTTTGGTCGAGTTCCCCATTCAAATGCATGTAACAGTGAGAAACGCACTGTCTTGGCGAAAGAAAGCGTTTTTGTACAACTTCATATAAATAGCTGTAACTTTTGATAGAAGACTCAGACAAACATGTTTATGGCTTTATCTTATAGAACTCAAGGTCTCCGTGCTGGGAAAACAGGTTTTGCAGCTGTTTGAGCTAAGATTTCCAAGTTATTCACATAATGAAAACTTATACTTTGTTTCGGTCGAGTTCCCCATTCAAATGCATGTAACAGTGAGAAACGCACTGTCTTGGCGAAAGAAAGCGTTTTTGTACAACTTCATATAAATAGCTGTAACTTTTGATAGAAGACTCGGATACACATGTTTATGGCTTTATCTTATAGAACTCACGTTCCCCGTGCTGTGCAAACAGGTTTTGCAGCTGTTTGAGCTAAGATTTCCAAGTTATTCACATAATGAAAACCTATACTTTGTTTCGGTGGAGTTCCCCATTCAAATGCATGTAACAGTGAGAAACGCACTGTCTTGGCGAAAGAAAGCGTTTTTGTACAACTTCATATAAATAGCTGTAACTTTTGATAGAAGACTCGGATACACATGTTTATGGCTTTATCTTATAGAACTCAAGGTTCCCGTGCTGGGAAAACAGGTTTTGCAGCTGTTTGAGCTAAGATTTCCAAGTTAGTCACATAATGAAAACTTATACTTTGTTTTGGTCGAGTTCCCCATTCAAATGCATGTAACAGTGAGAAACGCACTGTCTTGGCGAAAGAAAGCGTTTTTGTACAACTTCATATAAATAGCTGTAACTTTTGATAGAAGACTCAGACAAACATGTTTATGGCTTTATCTTATAGAACTCAAGGTCTCCGTGCTGGGAAAACAGGTTTTGCAGCTGTTTGAGCTAAGATTTCCAAGTTATTCACATAATGAAAACTTATACTTTGTTTCGGTCGAGTTCCCCATTCAAATGCATGTAACAGTGAGAAACGCACTGTCTTGGCGAAAGAAAGCGTTTTTGTACAACTTCATATAAATAGCTGTAACTTTTGATAGAAGACTCAGACAAACATGTTTATGGCTTTATCTTATAGAACTCAAGGTCTCCGTGCTGGGAAAACAGGTTTTGCAGCTGTTTGAGCTAAGATTTCCAAGTTATTCACATAATGAAAACTTATACTTTGTTTCGGTCGAGTTCCCCATTCAAATGCATGTAACAGTGAGAAACGCACTGTCTTGGCGAAAGAAAGCGTTTTTGTACAACTTCATATAAATAGCTGTAACTTTTGATAGAAGACTCGGATACACATGTTTATGGCTTTATCTTATAGAACTCACGTTCCCCGTGCTGGGCAAACAGGTTTTGCAGCTGTTTGAGCTAAGATTTCCAAGTTATTCACATAATGAAAACCTATACTTTGTTTCGATGGAGTTCCCCATTCAAATGCATGTAACAGTGAGAAACGCACTGTCTTGGCGAAAGAAAGCTATTTTGTACAACTTCATATAAATAGCTGTAACTTTTGATAGAAGACTCAGACAAACATGTTTATGGCCTTATATTATAGAACTCAAGGTCTCCGTGCTGGGCAAATAGGTTTTGCAGCTGTTTGAGCTAAGATTTCCAAGTTATTCACATAATGAAAACCTATACTTTGTTTCGGTCGAGTTCCCCATTCAAATGCATGTAACAGTGAGAAACGCACTGTCTTGGCGAAAGAAAGCGTTTTTGTACAACTTCATATAAATAGCTGTAACTTTTGATAGAAGACTCGGATACACATGTTTATGGCTTTATCTTATAGAACTCAAGGTTCCCGTGCTGGGAAAACAGGTTTTGCAGCTGTTTGAGCTAAGATTTCCAAGTTATTCACATAATGAAAACTTATACTTTGTTTTGGTCGAGTTCCCCATTCAAATGCATGTAACAGTGAGAAACGCACTGTCTTGGCGAAAGAAAGCGTTTTTGTACAACTTCATATAAATAGCTGTAACTTTTGATAGAAGACTCAGACAAACATGTTTATGGCTTTATCTTATAGAACTCAAGGTCTCCGTGCTGGGAAAACAGGTTTTGCAGCTGTTTGAGCTAAGATTTCCAAGTTATTCACATAATGAAAACTTATACTTTGTTTCGGTCGAGTTCCCCATTCAAATGCATGTAACAGTGAGAAACGCACTGTCTTGGCGAAAGAAAGCGTTTTTGTACAACTTCATATAAATAGCTGTAACTTTTGATAGAAGACTCGGATACACATGTTTATGGCTTTATCTTATAGAACTCAAGGTTCCCGTGCTGGGCATCTAGGTTTTGCAGCTGTTTGAGCTAAGATTTCCAAGTTATTCACATAATGAAAACTTATACTTTGTTTTGGTCGAGTTCCCCATTCAAATGCATGTAACAGTGAGAAACGCACTGTCTTGGCGAAAGAAAGCGTTTTTGTACAACTTCATATAAATAGCTGTAACTTTTGATAGAAGACTCAGACAAACATGTTTATGGCTTTATCTTATAGAACTCAAGGTCTCCGTGCTGGGAAAACAGGTTTTGCAGCTGTTTGAGCTAAGATTTCCAAGTTATTCACATAATGAAAACCTATACTTTGTTTCGGTGGAGTTCCCCATTCAAATGCATGTAACAGTGAGAAACGCACTGTCTTGGCGAAAGAAAGCGTTTTTGTACAACTTCATATAAATAGCTGTAACTTTTGATAGAAGACTCGGATACACATGTTTATGGCTTTATCTTATAGAACTCAAGGTTCCGGTGCTGGGCAACTAGGTTTTGCAGCTGTTTGAGCTAAGATTTCCAAGTTATTCACATAATGAAAACCTATACTTTGTTTCGGTCGAGTTCCCCATTCAAATGCATGTAACAGTGAGAAACGCACTGTCTTGGCGAAAGAAAGCGTTTTTGTACAACTTCATAGAAATAGCTGTAACTTTTGATAGAAGACTCAGACAAACATGTTTATGGCCTTATATTATAGAACTCAAGGTCTCCGTGCTGGGAAAACAGGTTTTGCAGCTGTTTGAGCTAAGATTTCCAAGTTATTCACATAATGAAAACATATACTTTGTTTCGGTGGAGTTCCCCATTCAAATGCATGTAACAGTGAGAAACGCACTGTCTTGGCGAAAGAAAGCGTTTTTGTACAACTTCATAGAAATAGCTGTAACTTTTGATAGAAGACTCAGACAAACATGTTTATGGCCTTATATTATAGAACTCAAGGTCCCCGTGCTGGGAAAACAGGTTTTGCAGCTGTTTGAGCTAAGATTTTCAAGTTATTCACATAATGAAAACCTATACTTTGTTTCGGTGGAGTTCCCCATTCAAATGCATGTAACAGTGAGAAACGCACTGTCTTGGCGAAAGAAAGCGTTTTTGTACAACTTCATAGAAATAGCTGTAACTTTTGATAGAAGACTCGGTTACACATGTTTATGGCCTTATATTATAGAACTCAAGGTCCCCGTGCTGGGAAAACAGGTTTTGCAGCTGTTTGAGCTAAGATTTTCAAGTTATTCACATAATGAAAACCTATACTTTGTTTCGGTCGAGTTCCCCATTCAAATGCATGTAACAGTGAGAAACGCACTGTCTTGGCGAAAGAAAGCGTTTTTGTACAACTTCATAGAAATAGCTGTAACTTTTGATAGAAGACTCAGACAAACATGTTTATGGCCTTATATTATAGAACTCAAGGTCTCCGTGCTGGGAAAACAGGTTTTGCAGCTGTTTGAGCTAAGATTTCCAAGTTATTCACATAATGAAAACCTATACTTTGTTTCGGTCGAGTTCCCCATTCAAATGCATGTAACAGTGAGAAACGCACTGTCTTGGCGAAAGAAAGCGTTTTTGTACAACTTCATAGAAATAGCTGTAACTTTTGATAGAAGACTCAGACAAACATGTTTATGGCCTTATATTATAGAACTCAAGGTCCCCGTGCTGGGAAAACAGGTTTTGCAGCTGTTTGAGCTAAGATTTCCAAGTTATTCACATAATGAAAACCTATACTTTGTTTCGGTCGAGTTCCCCATTCAAATGCATGTAACAGTGAGAAACGCACTGTCTTGGCGAAAGAAAGCGTTTTTGTACAACTTCATAGAAATAGCTGTAACTTTTGATAGAAGACTCGGATACACATGTTTATGGCCTTATATTATAGAACTCAAGGTCCCCGTGCTGGGAAAACAGGTTTTGCAGCTGTTTGAGCTAAGATTTCCAAGTTATTCACATAATGAAAACCTATACTTTGTTTCGGTCGAGTTCCCCATTCAAATGCATGTAACAGTGAGAAACGCACTGTCTTGGCGAAAGAAAGCGTTTTTGTACAACTTCATAGAAATAGCTGTAACTTTTGATAGAAGACTCGGATACACATGTTTATGGCCTTATATTATAGAACTCAAGGTCTCCGTGCTGGGAAAACAGGTTTTGCAGCTGTTTGAGCTAAGATTTCCAAGTTATTCACATAATGAAAACCTATACTTTGTTTCGGTCGAGTTCCCCATTCAAATGCATGTAACAGTGAGAAACGCACTGTCTTGGCGAAAGAAAGCGTTTTTGTACAACTTCATAGAAATAGCTGTAACTTTTGATAGAAGACTCAGACAAACATGTTTATGGCCTTATATTATAGAACTCAAGGTCTCCGGGCTGGGAAAACAGGTTTTGCAGCTGTTTGAGCTAAGATTTCCAAGTTATTCACATAATGAAAACCTATACTTTGTTTCGGTCGAGTTCCCCATTCAAATGCATGTAACAGTGAGAAACGCACTGTCTTGGCGAAAGAAAGCGTTTTTGTACAACTTCATAGAAATAGCTGTAACTTTTGATAGAAGACTCGGTTACACATGTTTATGGCCTTATATTATAGAACTCAAGGTCCCCGTGCTGGGAAAACAGGTTTTGCAGCTGTTTGAGCTAAGATTTTCAAGTTATTCACATAATGAAAACCTATACTTTGTTTCGGTCGAGTTCCCCATTCAAATGCATGTAACAGTGAGAAACGCACTGTCTTGGCGAAAGAAAGCGTTTTTGTACAACTTCATAGAAATAGCTGTAACTTTTGATAGAAGACTCAGACAAACATGTTTATGGCCTTATATTATAGAACTCAAGGTCTCCGTGCTGGGAAAACAGGTTTTGCAGCTGTTTGAGCTAAGATTTCCAAGTTATTCACATAATGAAAACCTATACTTTGTTTCGGTCGAGTTCCCCATTCAAATGCATGTAACAGTGAGAAACGCACTGTCTTGGCGAAAGAAAGCGTTTTTGTACAACTTCATAGAAATAGCTGTAACTTTTGATAGAAGACTCAGACAAACATGTTTATGGCCTTATATTATAGAACTCAAGGTCCCCGTGCTGGGAAAACAGGTTTTGCAGCTGTTTGAGCTAAGATTTCCAAGTTATTCACATAATGAAAACCTATACTTTGTTTCGGTCGAGTTCCCCATTCAAATGCATGTAACAGTGAGAAACGCACTGTCTTGGCGAAAGAAAGCGTTTTTGTACAACTTCATAGAAATAGCTGTAACTTTTGATAGAAGACTCGGATACACATGTTTATGGCCTTATATTATAGAACTCAAGGTCCCCGTGCTGGGAAAACAGGTTTTGCAGCTGTTTGAGCTAAGATTTCCAAGTTATTCACATAATGAAAACCTATACTTTGTTTCGGTCGAGTTCCCCATTCAAATGCATGTAACAGTGAGAAACGCACTGTCTTGGCGAAAGAAAGCGTTTTTGTACAACTTCATAGAAATAGCTGTAACTTTTGATAGAAGACTCGGTTACACATGTTTATGGCCTTATATTATAGAACTCAAGGTCCCCGTGCTGGGAAAACAGGTTTTGCAGCTGTTTGAGCTAAGATTTTCAAGTTATTCACATAATGAAAACCTATACTTTGTTTCGGTCGAGTTCCCCATTCAAATGCATGTAACAGTGAGAAACGCACTGTCTTGGCGAAAGAAAGCGTTTTTGTACAACTTCATAGAAATAGCTGTAACTTTTGATAGAAGACTCAGACAAACATGTTTATGGCCTTATATTATAGAACTCAAGGTCTCCGTGCTGGGAAAACAGGTTTTGCAGCTGTTTGAGCTAAGATTTCCAAGTTATTCACATAATGAAAACCTATACTTTGTTTCGGTCGAGTTCCCCATTCAAATGCATGTAACAGTGAGAAACGCACTGTCTTGGCGAAAGAAAGCGTTTTTGTACAACTTCATAGAAATAGCTGTAACTTTTGATAGAAGACTCAGACAAACATGTTTATGGCCTTATATTATAGAACTCAAGGTCCCCGTGCTGGGAAAACAGGTTTTGCAGCTGTTTGAGCTAAGATTTCCAAGTTATTCACATAATGAAAACCTATACTTTGTTTCGGTCGAGTTCCCCATTCAAATGCATGTAACAGTGAGAAACGCACTGTCTTGGCGAAAGAAAGCGTTTTTGTACAACTTCATAGAAATAGCTGTAACTTTTGATAGAAGACTCGGATACACATGTTTATGGCCTTATATTATAGAACTCAAGGTCCCCGTGCTGGGAAAACAGGTTTTGCAGCTGTTTGAGCTAAGATTTCCAAGTTATTCACATAATGAAAACCTATACTTTGTTTCGGTCGAGTTCCCCATTCAAATGCATGTAACAGTGAGAAACGCACTGTCTTGGCGAAAGAAAGCGTTTTTGTACAACTTCATAGAAATAGCTGTAACTTTTGATAGAAGACTCGGATACACATGTTTATGGCCTTATATTATAGAACTCAAGGTCTCCGTGCTGGGAAAACAGGTTTTGCAGCTGTTTGAGCTAAGATTTCCAAGTTATTCACATAATGAAAACCTATACTTTGTTTCGGTCGAGTTCCCCATTCAAATGCATGTAACAGTGAGAAACGCACTGTCTTGGCGAAAGAAAGCGTTTTTGTACAACTTCATAGAAATAGCTGTAACTTTTGATAGAAGACTCAGACAAACATGTTTATGGCCTTATATTATAGAACTCAAGGTCTCCGTGCTGGGAAAACAGGTTTTGCAGCTGTTTGAGCTAAGATTTCCAAGTTATTCACATAATGAAAACCTATACTTTGTTTCGGTCGAGTTCCCCATTCAAATGCATGTAACAGTGAGAAACGCACTGTCTTGGCGAAAGAAAGCGTTTTTGTACAACTTCATAGAAATAGCTGTAACTTTTGATAGAAGACTCGGATACACATGTTTATGGCTTTATCTTATAGAACTCAAGGTTCCCGTGCTGGGAAAACAGGTTTTGCAGCTGTTTGAGCTAAGATTTCCAAGTTATTCACATAATGAAAACCTATACTTTGTTTCGGTCGAGTTCCCCATTCAAATGCATGTAACAGTGAGAAACGCACTGTCTTGGCGAAAGAAAGCGTTTTTGTACAACTTCATAGAAATAGCTGTAACTTTTGATAGAAGACTCGGATACCCATGTTTATGGCTTTATCTTATAGAACTCAAGGTTCCCATGCTGGGAAAACAGGTTTTGCAGCTGTTTGAGCTAAGATTTCCAAGTTATTCACATAATGAAAACCTATACTTTGTTTCGGTCGAGTTCCCCATTCAAATGCATGTAACAGTGAGAAACGCACTGTCTTGGCGAAAGAAAGCGTTTTTGTACAACTTCATAGAAATAGCTGTAACTTTTGATAGAAGACTCAGACAAACATGTTTATGGCCTTATATTATAGAACTCAAGGTCCCCGTGCTGGGAAAACAGGTTTTGCAGCTGTTTGAGCTAAGATTTTCAAGTTATTCACATAATGAAAACCTATACTTTGTTTCGGTCGAGTTCCCCATTCAAATGCATGTAACAGTGAGAAACGCACTGTCTTGGCGAAAGAAAGCGTTTTTGTACAACTTCATAGAAATAGCTGTAACTTTTGATAGAAGACTCAGACAAACATGTTTATGGCCTTATATTATAGAACTCAAGGTCTCCGTGCTGGGAAAACAGGTTTTGCAGCTGTTTGAGCTAAGATTTCCAAGTTATTCACATAATGAAAACCTATACTTTGTTTCGGTCGAGTTCCCCATTCAAATGCATGTAACAGTGAGAAACGCACTGTCTTGGCGAAAGAAAGCGTTTTTGTACAACTTCATAGAAATAGCTGTAACTTTTGATAGAAGACTCGGATACACATGTTTATGGCCTTATATTATAGAACTCAAGGTCCCCGTGCTGGGAAAACAGGTTTTGCAGCTGTTTGAGCTAAGATTTCCAAGTTATTCACATAATGAAAACCTATACTTTGTTTCGGTCGAGTTCCCCATTCAAATGCATGTAACAGTGAGAAACGCACTGTCTTGGCGAAAGAAAGCGTTTTTGTACAACTTCATAGAAATAGCTGTAACTTTTGATAGAAGACTCGGATACACATGTTTATGGCCTTATATTATAGAACTCAAGGTCTCCGTGCTGGGAAAACAGGTTTTGCAGCTGTTTGAGCTAAGATTTCCAAGTTATTCACATAATGAAAACCTATACTTTGTTTCGGTCGAGTTCCCCATTCAAATGCATGTAACAGTGAGAAACGCACTGTCTTGGCGAAAGAAAGCGTTTTTGTACAACTTCATAGAAATAGCTGTAACTTTTGATAGAAGACTCAGACAAACATGTTTATGGCCTTATATTATAGAACTCAAGGTCTCCGTGCTGGGAAAACAGGTTTTGCAGCTGTTTGAGCTAAGATTTCCAAGTTATTCACATAATGAAAACCTATACTTTGTTTCGGTCGAGTTCCCCATTCAAATGCATGTAACAGTGAGAAACGCACTGTCTTGGCGAAAGAAAGCGTTTTTGTACAACTTCATAGAAATAGCTGTAACTTTTGATAGAAGACTCGGATACACATGTTTATGGCTTTATCTTATAGAACTCAAGGTTCCCGTGCTGGGAAAACAGGTTTTGCAGCTGTTTGAGCTAAGATTTCCAAGTTATTCACATAATGAAAACCTATACTTTGTTTCGGTCGAGTTCCCCATTCAAATGCATGTAACAGTGAGAAACGCACTGTCTTGGCGAAAGAAAGCGTTTTTGTACAACTTCATAGAAATAGCTGTAACTTTTGATAGAAGACTCGGATACCCATGTTTATGGCTTTATCTTATAGAACTCAAGGTTCCCATGCTGGGAAAACAGGTTTTGCAGCTGTTTGAGCTAAGATTTCCAAGTTATTCACATAATGAAAACCTATACTTTGTTTCGGTCGAGTTCCCCATTCAAATGCATGTAACAGTGAGAAACGCACTGTCTTGGCGAAAGAAAGCGTTTTTGTACAACTTCATAGAAATAGCTGTAACTTTTGATAGAAGACTCAGACAAACATGTTTATGGCCTTATATTATAGAACTCAAGGTCCCCGTGCTGGGAAAACAGGTTTTGCAGCTGTTTGAGCTAAGATTTTCAAGTTATTCACATAATGAAAACCTATACTTTGTTTCGGTCGAGTTCCCCATTCAAATGCATGTAACAGTGAGAAACGCACTGTCTTGGCGAAAGAAAGCGTTTTTGTACAACTTCATAGAAATAGCTGTAACTTTTGATAGAAGACTCAGACAAACATGTTTATGGCCTTATATTATAGAACTCAAGGTCTCCGTGCTGGGAAAACAGGTTTTGCAGCTGTTTGAGCTAAGATTTCCAAGTTATTCACATAATGAAAACCTATACTTTGTTTCGGTCGAGTTCCCCATTCAAATGCATGTAACAGTGAGAAACGCACTGTCTTGGCGAAAGAAAGCGTTTTTGTACAACTTCATATAAATAGCTGTAACTTTTGATAGAAGACTCGGATACACATGTTTATGGCTTTATCTTATAGAACTCAAGGTTCCCGTGCTGGGAAAACAGGTTTTGCAGCTGTTTGAGCTAAGATTTCCAAGTTATTCACATAATGAAAACTTATACTTTGTTTCGGTCGAGTTCCCCATTCAAATGCATGTAACAGTGAGAAACGCACTGTCTTGGCGAAAGAAAGCGTTTTTGTACAACTTCATATAAATAGCTGTAACTTTTGATAGAAGACTCGGATACACATGTTTATGGCTTTATCTTATAGAACTCAAGGTTCCCGTGCTGGGCAAACAGGTTTTGCAGCTGTTTGAGCTAAGATTTCCAAGTTATTCACATAATGAAAACTTATACTTTGTTTCGGTCGAGTTCCCCATTCAAATGCATGTAACAGTGAGAAACGCACTGTCTTGGTGAAAGAAAGCTATTTTGTACAACGTCATATGAATAGTTGTAACTTTTGATAGAAGACTCGGATACACATGTTTATGGCTTTATCTTATAGAACTCAAGGTTCCCGTGCTGGGCAACTAGGTTTTGCAGCTGTTTGAGCTAAGATTTCCAAGTTATTCACATAATGAAAACTTATACTTTGTTTCGGTCGAGTTCCCCATTCAAATGCATGTAACAGTGAGAAACGCACTGTCTTGGCGAAAGAAAGCGTTTTTGTACAACTTCATATAAATAGCTGTAACTTTTGATAGAAGACTCGGATACACATGTTTATGGCTTTATCTTATAGAACTCACGTTCCCCGTGCTGGGCAAACAGGTTTTGCAGCTGTTTGAGCTAAGATTTCCAAGTTATTCACATAATGAAAACCTATACTTTGTTTCGGTGGAGTTCCCCATTCAAATGCATGTAACAGTGAGAAACGCACTGTCTTGGCGAAAGAAAGCGTTTTTGTACAACTTCATATAAATAGCTGTAACTTTTGATAGAAGACTCGGATACACATGTTTATGGCTTTATCTTATAGAACTCAAGGTTCCCGTGCTGGGCAAACAGGTTTTGCAGCTGTTTGAGCTAAGATTTCCAAGTTATTCACATAATGAAAACTTATACTTTGTTTCGGTCGAGTTCCCCATTCAAATGCATGTAACAGTGAGAAACGCACTGTCTTGGCGAAAGAAAGCGTTTTTGTACAACTTCATATAAATAGCTGTAACTTTTGATAGAAGACTCAGACAAACATGTTTATGGCTTTATCTTATAGAACTCAAGGTCTCCGTGCTGGGAAAACAGGTTTTGCAGCTGTTTGAGCTAAGATTTCCAAGTTATTCACATAATGAAAACTTATACTTTGTTTCGGTCGAGTTCCCCATTCAAATGCATGTAACAGTGAGAAACGCACTGTCTTGGCGAAAGAAAGCGTTTTTGTACAACTTCATATAAATAGCTGTAACTTTTGATAGAAGACTCGGATACACATGTTTATGGCTTTATCTTATAGAACTCAAGGTTCCCGTGCTGGGAAAACAGGTTTTGCAGCTGTTTGAGCTAAGATTTCCAAGTTATTCACATAATGAAAACGTATACTTTGTTTCGGTCGAGTTCCCCATTCAAATGCATGTAACAGTGAGAAACGCACTGTCTTGGCGAAAGAAAGCGTTTTTGTACAACTTCATATAAATAGCTGTAACTTTTGATAGAAGACTCGGATACACATGTTTATGGCTTTATCTTATAGAACTCAAGGTTCCCGTGCTGGGCAAACAGGTTTTGCAGCTGTTTGAGCTAAGATTTCCAAGTTATTCACATAATGAAAACTTATACTTTGTTTCGGTCGAGTTCCCCATTCAAATGCATGTAACAGTGAGAAACGCACTGTCTTGGCGAAAGAAAGCGTTTTTGTACAACTTCATATAAATAGCTGTAACTTTTGATAGAAGACTCAGACAAACATGTTTATGGCTTTATCTTATAGAACTCAAGGTCTCCGTGCTGGGAAAACAGGTTTTGCAGCTGTTTGAGCTAAGATTTCCAAGTTATTCACATAATGAAAACTTATACTTTGTTTCGGTCGAGTTCCCCATTCAAATGCATGTAATAGTGAGAAACGCACTGTCTTGGTGAAAGAAAGCTATTTTGTACAACGTCATATGAATAGTTGTAACTTTTGATAGAAGACTCGGATACACATGTTTATGGCTTTATCTTATAGAACTCAAGGTTCCCGTGCTGGGCAACTAGGTTTTGCAGCTGTTTGAGCTAAGATTTCCAAGTTATTCACATAATGAAAACTTATACTTTGTTTCGGTCGAGTTCCCCATTCAAATGCATGTAACAGTGAGAAACGCACTGTCTTGGCGAAAGAAAGCGTTTTTGTACAACTTCATATAAATAGCTGTAACTTTTGATAGAAGACTCGGATACACATGTTTATGGCTTTATCTTATAGAACTCACGTTCCCCGTGCTGGGCAAACAGGTTTTGCAGCTGTTTGAGCTAAGATTTCCAAGTTATTCACATAATGAAAACCTATACTTTGTTTCGGTCGAGTTCCCCATTCAAATGCATGTAACAGTGAGAAACGCACTGTCTTGGCGAAAGAAAGCGTTTTTGTACAACTTCATATAAATAGCTGTAACTTTTGATAGAAGACTCGGATACACATGTTTATGGCTTTATCTTATAGAACTCAAGGTTCCCGTGCTGGGCAAATGGGTTTTGCAGCTGTTTGAGCTAAGATTTCCAAGTTATTCACATAATGAAAACCTATACTTTGTTTCGGTCGAGTTCCCCATTCAAATGCATGTAACAGTGAGAAACGCACTGTCTTGGCGAAAGAAAGCGTTTTTGTACAACTTCATAGAAATAGCTGTAACTTTTGATAGAAGACTCGGATACACATGTTTATGGCTTTATCTTATAGAACTCAAGGTTCCCGTGCTGGGAAAACAGGTTTTGCAGCTGTTTGAGCTAAGATTTCCAAGTTATTCACATAATGAAAACCTATACTTTGTTTCGGTCGAGTTCCCCATTCAAATGCATGTAACAGTGAGAAACGCACTGTCTTGGCGAAAGAAAGCGTTTTTGTACAACTTCATAGAAATAGCTGTAACTTTTGATAGAAGACTCGGATACACATGTTTATGGCTTTATCTTATAGAACTCAAGGTTCCCATGCTGGGAAAACAGGTTTTGCAGCTGTTTGAGCTAAGATTTCCAAGTTATTCACATAATGAAAACCTATACTTTGTTTCGGTGGAGTTCCCCATTCAAATGCATGTAACAGTGAGAAACGCACTGTCTTGGCGAAAGAAAGCGTTTTTGTACAACTTCATAGAAATAGCTGTAACTTTTGATAGAAGACTCAGACAAACATGTTTATGGCCTTATATTATAGAACTCAAGGTCCCCGTGCTGGGAAAACAGGTTTTGCAGCTGTTTGAGCTAAGATTTTCAAGTTATTCACATAATGAAAACCTATACTTTGTTTCGGTCGAGTTCCCCATTCAAATGCATGTAACAGTGAGAAACGCACTGTCTTGGCGAAAGAAAGCGTTTTTGTACAACTTCATAGAAATAGCTGTAACTTTTGATAGAAGACTCAGACAAACATGTTTATGGCCTTATATTATAGAACTCAAGGTCTCCGTGCTGGGAAAACAGGTTTTGCAGCTGTTTGAGCTAAGATTTCCAAGTTATTCACATAATGAAAACCTATACTTTGTTTCGGTCGAGTTCCCCATTCAAATGCATGTAACAGTGAGAAACGCACTGTCTTGGCGAAAGAAAGCGTTTTTGTACAACTTCATATAAATAGCTGTAACTTTTGATAGAAGACTCGGATACACATGTTTATGGCTTTATCTTATAGAACTCAAGGTTCCCGTGCTGGGAAAACAGGTTTTGCAGCTGTTTGAGCTAAGATTTCCAAGTTATTCACATAATGAAAACTTATACTTTGTTTCGGTCGAGTTCCCCATTCAAATGCATGTAACAGTGAGAAACGCACTGTCTTGGCGAAAGAAAGCGTTTTTGTACAACTTCATATAAATAGCTGTAACTTTTGATAGAAGACTCGGATACACATGTTTATGGCTTTATCTTATAGAACTCAAGGTTCCCGTGCTGGGCAAACAGGTTTTGCAGCTGTTTGAGCTAAGATTTCCAAGTTATTCACATAATGAAAACTTATACTTTGTTTCGGTCGAGTTCCCCATTCAAATGCATGTAACAGTGAGAAACGCACTGTCTTGGTGAAAGAAAGCTATTTTGTACAACGTCATATGAATAGTTGTAACTTTTGATAGAAGACTCGGATACACATGTTTATGGCTTTATCTTATAGAACTCAAGGTTCCCGTGCTGGGCAACTAGGTTTTGCAGCTGTTTGAGCTAAGATTTCCAAGTTATTCACATAATGAAAACTTATACTTTGTTTCGGTCGAGTTCCCCATTCAAATGCATGTAACAGTGAGAAACGCACTGTCTTGGCGAAAGAAAGCGTTTTTGTACAACTTCATATAAATAGCTGTAACTTTTGATAGAAGACTCGGATACACATGTTTATGGCTTTATCTTATAGAACTCACGTTCCCCGTGCTGGGCAAACAGGTTTTGCAGCTGTTTGAGCTAAGATTTCCAAGTTATTCACATAATGAAAACCTATACTTTGTTTCGGTGGAGTTCCCCATTCAAATGCATGTAACAGTGAGAAACGCACTGTCTTGGCGAAAGAAAGCGTTTTTGTACAACTTCATATAAATAGCTGTAACTTTTGATAGAAGACTCGGATACACATGTTTATGGCTTTATCTTATAGAACTCAAGGTTCCCGTGCTGGGCAAACAGGTTTTGCAGCTGTTTGAGCTAAGATTTCCAAGTTATTCACATAATGAAAACTTATACTTTGTTTCGGTCGAGTTCCCCATTCAAATGCATGTAACAGTGAGAAACGCACTGTCTTGGCGAAAGAAAGCGTTTTTGTACAACTTCATATAAATAGCTGTAACTTTTGATAGAAGACTCAGACAAACATGTTTATGGCTTTATCTTATAGAACTCAAGGTCTCCGTGCTGGGAAAACAGGTTTTGCAGCTGTTTGAGCTAAGATTTCCAAGTTATTCACATAATGAAAACTTATACTTTGTTTCGGTCGAGTTCCCCATTCAAATGCATGTAACAGTGAGAAACGCACTGTCTTGGCGAAAGAAAGCGTTTTTGTACAACTTCATATAAATAGCTGTAACTTTTGATAGAAGACTCGGATACACATGTTTATGGCTTTATCTTATAGAACTCAAGGTTCCCGTGCTGGGAAAACAGGTTTTGCAGCTGTTTGAGCTAAGATTTCCAAGTTATTCACATAATGAAAACGTATACTTTGTTTCGGTCGAGTTCCCCATTCAAATGCATGTAACAGTGAGAAACGCACTGTCTTGGCGAAAGAAAGCGTTTTTGTACAACTTCATATAAATAGCTGTAACTTTTGATAGAAGACTCGGATACACATGTTTATGGTTTTATCTTATAGAACTCAAGGTTCCCGTGCTGGGCAAACAGGTTTTGCAGCTGTTTGAGCTAAGATTTCCAAGTTATTCACATAATGAAAACCTATACTTTGTTTCGGTGGAGTTCCCCATTCAAATGCATGTAACAGTGAGAAACGCACTGTCTTGGCGAAAGAAAGCGTTTTTGTACAACTTCATATAAATAGCTGTAACTTTTGATAGAAGACTCGGATACACATGTTTATGGCTTTATCTTATAGAACTCAAGGTTCCCGTGCTGGGCAAACAGGTTTTGCAGCTGTTTGAGCTAAGATTTCCAAGTTATTCACATAATGAAAACTTATACTTTGTTTCGGTCGAGTTCCCCATTCAAATGCATGTAACAGTGAGAAACGCACTGTCTTGGCGAAAGAAAGCGTTTTTGTACAACTTCATATAAATAGCTGTAACTTTTGATAGAAGACTCAGACAAACATGTTTATGGCTTTATCTTATAGAACTCAAGGTCTCCGTGCTGGGAAAACAGGTTTTGCAGCTGTTTGAGCTAAGATTTCCAAGTTATTCACATAATGAAAACTTATACTTTGTTTCGGTCGAGTTCCCCATTCAAATGCATGTAATAGTGAGAAACGCACTGTCTTGGTGAAAGAAAGCTATTTTGTACAACGTCATATGAATAGTTGTAACTTTTGATAGAAGACTCGGATACACATGTTTATGGCTTTATCTTATAGAACTCAAGGTTCCCGTGCTGGGCAACTAGGTTTTGCAGCTGTTTGAGCTAAGATTTCCAAGTTATTCACATAATGAAAACTTATACTTTGTTTCGGTCGAGTTCCCCATTCAAATGCATGTAACAGTGAGAAACGCACTGTCTTGGCGAAAGAAAGCGTTTTTGTACAACTTCATATAAATAGCTGTAACTTTTGATAGAAGACTCGGATACACATGTTTATGGCTTTATCTTATAGAACTCACGTTCCCCGTGCTGGGCAAACAGGTTTTTCAGCTGTTTGAGCTAAGATTTCCAAGTTATTCACATAATGAAAACCTATACTTTGTTTCGGTCGAGTTCCCCATTCAAATGCATGTAACAGTGAGAAACGCACTGTCTTGGCGAAAGAAAGCGTTTTTGTACAACTTCATATAAATAGTTGTAACTTTTGATAGAAGACTCGGATACACATGTTTATGGCTTTATCTTATAGAACTCAAGGTTCCCGTGCTGGGCAAACAGGTTTTGCAGCTGTTTGAGCTAAGATTTCCAAGTTATTCACATAATGAAAACTTATACTTTGTTTCGGTCGAGTTCCCCATTCAAATGCATGTAACAGTGAGAAACGCACTGTCTTGGCGAAAGAAAGCGTTTTTGTACAACTTCATATAAATAGCTGTAACTTTTGATAGAAGACTCAGACAAACATGTTTATGGCTTTATCTTATAGAACTCAAGGTCTCCGTGCTGGGAAAACAGGTTTTGCAGCTGTTTGAGCTAAGATTTCCAAGTTATTCACATAATGAAAACCTATACTTTGTTTCGGTCGAGTTCCCCATTCAAATGCATGTAACAGTGAGAAACGCACTGTCTTGGCGAAAGAAAGCGTTTTTGTACAACTTCATATAAATAGCTGTAACTTTTGATAGAAGACTCGGATACACATGTTTATGGCTTTATCTTATAGAACTCAAGGTTCCCGTGCTGGGCAAACACGTTTTGCAGCTGTTTGAGCTAAGATTTCCAAGTTATTCACATAATGAAAACTTATACTTTGTTTCGGTCGAGTTCCCCATTCAAATGCATGTAACAGTGAGAAACGCACTGTCTTGGCGAAAGAAAGCTATTTTGTACAACTTCATATGAATAGCTGTAACTTTTGATAGAAGACTCGGATACACATGTTTATGGCTTTATCTTATAGAACTCAAGGTTCCCGTGCTGGGCAAACAGGTTTTGCAGCTGTTTGAGCTAAGATTTCCAAGTTATTCACATAATGAAAACTTATACTTTGTTTCGGTCGAGTTCCCCATTCAAATGCATGTAACAGTGAGAAACGCACTGTCTTGGCGAAAGAAAGCGTTTTTGTACAACTTCATATAAATAGCTGTAACTTTTGATAGAAGACTCAGACAAACATGTTTATGGCTTTATCTTATAGAACTCAAGGTCTCCGTGCTGGGAAAACAGGTTTTGCAGCTGTTTGAGCTAAGATTTCCAAGTTATTCACATAATGAAAACTTATACTTTGTTTCGGTCGAGTTCCCCATTCAAATGCATGTAATAGTGAGAAACGCACTGTCTTGGTGAAAGAAAGCTATTTTGTACAACGTCATATGAATAGTTGTAACTTTTGATAGAAGACTCGGATACACATGTTTATGGCTTTATCTTATAGAACTCAAGGTTCCCGTGCTGGGCAACTAGGTTTTGCAGCTGTTTGAGCTAAGATTTCCAAGTTATTCACATAATGAAAACTTATACTTTGTTTCGGTCGAGTTCCCCATTCAAATGCATGTAACAGTGAGAAACGCACTGTCTTGGCGAAAGAAAGCGTTTTTGTACAACTTCATATAAATAGCTGTAACTTTTGATAGAAGACTCGGATACACATGTTTATGGCTTTATCTTATAGAACTCACGTTCCCCGTGCTGGGCAAACAGGTTTTTCAGCTGTTTGAGCTAAGATTTCCAAGTTATTCACATAATGAAAACCTATACTTTGTTTCGGTCGAGTTCCCCATTCAAATGCATGTAACAGTGAGAAACGCACTGTCTTGGCGAAAGAAAGCGTTTTTGTACAACTTCATATAAATAGTTGTAACTTTTGATAGAAGACTCAGACAAACATGTTTATGGCTTTATCTTATAGAACTCAAGGTCTCCGTGCTGGGAAAACAGGTTTTGCAGCTGTTTGAGCTAAGATTTCCAAGTTATTCACATAATGAAAACCTATACTTTGTTTCGGTCGAGTTCCCCATTCAAATGCATGTAACAGTGAGAAACGCACTGTCTTGGCGAAAGAAAGCGTTTTTGTACAACTTCATATAAATAGCTGTAACTTTTGATAGAAGACTCGGATACACATGTTTATGGCTTTATCTTATAGAACTCAAGGTTCCCGTGCTGGGCAAACACGTTTTGCAGCTGTTTGAGCTAAGATTTCCAAGTTATTCACATAATGAAAACTTATACTTTGTTTCGGTCGAGTTCCCCATTCAAATGCATGTAACAGTGAGAAACGCACTGTCTTGGCGAAAGAAAGCTATTTTGTACAACTTCATATGAATAGCTGTAACTTTTGATAGAAGACTCGGATACACATGTTTATGGCTTTATCTTATAGAACTCACGTTCCCCGTGCTGGGCAAACAGGTTTTGCAGCTGTTTGAGCTAAGATTTCCAAGTTATTCACATAATGAAAACTTATACTTTGTTTCGGTCGAGTTCCCCATTCAAATGCATGTAACAGTGAGAAACGCACTGTCTTGGCGAAAGAAAGCGTTTTTGTACAACTTCATATAAATAGCTGTAACTTTTGATAGAAGACTCGGATACACATGTTTATGGCTTTATCTTATAGAACTCACGTTCCCCGTGCTGGGCAAACAGGTTTTGCAGCTGTTTGAGCTAAGATTTCCAAGTTATTCACATAATGAAAACCTATACTTTGTTTCGGTCGAGTTCCCCATTCAAATGCATGTAACAGTGAGAAACGCACTGTCTTGGCGAAAGAAAGCGTTTTTGTACAACTTCATATAAATAGCTGTAACTTTTGATAGAAGACTCGGATACACATGTTTATGGCTTTATCTTATAGAACTCAAGGTTCCCGTGCTGGGCAAATGGGTTTTGCAGCTGTTTGAGCTAAGATTTCCAAGTTATTCACATAATGAAAACCTATACTTTGTTTCGGTCGAGTTCCCCATTCAAATGCATGTAACAGTGAGAAACGCACTGTCTTGGCGAAAGAAAGCGTTTTTGTACAACTTCATATAAATAGCTGTAACTTTTGATAGAAGACTCGGATACACATGTTTATGGCTTTATCTTATAGAACTCAAGGTTCCCGTGCTGGGCAAACAGGTTTTGCAGCTGTTTGAGCTAAGATTTCCAAGTTATTCACATAATGAAAACCTATACTTTGTTTCGGTCGAGTTCCCCATTCAAATGCATGTAACAGTGAGAAACGCACTGTCTTGGCGAAAGAAAGCGTTTTTGTACAACTTCATATAAATAGCTGTAACTTTTGATAGAAGACTCAGACAAATATGTTTATGGCTTTATCTTATAGAACTCAAGGTCTCCGTGCTGGGAAAACAGGTTTTGCAGCTGTTTGAGCTAAGATTTCCAAGTTATTCACATAATGAAAACCTATACTTTGTTTCGGTCGAGTTCCCCATTCAAATGCATGTAACAGTGAGAAACGCACTGTCTTGGCGAAAGAAAGCGTTTTTGTACAACTTCATATAAATAGCTGTAACTTTTGATAGAAGACTCAGACAAATATGTTTATGGCTTTATCTTATAGAACTCAAGGTCTCCGTGCTGGGAAAACAGGTTTTGCAGCTGTTTGAGCTAAGATTTCCAAGTTATTCACATAATGAAAACTTATACTTTGTTTCGGTTGAGTTCCCCATTCAAATGCATGTAACAGTGAGAAACGCACTGTCTTGGCGAAAGAAAGCTATTTTGTACAACTTCATATGAATAGCTGTAACTTTTGATAGAAGACTCGGATACACATGTTTATGGCTTTATCTTATAGAACTCAAGGTTCCCGTGCTGGGAAAAGAGGTTTTGCAGCTGTTTGAGCTAAGATTTCCAAGTTATTCACATAATGAAATCATATACTTTGTTTCGGTCGAGTTCCCCATTCAAATGCATGTAACAGTGAGAAACGCACTGTCTTGGTGAAAGAAAGCGTTTTTGTACAACTTCATATAAATAGCTGTAACTTTTGATAGAAGACTCAGACAAACATGTTTATGGCTTTATCTCATAGAACTCAAGGTCTCCGTGCTGGGAAAACAGGTTTTGCAGCTGTTTGAGCTAAGATTTCCAAGTTATTCACATAATGAAAACCTATACTTTGTTTCGGTCGAGTTCCCCATTCAAATGCATGTAACAGTGAGAAACGCACTGTCTTGGCGAAAGAAAGCGTTTTTGTACAACTTCATATAAATAGCTGTAACTTTTGATAGAAGACTCGGATACACATGTTTATGGCTTTATCTTATAGAACTCAAGGTTCCCGTGCTGGGAAAAGAGGTTTTGCAGCTGTTTGAGCTAAGATTTCCAAGTTATTCACATAATGAAAACCTATACTTTGTTTCGGTCGAGTTCCCCATTCAAATGCATGTAACAGTGAGAAACGCACTGTCTTGGCGAAAGAAAGCGTTTTTGTACAACTTCATATAAATAGCTGTAACTTTTGATAGAAGACTCGGATACACATGTTTATGGCTTTATCTTATAGAACTCAAGGTTCCCGTGCTGGGCAAACAGGTTTTGCAGCTGTTTGAGCTAAGATTTCCAAGTTATTCACATAATGAAAACTTATACTTTGTTTCGGTCGAGTTCCCCATTCAAATGCATGTAACAGTGAGAAACGCACTGTCTTGGCGAAAGAAAGCGTTTTTGTACAACTTCATATAAATAGCTGTAACTTTTGATAGAAGACTCAGACAAACATGTTTATGGCTTTATCTTATAGAACTCAAGGTCTCCGTGCTGGGAAAACAGGTTTTGCAGCTGTTTGAGCTAAGATTTCCAAGTTATTCACATAATGAAAACCTATACTTTGTTTCGGTCGAGTTCCCCATTCAAATGCATGTAACAGTGAGAAACGCACTGTCTTGGCGAAAGAAAGCGTTTTTGTACAACTTCATATAAATAGCTGTAACTTTTGATAGAAGACTCGGATACACATGTTTATGGCTTTATCTTATAGAACTCAAGGTTCCCGTGCTGGGAAAACAGGTTTTGCAGCTGTTTGAGCTAAGATTTCCAAGTTATTCACATAATGAAAACGTATACTTTGTTTCGGTCGAGTTCCCCATTCAAATGCATGTAACAGTGAGAAACGCACTGTCTTGGCGAAAGAAAGCTATTTTGTACAACTTCATATGAATAGCTGTAACTTTTGATAGAAGACTCGGATACACATGTTTATGGCTTTATCTTATAGAACTCAAGGTTCCCGTGCTGGGCAAACAGGTTTTGCAGCTGTTTGAGCTAAGATTTCCAAGTTATTCACATAATGAAAACTTATACTTTGTTTCGGTCGAGTTCCCCATTCAAATGCATGTAACAGTGAGAAACGCACTGTCTTGGCGAAAGAAAGCGTTTTTGTACAACTTCATATAAATAGCTGTAACTTTTGATAGAAGACTCAGACAAACATGTTTATGGCTTTATCTTATAGAACTCAAGGTCTCCGTGCTGGGAAAACAGGTTTTGCAGCTGTTTGAGCTAAGATTTCCAAGTTATTCACATAATGAAAACCTATACTTTGTTTCGGTCGAGTTCCCCATTCAAATGCATGTAACAGTGAGAAACGCACTGTCTTGGCGAAAGAAAGCGTTTTTGTACAACTTCATATAAATAGCTGTAACTTTTGATAGAAGACTCGGATACACATGTTTATGGCTTTATCTTATAGAACTCAAGGTTCCCGTGCTGGGAAAACAGGTTTTGCAGCTGTTTGAGCTAAGATTTCCAAGTTATTCACATAATGAAAACCTATACTTTGTTTCGGTGGAGTTCCCCATTCAAATGCATGTAACAGTGAGAAACGCACTGTCTTGGCGAAAGAAAGCGTTTTTGTACAACTTCATATAAATAGCTGTAACTTTTGATAGAAGACTCGGATACACATGTTTATGGCTTTATCTTATAGAACTCAAGGTTCCCGTGTTGGGCAAACAGGTTTTGCAGCTGTTTGAGCTAAGATTTCCAAGTTATTCACATAATGAAAACTTATACTTTGTTTCGGTCGAGTTCCCCATTCAAATGCATGTAACAGTGAGAAACGCACTGTCTTGGCGAAAGAAAGCTATTTTGTACAACTTCATATGAATAGCTGTAACTTTTGATAGAAGACTCGGATACACATGTTTATGGCTTTATCTTATAGAACTCAAGGTCTCCGTGCTGGGCAAACAGGTTTTGCAGCTGTTTGAGCTAAGATTTCCAAGTTATTCACATAATGAAAACTTATACTTTGTTTCGGTCGAGTTCCCCATTCAAATGCATGTAACAGTGAGAAACGCACTGTCTTGGCGAAAGAAAGCGTTTTTGTACAACTTCATATAAATAGCTGTAACTTTTGATAGAAGACTCGGATACACATGTTTATGGCTTTATCTTATAGAACTCACGTTCCCCGTGCTGGGCAAACAGGTTTTGCAGCTGTTTGAGCTAAGATTTCCAAGTTATTCACATAATGAAAACCTATACTTTGTTTCGGTCGAGTTCCCCATTCAAATGCATGTAACAGTGAGAAACGCACTGTCTTGGCGAAAGAAAGCGTTTTTGTACAACTTCATATAAATAGCTGTAACTTTTGATAGAAGACTCGGATACACATGTTTATGGCTTTATCTTATAGAACTCAAGGTTCCCGTGCTGGGCAAACAGGTTTTGCAGCTGTTTGAGCTAAGATTTCCAAGTTATTCACATAATGAAAACCTATACTTTGTTTCGGTCGAGTTCCCCATTCAAATGCATGTAACAGTGAGAAACGCACTGTCTTGGCGAAAGAAAGCGTTTTTGTACAACTTCATATAAATAGCTGTAACTTTTGATAGAAGACTCAGACAAATATGTTTATGGCTTTATCTTATAGAACTCAAGGTCTCCGTGCTGGGAAAACAGGTTTTGCAGCTGTTTGAGCTAAGATTTCCAAGTTATTCACATAATGAAAACCTATACTTTGTTTCGGTCGAGTTCCCCATTCAAATGCATGTAACAGTGAGAAACGCACTGTCTTGGCGAAAGAAAGCGTTTTTGTACAACTTCATATAAATAGCTGTAACTTTTGATAGAAGACTCAGACAAATATGTTTATGGCTTTATCTTATAGAACTCAAGGTCTCCGTGCTGGGCAAACAGGTTTTGCAGCTGTTTGAGCTAAGATTTCCAAGTTATTCACATAATGAAAACCTATACTTTGTTTCGGTCGAGTTCCCCATTCAAATGCATGTAACAGTGAGAAACGCACTGTCTTGGCGAAAGAAAGCGTTTTTGTACAACTTCATATAAATAGCTGTAACTTTTGATAGAAGACTCGGATACACATGTTTATGGCTTTATCTTATAGAACTCAAGGTTCCCGTGCTGGGAAAACAGGTTTTGCAGCTGTTTGAGCTAAGATTTCCAAGTTATTCACATAATGAAAACGTATACTTTGTTTCGGTCGAGTTCCCCATTCAAATGCATGTAACAGTGAGAAACGCACTGTCTTGGCGAAAGAAAGCTATTTTGTACAACTTCATATGAATAGCTGTAACTTTTGATAGAAGACTCGGATACACATGTTTATGGCTTTATCTTATAGAACTCAAGGTTCCCGTGCTGGGCAAACAGGTTTTGCAGCTGTTTGAGCTAAGATTTCCAAGTTATTCACATAATGAAAACTTATACTTTGTTTCGGTCGAGTTCCCCATTCAAATGCATGTAACAGTGAGAAACGCACTGTCTTGGCGAAAGAAAGCGTTTTTGTACAACTTCATATAAATAGCTGTAACTTTTGATAGAAGACTCAGACAAACATGTTTATGGCTTTATCTTATAGAACTCAAGGTCTCCGTGCTGGGAAAACAGGTTTTGCAGCTGTTTGAGCTAAGATTTCCAAGTTATTCACATAATGAAAACCTATACTTTGTTTCGGTCGAGTTCCCCATTCAAATGCATGTAACAGTGAGAAACGCACTGTCTTGGCGAAAGAAAGCGTTTTTGTACAACTTCATATAAATAGCTGTAACTTTTGATAGAAGACTCGGATACACATGTTTATGGCTTTATCTTATAGAACTCAAGGTTCCCGTGCTGGGAAAACAGGTTTTGCAGCTGTTTGAGCTAAGATTTCCAAGTTATTCACATAATGAAAACCTATACTTTGTTTCGGTGGAGTTCCCCATTCAAATGCATGTAACAGTGAGAAACGCACTGTCTTGGCGAAAGAAAGCGTTTTTGTACAACTTCATATAAATAGCTGTAACTTTTGATAGAAGACTCGGATACACATGTTTATGGCTTTATCTTATAGAACTCAAGGTTCCCGTGTTGGGCAAACAGGTTTTGCAGCTGTTTGAGCTAAGATTTCCAAGTTATTCACATAATGAAAACTTATACTTTGTTTCGGTCGAGTTCCCCATTCAAATGCATGTAACAGTGAGAAACGCACTGTCTTGGCGAAAGAAAGCTATTTTGTACAACTTCATATGAATAGCTGTAACTTTTGATAGAAGACTCGGATACACATGTTTATGGCTTTATCTTATAGAACTCAAGGTCTCCGTGCTGGGCAAACAGGTTTTGCAGCTGTTTGAGCTAAGATTTCCAAGTTATTCACATAATGAAAACTTATACTTTGTTTCGGTCGAGTTCCCCATTCAAATGCATGTAACAGTGAGAAACGCACTGTCTTGGCGAAAGAAAGCGTTTTTGTACAACTTCATATAAATAGCTGTAACTTTTGATAGAAGACTCGGATACACATGTTTATGGCTTTATCTTATAGAACTCACGTTCCCCGTGCTGGGCAAACAGGTTTTGCAGCTGTTTGAGCTAAGATTTCCAAGTTATTCACATAATGAAAACCTATACTTTGTTTCGGTCGAGTTCCCCATTCAAATGCATGTAACAGTGAGAAACGCACTGTCTTGGCGAAAGAAAGCGTTTTTGTACAACTTCATATAAATAGCTGTAACTTTTGATAGAAGACTCGGATACACATGTTTATGGCTTTATCTTATAGAACTCAAGGTTCCCGTGCTGGGCAAACAGGTTTTGCAGCTGTTTGAGCTAAGATTTCCAAGTTATTCACATAATGAAAACCTATACTTTGTTTCGGTCGAGTTCCCCATTCAAATGCATGTAACAGTGAGAAACGCACTGTCTTGGCGAAAGAAAGCGTTTTTGTACAACTTCATAGAAATAGCTGTAACTTTTGATAGAAGACTCAGACAAATATGTTTATGGCTTTATCTTATAGAACTCAAGGTCTCCGTGCTGGGAAAACAGGTTTTGCAGCTGTTTGAGCTAAGATTTCCAAGTTATTCACATAATGAAATCATATACTTTGTTTCGGTCGAGTTCCCCATTCAAATGCATGTAACAGTGAGAAACGCACTGTCTTGGCGAAAGAAAGCGTTTTTGTACAACTTCATAGAAATAGCTGTAACTTTTGATAGAAGACTCAGACAAACATGTTTATGGCCTTATATTATAGAACTCAAGGTCTCCGTGCTGGGAAAACAGGTTTTGCAGCTGTTTGAGCTAAGATTTCCAAGTTATTCACATAATGAAAACTTATACTTTGTTTCGGTCGAGTTCCCCATTCAAATGCATGTAACAGTGAGAAACGCACTGTCTTGGTGAAAGAAAGCTATTTTGTACAACGTCATATGAATAGTTGTAACTTTTGATAGAAGACTCGGATACACATGTTTATGGCTTTATCTTATAGAACTCAAGGTCTCCGTGCTGGGAAAACAGGTTTTGCAGCTGTTTGAGCTAAGATTTCCAAGTTATTCACATAATGAAAACCTATACTTTGTTTCGGTCGAGTTCCCCATTCAAATGCATGTAACAGTGAGAAACGCACTGTCTTGGCGAAAGAAAGCGTTTTTGTACAACTTCATATAAATAGCTGTAACTTTTGATAGAAGACTCGGATACACATGTTTATGGCTTTATCTTATAGAACTCAAGGTTCCCGTGCTGGGCAAACAGGTTTTGCAGCTGTTTGAGCTAAGATTTCCAAGTTATTCACATAATGAAAACCTATACTTTGTTTCGGTCGAGTTCCCCATTCAAATGCATGTAACAGTGAGAAACGCACTGTCTTGGCGAAAGAAATCGTTTTTGTACAACTTCATAGAAATAGCTGTAACTTTTGATAGAAGACTCAGACAAATATGTTTATGGCTTTATATTATAGAACTCAAGGTCTCCGTGCTGGGAAAACAGGTTTTGCAGCTGTTTGAGCTAAGATTTCCAAGTTATTCACATAATGAAAACTTATACTTTGTTTCGGTCGAGTTCCCCATTCAAATGCATGTAACAGTGAGAAACGCACTGTCTTGGTGAAAGAAAGCTATTTTGTACAACGTCATATGAATAGTTGTAACTTTTGATAGAAGACTCGGATACACATGTTTATGGCTTTATCTTATAGAACTCAAGGTTCCCGTGCTGGGCAACTAGGTTTTGCAGCTGTTTGAGCTAAGATTTCCAAGTTATTCACATAATGAAAACCTATACTTTGTTTCGGTCGAGTTCCCCATTCAAATGCATGTAACAGTGAGAAACGCACTGTCTTGGCGAAAGAAAGCGTTTTTGTACAACTTCATATAAATAGCTGTAACTTTTGATAGAAGACTCGGATACACATGTTTATGGCTTTATCTTATAGAACTCAAGGTTCCCGTGCTGGGCAAACAGGTTTTGCAGCTGTTTGAGCTAAGATTTCCAAGTTATTCACATAATGAAAACCTATACTTTGTTTCGGTCGAGTTCCCCATTCAAATGCATGTAACAGTGAGAAACGCACTGTCTTGGCGAAAGAAAGCGTTTTTGTACAACTTCATAGAAATAGCTGTAACTTTTGATAGAAGACTCAGACAAACATGTTTATGGCCTTATATTATAGAACTCAAGGTCCCCGTGCTGGGAAAACAGGTTTTGCAGCTGTTTGAGCTAAGATTTCCAAGTTATTCACATAATGAAAACCTATACTTTGTTTCGGTCGAGTTCCCCATTCAAATGCATGTAACAGTGAGAAACGCACTGTCTTGGCGAAAGAAAGCGTTTTTGTACAACTTCATATAAATAGCTGTAACTTTTGATAGAAGACTCGGATACACATGTTTATGGCTTTATCTTATAGAACTCAAGGTTCCCGTGCTGGGCAAACAGGTTTTGCAGCTGTTTGAGCTAAGATTTCCAAGTTATTCACATAATGAAAACCTATACTTTGTTTCGGTCGAGTTCCCCATTCAAATGCATGTAACAGTGAGAAACGCACTGTCTTGGCGAAAGAAAGCGTTTTTGTACAACTTCATATAAATAGCTGTAACTTTTGATAGAAGACTCAGACAAATATGTTTATGGCTTTATCTTATAGAACTCAAGGTCTCCGTGCTGGGAAAACAGGTTTTGCAGCTGTTTGAGCTAAGATTTCCAAGTTATTCACATAATGAAAACTTATACTTTGTTTCGGTCGAGTTCCCCATTCAAATGCATGTAACAGTGAGAAACGCACTGTCTTGGCGAAAGAAAGCGTTTTTGTACAACTTCATATAAATAGCTGTAACTTTTGATAGAAGACTCAGACAAACATGTTTATGGCTTTATCTTATAGAACTCAAGGTCTCCGTGCTGGGCAAACAGGTTTTGCAGCTGTTTGAGCTAAGATTTCCAAGTTATTCACATAATGAAAACCTATACTTTGTTTCGGTCGAGTTCCCCATTCAAATGCATGTAACAGTGAGAAACGCACTGTCTTGGCGAAAGAAAGCGTTTTTGTACAACTTCATATAAATAGCTGTAACTTTTGATAGAAGACTCGGATACACATGTTTATGGCTTTATCTTATAGAACTCAAGGTTCCCGTGCTGGGCAAACAGGTTTTGCAGCTGTTTGAGCTAAGATTTCCAAGTTATTCACATAATGAAAACCTATACTTTGTTTCGGTCGAGTTCCCCATTCAAATGCATGTAACAGTGAGAAACGCACTGTCTTGGCGAAAGAAAGCGTTTTTGTACAACTTCATATAAATAGCTGTAACTTTTGATAGAAGACTCAGACAAATATGTTTATGGCTTTATCTTATAGAACTCAAGGTCTCCGTGCTGGGAAAACAGGTTTTGCAGCTGTTTGAGCTAAGATTTCCAAGTTATTCACATAATGAAAACTTATACTTTGTTTCGGTCGAGTTCCCCATTCAAATGCATGTAACAGTGAGAAACGCACTGTCTTGGTGAAAGAAAGCTATTTTGTACAACGTCATATGAATAGTTGTAACTTTTGATAGAAGACTCGGATACACATGTTTATGGCTTTATCTTATAGAACTCAAGGTTCCCGTGCTGGGCAACTAGGTTTTGCAGCTGTTTGAGCTAAGATTTCCAAGTTATTCACATAATGAAAACCTATACTTTGTTTCGGTCGAGTTCCCCATTCAAATGCATGTAACAGTGAGAAACGCACTGTCTTGGCGAAAGAAAGCGTTTTTGTACAACTTCATATAAATAGCTGTAACTTTTGATAGAAGACTCAGACAAACATGTTTATGGCTTTATCTTATAGAACTCAAGGTCTCCGTGCTGGGCAAACAGGTTTTGCAGCTGTTTGAGCTAAGATTTCCAAGTTATTCACATAATGAAAACCTATACTTTGTTTCGGTCGAGTTCCCCATTCAAATGCATGTAACAGTGAGAAACGCACTGTCTTGGCGAAAGAAAGCGTTTTTGTACAACTTCATATAAATAGCTGTAACTTTTGATAGAAGACTCGGATACACATGTTTATGGCTTTATCTTATAGAACTCAAGGTTCCCGTGCTGGGCAAACAGGTTTTGCAGCTGTTTGAGCTAAGATTTCCAAGTTATTCACATAATGAAAACCTATACTTTGTTTCGGTCGAGTTCCCCATTCAAATGCATGTAACAGTGAGAAACGCACTGTCTTGGCGAAAGAAAGCGTTTTTGTACAACTTCATATAAATAGCTGTAACTTTTGATAGAAGACTCGGATACACATGTTTATGGCTTTATCTTATAGAACTCAAGGTTCCCGTGCTGGGCAAACAGGTTTTGCAGCTGTTTGAGCTAAGATTTCCAAGTTATTCACATAATGAAAACTTATACTTTGTTTCGGTCGAGTTCCCCATTCAAATGCATGTAACAGTGAGAAACGCACTGTCTTGGCGAAAGAAAGCGTTTTTGTACAACTTCATATAAATAGCTGTAACTTTTGATAGAAGACTCAGACAAACATGTTTATGGCTTTATCTTATAGAACTCAAGGTCTCCGTGCTGGGCAAACAGGTTTTGCAGCTGTTTGAGCTAAGATTTCCAAGTTATTCACATAATGAAAACCTATACTTTGTTTCGGTCGAGTTCCCCATTCAAATGCATGTAACAGTGAGAAACGCACTGTCTTGGCGAAAGAAAGCGTTTTTGTACAACTTCATAGAAATAGCTGTAACTTTTGATAGAAGACTCGGATACACATGTTTATGGCTTTATCTTATAGAACTCAAGGTTCCCGTGCTGGGAAAACAGGTTTTGCAGCTGTTTGAGCTAAGATTTCCAAGTTATTCACATAATGAAAACCTATACTTTGTTTCGGTCGAGTTCCCCATTCAAATGCATGTAACAGTGAGAAACGCACTGTCTTGGCGAAAGAAAGCGTTTTTGTACAACTTCATAGAAATAGCTGTAACTTTTGATAGAAGACTCAGACAAACATGTTTATGGCCTTATATTATAGAACTCAAGGTTCCCGTGCTGGGAAAACAGGTTTTGCAGCTGTTTGAGCTAAGATTTCCAAGTTATTCACATAATGAAAACCTATACTTTGTTTCGGTCGAGTTCCCCATTCAAATGCATGTAACAGTGAGAAACGCACTGTCTTGGCGAAAGAAAGCGTTTTTGTACAACTTCATATAAATAGCTGTAACTTTTGATAGAAGACTCAGACAAACATGTTTATGGCTTTATCTTATAGAACTCAAGGTCTCCGTGCTGGGAAAACAGGTTTTGCAGCTGTTTGAGCTAAGATTTCCAAGTTATTCACATAATGAAAACCTATACTTTGTTTCGGTCGAGTTCCCCATTCAAATGCATGTAACAGTGAGAAACGCACTGTCTTGGCGAAAGAAAGCGTTTTTGTACAACTTCATAGAAATAGCTGTAACTTTTGATAGAAGACTCAGACAAACATGTTTATGGCCTTATATTATAGAACTCAAGGTTCCCGTGCTGGGAAAACAGGTTTTGCAGCTGTTTGAGCTAAGATTTCCAAGTTATTCACATAATGAAAACCTATACTTTGTTTCGGTCGAGTTCCCCATTCAAATGCATGTAACAGTGAGAAACGCACTGTCTTGGCGAAAGAAAGCTATTTTGTACAACTTCATATAAATAGCTGTAACTTTTCATAGAAGACTCAGACAAACATGTTTATGGCCTTATATTATAGAACTCAAGGTCTCCGTGCTGGGCAAATAGGTTTTGCAGCTGTTTGAGCTAAGATTTCCAAGTTATTCACATAATGAAAACCTATACTTTGTTTCGGTCGAGTTCCCCATTCAAATGCATGTAACAGTGAGAAACGCACTGTCTTGGCGAAAGAAAGCGTTTTTGTACAACTTCATATAAATAGCTGTAACTTTTGATAGAAGACTCGGATACACATGTTTATGGCTTTATCTTATAGAACTCAAGGTTCCCGTGCTGGGAAAACAGGTTTTGCAGCTGTTTGAGCTAAGATTTCCAAGTTATTCACATAATGAAAACTTATACTTTGTTTTGGTCGAGTTCCCCATTCAAATGCATGTAACAGTGAGAAACGCACTGTCTTGGCGAAAGAAAGCGTTTTTGTACAACTTCATATAAATAGCTGTAACTTTTGATAGAAGACTCAGACAAACATGTTTATGGCTTTATCTTATAGAACTCAAGGTCTCCGTGCTGGGAAAACAGGTTTTGCAGCTGTTTGAGCTAAGATTTCCAAGTTATTCACATAATGAAAACTTATACTTTGTTTCGGTCGAGTTCCCCATTCAAATGCATGTAACAGTGAGAAACGCACTGTCTTGGTGAAAGAAAGCTATTTTGTACAACGTCATATGAATAGTTGTAACTTTTGATAGAAGACTCGGATACACATGTTTATGGCTTTATCTTATAGAACTCACGTTCCCCGTGCTGTGCAAACAGGTTTTGCAGCTGTTTGAGCTAAGATTTCCAAGTTATTCACATAATGAAAACCTATACTTTGTTTCGGTGGAGTTCCCCATTCAAATGCATGTAACAGTGAGAAACGCACTGTCTTGGCGGAAGAAAGCGTTTTTGTACAACTTCATATAAATAGCTGTAACTTTTGATAGAAGACTCGGATACACATGTTTATGGCTTTATCTTATAGAACTCAAGGTTCCCGTGCTGGGAAAACAGGTTTTGCAGCTGTTTGAGCTAAGATTTCCAAGTTATTCACATAATGAAAACTTATACTTTGTTTTGGTCGAGTTCCCCATTCAAATGCATGTAACAGTGAGAAACGCACTGTCTTGGCGAAAGAAAGCGTTTTTGTACAACTTCATATAAATAGCTGTAACTTTTGATAGAAGACTCAGACAAACATGTTTATGGCTTTATCTTATAGAACTCAAGGTCTCCGTGCTGGGAAAACAGGTTTTGCAGCTGTTTGAGCTAAGATTTCCAAGTTATTCACATAATGAAAACCTATACTTTGTTTCGGTGGAGTTCCCCATTCAAATGCATGTAACAGTGAGAAACGCACTGTCTTGGCGAAAGAAAGCGTTTTTGTACAACTTCATATAAATAGCTGTAACTTTTGATAGAAGACTCGGATACACATGTTTATGGCTTTATCTTATAGAACTCAAGGTTCCCGTGCTGGGCAACTAGGTTTTGCAGCTGTTTGAGCTAAGATTTCCAAGTTATTCACATAATGAAAACTTATACTTTGTTTCGGTCGAGTTCCCCATTCAAATGCATGTAACAGTGAGAAACGCACTGTCTTGGCGAAAGAAAGCTATTTTGTACAACTTCATATAAATAGCTGTAACTTTTCATAGAAGACTCAGACAAACATGTTTATGGCCTTATATTATAGAACTCAAGGTCTCCGTGCTGGGCAAACAGGTTTTGCAGCTGTTTGAGCTAAGATTTCCAAGTTATTCACATAATGAAAACTTATACTTTGTTTCGGTCGAGTTCCCCATTCAAATGCATGTAACAGTGAGAAACGCACTGTCTTGGCGAAAGAAAGCGTTTTTGTACAACTTCATATAAATAGCTGTAACTTTTGATAGAAGACTCGGATACACATGTTTATGGCTTTATCTTATAGAACTCACGTTCCCCGTGCTGGGCAAACAGGTTTTGCAGCTGTTTGAGCTAAGATTTCCAAGTTATTCACATAATGAAAACCTATACTTTGTTTCGGTCGAGTTCCCCATTCAAATGCATGTAACAGTGAGAAACGCACTGTCTTGGCGAAAGAAAGCGTTTTTGTACAACTTCATATAAATAGCTGTAACTTTTGATAGAAGACTCAGATACACATGTTTATGGCTTTATCTTATAGAACTCAAGGTTCCCGTGCTGGGCAAACAGGTTTTGCAGCTGTTTGAGCTAAGATTTCCAAGTTATTCACATAATGAAAACCTATACTTTGTTTCGGTCGAGTTCCCCATTCAAATGCATGTAACAGTGAGAAACGCACTGTCTTGGTGAAAGAAAGCTATTTTGTACAACGTCATATGAATAGTTGTAACTTTTGATAGAAGACTCGGATACACATGTTTATGGCTTTATCTTATAGAACTCACGTTCCCCGTGCTGTGCAAACAGGTTTTGCAGCTGTTTGAGCTAAGATTTCCAAGTTATTCACATAATGAAAACCTATACTTTGTTTCGGTGGAGTTCCCCATTCAAATGCATGTAACAGTGAGAAACGCACTGTCTTGGCGGAAGAAAGCGTTTTTGTACAACTTCATATAAATAGCTGTAACTTTTGATAGAAGACTCGGATACACATGTTTATGGCTTTATCTTATAGAACTCAAGGTTCCCGTGCTGGGAAAACAGGTTTTGCAGCTGTTTGAGCTAAGATTTCCAAGTTATTCACATAATGAAAACTTATACTTTGTTTTGGTCGAGTTCCCCATTCAAATGCATGTAACAGTGAGAAACGCACTGTCTTGGCGAAAGAAAGCGTTTTTGTACAACTTCATATAAATAGCTGTAACTTTTGATAGAAGACTCAGACAAACATGTTTATGGCTTTATCTTATAGAACTCAAGGTCTCCGTGCTGGGAAAACAGGTTTTGCAGCTGTTTGAGCTAAGATTTCCAAGTTATTCACATAATGAAAACTTATACTTTGTTTTGGTCGAGTTCCCCATTCAAATGCATGTAACAGTGAGAAACGCACTGTCTTGGCGAAAGAAAGCGTTTTTGTACAACTTCATATAAATAGCTGTAACTTTTGATAGAAGACTCAGACAAACATGTTTATGGCTTTATCTTATAGAACTCAAGGTCTCCGTGCTGGGAAAACAGGTTTTGCAGCTGTTTGAGCTAAGATTTCCAAGTTATTCACATAATGAAAACCTATACTTTGTTTCGGTGGAGTTCCCCATTCAAATGCATGTAACAGTGAGAAACGCACTGTCTTGGCGAAAGAAAGCGTTTTTGTACAACTTCATATAAATAGCTGTAACTTTTGATAGAAGACTCGGATACACATGTTTATGGCTTTATCTTATAGAACTCAAGGTTCCCGTGCTGGGCAACTAGGTTTTGCAGCTGTTTGAGCTAAGATTTCCAAGTTATTCACATAATGAAAACTTATACTTTGTTTCGGTCGAGTTCCCCATTCAAATGCATGTAACAGTGAGAAACGCACTGTCTTGGCGAAAGAAAGCGTTTTTGTACAACTTCATATAAATAGCTGTAACTTTTGATAGAAGACTCGGATACACATGTTTATGGCTTTATCTTATAGAACTCACGTTCCCCGTGCTGGGCAAACAGGTTTTGCAGCTGTTTGAGCTAAGATTTCCAAGTTATTCACATAATGAAAACCTATACTTTGTTTCGATGGAGTTCCCCATTCAAATGCATGTAACAGTGAGAAACGCACTGTCTTGGCGAAAGAAAGCTATTTTGTACAACTTCATATAAATAGCTGTAACTTTTGATAGAAGACTCGGATACACATGTTTATGGCTTTATCTTATAGAACTCAAGGTTCCCGTGCTGGGAAAACAGGTTTTGCAGCTGTTTGAGCTAAGATTTCCAAGTTATTCACATAATGAAAACTTATACTTTGTTTCGGTCGAGTTCCCCATTCAAATGCATGTAACAGTGAGAAACGCACTGTCTTGGCGAAAGAAAGCGTTTTTGTACAACTTCATATAAATAGCTGTAACTTTTGATAGAAGACTCAGACAAACATGTTTATGGCTTTATCTTATAGAACTCAAGGTCTCCGTGCTGGGAAAACAGGTTTTGCAGCTGTTTGAGCTAAGATTTCCAAGTTATTCACATAATGAAAACCTATACTTTGTTTCGGTCGAGTTCCCCATTCAAATGCATGTAACAGTGAGAAACGCACTGTCTTGGCGAAAGAAAGCGTTTTTGTACAACTTCATATAAATAGCTGTAACTTTTGATAGAAGACTCGGATACACATGTTTATGGCTTTATCTTATAGAACTCAAGGTTCCCGTGCTGGGCAACTAGGTTTTGCAGCTGTTTGAGCTAAGATTTCCAAGTTATTCACATAATGAAAACTTATACTTTGTTTCGGTCGAGTTCCCCATTCAAATGCATGTAACAGTGAGAAACGCACTGTCTTGGCGAAAGAAAGCGTTTTTGTACAACTTCATATAAATAGCTGTAACTTTTGATAGAAGACTCGGATACACATGTTTATGGCTTTATCTTATAGAACTCAAGGTTCCCGTGCTGGGCAACTAGGTTTTGCAGCTGTTTGAGCTAAGATTTCCAAGTTATTCACATAATGAAAACCTATACTTTGTTTCGGTCGAGTTCCCCATTCAAATGCATGTAACAGTGAGAAACGCACTGTCTTGGCGAAAGAAAGCTATTTTGTACAACTTCATATAAATAGCTGTAACTTTTCATAGAAGACTCAGACAAACATGTTTATGGCCTTATATTATAGAACTCAAGGTCTCCGTGCTGGGCAAACAGGTTTTGCAGCTGTTTGAGCTAAGATTTCCAAGTTATTCACATAATGAAAATCTATACTTTGTTTCGGTCGAGTTCCCCATTCAAATGCATGTAACAGTGAGAAACGCACTGTCTTGGCGAAAGAAAGCGTTTTTGTACAACTTCATATAAATAGCTGTAACTTTTGATAGAAGACTCGGATACACATGTTTATGGCTTTATCTTATAGAACTCAAGGTTCCCGTGCTGGGCATCTAGGTTTTGCAGCTGTTTGAGCTAAGATTTCCAAGTTATTCACATAATGAAAACCTATACTTTGTTTCGGTCGAGTTCCCCATTCAAATGCATGTAACAGTGAGAAACGCACTGTCTTGGCGAAAGAAAGCTATTTTGTACAACTTCATATAAATAGCTGGAACTTTTCATAGAAGACTCAGACAAACATGTTTATGGCCTTATATTATAGAACTCAAGGTCTCCGTGCTGGGCAAACAGGTTTTGCAGCTGTTTGAGCTAAGATTTCCAAGTTATTCACATAATGAAAACTTATACTTTGTTTCGGTGGAGTTCCCCATTCAAATGCATGTAACAGTGAGAAACGCACTGTCTTGGCGAAAGAAAGCGTTTTTGTACAACTTCATATAAATAGCTGTAACTTTTGATAGAAGACTCGGATACACATGTTTATGGCTTTATCTTATAGAACTCACGTTCCCCGTGCTGGGCAAACAGGTTTTGCAGCTGTTTGAGCTAAGATTTCCAAGTTATTCACATAATGAAAACCTATACTTTGTTTCGGTCGAGTTCCCCATTCAAATGCATGTAACAGTGAGAAACGCACTGTCTTGGCGAAAGAAAGCGTTTTTGTACAACTTCATATAAATAGCTGTAACTTTTGATAGAAGACTCGGATACACATGTTTATGGCTTTATCTTATAGAACTCAAGGTTCCCGTGCTGGGCAAACAGGTTTTGCAGCTGTTTGAGCTAAGATTTCCAAGTTATTCACATAATGAAAACCTATACTTTGTTTCGGTCGAGTTCCCCATTCAAATGCATGTAACAGTGAGAAACGCACTGTCTTGGCGAAAGAAAGCGTTTTTGTACAACTTCATATAAATAGCTGTAACTTTTGATAGAAGACTCGGATACACATGTTTATGGCTTTATCTTATAGAACTCAAGGTTCCCGTGCTGGGCAAACAGGTTTTGCAGCTGTTTGAGCTAAGATTTCCAAGTTATTCACATAATGAAAACCTATACTTTGTTTCGGTCGAGTTCCCCATTCAAATGCATGTAACAGTGAGAAACGCACTGTCTTGGCGAAAGAAAGCTATTTTGTACAACTTCATATAAATAGCTGTAACTTTTCATAGAAGACTCAGACAAACATGTTTATGGCCTTATATTATAGAACTCAAGGTCTCCGTGCTGGGCAAATAGGTTTTGCAGCTGTTTGAGCTAAGATTTCCAAGTTATTCACATAATGAAAACCTATACTTTGTTTCGGTCGAGTTCCCCATTCAAATGCATGTAACAGTGAGAAACGCACTGTCTTGGCGAAAGAAAGCGTTTTTGTACAACTTCATATAAATAGCTGTAACTTTTGATAGAAGACTCGGATACACATGTTTATGGCTTTATCTTATAGAACTCAAGGTTCCCGTGCTGGGAAAACAGGTTTTGCAGCTGTTTGAGCTAAGATTTCCAAGTTATTCACATAATGAAAACTTATACTTTGTTTTGGTCGAGTTCCCCATTCAAATGCATGTAACAGTGAGAAACGCACTGTCTTGGCGAAAGAAAGCTATTTTGTACAACTTCATATAAATAGCTGTAACTTTTCATAGAAGACTCAGACAAACATGTTTATGGCCTTATATTATAGAACTCAAGGTCTCCGTGCTGGGCAAATAGGTTTTGCAGCTGTTTGAGCTAAGATTTCCAAGTTATTCACATAATGAAAACCTATACTTTGTTTCGGTCGAGTTCCCCATTCAAATGCATGTAACAGTGAGAAACGCACTGTCTTGGCGAAAGAAAGCGTTTTTGTACAACTTCATATAAATAGCTGTAACTTTTGATAGAAGACTCGGATACACATGTTTATGGCTTTATCTTATAGAACTCAAGGTTCCCGTGCTGGGAAAACAGGTTTTGCAGCTGTTTGAGCTAAGATTTCCAAGTTATTCACATAATGAAAACTTATACTTTGTTTTGGTCGAGTTCCCCATTCAAATGCATGTAACAGTGAGAAACGCACTGTCTTGGCGAAAGAAAGCGTTTTTGTACAACTTCATATAAATAGCTGTAACTTTTGATAGAAGACTCAGACAAACATGTTTATGGCTTTATCTTATAGAACTCAAGGTCTCCGTGCTGGGAAAACAGGTTTTGCAGCTGTTTGAGCTAAGATTTCCAAGTTATTCACATAATGAAAACTTATACTTTGTTTCGGTCGAGTTCCCCATTCAAATGCATGTAACAGTGAGAAACGCACTGTCTTGGTGAAAGAAAGCTATTTTGTACAACGTCATATGAATAGTTGTAACTTTTGATAGAAGACTCAGACAAACATGTTTATGGCCTTATATTATAGAACTCAAGGTCTCCGTGCTGGGCAAACAGGTTTTGCAGCTGTTTGAGCTAAGATTTCCAAGTTATTCACATAATGAAAATCTATACTTTGTTTCGGTCGAGTTCCCCATTCAAATGCATGTAACAGTGAGAAACGCACTGTCTTGGCGAAAGAAAGCGTTTTTGTACAACTTCATATAAATAGCTGTAACTTTTGATAGAAGACTCGGATACACATGTTTATGGCTTTATCTTATAGAACTCAAGGTTCCCGTGCTGGGCATCTAGGTTTTGCAGCTGTTTGAGCTAAGATTTCCAAGTTATTCACATAATGAAAACTTATACTTTGTTTCGGTCGAGTTCCCCATTCAAATGCATGTAACAGTGAGAAACGCACTGTCTTGGCGAAAGAAAGCTATTTTGTACAACTTCATATAAATAGCTGGAACTTTTCATAGAAGACTCAGACAAACATGTTTATGGCCTTATATTATAGAACTCAAGGTCTCCGTGCTGGGCAAACAGGTTTTGCAGCTGTTTGAGCTAAGATTTCCAAGTTATTCACATAATGAAAACTTATACTTTGTTTCGGTCGAGTTCCCCATTCAAATGCATGTAACAGTGAGAAACGCACTGTCTTGGCGAAAGAAAGCTATTTTGTACAACGTCATATGAATAGTTGTAACTTTTGATAGAAGACTCGGATACACATGTTTATGGCTTTATCTTATAGAACTCAAGGTTCCCGTGCTGGGCAACTAGGTTTTGCAGCTGTTTGAGCTAAGATTTCCAAGTTATTCACATAATGAAAACTTATACTTTGTTTCGGTCGAGTTCCCCATTCAAATGCATGTAACAGTGAGAAACGCACTGTCTTGGCGAAAGAAAGCGTTTTTGTACAACTTCATATAAATAGCTGTAACTTTTGATAGAAGACTCGGATACACATGTTTATGGCTTTATCTTATAGAACTCACGTTCCCCGTGCTGTGCAAACAGGTTTTGCAGCTGTTTGAGCTAAGATTTCCAAGTTATTCACATAATGAAAACCTATACTTTGTTTCGGTGGAGTTCCCCATTCAAATGCATGTAACAGTGAGAAACGCACTGTCTTGGCGGAAGAAAGCGTTTTTGTACAACTTCATATAAATAGCTGTAACTTTTGATAGAAGACTCGGATACACATGTTTATGGCTTTATCTTATAGAACTCAAGGTTCCCGTGCTGGGAAAACAGGTTTTGCAGCTGTTTGAGCTAAGATTTCCAAGTTATTCACATAATGAAAACTTATACTTTGTTTTGGTCGAGTTCCCCATTCAAATGCATGTAACAGTGAGAAACGCACTGTCTTGGCGAAAGAAAGCGTTTTTGTACAACTTCATATAAATAGCTGTAACTTTTGATAGAAGACTCAGACAAACATGTTTATGGCTTTATCTTATAGAACTCAAGGTCTCCGTGCTGGGAAAACAGGTTTTGCAGCTGTTTGAGCTAAGATTTCCAAGTTATTCACATAATGAAAACTTATACTTTGTTTTGGTCGAGTTCCCCATTCAAATGCATGTAACAGTGAGAAACGCACTGTCTTGGCGAAAGAAAGCGTTTTTGTACAACTTCATATAAATAGCTGTAACTTTTGATAGAAGACTCAAACAAACATGTTTATGGCTTTATCTTATAGAACTCAAGGTCTCCGTGCTGGGAAAACAGGTTTTGCAGCTGTTTGAGCTAAGATTTCCAAGTTATTCACATAATGAAAACCTATACTTTGTTTCGGTCGAGTTCCCCATTCAAATGCATGTAACAGTGAGAAACGCACTGTCTTGGCGAAAGAAAGCGTTTTTGTACAACTTCATATAAATAGCTGTAACTTTTGATAGAAGACTCGGATACACATGTTTATGGCTTTATCTTATAGAACTCAAGGTTCCCGTGCTGGGAAAACAGGTTTTGCAGCTGTTTGAGCTAAGATTTCCAAGTTATTCACATAATGAAAACTTATACTTTGTTTTGGTCGAGTTCCCCATTCAAATGCATGTAACAGTGAGAAACGCACTGTCTTGGCGAAAGAAAGCGTTTTTGTACAACTTCATATAAATAGCTGTAACTTTTGATAGAAGACTCAGACAAACATGTTTATGGCTTTATCTTATAGAACTCAAGGTCTCCGTGCTGGGAAAACAGGTTTTGCAGCTGTTTGAGCTAAGATTTCCAAGTTATTCACATAATGAAAAGTTATACTTTGTTTCGGTCGAGTTCCCCATTCAAATGCATGTAACAGTGAGAAACGCACTGTCTTGGTGAAAGAAAGCTATTTTGTACAACGTCATATGAATAGTTGTAACTTTTGATAGAAGACTCAGACAAACATGTTTATGGCCTTATATTATAGAACTCAAGGTCTCCGTGCTGGGCAAACAGGTTTTGCAGCTGTTTGAGCTAAGATTTCCAAGTTATTCACATAATGAAAACCTATACTTTGTTTCGGTCGAGTTCCCCATTCAAATGCATGTAACAGTGAGAAACGCACTGTCTTGGCGAAAGAAAGCGTTTTTGTACAACTTCATAGAAATAGCTGTAACTTTTGATAGAAGACTCAGACAAACATGTTCATGGCCTTATATTATAGAACTCAAGGTTCCCGTGCTGGGAAAACAGGTTTTGCAGCTGTTTGAGCTAAGATTTCCAAGTTATTCACATAATGAAAACCTATACTTTGTTTCGGTCGAGTTCCCCATTCAAATGCATGTAACAGTGAGAAACGCACTGTCTTGGCGAAAGAAAGCTATTTTGTACAACTTCATATAAATAGCTGTAACTTTTGATAGAAGACTCGGATACACATGTTTATGGCTTTATCTTATAGAACTCACGTTCCCCGTGCTGGGCAAACAGGTTTTGCAGCTGTTTGAGCTAAGATTTCCAAGTTATTCACATAATGAAAACATATACTTTGTTTCGGTCGAGTTCCCCATTCAAATGCATGTAACAGTGAGAAACGCACTGTCTTGGCGAAAGAAAGCGTTTTTGTACAACTTCATATAAATAGCTGTAACTTTTGATAGAAGACTCGGATACACATGTTTATGGCTTCATCTTATAGAACTCAAGGTTCCCGTGCTGGGAAAACAGGTTTTGCAGCTGTTTGAGCTAAGATTTCCAAGTTATTCACATAATGAAAACCTATACTTTGTTTCGGTCGAGTTCCCCATTCAAATGCATGTAACAGTGAGAAACGCACTGTCTTGGCGAAAGAAAGCGTTTTTGTACAACTTCATAGAAATAGCTGTAACTTTTGATAGAAGACTCAGACAAACATGTTTATAGCCTTATATTATACAACTCAAGGTCTCCGTGCTGGGAAAACAGGTTTTGCAGCTGTTTGAGCTAAGATTTCCAAGTTATTCACATAATGAAAACATATACTTTGTTTCGGTCGAGTTCCCCATTCAAATGCATGTAACAGTGAGAAACGCACTGTCTTGGCGAAAGAAAGCGTTTTTGTACAACATCATATAAATAGCTGTAACTTTTGATAGAAGACTCAGACAAACATGTTTATGGCCTTATATTATAGAACTCAAGGTCCCCGTGCTGGGAAAACAGGTTTTGCAGCTGTTTGAGCTAAGATTTCCAAGTTATTCACATAATGAAAACCTATACTTTGTTTCGGTCGAGTTCCCCATTCAAATGCATGTAACAGTGAGAAACGCACTGTCTTGGCGAAAGAAAGCTATTTTGTACAACTTCATATAAATAGCTGTAACTTTTGATAGAAGACTCGGATACACATGTTTATGGCTTTATCTTATAGAACTCACGTTCCCCGTGCTGGGCAAACAGGTTTTGCAGCTGTTTGAGCTAAGATTTCCAAGTTATTCACATAATGAAAACATATACTTTGTTTCGGTCGAGTTCCCCATTCAAATGCATGTAACAGTGAGAAACGCACTGTCTTGGCGAAAGAAAGCGTTTTTGTACAACTTCATATAAATAGCTGTAACTTTTGATAGAAGACTCGGATACACATGTTTATGGCTTTATCTTATAGAACTCAAGGTTCCCGTGCTGGGAAAACAGGTTTTGCAGCTGTTTGAGCTAAGATTTCCAAGTTATTCACATAATGAAAACCTATACTTTGTTTCGGTCGAGTTCCCCATTCAAATGCATGTAACAGTGAGAAACGCACTGTCTTGGCGAAAGAAAGCGTTTTTGTACAACTTCATAGAAATTGCTGTAACTTTTGATAGAAGACTCAGACAAACATGTTTATGGCCTTATATTATAGAACTCAAGGTCCCCGTGCTGGGAAAACAGGTTTTGCAGCTGTTTGAGCTAAGATTTCCAAGTTATTCACATAATGAAAACCTATACTTTGTTTCGGTCGAGTTCCCCATTCAAATGCATGTAACAGTGAGAAACGCACTGTCTTGGCGAAAGAAAGCGTTTTTGTACAACTTCATAGAAATAGCTGTAACTTTTGATAGAAGACTCAGACAAACATGTTTATGGCCTTATATTATAGAACTCAAGGTCTCCGTGCTGAGAAAACAGGTTTTGCAGCTGTTTGAGCTAAGATTTCCAAGTTATTCACATAATGAAAACCTATACTTTGTTTCGGTCGAGTTCCCCATTCAAATGCATGTAACAGTGAGAAACGCACTGTCTTGGCGAAAGAAAGCGTTTTTGTACAACTTCATATAAATAGCTGTAACTTTTGATAGAAGACTCAGACAAACATGTTTATGGCTTTATATTATAGAACTCAAGGTCTCCGTGCTGGGAAAACAGGTTTTGCAGCTGTTTAAGCTAAGATTTCCAAGTTATTCACATAATGAAAACCTATACTTTGTTTCGGTCGAGTTCCCCATTCAAATGCATGTAACAGTGAGAAACGCACTGTCTTGGCGAAAGAAAGCGTTTTTGTACAACTTCATATAAATAGCTGTAACTTTTGATAGAAGACTCGGATACACATGTTTATGGCTTTATCTTATAGAACTCAAGGTTCCCGTGCTGGGCAAACAGGTTTTGCAGCTGTTTGAGCTAAGATTTCCAAGTTATTCACATAATGAAAACCTATACTTTGTTTCGGTCGAGTTCCCCTTTCAAATGCATGTAACAGTGAGAAACGCACTGTCTTGGCGAAAGAAAGCGTTTTTGTACAACTTCATAGAAATAGCTGTAACTTTTGATAGAAGACTCAGACAAACATGTTTATGGCCTTATATTATAGAACTCAAGGTCTCCGTGCTGGGCAAACAGGTTTTGCAGCTGTTTGAGCTAAGATTTCCAAGTTATTCACATAATGAAAACCTATACTTTGTTTCGGTCGAGTTCCCCATTCAAATGCATGTAACAGTGAGAAACGCACTGTCTTGGCGAAAGAAAGCGTTTTTGTACAACTTCATATAAATAGCTGTAACTTTTGATAGAAGACTCGGATACACATGTTTATGGCTTTATCTTATAGAACTCAAGGTTCCTGTGCTGGGAAAACAGGTTTTGCAGCTGTTTGAGCTAAGATTTCCAAGTTATTCACATAATGAAAACCTATACTTTGTTTCGGTCGAGTTCCCCATTCAAATGCATGTAACAGTGAGAAATGCACTGTCTTGGCGAAAGAAAGCGTTTTTGTACAACTTCATAGAAATTGCTGTAACTTTTGATAGAAGACTCAGACAAACATGTTTATGGCTTTATCTTATAGAACTCAAGGTTCCCGTGCTGGGAAAACAGGTTTTGCAGCTGTTTGAGCTAAGATTTCCAAGTTATTCACATAATGAAAACCTATACTTTGTTTCGGTCGAGTTCCCCATTCAAATGCATGTAACAGTGAGAAACGCACTGTCTTGGCGAAAGAAAGCGTTTTTATATAACAACTTCATATAAATAGCTGTAACTTTTGATAGAAGACTCAGACAAACATGATTATGGCTTTATCTTATAGAACTCAAGGTCTCCGTGCTGGGAAAACAGGTTTTGCAGCTGTTTGAGCTAAGATTTCCAAGTTATTCACATAATGAAAACCTATACTTTGTTTCGGTGGAGTTCCCCATTCAAATGCATGTAACAGTGAGAAACGCACTGTCTTGGCGAAAGAAAGCGTTTTTGTACAACTTCATAGAAATAGCTGTAACTTTTGATAGAAGACTCAGACAAACATGTTTATGGCCTTATATTATAGAACTCAAGGTTCCCGTGCTGGGAAAACAGGTTTTGTAGCTGTTTGAGCTAAGATTTCCAAGTTATTCACATAATGAAAACCTATACTTTGTTTCGGTCGAGTTCCCCATTCAAATGCATGTAACAGTGAGAAACGCACTGTCTTGGCGAAAGAAAGCGTTTTTGTACAACTTCATAGAAATA
Organism: Diplotaxodon limnothrissa; assembly: GCF_057381915.1. Lineage (NCBI taxonomy): Eukaryota > Metazoa > Chordata > Actinopteri > Cichliformes > Cichlidae > Diplotaxodon > Diplotaxodon limnothrissa. Next base: position 17,994,993 of record NC_140597.1, read on the forward strand.
GCTGTAACTTTTGATAGAAGACTCAGACAAACATGTTTATGGCCTTATATTATAGAACTCAAGGTTCCCGTGCTGGGAAAACAGGTTTTGTAGCTGTTTGAGCTAAGATTTCCAAGTTATTCACATAATGAAAACCTATACTTTGTTTCGGTCGAGTTCCCCATTCAAATGCATGTAACAGTGAGAAACGCACTGTCTTGGCGAAAGAAAGCGTTTTTGTACAACTTCATAGAAATAGCTGTAACTTTTGATAGAAGACTCAGACAAACATGTTTATGGCCTTATATTATAGAACTCAAGGTCTCCGTGCTGGGCAAACAGGTTTTGCAGCTGTTTGAGCTAAGATTTCCAAGTTATTCACATAATGAAAACCTATACTTTGTTTCGGTCGAGTTCCCCATTCAAATGCATGTAACAGTGAGAAACGCACTGTCTTGGCGAAAGAAAGCGTTTTTGTACAACTTCATAGAAATAGCTGTAACTTTTGATAGAAGACTCAGACAAACATGTTTATGGCTTTATCTTATAGAACTCAAGGTCTCCGTGCTGGGAAAACAGGTTTTGCAGCTGTTTGAGCTAAGATTTCCAAGTTATTCACATAATGAAAACCTATACTTTGTTTCGGTCGAGTTCCCCATTCAAATGCATGTAACAGTGAGAAACGCACTGTCTTGGCGAAAGAAAGCGTTTTTGTACAACTTCATATAAATAGCTGTAACTTTTGATAGAAGACTCGGATACACATGTTTATGGCTTTATCTTATAGAACTCAAGGTTCCTGTGCTGGGAAAACAGGTTTTGCAGCTGTTTGAGCTAAGATTTCCAAGTTATTCACATAATGAAAACCTATACTTTGTTTCGGTCGAGTTCCCCATTCAAATGCATGTAACAGTGAGAAACGCACTGTCTTGGCGAAAGAAAGCGTTTTTGTACAACTTCATAGAAATAGCTGTAACTTTTGATAGAAGACTCAGACAAACATGTTTATGGCCTTATATTATAGAACTCAAGGTCTCCGTGCTGGGCAAACAGGTTTTGCAGCTGTTTGAGCTAAGATTTCCAAGTTATTCACATAATGAAAACCTATACTTTGTTTCGGTCGAGTTCCCCATTCAAATGCATGTAACAGTGAGAAACGCACTGTCTTGGCGAAAGAAAGCGTTTTTGTACAACTTCATATGAATAGCTGTAACTTTTGATAGAAGACTCGGATACACATGTTTATGGCTTTATCTTATAGAACTCAAGGTTCCCGTGCTGGGAAAACAGGTTTTGCAGCTGTTTAAGCTAAGATTTCCAAGTTATTCACATAATGAAAACGTATACTTTGTTTTGGTGGAGTTCCCCATTCAAATGCATGTAACAGTGAGAAACGCACTGTCTTGGCGAAAGAAAGCGTTTTTGTACAACTTCATAGAAATAGCTGTAACTTTTGATAGAAGACTCAGACAAACATGTTTATGGCTTTATCTTATAGAACTCAAGGTCTCCGTGCTGGGAAAACAGGTTTTGCAGCTGTTTGAGCTAAGATTTCCAAGTTATTCACATAATGAAAACCTATACTTTGTTTCGGTCGAGTTCCCCATTCAAATGCATGTAACAGTGAGAAACGCACTGTCTTGGCGAAAGAAAGCGTTTTTGTACAACTTCATATAAATAGCTGTAACTTTTGATAGAAGACTCAGACAAACATGTTTATGGCTTTATATTATAGAACTCAAGGTCTCCGTGCTGGGAAAACAGGTTTTGCAGCTGTTTAAGCTAAGATTTCCAAGTTATTCACATAATGAAAACGTATACTTTGTTTTGGTCGAGTTCCCCATTCAAATGCATGTAACAGTGAGAAACGCACTGTCTTGGCGAAAGAAAGCGTTTTTGTACAACTTCATAGAAATTGCTGTAACTTTTGATAGAAGACTCAGACAAACATGTTTATGGCCTTATATTATAGAACTCAAGGTCTCCGTGCTGGGCAAACAGGTTTTGCAGCTGTTTGAGCTAAGATTTCCAAGTTATTCACATAATGAAAACCTATACTTTGTTTCGGTCGAGTTCCCCATTCAAAATGCATGTAACAGTGAGAAACGCACTGTCTTGGCGAAAGAAAGCGTTTTTGTACAACTTCATATAAATAGCTGTAACTTTTGATAGAAGACTCGGATACACATGTTTATGGCTTTATCTTATAGAACTCAAGGTTCCCGTGCTGGGAAAACAGGTTTTGCAGCTGTTTGAGCTAAGATTTCCAAGTTATTCACATAATGAAAACTTATACTTTGTTTTGGTGGAGTTCCCCATTCAAATGCATGTAACAGTGAGAAACGCACTGTCTTGGCGAAAGAAAGCGTTTTTGTACAACTTCATATAAATAGCTGTAACTTTTGATAGAAGACTCAGACAAACATGTTTATGGCCTTATATTATAGAACTCAAGGTCTCCGTGCTGGGAAAACAGGTTTTGCAGCTGTTTGAGCTAAGATTTCCAAGTTATTCACATAATGAAAACCTATACTTTGTTTCGGTCGAGTTCCCCATTCAAATGCATGTAACAGTGAGAAACGCACTGTCTTGGCGAAAGAAAGCGTTTTTGTACAACTTCATATGAATAGCTGTAACTTTTGATAGAAGACTCGGATACACATGTTTATGGCTTTATCTTATAGAACTCAAGGTTCCCGTGCTGGGAAAACAGGTTTTGCAGCTGTTTAAGCTAAGATTTCCAAGTTATTCACATAATGAAAACGTATACTTTGTTTTGGTGGAGTTCCCCATTCAAATGCATGTAACAGTGAGAAACGCACTGTCTTGGCGAAAGAAAGCGTTTTTGTACAACTTCATAGAAATAGCTGTAACTTTTGATAGAAGACTCAGACAAACATGTTTATGGCTTTATCTTATAGAACTCAAGGTCTCCGTGCTGGGAAAACAGGTTTTGCAGCTGTTTGAGCTAAGATTTCCAAGTTATTCACATAATGAAAACGTATACTTTGTTTCGGTCGAGTTCCCCATTCAAATGCATGTAACAGTGAGAAACGCACTGTCTTGGCGAAAGAAAGCGTTTTTGTACAACTTCATATAAATAGCTGTAACTTTTGATAGAAGACTCAGACAAACATGTTTATGGCTTTATATTATAGAACTCAAGGTCTCCGTGCTGGGAAAACAGGTTTTGCAGCTGTTTAAGCTAAGATTTCCAAGTTATTCACATAATGAAAACGTATACTTTGTTTTGGTCGAGTTCCCCATTCAAATGCATGTAACAGTGAGAAACGCACTGTCTTGGCGAAAGAAAGCGTTTTTGTACAACTTCATAGAAATTGCTGTAACTTTTGATAGAAGACTCAGACAAACATGTTTATGGCCTTATATTATAGAACTCAAGGTCTCCGTGCTGGGAAAACAGGTTTTGCAGCTGTTTAAGCTAAGATTTCCAAGTTATTCACATAATGAAAACGTATACTTTGTTTTGGTCGAGTTCCCCATTCAAATGCATGTAACAGTGAGAAACGCACTGTCTTGGCGAAAGAAAGCTATTTTGTACAACTTCATATAAATAGCTGTAACTTTTGATAGAAGACTCGGATACACATGTTTATGGCTTTATCTTATAGAACTCACGTTCCCCGTGCTGGGCAAACAGGTTTTGCAGCTGTTTGAGCTAAGATTTCCAAGTTATTCACATAATGAAAACTTATACTTTGTTTTGGTGGAGTTCCCCATTCAAATGCATGTAACAGTGAGAAACGCACTGTCTTGGCGAAAGAAAGCGTTTTTGTACAACTTCATAGAAATAGCTGTAACTTTTGATAGAAGACTCAGACAAACATGTTTATGGCCTTATATTATAGAACTCAAGGTCTCCGTGCTGGGCAAACAGGTTTTGCAGCTGTTTGAGCTAAGATTTCCAAGTTATTCACATAATGAAAACCTATACTTTGTTTCGGTCGAGTTCCCCATTCAAATGCATGTAACAGTGAGAAACGCACTGTCTTGGCGAAAGAAAGCGTTTTTGTACAACTTCATATAAATAGCTGTAACTTTTGATAGAAGACTCGGATACACATGTTTATGGCTTTATCTTATAGAACTCAAGGTTCCCGTGCTGGGAAAACAGGTTTTGCAGCTGTTTGAGCTAAGATTTCCAAGTTATTCACATAATGAAAACTTATACTTTGTTTTGGTGGAGTTCCCCATTCAAATGCATGTAACAGTGAGAAACGCACTGTCTTGGCGAAAGAAAGCGTTTTTGTACAACTTCATATAAATAGCTGTAACTTTTGATAGAAGACTCAGACAAACATGTTTATGGCTTTATATTATAGAACTCAAGGTCTCCGTGCTGGGAAAACAGGTTTTGCAGCTGTTTAAGCTAAGATTTCCAAGTTATTCACATAATGAAAACGTATACTTTGTTTTGGTCGAGTTCCCCATTCAAATGCATGTAACAGTGAGAAACGCACTGTCTTGGCGAAAGAAAGCGTTTTTGTACAACTTCATATAAATAGCTGTAACTTTTGATAGAAGACTCGGATACACATGTTTATGGCTTCATCTTATAGAACTCAAGGTTCCCGTGCTGGGAAAACAGGTTTTGCAGCTGTTTGAGCTAAGATTTCCAAGTTATTCACATAATGAAAACCTATACTTTGTTTCGGTCGAGTTCCCCATTCAAAATGCATGTAACAGTGAGAAACGCACTGTCTTGGCGAAAGAAAGCGTTTTTGTACAACTTCATATAAATAGCTGTAACTTTTGATAGAAGACTCGGATACACATGTTTATGGCTTTATCTTATAGAACTCAAGGTTCCCGTGCTGGGAAAACAGGTTTTGCAGCTGTTTGAGCTAAGATTTCCAAGTTATTCACATAATGAAAACTTATACTTTGTTTTGGTGGAGTTCCCCATTCAAAATGCATGTAACAGTGAGAAACGCACTGTCTTGGCGAAAGAAAGCGTTTTTGTACAACTTCATATAAATAGCTGTAACTTTTGATAGAAGACTCGGATACACATGTTTATGGCTTTATCTTATAGAACTCAAGGTTCCCGTGCTGGGAAAACAGGTTTTGCAGCTGTTTGAGCTAAGATTTCCAAGTTATTCACATAATGAAAACGTATACTTTGTTTTGGTGGAGTTCCCCATTCAAATGCATGTAACAGTGAGAAACGCACTGTCTTGGCGAAAGAAAGCGTTTTTGTACAACTTCATATAAATAGCTGTAACTTTTGATAGAAGACTCAGACAAACATGTTTATGGCCTTATATTATAGAACTCAAGGTCTCCGTGCTGGGAAAACAGGTTTTGCAGCTGTTTGAGCTAAGATTTCCAAGTTATTCACATAATGAAAACCTATACTTTGTTTCGGTCGAGTTCCCCATTCAAATGCATGTAACAGTGAGAAACGCACTGTCTTGGCGAAAGAAAGCGTTTTTGTACAACTTCATATGAATAGCTGTAACTTTTGATAGAAGACTCGGATACACATGTTTATGGCTTTATCTTATAGAACTCAAGGTTCCCGTGCTGGGAAAACAGGTTTTGCAGCTGTTTAAGCTAAGATTTCCAAGTTATTCACATAATGAAAACGTATACTTTGTTTTGGTGGAGTTCCCCATTCAAATGCATGTAACAGTGAGAAACGCACTGTCTTGGCGAAAGAAAGCGTTTTTGTACAACTTCATAGAAATAGCTGTAACTTTTGATAGAAGACTCAGACAAACATGTTTATGGCTTTATCTTATAGAACTCAAGGTCTCCGTGCTGGGAAAACAGATTTTGCAGCTGTTTGAGCTAAGATTTCCAAGTTATTCACATAATGAAAACCTATACTTTGTTTCGGTCGAGTTCCCCATTCAAATGCATGTAACAGTGAGAAACGCACTGTCTTGGCGAAAGAAAGCGTTTTTGTACAACTTCATATAAATAGCTGTAACTTTTGATAGAAGACTCAGACAAACATGTTTATGGCTTTATATTATAGAACTCAAGGTCTCCGTGCTGGGAAAACAGGTTTTGCAGCTGTTTAAGCTAAGATTTCCAAGTTATTCACATAATGAAAACGTATACTTTGTTTTGGTCGAGTTCCCCATTCAAATGCATGTAACAGTGAGAAACGCACTGTCTTGGCGAAAGAAAGCGTTTTTGTACAACTTCATAGAAATTGCTGTAACTTTTGATAGAAGACTCAGACAAACATGTTTATGGCCTTATATTATAGAACTCAAGGTCTCCGTGCTGGGCAAACAGGTTTTGCAGCTGTTTGAGCTAAGATTTCCAAGTTATTCACATAATGAAAACCTATACTTTGTTTCGGTCGAGTTCCCCATTCAAAATGCATGTAACAGTGAGAAACGCACTGTCTTGGCGAAAGAAAGCGTTTTTGTACAACTTCATATAAATAGCTGTAACTTTTGATAGAAGACTCAGACAAACATGTTTATGGCTTTATATTATAGAACTCAAGGTCTCCGTGCTGGGAAAACAGGTTTTGCAGCTGTTTAAGCTAAGATTTCCAAGTTATTCACATAATGAAAACGTATACTTTGTTTTGGTCGAGTTCCCCATTCAAATGCATGTAACAGTGAGAAACGCACTGTCTTGGCGAAAGAAAGCGTTTTTGTACAACTTCATATAAATAGCTGTAACTTTTGATAGAAGACTCGGATACACATGTTTATGGCTTTATCTTATAGAACTCACGTTCCCCGTGCTGGGCAAACAGGTTTTGCAGCTGTTTGAGCTAAGATTTCCAAGTTATTCACATAATGAAAACTTATACTTTGTTTCGGTGGAGTTCCCCATTCAAATGCATGTAACAGTGAGAAACGCACTGTCTTGGCGAAAGAAAGCGTTTTTGTACAACTTCATAGAAATAGCTGTAACTTTTGATAGAAGACTCAGACAAACATGTTTATGGCCTTATATTATAGAACTCAAGGTCTCCGTGCTGGGCAAACAGGTTTTGCAGCTGTTTGAGCTAAGATTTCCAAGTTATTCACATAATGAAAACCTATACTTTGTTTCGGTCGAGTTCCCCATTCAAATGCATGTAACAGTGAGAAACGCACTGTCTTGGCGAAAGAAAGCGTTTTTGTACAACTTCATATAAATAGCTGTAACTTTTGATAGAAGACTCGGATACACATGTTTATGGCTTTATCTTATAGAACTCAAGGTTCCTGTGCTGGGAAAACAGGTTTTGCAGCTGTTTGAGCTAAGATTTCCAAGTTATTCACATAATGAAAACCTATACTTTGTTTCGGTCGAGTTCCCCATTCAAATGCATGTAACAGTGAGAAACGCACTGTCTTGGCGAAAGAAAGCGTTTTTGTACAACTTCATATAAATAGCTGTAACTTTTGATAGAAGACTCGGATACACATGTTTATGGCTTTATCTTATAGAACTCAAGGTTCCTGTGCTGGGAAAACAGGTTTTGCAGCTGTTTGAGCTAAGATTTCCAAGTTATTCACATAATGAAAACCTATACTTTGTTTCGGTCGAGTTCCCCATTCAAATGCATGTAACAGTGAGAAACGCACTGTCTTGGCGAAAGAAAGCGTTTTTGTACAACTTCATAGAAATAGCTGTAACTTTTGATAGAAGACTCAGACAAACATGTTCATGGCCTTATATTATAGAACTCAAGGTTCCCGTGCTGGGAAAACAGGTTTTGCAGCTGTTTGAGCTAAGATTTCCAAGTTATTCACATAATGAAAACCTATACTTTGTTTCGGTCGAGTTCCCCATTCAAATGCATGTAACAGTGAGAAACGCACTGTCTTGGCGAAAGAAAGCTATTTTGTACAACTTCATATAAATAGCTGTAACTTTTGATAGAAGACTCGGATACACATGTTTATGGCTTTATCTTATAGAACTCACGTTCCCCGTGCTGGGCAAACAGGTTTTGCAGCTGTTTGAGCTAAGATTTCCAAGTTATTCACATAATGAAAACATATACTTTGTTTCGGTCGAGTTCCCCATTCAAATGCATGTAACAGTGAGAAACGCACTGTCTTGGCGAAAGAAAGCGTTTTTGTACAACTTCATATAAATAGCTGTAACTTTTGATAGAAGACTCGGATACACATGTTTATGGCTTCATCTTATAGAACTCAAGGTTCCCGTGCTGGGAAAACAGGTTTTGCAGCTGTTTGAGCTAAGATTTCCAAGTTATTCACATAATGAAAACCTATACTTTGTTTCGGTCGAGTTCCCCATTCAAATGCATGTAACAGTGAGAAACGCACTGTCTTGGCGAAAGAAAGCGTTTTTGTACAACTTCATAGAAATAGCTGTAACTTTTGATAGAAGACTCAGACAAACATGTTTATAGCCTTATATTATACAACTCAAGGTCTCCGTGCTGGGAAAACAGGTTTTGCAGCTGTTTGAGCTAAGATTTCCAAGTTATTCACATAATGAAAACATATACTTTGTTTCGGTCGAGTTCCCCATTCAAATGCATGTAACAGTGAGAAACGCACTGTCTTGGCGAAAGAAAGCGTTTTTGTACAACATCATATAAATAGCTGTAACTTTTGATAGAAGACTCAGACAAACATGTTTATGGCCTTATATTATAGAACTCAAGGTCCCCGTGCTGGGAAAACAGGTTTTGCAGCTGTTTGAGCTAAGATTTCCAAGTTATTCACATAATGAAAACCTATACTTTGTTTCGGTCGAGTTCCCCATTCAAATGCATGTAACAGTGAGAAACGCACTGTCTTGGCGAAAGAAAGCTATTTTGTACAACTTCATATAAATAGCTGTAACTTTTGATAGAAGACTCGGATACACATGTTTATGGCTTTATCTTATAGAACTCACGTTCCCCGTGCTGGGCAAACAGGTTTTGCAGCTGTTTGAGCTAAGATTTCCAAGTTATTCACATAATGAAAACATATACTTTGTTTCGGTGGAGTTCCCCATTCAAATGCATGTAACAGTGAGAAACGCACTGTCTTGGCGAAAGAAAGCGTTTTTGTACAACTTCATATAAATAGCTGTAACTTTTGATAGAAGACTCGGATACACATGTTTATGGCTTTATCTTATAGAACTCAAGGTTCCCGTGCTGGGAAAACAGGTTTTGCAGCTGTTTGAGCTAAGATTTCCAAGTTATTCACATAATGAAAACCTATACTTTGTTTCGGTCGAGTTCCCCATTCAAATGCATGTAACAGTGAGAAACGCACTGTCTTGGCGAAAGAAAGCGTTTTTGTACAACTTCATAGAAATAGCTGTAACTTTTGATAGAAGACTCAGACAAACATGTTTATGGCCTTATATTATAGAACTCAAGGTCTCCGTGCTGAGAAAACAGGTTTTGCAGCTGTTTGAGCTAAGATTTCCAAGTTATTCACATAATGAAAACCTATACTTTGTTTCGGTCGAGTTCCCCATTCAAATGCATGTAACAGTGAGAAACGCACTGTCTTGGCGAAAGAAAGCGTTTTTGTACAACTTCATATAAATAGCTGTAACTTTTGATAGAAGACTCAGACAAACATGTTTATGGCTTTATATTATAGAACTCAAGGTCTCCGTGCTGGGAAAACAGGTTTTGCAGCTGTTTAAGCTAAGATTTCCAAGTTATTCACATAATGAAAACCTATACTTTGTTTCGGTCGAGTTCCCCATTCAAATGCATGTAACAGTGAGAAACGCACTGTCTTGGCGAAAGAAAGCGTTTTTGTACAACTTCATATAAATAGCTGTAACTTTTGATAGAAGACTCGGATACACATGTTTATGGCTTTATCTTATAGAACTCAAGGTTCCCGTGCTGGGCAAACAGGTTTTGCAGCTGTTTGAGCTAAGATTTCCAAGTTATTCACATAATGAAAACCTATACTTTGTTTCGGTCGAGTTCCCCTTTCAAATGCATGTAACAGTGAGAAACGCACTGTCTTGGCGAAAGAAAGCGTTTTTGTACAACTTCATAGAAATAGCTGTAACTTTTGATAGAAGACTCAGACAAACATGTTTATGGCCTTATATTATAGAACTCAAGGTCTCCGTGCTGGGCAAACAGGTTTTGCAGCTGTTTGAGCTAAGATTTCCAAGTTATTCACATAATGAAAACCTATACTTTGTTTCGGTCGAGTTCCCCATTCAAATGCATGTAACAGTGAGAAACGCACTGTCTTGGCGAAAGAAAGCGTTTTTGTACAACTTCATATAAATAGCTGTAACTTTTGATAGAAGACTCGGATACACATGTTTATGGCTTTATCTTATAGAACTCAAGGTTCCTGTGCTGGGAAAACAGGTTTTGCAGCTGTTTGAGCTAAGATTTCCAAGTTATTCACATAATGAAAACCTATACTTTGTTTCGGTCGAGTTCCCCATTCAAATGCATGTAACAGTGAGAAATGCACTGTCTTGGCGAAAGAAAGCGTTTTTGTACAACTTCATAGAAATTGCTGTAACTTTTGATAGAAGACTCAGACAAACATGTTTATGGCTTTATCTTATAGAACTCAAGGTTCCCGTGCTGGGAAAACAGGTTTTGCAGCTGTTTGAGCTAAGATTTCCAAGTTATTCACATAATGAAAACCTATACTTTGTTTCGGTCGAGTTCCCCATTCAAATGCATGTAACAGTGAGAAACGCACTGTCTTGGCGAAAGAAAGCGTTTTTATATAACAACTTCATATAAATAGCTGTAACTTTTGATAGAAGACTCAGACAAACATGATTATGGCTTTATCTTATAGAACTCAAGGTCTCCGTGCTGGGAAAACAGGTTTTGCAGCTGTTTGAGCTAAGATTTCCAAGTTATTCACATAATGAAAACCTATACTTTGTTTCGGTGGAGTTCCCCATTCAAATGCATGTAACAGTGAGAAACGCACTGTCTTGGCGAAAGAAAGCGTTTTTGTACAACTTCATAGAAATAGCTGTAACTTTTGATAGAAGACTCAGACAAACATGTTTATGGCCTTATATTATAGAACTCAAGGTTCCCGTGCTGGGAAAACAGGTTTTGTAGCTGTTTGAGCTAAGATTTCCAAGTTATTCACATAATGAAAACCTATACTTTGTTTCGGTCGAGTTCCCCATTCAAATGCATGTAACAGTGAGAAACGCACTGTCTTGGCGAAAGAAAGCGTTTTTGTACAACTTCATAGAAATAGCTGTAACTTTTGATAGAAGACTCAGACAAACATGTTTATGGCCTTATATTATAGAACTCAAGGTTCCCGTGCTGGGAAAACAGGTTTTGTAGCTGTTTGAGCTAAGATTTCCAAGTTATTCACATAATGAAAACCTATACTTTGTTTCGGTCGAGTTCCCCATTCAAATGCATGTAACAGTGAGAAACGCACTGTCTTGGCGAAAGAAAGCGTTTTTGTACAACTTCATAGAAATAGCTGTAACTTTTGATAGAAGACTCAGACAAACATGTTTATGGCCTTATATTATAGAACTCAAGGTCTCCGTGCTGGGCAAACAGGTTTTGCAGCTGTTTGAGCTAAGATTTCCAAGTTATTCACATAATGAAAACCTATACTTTGTTTCGGTCGAGTTCCCCATTCAAATGCATGTAACAGTGAGAAACGCACTGTCTTGGCGAAAGAAAGCGTTTTTGTACAACTTCATAGAAATAGCTGTAACTTTTGATAGAAGACTCAGACAAACATGTTTATGGCTTTATCTTATAGAACTCAAGGTCTCCGTGCTGGGAAAACAGGTTTTGCAGCTGTTTGAGCTAAGATTTCCAAGTTATTCACATAATGAAAACCTATACTTTGTTTCGGTCGAGTTCCCCATTCAAATGCATGTAACAGTGAGAAACGCACTGTCTTGGCGAAAGAAAGCGTTTTTGTACAACTTCATATAAATAGCTGTAACTTTTGATAGAAGACTCGGATACACATGTTTATGGCTTTATCTTATAGAACTCACGTTCCCCGTGCTGGGCAAACAGGTTTTGCAGCTGTTTGAGCTAAGATTTCCAAGTTATTCACATAATGAAAACCTATACTTTGTTTCGGTCGAGTTCCCCATTCAAATGCATGTAACAGTGAGAAACGCACTGTCTTGGCGAAAGAAAGCGTTTTTGTACAACTTCATAGAAATAGCTGTAACTTTTGATAGAAGACTCAGACAAACATGTTTATGGCCTTATATTATAGAACTCAAGGTCCCCGTGCTGGGAAAACAGGTTTTGCAGCTGTTTGAGCTAAGATTTTCAAGTTATTCACATAATGAAAACCTATACTTTGTTTCGGTCGAGTTCCCCATTCAAATGCATGTAACAGTGAGAAACGCACTGTCTTGGCGAAAGAAAGCGTTTTTGTACAACTTCATAGAAATAGCTGTAACTTTTGATAGAAGACTCAGACAAACATGTTTATGGCCTTATATTATAGAACTCAAGGTCTCCGTGCTGGGAAAACAGGTTTTGCAGCTGTTTGAGCTAAGATTTCCAAGTTATTCACATAATGAAAACCTATACTTTGTTTCGGTCGAGTTCCCCATTCAAATGCATGTAACAGTGAGAAACGCACTGTCTTGGCGAAAGAAAGCGTTTTTGTACAACTTCATAGAAATAGCTGTAACTTTTGATAGAAGACTCAGACAAACATGTTTATGGCCTTATATTATAGAACTCAAGGTCCCCGTGCTGGGAAAACAGGTTTTGCAGCTGTTTGAGCTAAGATTTCCAAGTTATTCACATAATGAAAACCTATACTTTGTTTTGGTCGAGTTCCCCATTCAAATGCATGTAACAGTGAGAAACGCACTGTCTTGGCGAAAGAAAGCGTTTTTGTACAACTTCATAGAAATAGCTGTAACTTTTGATAGAAGACTCAGACAAACATGTTTATGGCCTTATATTATAGAACTCAAGGTCTCCGTGCTGGGAAAACAGGTTTTGCAGCTGTTTGAGCTAAGATTTCCAAGTTATTCACATAATGAAAACCTATACTTTGTTTCGGTCGAGTTCCCCATTCAAATGCATGTAACAGTGAGAAACGCACTGTCTTGGCGAAAGAAAGCGTTTTTGTACAACTTCATAGAAATAGCTGTAACTTTTGATAGAAGACTCAGACAAACATGTTTATGGCCTTATATTATAGAACTCAAGGTCTCCGTGCTGGGAAAACAGGTTTTGCAGCTGTTTGAGCTAAGATTTCCAAGTTATTCACATAATGAAAACCTATACTTTGTTTCGGTCGAGTTCCCCATTCAAATGCATGTAACAGTGAGAAACGCACTGTCTTGGCGAAAGAAAGCGTTTTTGTACAACTTCATAGAAATAGCTGTAACTTTTGATAGAAGACTCAGACAAACATGTTTATGGCCTTATATTATAGAACTCAAGGTCCCCGTGCTGGGAAAACAGGTTTTGCAGCTGTTTGAGCTAAGATTTCCAAGTTATTCACATAATGAAAACCTATACTTTGTTTTGGTCGAGTTCCCCATTCAAATGCATGTAACAGTGAGAAACGCACTGTCTTGGCGAAAGAAAGCGTTTTTGTACAACTTCATAGAAATAGCTGTAACTTTTGATAGAAGACTCAGACAAACATGTTTATGGCCTTATATTATAGAACTCAAGGTCTCCGTGCTGGGAAAACAGGTTTTGCAGCTGTTTGAGCTAAGATTTCCAAGTTATTCACATAATGAAAACCTATACTTTGTTTCGGTCGAGTTCCCCATTCAAATGCATGTAACAGTGAGAAACGCACTGTCTTGGCGAAAGAAAGCGTTTTTGTACAACTTCATAGAAATAGCTGTAACTTTTGATAGAAGACTCAGACAAACATGTTTATGGCCTTATATTATAGAACTCAAGGTCTCCGTGCTGGGAAAACAGGTTTTGCAGCTGTTTGAGCTAAGATTTCCAAGTTATTCACATAATGAAAACATATACTTTGTTTCGGTCGAGTTCCCCATTCAAATGCATGTAACAGTGAGAAACGCACTGTCTTGGCGAAAGAAAGCGTTTTTGTACAACTTCATAGAAATAGCTGTAACTTTTGATAGAAGACTCAGACAAACATGTTTATGGCCTTATATTATAGAACTCAAGGTCTCCGTGCTGGGAAAACAGGTTTTGCAGCTGTTTGAGCTAAGATTTCCAAGTTATTCACATAATGAAAACTTGTACTTTGTTTCGGTGGAGTTCCCCATTCAAATGCATGTAACAGTGAGAAACGCACTGTCTTGGCGAAAGAAAGCGTTTTTGTACAACTTCATATGAATAGCTGTAACTTTTGATAGAAGACTCGGATACACATGTTTATGGCTTTATCTTATAGAACTCAAGGTTCCCATGCTGGGAAAACAGGTTTTGCAGCTGTTTGAGCTAAGATTTCCAAGTTATTCACATAATGAAAACCTATACTTTGTTTCGGTCGAGTTCCCCATTCAAATGCATGTAACAGTGAGAAACACACTGTCTTGGCGAAATAAAGCGTTTTTGTACAACTTCATATAAATCGCTGTAACTTTTGATAGAAGACTCAGACAAACATGTTTATGGCCTTATATTATAGAACTCAAGGTCTCCGTGCTGGGAAAACAGGTTTTGCAGCTGTTTGAGCTAAGATTTCCAAGTTATTCACATAATGAAAACCTATACTTTGTTTCGGTCGAGTTCCCCATTCAAATGCATGTAACAGTGAGAAACGCACTGTCTTGGCGAAAGAAAGCGTTTTTGTACAACTTCATAGAAATAGCTGTAACTTTTGATAGAAGACTCAGACAAACATGTTTATGGCCTTATATTATAGAACTCAAGGTCTCCGTGCTGGGAAAACAGGTTTTGCAGCTGTTTGAGCTAAGATTTCCAAGTTATTCACATAATGAAAACTTGTACTTTGTTTCGGTGGAGTTCCCCATTCAAATGCATGTAACAGTGAGAAACGCACTGTCTTGGCGAAAGAAAGCGTTTTTGTACAACTTCATATGAATAGCTGTAACTTTTGATAGAAGACTCGGATACACATGTTTATGGCTTTATCTTATAGAACTCAAGGTTCCCGTGCTGGGAAAACAGGTTTTGCAGCTGTTTGAGCTAAGATTTCCAAGTTATTCACATAATGAAAACCTATACTTTGTTTCGGTCGAGTTCCCCATTCAAATGCATGTAACAGTGAGAAACGCACTGTCTTGGCGAAAGAAAGCGTTTTTGTACAACTTCATATAAATAGCTGTAACTTTTGATAGAAGACTCAGACAAACATGTTTATGGCCTTATATTATAGAACTCAAGGTCCCCGTGCTGGGAAAACAGGTTTTGCAGCTGTTTGAGCTAAGATTTCCAAGTTATTCACATAATGAAAACCTATACTTTGTTTCGGTCGAGTTCCCCATTCAAATGCATGTAACAGTGAGAAACGCACTGTCTTGGCGAAAGAAAGCGTTTTTGTACAACTTCATAGAAATAGCTGTAACTTTTGATAGAAGACTCAGACAAACATGTTTATGGCCTTATATTATAGAACTCAAGGTCCCCGTGCTGGGAAAACAGGTTTTGCAGCTGTTTGAGCTAAGATTTTCAAGTTATTCACATAATGAAAACCTATACTTTGTTTCGGTCGAGTTCCCCATTCAAATGCATGTAACAGTGAGAAACGCACTGTCTTGGCGAAAGAAAGCGTTTTTGTACAACTTCATAGAAATAGCTGTAACTTTTGATAGAAGACTCAGACAAACATGTTTATGGCCTTATATTATAGAACTCAAGGTCTCCGTGCTGGGCAAACAGGTTTTGCAGCTGTTTGAGCTAAGATTTCCAAGTTATTCACATAATGAAAACCTATACTTTGTTTTGGTCGAGTTCCCCATTCAAATGCATGTAACAGTGAGAAACGCACTGTCTTGGCGAAAGAAAGCGTTTTTGTACAACTTCATAGAAATAGCTGTAACTTTTGATAGAAGACTCGGATACACATGTTTATGGCTTTATCTTATAGAACTCACGTTCCCCGTGCTGGGCAAACAGGTTTTGCAGCTGTTTGAGCTAAGATTTCCAAGTTATTCACATAATGAAAACCTATACTTTGTTTCGGTCGAGTTCCCCATTCAAATGCATGTAACAGTGAGAAACGCACTGTCTTGGCGAAAGAAAGCATTTTTGTACAACTTCATATGAATAGCTGTAACTTTTGATAGAAGACTCGAATACACATGTTTATGGCTTTATCTTATAGAACTCAAGGTTCCCGTGCTGGGAAAACAGGTTTTGCAGCTGTTTGAGCTAAGATTTCCAAGTTATTCACATAATGAAAACCTATACTTTGTTTCGGTCGAGTTCCCCATTCAAATGCATGTAACAGTGAGAAACGCACTGTCTTGGCGAAAGAAAGCGTTTTTGTACAACTTCATAGAAATAGCTGTAACTTTTGATAGAAGACTCAGACAAACATGTTTATGGCCTTATATTATAGAACTCAAGGTCCCCGTGCTGGGAAAACAGGTTTTGCAGCTGTTTGAGCTAAGATTTCCAAGTTATTCACATAATGAAAACATATACTTTGTTTCGGTTGAGTTCCCCATTCAAATGCATGTAACAGTGAGAAACGCACTGTCTTGGCGAAAGAAAGCGTTTTTGTACAACTTCATATGAATAGCTGTAACTTTTGATAGAAGACTCGGATACACATGTTTATGGCTTTATCTTATAGAACTCAAGGTTCCCGTGCTGGGAAAACAGGTTTTGCAGCTGTTTGAGCTAAGATTTCCAAGTTATTCACATAATGAAAACCTATACTTTGTTTCGGTGGAGTTCCCCATTCAAATGCATGTAACAGTGAGAAACGCACTGTCTTGGCGAAAGAAAGCGTTTTTGTACAACTTCATAGAAATAGCTGTAACTTTTGATAGAAGACTCAGACAAACATGTTTATGGCCTTATATTATAGAACTCAAGGTCCCCGTGCTGGGAAAACAGGTTTTGCAGCTGTTTGAGCTAAGATTTCCAAGTTATTCACATAATGAAAACCTATACTTTGTTTCGGTCGAGTTCCCCATTCAAATGCATGTAACAGTGAGAAACGCACTGTCTTGGCGAAAGAAAGCGTTTTTGTACAACTTCATAGAAATAGCTGTAACTTTTGATAGAAGACTCAGACAAACATGTTTATGGCCTTATATTATAGAACTCAAGGTCTCCGTGCTGGGAAAACAGGTTTTGCAGCTGTTTGAGCTAAGATTTCCAAGTTATTCACATAATGAAAACATATACTTTGTTTCGGTCGAGTTCCCCATTCAAATGCATGTAACAGTGAGAAACGCACTGTCTTGGCGAAAGAAAGCGTTTTTGTACAACTTCATAGAAATAGCTGTAACTTTTGATAGAAGACTCAGACAAACATGTTTATGGCCTTATATTATAGAACTCAAGGTCTCCGTGCTGGGCAAACAGGTTTTGCAGCTGTTTGAGCTAAGATTTCCAAGTTATTCACATAATGAAAACCTATACTTTGTTTCGGTCGAGTTCCCCATTCAAATGCATGTAACAGTGAGAAACGCACTGTCTTGGCGAAAGAAAGCGTTTTTGTACAACTTCATAGAAATAGCTGTAACTTTTGATAGAAGACTCAGACAAACATGTTTATGGCCTTATATTATAGAACTCAAGGTCCCCGTGCTGGGAAAACAGGTTTTGCAGCTGTTTGAGCTAAGATTTCCAAGTTATTCACATAATGAAAACCTATACTTTGTTTCGGTCGAGTTCCCCATTCAAATGCATGTAACAGTGAGAAACGCACTGTCTTGGCGAAAGAAAGCGTTTTTGTACAACTTCATAGAAATAGCTGTAACTTTTGATAGAAGACTCAGACAAACATGTTTATGGCCTTATATTATAGAACTCAAGGTCTCCGTGCTGGGAAAACAGGTTTTGCAGCTGTTTGAGCTAAGATTTCCAAGTTATTCACATAATGAAAACCTATACTTTGTTTCGGTCGAGTTCCCCATTCAAATGCATGTAACAGTGAGAAACGCACTGTCTTGGCGAAAGAAAGCGTTTTTGTACAACTTCATAGAAATAGCTGTAACTTTTGATAGAAGACTCAGACAAACATGTTTATGGCCTTATATTATAGAACTCAAGGTCCCCGTGCTGGGAAAACAGGTTTTGCAGCTGTTTGAGCTAAGATTTCCAAGTTATTCACATAATGAAAACCTATACTTTGTTTTGGTCGAGTTCCCCATTCAAATGCATGTAACAGTGAGAAACGCACTGTCTTGGCGAAAGAAAGCGTTTTTGTACAACTTCATAGAAATAGCTGTAACTTTTGATAGAAGACTCAGACAAACATGTTTATGGCCTTATATTATAGAACTCAAGGTCTCCGTGCTGGGAAAACAGGTTTTGCAGCTGTTTGAGCTAAGATTTCCAAGTTATTCACATAATGAAAACCTATACTTTGTTTCGGTCGAGTTCCCCATTCAAATGCATGTAACAGTGAGAAACGCACTGTCTTGGCGAAAGAAAGCGTTTTTGTACAACTTCATAGAAATAGCTGTAACTTTTGATAGAAGACTCAGACAAACATGTTTATGGCCTTATATTATAGAACTCAAGGTCTCCGTGCTGGGAAAACAGGTTTTGCAGCTGTTTGAGCTAAGATTTCCAAGTTATTCACATAATGAAAACATATACTTTGTTTCGGTCGAGTTCCCCATTCAAATGCATGTAACAGTGAGAAACGCACTGTCTTGGCGAAAGAAAGCGTTTTTGTACAACTTCATAGAAATAGCTGTAACTTTTGATAGAAGACTCAGACAAACATGTTTATGGCCTTATATTATAGAACTCAAGGTCCCCGTGCTGGGAAAACAGGTTTTGCAGCTGTTTGAGCTAAGATTTCCAAGTTATTCACATAATGAAAACCTATACTTTGTTTCGGTCGAGTTCCCCATTCAAATGCATGTAACAGTGAGAAACGCACTGTCTTGGCGAAAGAAAGCGTTTTTGTACAACTTCATAGAAATAGCTGTAACTTTTGATAGAAGACTCAGACAAACATGTTTATGGCCTTATATTATAGAACTCAAGGTCTCCGTGCTGGGAAAACAGGTTTTGCAGCTGTTTGAGCTAAGATTTCCAAGTTATTCACATAATGAAAACCTATACTTTGTTTCGGTCGAGTTCCCCATTCAAATGCATGTAACAGTGAGAAACGCACTGTCTTGGCGAAAGAAAGCGTTTTTGTACAACTTCATAGAAATAGCTGTAACTTTTGATAGAAGACTCAGACAAACATGTTTATGGCCTTATATTATAGAACTCAAGGTCCCCGTGCTGGGAAAACAGGTTTTGCAGCTGTTTGAGCTAAGATTTCCAAGTTATTCACATAATGAAAACCTATACTTTGTTTCGGTCGAGTTCCCCATTCAAATGCATGTAACAGTGAGAAACGCACTGTCTTGGCGAAAGAAAGCGTTTTTGTACAACTTCATAGAAATAGCTGTAACTTTTGATAGAAGACTCAGACAAACATGTTTATGGCCTTATATTATAGAACTCAAGGTCTCCGTGCTGGGAAAACAGGTTTTGCAGCTGTTTGAGCTAAGATTTCCAAGTTATTCACATAATGAAAACTTGTACTTTGTTTCGGTGGAGTTCCCCATTCAAATGCATGTAACAGTGAGAAACGCACTGTCTTGGCGAAAGAAAGCGTTTTTGTACAACTTCATATGAATAGCTGTAACTTTTGATAGAAGACTCGGATACACATGTTTATGGCTTTATCTTATAGAACTCAAGGTTCCCGTGCTGGGAAAACAGGTTTTGCAGCTGTTTGAGCTAAGATTTCCAAGTTATTCACATAATGAAAACCTATACTTTGTTTCGGTCGAGTTCCCCATTCAAATGCATGTAACAGTGAGAAACGCACTGTCTTGGCGAAAGAAAGCGTTTTTGTACAACTTCATAGAAATAGCTGTAACTTTTGATAGAAGACTCAGACAAACATGTTTATGGCCTTATATTATAGAACTCAAGGTCTCCGTGCTGGGCAAACAGGTTTTGCAGCTGTTTGAGCTAAGATTTCCAAGTTATTCACATAATGAAAACCTATACTTTGTTTCGGTCGAGTTCCCCATTCAAATGCATGTAACAGTGAGAAACGCACTGTCTTGGTGAAAGAAAGCGTTTTTGTACAACTTCATAGAAATAGCTGTAACTTTTGATAGAAGACTCAGACAAACATGTTTATGGCCTTATATTATAGAAATCAAGGTCCCCGTGCTGGGAAAACAGGTTTTGCAGCTGTTTGAGCTAAGATTTCCAAGTTATTCACATAATGAAAACCTATACTTTGTTTCGGTCGAGTTCCCCATTCAAATGCATGTAACAGTGAGAAACGCACTGTCTTGGCGAAAGAAAGCGTTTTTGTACAACTTCATAGAAATAGCTGTAACTTTTGATAGAAGACTCAGACAAACATGTTTATGGCCTTATATTATAGAACTCAAGGTCTCCGTGCTGGGAAAACAGGTTTTGCAGCTGTTTGAGCTAAGATTTCCAAGTTATTCACATAATGAAAACCTATACTTTGTTTCGGTCGAGTTCCCCATTCAAATGCATGTAACAGTGAGAAACGCACTGTCTTGGCGAAAGAAAGCGTTTTTGTACAACTTCATAGAAATAGCTGTAACTTTTGATAGAAGACTCAGACAAACATGTTTATGGCCTTATATTATAGAACTCAAGGTCTCCGTGCTGGGAAAACAGGTTTTGCAGCTGTTTGAGCTAAGATTTCCAAGTTATTCACATAATGAAAACTTGTACTTTGTTTCGGTCGAGTTCCCCATTCAAATGCATGTAACAGTGAGAAACGCACTGTCTTGGCGAAAGAAAGCGTTTTTGTACAACTTCATATGAATAGCTGTAACTTTTGATAGAAGACTCGGATACACATGTTTATGGCTTTATCTTATAGAACTCAAGGTTCCCGTGCTGGGAAAACAGGTTTTGCAGCTGTTTGAGCTAAGATTTCCAAGTTATTCACATAATGAAAACCTATACTTTGTTTCGGTCGAGTTCCCCATTCAAATGCATGTAACAGTGAGAAACGCACTGTCTTGGCGAAAGAAAGCGTTTTTGTACAACTTCATATAAATAGCTGTAACTTTTGATAGAAGACTCAGACAAACATGTTTATGGCCTTATATTATAGAACTCAAGGTCCCCGTGCTGGGAAAACAGGTTTTGCAGCTGTTTGAGCTAAGATTTCCAAGTTATTCACATAATGAAAACCTATACTTTGTTTCGGTCGAGTTCCCCATTCAAATGCATGTAACAGTGAGAAACGCACTGTCTTGGCGAAAGAAAGCGTTTTTGTACAACTTCATAGAAATAGCTGTAACTTTTGATAGAAGACTCAGACAAACATGTTTATGGCCTTATATTATAGAACTCAAGGTCCCCGTGCTGGGAAAACAGGTTTTGCAGCTGTTTGAGCTAAGATTTCCAAGTTATTCACATAATGAAAACCTATACTTTGTTTCGGTCGAGTTCCCCATTCAAATGCATGTAACAGTGAGAAACGCACTGTCTTGGCGAAAGAAAGCGTTTTTGTACAACTTCATAGAAATAGCTGTAACTTTTGATAGAAGACTCAGACAAACATGTTTATGGCCTTATATTATAGAACTCAAGGTCTCCGTGCTGGGCAAACAGGTTTTGCAGCTGTTTGAGCTAAGATTTCCAAGTTATTCACATAATGAAAACCTATACTTTGTTTTGGTCGAGTTCCCCATTCAAATGCATGTAACAGTGAGAAACGCACTGTCTTGGCGAAAGAAAGCGTTTTTGTACAACTTCATAGAAATAGCTGTAACTTTTGATAGAAGACTCGGATACACATGTTTATGGCTTTATCTTATAGAACTCACGTTCCCCGTGCTGGGCAAACAGGTTTTGCAGCTGTTTGAGCTAAGATTTCCAAGTTATTCACATAATGAAAACCTATACTTTGTTTCGGTCGAGTTCCCCATTCAAATGCATGTAACAGTGAGAAACGCACTGTCTTGGCGAAAGAAAGCATTTTTGTACAACTTCATATGAATAGCTGTAACTTTTGATAGAAGACTCGGATACACATGTTTATGGCTTTATCTTATAGAACTCAAGGTTCCCGTGCTGGGAAAACAGGTTTTGCAGCTGTTTGAGCTAAGATTTCCAAGTTATTCACATAATGAAAACCTATACTTTGTTTCGGTCGAGTTCCCCATTCAAATGCATGTAACAGTGAGAAACGCACTGTCTTGGCGAAAGAAAGCGTTTTTGTACAACTTCATAGAAATAGCTGTAACTTTTGATAGAAGACTCAGACAAACATGTTTATGGCCTTATATTATAGAACTCAAGGTCCCCGTGCTGGGAAAACAGGTTTTGCAGCTGTTTGAGCTAAGATTTCCAAGTTATTCACATAATGAAAACCTATACTTTGTTTCGGTCGAGTTCCCCATTCAAATGCATGTAACAGTGAGAAACGCACTGTCTTGGCGAAAGAAAGCGTTTTTGTACAACTTCATAGAAATAGCTGTAACTTTTGATAGAAGACTCAGACAAACATGTTTATGGCCTTATATTATAGAACTCAAGGTCTCCGTGCTGGGAAAACAGGTTTTGCAGCTGTTTGAGCTAAGATTTCCAAGTTATTCACATAATGAAAACCTATACTTTGTTTCGGTCGAGTTCCCCATTCAAATGCATGTAACAGTGAGAAACGCACTGTCTTGGCGAAAGAAAGCGTTTTTGTACAACTTCATAGAAATAGCTGTAACTTTTGATAGAAGACTCAGACAAACATGTTTATGGCCTTATATTATAGAACTCAAGGTCTCCGTGCTGGGAAAACAGGTTTTGCAGCTGTTTGAGCTAAGATTTCCAAGTTATTCACATAATGAAAACTTGTACTTTCTTTCGGTGGAGTTCCCCATTCAAATGCATGTAACAGTGAGAAACGCACTGTCTTGGCGAAAGAAAGCGTTTTTGTACAACTTCATATGAATAGCTGTAACTTTTGATAGAAGACTCGGATACACATGTTTATGGCTTTATCTTATAGAACTCAAGGTTCCCGTGCTGGGAAAACAGGTTTTGCAGCTGTTTGAGCTAAGATTTCCAAGTTATTCACATAATGAAAACCTATACTTTGTTTCGGTCGAGTTCCCCATTCAAATGCATGTAACAGTGAGAAACGCACTGTCTTGGCGAAAGAAAGCGTTTTTGTACAACTTCATATAAATAGCTGTAACTTTTGATAGAAGACTCAGACAAACATGTTTATGGCCTTATATTATAGAACTCAAGGTCCCCGTGCTGGGAAAACAGGTTTTGCAGCTGTTTGAGCTAAGATTTCCAAGTTATTCACATAATGAAAACCTATACTTTGTTTCGGTCGAGTTCCCCATTCAAATGCATGTAACAGTGAGAAACGCACTGTCTTGGCGAAAGAAAGCGTTTTTGTACAACTTCATAGAAATAGCTGTAACTTTTGATAGAAGACTCAGACAAACATGTTTATGGCCTTATATTATAGAACTCAAGGTCCCCGTGCTGGGAAAACAGGTTTTGCAGCTGTTTGAGCTAAGATTTTCAAGTTATTCACATAATGAAAACCTATACTTTGTTTCGGTCGAGTTCCCCATTCAAATGCATGTAACAGTGAGAAACGCACTGTCTTGGCGAAAGAAAGCGTTTTTGTACAACTTCATAGAAATAGCTGTAACTTTTGATAGAAGACTCAGACAAACATGTTTATGGCCTTATATTATAGAACTCAAGGTCTCCGTGCTGGGCAAACAGGTTTTGCAGCTGTTTGAGCTAAGATTTCCAAGTTATTCACATAATGAAAACCTATACTTTGTTTTGGTCGAGTTCCCCATTCAAATGCATGTAACAGTGAGAAACGCACTGTCTTGGCGAAAGAAAGCGTTTTTGTACAACTTCATAGAAATAGCTGTAACTTTTGATAGAAGACTCGGATACACATGTTTATGGCTTTATCTTATAGAACTCACGTTCCCCGTGCTGGGCAAACAGGTTTTGCAGCTGTTTGAGCTAAGATTTCCAAGTTATTCACATAATGAAAACCTATACTTTGTTTCGGTCGAGTTCCCCATTCAAATGCATGTAACAGTGAGAAACGCACTGTCTTGGCGAAAGAAAGCATTTTTGTACAACTTCATATGAATAGCTGTAACTTTTGATAGAAGACTCGAATACACATGTTTATGGCTTTATCTTATAGAACTCAAGGTTCCCGTGCTGGGAAAACAGGTTTTGCAGCTGTTTGAGCTAAGATTTCCAAGTTATTCACATAATGAAAACCTATACTTTGTTTCGGTCGAGTTCCCCATTCAAATGCATGTAACAGTGAGAAACGCACTGTCTTGGCGAAAGAAAGCGTTTTTGTACAACTTCATAGAAATAGCTGTAACTTTTGATAGAAGACTCAGACAAACATGTTTATGGCCTTATATTATAGAACTCAAGGTCCCCGTGCTGGGAAAACAGGTTTTGCAGCTGTTTGAGCTAAGATTTCCAAGTTATTCACATAATGAAAACATATACTTTGTTTCGGTTGAGTTCCCCATTCAAATGCATGTAACAGTGAGAAACGCACTGTCTTGGCGAAAGAAAGCGTTTTTGTACAACTTCATATGAATAGCTGTAACTTTTGATAGAAGACTCGGATACACATGTTTATGGCTTTATCTTATAGAACTCAAGGTTCCCGTGCTGGGAAAACAGGTTTTGCAGCTGTTTGAGCTAAGATTTCCAAGTTATTCACATAATGAAAACCTATACTTTGTTTCGGTGGAGTTCCCCATTCAAATGCATGTAACAGTGAGAAACGCACTGTCTTGGCGAAAGAAAGCGTTTTTGTACAACTTCATAGAAATAGCTGTAACTTTTGATAGAAGACTCAGACAAACATGTTTATGGCCTTATATTATAGAACTCAAGGTCCCCGTGTTGGGAAAACAGGTTTTGCAGCTGTTTGAGCTAAGATTTCCAAGTTATTCACATAATGAAAACCTATACTTTGTTTCGGTCGAGTTCCCCATTCAAATGCATGTAACAGTGAGAAACGCACTGTCTTGGCGAAAGAAAGCGTTTTTGTACAACTTCATAGAAATAGCTGTAACTTTTGATAGAAGACTCAGACAAACATGTTTATGGCCTTATATTATAGAACTCAAGGTCTCCGTGCTGGGAAAACAGGTTTTGCAGCTGTTTGAGCTAAGATTTCCAAGTTATTCACATAATGAAAACATATACTTTGTTTCGGTCGAGTTCCCCATTCAAATGCATGTAACAGTGAGAAACGCACTGTCTTGGCGAAAGAAAGCGTTTTTGTACAACTTCATAGAAATAGCTGTAACTTTTGATAGAAGACTCAGACAAACATGTTTATGGCCTTATATTATAGAACTCAAGGTCTCCGTGCTGGGCAAACAGGTTTTGCAGCTGTTTGAGCTAAGATTTCCAAGTTATTCACATAATGAAAACCTATACTTTGTTTCGGTCGAGTTCCCCATTCAAATGCATGTAACAGTGAGAAACGCACTGTCTTGGCGAAAGAAAGCGTTTTTGTACAACTTCATAGAAATAGCTGTAACTTTTGATAGAAGACTCAGACAAACATGTTTATGGCCTTATATTATAGAACTCAAGGTCCCCGTGCTGGGAAAACAGGTTTTGCAGCTGTTTGAGCTAAGATTTCCAAGTTATTCACATAATGAAAACCTATACTTTGTTTCGGTCGAGTTCCCCATTCAAATGCATGTAACAGTGAGAAACGCACTGTCTTGGCGAAAGAAAGCGTTTTTGTACAACTTCATATAAATAGCTGTAACTTTTGATAGAAGACTCAGACAAACATGTTTATGGCTTTATCTTATAGAACTCAAGGTCTCCGTGCTGGGAAAACAGGTTTTGCAGCTGTTTGAGCTAAGATTTCCAAGTTATTCACATAATGAAAACTTATACTTTGTTTTGGTCGAGTTCCCCATTCAAATGCATGTAACAGTGAGAAACGCACTGTCTTGGCGAAAGAAAGCGTTTTTGTACAACTTCATATAAATAGCTGTAACTTTTGATAGAAGACTCAAACAAACATGTTTATGGCTTTATCTTATAGAACTCAAGGTCTCCGTGCTGGGAAAACAGGTTTTGCAGCTGTTTGAGCTAAGATTTCCAAGTTATTCACATAATGAAAACCTATACTTTGTTTCGGTGGAGTTCCCCATTCAAATGCATGTAACAGTGAGAAACGCACTGTCTTGGCGAAAGAAAGCGTTTTTGTACAACTTCATATAAATAGCTGTAACTTTTGATAGAAGACTCGGATACACATGTTTATGGCTTTATCTTATAGAACTCAAGGTTCCCGTGCTGGGCAACTAGGTTTTGCAGCTGTTTGAGCTAAGATTTCCAAGTTATTCACATAATGAAAACTTATACTTTGTTTCGGTCGAGTTCCCCATTCAAATGCATGTAACAGTGAGAAACGCACTGTCTTGGCGAAAGAAAGCGTTTTTGTACAACTTCATATAAATAGCTGTAACTTTTGATAGAAGACTCGGATACACATGTTTATGGCTTTATCTTATAGAACTCACGTTCCCCGTGCTGGGCAAACAGGTTTTGCAGCTGTTTGAGCTAAGATTTCCAAGTTATTCACATAATGAAAACCTATACTTTGTTTCGATGGAGTTCCCCATTCAAATGCATGTAACAGTGAGAAACGCACTGTCTTGGCGAAAGAAAGCTATTTTGTACAACTTCATATAAATAGCTGTAACTTTTGATAGAAGACTCAGACAAACATGTTTATGGCCTTATATTATAGAACTCAAGGTCTCCGTGCTGGGCAAATAGGTTTTGCAGCTGTTTGAGCTAAGATTTCCAAGTTATTCACATAATGAAAACCTATACTTTGTTTCGGTCGAGTTCCCCATTCAAATGCATGTAACAGTGAGAAACGCACTGTCTTGGCGAAAGAAAGCGTTTTTGTACAACTTCATATAAATAGCTGTAACTTTTGATAGAAGACTCGGATACACATGTTTATGGCTTTATCTTATAGAACTCAAGGTTCCCGTGCTGGGAAAACAGGTTTTGCAGCTGTTTGAGCTAAGATTTCCAAGTTATTCACATAATGAAAACTTATACTTTGTTTTGGTCGAGTTCCCCATTCAAATGCATGTAACAGTGAGAAACGCACTGTCTTGGCGAAAGAAAGCGTTTTTGTACAACTTCATATAAATAGCTGTAACTTTTGATAGAAGACTCAGACAAACATGTTTATGGCTTTATCTTATAGAACTCAAGGTCTCCGTGCTGGGAAAACAGGTTTTGCAGCTGTTTGAGCTAAGATTTCCAAGTTATTCACATAATGAAAACCTATACTTTGTTTCGGTCGAGTTCCCCATTCAAATGCATGTAACAGTGAGAAACGCACTGTCTTGGCGAAAGAAAGCGTTTTTGTACAACTTCATATAAATAGCTGTAACTTTTGATAGAAGACTCGGATACACATGTTTATGGCTTTATCTTATAGAACTCAAGGTTCCCGTGCTGGGCAACTAGGTTTTGCAGCTGTTTGAGCTAAGATTTCCAAGTTATTCACATAATGAAAACTTATACTTTGTTTCGGTCGAGTTCCCCATTCAAATGCATGTAACAGTGAGAAACGCACTGTCTTGGCGAAAGAAAGCGTTTTTGTACAACTTCATATAAATAGCTGTAACTTTTGATAGAAGACTCGGATACACATGTTTATGGCTTTATCTTATAGAACTCAAGGTTCCCGTGCTGGGCAACTAGGTTTTGCAGCTGTTTGAGCTAAGATTTCCAAGTTATTCACATAATGAAAACCTATACTTTGTTTCGGTGGAGTTCCCCATTCAAATGCATGTAACAGTGAGAAACGCACTGTCTTGGCGAAAGAAAGCTATTTTGTACAACTTCATATAAATAGCTGGAACTTTTCATAGAAGACTCAGACAAACATGTTTATGGCCTTATATTATAGAACTCAAGGTCTCCGTGCTGGGCAAACAGGTTTTGCAGCTGTTTGAGCTAAGATTTCCAAGTTATTCACATAATGAAAATCTATACTTTGTTTCGGTCGAGTTCCCCATTCAAATGCATGTAACAGTGAGAAACGCACTGTCTTGGCGAAAGAAAGCGTTTTTGTACAACTTCATATAAATAGCTGTAACTTTTGATAGAAGACTCGGATACACATGTTTATGGCTTTATCTTATAGAACTCAAGGTTCCCGTGCTGGGCATCTAGGTTTTGCAGCTGTTTGAGCTAAGATTTCCAAGTTATTCACATAATGAAAACCTATACTTTGTTTTGGTCGAGTTCCCCATTCAAATGCATGTAACAGTGAGAAACGCACTGTCTTGGCGAAAGAAAGCTATTTTGTACAACTTCATATAAATAGCTGGAACTTTTCATAGAAGACTCAGACAAACATGTTTATGGCCTTATATTATAGAACTCAAGGTCTCCGTGCTGGGCAAACAGGTTTTGCAGCTGTTTGAGCTAAGATTTCCAAGTTATTCACATAATGAAAACTTATACTTTGTTTCGGTCGAGTTCCCCATTCAAATGCATCTAACAGTGAGAAACGCACTGTCTTGGCGAAAGAAAGCTATTTTGTACAACGTCATATGAATAGTTGTAACTTTTGATAGAAGACTCGGATACACATGTTTATGGCTTTATCTTATAGAACTCAAGGTTCCCGTGCTGGGCAACTAGGTTTTGCAGCTGTTTGAGCTAAGATTTCCAAGTTATTCACATAATGAAAACTTATACTTTGTTTCGGTCGAGTTCCCCATTCAAATGCATGTAACAGTGAGAAACGCACTGTCTTGGCGAAAGAAAGCGTTTTTGTACAACTTCATATAAATAGCTGTAACTTTTGATAGAAGACTCGGATACACATGTTTATGGCTTTATCTTATAGAACTCACGTTCCCCGTGCTGTGCAAACAGGTTTTGCAGCTGTTTGAGCTAAGATTTCCAAGTTATTCACATAATGAAAACCTATACTTTGTTTCGGTGGAGTTCCCCATTCAAATGCATGTAACAGTGAGAAACGCACTGTCTTGGCGAAAGAAAGCGTTTTTGTACAACTTCATATAAATAGCTGTAACTTTTGATAGAAGACTCGGATACACATGTTTATGGCTTTATCTTATAGAACTCAAGGTTCCCGTGCTGGGAAAACAGGTTTTGCAGCTGTTTGAGCTAAGATTTCCAAGTTAGTCACATAATGAAAACTTATACTTTGTTTTGGTCGAGTTCCCCATTCAAATGCATGTAACAGTGAGAAACGCACTGTCTTGGCGAAAGAAAGCGTTTTTGTACAACTTCATATAAATAGCTGTAACTTTTGATAGAAGACTCAGACAAACATGTTTATGGCTTTATCTTATAGAACTCAAGGTCTCCGTGCTGGGAAAACAGGTTTTGCAGCTGTTTGAGCTAAGATTTCCAAGTTATTCACATAATGAAAACTTATACTTTGTTTCGGTCGAGTTCCCCATTCAAATGCATGTAACAGTGAGAAACGCACTGTCTTGGCGAAAGAAAGCGTTTTTGTACAACTTCATATAAATAGCTGTAACTTTTGATAGAAGACTCAGACAAACATGTTTATGGCTTTATCTTATAGAACTCAAGGTTCCCGTGCTGGGCATCTAGGTTTTGCAGCTGTTTGAGCTAAGATTTCCAAGTTATTCACATAATGAAAACTTATACTTTGTTTTGGTCGAGTTCCCCATTCAAATGCATGTAACAGTGAGAAACGCACTGTCTTGGCGAAAGAAAGCGTTTTTGTACAACTTCATATAAATAGCTGTAACTTTTGATAGAAGACTCAGACAAACATGTTTATGGCTTTATCTTATAGAACTCAAGGTCTCCGTGCTGGGAAAACAGGTTTTGCAGCTGTTTGAGCTAAGATTTCCAAGTTATTCACATAATGAAAACCTATACTTTGTTTCGGTGGAGTTCCCCATTCAAATGCATGTAACAGTGAGAAACGCACTGTCTTGGCGAAAGAAAGCGTTTTTGTACAACTTCATATAAATAGCTGTAACTTTTGATAGAAGACTCGGATACACATGTTTATGGCTTTATCTTATAGAACTCAAGGTTCCGGTGCTGGGCAACTAGGTTTTGCAGCTGTTTGAGCTAAGATTTCCAAGTTATTCACATAATGAAAACCTATACTTTGTTTCGGTCGAGTTCCCCATTCAAATGCATGTAACAGTGAGAAACGCACTGTCTTGGCGAAAGAAAGCGTTTTTGTACAACTTCATATAAATAGCTGTAACTTTTGATAGAAGACTCGGATACACATGTTTATGGCTTTATCTTATAGAACTCACGTTCCCCGTGCTGGGCAAACAGGTTTTGCAGCTGTTTGAGCTAAGATTTCCAAGTTATTCACATAATGAAAACCTATACTTTGTTTCGGTCGAGTTCCCCATTCAAATGCATGTAACAGTGAGAAACGCACTGTCTTGGCGAAAGAAAGCGTTTTTGTACAACTTCATAGAAATAGCTGTAACTTTTGATAGAAGACTCAGACAAACATGTTTATGGCCTTATATTATAGAACTCAAGGTCCCCGTGCTGGGAAAACAGGTTTTGCAGCTGTTTGAGCTAAGATTTTCAAGTTATTCACATAATGAAAACCTATACTTTGTTTCGGTCGAGTTCCCCATTCAAATGCATGTAACAGTGAGAAACGCACTGTCTTGGCGAAAGAAAGCGTTTTTGTACAACTTCATAGAAATAGCTGTAACTTTTGATAGAAGACTCAGACAAACATGTTTATGGCCTTATATTATAGAACTCAAGGTCTCCGTGCTGGGAAAACAGGTTTTGCAGCTGTTTGAGCTAAGATTTCCAAGTTATTCACATAATGAAAACCTATACTTTGTTTCGGTCGAGTTCCCCATTCAAATGCATGTAACAGTGAGAAACGCACTGTCTTGGCGAAAGAAAGCGTTTTTGTACAACTTCATAGAAATAGCTGTAACTTTTGATAGAAGACTCAGACAAACATGTTTATGGCCTTATATTATAGAACTCAAGGTCCCCGTGCTGGGAAAACAGGTTTTGCAGCTGTTTGAGCTAAGATTTCCAAGTTATTCACATAATGAAAACCTATACTTTGTTTTGGTCGAGTTCCCCATTCAAATGCATGTAACAGTGAGAAACGCACTGTCTTGGCGAAAGAAAGCGTTTTTGTACAACTTCATAGAAATAGCTGTAACTTTTGATAGAAGACTCAGACAAACATGTTTATGGCCTTATATTATAGAACTCAAGGTCTCCGTGCTGGGAAAACAGGTTTTGCAGCTGTTTGAGCTAAGATTTCCAAGTTATTCACATAATGAAAACCTATACTTTGTTTCGGTCGAGTTCCCCATTCAAATGCATGTAACAGTGAGAAACGCACTGTCTTGGCGAAAGAAAGCGTTTTTGTACAACTTCATAGAAATAGCTGTAACTTTTGATAGAAGACTCAGACAAACATGTTTATGGCCTTATATTATAGAACTCAAGGTCTCCGTGCTGGGAAAACAGGTTTTGCAGCTGTTTGAGCTAAGATTTCCAAGTTATTCACATAATGAAAACCTATACTTTGTTTCGGTCGAGTTCCCCATTCAAATGCATGTAACAGTGAGAAACGCACTGTCTTGGCGAAAGAAAGCGTTTTTGTAC
This sequence comes from Diplotaxodon limnothrissa, assembly GCF_057381915.1. Lineage (NCBI taxonomy): Eukaryota > Metazoa > Chordata > Actinopteri > Cichliformes > Cichlidae > Diplotaxodon > Diplotaxodon limnothrissa. Next base: position 18,026,743 of record NC_140597.1, read on the forward strand.
AACTTCATAGAAATAGCTGTAACTTTTGATAGAAGACTCAGACAAACATGTTTATGGCCTTATATTATAGAACTCAAGGTCCCCGTGCTGGGAAAACAGGTTTTGCAGCTGTTTGAGCTAAGATTTCCAAGTTATTCACATAATGAAAACCTATACTTTGTTTTGGTCGAGTTCCCCATTCAAATGCATGTAACAGTGAGAAACGCACTGTCTTGGCGAAAGAAAGCGTTTTTGTACAACTTCATAGAAATAGCTGTAACTTTTGATAGAAGACTCAGACAAACATGTTTATGGCCTTATATTATAGAACTCAAGGTCTCCGTGCTGGGAAAACAGGTTTTGCAGCTGTTTGAGCTAAGATTTCCAAGTTATTCACATAATGAAAACCTATACTTTGTTTCGGTCGAGTTCCCCATTCAAATGCATGTAACAGTGAGAAACGCACTGTCTTGGCGAAAGAAAGCGTTTTTGTACAACTTCATAGAAATAGCTGTAACTTTTGATAGAAGACTCAGACAAACATGTTTATGGCCTTATATTATAGAACTCAAGGTCTCCGTGCTGGGAAAACAGGTTTTGCAGCTGTTTGAGCTAAGATTTCCAAGTTATTCACATAATGAAAACATATACTTTGTTTCGGTCGAGTTCCCCATTCAAATGCATGTAACAGTGAGAAACGCACTGTCTTGGCGAAAGAAAGCGTTTTTGTACAACTTCATAGAAATAGCTGTAACTTTTGATAGAAGACTCAGACAAACATGTTTATGGCCTTATATTATAGAACTCAAGGTCTCCGTGCTGGGAAAACAGGTTTTGCAGCTGTTTGAGCTAAGATTTCCAAGTTATTCACATAATGAAAACTTGTACTTTGTTTCGGTGGAGTTCCCCATTCAAATGCATGTAACAGTGAGAAACGCACTGTCTTGGCGAAAGAAAGCGTTTTTGTACAACTTCATATGAATAGCTGTAACTTTTGATAGAAGACTCGGATACACATGTTTATGGCTTTATCTTATAGAACTCAAGGTTCCCATGCTGGGAAAACAGGTTTTGCAGCTGTTTGAGCTAAGATTTCCAAGTTATTCACATAATGAAAACCTATACTTTGTTTCGGTCGAGTTCCCCATTCAAATGCATGTAACAGTGAGAAACGCACTGTCTTGGCGAAAGAAAGCGTTTTTGTACAACTTCATAGAAATAGCTGTAACTTTTGATAGAAGACTCAGACAAACATGTTTATGGCCTTATATTATAGAACTCAAGGTCTCCGTGCTGGGAAAACAGGTTTTGCAGCTGTTTGAGCTAAGATTTCCAAGTTATTCACATAATGAAAACCTATACTTTGTTTCGGTCGAGTTCCCCATTCAAATGCATGTAACAGTGAGAAACGCACTGTCTTGGCGAAAGAAAGCGTTTTTGTACAACTTCATAGAAATAGCTGTAACTTTTGATAGAAGACTCAGACAAACATGTTTATGGCCTTATATTATAGAACTCAAGGTCTCCGTGCTGGGAAAACAGGTTTTGCAGCTGTTTGAGCTAAGATTTCCAAGTTATTCACATAATGAAAACTTGTACTTTGTTTCGGTGGAGTTCCCCATTCAAATGCATGTAACAGTGAGAAACGCACTGTCTTGGCGAAAGAAAGCGTTTTTGTACAACTTCATATGAATAGCTGTAACTTTTGATAGAAGACTCGGATACACATGTTTATGGCTTTATCTTATAGAACTCAAGGTTCCCGTGCTGGGAAAACAGGTTTTGCAGCTGTTTGAGCTAAGATTTCCAAGTTATTCACATAATGAAAACCTATACTTTGTTTCGGTCGAGTTCCCCATTCAAATGCATGTAACAGTGAGAAACGCACTGTCTTGGCGAAAGAAAGCGTTTTTGTACAACTTCATATAAATAGCTGTAACTTTTGATAGAAGACTCAGACAAACATGTTTATGGCCTTATATTATAGAACTCAAGGTCCCCGTGCTGGGAAAACAGGTTTTGCAGCTGTTTGAGCTAAGATTTCCAAGTTATTCACATAATGAAAACCTATACTTTGTTTCGGTCGAGTTCCCCATTCAAATGCATGTAACAGTGAGAAACGCACTGTCTTGGCGAAAGAAAGCGTTTTTGTACAACTTCATAGAAATAGCTGTAACTTTTGATAGAAGACTCAGACAAACATGTTTATGGCCTTATATTATAGAACTCAAGGTCCCCGTGCTGGGAAAACAGGTTTTGCAGCTGTTTGAGCTAAGATTTTCAAGTTATTCACATAATGAAAACCTATACTTTGTTTCGGTCGAGTTCCCCATTCAAATGCATGTAACAGTGAGAAACGCACTGTCTTGGCGAAAGAAAGCGTTTTTGTACAACTTCATAGAAATAGCTGTAACTTTTGATAGAAGACTCAGACAAACATGTTTATGGCCTTATATTATAGAACTCAAGGTCTCCGTGCTGGGCAAACAGGTTTTGCAGCTGTTTGAGCTAAGATTTCCAAGTTATTCACATAATGAAAACCTATACTTTGTTTTGGTCGAGTTCCCCATTCAAATGCATGTAACAGTGAGAAACGCACTGTCTTGGCGAAAGAAAGCGTTTTTGTACAACTTCATAGAAATAGCTGTAACTTTTGATAGAAGACTCGGATACACATGTTTATGGCTTTATCTTATAGAACTCACGTTCCCCGTGCTGGGCAAACAGGTTTTGCAGCTGTTTGAGCTAAGATTTCCAAGTTATTCACATAATGAAAACCTATACTTTGTTTCGGTCGAGTTCCCCATTCAAATGCATGTAACAGTGAGAAACGCACTGTCTTGGCGAAAGAAAGCATTTTTGTACAACTTCATATGAATAGCTGTAACTTTTGATAGAAGACTCGAATACACATGTTTATGGCTTTATCTTATAGAACTCAAGGTTCCCGTGCTGGGAAAACAGGTTTTGCAGCTGTTTGAGCTAAGATTTCCAAGTTATTCACATAATGAAAACCTATACTTTGTTTCGGTCGAGTTCCCCATTCAAATGCATGTAACAGTGAGAAACGCACTGTCTTGGCGAAAGAAAGCGTTTTTGTACAACTTCATAGAAATAGCTGTAACTTTTGATAGAAGACTCAGACAAACATGTTTATGGCCTTATATTATAGAACTCAAGGTCCCCGTGCTGGGAAAACAGGTTTTGCAGCTGTTTGAGCTAAGATTTCCAAGTTATTCACATAATGAAAACATATACTTTGTTTCGGTTGAGTTCCCCATTCAAATGCATGTAACAGTGAGAAACGCACTGTCTTGGCGAAAGAAAGCGTTTTTGTACAACTTCATATGAATAGCTGTAACTTTTGATAGAAGACTCGGATACACATGTTTATGGCTTTATCTTATAGAACTCAAGGTTCCCGTGCTGGGAAAACAGGTTTTGCAGCTGTTTGAGCTAAGATTTCCAAGTTATTCACATAATGAAAACCTATACTTTGTTTCGGTGGAGTTCCCCATTCAAATGCATGTAACAGTGAGAAACGCACTGTCTTGGCGAAAGAAAGCGTTTTTGTACAACTTCATAGAAATAGCTGTAACTTTTGATAGAAGACTCAGACAAACATGTTTATGGCCTTATATTATAGAACTCAAGGTCCCCGTGCTGGGAAAACAGGTTTTGCAGCTGTTTGAGCTAAGATTTCCAAGTTATTCACATAATGAAAACCTATACTTTGTTTCGGTCGAGTTCCCCATTCAAATGCATGTAACAGTGAGAAACGCACTGTCTTGGCGAAAGAAAGCGTTTTTGTACAACTTCATAGAAATAGCTGTAACTTTTGATAGAAGACTCAGACAAACATGTTTATGGCCTTATATTATAGAACTCAAGGTCTCCGTGCTGGGAAAACAGGTTTTGCAGCTGTTTGAGCTAAGATTTCCAAGTTATTCACATAATGAAAACATATACTTTGTTTCGGTCGAGTTCCCCATTCAAATGCATGTAACAGTGAGAAACGCACTGTCTTGGCGAAAGAAAGCGTTTTTGTACAACTTCATAGAAATAGCTGTAACTTTTGATAGAAGACTCAGACAAACATGTTTATGGCCTTATATTATAGAACTCAAGGTCTCCGTGCTGGGCAAACAGGTTTTGCAGCTGTTTGAGCTAAGATTTCCAAGTTATTCACATAATGAAAACCTATACTTTGTTTCGGTCGAGTTCCCCATTCAAATGCATGTAACAGTGAGAAACGCACTGTCTTGGCGAAAGAAAGCGTTTTTGTACAACTTCATAGAAATAGCTGTAACTTTTGATAGAAGACTCAGACAAACATGTTTATGGCCTTATATTATAGAACTCAAGGTCCCCGTGCTGGGAAAACAGGTTTTGCAGCTGTTTGAGCTAAGATTTCCAAGTTATTCACATAATGAAAACCTATACTTTGTTTCGGTCGAGTTCCCCATTCAAATGCATGTAACAGTGAGAAACGCACTGTCTTGGCGAAAGAAAGCGTTTTTGTACAACTTCATAGAAATAGCTGTAACTTTTGATAGAAGACTCAGACAAACATGTTTATGGCCTTATATTATAGAACTCAAGGTCTCCGTGCTGGGAAAACAGGTTTTGCAGCTGTTTGAGCTAAGATTTCCAAGTTATTCACATAATGAAAACCTATACTTTGTTTCGGTCGAGTTCCCCATTCAAATGCATGTAACAGTGAGAAACGCACTGTCTTGGCGAAAGAAAGCGTTTTTGTACAACTTCATAGAAATAGCTGTAACTTTTGATAGAAGACTCAGACAAACATGTTTATGGCCTTATATTATAGAACTCAAGGTCCCCGTGCTGGGAAAACAGGTTTTGCAGCTGTTTGAGCTAAGATTTCCAAGTTATTCACATAATGAAAACCTATACTTTGTTTTGGTCGAGTTCCCCATTCAAATGCATGTAACAGTGAGAAACGCACTGTCTTGGCGAAAGAAAGCGTTTTTGTACAACTTCATAGAAATAGCTGTAACTTTTGATAGAAGACTCAGACAAACATGTTTATGGCCTTATATTATAGAACTCAAGGTCTCCGTGCTGGGAAAACAGGTTTTGCAGCTGTTTGAGCTAAGATTTCCAAGTTATTCACATAATGAAAACCTATACTTTGTTTCGGTCGAGTTCCCCATTCAAATGCATGTAACAGTGAGAAACGCACTGTCTTGGCGAAAGAAAGCGTTTTTGTACAACTTCATAGAAATAGCTGTAACTTTTGATAGAAGACTCAGACAAACATGTTTATGGCCTTATATTATAGAACTCAAGGTCTCCGTGCTGGGAAAACAGGTTTTGCAGCTGTTTGAGCTAAGATTTCCAAGTTATTCACATAATGAAAACATATACTTTGTTTCGGTCGAGTTCCCCATTCAAATGCATGTAACAGTGAGAAACGCACTGTCTTGGCGAAAGAAAGCGTTTTTGTACAACTTCATAGAAATAGCTGTAACTTTTGATAGAAGACTCAGACAAACATGTTTATGGCCTTATATTATAGAACTCAAGGTCCCCGTGCTGGGAAAACAGGTTTTGCAGCTGTTTGAGCTAAGATTTCCAAGTTATTCACATAATGAAAACCTATACTTTGTTTCGGTCGAGTTCCCCATTCAAATGCATGTAACAGTGAGAAACGCACTGTCTTGGCGAAAGAAAGCGTTTTTGTACAACTTCATAGAAATAGCTGTAACTTTTGATAGAAGACTCAGACAAACATGTTTATGGCCTTATATTATAGAACTCAAGGTCTCCGTGCTGGGAAAACAGGTTTTGCAGCTGTTTGAGCTAAGATTTCCAAGTTATTCACATAATGAAAACCTATACTTTGTTTCGGTCGAGTTCCCCATTCAAATGCATGTAACAGTGAGAAACGCACTGTCTTGGCGAAAGAAAGCGTTTTTGTACAACTTCATAGAAATAGCTGTAACTTTTGATAGAAGACTCAGACAAACATGTTTATGGCCTTATATTATAGAACTCAAGGTCCCCGTGCTGGGAAAACAGGTTTTGCAGCTGTTTGAGCTAAGATTTCCAAGTTATTCACATAATGAAAACCTATACTTTGTTTCGGTCGAGTTCCCCATTCAAATGCATGTAACAGTGAGAAACGCACTGTCTTGGCGAAAGAAAGCGTTTTTGTACAACTTCATAGAAATAGCTGTAACTTTTGATAGAAGACTCAGACAAACATGTTTATGGCCTTATATTATAGAACTCAAGGTCTCCGTGCTGGGAAAACAGGTTTTGCAGCTGTTTGAGCTAAGATTTCCAAGTTATTCACATAATGAAAACTTGTACTTTGTTTCGGTGGAGTTCCCCATTCAAATGCATGTAACAGTGAGAAACGCACTGTCTTGGCGAAAGAAAGCGTTTTTGTACAACTTCATATGAATAGCTGTAACTTTTGATAGAAGACTCGGATACACATGTTTATGGCTTTATCTTATAGAACTCAAGGTTCCCGTGCTGGGAAAACAGGTTTTGCAGCTGTTTGAGCTAAGATTTCCAAGTTATTCACATAATGAAAACCTATACTTTGTTTCGGTCGAGTTCCCCATTCAAATGCATGTAACAGTGAGAAACGCACTGTCTTGGCGAAAGAAAGCGTTTTTGTACAACTTCATAGAAATAGCTGTAACTTTTGATAGAAGACTCAGACAAACATGTTTATGGCCTTATATTATAGAACTCAAGGTCTCCGTGCTGGGCAAACAGGTTTTGCAGCTGTTTGAGCTAAGATTTCCAAGTTATTCACATAATGAAAACCTATACTTTGTTTCGGTCGAGTTCCCCATTCAAATGCATGTAACAGTGAGAAACGCACTGTCTTGGTGAAAGAAAGCGTTTTTGTACAACTTCATAGAAATAGCTGTAACTTTTGATAGAAGACTCAGACAAACATGTTTATGGCCTTATATTATAGAAATCAAGGTCCCCGTGCTGGGAAAACAGGTTTTGCAGCTGTTTGAGCTAAGATTTCCAAGTTATTCACATAATGAAAACCTATACTTTGTTTCGGTCGAGTTCCCCATTCAAATGCATGTAACAGTGAGAAACGCACTGTCTTGGCGAAAGAAAGCGTTTTTGTACAACTTCATAGAAATAGCTGTAACTTTTGATAGAAGACTCAGACAAACATGTTTATGGCCTTATATTATAGAACTCAAGGTCTCCGTGCTGGGAAAACAGGTTTTGCAGCTGTTTGAGCTAAGATTTCCAAGTTATTCACATAATGAAAACCTATACTTTGTTTCGGTCGAGTTCCCCATTCAAATGCATGTAACAGTGAGAAACGCACTGTCTTGGCGAAAGAAAGCGTTTTTGTACAACTTCATAGAAATAGCTGTAACTTTTGATAGAAGACTCAGACAAACATGTTTATGGCCTTATATTATAGAACTCAAGGTCTCCGTGCTGGGAAAACAGGTTTTGCAGCTGTTTGAGCTAAGATTTCCAAGTTATTCACATAATGAAAACTTGTACTTTGTTTCGGTCGAGTTCCCCATTCAAATGCATGTAACAGTGAGAAACGCACTGTCTTGGCGAAAGAAAGCGTTTTTGTACAACTTCATATGAATAGCTGTAACTTTTGATAGAAGACTCGGATACACATGTTTATGGCTTTATCTTATAGAACTCAAGGTTCCCGTGCTGGGAAAACAGGTTTTGCAGCTGTTTGAGCTAAGATTTCCAAGTTATTCACATAATGAAAACCTATACTTTGTTTCGGTCGAGTTCCCCATTCAAATGCATGTAACAGTGAGAAACGCACTGTCTTGGCGAAAGAAAGCGTTTTTGTACAACTTCATATAAATAGCTGTAACTTTTGATAGAAGACTCAGACAAACATGTTTATGGCCTTATATTATAGAACTCAAGGTCCCCGTGCTGGGAAAACAGGTTTTGCAGCTGTTTGAGCTAAGATTTCCAAGTTATTCACATAATGAAAACCTATACTTTGTTTCGGTCGAGTTCCCCATTCAAATGCATGTAACAGTGAGAAACGCACTGTCTTGGCGAAAGAAAGCGTTTTTGTACAACTTCATAGAAATAGCTGTAACTTTTGATAGAAGACTCAGACAAACATGTTTATGGCCTTATATTATAGAACTCAAGGTCCCCGTGCTGGGAAAACAGGTTTTGCAGCTGTTTGAGCTAAGATTTCCAAGTTATTCACATAATGAAAACCTATACTTTGTTTCGGTCGAGTTCCCCATTCAAATGCATGTAACAGTGAGAAACGCACTGTCTTGGCGAAAGAAAGCGTTTTTGTACAACTTCATAGAAATAGCTGTAACTTTTGATAGAAGACTCAGACAAACATGTTTATGGCCTTATATTATAGAACTCAAGGTTCCCGTGCTGGGAAAACAGGTTTTGCAGCTGTTTGAGCTAAGATTTCCAAGTTATTCACATAATGAAAACCTATACTTTGTTTCGGTCGAGTTCCCCATTCAAATGCATGTAACAGTGAGAAACGCACTGTCTTGGCGAAAGAAAGCGTTTTTGTACAACTTCATAGAAATAGCTGTAACTTTTGATAGAAGACTCAGACAAACATGTTTATGGCCTTATATTATAGAACTCAAGGTCCCCGTGCTGGGAAAACAGGTTTTGCAGCTGTTTGAGCTAAGATTTCCAAGTTATTCACATAATGAAAACCTATACTTTGTTTCGGTCGAGTTCCCCATTCAAATGCATGTAACAGTGAGAAACGCACTGTCTTGGCGAAAGAAAGCGTTTTTGTACAACTTCATAGAAATAGCTGTAACTTTTGATAGAAGACTCAGACAAACATGTTTATGGCCTTATATTATAGAACTCAAGGTCTCCGTGCTGGGAAAACAGGTTTTGCAGCTGTTTGAGCTAAGATTTCCAAGTTATTCACATAATGAAAACCTATACTTTGTTTCGGTCGAGTTCCCCATTCAAATGCATGTAACAGTGAGAAACGCACTGTCTTGGCGAAAGAAAGCGTTTTTGTACAACTTCATAGAAATAGCTGTAACTTTTGATAGAAGACTCAGACAAACATGTTTATGGCCTTATATTATAGAACTCAAGGTCTCCGTGCTGGGCAAACAGGTTTTGCAGCTGTTTGAGCTAAGATTTCCAAGTTATTCACATAATGAAAACCTATACTTTGTTTCGGTCGAGTTCCCCATTCAAATGCATGTAACAGTGAGAAACGCACTGTCTTGGCGAAAGAAAGCGTTTTTGTACAACTTCATAGAAATAGCTGTAACTTTTGATAGAAGACTCAGACAAACATGTTTATGGCCTTATATTATAGAACTCAAGGTCCCCGTGCTGGGAAAACAGGTTTTGCAGCTGTTTGAGCTAAGATTTCCAAGTTATTCACATAATGAAAACCTATACTTTGTTTCGGTCGAGTTCCCCATTCAAATGCATGTAACAGTGAGAAACGCACTGTCTTGGCGAAAGAAAGCGTTTTTGTACAACTTCATAGAAATAGCTGTAACTTTTGATAGAAGACTCAGACAAACATGTTTATGGCCTTATATTATAGAACTCAAGGTCTCCGTGCTGGGAAAACAGGTTTTGCAGCTGTTTGAGCTAAGATTTCCAAGTTATTCACATAATGAAAACCTATACTTTGTTTCGGTCGAGTTCCCCATTCAAATGCATGTAACAGTGAGAAACGCACTGTCTTGGCGAAAGAAAGCGTTTTTGTACAACTTCATAGAAATAGCTGTAACTTTTGATAGAAGACTCAGACAAACATGTTTATGGCCTTATATTATAGAACTCAAGGTCCCCGTGCTGGGAAAACAGGTTTTGCAGCTGTTTGAGCTAAGATTTCCAAGTTATTCACATAATGAAAACCTATACTTTGTTTTGGTCGAGTTCCCCATTCAAATGCATGTAACAGTGAGAAACGCACTGTCTTGGCGAAAGAAAGCGTTTTTGTACAACTTCATAGAAATAGCTGTAACTTTTGATAGAAGACTCAGACAAACATGTTTATGGCCTTATATTATAGAACTCAAGGTCTCCGTGCTGGGAAAACAGGTTTTGCAGCTGTTTGAGCTAAGATTTCCAAGTTATTCACATAATGAAAACCTATACTTTGTTTCGGTCGAGTTCCCCATTCAAATGCATGTAACAGTGAGAAACGCACTGTCTTGGCGAAAGAAAGCGTTTTTGTACAACTTCATAGAAATAGCTGTAACTTTTGATAGAAGACTCAGACAAACATGTTTATGGCCTTATATTATAGAACTCAAGGTCTCCGTGCTGGGAAAACAGGTTTTGCAGCTGTTTGAGCTAAGATTTCCAAGTTATTCACATAATGAAAACATATACTTTGTTTCGGTCGAGTTCCCCATTCAAATGCATGTAACAGTGAGAAACGCACTGTCTTGGCGAAAGAAAGCGTTTTTGTACAACTTCATAGAAATAGCTGTAACTTTTGATAGAAGACTCAGACAAACATGTTTATGGCCTTATATTATAGAACTCAAGGTCTCCGTGCTGGGAAAACAGGTTTTGCAGCTGTTTGAGCTAAGATTTCCAAGTTATTCACATAATGAAAACCTATACTTTGTTTCGGTCGAGTTCCCCATTCAAATGCATGTAACAGTGAGAAACGCACTGTCTTGGCGAAAGAAAGCGTTTTTGTACAACTTCATAGAAATAGCTGTAACTTTTGATAGAAGACTCGGATACACATGTTTATGGCTTTATCTTATAGAACTCAAGGTTCCCGTGCTGGGAAAACAGGTTTTGCAGCTGTTTGAGCTAAGATTTCCAAGTTATTCACATAATGAAAACCTATACTTTGTTTCGGTCGAGTTCCCCATTCAAATGCATGTAACAGTGAGAAACGCACTGTCTTGGCGAAAGAAAGCGTTTTTGTACAACTTCATAGAAATAGCTGTAACTTTTGATAGAAGACTCAGACAAACATGTTTATGGCCTTATATTATAGAACTCAAGGTCCCCGTGCTGGGAAAACAGGTTTTGCAGCTGTTTGAGCTAAGATTTCCAAGTTATTCACATAATGAAAACCTATACTTTGTTTCGGTCGAGTTCCCCATTCAAATGCATGTAACAGTGAGAAACGCACTGTCTTGGCGAAAGAAAGCGTTTTTGTACAACTTCATAGAAATAGCTGTAACTTTTGATAGAAGACTCAGACAAACATGTTTATGGCCTTATATTATAGAACTCAAGGTCTCCGTGCTGGGAAAACAGGTTTTGCAGCTGTTTGAGCTAAGATTTCCAAGTTATTCACATAATGAAAACCTATACTTTGTTTCGGTCGAGTTCCCCATTCAAATGCATGTAACAGTGAGAAACGCACTGTCTTGGCGAAAGAAAGCGTTTTTGTACAACTTCATAGAAATAGCTGTAACTTTTGATAGAAGACTCGGATACACATGTTTATGGCTTTATCTTATAGAACTCACGTTCCCCGTGCTGGGCAAACAGGTTTTGCAGCTGTTTGAGCTAAGATTTCCAAGTTATTCACATAATGAAAACCTATACTTTGTTTCGGTCGAGTTCCCCATTCAAATGCATGTAACAGTGAGAAACGCACTGTCTTGGCGAAAGAAAGCGTTTTTGTACAACTTCATAGAAATAGCTGTAACTTTTGATAGAAGACTCAGACAAACATGTTTATGGCCTTATATTATAGAACTCAAGGTCCCCGTGCTGGGAAAACAGGTTTTGCAGCTGTTTGAGCTAAGATTTCCAAGTTATTCACATAATGAAAACCTATACTTTGTTTCGGTCGAGTTCCCCATTCAAATGCATGTAACAGTGAGAAACGCACTGTCTTGGCGAAAGAAAGCGTTTTTGTACAACTTCATAGAAATAGCTGTAACTTTTGATAGAAGACTCAGACAAACATGTTTATGGCCTTATATTATAGAACTCAAGGTCCCCGTGCTGGGAAAACAGGTTTTGCAGCTGTTTGAGCTAAGATTTCCAAGTTATTCACATAATGAAAACATATACTTTGTTTCGGTCGAGTTCCCCATTCAAATGCATGTAACAGTGAGAAACGCACTGTCTTGGCGAAAGAAAGCGTTTTTGTACAACTTCATATGAATAGCTGTAACTTTTGATAGAAGACTCGGATACACATGTTTATGGCTTTATCTTATAGAACTCAAGGTCTCCGTGCTGGGAAAACAGGTTTTGCAGCTGTTTGAGCTAAGATTTCCAAGTTATTCACATAATGAAAACCTATACTTTGTTTCGGTCGAGTTCCCCATTCAAATGCATGTAACAGTGAGAAACGCACTGTCTTGGCGAAAGAAAGCGTTTTTGTACAACTTCATAGAAATAGCTGTAACTTTTGATAGAAGACTCAGACAAACATGTTTATGGCCTTATATTATAGAACTCAAGGTCCCCGTGCTGGGAAAACAGGTTTTGCAGCTGTTTGAGCTAAGATTTCCAAGTTATTCACATAATGAAAACCTATACTTTGTTTTGGTCGAGTTCCCCATTCAAATGCATGTAACAGTGAGAAACGCACTGTCTTGGCGAAAGAAAGCGTTTTTGTACAACTTCATAGAAATAGCTGTAACTTTTGATAGAAGACTCAGACAAACATGTTTATGGCCTTATATTATAGAACTCAAGGTCTCCGTGCTGGGAAAACAGGTTTTGCAGCTGTTTGAGCTAAGATTTCCAAGTTATTCACATAATGAAAACCTATACTTTGTTTCGGTCGAGTTCCCCATTCAAATGCATGTAACAGTGAGAAACGCACTGTCTTGGCGAAAGAAAGCGTTTTTGTACAACTTCATAGAAATAGCTGTAACTTTTGATAGAAGACTCAGACAAACATGTTTATGGCCTTATATTATAGAACTCAAGGTCTCCGTGCTGGGAAAACAGGTTTTGCAGCTGTTTGAGCTAAGATTTCCAAGTTATTCACATAATGAAAACATATACTTTGTTTCGGTCGAGTTCCCCATTCAAATGCATGTAACAGTGAGAAACGCACTGTCTTGGCGAAAGAAAGCGTTTTTGTACAACTTCATAGAAATAGCTGTAACTTTTGATAGAAGACTCAGACAAACATGTTTATGGCCTTATATTATAGAACTCAAGGTCTCCGTGCTGGGAAAACAGGTTTTGCAGCTGTTTGAGCTAAGATTTCCAAGTTATTCACATAATGAAAACCTATACTTTGTTTCGGTCGAGTTCCCCATTCAAATGCATGTAACAGTGAGAAACGCACTGTCTTGGCGAAAGAAAGCGTTTTTGTACAACTTCATAGAAATAGCTGTAACTTTTGATAGAAGACTCGGATACACATGTTTATGGCTTTATCTTATAGAACTCAAGGTTCCCGTGCTGGGAAAACAGGTTTTGCAGCTGTTTGAGCTAAGATTTCCAAGTTATTCACATAATGAAAACCTATACTTTGTTTCGGTCGAGTTCCCCATTCAAATGCATGTAACAGTGAGAAACGCACTGTCTTGGCGAAAGAAAGCGTTTTTGTACAACTTCATAGAAATAGCTGTAACTTTTGATAGAAGACTCAGACAAACATGTTTATGGCCTTATATTATAGAACTCAAGGTCCCCGTGCTGGGAAAACAGGTTTTGCAGCTGTTTGAGCTAAGATTTCCAAGTTATTCACATAATGAAAACCTATACTTTGTTTCGGTCGAGTTCCCCATTCAAATGCATGTAACAGTGAGAAACGCACTGTCTTGGCGAAAGAAAGCGTTTTTGTACAACTTCATAGAAATAGCTGTAACTTTTGATAGAAGACTCAGACAAACATGTTTATGGCCTTATATTATAGAACTCAAGGTCTCCGTGCTGGGAAAACAGGTTTTGCAGCTGTTTGAGCTAAGATTTCCAAGTTATTCACATAATGAAAACCTATACTTTGTTTCGGTCGAGTTCCCCATTCAAATGCATGTAACAGTGAGAAACGCACTGTCTTGGCGAAAGAAAGCGTTTTTGTACAACTTCATAGAAATAGCTGTAACTTTTGATAGAAGACTCGGATACACATGTTTATGGCTTTATCTTATAGAACTCACGTTCCCCGTGCTGGGCAAACAGGTTTTGCAGCTGTTTGAGCTAAGATTTCCAAGTTATTCACATAATGAAAACCTATACTTTGTTTCGGTCGAGTTCCCCATTCAAATGCATGTAACAGTGAGAAACGCACTGTCTTGGCGAAAGAAAGCGTTTTTGTACAACTTCATAGAAATAGCTGTAACTTTTGATAGAAGACTCAGACAAACATGTTTATGGCCTTATATTATAGAACTCAAGGTCCCCGTGCTGGGAAAACAGGTTTTGCAGCTGTTTGAGCTAAGATTTCCAAGTTATTCACATAATGAAAACCTATACTTTGTTTCGGTCGAGTTCCCCATTCAAATGCATGTAACAGTGAGAAACGCACTGTCTTGGCGAAAGAAAGCGTTTTTGTACAACTTCATAGAAATAGCTGTAACTTTTGATAGAAGACTCAGACAAACATGTTTATGGCCTTATATTATAGAACTCAAGGTCCCCGTGCTGGGAAAACAGGTTTTGCAGCTGTTTGAGCTAAGATTTCCAAGTTATTCACATAATGAAAACATATACTTTGTTTCGGTCGAGTTCCCCATTCAAATGCATGTAACAGTGAGAAACGCACTGTCTTGGCGAAAGAAAGCGTTTTTGTACAACTTCATATGAATAGCTGTAACTTTTGATAGAAGACTCGGATACACATGTTTATGGCTTTATCTTATAGAACTCAAGGTTCCCGTGCTGGGAAAAGAGGTTTTGCAGCTGTTTGAGCTAAGATTTCCAAGTTATTCACATAATGAAAACCTATACTTTGTTTCGGTCGAGTTCCCCATTCAAATGCATGTAACAGTGAGAAACGCACTGTCTTGGCGAAAGAAAGCGTTTTTGTACAACTTCATAGAAATAGCTGTAACTTTTGATAGAAGACTCGGATACACATGTTTATGGCTTTATCTTATAGAACTCAAGGTTCCCGTGCTGGGAAAACAGGTTTTGCAGCTGTTTGAGCTAAGATTTCCAAGTTATTCACATAATGAAAACCTATACTTTGTTTCGGTCGAGTTCCCCATTCAAATGCATGTAACAGTGAGAAACGCACTGTCTTGGCGAAAGAAAGCGTTTTTGTACAACTTCATAGAAATAGCTGTAACTTTTGATAGAAGACTCAGACAAACATGTTTATGGCCTTATATTATAGAACTCAAGGTCTCCGTGCTGGGAAAACAGGTTTTGCAGCTGTTTGAGCTAAGATTTCCAAGTTATTCACATAATGAAAACCTATACTTTGTTTCGGTCGAGTTCCCCATTCAAATGCATGTAACAGTGAGAAACGCACTGTCTTGGCGAAAGAAAGCGTTTTTGTACAACTTCATAGAAATAGCTGTAACTTTTGATAGAAGACTCGGATACACATGTTTATGGCTTTATCTTATAGAACTCAAGGTTCCCGTGCTGGGAAAACAGGTTTTGCAGCTGTTTGAGCTAAGATTTCCAAGTTATTCACATAATGAAAACCTATACTTTGTTTCGGTCGAGTTCCCCATTCAAATGCATGTAACAGTGAGAAACGCACTGTCTTGGCGAAAGAAAGCGTTTTTGTACAACTTCATAGAAATAGCTGTAACTTTTGATAGAAGACTCAGACAAACATGTTTATGGCCTTATATTATAGAACTCAAGGTCTCCGTGCTGGGAAAACAGGTTTTGCAGCTGTTTGAGCTAAGATTTCCAAGTTATTCACATAATGAAAACCTATACTTTGTTTCGGTCGAGTTCCCCATTCAAATGCATGTAACAGTGAGAAACGCACTGTCTTGGCGAAAGAAAGCGTTTTTGTACAACTTCATAGAAATAGCTGTAAATTTTGATAGAAGACTCGGATACACATGTTTATGGCTTTATCTTATAGAACTCAAGGTTCCCGTGCTGGGAAAACAGGTTTTGCAGCTGTTTGAGCTAAGATTTCCAAGTTATTCACATAATGAAAACCTATACTTTGTTTCGGTCGAGTTCCCCATTCAAATGCATGTAACAGTGAGAAACGCACTGTCTTGGCGAAAGAAAGCGTTTTTGTACAACTTCATAGAAATAGCTGTAACTTTTGATAGAAGACTCAGACAAACATGTTTATGGCCTTATATTATAGAACTCAAGGTCTCCGTGCTGGGCAAACAGGTTTTGCAGCTGTTTGAGCTAAGATTTCCAAGTTATTCACATAATGAAAACCTATACTTTGTTTCGGTCGAGTTCCCCATTCAAATGCATGTAACAGTGAGAAACGCACTGTCTTGGCGAAAGAAAGCGTTTTTGTACAACTTCATAGAAATAGCTGTAACTTTTGATAGAAGACTCAGACAAACATGTTTATGGCCTTATATTATAGAACTCAAGGTCTCCGTGCTGGGAAAACAGGTTTTGCAGCTGTTTGAGCTAAGATTTCCAAGTTATTCACATAATGAAAACCTATACTTTGTTTCGGTCGAGTTCCCCATTCAAATGCATGTAACAGTGAGAAACGCACTGTCTTGGCGAAAGAAAGCGTTTTTGTACAACTTCATAGAAATAGCTGTAACTTTTGATAGAAGACTCGGATACACATGTTTATGGCTTTATCTTATAGAACTCAAGGTTCCCGTGCTGGGAAAACAGGTTTTGCAGCTGTTTGAGCTAAGATTTCCAAGTTATTCACATAATGAAAACCTATACTTTGTTTCGGTCGAGTTCCCCATTCAAATGCATGTAACAGTGAGAAACGCACTGTCTTGGCGAAAGAAAGCGTTTTTGTACAACTTCATAGAAATAGCTGTAACTTTTGATAGAAGACTCAGACAAACATGTTTATGGCTTTATCTTATAGAACTCAAGGTCTCCGTGCTGGGAAAACAGGTTTTGCAGCTGTTTGAGCTAAGATTTCCAAGTTATTCACATAATGAAAACCTATACTTTGTTTCGGTCGAGTTCCCCATTCAAATGCATGTAACAGTGAGAAACGCACTGTCTTGGCGAAAGAAAGCGTTTTTGTACAACTTCATAGAAATAGCTGTAAATTTTGATAGAAGACTCGGATACACATGTTTATGGCTTTATCTTATAGAACTCAAGGTTCCCGTGCTGGGAAAACAGGTTTTGCAGCTGTTTGAGCTAAGATTTCCAAGTTATTCACATAATGAAAACCTATACTTTGTTTCGGTCGAGTTCCCCATTCAAATGCATGTAACAGTGAGAAACGCACTGTCTTGGCGAAAGAAAGCGTTTTTGTACAACTTCATAGAAATAGCTGTAACTTTTGATAGAAGACTCAGACAAACATGTTTATGGCCTTATATTATAGAACTCAAGGTCTCCGTGCTGGGCAAACAGGTTTTGCAGCTGTTTGAGCTAAGATTTCCAAGTTATTCACATAATGAAAACCTATACTTTGTTTCGGTCGAGTTCCCCATTCAAATGCATGTAACAGTGAGAAACGCACTGTCTTGGCGAAAGAAAGCGTTTTTGTACAACTTCATAGAAATAGCTGTAACTTTTGATAGAAGACTCAGACAAACATGTTTATGGCCTTATATTATAGAACTCAAGGTCTCCGTGCTGGGAAAACAGGTTTTGCAGCTGTTTGAGCTAAGATTTCCAAGTTATTCACATAATGAAAACCTATACTTTGTTTCGGTCGAGTTCCCCATTCAAATGCATGTAACAGTGAGAAACGCACTGTCTTGGCGAAAGAAAGCGTTTTTGTACAACTTCATAGAAATAGCTGTAACTTTTGATAGAAGACTCGGATACACATGTTTATGGCTTTATCTTATAGAACTCAAGGTTCCCGTGCTGGGAAAACAGGTTTTGCAGCTGTTTGAGCTAAGATTTCCAAGTTATTCACATAATGAAAACCTATACTTTGTTTCGGTCGAGTTCCCCATTCAAATGCATGTAACAGTGAGAAACGCACTGTCTTGGCGAAAGAAAGCGTTTTTGTACAACTTCATAGAAATAGCTGTAACTTTTGATAGAAGACTCGGATACACATGTTTATGGCTTTATCTTATAGAACTCAAGGTTCCCGTGCTGGGAAAACAGGTTTTGCAGCTGTTTGAGCTAAGATTTCCAAGTTATTCACATAATGAAAACCTATACTTTGTTTCGGTCGAGTTCCCCATTCAAATGCATGTAACAGTGAGAAACGCACTGTCTTGGCGAAAGAAAGCGTTTTTGTACAACTTCATAGAAATAGCTGTAACTTTTGATAGAAGACTCAGACAAACATGTTTATGGCCTTATATTATAGAACTCAAGGTCTCCGTGCTGGGAAAACAGGTTTTGCAGCTGTTTGAGCTAAGATTTCCAAGTTATTCACATAATGAAAACCTATACTTTGTTTCGGTCGAGTTCCCCATTCAAATGCATGTAACAGTGAGAAACGCACTGTCTTGGCAAAAGAAAGCGTTTTTGTACAACTTCATATAAATAGCTGTAACTTTTGATAGAAGACTCGGATACACATGTTTATGGCTTTATATTATAGAACTCAAGGTCTCCGTGCTGGGAAAACAGGTTTTGCAGCTGTTTGAGCTAAGATTTCCAAGTTATTCACATAATGAAAACATATACTTTGTTTCGGTCGAATTCCCCATTCAAATGCATGTAACAGTGAGAAACGCACTGTCTTGGCGAAAGAAAGCGTTTTTCTACAACATCATATAAATAGCTGTAACTTTTGATAGAAGACTCGGATACACATGTTTATGGCTTTATCTTATAGAACTCACGTTCCCCGTGCTGGGCAAACAGGTTTTGCAGCTGTTTGAGCTAAGATTTCCAAGTTATTCACATAATGAAAACCTATACTTTGTTTTGGTCGAGTTCCCCATTCAAATGCATGTAACAGTGAGAAACGCACTGTCTTGGCGAAAGAAAGCGTTTTTGTACAACTTCATAGAAATAGCTGTAACTTTTGATAGAAGACTCAGACAAACATGTTTATGGCCTTATATTATAGAACTCAAGGTCTCCGTGCTGGGAAAACAGGTTTTGCAGCTGTTTGAGCTAAGATTTCCAAGTTATTCACATAATGAAAACCTATACTTTGTTTCGGTCGAGTTCCCCATTCAAATGCATGTAACAGTGAGAAACGCACTGTCTTGGCGAAAGAAAGCGTTTTTGTACAACTTCATAGAAATAGCTGTAACTTTTGATAGAAGACTCGGATACACATGTTTATGGCTTTATCTTATAGAACTCAAGGTTCCCGTGCTGGGAAAACAGGTTTTGCAGCTGTTTGAGCTAAGATTTCCAAGTTATTCACATAATGAAAACCTATACTTTGTTTCGGTCGAGTTCCCCATTCAAATGCATGTAACAGTGAGAAACGCACTGTCTTGGCGAAAGAAAGCGTTTTTGTACAACTTCATAGAAATAGCTGTAACTTTTGATAGAAGACTCAGACAAACATGTTTATGGCCTTATATTATAGAACTCAAGGTCTCCGTGCTGGGCAAACAGGTTTTGCAGCTGTTTGAGCTAAGATTTCCAAGTTATTCACATAATGAAAACCTATACTTTGTTTCGGTCGAGTTCCCCATTCAAATGCATGTAACAGTGAGAAACGCACTGTCTTGGCGAAAGAAAGCGTTTTTGTACAACTTCATATAAATAGCTGTAACTTTTGATAGAAGACTCGGATACACATGTTTATGGCTTTATATTATAGAACTCAAGGTCTCCGTGCTGGGAAAACAGGTTTTGCAGCTGTTTGAGCTAAGATTTCCAAGTTATTCACATAATGAAAACATATACTTTGTTTCGGTCGAATTCCCCATTCAAATGCATGTAACAGTGAGAAACGCACTGTCTTGGCGAAAGAAAGCGTTTTTCTACAACATCATATAAATAGCTGTAACTTTTGATAGAAGACTCGGATACACATGTTTATGGCTTTATCTTATAGAACTCACGTTCCCCGTGCTGGGCAAACAGGTTTTGCAGCTGTTTGAGCTAAGATTTCCAAGTTATTCACATAATGAAAACCTATACTTTGTTTCGGTCGAGTTCCCCATTCAAATGCATGTAACAGTGAGAAACGCACTGTCTTGGCGAAAGAAAGCGTTTTTGTACAACTTCATAGAAATAGCTGTAACTTTTGATAGAAGACTCGGATACACATGTTTATGGCTTTATCTTATAGAACTCAAGGTTCCCGTGCTGGGAAAACAGGTTTTGCAGCTGTTTGAGCTAAGATTTCCAAGTTATTCACATAATGAAAACCTATACTTTGTTTCGGTCGAGTTCCCCATTCAAATGCATGTAACAGTGAGAAACGCACTGTCTTGGCGAAAGAAAGCGTTTTTGTACAACTTCATAGAAATAGCTGTAACTTTTGATAGAAGACTCAGACAAACATGTTTATGGCCTTATATTATAGAACTCAAGGTCTCCGTGCTGGGAAAACAGGTTTTGCAGCTGTTTGAGCTAAGATTTCCAAGTTATTCACATAATGAAAACCTATACTTTGTTTTGGTCGATTTCCCCATTCAAATGCATGTAACAGTGAGAAACGCACTGTCTTGGCGAAAGAAAGCGTTTTTGTACAACTTCATAGAAATAGCTGTAACTTTTGATAGAAGACTCAGACAAACATGTTTATGGCCTTATATTATAGAACTCAAGGTCTCCGTGCTGGGAAAACAGGTTTTGCAGCTGTTTGAGCTAAGATTTCCAAGTTATTCACATAATGAAAACCTATACTTTGTTTCGGTCGAGTTCCCCATTCAAATGCATGTAACAGTGAGAAACGCACTGTCTTGGCGAAAGAAATCGTTTTTGTACAACTTCATAGAAATAGCTGTAACTTTTGATAGAAGACTCAGACAAACATGTTTATGGCTTTGTCTTATAGAACTCAAGGTCTCCGTGCTGGGCAAACAGGTTTTGCAGCTGTTTGAGCTAAGATTTCCAAGTTATTCACATAATGAAAACATATACTTTGTTTCGGTCGAGTTCCCCATTCAAATGCATGTAACAGTGAGAAACGCACTGTCTTGGCGAAAGAAAGTGTTTTTGTACAACTTCATATGAATAGCTGTAACTTTTGATAGAAGACTCGGATACACATGTTTATGGCTTTATCTTATAGAACTCAAGGTTCCCGTGCTGGGAAAACAGGTTTTGCAGCTGTTTGAGCTAAGATTTCCAAGTTATTCACATAATGAAAACCTATACTTTGTTTCGGTCGAGTTCCCCATTCAAATGCATGTAACAGTGAGAAACGCACTGTCTTGGCGAAAGAAAGCGTTTTTGTACAACTTCATAGAAATAGCTGTAACTTTTGATAGAAGACTCAGACAAACATGTTTATGGCTTTATCTTATAGAACTCAAGGTCTCCGTGCTGGGAAAACAGGTTTTGCAGCTGTTTGAGCTAAGATTTCCAAGTTATTCACATAATGAAAACCTATACTTTGTTTCGGTCGAGTTCCCCATTCAAATGCATGTAACAGTGAGAAACGCACTGTCTTGGCGAAAGAAAGCGTTTTTGTACAACTTCATAGAAATAGCTGTAACTTTTGATAGAAGACTCAGACAAACATGTTTATGGCCTTATATTATAGAACTCAAGGTCTCCGTGCTGGGAAAACAGGTTTTGCAGCTGTTTGAGCTAAGATTTCCAAGTTATTCACATAATGAAAACGTATACTTTGCTTCGGTCGAGTTCCCCATTCAAATGCATGTAACAGTGAGAAACGCACTGTCTTGGCGAAAGAAAGCTATTTTGTACAACTTCATAGAAATAGCTGTAACTTTTGATAGAAGACTCAGACAAACATGTTTATGGCCTTATATTATAGAACTCAAGGTCTCCGTGCTGGGAAAACAGGTTTTGCAGCTGTTTGAGCTAAGATTTCCAAGTTATTCACATAATGAAAACTTGTACTTTGTTTCGGTGGAGTTCCCCATTCAAATGCATGTAACAGTGAGAAACGCACTGTCTTGGCGAAAGAAAGCGTTTTTGTACAACTTCATATGAATAGCTGTAACTTTTGATAGAAGACTCGGATACACATGTTTATGGCTTTATCTTATAGAACTCAAGGTTCCCGTGCTGGGCAAACAGGTTTTGCAGCTGTTTGAGCTAAGATTTCCAAGTTATTCACATAATGAAAACCTATACTTTGTTTCGGTCGAGTTCCCCATTCAAATGCATGTAACAGTGAGAAACGCACTGTCTTGGCGAAAGAAAGCGTTTTTGTACAACTTCATAGAAATAGCTGTAACTTTTGATAGAAGACTCAGACAAACATGTTTATGGCTTTATCTTATAGAACTCAAGGTCTCCGTGCTGGGAAAACAGGTTTTGCAGCTGTTTGAGCTAAGATTTCCAAGTTATTCACATAATGAAAACTTATACTTTGTTTCGGTCGAGTTCCCCATTCAAATGCATGTAACCGTGAGAAACGCACTGTCTTGGCGAAAGAAAGCTATTTTGTACAACTTCATAGAAATAGCTGTAACTTTTGATAGAAGACTCAGACAAACATGTTTATGGCCTTATATTATAGAACTCAAGGTCTCCGTGCTGGGAAAACAGGTTTTGCAGCTGTTTGAGCTAAGATTTCCAAGTTATTCACATAATGAAAACCTATACTTTGTTTCGGTCAAGTTCCCCATTCAAATGCATGTAACAGTGAGAAACGCACTGTCTTGGCGAAAGAAAGCGTTTTTGTACAACTTCATAGAAATAGCTGTAACTTTTGATAGAAGACTCAGACAAACATGTTTATGGCTTTGTCTTATAGAACTCAAGGTCTCCGTGCTGGGCAAACAGGTTTTGCAGCTGTTTGAGCTAAGATTTCCAAGTTATTCACATAATGAAAACCTATACTTTGTTTCGGTCGAGTTCCCCATTCAAATGCATGTAACAGTGAGAAACGCACTGTCTTGGCGAAAGAAAGCGTTTTTGTACAACTTCATATGAATAGCTGTAACTTTTGATAGAAGACTCGGATACACATGTTTATGGCTTTATCTTATAGAACTCAAGGTTCCCGTGCTGGAAAACAGGTTTTGCAGCTGTTTGAGCTAAGATTTCCAAGTTATTCACATAATGAAAACCTATACTTTGTTTCGGTCGAGTTCCCCATTCAAATGCATGTAACAGTGAGAAACGCACTGTCTTGGCGAAAGAAAGCGTTTTTGTACAACTTCATAGAAATAGCTGTAACTTTTGATAGAAGACTCAGACAAACATGTTTATGGCTTTATCTTATAGAACTCAAGGTCTCCGTGCTGGGAAAACAGGTTTTGCAGCTGTTTGAGCTAAGATTTCCAAGTTATTCACATAATGAAAACCTATACTTTGTTTCGGTCGAGTTCCCCATTCAAATGCATGTAACAGTGAGAAACGCACTGTCTTGGCGAAAGAAAGCGTTTTTGTACAACTTCATAGAAATAGCTGTAACTTTTGATAGAAGACTCAGACAAACATGTTTATGGCCTTATATTATAGAACTCAAGGTCTCCGTGCTGGGAAAACAGGTTTTGCAGCTGTTTGAGCTAAGATTTCCAAGTTATTCACATAATGAAAACCTATACTTTGTTTCGGTCGAGTTCCCCATTCAAATGCATGTAACAGTGAGAAACGCACTGTCTTGGCGAAAGAAAGCGTTTTTGTACAACTTCATATAAATAGCTGTAACTTTTGATAGAAGACTCAGACAAACATGTTTATGGCTTTATCTTATAGAACTCAAGGTCTCCGTGCTGGGAAAACAGGTTTTGCAGCTGTTTGAGCTAAGATTTCCAAGTTATTCACATAATGAAAACGTATACTTTGTTTCGGTCGAGTTCCCCATTCAAATGCATGTAACAGTGAGAAACGCACTGTCTTGGCGAAAGAAAGCTATTTTGTACAACTTCATAGAAATAGCTGTAACTTTTGATAGAAGACTCAGACAAACATGTTTATGGCCTTATATTATAGAACTCAAGGTCTCCGTGCTGGGAAAACAGGTTTTGCAGCTGTTTGAGCTAAGATTTCCAAGTTATTCACATAATGAAAACCTATACTTTGTTTCGGTCGAGTTCCCCATTCAAATGCATGTAACAGTGAGAAACGCACTGTCTTGGCGAAAGAAAGCGTTTTTGTACAACTTCATATAAATAGCTGTAACCTTTGATAGAAGACTCAGACAAACATGTTTATGGCTTTATATTATAGAACTCAAGGTCTCCGTGCTGGGAAAACAGGTTTTGCAGCTGTTTGAGCTAAGATTTCCAAGTTATTCACATAATGAAAACTTGTACTTTGTTTCGGTGGAGTTCCCCATTCAAATGCATGTAACAGTGAGAAACGCACTGTCTTGGCGAAAGAAAGCGTTTTTGTACAACTTCATATGAATAGCTGTAACTTTTGATAGAAGACTCGGATACACATGTTTATGGCGTTATCTTATAGAACTCAAGGTTCCCGTGCTGGGCAAACAGGTTTTGCAGCTGTTTGAGCTAAGGTTTCCAAGTTATTCACATAATGAAAACCTATACTTTGTTTCGGTCGAGTTCCCCATTCAAATGCATGTAACAGTGAGAAACGCACTGTCTTGGCGAAAGAAAGCGTTTTTGTACAACTTCATAGAAATAGCTGTAACTTTTGATAGAAGACTCAGACAAACATGTTTATGGCTTTATCTTATAGAACTCAAGGTCTCCGTGCTGGGAAAACAGGTTTTGCAGCTGTTTGAGCTAAGATTTCCAAGTTATTCACATAATGAAAACCTATACTTTGTTTCGGTCGAGTTCCCCATTCAAATGCATGTAACAGTGAGAAACGCACTGTCTTGGCGAAAGAAAGCGTTTTTGTACAACTTCATATAAATAGCTGTAACTTTTGATAGAAGACTCAGACAAACATGTTTATGGCCTTATATTATAGAACTCAAGGTCTCCGTGCTGGGAAAACAGGTTTTGCAGCTGTTTGAGCTAAGATTTCCAAGTTATTCACATAATGAAAACGTATACTTTGTTTTGGTCGAGTTCCCCATTCAAATGCATGTAACAGTGAGAAACGCACTGTCTTGGCGAAAGAAAGCGTTTTTGTACAACTTCATAGAAATAGCTGTAACTTTTGATAGAAGACTCAGACAAACATGTTTATGGCCTTATATTATAGAACTCAAGGTCTCCGTGCTGGGAAAACAGGTTTTGCAGCTGTTTGAGCTAAGATTTCCAAGTTATTCACATAATGAAAACTTGTACTTTGTTTCGGTGGAGTTCCCCATTCAAATGCATGTAACAGTGAGAAACGCACTGTCTTGGCGAAAGAAAGCGTTTTTGTACAACTTCATATGAATAGCTGTAACTTTTGATAGAAGACTCGGATACACATGTTTATGGCTTTATCTTATAGAACTCAAGGTTCCCGTGCTGGGCAAACAGGTTTTGCAGCTGTTTGAGCTAAGATTTCCAAGTTATTCACATAATGAAAACCTATACTTTGTTTCGGTCGAGTTCCCCATTCAAATGCATGTAACAGTGAGAAACGCACTGTCTTGGCGAAAGAAAGCGTTTTTGTACAACTTCATAGAAATAGCTGTAACTTTTGATAGAAGACTCAGACAAACATGTTTATGGCTTTATCTTATAGAACTCAAGGTCTCCGTGCTGGGAAAACAGGTTTTGCAGCTGTTTGAGCTAAGATTTCCAAGTTATTCACATAATGAAAACCTATACTTTGTTTCGGTCGAGTTCCCCATTCAAATGCATGTAACAGTGAGAAACGCACTGTCTTGGCGAAAGAAAGCGTTTTTGTACAACTTCATAGAAATAGCTGTAACTTTTGATAGAAGACTCAGACAAACATGTTTATGGCCTTATATTATAGAACTCAAGGTCTCCGTGCTGGGAAAACAGGTTTTGCAGCTGTTTGAGCTAAGATTTCCAAGTTATTCACATAATGAAAACCTATACTTTGTTTCGGTCGAGTTCCCCATTCAAATGCATGTAACAGTGAGAAACGCACTGTCTTGGCGAAAGAAAGCGTTTTTGTACAACTTCATAGAAATAGCTGTAACTTTTGATAGAAGACTCAGACAAACATGTTTATGGCTTTATCTTATAGAACTCAAGGTCTCCGTGCTGGGAAAACAGGTTTTGCAGCTGTTTGAGCTAAGATTTCCAAGTTATTCACATAATGAAAACCTATACTTTGTTTCGGTCGAGTTCCCCATTCAAATGCATGTAACAGTGAGAAACGCACTGTCTTGGCGAAAGAAAGCGTTTTTGTACAACTTCATAGAAATAGCTGTAACTTTTGATAGAAGACTCAGACAAACATGTTTATGGCCTTATATTATAGAACTCAAGGTCTCCGTGCTGGGAAAACAGGTTTTGCAGCTGTTTGAGCTAAGATTTCCAAGTTATTCACATAATGAAAACCTATACTTTGTTTCGGTCGAGTTCCCCATTCAAATGCATGTAACAGTGAGAAACGCACTGTCTTGGCGAAAGAAAGCGTTTTTGTACAACTTCATATAAATAGCTGTAACTTTTGATAGAAGACTCGGATACACATGTTTATGGCTTTATCTTATAGAACTCAAGGTCTCCGTGCTGGGAAAACAGGTTTTGCAGCTGTTTGAGCTAAGATTTCCAAGTTATTCACATAATGAAAACGTATACTTTGTTTCGGTCGAGTTCCCCATTCAAATGCATGTAACAGTGAGAAACGCACTGTCTTGGCGAAAGAAAGCTATTTTGTACAACTTCATAGAAATAGCTGTAACTTTTGATAGAAGACTCAGACAAACATGTTTATGGCCTTATATTATAGAACTCAAGGTCTCCGTGCTGGGAAAACAGGTTTTGCAGCTGTTTGAGCTAAGATTTCCAAGTTATTCACATAATGAAAACTTGTACTTTGTTTCGGTGGAGTTCCCCATTCAAATGCATGTAACAGTGAGAAACGCACTGTCTTGGCGAAAGAAAGCGTTTTTGTACAACTTCATATGAATAGCTGTAACTTTTGATAGAAGACTCGGATACACATGTTTATGGCTTTATCTTATAGAACTCAAGGTTCCCGTGCTGGGAAAACAGGTTTTGCAGCTGTTTAAGCTAAGATTTCCAAGTTATTCACATAATGAAAACCTATACTTTGTTTCGGTCGAGTTCCCCATTCAAATGCATGTAACAGTGAGAAACGCACTGTCTTGGCGAAAGAAAGCTATTTTGTACAACTTCATATAAATAGCTGTAACTTTTGATAGAAGACTCGGATACACATGTTTATGGCTTTATCTTATAGAACTCACGTTCCCCGTGCTGGGCAAACAGGTTTTGCAGCTGTTTGAGCTAAGATTTCCAAGTTATTCACATAATGAAAACCTATACTTTGTTTCGGTCGAGTTCCCCATTCAAATGCATGTAACAGTGAGAAACGCACTGTCTTGGCGAAAGAAAGCGTTTTTGTACAACTTCATAGAAATAGCTGTAACTTTTGATAGAAGACTCAGACAAACATGTTTATGGCTTTATCTTATAGAACTCAAGGTCTCCGTGCTGGGAAAACAGGTTTTGCAGCTGTTTGAGCTAAGATTTCCAAGTTATTCACATAATGAAAACCTATACTTTGTTTCGGTCGAGTTCCCCATTCAAATGCATGTAACAGTGAGAAACGCACTGTCTTGGCGAAAGAAAGCTATTTTGTACAACTTCATAGAAATAGCTGTAACTTTTGATAGAAGACTCAGACAAACATGTTTATGGCCTTATATTATAGAACTCAAGGTCTCCGTGCTGGGAAAACAGGTTTTGCAGCTGTTTGAGCTAAGATTTCCAAGTTATTCACATAATGAAAACTTGTACTTTGTTTCGGTGGAGTTCCCCATTCAAATGCATGTAACAGTGAGAAACGCACTGTCTTGGCGAAAGAAAGCGTTTTTGTACAACTTCATATGAATAGCTGTAACTTTTGATAGAAGACTCGGATACACATGTTTATGGCTTTATCTTATAGAACTCAAGGTTCCCGTGCTGGGCAAACAGGTTTTGCAGCTGTTTGAGCTAAGATTTCCAAGTTATTCACATAATGAAAACCTATACTTTGTTTCGGTCGAGTTCCCCATTCAAATGCATGTAACAGTGAGAAACGCACTGTCTTGGCGAAAGAAAGCGTTTTTGTACAACTTCATATAAATAGCTGTAACTTTTGATAGAAGACTCAGACAAACATGTTTATGGCCTTATATTATAGAACTCAAGGTCTCCGTGCTGGGAAAACAGGTTTTGCAGCTGTTTGAGCTAAGATTTCCAAGTTATTCACATAATGAAAACGTATACTTTGTTTTGGTCGAGTTCCCCATTCAAATGCATGTAACAGTGAGAAACGCACTGTCTTGGCGAAAGAAAGCGTTTTTGTACAACTTCATATAAATAGCTGTAACCTTTGATAGAAGACTCAGACAAACATGTTTATGGCTTTATATTATAGAACTCAAGGTCTCCGTGCTGGGAAAACAGGTTTTGCAGCTGTTTAAGCTAAGATTTCCAAGTTATTCACATAATGAAAACCTATACTTTGTTTCGGTCGAGTTCCCCATTCAAATGCATGTAACAGTGAGAAACGCACTGTCTTGGCGAAAGAAAGCTATTTTGTACAACTTCATATAAATAGCTGTAACTTTTGATAGAAGACTCGGATACACATGTTTATGGCTTTATCTTATAGAACTCACGTTCCCCGTGCTGGGCAAACAGGTTTTGCAGCTGTTTGAGCTAAGATTTCCAAGTTATTCACATAATGAAAACCTATACTTTGTTTCGGTCGAGTTCCCCATTCAAATGCATGTAACAGTGAGAAACGCACTGTCTTGGCGAAAGAAAGCGTTTTTGTACAACTTCATAGAAATAGCTGTAACTTTTGATAGAAGACTCAGACAAACATGTTTATGGCTTTATCTTATAGAACTCAAGGTCTCCGTGCTGGGAAAACAGGTTTTGCAGCTGTTTGAGCTAAGATTTCCAAGTTATTCACATAATGAAAACTTATACTTTGTTTCGGTCGAGTTCCCCATTCAAATGCATGTAACCGTGAGAAACGCACTGTCTTGGCGAAAGAAAGCTATTTTGTACAACTTCATAGAAATAGCTGTAACTTTTGATAGAAGACTCAGACAAACATGTTTATGGCCTTATATTATAGAACTCAAGGTCTCCGTGCTGGGAAAACAGGTTTTGCAGCTGTTTGAGCTAAGATTTCCAAGTTATTCACATAATGAAAACCTATACTTTGTTTCGGTCGAGTTCCCCATTCAAATGCATGTAACAGTGAGAAACGCACTGTCTTGGCGAAAGAAAGCGTTTTTGTACAACTTCATAGAAATAGCTGTAACTTTTGATAGAAGACTCAGACAAACATGTTTATGGCTTTATCTTATAGAACTCAAGGTCTCCGTGCTGGGAAAACAGGTTTTGCAGCTGTTTGAGCTAAGATTTCCAAGTTATTCACATAATGAAAACGTATACTTTGTTTCGGTCGAGTTCCCCATTCAAATGCATGTAACAGTGAGAAACGCACTGTCTTGGCGAAAGAAAGCTATTTTGTACAACTTCATAGAAATAGCTGTAACTTTTGATAGAAGACTCAGACAAACATGTTTATGGCCTTATATTATAGAACTCAAGGTCTCCGTGCTGGGAAAACAGGTTTTGCAGCTGTTTGAGCTAAGATTTCCAAGTTATTCACATAATGAAAACGTATACTTTGTTTCGGTCGAGTTCCCCATTCAAATGCATGTAACAGTGAAAAACGCACTGTCTCGACGAAAGAAAGTGTTTTTGTACAACTTCATAGAAATAGCTGTAACTTTTGATAGAAGACTCGGATACACATGTTTATGGCTTTATCTTATAGAACTCACGTTCCCCGTGCTGGGCAAACAGGTTTTGCAGCTGTTTGAGCTAAGATTTCCAAGTTATTCACATAATGAAAACCTATACTTTGTTTCGGTCGAGTTCCCCATTCAAATGCATGTAACAGTGAGAAACGCACTGTCTTGGCGAAAGAAAGCGTTTTTGTACAACTTCATAGAAATAGCTGTAACTTTTGATAGAAGACTCAGACAAACATGTTTATGGCTTTATCTTATAGAACTCAAGGTCTCCGTGCTGGGAAAACAGGTTTTGCAGCTGTTTGAGCTAAGATTTCCAAGTTATTCACATAATGAAAACTTATACTTTGTTTCGGTCGAGTTCCCCATTCAAATGCATGTAACCGTGAGAAACGCACTGTCTTGGCGAAAGAAAGCTATTTTGTACAACTTCATAGAAATAGCTGTAACTTTTGATAGAAGACTCAGACAAACATGTTTATGGCCTTATATTATAGAACTCAAGGTCTCCGTGCTGGGAAAACAGGTTTTGCAGCTGTTTGAGCTAAGATTTCCAAGTTATTCACATAATGAAAACCTATACTTTGTTTCGGTCGAGTTCCCCATTCAAATGCATGTAACAGTGAGAAACGCACTGTCTTGGCGAAAGAAAGCGTTTTTGTACAACTTCATAGAAATAGCTGTAACTTTTGATAGAAGACTCAGACAAACATGTTTATGGCTTTATCTTATAGAACTCAAGGTCTCCGTGCTGGGAAAACAGGTTTTGCAGCTGTTTGAGCTAAGATTTCCAAGTTATTCACATAATGAAAACGTATACTTTGTTTCGGTCGAGTTCCCCATTCAAATGCATGTAACAGTGAGAAACGCACTGTCTTGGCGAAAGAAAGCTATTTTGTACAACTTCATAGAAATAGCTGTAACTTTTGATAGAAGACTCAGACAAACATGTTTATGGCCTTATATTATAGAACTCAAGGTCTCCGTGCTGGGAAAACAGGTTTTGCAGCTGTTTGAGCTAAGATTTCCAAGTTATTCACATAATGAAAACTTGTACTTTGTTTCGGTGGAGTTCCCCATTCAAATGCATGTAACAGTGAGAAACGCACTGTCTTGGCGAAAGAAAGCGTTTTTGTACAACTTCATATGAATAGCTGTAACTTTTGATAGAAGACTCGGATACACATGTTTATGGCCTTATATTATAGAACTCAAGGTCTCCGTGCTGGGAAAACAGGTTTTGCAGCTGTTTGAGCTAAGATTTCCAAGTTATTCACATAATGAAAACGTATACTTTGTTTTGGTCGAGTTCCCCATTCAAATGCATGTAACAGTGAGAAACGCACTGTCTTGGCGAAAGAAAGCGTTTTTGTACAACTTCATATAAATAGCTGTAACCTTTGATAGAAGACTCAGACAAACATGTTTATGGCTTTATATTATAGAACTCAAGGTCTCCGTGCTGGGAAAACAGGTTTTGCAGCTGTTTAAGCTAAGATTTCCAAGTTATTCACATAATGAAAACCTATACTTTGTTTCGGTCGAGTTCCCCATTCAAATGCATGTAACAGTGAGAAACGCACTGTCTTGGCGAAAGAAAGCTATTTTGTACAACTTCATATAAATAGCTGTAACTTTTGATAGAAGACTCGGATACACATGTTTATGGCTTTATCTTATAGAACTCACGTTCCCCGTGCTGGGCAAACAGGTTTTGCAGCTGTTTGAGCTAAGATTTCCAAGTTATTCACATAATGAAAACCTATACTTTGTTTCGGTCGAGTTCCCCATTCAAATGCATGTAACAGTGAGAAACGCACTGTCTTGGCGAAAGAAAGCGTTTTTGTACAACTTCATAGAAATAGCTGTAACTTTTGATAGAAGACTCAGACAAACATGTTTATGGCTTTATCTTATAGAACTCAAGGTCTCCGTGCTGGGAAAACAGGTTTTGCAGCTGTTTGAGCTAAGATTTCCAAGTTATTCACATAATGAAAACTTATACTTTGTTTCGGTCGAGTTCCCCATTCAAATGCATGTAACCGTGAGAAACGCACTGTCTTGGCGAAAGAAAGCTATTTTGTACAACTTCATATAAATAGCTGTAACTTTTGATAGAAGACTCAGACAAACATGTTTATGGCCTTATATTATAGAACTCAAGGTCTCCGTGCTGGGAAAACAGGTTTTGCAGCTGTTTGAGCTAAGATTTCCAAGTTATTCACATAATGAAAACCTATACTTTGTTTCGGTCGAGTTCCCCATTCAAATGCATGTAACAGTGAGAAACGCACTGTCTTGGCGAAAGAAAGCGTTTTTGTACAACTTCATAGAAATAGCTGTAACTTTTGATAGAAGACTCAGACAAACATGTTTATGGCCTTATATTATAGAACTCAAGGTCTCCGTGCTGGGAAAACAGGTTTTGCAGCTGTTTGAGCTAAGATTTCCAAGTTATTCACATAATGAAAACGTATACTTTGTTTTGGTCGAGTTCCCCATTCAAATGCATGTAACAGTGAGAAACGCACTGTCTTGGCGAAAGAAAGCGTTTTTGTACAACTTCATAGAAATAGCTGTAACTTTTGATAGAAGACTCAGACAAACATGTTTATGGCCTTATATTATAGAACTCAAGGTCTCCGTGCTGGGAAAACAGGTTTTGCAGCTGTTTGAGCTAAGATTTCCAAGTTATTCACATAATGAAAACTTGTACTTTGTTTCGGTGGAGTTCCCCATTCAAATGCATGTAACAGTGAGAAACGCACTGTCTTGGCGAAAGAAAGCGTTTTTGTACAACTTCATATGAATAGCTGTAACTTTTGATAGAAGACTCGGATACACATGTTTATGGCTTTATCTTATAGAACTCAAGGTTCCCGTGCTGGGCAAACAGGTTTTGCAGCTGTTTGAGCTAAGATTTCCAAGTTATTCACATAATGAAAACCTATACTTTGTTTCGGTCGAGTTCCCCATTCAAATGCATGTAACAGTGAGAAACGCACTGTCTTGGCGAAAGAAAGCGTTTTTGTACAACTTCATAGAAATAGCTGTAACTTTTGATAGAAGACTCAGACAAACATGTTTATGGCTTTATCTTATAGAACTCAAGGTCTCCGTGCTGGGAAAACAGGTTTTGCAGCTGTTTGAGCTAAGATTTCCAAGTTATTCACATAATGAAAACCTATACTTTGTTTCGGTCGAGTTCCCCATTCAAATGCATGTAACAGTGAGAAACGCACTGTCTTGGCGAAAGAAAGCGTTTTTGTACAACTTCATAGAAATAGCTGTAACTTTTGATAGAAGACTCAGACAAACATGTTTATGGCCTTATATTATAGAACTCAAGGTCTCCGTGCTGGGAAAACAGGTTTTGCAGCTGTTTGAGCTAAGATTTCCAAGTTATTCACATAATGAAAACCTATACTTTGTTTCGGTCGAGTTCCCCATTCAAATGCATGTAACAGTGAGAAACGCACTGTCTTGGCGAAAGAAAGCTATTTTGTACAACTTCATATAAATAGCTGTAACTTTTGATAGAAGACTCGGATACACATGTTTATGGCTTTATCTTATAGAACTCAAGGTCTCCGTGCTGGGAAAACAGGTTTTGCAGCTGTTTGAGCTAAGATTTCCAAGTTATTCACATAATGAAAACGTATACTTTGTTTCGGTCGAGTTCCCCATTCAAATGCATGTAACAGTGAGAAACGCACTGTCTTGGCGAAAGAAAGCTATTTTGTACAACTTCATAGAAATAGCTGTAACTTTTGATAGAAGACTCAGACAAACATGTTTATGGCCTTATATTATAGAACTCAAGGTCTCCGTGCTGGGAAAACAGGTTTTGCAGCTGTTTGAGCTAAGATTTCCAAGTTATTCACATAATGAAAACTTGTACTTTGTTTCGGTGGAGTTCCCCATTCAAATGCATGTAACAGTGAGAAACGCACTGTCTTGGCGAAAGAAAGCGTTTTTGTACAACTTCATATGAATAGCTGTAACTTTTGATAGAAGACTCGGATACACATGTTTATGGCTTTATCTTATAGAACTCAAGGTTCCCGTGCTGGGCAAACAGGTTTTGCAGCTGTTTGAGCTAAGATTTCCAAGTTATTCACATAATGAAAACCTATACTTTGTTTCGGTCGAGTTCCCCATTCAAATGCATGTAACAGTGAGAAACGCACTGTCTTGGCGAAAGAAAGCGTTTTTGTACAACTTCATATAAATAGCTGTAACTTTTGATAGAAGACTCAGACAAACATGTTTATGGCCTTATATTATAGAACTCAAGGTCTCCGTGCTGGGAAAACAGGTTTTGCAGCTGTTTGAGCTAAGATTTCCAAGTTATTCACATAATGAAAACGTATACTTTGTTTTGGTCGAGTTCCCCATTCAAATGCATGTAACAGTGAGAAACGCACTGTCTTGGTGAAAGAAAGCGTTTTTGTACAACTTCATAGAAATAGCTGTAACTTTTGATAGAAGACTCAGACAAACATGTTTATGGCCTTATATTATAGAAATCAAGGTCCCCGTGCTGGGAAAACAGGTTTTGCAGCTGTTTGAGCTAAGATTTCCAAGTTATTCACATAATGAAAACCTATACTTTGTTTCGGTCGAGTTCCCCATTCAAATGCATGTAACAGTGAGAAACGCACTGTCTTGGCGAAAGAAAGCGTTTTTGTACAACTTCATATAAATAGCTGTAACCTTTGATAGAAGACTCAGACAAACATGTTTATGGCTTTATATTATAGAACTCAAGGTCTCCGTGCTGGGAAAACAGGTTTTGCAGCTGTTTAAGCTAAGATTTCCAAGTTATTCACATAATGAAAACCTATACTTTGTTTCGGTCGAGTTCCCCATTCAAATGCATGTAACAGTGAGAAACGCACTGTCTTGGCGAAAGAAAGCTATTTTGTACAACTTCATATAAATAGCTGTAACTTTTGATAGAAGACTCGGATACACATGTTTATGGCTTTATCTTATAGAACTCACGTTCCCCGTGCTGGGCAAACAGGTTTTGCAGCTGTTTGAGCTAAGATTTCCAAGTTATTCACATAATGAAAACCTATACTTTGTTTCGGTCGAGTTCCCCATTCAAATGCATGTAACAGTGAGAAACGCACTGTCTTGGCGAAAGAAAGCGTTTTTGTACAACTTCATAGAAATAGCTGTAACTTTTGATAGAAGACTCAGACAAACATGTTTATGGCTTTATCTTATAGAACTCAAGGTCTCCGTGCTGGGAAAACAGGTTTTGCAGCTGTTTGAGCTAAGATTTCCAAGTTATTCACATAATGAAAACTTATACTTTGTTTCGGTCGAGTTCCCCATTCAAATGCATGTAACCGTGAGAAACGCACTGTCTTGGCGAAAGAAAGCTATTTTGTACAACTTCATAGAAATAGCTGTAACTTTTGATAGAAGACTCAGACAAACATGTTTATGGCCTTATATTATAGAACTCAAGGTCTCCGTGCTGGGAAAACAGGTTTTGCAGCTGTTTGAGCTAAGATTTCCAAGTTATTCACATAATGAAAACCTATACTTTGTTTCGGTCGAGTTCCCCATTCAAATGCATGTAACAGTGAGAAACGCACTGTCTTGGCGAAAGAAAGCGTTTTTGTACAACTTCATAGAAATAGCTGTAACTTTTGATAGAAGACTCAGACAAACATGTTTATGGCTTTATCTTATAGAACTCAAGGTCTCCGTGCTGGGAAAACAGGTTTTGCAGCTGTTTGAGCTAAGATTTCCAAGTTATTCACATAATGAAAACGTATACTTTGTTTCGGTCGAGTTCCCCATTCAAATGCATGTAACAGTGAGAAACGCACTGTCTTGGCGAAATAAAGCGTTTTTGTACAACTTC
This sequence comes from Diplotaxodon limnothrissa, assembly GCF_057381915.1. Classification (NCBI taxonomy): domain Eukaryota; kingdom Metazoa; phylum Chordata; class Actinopteri; order Cichliformes; family Cichlidae; genus Diplotaxodon; species Diplotaxodon limnothrissa. The sequence goes on from NC_140597.1 coordinate 18,062,535, forward strand.
ATATAAATAGCTGTAACCTTTGATAGAAGACTCAGACAAACATGTTTATGGCTTTATATTATAGAACTCAAGGTCTCCGTGCTGGGAAAACAGGTTTTGCAGCTGTTTAAGCTAAGATTTCCAAGTTATTCACATAATGAAAACCTATACTTTGTTTCGGTCGAGTTCCCCATTCAAATGCATGTAACAGTGAGAAACGCACTGTCTTGGCGAAAGAAAGCTATTTTGTACAACTTCATATAAATAGCTGTAACTTTTGATAGAAGACTCGGATACACATGTTTATGGCTTTATCTTATAGAACTCACGTTCCCCGTGCTGGGCAAACAGGTTTTGCAGCTGTTTGAGCTAAGATTTCCAAGTTATTCACATAATGAAAACCTATACTTTGTTTCGGTCGAGTTCCCCATTCAAATGCATGTAACAGTGAGAAACGCACTGTCTTGGCGAAAGAAAGCGTTTTTGTACAACTTCATAGAAATAGCTGTAACTTTTGATAGAAGACTCAGACAAACATGTTTATGGCTTTATCTTATAGAACTCAAGGTCTCCGTGCTGGGAAAACAGGTTTTGCAGCTGTTTGAGCTAAGATTTCCAAGTTATTCACATAATGAAAACTTATACTTTGTTTCGGTCGAGTTCCCCATTCAAATGCATGTAACCGTGAGAAACGCACTGTCTTGGCGAAAGAAAGCTATTTTGTACAACTTCATAGAAATAGCTGTAACTTTTGATAGAAGACTCAGACAAACATGTTTATGGCCTTATATTATAGAACTCAAGGTCTCCGTGCTGGGAAAACAGGTTTTGCAGCTGTTTGAGCTAAGATTTCCAAGTTATTCACATAATGAAAACCTATACTTTGTTTCGGTCAAGTTCCCCATTCAAATGCATGTAACAGTGAGAAACGCACTGTCTTGGCGAAAGAAAGCGTTTTTGTACAACTTCATAGAAATAGCTGTAACTTTTGATAGAAGACTCAGACAAACATGTTTATGGCTTTGTCTTATAGAACTCAAGGTCTCCGTGCTGGGCAAACAGGTTTTGCAGCTGTTTGAGCTAAGATTTCCAAGTTATTCACATAATGAAAACATATACTTTGTTTCGGTCGAGTTCCCCATTCAAATGCATGTAACAGTGAGAAACGCACTGTCTTGGCGAAAGAAAGCGTTTTTGTACAACTTCATATGAATAGCTGTAACTTTTGATAGAAGACTCGGATACACATGTTTATGGCTTTATCTTATAGAACTCAAGGTTCCCGTGCTGGAAAACAGGTTTTGCAGCTGTTTGAGCTAAGATTTCCAAGTTATTCACATAATGAAAACCTATACTTTGTTTCGGTCGAGTTCCCCATTCAAATGCATGTAACAGTGAGAAACGCACTGTCTTGGCGAAAGAAAGCGTTTTTGTACAACTTCATATAAATAGCTGTAACTTTTGATAGAAGACTCAGACAAACATGTTTATGGCTTTATCTTATAGAACTCAAGGTCTCCGTGCTGGGCAAACAGGTTTTGCAGCTGTTTGAGCTAAGATTTCCAAGTTATTCACATAATGAAAACCTATACTTTGTTTCGGTCGAGTTCCCCATTCAAATGCATGTAACAGTGAGAAACGCACTGTCTTGGCGAAAGAAAGCGTTTTTGTACAACTTCATATAAATAGCTGTAACTTTTGATAGAAGACTCAGACAAACATGTTTATGGCTTTATCTTATAGAACTCAAGGTCTCCGTGCTGGGCAAACAGGTTTTGCAGCTGTTTGAGCTAAGATTTCCAAGTTATTCACATAATGAAAACCTATACTTTGTTTCGGTCGAGTTCCCCATTCAAATGCATGTAACAGTGAGAAACGCACTGTCTTGGCGAAAGAAAGCGTTTTTGTACAACTTCATAGAAATAGCTGTAACTTTTGATAGAAGACTCAGACAAACATGTTTATGGCTTTATCTTATAGAACTCAAGGTCTCCGTGCTGGGAAAACAGGTTTTGCAGCTGTTTGAGCTAAGATTTCCAAGTTATTCACATAATGAAAACTTATACTTTGTTTCGGTCGAGTTCCCCATTCAAATGCATGTAACCGTGAGAAACGCACTGTCTTGGCGAAAGAAAGCTATTTTGTACAACTTCATAGAAATAGCTGTAACTTTTGATAGAAGACTCAGACAAACATGTTTATGGCCTTATATTATAGAACTCAAGGTCTCCGTGCTGGGAAAACAGGTTTTGCAGCTGTTTGAGCTAAGATTTCCAAGTTATTCACATAATGAAAACCTATACTTTGTTTCGGTCAAGTTCCCCATTCAAATGCATGTAACAGTGAGAAACGCACTGTCTTGGCGAAAGAAAGCGTTTTTGTACAACTTCATAGAAATAGCTGTAACTTTTGATAGAAGACTCAGACAAACATGTTTATGGCTTTGTCTTATAGAACTCAAGGTCTCCGTGCTGGGCAAACAGGTTTTGCAGCTGTTTGAGCTAAGATTTCCAAGTTATTCACATAATGAAAACATATACTTTGTTTCGGTCGAGTTCCCCATTCAAATGCATGTAACAGTGAGAAACGCACTGTCTTGGCGAAAGAAAGCGTTTTTGTACAACTTCATATGAATAGCTGTAACTTTTGATAGAAGACTCGGATACACATGTTTATGGCTTTATCTTATAGAACTCAAGGTTCCCGTGCTGGAAAACAGGTTTTGCAGCTGTTTGAGCTAAGATTTCCAAGTTATTCACATAATGAAAACCTATACTTTGTTTCGGTCGAGTTCCCCATTCAAATGCATGTAACAGTGAGAAACGCACTGTCTTGGCGAAAGAAAGCGTTTTTGTACAACTTCATAGAAATAGCTGTAACTTTTGATAGAAGACTCAGACAAACATGTTTATGGCCTTATATTATAGAACTCAAGGTCTCCGTGCTGGGAAAACAGGTTTTGCAGCTGTTTGAGCTAAGATTTCCAAGTTATTCACATAATGAAAACCTATACTTTGTTTCGGTCGAGTTCCCCATTCAAATGCATGTAACAGTGAGAAACGCACTGTCTTGGCGAAAGAAAGCGTTTTTGTACAACTTCATATAAATAGCTGTAACTTTTGATAGAAGACTCAGACAAACATGTTTATGGCTTTATCTTATAGAACTCAAGGTCTCCGTGCTGGGAAAACAGGTTTTGCAGCTGTTTGAGCTAAGATTTCCAAGTTATTCACATAATGAAAACGTATACTTTGTTTCGGTCGAGTTCCCCATTCAAATGCATGTAACAGTGAGAAACGCACTGTCTTGGCGAAAGAAAGCTATTTTGTACAACTTCATAGAAATAGCTGTAACTTTTGATAGAAGACTCAGACAAACATGTTTATGGCCTTATATTATAGAACTCAAGGTCTCCGTGCTGGGAAAACAGGTTTTGCAGCTGTTTGAGCTAAGATTTCCAAGTTATTCACATAATGAAAACCTATACTTTGTTTCGGTCGAGTTCCCCATTCAAATGCATGTAACAGTGAGAAACGCACTGTCTTGGCGAAAGAAAGCGTTTTTGTACAACTTCATATAAATAGCTGTAACCTTTGATAGAAGACTCAGACAAACATGTTTATGGCTTTATATTATAGAACTCAAGGTCTCCGTGCTGGGAAAACAGGTTTTGCAGCTGTTTGAGCTAAGATTTCCAAGTTATTCACATAATGAAAACTTGTACTTTGTTTCGGTGGAGTTCCCCATTCAAATGCATGTAACAGTGAGAAACGCACTGTCTTGGCGAAAGAAAGCGTTTTTGTACAACTTCATATGAATAGCTGTAACTTTTGATAGAAGACTCGGATACACATGTTTATGGCTTTATCTTATAGAACTCAAGGTTCCCGTGCTGGGCAAACAGGTTTTGCAGCTGTTTGAGCTAAGGTTTCCAAGTTATTCACATAATGAAAACCTATACTTTGTTTCGGTCGAGTTCCCCATTCAAATGCATGTAACAGTGAGAAACGCACTGTCTTGGCGAAAGAAAGCGTTTTTGTACAACTTCATAGAAATAGCTGTAACTTTTGATAGAAGACTCAGACAAACATGTTTATGGCTTTATCTTATAGAACTCAAGGTCTCCGTGCTGGGAAAACAGGTTTTGCAGCTGTTTGAGCTAAGATTTCCAAGTTATTCACATAATGAAAACCTATACTTTGTTTCGGTCGAGTTCCCCATTCAAATGCATGTAACAGTGAGAAACGCACTGTCTTGGCGAAAGAAAGCGTTTTTGTACAACTTCATATAAATAGCTGTAACTTTTGATAGAAGACTCAGACAAACATGTTTATGGCCTTATATTATAGAACTCAAGGTCTCCGTGCTGGGAAAACAGGTTTTGCAGCTGTTTGAGCTAAGATTTCCAAGTTATTCACATAATGAAAACCTATACTTTGTTTTGGTCGAGTTCCCCATTCAAATGCATGTAACAGTGAGAAACGCACTGTCTTGGCGAAAGAAAGCGTTTTTGTACAACTTCATAGAAATAGCTGTAACTTTTGATAGAAGACTCAGACAAACATGTTTATGGCCTTATATTATAGAACTCAAGGTCTCCGTGCTGGGAAAACAGGTTTTGCAGCTGTTTGAGCTAAGATTTCCAAGTTATTCACATAATGAAAACTTGTACTTTGTTTCGGTGGAGTTCCCCATTCAAATGCATGTAACAGTGAGAAACGCACTGTCTTGGCGAAAGAAAGCGTTTTTGTACAACTTCATATGAATAGCTGTAACTTTTGATAGAAGACTCGGATACACATGTTTATGGCTTTATCTTATAGAACTCAAGGTTCCCGTGCTGGGCAAACAGGTTTTGCAGCTGTTTGAGCTAAGATTTCCAAGTTATTCACATAATGAAAACCTATACTTTGTTTCGGTCGAGTTCCCCATTCAAATGCATGTAACAGTGAGAAACGCACTGTCTTGGCGAAAGAAAGCGTTTTTGTACAACTTCATAGAAATAGCTGTAACTTTTGATAGAAGACTCAGACAAACATGTTTATGGCTTTATCTTATAGAACTCAAGGTCTCCGTGCTGGGAAAACAGGTTTTGCAGCTGTTTGAGCTAAGATTTCCAAGTTATTCACATAATGAAAACCTATACTTTGTTTCGGTCGAGTTCCCCATTCAAATGCATGTAACAGTGAGAAACGCACTGTCTTGGCGAAAGAAAGCGTTTTTGTACAACTTCATAGAAATAGCTGTAACTTTTGATAGAAGACTCAGACAAACATGTTTATGGCCTTATATTATAGAACTCAAGGTCTCCGTGCTGGGAAAACAGGTTTTGCAGCTGTTTGAGCTAAGATTTCCAAGTTATTCACATAATGAAAACCTATACTTTGTTTCGGTCGAGTTCCCCATTCAAATGCATGTAACAGTGAGAAACGCACTGTCTTGGCGAAAGAAAGCGTTTTTGTACAACTTCATATAAATAGCTGTAACTTTTGATAGAAGACTCAGACAAACATGTTTATGGCTTTATCTTATAGAACTCAAGGTCTCCGTGCTGGGAAAACAGGTTTTGCAGCTGTTTGAGCTAAGATTTCCAAGTTATTCACATAATGAAAACGTATACTTTGTTTCGGTCGAGTTCCCCATTCAAATGCATGTAACAGTGAGAAACGCACTGTCTTGGCGAAAGAAAGCTATTTTGTACAACTTCATAGAAATAGCTGTAACTTTTGATAGAAGACTCAGACAAACATGTTTATGGCCTTATATTATAGAACTCAAGGTCTCCGTGCTGGGAAAACAGGTTTTGCAGCTGTTTGAGCTAAGATTTCCAAGTTATTCACATAATGAAAACTTGTACTTTGTTTCGGTGGAGTTCCCCATTCAAATGCATGTAACAGTGAGAAACGCACTGTCTTGGCGAAAGAAAGCGTTTTTGTACAACTTCATATGAATAGCTGTAACTTTTGATAGAAGACTCGGATACACATGTTTATGGCTTTATCTTATAGAACTCAAGGTTCCCGTGCTGGGCAAACAGGTTTTGCAGCTGTTTGAGCTAAGATTTCCAAGTTATTCACATAATGAAAACCTATACTTTGTTTCGGTCGAGTTCCCCATTCAAATGCATGTAACAGTGAGAAACGCACTGTCTTGGCGAAAGAAAGCGTTTTTGTACAACTTCATATAAATAGCTGTAACTTTTGATAGAAGACTCAGACAAACATGTTTATGGCCTTATATTATAGAACTCAAGGTCTCCGTGCTGGGAAAACAGGTTTTGCAGCTGTTTGAGCTAAGATTTCCAAGTTATTCACATAATGAAAACGTATACTTTGTTTTGGTCGAGTTCCCCATTCAAATGCATGTAACAGTGAGAAACGCACTGTCTTGGCGAAAGAAAGCGTTTTTGTACAACTTCATATAAATAGCTGTAACCTTTGATAGAAGACTCAGACAAACATGTTTATGGCTTTATATTATAGAACTCAAGGTCTCCGTGCTGGGAAAACAGGTTTTGCAGCTGTTTAAGCTAAGATTTCCAAGTTATTCACATAATGAAAACCTATACTTTGTTTCGGTCGAGTTCCCCATTCAAATGCATGTAACAGTGAGAAACGCACTGTCTTGGCGAAAGAAAGCTATTTTGTACAACTTCATATAAATAGCTGTAACTTTTGATAGAAGACTCGGATACACATGTTTATGGCTTTATCTTATAGAACTCACGTTCCCCGTGCTGGGCAAACAGGTTTTGCAGCTGTTTGAGCTAAGATTTCCAAGTTATTCACATAATGAAAACCTATACTTTGTTTCGGTCGAGTTCCCCATTCAAATGCATGTAACAGTGAGAAACGCACTGTCTTGGCGAAAGAAAGCGTTTTTGTACAACTTCATAGAAATAGCTGTAACTTTTGATAGAAGACTCAGACAAACATGTTTATGGCTTTATCTTATAGAACTCAAGGTCTCCGTGCTGGGAAAACAGGTTTTGCAGCTGTTTGAGCTAAGATTTCCAAGTTATTCACATAATGAAAACTTATACTTTGTTTCGGTCGAGTTCCCCATTCAAATGCATGTAACCGTGAGAAACGCACTGTCTTGGCGAAAGAAAGCTATTTTGTACAACTTCATAGAAATAGCTGTAACTTTTGATAGAAGACTCAGACAAACATGTTTATGGCCTTATATTATAGAACTCAAGGTCTCCGTGCTGGGAAAACAGGTTTTGCAGCTGTTTGAGCTAAGATTTCCAAGTTATTCACATAATGAAAACCTATACTTTGTTTCGGTCAAGTTCCCCATTCAAATGCATGTAACAGTGAGAAACGCACTGTCTTGGCGAAAGAAAGCGTTTTTGTACAACTTCATAGAAATAGCTGTAACTTTTGATAGAAGACTCAGACAAACATGTTTATGGCTTTATCTTATAGAACTCAAGGTCTCCGTGCTGGGAAAACAGGTTTTGCAGCTGTTTGAGCTAAGATTTCCAAGTTATTCACATAATGAAAACCTATACTTTGTTTCGGTCGAGTTCCCCATTCAAATGCATGTAACAGTGAGAAACGCACTGTCTTGGCGAAAGAAAGCGTTTTTGTACAACTTCATATGAATAGCTGTAACTTTTGATAGAAGACTCGGATACACATGTTTATGGCTTTATCTTATAGAACTCAAGGTTCCCGTGCTGGAAAACAGGTTTTGCAGCTGTTTGAGCTAAGATTTCCAAGTTATTCACATAATGAAAACCTATACTTTGTTTCGGTCGAGTTCCCCATTCAAATGCATGTAACAGTGAGAAACGCACTGTCTTGGCGAAAGAAAGCGTTTTTGTACAACTTCATAGAAATAGCTGTAACTTTTGATAGAAGACTCAGACAAACATGTTTATGGCTTTATCTTATAGAACTCAAGGTCTCCGTGCTGGGAAAACAGGTTTTGCAGCTGTTTGAGCTAAGATTTCCAAGTTATTCACATAATGAAAACCTATACTTTGTTTCGGTCGAGTTCCCCATTCAAATGCATGTAACAGTGAGAAACGCACTGTCTTGGCGAAAGAAAGCGTTTTTGTACAACTTCATAGAAATAGCTGTAACTTTTGATAGAAGACTCAGACAAACATGTTTATGGCCTTATATTATAGAACTCAAGGTCTCCGTGCTGGGAAAACAGGTTTTGCAGCTGTTTGAGCTAAGATTTCCAAGTTATTCACATAATGAAAACCTATACTTTGTTTCGGTCGAGTTCCCCATTCAAATGCATGTAACAGTGAGAAACGCACTGTCTTGGCGAAAGAAAGCGTTTTTGTACAACTTCATATAAATAGCTGTAACTTTTGATAGAAGACTCAGACAAACATGTTTATGGCTTTATCTTATAGAACTCAAGGTCTCCGTGCTGGGAAAACAGGTTTTGCAGCTGTTTGAGCTAAGATTTCCAAGTTATTCACATAATGAAAACGTATACTTTGTTTCGGTCGAGTTCCCCATTCAAATGCATGTAACAGTGAGAAACGCACTGTCTTGGCGAAAGAAAGCTATTTTGTACAACTTCATAGAAATAGCTGTAACTTTTGATAGAAGACTCAGACAAACATGTTTATGGCCTTATATTATAGAACTCAAGGTCTCCGTGCTGGGAAAACAGGTTTTGCAGCTGTTTGAGCTAAGATTTCCAAGTTATTCACATAATGAAAACCTATACTTTGTTTCGGTCGAGTTCCCCATTCAAATGCATGTAACAGTGAGAAACGCACTGTCTTGGCGAAAGAAAGCGTTTTTGTACAACTTCATATAAATAGCTGTAACCTTTGATAGAAGACTCAGACAAACATGTTTATGGCTTTATATTATAGAACTCAAGGTCTCCGTGCTGGGAAAACAGGTTTTGCAGCTGTTTGAGCTAAGATTTCCAAGTTATTCACATAATGAAAACTTGTACTTTGTTTCGGTGGAGTTCCCCATTCAAATGCATGTAACAGTGAGAAACGCACTGTCTTGGCGAAAGAAAGCGTTTTTGTACAACTTCATATGAATAGCTGTAACTTTTGATAGAAGACTCGGATACACATGTTTATGGCTTTATCTTATAGAACTCAAGGTTCCCGTGCTGGGCAAACAGGTTTTGCAGCTGTTTGAGCTAAGGTTTCCAAGTTATTCACATAATGAAAACCTATACTTTGTTTCGGTCGAGTTCCCCATTCAAATGCATGTAACAGTGAGAAACGCACTGTCTTGGCGAAAGAAAGCGTTTTTGTACAACTTCATAGAAATAGCTGTAACTTTTGATAGAAGACTCAGACAAACATGTTTATGGCTTTATCTTATAGAACTCAAGGTCTCCGTGCTGGGAAAACAGGTTTTGCAGCTGTTTGAGCTAAGATTTCCAAGTTATTCACATAATGAAAACCTATACTTTGTTTCGGTCGAGTTCCCCATTCAAATGCATGTAACAGTGAGAAACGCACTGTCTTGGCGAAAGAAAGCGTTTTTGTACAACTTCATATAAATAGCTGTAACTTTTGATAGAAGACTCAGACAAACATGTTTATGGCCTTATATTATAGAACTCAAGGTCTCCGTGCTGGGAAAACAGGTTTTGCAGCTGTTTGAGCTAAGATTTCCAAGTTATTCACATAATGAAAACGTATACTTTGTTTTGGTCGAGTTCCCCATTCAAATGCATGTAACAGTGAGAAACGCACTGTCTTGGCGAAAGAAAGCGTTTTTGTACAACTTCATAGAAATAGCTGTAACTTTTGATAGAAGACTCAGACAAACATGTTTATGGCCTTATATTATAGAACTCAAGGTCTCCGTGCTGGGAAAACAGGTTTTGCAGCTGTTTGAGCTAAGATTTCCAAGTTATTCACATAATGAAAACTTGTACTTTGTTTCGGTGGAGTTCCCCATTCAAATGCATGTAACAGTGAGAAACGCACTGTCTTGGCGAAAGAAAGCGTTTTTGTACAACTTCATATGAATAGCTGTAACTTTTGATAGAAGACTCGGATACACATGTTTATGGCTTTATCTTATAGAACTCAAGGTTCCCGTGCTGGGCAAACAGGTTTTGCAGCTGTTTGAGCTAAGATTTCCAAGTTATTCACATAATGAAAACCTATACTTTGTTTCGGTCGAGTTCCCCATTCAAATGCATGTAACAGTGAGAAACGCACTGTCTTGGCGAAAGAAAGCGTTTTTGTACAACTTCATAGAAATAGCTGTAACTTTTGATAGAAGACTCAGACAAACATGTTTATGGCTTTATCTTATAGAACTCAAGGTCTCCGTGCTGGGAAAACAGGTTTTGCAGCTGTTTGAGCTAAGATTTCCAAGTTATTCACATAATGAAAACCTATACTTTGTTTCGGTCGAGTTCCCCATTCAAATGCATGTAACAGTGAGAAACGCACTGTCTTGGCGAAAGAAAGCGTTTTTGTACAACTTCATAGAAATAGCTGTAACTTTTGATAGAAGACTCAGACAAACATGTTTATGGCCTTATATTATAGAACTCAAGGTCTCCGTGCTGGGAAAACAGGTTTTGCAGCTGTTTGAGCTAAGATTTCCAAGTTATTCACATAATGAAAACCTATACTTTGTTTCGGTCGAGTTCCCCATTCAAATGCATGTAACAGTGAGAAACGCACTGTCTTGGCGAAAGAAAGCGTTTTTGTACAACTTCATATAAATAGCTGTAACTTTTGATAGAAGACTCAGACAAACATGTTTATGGCTTTATCTTATAGAACTCAAGGTCTCCGTGCTGGGAAAACAGGTTTTGCAGCTGTTTGAGCTAAGATTTCCAAGTTATTCACATAATGAAAACGTATACTTTGTTTCGGTCGAGTTCCCCATTCAAATGCATGTAACAGTGAGAAACGCACTGTCTTGGCGAAAGAAAGCTATTTTGTACAACTTCATAGAAATAGCTGTAACTTTTGATAGAAGACTCAGACAAACATGTTTATGGCCTTATATTATAGAACTCAAGGTCTCCGTGCTGGGAAAACAGGTTTTGCAGCTGTTTGAGCTAAGATTTCCAAGTTATTCACATAATGAAAACTTGTACTTTGTTTCGGTGGAGTTCCCCATTCAAATGCATGTAACAGTGAGAAACGCACTGTCTTGGCGAAAGAAAGCGTTTTTGTACAACTTCATATGAATAGCTGTAACTTTTGATAGAAGACTCGGATACACATGTTTATGGCTTTATCTTATAGAACTCAAGGTTCCCGTGCTGGGCAAACAGGTTTTGCAGCTGTTTGAGCTAAGATTTCCAAGTTATTCACATAATGAAAACCTATACTTTGTTTCGGTCGAGTTCCCCATTCAAATGCATGTAACAGTGAGAAACGCACTGTCTTGGCGAAAGAAAGCGTTTTTGTACAACTTCATATAAATAGCTGTAACTTTTGATAGAAGACTCAGACAAACATGTTTATGGCCTTATATTATAGAACTCAAGGTCTCCGTGCTGGGAAAACAGGTTTTGCAGCTGTTTGAGCTAAGATTTCCAAGTTATTCACATAATGAAAACGTATACTTTGTTTTGGTCGAGTTCCCCATTCAAATGCATGTAACAGTGAGAAACGCACTGTCTTGGCGAAAGAAAGCGTTTTTGTACAACTTCATATAAATAGCTGTAACCTTTGATAGAAGACTCAGACAAACATGTTTATGGCTTTATATTATAGAACTCAAGGTCTCCGTGCTGGGAAAACAGGTTTTGCAGCTGTTTAAGCTAAGATTTCCAAGTTATTCACATAATGAAAACCTATACTTTGTTTCGGTCGAGTTCCCCATTCAAATGCATGTAACAGTGAGAAACGCACTGTCTTGGCGAAAGAAAGCTATTTTGTACAACTTCATATAAATAGCTGTAACTTTTGATAGAAGACTCGGATACACATGTTTATGGCTTTATCTTATAGAACTCACGTTCCCCGTGCTGGGCAAACAGGTTTTGCAGCTGTTTGAGCTAAGATTTCCAAGTTATTCACATAATGAAAACCTATACTTTGTTTCGGTCGAGTTCCCCATTCAAATGCATGTAACAGTGAGAAACGCACTGTCTTGGCGAAAGAAAGCGTTTTTGTACAACTTCATAGAAATAGCTGTAACTTTTGATAGAAGACTCAGACAAACATGTTTATGGCTTTATCTTATAGAACTCAAGGTCTCCGTGCTGGGAAAACAGGTTTTGCAGCTGTTTGAGCTAAGATTTCCAAGTTATTCACATAATGAAAACTTATACTTTGTTTCGGTCGAGTTCCCCATTCAAATGCATGTAACCGTGAGAAACGCACTGTCTTGGCGAAAGAAAGCTATTTTGTACAACTTCATAGAAATAGCTGTAACTTTTGATAGAAGACTCAGACAAACATGTTTATGGCCTTATATTATAGAACTCAAGGTCTCCGTGCTGGGAAAACAGGTTTTGCAGCTGTTTGAGCTAAGATTTCCAAGTTATTCACATAATGAAAACCTATACTTTGTTTCGGTCGAGTTCCCCATTCAAATGCATGTAACAGTGAGAAACGCACTGTCTTGGCGAAAGAAAGCGTTTTTGTACAACTTCATAGAAATAGCTGTAACTTTTGATAGAAGACTCAGACAAACATGTTTATGGCTTTATCTTATAGAACTCAAGGTCTCCGTGCTGGGAAAACAGGTTTTGCAGCTGTTTGAGCTAAGATTTCCAAGTTATTCACATAATGAAAACGTATACTTTGTTTCGGTCGAGTTCCCCATTCAAATGCATGTAACAGTGAGAAACGCACTGTCTTGGCGAAAGAAAGCTATTTTGTACAACTTCATAGAAATAGCTGTAACTTTTGATAGAAGACTCAGACAAACATGTTTATGGCCTTATATTATAGAACTCAAGGTCTCCGTGCTGGGAAAACAGGTTTTGCAGCTGTTTGAGCTAAGATTTCCAAGTTATTCACATAATGAAAACTTGTACTTTGTTTCGGTGGAGTTCCCCATTCAAATGCATGTAACAGTGAGAAACGCACTGTCTTGGCGAAAGAAAGCGTTTTTGTACAACTTCATATGAATAGCTGTAACTTTTGATAGAAGACTCGGATACACATGTTTATGGCTTTATCTTATAGAACTCAAGGTTCCCGTGCTGGGCAAACAGGTTTTGCAGCTGTTTGAGCTAAGATTTCCAAGTTATTCACATAATGAAAACCTATACTTTGTTTCGGTCGAGTTCCCCATTCAAATGCATGTAACAGTGAGAAACGCACTGTCTTGGCGAAAGAAAGCGTTTTTGTACAACTTCATAGAAATAGCTGTAACTTTTGATAGAAGACTCAGACAAACATGTTTATGGCCTTATATTATAGAACTCAAGGTCTCCGTGCTGGGAAAACAGGTTTTGCAGCTGTTTGAGCTAAGATTTCCAAGTTATTCACATAATGAAAACGTATACTTTGTTTTGGTCGAGTTCCCCATTCAAATGCATGTAACAGTGAGAAACGCACTGTCTTGGCGAAAGAAAGCGTTTTTGTACAACTTCATATAAATAGCTGTAACCTTTGATAGAAGACTCAGACAAACATGTTTATGGCTTTATATTATAGAACTCAAGGTCTCCGTGCTGGGAAAACAGGTTTTGCAGCTGTTTAAGCTAAGATTTCCAAGTTATTCACATAATGAAAACCTATACTTTGTTTCGGTCGAGTTCCCCATTCAAATGCATGTAACAGTGAGAAACGCACTGTCTTGGCGAAAGAAAGCTATTTTGTACAACTTCATATAAATAGCTGTAACTTTTGATAGAAGACTCGGATACACATGTTTATGGCTTTATCTTATAGAACTCACGTTCCCCGTGCTGGGCAAACAGGTTTTGCAGCTGTTTGAGCTAAGATTTCCAAGTTATTCACATAATGAAAACCTATACTTTGTTTCGGTCGAGTTCCCCATTCAAATGCATGTAACAGTGAGAAACGCACTGTCTTGGCGAAAGAAAGCGTTTTTGTACAACTTCATAGAAATAGCTGTAACTTTTGATAGAAGACTCAGACAAACATGTTTATGGCTTTATCTTATAGAACTCAAGGTCTCCGTGCTGGGAAAACAGGTTTTGCAGCTGTTTGAGCTAAGATTTCCAAGTTATTCACATAATGAAAACTTATACTTTGTTTCGGTCGAGTTCCCCATTCAAATGCATGTAACCGTGAGAAACGCACTGTCTTGGCGAAAGAAAGCTATTTTGTACAACTTCATAGAAATAGCTGTAACTTTTGATAGAAGACTCAGACAAACATGTTTATGGCCTTATATTATAGAACTCAAGGTCTCCGTGCTGGGAAAACAGGTTTTGCAGCTGTTTGAGCTAAGATTTCCAAGTTATTCACATAATGAAAACCTATACTTTGTTTCGGTCGAGTTCCCCATTCAAATGCATGTAACAGTGAGAAACGCACTGTCTTGGCGAAAGAAAGCGTTTTTGTACAACTTCATAGAAATAGCTGTAACTTTTGATAGAAGACTCAGACAAACATGTTTATGGCTTTGTCTTATAGAACTCAAGGTCTCCGTGCTGGGCAAACAGGTTTTGCAGCTGTTTGAGCTAAGATTTCCAAGTTATTCACATAATGAAAACATATACTTTGTTTCGGTCGAGTTCCCCATTCAAATGCATGTAACAGTGAGAAACGCACTGTCTTGGCGAAAGAAAGCGTTTTTGTACAACTTCATATGAATAGCTGTAACTTTTGATAGAAGACTCGGATACACATGTTTATGGCTTTATCTTATAGAACTCAAGGTTCCCGTGCTGGGAAAACAGGTTTTGCAGCTGTTTGAGCTAAGATTTCCAAGTTATTCACATAATGAAAACCTATACTTTGTTTCGGTCGAGTTCCCCATTCAAATGCATGTAACAGTGAGAAACGCACTGTCTTGGCGAAAGAAAGCGTTTTTGTACAACTTCATAGAAATAGCTGTAACTTTTGATAGAAGACTCAGACAAACATGTTTATGGCTTTATCTTATAGAACTCAAGGTCTCCGTGCTGGGAAAACAGGTTTTGCAGCTGTTTGAGCTAAGATTTCCAAGTTATTCACATAATGAAAACGTATACTTTGTTTCGGTCGAGTTCCCCATTCAAATGCATGTAACAGTGAGAAACGCACTGTCTTGGCGAAAGAAAGCTTTTTTGTACAACTTCATATGAATAGCTGTAACTTTTGATAGAAGACTCGGATACACATGTTTATGGCTTTATCTTATAGAACTCAAGGTCTCCGTGCTGGGAAAACAGGTTTTGCAGCTGTTTGAGCTAAGATTTCCAAGTTATTCACATAATGAAAACTTATACTTTGTTTCGGTCGAGTTCCCCATTCAAATGCATGTAACAGTGAGAAACGCACTGTCTTGGCGAAAGAAAGCGTTTTTGTACAACTTCATATGAATAGCTGTAACTTTTGATAGAAGACTCGGATACACGTTTATGGCTTTATCTTATAGAACTCAAGGTTCCCGTGCTGGGAAAAGAGGTTTTGCAGCTGTTTGAGCTAAGATTTCCAAGTTATTCACATAATGAAATCATATACTTTGTTTCGGTCGAGTTCCCCATTCAAATGCATGTAACAGTGAGAAACGCACTGTCTTGGCGAAAGAAAGCGTTTTTGTACAACTTCATATAAATAGCTGTAACCTTTGATAGAAGACTCAGACAAACATGTTTATGGCTTTATATTATAGAACTCAAGGTCTCCGTGCTGGGAAAACAGGTTTTGCAGCTGTTTAAGCTAAGATTTCCAAGTTATTCACATAATGAAAACCTATACTTTGTTTCGGTCGAGTTCCCCATTCAAATGCATGTAACAGTGAGAAACGCACTGTCTTGGCGAAAGAAAGCTATTTTGTACAACTTCATATAAATAGCTGTAACTTTTGATAGAAGACTCGGATACACATGTTTATGGCTTTATCTTATAGAACTCACGTTCCCCGTGCTGGGCAAACAGGTTTTGCAGCTGTTTGAGCTAAGATTTCCAAGTTATTCACATAATGAAAACCTATACTTTGTTTCGGTCGAGTTCCCCATTCAAATGCATGTAACAGTGAGAAACGCACTGTCTTGGCGAAAGAAAGCGTTTTTGTACAACTTCATAGAAATAGCTGTAACTTTTGATAGAAGACTCAGACAAACATGTTTATGGCTTTATCTTATAGAACTCAAGGTCTCCGTGCTGGGAAAACAGGTTTTGCAGCTGTTTGAGCTAAGATTTCCAAGTTATTCACATAATGAAAACTTATACTTTGTTTCGGTCGAGTTCCCCATTCAAATGCATGTAACAGTGAGAAACGCACTGTCTTGGCGAAAGAAAGCTATTTTGTACAACTTCATAGAAATAGCTGTAACTTTTGATAGAAGACTCAGACAAACATGTTTATGGCCTTATATTATAGAACTCAAGGTCTCCGTGCTGGGAAAACAGGTTTTGCAGCTGTTTGAGCTAAGATTTCCAAGTTATTCACATAATGAAAACCTATACTTTGTTTCGGTCGAGTTCCCCATTCAAATGCATGTAACAGTGAGAAACGCACTGTCTTGGCGAAAGAAAGCGTTTTTGTACAACTTCATAGAAATAGCTGTAACTTTTGATAGAAGACTCAGACAAACATGTTTATGGCTTTATCTTATAGAACTCAAGGTCTCCGTGCTGGGAAAACAGGTTTTGCAGCTGTTTGAGCTAAGATTTCCAAGTTATTCACATAATGAAAACGTATACTTTGTTTCGGTCGAGTTCCCCATTCAAATGCATGTAACAGTGAGAAACGCACTGTCTTGGCGAAAGAAAGCTATTTTGTACAACTTCATAGAAATAGCTGTAACTTTTGATAGAAGACTCAGACAAACATGTTTATGGCTTTATCTTATAGAACTCAAGGTCTCCGTGCTGGGAAAACAGGTTTTGCAGCTGTTTGAGCTAAGATTTCCAAGTTATTCACATAATGAAAACTTGTACTTTGTTTCGGTCGAGTTCCCCATTCAAATGCATGTAACAGTGAGAAACGCACTGTCTTGGCGAAAGAAAGCGTTTTTGTACAACTTCATATGAATAGCTGTAACTTTTGATAGAAGACTCGGATACACATGTTTATGGCTTTATCTTATAGAACTCAAGGTCTCCGTGCTGGGAAAACAGGTTTTGCAGCTGTTTGAGCTAAGATTTCCAAGTTATTCACATAATGAAAACTTATACTTTGTTTCGGTCGAGTTCCCCATTCAAATGCATGTAACAGTGAGAAACGCACTGTCTTGGCGAAAGAAAGCGTTTTTGTACAACTTCATATGAATAGCTGTAACTTTTGATAGAAGACTCGGATACACGTTTATGGCTTTATCTTATAGAACTCAAGGTTCCCGTGCTGGGAAAAGAGGTTTTGCAGCTGTTTGAGCTAAGATTTCCAAGTTATTCACATAATGAAATCATATACTTTGTTTCGGTCGAGTTCCCCATTCAAATGCATGTAACAGTGAGAAACGCACTGTCTTGGCGAAAGAAAGCGTTTTTGTACAACTTCATATAAATAGCTGTAACCTTTGATAGAAGACTCAGACAAACATGTTTATGGCTTTATATTATAGAACTCAAGGTCTCCGTGCTGGGAAAACAGGTTTTGCAGCTGTTTAAGCTAAGATTTCCAAGTTATTCACATAATGAAAACCTATACTTTGTTTCGGTCGAGTTCCCCATTCAAATGCATGTAACAGTGAGAAACGCACTGTCTTGGCGAAAGAAAGCTATTTTGTACAACTTCATATAAATAGCTGTAACTTTTGATAGAAGACTCGGATACACATGTTTATGGCTTTATCTTATAGAACTCACGTTCCCCGTGCTGGGCAAACAGGTTTTGCAGCTGTTTGAGCTAAGATTTCCAAGTTATTCACATAATGAAAACCTATACTTTGTTTCGGTCGAGTTCCCCATTCAAATGCATGTAACAGTGAGAAACGCACTGTCTTGGCGAAAGAAAGCGTTTTTGTACAACTTCATAGAAATAGCTGTAACTTTTGATAGAAGACTCAGACAAACATGTTTATGGCTTTATCTTATAGAACTCAAGGTCTCCGTGCTGGGAAAACAGGTTTTGCAGCTGTTTGAGCTAAGATTTCCAAGTTATTCACATAATGAAAACTTATACTTTGTTTCGGTCGAGTTCCCCATTCAAATGCATGTAACCGTGAGAAACGCACTGTCTTGGCGAAAGAAAGCTATTTTGTACAACTTCATAGAAATAGCTGTAACTTTTGATAGAAGACTCAGACAAACATGTTTATGGCCTTATATTATAGAACTCAAGGTCTCCGTGCTGGGAAAACAGGTTTTGCAGCTGTTTGAGCTAAGATTTCCAAGTTATTCACATAATGAAAACCTATACTTTGTTTCGGTCGAGTTCCCCATTCAAATGCATGTAACAGTGAGAAACGCACTGTCTTGGCGAAAGAAAGCGTTTTTGTACAACTTCATAGAAATAGCTGTAACTTTTGATAGAAGACTCAGACAAACATGTTTATGGCTTTATCTTATAGAACTCAAGGTCTCCGTGCTGGGAAAACAGGTTTTGCAGCTGTTTGAGCTAAGATTTCCAAGTTATTCACATAATGAAAACGTATACTTTGTTTCGGTCGAGTTCCCCATTCAAATGCATGTAACAGTGAGAAACGCACTGTCTTGGCGAAAGAAAGCTATTTTGTACAACTTCATAGAAATAGCTGTAACTTTTGATAGAAGACTCAGACAAACATGTTTATGGCCTTATATTATAGAACTCAAGGTCTCCGTGCTGGGAAAACAGGTTTTGCAGCTGTTTGAGCTAAGATTTCCAAGTTATTCACATAATGAAAACTTGTACTTTGTTTCGGTGGAGTTCCCCATTCAAATGCATGTAACAGTGAGAAACGCACTGTCTTGGCGAAAGAAAGCGTTTTTGTACAACTTCATATGAATAGCTGTAACTTTTGATAGAAGACTCGGATACACATGTTTATGGCTTTATCTTATAGAACTCAAGGTTCCCGTGCTGGGCAAACAGGTTTTGCAGCTGTTTGAGCTAAGATTTCCAAGTTATTCACATAATGAAAACCTATACTTTGTTTCGGTCGAGTTCCCCATTCAAATGCATGTAACAGTGAGAAACGCACTGTCTTGGCGAAAGAAAGCGTTTTTGTACAACTTCATAGAAATAGCTGTAACTTTTGATAGAAGACTCAGACAAACATGTTTATGGCCTTATATTATAGAACTCAAGGTCTCCGTGCTGGGAAAACAGGTTTTGCAGCTGTTTGAGCTAAGATTTCCAAGTTATTCACATAATGAAAACGTATACTTTGTTTTGGTCGAGTTCCCCATTCAAATGCATGTAACAGTGAGAAACGCACTGTCTTGGCGAAAGAAAGCGTTTTTGTACAACTTCATATAAATAGCTGTAACCTTTGATAGAAGACTCAGACAAACATGTTTATGGCTTTATATTATAGAACTCAAGGTCTCCGTGCTCGGAAAACAGGTTTTGCAGCTGTTTAAGCTAAGATTTCCAAGTTATTCACATAATGAAAACCTATACTTTGTTTCGGTCGAGTTCCCCATTCAAATGCATGTAACAGTGAGAAACGCACTGTCTTGGCGAAAGAAAGCTATTTTGTACAACTTCATATAAATAGCTGTAACTTTTGATAGAAGACTCGGATACACATGTTTATGGCTTTATCTTATAGAACTCACGTTCCCCGTGCTGGGCAAACAGGTTTTGCAGCTGTTTGAGCTAAGATTTCCAAGTTATTCACATAATGAAAACCTATACTTTGTTTCGGTCGAGTTCCCCATTCAAATGCATGTAACAGTGAGAAACGCACTGTCTTGGCGAAAGAAAGCGTTTTTGTACAACTTCATAGAAATAGCTGTAACTTTTGATAGAAGACTCAGACAAACATGTTTATGGCTTTATCTTATAGAACTCAAGGTCTCCGTGCTGGGAAAACAGGTTTTGCAGCTGTTTGAGCTAAGATTTCCAAGTTATTCACATAATGAAAACTTATACTTTGTTTCGGTCGAGTTCCCCATTCAAATGCATGTAACCGTGAGAAACGCACTGTCTTGGCGAAAGAAAGCTATTTTGTACAACTTCATAGAAATAGCTGTAACTTTTGATAGAAGACTCAGACAAACATGTTTATGGCCTTATATTATAGAACTCAAGGTCTCCGTGCTGGGAAAACAGGTTTTGCAGCTGTTTGAGCTAAGATTTCCAAGTTATTCACATAATGAAAACCTATACTTTGTTTCGGTCGAGTTCCCCATTCAAATGCATGTAACAGTGAGAAACGCACTGTCTTGGCGAAAGAAAGCGTTTTTGTACAACTTCATAGAAATAGCTGTAACTTTTGATAGAAGACTCAGACAAACATGTTTATGGCTTTGTCTTATAGAACTCAAGGTCTCCGTGCTGGGCAAACAGGTTTTGCAGCTGTTTGAGCTAAGATTTCCAAGTTATTCACATAATGAAAACATATACTTTGTTTCGGTCGAGTTCCCCATTCAAATGCATGTAACAGTGAGAAACGCACTGTCTTGGCGAAAGAAAGCGTTTTTGTACAACTTCATATGAATAGCTGTAACTTTTGATAGAAGACTCGGATACACATGTTTATGGCTTTATCTTATAGAACTCAAGGTTCCCGTGCTGGGAAAACAGGTTTTGCAGCTGTTTGAGCTAAGATTTCCAAGTTATTCACATAATGAAAACCTATACTTTGTTTCGGTCGAGTTCCCCATTCAAATGCATGTAACAGTGAGAAACGCACTGTCTTGGCGAAAGAAAGCGTTTTTGTACAACTTCATAGAAATAGCTGTAACTTTTGATAGAAGACTCAGACAAACATGTTTATGGCTTTATCTTATAGAACTCAAGGTCTCCGTGCTGGGAAAACAGGTTTTGCAGCTGTTTGAGCTAAGATTTCCAAGTTATTCACATAATGAAAACGTATACTTTGTTTCGGTCGAGTTCCCCATTCAAATGCATGTAACAGTGAGAAACGCACTGTCTTGGCGAAAGAAAGCTATTTTGTACAACTTCATAGAAATAGCTGTAACTTTTGATAGAAGACTCAGACAAACATGTTTATGGCCTTATATTATAGAACTCAAGGTCTCCGTGCTGGGAAAACAGGTTTTGCAGCTGTTTGAGCTAAGATTTCCAAGTTATTCACATAATGAAAACTTGTACTTTGTTTCGGTGGAGTTCCCCATTCAAATGCATGTAACAGTGAGAAACGCACTGTCTTGGCGAAAGAAAGCGTTTTTGTACAACTTCATATGAATAGCTGTAACTTTTGATAGAAGACTCGGATACACATGTTTATGGCTTTATCTTATAGAACTCAAGGTTCCCGTGCTGGGCAAACAGGTTTTGTAGCTGTTTGAGCTAAGATTTCCAAGTTATTCACATAATGAAAACCTATACTTTGTTTCGGTCGAGTTCCCCATTCAAATGCATGTAACAGTGAGAAACGCACTGTCTTGGCGAAAGAAAGCGTTTTTGTACAACTTCATATAAATAGCTGTAACTTTTGATAGAAGACTCAGACAAACATGTTTATGGCTTTATCTTATAGAACTCAAGGTCTCCGTGCTGGGAAAACAGGTTTTGCAGCTGTTTGAGCTAAGATTTCCAAGTTATTCACATAATGAAAACTTGTACTTTGTTTCGGTCGAGTTCCCCATTCAAATGCATGTAACAGTGAGAAACGCACTGTCTTGGCGAAAGAAAGCGTTTTTGTACAACTTCATATGAATAGCTGTAACTTTTGATAGAAGACTCGGATACACATGTTTATGGCTTTATCTTATAGAACTCAAGGTCTCCGTGCTGGGAAAACAGGTTTTGCAGCTGTTTGAGCTAAGATTTCCAAGTTATTCACATAATGAAAACTTATACTTTGTTTCGGTCGAGTTCCCCATTCAAATGCATGTAACAGTGAGAAACGCACTGTCTTGGCGAAAGAAAGCGTTTTTGTACAACTTCATATGAATAGCTGTAACTTTTGATAGAAGACTCGGATACACGTTTATGGCTTTATCTTATAGAACTCAAGGTTCCCGTGCTGGGAAAAGAGGTTTTGCAGCTGTTTGAGCTAAGATTTCCAAGTTATTCACATAATGAAATCATATACTTTGTTTCGGTCGAGTTCCCCATTCAAATGCATGTAACAGTGAGAAACGCACTGTCTTGGCGAAAGAAAGCGTTTTTGTACAACTTCATAGAAATAGCTGTAACTTTTGATAGAAGACTCAGACAAATATGTTTATGGCTTTATCTTATAGAACTCAAGGTCTCCGTGCTGGGAAAACAGGTTTTGCAGCTGTTTGAGCTAAGATTTCCAAGTTATTCACATAATGAAAACTTATACTTTGTTTCGGTCGAGTTCCCCATTCAAATGCATGTAACAGTGAGAAACGCACTGTCTTGGTGAAAGAAAGCTATTTTGTACAGCGTCATATGAATAGTTGTAACTTTTGATAGAAGACTCGGATACACATGTTTATGGCTTTATCTTATAGAACTCAAGGTTCCCGTGCTGGGCAACTAGGTTTTGCAGCTGTTTGAGCTAAGATTTCCAAGTTATTCACATAATGAAAACTTATACTTTGTTTCGGTCGAGTTCCCCATTCAAATGCATGTAACAGTGAGAAACGCACTGTCTTGGCGAAAGAAAGCGTTTTTGTACAACTTCATATGAATAGCTGTAACTTTTGATAGAAGACTCGGATACACATGTTTATGGCTTTATCTTATAGAACTCAAGGTCTCCGTGCTGGGAAAACAGGTTTTGCAGCTGTTTGAGCTAAGATTTCCAAGTTATTCACATAATGAAATCATATACTTTGTTTCGGTCGAGTTCCCCATTCAAATGCATGTAACAGTGAGAAACGCACTGTCTTGGCGAAAGAAAGCGTTTTTGTACAACTTCATAGAAATAGCTGTAACTTTTGATAGAAGACTCAGACAAATATGTTTATGGCTTTATCTTATAGAACTCAAGGTCTCCGTGCTGGGAAAACAGGTTTTGCAGCTGTTTGAGCTAAGATTTCCAAGTTATTCACATAATGAAAACTTATACTTTGTTTCGGTCGAGTTCCCCATTCAAATGCATGTAACAGTGAGAAACGCACTGTCTTGGCGAAAGAAAGCGTTTTTGTACAACTTCATAGAAATAGCTGTAACTTTTGATAGAAGACTCAGACAAACATGTTTATGGCTTTATCTTATAGAACTCAAGGTCTCCGTGCTGGGAAAACAGGTTTTGCAGCTGTTTGAGCTAAGATTTCCAAGTTATTCACATAATGAAAACCTATACTTTGTTTCGGTCGAGTTCCCCATTCAAATGCATGTAACAGTGAGAAACGCACTGTCTTGGCGAAAGAAAGCGTTTTTGTACAACTTCATAGAAATAGCTGTAACTTTTGATAGAAGACTCAGACAAACATGTTTATGGCTTTATCTTATAGAACTCAAGGTCTCCGTGCTGGGAAAACAGGTTTTGCAGCTGTTTGAGCTAAGATTTCCAAGTTATTCACATAATGAAAACTTATACTTTGTTTCGGTCGAGTTCCCCATTCAAATGCATGTAACCGTGAGAAACGCACTGTCTTGGCGAAAGAAAGCTATTTTGTACAACTTCATAGAAATAGCTGTAACTTTTGATAGAAGACTCAGACAAACATGTTTATGGCCTTATATTATAGAACTCAAGGTCTCCGTGCTGGGAAAACAGGTTTTGCAGCTGTTTGAGCTAAGATTTCCAAGTTATTCACATAATGAAAACTTATACTTTGTTTCGGTCGAGTTCCCCATTCAAATGCATGTAACAGTGAGAAACGCACTGTCTTGGCGAAAGAAAGCGTTTTTGTACAACTTCATAGAAATAGCTGTAACTTTTGATAGAAGACTCAGACAAACATGTTTATGGCTTTATCTTATAGAACTCACGTTCCCCGTGCTGGGCAAACAGGTTTTGCAGCTGTTTGAGCTAAGATTTCCAAGTTATTCACATAATGAAAACCTATACTTTGTTTCGGTCGAGTTCCCCATTCAAATGCATGTAACAGTGAGAAACGCACTGTCTTGGCGAAAGAAAGCGTTTTTGTACAACTTCATAGAAATAGCTGTAACTTTTGATAGAAGACTCAGACAAACATGTTTATGGCTTTATCTTATAGAACTCAAGGTCTCCGTGCTGGGAAAACAGGTTTTGCAGCTGTTTGAGCTAAGATTTCCAAGTTATTCACATAATGAAAACTTATACTTTGTTTCGGTCGAGTTCCCCATTCAAATGCATGTAACCGTGAGAAACGCACTGTCTTGGCGAAAGAAAGCTATTTTGTACAACTTCATAGAAATAGCTGTAACTTTTGATAGAAGACTCAGACAAACATGTTTATGGCCTTATATTATAGAACTCAAGGTCTCCGTGCTGGGAAAACAGGTTTTGCAGCTGTTTGAGCTAAGATTTCCAAGTTATTCACATAATGAAAACCTATACTTTGTTTCGGTCGAGTTCCCCATTCAAATGCATGTAACAGTGAGAAACGCACTGTCTTGGCGAAAGAAAGCGTTTTTGTACAACTTCATAGAAATAGCTGTAACTTTTGATAGAAGACTCAGACAAACATGTTTATGGCTTTGTCTTATAGAACTCAAGGTCTCCGTGCTGGGCAAACAGGTTTTGCAGCTGTTTGAGCTAAGATTTCCAAGTTATTCACATAATGAAAACATATACTTTGTTTCGGTCGAGTTCCCCATTCAAATGCATGTAACAGTGAGAAACGCACTGTCTTGGCGAAAGAAAGCGTTTTTGTACAACTTCATATGAATAGCTGTAACTTTTGATAGAAGACTCGGATACACATGTTTATGGCTTTATCTTATAGAACTCAAGGTTCCCGTGCTGGGAAAACAGGTTTTGCAGCTGTTTGAGCTAAGATTTCCAAGTTATTCACATAATGAAAACCTATACTTTGTTTCGGTCGAGTTCCCCATTCAAATGCATGTAACAGTGAGAAACGCACTGTCTTGGCGAAAGAAAGCGTTTTTGTACAACTTCATAGAAATAGCTGTAACTTTTGATAGAAGACTCAGACAAACATGTTTATGGCTTTATCTTATAGAACTCAAGGTCTCCGTGCTGGGAAAACAGGTTTTGCAGCTGTTTGAGCTAAGATTTCCAAGTTATTCACATAATGAAAACGTATACTTTGTTTCGGTCGAGTTCCCCATTCAAATGCATGTAACAGTGAGAAACGCACTGTCTTGGCGAAAGAAAGCTATTTTGTACAACTTCATAGAAATAGCTGTAACTTTTGATAGAAGACTCAGACAAACATGTTTATGGCCTTATATTATAGAACTCAAGGTCTCCGTGCTGGGAAAACAGGTTTTGCAGCTGTTTGAGCTAAGATTTCCAAGTTATTCACATAATGAAAACTTGTACTTTGTTTCGGTGGAGTTCCCCATTCAAATGCATGTAACAGTGAGAAACGCACTGTCTTGGCGAAAGAAAGCGTTTTTGTACAACTTCATATGAATAGCTGTAACTTTTGATAGAAGACTCGGATACACATGTTTATGGCTTTATCTTATAGAACTCAAGGTTCCCGTGCTGGGCAAACAGGTTTTGTAGCTGTTTGAGCTAAGATTTCCAAGTTATTCACATAATGAAAACCTATACTTTGTTTCGGTCGAGTTCCCCATTCAAATGCATGTAACAGTGAGAAACGCACTGTCTTGGCGAAAGAAAGCGTTTTTGTACAACTTCATATAAATAGCTGTAACTTTTGATAGAAGACTCAGACAAACATGTTTATGGCTTTATCTTATAGAACTCAAGGTCTCCGTGCTGGGAAAACAGGTTTTGCAGCTGTTTGAGCTAAGATTTCCAAGTTATTCACATAATGAAAACTTGTACTTTGTTTCGGTCGAGTTCCCCATTCAAATGCATGTAACAGTGAGAAACGCACTGTCTTGGCGAAAGAAAGCGTTTTTGTACAACTTCATATGAATAGCTGTAACTTTTGATAGAAGACTCGGATACACATGTTTATGGCTTTATCTTATAGAACTCAAGGTCTCCGTGCTGGGAAAACAGGTTTTGCAGCTGTTTGAGCTAAGATTTCCAAGTTATTCACATAATGAAAACTTATACTTTGTTTCGGTCGAGTTCCCCATTCAAATGCATGTAACAGTGAGAAACGCACTGTCTTGGCGAAAGAAAGCGTTTTTGTACAACTTCATATGAATAGCTGTAACTTTTGATAGAAGACTCGGATACACGTTTATGGCTTTATCTTATAGAACTCAAGGTTCCCGTGCTGGGAAAAGAGGTTTTGCAGCTGTTTGAGCTAAGATTTCCAAGTTATTCACATAATGAAATCATATACTTTGTTTCGGTCGAGTTCCCCATTCAAATGCATGTAACAGTGAGAAACGCACTGTCTTGGCGAAAGAAAGCGTTTTTGTACAACTTCATAGAAATAGCTGTAACTTTTGATAGAAGACTCAGACAAATATGTTTATGGCTTTATCTTATAGAACTCAAGGTCTCCGTGCTGGGAAAACAGGTTTTGCAGCTGTTTGAGCTAAGATTTCCAAGTTATTCACATAATGAAAACTTATACTTTGTTTCGGTCGAGTTCCCCATTCAAATGCATGTAACAGTGAGAAACGCACTGTCTTGGTGAAAGAAAGCTATTTTGTACAGCGTCATATGAATAGTTGTAACTTTTGATAGAAGACTCGGATACACATGTTTATGGCTTTATCTTATAGAACTCAAGGTTCCCGTGCTGGGCAACTAGGTTTTGCAGCTGTTTGAGCTAAGATTTCCAAGTTATTCACATAATGAAAACTTATACTTTGTTTCGGTCGAGTTCCCCATTCAAATGCATGTAACAGTGAGAAACGCACTGTCTTGGCGAAAGAAAGCGTTTTTGTACAACTTCATATGAATAGCTGTAACTTTTGATAGAAGACTCGGATACACATGTTTATGGCTTTATCTTATAGAACTCAAGGTCTCCGTGCTGGGAAAACAGGTTTTGCAGCTGTTTGAGCTAAGATTTCCAAGTTATTCACATAATGAAATCATATACTTTGTTTCGGTCGAGTTCCCCATTCAAATGCATGTAACAGTGAGAAACGCACTGTCTTGGCGAAAGAAAGCGTTTTTGTACAACTTCATAGAAATAGCTGTAACTTTTGATAGAAGACTCAGACAAATATGTTTATGGCTTTATCTTATAGAACTCAAGGTCTCCGTGCTGGGAAAACAGGTTTTGCAGCTGTTTGAGCTAAGATTTCCAAGTTATTCACATAATGAAAACTTATACTTTGTTTCGGTCGAGTTCCCCATTCAAATGCATGTAACAGTGAGAAACGCACTGTCTTGGCGAAAGAAAGCGTTTTTGTACAACTTCATAGAAATAGCTGTAACTTTTGATAGAAGACTCAGACAAACATGTTTATGGCTTTATCTTATAGAACTCAAGGTCTCCGTGCTGGGAAAACAGGTTTTGCAGCTGTTTGAGCTAAGATTTCCAAGTTATTCACATAATGAAAACCTATACTTTGTTTCGGTCGAGTTCCCCATTCAAATGCATGTAACAGTGAGAAACGCACTGTCTTGGCGAAAGAAAGCGTTTTTGTACAACTTCATAGAAATAGCTGTAACTTTTGATAGAAGACTCAGACAAACATGTTTATGGCCTTATATTATAGAACTCAAGGTCTCCGTGCTGGGAAAACAGGTTTTGCAGCTGTTTGAGCTAAGATTTCCAAGTTATTCACATAATGAAAACCTATACTTTGTTTCGGTCGAGTTCCCCATTCAAATGCATGTAACAGTGAGAAACGCACTGTCTTGGCGAAAGAAAGCTATTTTGTACAACTTCATATAAATAGCTGTAACTTTTGATAGAAGACTCGGATACACATGTTTATGGCTTTATCTTATAGAACTCAAGGTCTCCGTGCTGGGAAAACAGGTTTTGCAGCTGTTTGAGCTAAGATTTCCAAGTTATTCACATAATGAAAACGTATACTTTGTTTCGGTCGAGTTCCCCATTCAAATGCATGTAACAGTGAGAAACGCACTGTCTTGGCGAAAGAAAGCTATTTTGTACAACTTCATAGAAATAGCTGTAACTTTTGATAGAAGACTCAGACAAACATGTTTATGGCCTTATATTATAGAACTCAAGGTCTCCGTGCTGGGAAAACAGGTTTTGCAGCTGTTTGAGCTAAGATTTCCAAGTTATTCACATAATGAAAACTTGTACTTTGTTTCGGTGGAGTTCCCCATTCAAATGCATGTAACAGTGAGAAACGCACTGTCTTGGCGAAAGAAAGCGTTTTTGTACAACTTCATATGAATAGCTGTAACTTTTGATAGAAGACTCGGATACACATGTTTATGGCTTTATCTTATAGAACTCAAGGTTCCCGTGCTGGGCAAACAGGTTTTGCAGCTGTTTGAGCTAAGATTTCCAAGTTATTCACATAATGAAAACCTATACTTTGTTTCGGTCGAGTTCCCCATTCAAATGCATGTAACAGTGAGAAACGCACTGTCTTGGCGAAAGAAAGCGTTTTTGTACAACTTCATATAAATAGCTGTAACTTTTGATAGAAGACTCAGACAAACATGTTTATGGCCTTATATTATAGAACTCAAGGTCTCCGTGCTGGGAAAACAGGTTTTGCAGCTGTTTGAGCTAAGATTTCCAAGTTATTCACATAATGAAAACGTATACTTTGTTTTGGTCGAGTTCCCCATTCAAATGCATGTAACAGTGAGAAACGCACTGTCTTGGCGAAAGAAAGCGTTTTTGTACAACTTCATATAAATAGCTGTAACCTTTGATAGAAGACTCAGACAAACATGTTTATGGCTTTATATTATAGAACTCAAGGTCTCCGTGCTGGGAAAACAGGTTTTGCAGCTGTTTAAGCTAAGATTTCCAAGTTATTCACATAATGAAAACCTATACTTTGTTTCGGTCGAGTTCCCCATTCAAATGCATGTAACAGTGAGAAACGCACTGTCTTGGCGAAAGAAAGCTATTTTGTACAACTTCATATAAATAGCTGTAACTTTTGATAGAAGACTCGGATACACATGTTTATGGCTTTATCTTATAGAACTCACGTTCCCCGTGCTGGGCAAACAGGTTTTGCAGCTGTTTGAGCTAAGATTTCCAAGTTATTCACATAATGAAAACCTATACTTTGTTTCGGTCGAGTTCCCCATTCAAATGCATGTAACAGTGAGAAACGCACTGTCTTGGCGAAAGAAAGCGTTTTTGTACAACTTCATAGAAATAGCTGTAACTTTTGATAGAAGACTCAGACAAACATGTTTATGGCTTTATCTTATAGAACTCAAGGTCTCCGTGCTGGGAAAACAGGTTTTGCAGCTGTTTGAGCTAAGATTTCCAAGTTATTCACATAATGAAAACTTATACTTTGTTTCGGTCGAGTTCCCCATTCAAATGCATGTAACCGTGAGAAACGCACTGTCTTGGCGAAAGAAAGCTATTTTGTACAACTTCATAGAAATAGCTGTAACTTTTGATAGAAGACTCAGACAAACATGTTTATGGCCTTATATTATAGAACTCAAGGTCTCCGTGCTGGGAAAACAGGTTTTGCAGCTGTTTGAGCTAAGATTTCCAAGTTATTCACATAATGAAAACCTATACTTTGTTTCGGTCGAGTTCCCCATTCAAATGCATGTAACAGTGAGAAACGCACTGTCTTGGCGAAAGAAAGCGTTTTTGTACAACTTCATAGAAATAGCTGTAACTTTTGATAGAAGACTCAGACAAACATGTTTATGGCTTTATCTTATAGAACTCAAGGTCTCCGTGCTGGGAAAACAGGTTTTGCAGCTGTTTGAGCTAAGATTTCCAAGTTATTCACATAATGAAAACGTATACTTTGTTTCGGTCGAGTTCCCCATTCAAATGCATGTAACAGTGAGAAACGCACTGTCTTGGCGAAAGAAAGCTATTTTGTACAACTTCATAGAAATAGCTGTAACTTTTGATAGAAGACTCAGACAAACATGTTTATGGCCTTATATTATAGAACTCAAGGTCTCCGTGCTGGGAAAACAGGTTTTGCAGCTGTTTGAGCTAAGATTTCCAAGTTATTCACATAATGAAAACTTATACTTTGTTTCGGTGGAGTTCCCCATTCAAATGCATGTAACAGTGAGAAACGCACTGTCTTGGCGAAAGAAAGCGTTTTTGTACAACTTCATATGAATAGCTGTAACTTTTGATAGAAGACTCGGATACACATGTTTATGGCTTTATCTTATAGAACTCAAGGTTCCCGTGCTGGGCAAACAGGTTTTGCAGCTGTTTGAGCTAAGATTTCCAAGTTATTCACATAATGAAAACCTATACTTTGTTTCGGTCGAGTTCCCCATTCAAATGCATGTAACAGTGAGAAACGCACTGTCTTGGCGAAAGAAAGCGTTTTTGTACAACTTCATAGAAATAGCTGTAACTTTTGATAGAAGACTCAGACAAACATGTTTATGGCCTTATATTATAGAACTCAAGGTCTCCGTGCTGGGAAAACAGGTTTTGCAGCTGTTTGAGCTAAGATTTCCAAGTTATTCACATAATGAAAACGTATACTTTGTTTTGGTCGAGTTCCCCATTCAAATGCATGTAACAGTGAGAAACGCACTGTCTTGGCGAAAGAAAGCGTTTTTGTACAACTTCATATAAATAGCTGTAACCTTTGATAGAAGACTCAGACAAACATGTTTATGGCTTTATATTATAGAACTCAAGGTCTCCGTGCTGGGAAAACAGGTTTTGCAGCTGTTTAAGCTAAGATTTCCAAGTTATTCACATAATGAAAACCTATACTTTGTTTCGGTCGAGTTCCCCATTCAAATGCATGTAACAGTGAGAAACGCACTGTCTTGGCGAAAGAAAGCTATTTTGTACAACTTCATATAAATAGCTGTAACTTTTGATAGAAGACTCGGATACACATGTTTATGGCTTTATCTTATAGAACTCACGTTCCCCGTGCTGGGCAAACAGGTTTTGCAGCTGTTTGAGCTAAGATTTCCAAGTTATTCACATAATGAAAACCTATACTTTGTTTCGGTCGAGTTCCCCATTCAAATGCATGTAACAGTGAGAAACGCACTGTCTTGGCGAAAGAAAGCGTTTTTGTACAACTTCATAGAAATAGCTGTAACTTTTGATAGAAGACTCAGACAAACATGTTTATGGCTTTATCTTATAGAACTCAAGGTCTCCGTGCTGGGAAAACAGGTTTTGCAGCTGTTTGAGCTAAGATTTCCAAGTTATTCACATAATGAAAACTTATACTTTGTTTCGGTCGAGTTCCCCATTCAAATGCATGTAACCGTGAGAAACGCACTGTCTTGGCGAAAGAAAGCTATTTTGTACAACTTCATAGAAATAGCTGTAACTTTTGATAGAAGACTCAGACAAACATGTTTATGGCCTTATATTATAGAACTCAAGGTCTCCGTGCTGGGAAAACAGGTTTTGCAGCTGTTTGAGCTAAGATTTCCAAGTTATTCACATAATGAAAACCTATACTTTGTTTCGGTCGAGTTCCCCATTCAAATGCATGTAACAGTGAGAAACGCACTGTCTTGGCGAAAGAAAGCGTTTTTGTACAACTTCATAGAAATAGCTGTAACTTTTGATAGAAGACTCAGACAAACATGTTTATGGCTTTGTCTTATAGAACTCAAGGTCTCCGTGCTGGGCAAACAGGTTTTGCAGCTGTTTGAGCTAAGATTTCCAAGTTATTCACATAATGAAAACATATACTTTGTTTCGGTCGAGTTCCCCATTCAAATGCATGTAACAGTGAGAAACGCACTGTCTTGGCGAAAGAAAGCGTTTTTGTACAACTTCATATGAATAGCTGTAACTTTTGATAGAAGACTCGGATACACATGTTTATGGCTTTATCTTATAGAACTCAAGGTTCCCGTGCTGGGCAAACAGGTTTTGCAGCTGTTTGAGCTAAGATTTCCAAGTTATTCACATAATGAAAACCTATACTTTGTTTCGGTCGAGTTCCCCATTCAAATGCATGTAACAGTGAGAAACGCACTGTCTTGGCGAAAGAAAGCGTTTTTGTACAACTTCATAGAAATAGCTGTAACTTTTGATAGAAGACTCAGACAAACATGTTTATGGCCTTATATTATAGAACTCAAGGTCTCCGTGCTGGGAAAACAGGTTTTGCAGCTGTTTGAGCTAAGATTTCCAAGTTATTCACATAATGAAAACGTATACTTTGTTTTGGTCGAGTTCCCCATTCAAATGCATGTAACAGTGAGAAACGCACTGTCTTGGCGAAAGAAAGCGTTTTTGTACAACTTCATATAAATAGCTGTAACCTTTGATAGAAGACTCAGACAAACATGTTTATGGCTTTATATTATAGAACTCAAGGTCTCCGTGCTGGGAAAACAGGTTTTGCAGCTGTTTAAGCTAAGATTTCCAAGTTATTCACATAATGAAAACCTATACTTTGTTTCGGTCGAGTTCCCCATTCAAATGCATGTAACAGTGAGAAACGCACTGTCTTGGCGAAAGAAAGCTATTTTGTACAACTTCATATAAATAGCTGTAACTTTTGATAGAAGACTCGGATACACATGTTTATGGCTTTATCTTATAGAACTCACGTTCCCCGTGCTGGGCAAACAGGTTTTGCAGCTGTTTGAGCTAAGATTTCCAAGTTATTCACATAATGAAAACCTATACTTTGTTTCGGTCGAGTTCCCCATTCAAATGCATGTAACAGTGAGAAACGCACTGTCTTGGCGAAAGAAAGCGTTTTTGTACAACTTCATAGAAATAGCTGTAACTTTTGATAGAAGACTCAGACAAACATGTTTATGGCTTTATCTTATAGAACTCAAGGTCTCCGTGCTGGGAAAACAGGTTTTGCAGCTGTTTGAGCTAAGATTTCCAAGTTATTCACATAATGAAAACTTATACTTTGTTTCGGTCGAGTTCCCCATTCAAATGCATGTAACCGTGAGAAACGCACTGTCTTGGCGAAAGAAAGCTATTTTGTACAACTTCATAGAAATAGCTGTAACTTTTGATAGAAGACTCAGACAAACATGTTTATGGCCTTATATTATAGAACTCAAGGTCTCCGTGCTGGGAAAACAGGTTTTGCAGCTGTTTGAGCTAAGATTTCCAAGTTATTCACATAATGAAAACCTATACTTTGTTTCGGTCGAGTTCCCCATTCAAATGCATGTAACAGTGAGAAACGCACTGTCTTGGCGAAAGAAAGCTATTTTGTACAACTTCATATAAATAGCTGTAACTTTTGATAGAAGACTCGGATACACATGTTTATGGCTTTATCTTATAGAACTCAAGGTCTCCGTGCTGGGAAAACAGGTTTTGCAGCTGTTTGAGCTAAGATTTCCAAGTTATTCACATAATGAAAACGTATACTTTGTTTCGGTCGAGTTCCCCATTCAAATGCATGTAACAGTGAGAAACGCACTGTCTTGGCGAAAGAAAGCGTTTTTGTACAACTTCATATAAATAGCTGTAACTTTTGATAGAAGACTCAGACAAACATGTTTATGGCCTTATATTATAGAACTCAAGGTCTCCGTGCTGGGAAAACAGGTTTTGCAGCTGTTTGAGCTAAGATTTCCAAGTTATTCACATAATGAAAACGTATACTTTGTTTTGGTCGAGTTCCCCATTCAAATGCATGTAACAGTGAGAAACGCACTGTCTTGGCGAAAGAAAGCGTTTTTGTACAACTTCATATAAATAGCTGTAACCTTTGATAGAAGACTCAGACAAACATGTTTATGGCTTTATATTATAGAACTCAAGGTCTCCGTGCTGGGAAAACAGGTTTTGCAGCTGTTTAAGCTAAGATTTCCAAGTTATTCACATAATGAAAACCTATACTTTGTTTCGGTCGAGTTCCCCATTCAAATGCATGTAACAGTGAGAAACGCACTGTCTTGGCGAAAGAAAGCTATTTTGTACAACTTCATATAAATAGCTGTAACTTTTGATAGAAGACTCGGATACACATGTTTATGGCTTTATCTTATAGAACTCACGTTCCCCGTGCTGGGCAAACAGGTTTTGCAGCTGTTTGAGCTAAGATTTCCAAGTTATTCACATAATGAAAACCTATACTTTGTTTCGGTCGAGTTCCCCATTCAAATGCATGTAACAGTGAGAAACGCACTGTCTTGGCGAAAGAAAGCGTTTTTGTACAACTTCATAGAAATAGCTGTAACTTTTGATAGAAGACTCAGACAAACATGTTTATGGCTTTATCTTATAGAACTCAAGGTCTCCGTGCTGGGAAAACAGGTTTTGCAGCTGTTTGAGCTAAGATTTCCAAGTTATTCACATAATGAAAACTTATACTTTGTTTCGGTCGAGTTCCCCATTCAAATGCATGTAACCGTGAGAAACGCACTGTCTTGGCGAAAGAAAGCTATTTTGTACAACTTCATAGAAATAGCTGTAACTTTTGATAGAAGACTCAGACAAACATGTTTATGGCCTTATATTATAGAACTCAAGGTCTCCGTGCTGGGAAAACAGGTTTTGCAGCTGTTTGAGCTAAGATTTCCAAGTTATTCACATAATCAAAACCTATACTTTGTTTCGGTCGAGTTCCCCATTCAAATGCATGTAACAGTGAGAAACGCACTGTCTTGGCGAAAGAAAGCGTTTTTGTACAACTTCATAGAAATAGCTGTAACTTTTGATAGAAGACTCAGACAAACATGTTTATGGCTTTATCTTATAGAACTCAAGGTCTCCGTGCTGGGAAAACAGGTTTTGCAGCTGTTTGAGCTAAGATTTCCAAGTTATTCACATAATGAAAACGTATACTTTGTTTCGGTCGAGTTCCCCATTCAAATGCATGTAACAGTGAGAAACGCACTGTCTTGGCGAAAGAAAGCTATTTTGTACAACTTCATAG
Source organism: Diplotaxodon limnothrissa (assembly GCF_057381915.1). Classification (NCBI taxonomy): domain Eukaryota; kingdom Metazoa; phylum Chordata; class Actinopteri; order Cichliformes; family Cichlidae; genus Diplotaxodon; species Diplotaxodon limnothrissa. The sequence continues at coordinate 18,097,604 of NC_140597.1, forward strand.
AAATAGCTGTAACTTTTGATAGAAGACTCAGACAAACATGTTTATGGCCTTATATTATAGAACTCAAGGTCTCCGTGCTGGGAAAACAGCTTTTGCAGCTGTTTGAGCTAAGATTTCCAAGTTATTCACATAATGAAAACTTGTACTTTGTTTCGGTGGAGTTCCCCATTCAAATGCATGTAACAGTGAGAAACGCACTGTCTTGGCGAAAGAAAGCGTTTTTGTACAACTTCATATGAATAGCTGTAACTTTTGATAGAAGACTCGGATACACATGTTTATGGCTTTATCTTATAGAACTCAAGGTTCCCGTGCTGGGCAAACAGGTTTTGCAGCTGTTTGAGCTAAGATTTCCAAGTTATTCACATAATGAAAACCTATACTTTGTTTCGGTCGAGTTCCCCATTCAAATGCATGTAACAGTGAGAAACGCACTGTCTTGGCGAAAGAAAGCGTTTTTGTACAACTTCATAGAAATAGCTGTAACTTTTGATAGAAGACTCAGACAAACATGTTTATGGCCTTATATTATAGAACTCAAGGTCTCCGTGCTGGGAAAACAGGTTTTGCAGCTGTTTGAGCTAAGATTTCCAAGTTATTCACATAATGAAAACGTATACTTTGTTTTGGTCGAGTTCCCCATTCAAATGCATGTAACAGTGAGAAACGCACTGTCTTGGCGAAAGAAAGCGTTTTTGTACAACTTCATATAAATAGCTGTAACCTTTGATAGAAGACTCAGACAAACATGTTTATGGCTTTATATTATAGAACTCAAGGTCTCCGTGCTGGGAAAACAGGTTTTGCAGCTGTTTAAGCTAAGATTTCCAAGTTATTCACATAATGAAAACCTATACTTTGTTTCGGTCGAGTTCCCCATTCAAATGCATGTAACAGTGAGAAACGCACTGTCTTGGCGAAAGAAAGCTATTTTGTACAACTTCATATAAATAGCTGTAACTTTTGATAGAAGACTCGGATACACATGTTTATGGCTTTATCTTATAGAACTCACGTTCCCCGTGCTGGGCAAACAGGTTTTGCAGCTGTTTGAGCTAAGATTTCCAAGTTATTCACATAATGAAAACCTATACTTTGTTTCGGTCGAGTTCCCCATTCAAATGCATGTAACAGTGAGAAACGCACTGTCTTGGCGAAAGAAAGCGTTTTTGTACAACTTCATAGAAATAGCTGTAACTTTTGATAGAAGACTCAGACAAACATGTTTATGGCTTTATCTTATAGAACTCAAGGTCTCCGTGCTGGGAAAACAGGTTTTGCAGCTGTTTGAGCTAAGATTTCCAAGTTATTCACATAATGAAAACTTATACTTTGTTTCGGTCGAGTTCCCCATTCAAATGCATGTAACCGTGAGAAACGCACTGTCTTGGCGAAAGAAAGCTATTTTGTACAACTTCATAGAAATAGCTGTAACTTTTGATAGAAGACTCAGACAAACATGTTTATGGCTTTGTCTTATAGAACTCAAGGTCTCCGTGCTGGGCAAACAGGTTTTGCAGCTGTTTGAGCTAAGATTTCCAAGTTATTCACATAATGAAAACATATACTTTGTTTCGGTCGAGTTCCCCATTCAAATGCATGTAACAGTGAGAAACGCACTGTCTTGGCGAAAGAAAGCGTTTTTGTACAACTTCATATGAATAGCTGTAACTTTTGATAGAAGACTCGGATACACATGTTTATGGCTTTATCTTATAGAACTCAAGGTTCCCGTGCTGGGAAAACAGGTTTTGCAGCTGTTTGAGCTAAGATTTCCAAGTTATTCACATAATGAAAACCTATACTTTGTTTCGGTCGAGTTCCCCATTCAAATGCATGTAACAGTGAGAAACGCACTGTCTTGGCGAAAGAAAGCGTTTTTGTACAACTTCATAGAAATAGCTGTAACTTTTGATAGAAGACTCAGACAAACATGTTTATGGCTTTATCTTATAGAACTCAAGGTCTCCGTGCTGGGAAAACAGGTTTTGCAGCTGTTTGAGCTAAGATTTCCAAGTTATTCACATAATGAAAACGTATACTTTGTTTCGGTCGAGTTCCCCATTCAAATGCATGTAACAGTGAGAAACGCACTGTCTTGGCGAAAGAAAGCTATTTTGTACAACTTCATAGAAATAGCTGTAACTTTTGATAGAAGACTCAGACAAACATGTTTATGGCCTTATATTATAGAACTCAAGGTCTCCGTGCTGGGAAAACAGGTTTTGCAGCTGTTTGAGCTAAGATTTCCAAGTTATTCACATAATGAAAACTTGTACTTTGTTTCGGTGGAGTTCCCCATTCAAATGCATGTAACAGTGAGAAACGCACTGTCTTGGCGAAAGAAAGCGTTTTTGTACAACTTCATATGAATAGCTGTAACTTTTGATAGAAGACTCGGATACACATGTTTATGGCTTTATCTTATAGAACTCAAGGTTCCCGTGCTGGGCAAACAGGTTTTGCAGCTGTTTGAGCTAAGATTTCCAAGTTATTCACATAATGAAAACCTATACTTTGTTTCGGTCGAGTTCCCCATTCAAATGCATGTAACAGTGAGAAACGCACTGTCTTGGCGAAAGAAAGCGTTTTTGTACAACTTCATAGAAATAGCTGTAACTTTTGATAGAAGACTCAGACAAACATGTTTATGGCCTTATATTATAGAACTCAAGGTCTCCGTGCTGGGAAAACAGGTTTTGCAGCTGTTTGAGCTAAGATTTCCAAGTTATTCACATAATGAAAACGTATACTTTGTTTTGGTCGAGTTCCCCATTCAAATGCATGTAACAGTGAGAAACGCACTGTCTTGGCGAAAGAAAGCGTTTTTGTACAACTTCATATAAATAGCTGTAACCTTTGATAGAAGACTCAGACAAACATGTTTATGGCTTTATATTATAGAACTCAAGGTCTCCGTGCTGGGAAAACAGGTTTTGCAGCTGTTTAAGCTAAGATTTCCAAGTTATTCACATAATGAAAACCTATACTTTGTTTCGGTCGAGTTCCCCATTCAAATGCATGTAACAGTGAGAAACGCACTGTCTTGGCGAAAGAAAGCTATTTTGTACAACTTCATATAAATAGCTGTAACTTTTGATAGAAGACTCGGATACACATGTTTATGGCTTTATCTTATAGAACTCACGTTCCCCGTGCTGGGCAAACAGGTTTTGCAGCTGTTTGAGCTAAGATTTCCAAGTTATTCACATAATGAAAACCTATACTTTGTTTCGGTCGAGTTCCCCATTCAAATGCATGTAACAGTGAGAAACGCACTGTCTTGGCGAAAGAAAGCGTTTTTGTACAACTTCATAGAAATAGCTGTAACTTTTGATAGAAGACTCAGACAAACATGTTTATGGCTTTATCTTATAGAACTCAAGGTCTCCGTGCTGGGAAAACAGGTTTTGCAGCTGTTTGAGCTAAGATTTCCAAGTTATTCACATAATGAAAACTTATACTTTGTTTCGGTCGAGTTCCCCATTCAAATGCATGTAACCGTGAGAAACGCACTGTCTTGGCGAAAGAAAGCTATTTTGTACAACTTCATAGAAATAGCTGTAACTTTTGATAGAAGACTCAGACAAACATGTTTATGGCCTTATATTATAGAACTCAAGGTCTCCGTGCTGGGAAAACAGGTTTTGCAGCTGTTTGAGCTAAGATTTCCAAGTTATTCACATAATGAAAACCTATACTTTGTTTCGGTCGAGTTCCCCATTCAAATGCATGTAACAGTGAGAAACGCACTGTCTTGGCGAAAGAAAGCTATTTTGTACAACTTCATAGAAATAGCTGTAACTTTTGATAGAAGACTCAGACAAACATGTTTATGGCCTTATATTATAGAACTCAAGGTCTCCGTGCTGGGAAAACAGGTTTTGCAGCTGTTTGAGCTAAGATTTCCAAGTTATTCACATAATGAAAACTTGTACTTTGTTTCGGTGGAGTTCCCCATTCAAATGCATGTAACAGTGAGAAACGCACTGTCTTGGCGAAAGAAAGCGTTTTTGTACAACTTCATATGAATAGCTGTAACTTTTGATAGAAGACTCGGATACACATGTTTATGGCTTTATCTTATAGAACTCAAGGTTCCCGTGCTGGGCAAACAGGTTTTGCAGCTGTTTGAGCTAAGATTTCCAAGTTATTCACATAATGAAAACCTATACTTTGTTTCGGTCGAGTTCCCCATTCAAATGCATGTAACAGTGAGAAACGCACTGTCTTGGCGAAAGAAAGCGTTTTTGTACAACTTCATAGAAATAGCTGTAACTTTTGATAGAAGACTCAGACAAACATGTTTATGGCCTTATATTATAGAACTCAAGGTCTCCGTGCTGGGAAAACAGGTTTTGCAGCTGTTTGAGCTAAGATTTCCAAGTTATTCACATAATGAAAACGTATACTTTGTTTTGGTCGAGTTCCCCATTCAAATGCATGTAACAGTGAGAAACGCACTGTCTTGGCGAAAGAAAGCGTTTTTGTACAACTTCATATAAATAGCTGTAACCTTTGATAGAAGACTCAGACAAACATGTTTATGGCTTTATATTATAGAACTCAAGGTCTCCGTGCTGGGAAAACAGGTTTTGCAGCTGTTTAAGCTAAGATTTCCAAGTTATTCACATAATGAAAACCTATACTTTGTTTCGGTCGAGTTCCCCATTCAAATGCATGTAACAGTGAGAAACGCACTGTCTTGGCGAAAGAAAGCTATTTTGTACAACTTCATATAAATAGCTGTAACTTTTGATAGAAGACTCGGATACACATGTTTATGGCTTTATCTTATAGAACTCACGTTCCCCGTGCTGGGCAAACAGGTTTTGCAGCTGTTTGAGCTAAGATTTCCAAGTTATTCACATAATGAAAACCTATACTTTGTTTCGGTCGAGTTCCCCATTCAAATGCATGTAACAGTGAGAAACGCACTGTCTTGGCGAAAGAAAGCGTTTTTGTACAACTTCATAGAAATAGCTGTAACTTTTGATAGAAGACTCAGACAAACATGTTTATGGCTTTATCTTATAGAACTCAAGGTCTCCGTGCTGGGAAAACAGGTTTTGCAGCTGTTTGAGCTAAGATTTCCAAGTTATTCACATAATGAAAACTTATACTTTGTTTCGGTCGAGTTCCCCATTCAAATGCATGTAACCGTGAGAAACGCACTGTCTTGGCGAAAGAAAGCTATTTTGTACAACTTCATAGAAATAGCTGTAACTTTTGATAGAAGACTCAGACAAACATGTTTATGGCCTTATATTATAGAACTCAAGGTCTCCGTGCTGGGAAAACAGGTTTTGCAGCTGTTTGAGCTAAGATTTCCAAGTTATTCACATAATGAAAACCTATACTTTGTTTCGGTCGAGTTCCCCATTCAAATGCATGTAACAGTGAGAAACGCACTGTCTTGGCGAAAGAAAGCTATTTTGTACAACTTCATATAAATAGCTGTAACTTTTGATAGAAGACTCGGATACACATGTTTATGGCTTTATCTTATAGAACTCAAGGTTCCCGTGCTGGGCAAACAGGTTTTGCAGCTGTTTGAGCTAAGATTTCCAAGTTATTCACATAATGAAAACCTATACTTTGTTTCGGTCGAGTTCCCCATTCAAATGCATGTAACAGTGAGAAACGCACTGTCTTGGCGAAAGAAAGCGTTTTTGTACAACTTCATAGAAATAGCTGTAACTTTTGATAGAAGACTCAGACAAACATGTTTATGGCCTTATATTATAGAACTCAAGGTCTCCGTGCTGGGAAAACAGGTTTTGCAGCTGTTTGAGCTAAGATTTCCAAGTTATTCACATAATGAAAACGTATACTTTGTTTTGGTCGAGTTCCCCATTCAAATGCATGTAACAGTGAGAAACGCACTGTCTTGGCGAAAGAAAGCGTTTTTGTACAACTTCATATAAATAGCTGTAACCTTTGATAGAAGACTCAGACAAACATGTTTATGGCTTTATATTATAGAACTCAAGGTCTCCGTGCTGGGAAAACAGGTTTTGCAGCTGTTTAAGCTAAGATTTCCAAGTTATTCACATAATGAAAACCTATACTTTGTTTCGGTCGAGTTCCCCATTCAAATGCATGTAACAGTGAGAAACGCACTGTCTTGGCGAAAGAAAGCTATTTTGTACAACTTCATATAAATAGCTGTAACTTTTGATAGAAGACTCGGATACACATGTTTATGGCTTTATCTTATAGAACTCACGTTCCCCGTGCTGGGCAAACAGGTTTTGCAGCTGTTTGAGCTAAGATTTCCAAGTTATTCACATAATGAAAACCTATACTTTGTTTCGGTCGAGTTCCCCATTCAAATGCATGTAACAGTGAGAAACGCACTGTCTTGGCGAAAGAAAGCGTTTTTGTACAACTTCATAGAAATAGCTGTAACTTTTGATAGAAGACTCAGACAAACATGTTTATGGCTTTATCTTATAGAACTCAAGGTCTCCGTGCTGGGAAAACAGGTTTTGCAGCTGTTTGAGCTAAGATTTCCAAGTTATTCACATAATGAAAACTTATACTTTGTTTCGGTCGAGTTCCCCATTCAAATGCATGTAACCGTGAGAAACGCACTGTCTTGGCGAAAGAAAGCTATTTTGTACAACTTCATAGAAATAGCTGTAACTTTTGATAGAAGACTCAGACAAACATGTTTATGGCCTTATATTATAGAACTCAAGGTCTCCGTGCTGGGAAAACAGGTTTTGCAGCTGTTTGAGCTAAGATTTCCAAGTTATTCACATAATGAAAACGTATACTTTGTTTCGGTCGAGTTCCCCATTCAAATGCATGTAACAGTGAGAAACGCACTGTCTTGGCGAAAGAAAGCGTTTTTGTACAACTTCATATAAATAGCTGTAACTTTTGATAGAAGACTCAGACAAACATGTTTATGGCCTTATATTATAGAACTCAAGGTCTCCGTGCTGGGAAAACAGGTTTTGCAGCTGTTTGAGCTAAGATTTCCAAGTTATTCACATAATGAAAACGTATACTTTGTTTTGGTCGAGTTCCCCATTCAAATGCATGTAACAGTGAGAAACGCACTGTCTTGGCGAAAGAAAGCGTTTTTGTACAACTTCATATAAATAGCTGTAACCTTTGATAGAAGACTCAGACAAACATGTTTATGGCTTTATATTATAGAACTCAAGGTCTCCGTGCTGGGAAAACAGGTTTTGCAGCTGTTTAAGCTAAGATTTCCAAGTTATTCACATAATGAAAACCTATACTTTGTTTCGGTCGAGTTCCCCATTCAAATGCATGTAACAGTGAGAAACGCACTGTCTTGGCGAAAGAAAGCTATTTTGTACAACTTCATATAAATAGCTGTAACTTTTGATAGAAGACTCGGATACACATGTTTATGGCTTTATCTTATAGAACTCACGTTCCCCGTGCTGGGCAAACAGGTTTTGCAGCTGTTTGAGCTAAGATTTCCAAGTTATTCACATAATGAAAACCTATACTTTGTTTCGGTCGAGTTCCCCATTCAAATGCATGTAACAGTGAGAAACGCACTGTCTTGGCGAAAGAAAGCGTTTTTGTACAACTTCATAGAAATAGCTGTAACTTTTGATAGAAGACTCAGACAAACATGTTTATGGCTTTATCTTATAGAACTCAAGGTCTCCGTGCTGGGAAAACAGGTTTTGCAGCTGTTTGAGCTAAGATTTCCAAGTTATTCACATAATGAAAACTTATACTTTGTTTCGGTCGAGTTCCCCATTCAAATGCATGTAACCGTGAGAAACGCACTGTCTTGGCGAAAGAAAGCTATTTTGTACAACTTCATAGAAATAGCTGTAACTTTTGATAGAAGACTCAGACAAACATGTTTATGGCCTTATATTATAGAACTCAAGGTCTCCGTGCTGGGAAAACAGGTTTTGCAGCTGTTTGAGCTAAGATTTCCAAGTTATTCACATAATCAAAACCTATACTTTGTTTCGGTCGAGTTCCCCATTCAAATGCATGTAACAGTGAGAAACGCACTGTCTTGGCGAAAGAAAGCGTTTTTGTACAACTTCATAGAAATAGCTGTAACTTTTGATAGAAGACTCAGACAAACATGTTTATGGCTTTATCTTATAGAACTCAAGGTCTCCGTGCTGGGAAAACAGGTTTTGCAGCTGTTTGAGCTAAGATTTTAAAATTATTCACATAATGAAAACATATACTTTGTTTCGGTCGAGTTCCCCATTCAAATGCATGTAACAGTGAGAAACGCACTGTCTTGGCGAAAGAAAGCGTTTTTGTACAACTTCATATGAATAGCTGTAACTTTTGATAGAAGACTCGGATACACATGTTTATGGCTTTATCTTATAGAACTCAAGGTTCCCGTGCTGGGAAAACAGGTTTTGCAGCTGTTTGAGCTAAGATTTCCAAGTTATTCACATAATGAAAACCTATACTTTGTTTCGGTCGAGTTCCCCATTCAAATGCATGTAACAGTGAGAAACGCACTGTCTTGGCGAAAGAAAGCGTTTTTGTACAACTTCATAGAAATAGCTGTAACTTTTGATAGAAGACTCAGACAAACATGTTTATGGCTTTATCTTATAGAACTCAAGGTCTCCGTGCTGGGAAAACAGGTTTTGCAGCTGTTTGAGCTAAGATTTCCAAGTTATTCACATAATGAAAACGTATACTTTGTTTCGGTCGAGTTCCCCATTCAAATGCATGTAACAGTGAGAAACGCACTGTCTTGGCGAAAGAAAGCTATTTTGTACAACTTCATAGAAATAGCTGTAACTTTTGATAGAAGACTCAGACAAACATGTTTATGGCCTTATATTATAGAACTCAAGGTCTCCGTGCTGGGAAAACAGGTTTTGCAGCTGTTTGAGCTAAGATTTCCAAGTTATTCACATAATGAAAACTTGTACTTTGTTTCGGTGGAGTTCCCCATTCAAATGCATGTAACAGTGAGAAACGCACTGTCTTGGCGAAAGAAAGCGTTTTTGTACAACTTCATATGAATAGCTGTAACTTTTGATAGAAGACTCGGATACACATGTTTATGGCTTTATCTTATAGAACTCAAGGTTCCCGTGCTGGGCAAACAGGTTTTGCAGCTGTTTGAGCTAAGATTTCCAAGTTATTCACATAATGAAAACCTATACTTTGTTTCGGTCGAGTTCCCCATTCAAATGCATGTAACAGTGAGAAACGCACTGTCTTGGCGAAAGAAAGCGTTTTTGTACAACTTCATAGAAATAGCTGTAACTTTTGATAGAAGACTCAGACAAACATGTTTATGGCCTTATATTATAGAACTCAAGGTCTCCGTGCTGGGAAAACAGGTTTTGCAGCTGTTTGAGCTAAGATTTCCAAGTTATTCACATAATGAAAACGTATACTTTGTTTTGGTCGAGTTCCCCATTCAAATGCATGTAACAGTGAGAAACGCACTGTCTTGGCGAAAGAAAGCGTTTTTGTACAACTTCATATGAATAGCTGTAACTTTTGATAGAAGACTCGGATACACATGTTTATGGCTTTATCTTATAGAACTCAAGGTTCCCGTGCTGGGCAAACAGGTTTTGCAGCTGTTTGAGCTAAGATTTCCAAGTTATTCACATAATGAAAACGTATACTTTGTTTTGGTCGAGTTCCCCATTCAAATGCATGTAACAGTGAGAAACGCACTGTCTTGGCGAAAGAAAGCGTTTTTGTACAACTTCATATGAATAGCTGTAACTTTTGATAGAAGACTCGGATACACATGTTTATGGCTTTATCTTATAGAACTCAAGGTTCCCGTGCTGGGCAAACAGGTTTTGCAGCTGTTTGAGCTAAGATTTCCAAGTTATTCACATAATGAAAACCTATACTTTGTTTCGGTCGAGTTCCCCATTCAAATGCATGTAACAGTGAGAAACGCACTGTCTTGGCGAAAGAAAGCGTTTTTGTACAACTTCATAGAAATAGCTGTAACTTTTGATAGAAGACTCAGACAAACATGTTTATGGCCTTATATTATAGAACTCAAGGTCTCCGTGCTGGGAAAACAGGTTTTGCAGCTGTTTGAGCTAAGATTTCCAAGTTATTCACATAATGAAAACGTATACTTTGTTTTGGTCGAGTTCCCCATTCAAATGCATGTAACAGTGAGAAACGCACTGTCTTGGCGAAAGAAAGCGTTTTTGTACAACTTCATATAAATAGCTGTAACCTTTGATAGAAGACTCAGACAAACATGTTTATGGCTTTATATTATAGAACTCAAGGTCTCCGTGCTGGGAAAACAGGTTTTGCAGCTGTTTAAGCTAAGATTTCCAAGTTATTCACATAATGAAAACCTATACTTTGTTTCGGTCGAGTTCCCCATTCAAATGCATGTAACAGTGAGAAACGCACTGTCTTGGCGAAAGAAAGCTATTTTGTACAACTTCATATAAATAGCTGTAACTTTTGATAGAAGACTCGGATACACATGTTTATGGCTTTATCTTATAGAACTCACGTTCCCCGTGCTGGGCAAACAGGTTTTGCAGCTGTTTGAGCTAAGATTTCCAAGTTATTCACATAATGAAAACCTATACTTTGTTTCGGTCGAGTTCCCCATTCAAATGCATGTAACAGTGAGAAACGCACTGTCTTGGCGAAAGAAAGCGTTTTTGTACAACTTCATAGAAATAGCTGTAACTTTTGATAGAAGACTCAGACAAACATGTTTATGGCTTTATCTTATAGAACTCAAGGTCTCCGTGCTGGGAAAACAGGTTTTGCAGCTGTTTGAGCTAAGATTTCCAAGTTATTCACATAATGAAAACCTATACTTTGTTTCGGTCGAGTTCCCCATTCAAATGCATGTAACAGTGAGAAACGCACTGTCTTGGCGAAAGAAAGCGTTTTTGTACAACTTCATAGAAATAGCTGTAACTTTTGATAGAAGACTCAGACAAACATGTTTATGGCTTTATCTTATAGAACTCAAGGTCTCCGTGCTGGGAAAACAGGTTTTGTAGCTGTTTGAGCTAAGATTTCCAAGTTATTCACATAATGAAAACCTATACTTTGTTTCGGTCGAGTTCCCCATTCAAATGCATGTAACAGTGAGAAACGCACTGTCTTGGCGAAAGAAAGCGTTTTTGTACAACTTCATAGAAATAGCTGTAACTTTTGATAGAAGACTCAGACAAACATGTTTATGGCCTTATATTATAGAACTCAAGGTTCCCGTGCTGGGAAAACAGGTTTTGTAGCTGTTTGAGCTAAGATTTCCAAGTTATTCACATAATGAAAACCTATACTTTGTTTCGGTCGAGTTCCCCATTCAAATGCATGTAACAGTGAGAAACGCACTGTCTTGGCGAAAGAAAGCGTTTTTGTACAACTTCATATAAATAGCTGTAACTTTTGATAGAAGACTCAGACAAACATGTTTATGGCTTTATCTTATAGAACTCAAGGTCTCCGTGCTGGGAAAACAGGTTTTGCAGCTGTTTGAGCTAAGATTTCCAAGTTATTCACATAATGAAAACTTGTACTTTGTTTCGGTCGAGTTCCCCATTCAAATGCATGTAACAGTGAGAAACGCACTGTCTTGGCGAAAGAAAGCGTTTTTGTACAACTTCATATGAATAGCTGTAACTTTTGATAGAAGACTCGGATACACATGTTTATGGCTTTATCTTATAGAACTCAAGGTCTCCGTGCTGGGAAAACAGGTTTTGCAGCTGTTTGAGCTAAGATTTCCAAGTTATTCACATAATGAAAACTTATACTTTGTTTCGGTCGAGTTCCCCATTCAAATGCATGTAACAGTGAGAAACGCACTGTCTTGGCGAAAGAAAGCGTTTTTGTACAACTTCATATGAATAGCTGTAACTTTTGATAGAAGACTCGGATACACGTTTATGGCTTTATCTTATAGAACTCAAGGTTCCCGTGCTGGGAAAAGAGGTTTTGCAGCTGTTTGAGCTAAGATTTCCAAGTTATTCACATAATGAAATCATATACTTTGTTTCGGTCGAGTTCCCCATTCAAATGCATGTAACAGTGAGAAACGCACTGTCTTGGCGAAAGAAAGCGTTTTTGTACAACTTCATAGAAATAGCTGTAACTTTTGATAGAAGACTCAGACAAATATGTTTATGGCTTTATCTTATAGAACTCAAGGTCTCCGTGCTGGGAAAACAGGTTTTGCAGCTGTTTGAGCTAAGATTTCCAAGTTATTCACATAATGAAAACTTATACTTTGTTTCGGTCGAGTTCCCCATTCAAATGCATGTAACAGTGAGAAACGCACTGTCTTGGTGAAAGAAAGCTATTTTGTACAGCGTCATATGAATAGTTGTAACTTTTGATAGAAGACTCGGATACACATGTTTATGGCTTTATCTTATAGAACTCAAGGTTCCCGTGCTGGGCAACTAGGTTTTGCAGCTGTTTGAGCTAAGATTTCCAAGTTATTCACATAATGAAAACTTATACTTTGTTTCGGTCGAGTTCCCCATTCAAATGCATGTAACAGTGAGAAACGCACTGTCTTGGCGAAAGAAAGCGTTTTTGTACAACTTCATATGAATAGCTGTAACTTTTGATAGAAGACTCGGATACACATGTTTATGGCTTTATCTTATAGAACTCAAGGTCTCCGTGCTGGGAAAACAGGTTTTGCAGCTGTTTGAGCTAAGATTTCCAAGTTATTCACATAATGAAATCATATACTTTGTTTCGGTCGAGTTCCCCATTCAAATGCATGTAACAGTGAGAAACGCACTGTCTTGGCGAAAGAAAGCGTTTTTGTACAACTTCATATAAATAGCTGTAACTTTTGATAGAAGACTCAGACAAATATGTTTATGGCTTTATCTTATAGAACTCAAGGTCTCCGTGCTGGGAAAACAGGTTTTGCAGCTGTTTGAGCTAAGATTTCCAAGTTATTCACATAATGAAAACTTGTACTTTGTTTCGGTGGAGTTCCCCATTCAAATGCATGTAACAGTGAGAAACGCACTGTCTTGGCGAAAGAAAGCGTTTTTGTACAACTTCATATAAATAGCTGTAACTTTTGATAGAAGACTCAGACAAACATGTTTATGGCTTTATCTTATAGAACCCAAGGTCTCCGTGCTGGGAAAACAGGTTTTGCAGCTGTTTGAGCTAAGATTTCCAAGTTATTCACATAATGAAAACGTATACTTTGTTTCGGTCGAGTTCCCCATTCAAATGCATGTAACAGTGAGAAACGCACTGTCTTGGCGAAAGAAAGCGTTTTTGTACAACTTCATAGAAATAGCTGTAACTTTTGATAGAAGACTCAGACAAACATGTTTATGGCTTTGTCTTATAGAACTCAAGGTCTCCGTGCTGGGCAAACAGGTTTTGCAGCTGTTTGAGCTAAGATTTCCAAGTTATTCACATAATGAAAACTTATACTTTGTTTCGGTCGAGTTCCCCATTCAAATGCATGTAACCGTGAGAAACGCACTGTCTTGGCGAAAGAAAGCTATTTTGTACAACTTCATAGAAATAGCTGTAACTTTTGATAGAAGACTCAGACAAACATGTTTATGGCCTTATATTATAGAACTCAAGGTCTCCGTGCTGGGAAAACAGGTTTTGCAGCTGTTTGAGCTAAGATTTCCAAGTTATTCACATAATGAAAACCTATACTTTGTTTCGGTCGAGTTCCCCATTCAAATGCATGTAACAGTGAGAAACGCACTGTCTTGGCGAAAGAAAGCGTTTTTGTACAACTTCATAGAAATAGCTGTAACTTTTGATAGAAGACTCAGACAAACATGTTTATGGCTTTGTCTTATAGAACTCAAGGTCTCCGTGCTGGGCAAACAGGTTTTGCAGCTGTTTGAGCTAAGATTTCCAAGTTATTCACATAATGAAAACATATACTTTGTTTCGGTGGAGTTCCCCATTCAAATGCATGTAACAGTGAGAAACGCACTGTCTTGGCGAAAGAAAGCGTTTTTGTACAACTTCATATGAATAGCTGTAACTTTTGATAGAAGACTCGGATACACATGTTTATGGCTTTATCTTATAGAACTCAAGGTTCCCGTGCTGGGAAAACAGGTTTTGCAGCTGTTTGAGCTAAGATTTCCAAGTTATTCACATAATGAAAACCTATACTTTGTTTCGGTCGAGTTCCCCATTCAAATGCATGTAACAGTGAGAAACGCACTGTCTTGGCGAAAGAAAGCGTTTTTGTACAACTTCATAGAAATAGCTGTAACTTTTGATAGAAGACTCAGACAAACATGTTTATGGCTTTATCTTATAGAACTCAAGGTCTCCGTGCTGGGAAAACAGGTTTTGCAGCTGTTTGAGCTAAGATTTCCAAGTTATTCACATAATGAAAACGTATACTTTGTTTCGGTCGAGTTCCCCATTCAAATGCATGTAACAGTGAGAAACGCACTGTCTTGGCGAAAGAAAGCTATTTTGTACAACTTCATAGAAATAGCTGTAACTTTTGATAGAAGACTCAGACAAACATGTTTATGGCCTTATATTATAGAACTCAAGGTCTCCGTGCTGGGAAAACAGGTTTTGCAGCTGTTTGAGCTAAGATTTCCAAGTTATTCACATAATGAAAACTTGTACTTTGTTTCGGTGGAGTTCCCCATTCAAATGCATGTAACAGTGAGAAACGCACTGTCTTGGCGAAAGAAAGCGTTTTTGTACAACTTCATATGAATAGCTGTAACTTTTGATAGAAGACTCGGATACACATGTTTATGGCTTTATCTTATAGAACTCAAGGTTCCCGTGCTGGGCAAACAGGTTTTGCAGCTGTTTGAGCTAAGATTTCCAAGTTATTCACATAATGAAAACCTATACTTTGTTTCGGTCGAGTTCCCCATTCAAATGCATGTAACAGTGAGAAACGCACTGTCTTGGCGAAAGAAAGCGTTTTTGTACAACTTCATATAAATAGCTGTAACTTTTGATAGAAGACTCAGACAAACATGTTTATGGCCTTATATTATAGAACTCAAGGTCTCCGTGCTGGGAAAACAGGTTTTGCAGCTGTTTGAGCTAAGATTTCCAAGTTATTCACATAATGAAAACGTATACTTTGTTTTGGTCGAGTTCCCCATTCAAATGCATGTAACAGTGAGAAACGCACTGTCTTGGCGAAAGAAAGCGTTTTTGTACAACTTCATATAAATAGCTGTAACCTTTGATAGAAGACTCAGACAAACATGTTTATGGCTTTATATTATAGAACTCAAGGTCTCCGTGCTGGGAAAACAGGTTTTGCAGCTGTTTAAGCTAAGATTTCCAAGTTATTCACATAATGAAAACCTATACTTTGTTTCGGTCGAGTTCCCCATTCAAATGCATGTAACAGTGAGAAACGCACTGTCTTGGCGAAAGAAAGCTATTTTGTACAACTTCATATAAATAGCTGTAACTTTTGATAGAAGACTCGGATACACATGTTTATGGCTTTATCTTATAGAACTCACGTTCCCCGTGCTGGGCAAACAGGTTTTGCAGCTGTTTGAGCTAAGATTTCCAAGTTATTCACATAATGAAAACCTATACTTTGTTTCGGTCGAGTTCCCCATTCAAATGCATGTAACAGTGAGAAACGCACTGTCTTGGCGAAAGAAAGCGTTTTTGTACAACTTCATAGAAATAGCTGTAACTTTTGATAGAAGACTCAGACAAACATGTTTATGGCTTTATCTTATAGAACTCAAGGTCTCCGTGCTGGGAAAACAGGTTTTGCAGCTGTTTGAGCTAAGATTTCCAAGTTATTCACATAATGAAAACCTATACTTTGTTTCGGTCGAGTTCCCCATTCAAATGCATGTAACAGTGAGAAACGCACTGTCTTGGCGAAAGAAAGCGTTTTTGTACAACTTCATAGAAATAGCTGTAACTTTTGATAGAAGACTCAGACAAACATGTTTATGGCTTTATCTTATAGAACTCAAGGTCTCCGTGCTGGGAAAACAGGTTTTGCAGCTGTTTGAGCTAAGATTTCCAAGTTATTCACATAATGAAAACCTATACTTTGTTTCGGTCGAGTTCCCCATTCAAATGCATGTAACAGTGAGAAACGCACTGTCTTGGCGAAAGAAAGCGTTTTTGTACAACTTCATATAAATAGCTGTAACTTTTGATAGAAGACTCAGACAAACATGTTTATGGCTTTATCTTATAGAACTCAAGGTCTCCGTGCTGGGAAAACAGGTTTTGTAGCTGTTTGAGCTAAGATTTCCAAGTTATTCACATAATGAAAACCTATACTTTGTTTCGGTCGAGTTCCCCATTCAAATGCATGTAACAGTGAGAAACGCACTGTCTTGGCGAAAGAAAGCGTTTTTGTACAACTTCATAGAAATAGCTGTAACTTTTGATAGAAGACTCAGACAAACATGTTTATGGCCTTATATTATAGAACTCAAGGTTCCCGTGCTGGGAAAACAGGTTTTGTAGCTGTTTGAGCTAAGATTTCCAAGTTATTCACATAATGAAAACCTATACTTTGTTTCGGTCGAGTTCCCCATTCAAATGCATGTAACAGTGAGAAACGCACTGTCTTGGCGAAAGAAAGCGTTTTTGTACAACTTCATATAAATAGCTGTAACTTTTGATAGAAGACTCAGACAAACATGTTTATGGCTTTATCTTATAGAACTCAAGGTCTCCGTGCTGGGAAAACAGGTTTTGCAGCTGTTTGAGCTAAGATTTCCAAGTTATTCACATAATGAAAACTTGTACTTTGTTTCGGTCGAGTTCCCCATTCAAATGCATGTAACAGTGAGAAACGCACTGTCTTGGCGAAAGAAAGCGTTTTTGTACAACTTCATATGAATAGCTGTAACTTTTGATAGAAGACTCGGATACACATGTTTATGGCTTTATCTTATAGAACTCAAGGTCTCCGTGCTGGGAAAACAGGTTTTGCAGCTGTTTGAGCTAAGATTTCCAAGTTATTCACATAATGAAAACTTATACTTTGTTTCGGTCGAGTTCCCCATTCAAATGCATGTAACAGTGAGAAACGCACTGTCTTGGCGAAAGAAAGCGTTTTTGTACAACTTCATATGAATAGCTGTAACTTTTGATAGAAGACTCGGATACACGTTTATGGCTTTATCTTATAGAACTCAAGGTTCCCGTGCTGGGAAAAGAGGTTTTGCAGCTGTTTGAGCTAAGATTTCCAAGTTATTCACATAATGAAATCATATACTTTGTTTCGGTCGAGTTCCCCATTCAAATGCATGTAACAGTGAGAAACGCACTGTCTTGGCGAAAGAAAGCGTTTTTGTACAACTTCATAGAAATAGCTGTAACTTTTGATAGAAGACTCAGACAAATATGTTTATGGCTTTATCTTATAGAACTCAAGGTCTCCGTGCTGGGAAAACAGGTTTTGCAGCTGTTTGAGCTAAGATTTCCAAGTTATTCACATAATGAAAACTTATACTTTGTTTCGGTCGAGTTCCCCATTCAAATGCATGTAACAGTGAGAAACGCACTGTCTTGGTGAAAGAAAGCTATTTTGTACAGCGTCATATGAATAGTTGTAACTTTTGATAGAAGACTCGGATACACATGTTTATGGCTTTATCTTATAGAACTCAAGGTTCCCGTGCTGGGCAACTAGGTTTTGCAGCTGTTTGAGCTAAGATTTCCAAGTTATTCACATAATGAAAACTTATACTTTGTTTCGGTCGAGTTCCCCATTCAAATGCATGTAACAGTGAGAAACGCACTGTCTTGGCGAAAGAAAGCGTTTTTGTACAACTTCATATGAATAGCTGTAACTTTTGATAGAAGACTCGGATACACATGTTTATGGCTTTATCTTATAGAACTCAAGGTCTCCGTGCTGGGAAAACAGGTTTTGCAGCTGTTTGAGCTAAGATTTCCAAGTTATTCACATAATGAAATCATATACTTTGTTTCGGTCGAGTTCCCCGTTCAAATGCATGTAACAGTGAGAAACGCACTGTCTTGGCGAAAGAAAGCGTTTTTGTACAACTTCATAGAAATAGCTGTAACTTTTGATAGAAGACTCAGACAAACATGTTTATGGCTTTATCTTATAGAACTCAAGGTCTCCGTGCTGGGAAAACAGGTTTTGCAGCTGTTTGAGCTAAGATTTCCAAGTTATTCACATAATGAAAACCTATACTTTGTTTCGGTCGAGTTCCCCATTCAAATGCATGTAACAGTGAGAAACGCACTGTCTTGGCGAAAGAAAGCGTTTTTGTACAACTTCATAGAAATAGCTGTAACTTTTGATAGAAGACTCAGACAAACATGTTTATGGCTTTATCTTATAGAACTCAAGGTCTCCGTGCTGGGAAAACAGGTTTTGCAGCTGTTTGAGCTAAGATTTCCAAGTTATTCACATAATGAAAACCTATACTTTGTTTCGGTCGAGTTCCCCATTCAAATGCATGTAACAGTGAGAAACGCACTGTCTTGGCGAAAGAAAGCGTTTTTGTACAACTTCATATAAATAGCTGTAACTTTTGATAGAAGACTCAGACAAACATGTTTATGGCTTTATCTTATAGAACTCAAGGTCTCCGTGCTGGGAAAACAGGTTTTGCAGCTGTTTGAGCTAAGATTTCCAAGTTATTCACATAATGAAATCATATACTTTGTTTCGGTCGAGTTCCCCATTCAAATGCATGTAACAGTGAGAAACGCACTGTCTTGGCGAAAGAAAGCGTTTTTGTACAACTTCATAGAAATAGCTGTAACTTTTGATAGAAGACTCAGACAAACATGTTTATGGCCTTATATTATAGAACTCAAGGTCTCCGTGCTGGGAAAACAGGTTTTGCAGCTGTTTGAGCTAAGATTTCCAAGTTATTCACATAATGAAATCATATACTTTGTTTCGGTCGAGTTCCCCATTCAAATGCATGTAACAGTGAGAAACGCACTGTCTTGGCGAAAGAAAGCGTTTTTGTACAACTTCATATAAATAGCTGTAACTTTTGATAGAAGACTCAGACAAACATGTTTATGGCTTTATCTTATAGAACTCAAGGTCTCCGTGCTGGGAAAACAGGTTTTGCAGCTGTTTGAGCTAAGATTTCCAAGTTATTCACATAATGAAAACGTATACTTTGTTTCGGTCGAGTTCCCCATTCAAATGCATGTAACAGTGAGAAACGCACTGTCTTGGCGAAAGAAAGCGTTTTTGTACAACTTCATAGAAATAGCTGTAACTTTTGATAGAAGACTCAGACAAACATGTTTATGGCTTTGTCTTATAGAACTCAAGGTCTCCGTGCTGGGCAAACAGGTTTTGCAGCTGTTTGAGCTAAGATTTCCAAGTTATTCACATAATGAAAACATATACTTTGTTTCGGTCGAGTTCCCCATTCAAATGCATGTAACAGTGAGAAACGCACTGTCTTGGCGAAAGAAAGCGTTTTTGTACAACTTCATATGAATAGCTGTAACTTTTGATAGAAGACTCGGATACACATGTTTATGGCTTTATCTTATAGAACTCAAGGTTCCCATGCTGGGAAAACAGGTTTTGCAGCTGTTTGAGCTAAGATTTCCAAGTTATTCACATAATGAAAACCTATACTTTGTTTCGGTCGAGTTCCCCATTCAAATGCATGTAACAGTGAGAAACGCACTGTCTTGGCGAAAGAAAGCGTTTTTGTACAACTTCATAGAAATAGCTGTAACTTTTGATAGAAGACTCAGACAAACATGTTTATGGCTTTATCTTATAGAACTCAAGGTCTCCGTGCTGGGAAAACAGGTTTTGCAGCTGTTTGAGCTAAGATTTCCAAGTTATTCACATAATGAAAACCTATACTTTGTTTCGGTCGAGTTCCCCATTCAAATGCATGTAACAGTGAGAAACGCACTGTCTTGGCGAAAGAAAGCGTTTTTGTACAACTTCATAGAAATAGCTGTAACTTTTGATAGAAGACTCAGACAAACATGTTTATGGCTTTATCTTATAGAACTCAAGGTCTCCGTGCTGGGAAAACAGGTTTTGCAGCTGTTTGAGCTAAGATTTCCAAGTTATTCACATAATGAAAACCTATACTTTGTTTCGGTCGAGTTCCCCATTCAAATGCATGTAACAGTGAGAAACGCACTGTCTTGGCGAAAGAAAGCGTTTTTGTACAACTTCATATAAATAGCTGTAACTTTTGATAGAAGACTCAGACAAACATGTTTATGGCTTTATCTTATAGAACTCAAGGTCTCCGTGCTGGGAAAACAGGTTTTGCAGCTGTTTGAGCTAAGATTTCCAAGTTATTCACATAATGAAATCATATACTTTGTTTCGGTCGAGTTCCCCATTCAAATGCATGTAACAGTGAGAAACGCACTGTCTTGGCGAAAGAAAGCGTTTTTGTACAACTTCATAGAAATAGCTGTAACTTTTGATAGAAGACTCAGACAAACATGTTTATGGCCTTATATTATAGAACTCAAGGTCTCCGTGCTGGGAAAACAGGTTTTGCAGCTGTTTGAGCTAAGATTTCCAAGTTATTCACATAATGAAATCATATACTTTGTTTCGGTCGAGTTCCCCATTCAAATGCATGTAACAGTGAGAAACGCACTGTCTTGGCGAAAGAAAGCGTTTTTGTACAACTTCATATAAATAGCTGTAACTTTTGATAGAAGACTCGGATACACATGTTTATGGCTTTATCTTATAGAACTCAAGGTTCCCGTGCTGGGAAAAGAGGTTTTGCAGCTGTTTGAGCTAAGATTTCCAAGTTATTCACATAATGAAAACCTATACTTTGTTTCGGTCGAGTTCCCCATTCAAATGCATGTAACAGTGAGAAACGCACTGTCTTGGCGAAAGAAAGCGTTTTTGTACAACTTCATATAAATAGCTGTAACTTTTGATAGAAGACTCAGACAAACATGTTTATGGCTTTATCTTATAGAACTCAAGGTCTCCGTGCTGGGCAAACAGGTTTTGCAGCTGTTTGAGCTAAGATTTCCAAGTTATTCACATAATGAAAACCTATACTTTGTTTCGGTCGAGTTCCCCATTCAAATGCATGTAACAGTGAGAAACGCACTGTCTTGGCGAAAGAAAGCGTTTTTGTACAACTTCATATAAATAGCTGTAACTTTTGATAGAAGACTCAGACAAACATGTTTATGGCTTTATCTTATAGAACTCAAGGTCTCCGTGCTGGGAAAACAGGTTTTGCAGCTGTTTGAGCTAAGATTTCCAAGTTATTCACATAATGAAAACTTATACTTTGTTTCGGTCGAGTTCCCCATTCAAATGCATGTAACCGTGAGAAACGCACTGTCTTGGCGAAAGAAAGCTATTTTGTACAACTTCATAGAAATAGCTGTAACTTTTGATAGAAGACTCAGACAAACATGTTTATGGCCTTATATTATAGAACTCAAGGTCTCCGTGCTGGGCAAACAGGTTTTGCAGCTGTTTGAGCTAAGATTTCCAAGTTATTCACATAATGAAAACCTATACTTTGTTTCGGTCGAGTTCCCCATTCAAATGCATGTAACAGTGAGAAACGCACTGTCTTGGCGAAAGAAAGCGTTTTTGTACAACTTCATAGAAATAGCTGTAACTTTTGATAGAAGACTCAGACAAACATGTTTATGGCTTTATCTTATAGAACTCAAGGTCTCCGTGCTGGGAAAACAGGTTTTGCAGCTGTTTGAGCTAAGATTTCCAAGTTATTCACATAATGAAAACGTATACTTTGTTTCGGTCGAGTTCCCCATTCAAATGCATGTAACAGTGAGAAACGCACTGTCTTGGCGAAAGAAAGCTATTTTGTACAACTTCATAGAAATAGCTGTAACTTTTGATAGAAGACTCAGACAAACATGTTTATGGCCTTATATTATAGAACTCAAGGTCTCCGTGCTGGGAAAACAGGTTTTGCAGCTGTTTGAGCTAAGATTTCCAAGTTATTCACATAATGAAAACTTGTACTTTGTTTCGGTGGAGTTCCCCATTCAAATGCATGTAACAGTGAGAAACGCACTGTCTTGGCGAAAGAAAGCGTTTTTGTACAACTTCATATGAATAGCTGTAACTTTTGATAGAAGACTCGGATACACATGTTTATGGCTTTATCTTATAGAACTCAAGGTTCCCGTGCTGGGCAAACAGGTTTTGCAGCTGTTTGAGCTAAGATTTCCAAGTTATTCACATAATGAAAACCTATACTTTGTTTCGGTCGAGTTCCCCATTCAAATGCATGTAACAGTGAGAAACGCACTGTCTTGGCGAAAGAAAGCGTTTTTGTACAACTTCATAGAAATAGCTGTAACTTTTGATAGAAGACTCAGACAAACATGTTTATGGCCTTATATTATAGAACTCAAGGTCTCCGTGCTGGGAAAACAGGTTTTGCAGCTGTTTGAGCTAAGATTTCCAAGTTATTCACATAATGAAAACGTATACTTTGTTTTGGTCGAGTTCCCCATTCAAATGCATGTAACAGTGAGAAACGCACTGTCTTGGCGAAAGAAAGCGTTTTTGTACAACTTCATATAAATAGCTGTAACTTTTGATAGAAGACTCGGATACACATGTTTATGGCTTTATCTTATAGAACTCACGTTCCCCGTGCTGGGCAAACAGGTTTTGCAGCTGTTTGAGCTAAGATTTCCAAGTTATTCACATAATGAAAACCTATACTTTGTTTCGGTCGAGTTCCCCATTCAAATGCATGTAACAGTGAGAAACGCACTGTCTTGGCGAAAGAAAGCGTTTTTGTACAACTTCATAGAAATAGCTGTAACTTTTGATAGAAGACTCAGACAAACATGTTTATGGCTTTATCTTATAGAACTCAAGGTCTCCGTGCTGGGAAAACAGGTTTTGCAGCTGTTTGAGCTAAGATTTCCAAGTTATTCACATAATGAAAACTTATACTTTGTTTCGGTCGAGTTCCCCATTCAAATGCATGTAACCGTGAGAAACGCACTGTCTTGGCGAAAGAAAGCTATTTTGTACAACTTCATAGAAATAGCTGTAACTTTTGATAGAAGACTCAGACAAACATGTTTATGGCCTTATATTATAGAACTCAAGGTCTCCGTGCTGGGAAAACAGGTTTTGCAGCTGTTTGAGCTAAGATTTCCAAGTTATTCACATAATGAAAACCTATACTTTGTTTCGGTCGAGTTCCCCATTCAAATGCATGTAACAGTGAGAAACGCACTGTCTTGGCGAAAGAAAGCGTTTTTGTACAACTTCATAGAAATAGCTGTAACTTTTGATAGAAGACTCAGACAAACATGTTTATGGCTTTGTCTTATAGAACTCAAGGTCTCCGTGCTGGGCAAACAGGTTTTGCAGCTGTTTGAGCTAAGATTTCCAAGTTATTCACATAATGAAAACATATACTTTGTTTCGGTGGAGTTCCCCATTCAAATGCATGTAACAGTGAGAAACGCACTGTCTTGGCGAAAGAAAGCGTTTTTGTACAACTTCATATGAATAGCTGTAACTTTTGATAGAAGACTCGGATACACATGTTTATGGCTTTATCTTATAGAACTCAAGGTTCCCGTGCTGGGAAAACAGGTTTTGCAGCTGTTTGAGCTAAGATTTCCAAGTTATTCACATAATGAAAACCTATACTTTGTTTCGGTCGAGTTCCCCATTCAAATGCATGTAACAGTGAGAAACGCACTGTCTTGGCGAAAGAAAGCGTTTTTGTACAACTTCATAGAAATAGCTGTAACTTTTGATAGAAGACTCAGACAAACATGTTTATGGCTTTATCTTATAGAACTCAAGGTCTCCGTGCTGGGAAAACAGGTTTTGCAGCTGTTTGAGCTAAGATTTCCAAGTTATTCACATAATGAAAACGTATACTTTGTTTCGGTCGAGTTCCCCATTCAAATGCATGTAACAGTGAGAAACGCACTGTCTTGGCGAAAGAAAGCTATTTTGTACAACTTCATAGAAATAGCTGTAACTTTTGATAGAAGACTCAGACAAACATGTTTATGGCCTTATATTATAGAACTCAAGGTCTCCGTGCTGGGAAAACAGGTTTTGCAGCTGTTTGAGCTAAGATTTCCAAGTTATTCACATAATGAAAACTTGTACTTTGTTTCGGTGGAGTTCCCCATTCAAATGCATGTAACAGTGAGAAACGCACTGTCTTGGCGAAAGAAAGCGTTTTTGTACAACTTCATATGAATAGCTGTAACTTTTGATAGAAGACTCGGATACACATGTTTATGGCTTTATCTTATAGAACTCAAGGTTCCCGTGCTGGGCAAACAGGTTTTGCAGCTGTTTGAGCTAAGATTTCCAAGTTATTCACATAATGAAAACCTATACTTTGTTTCAGTCGAGTTCCCCATTCAAATGCATGTAACAGTGAGAAACGCACTGTCTTGGCGAAAGAAAGCGTTTTTGT
This sequence comes from Diplotaxodon limnothrissa, assembly GCF_057381915.1. NCBI lineage: Eukaryota > Metazoa > Chordata > Actinopteri > Cichliformes > Cichlidae > Diplotaxodon > Diplotaxodon limnothrissa. The sequence goes on from NC_140597.1 coordinate 18,121,999, forward strand.
ACAACTTCATATAAATAGCTGTAACTTTTGATAGAAGACTCAGACAAACATGTTTATGGCCTTATATTATAGAACTCAAGGTCTCCGTGCTGGGAAAACAGGTTTTGCAGCTGTTTGAGCTAAGATTTCCAAGTTATTCACATAATGAAAACGTATACTTTGTTTTGGTCGAGTTCCCCATTCAAATGCATGTAACAGTGAGAAACGCACTGTCTTGGCGAAAGAAAGCGTTTTTGTACAACTTCATATAAATAGCTGTAACCTTTGATAGAAGACTCAGACAAACATGTTTATGGCTTTATATTATAGAACTCAAGGTCTCCGTGCTGGGAAAACAGGTTTTGCAGCTGTTTAAGCTAAGATTTCCAAGTTATTCACATAATGAAAACCTATACTTTGTTTCGGTCGAGTTCCCCATTCAAATGCATGTAACAGTGAGAAACGCACTGTCTTGGCGAAAGAAAGCTATTTTGTACAACTTCATATAAATAGCTGTAACTTTTGATAGAAGACTCGGATACACATGTTTATGGCTTTATCTTATAGAACTCACGTTCCCCGTGCTGGGCAAACAGGTTTTGCAGCTGTTTGAGCTAAGATTTCCAAGTTATTCACATAATGAAAACATATACTTTGTTTCGGTCGAGTTCCCCATTCAAATGCATGTAACAGTGAGAAACGCACTGTCTTGGCGAAAGAAAGCGTTTTTGTACAACTTCATATGAATAGCTGTAACTTTTGATAGAAGACTCGGATACACATGTTTATGGCTTTATCTTATAGAACTCAAGGTTCCCGTGCTGGGAAAACAGGTTTTGCAGCTGTTTGAGCTAAGATTTCCAAGTTATTCACATAATGAAAACCTATACTTTGTTTCGGTCGAGTTCCCCATTCAAATGCATGTAACAGTGAGAAACGCACTGTCTTGGCGAAAGAAAGCGTTTTTGTACAACTTCATAGAAATAGCTGTAACTTTTGATAGAAGACTCAGACAAACATGTTTATGGCTTTATCTTATAGAACTCAAGGTCTCCGTGCTGGGAAAACAGGTTTTGCAGCTGTTTGAGCTAAGATTTCCAAGTTATTCACATAATGAAAACCTATACTTTGTTTCGGTCGAGTTCCCCATTCAAATGCATGTAACAGTGAGAAACGCACTGTCTTGGCGAAAGAAAGCGTTTTTGTACAACTTCATAGAAATAGCTGTAACTTTTGATAGAAGACTCAGACAAACATGTTTATGGCTTTATCTTATAGAACTCAAGGTCTCCGTGCTGGGAAAACAGGTTTTGCAGCTGTTTGAGCTAAGATTTCCAAGTTATTCACATAATGAAAACCTATACTTTGTTTCGGTCGAGTTCCCCATTCAAATGCATGTAACAGTGAGAAACGCACTGTCTTGGCGAAAGAAAGCGTTTTTGTACAACTTCATATAAATAGCTGTAACTTTTGATAGAAGACTCAGACAAACATGTTTATGGCTTTATCTTATAGAACTCAAGGTCTCCGTGCTGGGAAAACAGGTTTTGTAGCTGTTTGAGCTAAGATTTCCAAGTTATTCACATAATGAAAACCTATACTTTGTTTCGGTCGAGTTCCCCATTCAAATGCATGTAACAGTGAGAAACGCACTGTCTTGGCGAAAGAAAGCGTTTTTGTACAACTTCATAGAAATAGCTGTAACTTTTGATAGAAGACTCAGACAAACATGTTTATGGCCTTATATTATAGAACTCAAGGTTCCCGTGCTGGGAAAACAGGTTTTGTAGCTGTTTGAGCTAAGATTTCCAAGTTATTCACATAATGAAAACCTATACTTTGTTTCGGTCGAGTTCCCCATTCAAATGCATGTAACAGTGAGAAACGCACTGTCTTGGCGAAAGAAAGCGTTTTTGTACAACTTCATATAAATAGCTGTAACTTTTGATAGAAGACTCAGACAAACATGTTTATGGCTTTATCTTATAGAACTCAAGGTCTCCGTGCTGGGAAAACAGGTTTTGCAGCTGTTTGAGCTAAGATTTCCAAGTTATTCACATAATGAAAACTTGTACTTTGTTTCGGTCGAGTTCCCCATTCAAATGCATGTAACAGTGAGAAACGCACTGTCTTGGCGAAAGAAAGCGTTTTTGTACAACTTCATATGAATAGCTGTAACTTTTGATAGAAGACTCGGATACACATGTTTATGGCTTTATCTTATAGAACTCAAGGTCTCCGTGCTGGGAAAACAGGTTTTGCAGCTGTTTGAGCTAAGATTTCCAAGTTATTCACATAATGAAAACTTATACTTTGTTTCGGTCGAGTTCCCCATTCAAATGCATGTAACAGTGAGAAACGCACTGTCTTGGCGAAAGAAAGCGTTTTTGTACAACTTCATATGAATAGCTGTAACTTTTGATAGAAGACTCGGATACACGTTTATGGCTTTATCTTATAGAACTCAAGGTTCCCGTGCTGGGAAAAGAGGTTTTGCAGCTGTTTGAGCTAAGATTTCCAAGTTATTCACATAATGAAATCATATACTTTGTTTCGGTCGAGTTCCCCATTCAAATGCATGTAACAGTGAGAAACGCACTGTCTTGGCGAAAGAAAGCGTTTTTGTACAACTTCATAGAAATAGCTGTAACTTTTGATAGAAGACTCAGACAAATATGTTTATGGCTTTATCTTATAGAACTCAAGGTCTCCGTGCTGGGAAAACAGGTTTTGCAGCTGTTTGAGCTAAGATTTCCAAGTTATTCACATAATGAAAACTTATACTTTGTTTCGGTCGAGTTCCCCATTCAAATGCATGTAACAGTGAGAAACGCACTGTCTTGGTGAAAGAAAGCTATTTTGTACAGCGTCATATGAATAGTTGTAACTTTTGATAGAAGACTCGGATACACATGTTTATGGCTTTATCTTATAGAACTCAAGGTTCCCGTGCTGGGCAACTAGGTTTTGCAGCTGTTTGAGCTAAGATTTCCAAGTTATTCACATAATGAAAACTTATACTTTGTTTCGGTCGAGTTCCCCATTCAAATGCATGTAACAGTGAGAAACGCACTGTCTTGGCGAAAGAAAGCGTTTTTGTACAACTTCATATGAATAGCTGTAACTTTTGATAGAAGACTCGGATACACATGTTTATGGCTTTATCTTATAGAACTCAAGGTCTCCGTGCTGGGAAAACAGGTTTTGCAGCTGTTTGAGCTAAGATTTCCAAGTTATTCACATAATGAAATCATATACTTTGTTTCGGTCGAGTTCCCCATTCAAATGCATGTAACAGTGAGAAACGCACTGTCTTGGCGAAAGAAAGCGTTTTTGTACAACTTCATAGAAATAGCTGTAACTTTTGATAGAAGACTCAGACAAATATGTTTATGGCTTTATCTTATAGAACTCAAGGTCTCCGTGCTGGGAAAACAGGTTTTGCAGCTGTTTGAGCTAAGATTTCCAAGTTATTCACATAATGAAAACTTATACTTTGTTTCGGTCGAGTTCCCCATTCAAATGCATGTAACAGTGAGAAACGCACTGTCTTGGCGAAAGAAAGCGTTTTTGTACAACTTCATATAAATAGCTGTAACTTTTGATAGAAGACTCGGATACACATGTTTATGGCTTTATCTTATAGAACTCAAGGTTCCCGTGCTGGGCAACTAGGTTTTGCAGCTGTTTGAGCTAAGATTTCCAAGTTATTCACATAATGAAAACCTATACTTTGTTTCGGTCGAGTTCCCCATTCAAATGCATGTAACAGTGAGAAACGCACTGTCTTGGCGAAAGAAAGCGTTTTTGTACAACTTCATATAAATAGCTGTAACTTTTGATAGAAGACTCAGACAAACATGTTTATGGCTTTATCTTATAGAACTCAAGGTCTCCGTGCTGGGCAAACAGGTTTTGCAGCTGTTTGAGCTAAGATTTCCAAGTTATTCACATAATGAAAACCTATACTTTGTTTCGGTGGAGTTCCCCATTCAAATGCATGTAACAGTGAGAAACGCACTGTCTTGGCGAAAGAAAGCGTTTTTGTACAACTTCATATAAATAGCTGTAACTTTTGATAGAAGACTCAGACAAACATGTTTATGGCTTTATCTTATAGAACTCAAGGTCTCCGTGCTGGGAAAACAGGTTTTGCAGCTGTTTGAGCTAAGATTTCCAAGTTATTCACATAATGAAAACGTATACTTTGTTTCGGTCGAGTTCCCCATTCAAATGCATGTAACAGTGAGAAACGCACTGTCTTGGCGAAAGAAAGCGTTTTTGTACAACTTCATAGAAATAGCTGTAACTTTTGATAGAAGACTCAGACAAACATGTTTATGGCTTTGTCTTATAGAACTCAAGGTCTCCGTGCTGGGCAAACAGGTTTTGCAGCTGTTTGAGCTAAGATTTCCAAGTTATTCACATAATGAAAACATATACTTTGTTTCGGTCGAGTTCCCCATTCAAATGCATGTAACAGTGAGAAACGCACTGTCTTGGCGAAAGAAAGCGTTTTTGTACAACTTCATATGAATAGCTGTAACTTTTGATAGAAGACTCGGATACACATGTTTATGGCTTTATCTTATAGAACTCAAGGTTCCCATGCTGGGAAAACAGGTTTTGCAGCTGTTTGAGCTAAGATTTCCAAGTTATTCACATAATGAAAACCTATACTTTGTTTCGGTCGAGTTCCCCATTCAAATGCATGTAACAGTGAGAAACGCACTGTCTTGGCGAAAGAAAGCGTTTTTGTACAACTTCATAGAAATAGCTGTAACTTTTGATAGAAGACTCAGACAAACATGTTTATGGCTTTATCTTATAGAACTCAAGGTCTCCGTGCTGGGAAAACAGGTTTTGCAGCTGTTTGAGCTAAGATTTCCAAGTTATTCACATAATGAAAACCTATACTTTGTTTCGGTCGAGTTCCCCATTCAAATGCATGTAACAGTGAGAAACGCACTGTCTTGGCGAAAGAAAGCGTTTTTGTACAACTTCATAGAAATAGCTGTAACTTTTGATAGAAGACTCAGACAAACATGTTTATGGCTTTATCTTATAGAACTCAAGGTCTCCGTGCTGGGAAAACAGGTTTTGCAGCTGTTTGAGCTAAGATTTCCAAGTTATTCACATAATGAAAACCTATACTTTGTTTCGGTCGAGTTCCCCATTCAAATGCATGTAACAGTGAGAAACGCACTGTCTTGGCGAAAGAAAGCGTTTTTGTACAACTTCATATAAATAGCTGTAACTTTTGATAGAAGACTCAGACAAACATGTTTATGGCTTTATCTTATAGAACTCAAGGTCTCCGTGCTGGGAAAACAGGTTTTGCAGCTGTTTGAGCTAAGATTTCCAAGTTATTCACATAATGAAATCATATACTTTGTTTCGGTCGAGTTCCCCATTCAAATGCATGTAACAGTGAGAAACGCACTGTCTTGGCGAAAGAAAGCGTTTTTGTACAACTTCATAGAAATAGCTGTAACTTTTGATAGAAGACTCAGACAAACATGTTTATGGCCTTATATTATAGAACTCAAGGTCTCCGTGCTGGGAAAACAGGTTTTGCAGCTGTTTGAGCTAAGATTTCCAAGTTATTCACATAATGAAATCATATACTTTGTTTCGGTCGAGTTCCCCATTCAAATGCATGTAACAGTGAGAAACGCACTGTCTTGGCGAAAGAAAGCGTTTTTGTACAACTTCATAGAAATAGCTGTAACTTTTGATAGAAGACTCAGACAAATATGTTTATGGCTTTATCTTATAGAACTCAAGGTCTCCGTGCTGGGAAAACAGGTTTTGCAGCTGTTTGAGCTAAGATTTCCAAGTTATTCACATAATGAAAACTTATACTTTGTTTCGGTCGAGTTCCCCATTCAAATGCATGTAACAGTGAGAAACGCACTGTCTTGGCGAAAGAAAGCGTTTTTGTACAACTTCATATAAATAGCTGTAACTTTTGATAGAAGACTCGGATACACATGTTTATGGCTTTATCTTATAGAACTCAAGGTTCCCGTGCTGGGCAACTAGGTTTTGCAGCTGTTTGAGCTAAGATTTCCAAGTTATTCACATAATGAAAACCTATACTTTGTTTCGGTCGAGTTCCCCATTCAAATGCATGTAACAGTGAGAAACGCACTGTCTTGGCGAAAGAAAGCGTTTTTGTACAACTTCATATAAATAGCTGTAACTTTTGATAGAAGACTCAGACAAACATGTTTATGGCTTTATCTTATAGAACTCAAGGTCTCCGTGCTGGGCAAACAGGTTTTGCAGCTGTTTGAGCTAAGATTTCCAAGTTATTCACATAATGAAAACCTATACTTTGTTTCGGTCGAGTTCCCCATTCAAATGCATGTAACAGTGAGAAACGCACTGTCTTGGCGAAAGAAAGCGTTTTTGTACAACTTCATAGAAATAGCTGTAACTTTTGATAGAAGACTCAGACAAACATGTTTATGGCCTTATATTATAGAACTCAAGGTCTCCGTGCTGGGAAAACAGGTTTTGCAGCTGTTTGAGCTAAGATTTCCAAGTTATTCACATAATGAAAACCTATACTTTGTTTCGGTCGAGTTCCCCATTCAAATGCATGTAACTGTGAGAAACGCACTGTCTTGGCGAAAGAAAGCGTTTTTGTACAACTTCATATAAATAGCTGTAACTTTTGATAGAAGACTCAGACAAACATGTTTATGGCTTTATCTTATAGAACTCAAGGTCTCCGTGCTGGGAAAACAGGTTTTGCAGCTGTTTGAGCTAAGATTTCCAAGTTATTCACATAATGAAAACCTATACTTTGTTTCGGTCGAGTTCCCCATTCAAATGCATGTAACAGTGAGAAACGCACTGTCTTGGCGAAAGAAAGCTATTTTGTACAACTTCATAGAAATAGCTGTAACTTTTGATAGAAGACTCAGACAAACATGTTTATGGCCTTATATTATAGAACTCAAGGTCTCCGTGCTGGGAAAACAGGTTTTGCAGCTGTTTGAGCTAAGATTTCCAAGTTATTCACATAATGAAAACTTGTACTTTGTTTCGGTGGAGTTCCCCATTCAAATGCATGTAACAGTGAGAAACGCACTGTCTTGGCGAAAGAAAGCGTTTTTGTACAACTTCATATGAATAGCTGTAACTTTTGATAGAAGACTCGGATACACATGTTTATGGCTTTATCTTATAGAACTCAAGGTTCCCGTGCTGGGCAAACAGGTTTTGCAGCTGTTTGAGCTAAGATTTCCAAGTTATTCACATAATGAAAACCTATACTTTGTTTCGGTCGAGTTCCCCATTCAAATGCATGTAACAGTGAGAAACGCACTGTCTTGGCGAAAGAAAGCGTTTTTGTACAACTTCATATAAATAGCTGTAACTTTTGATAGAAGACTCAGACAAACATGTTTATGGCCTTATATTATAGAACTCAAGGTCTCCGTGCCGGGAAAACAGGTTTTGCAGCTGTTTGAGCTAAGATTTCCAAGTTATTCACATAATGAAAACGTATACTTTGTTTTGGTCGAGTTCCCCATTCAAATGCATGTAACAGTGAGAAACGCACTGTCTTGGCGAAAGAAAGCTATTTTGTACAACTTCATATAAATAGCTGTAACTTTTGATAGAAGACTCGGATACACATGTTTATGGCTTTATCTTATAGAACTCACGTTCCCCGTGCTGGGCAAACAGGTTTTGCAGCTGTTTGAGCTAAGATTTCCAAGTTATTCACATAATGAAATCATATACTTTGTTTCGGTCGAGTTCCCCATTCAAATGCATGTAACAGTGAGAAACGCACTGTCTTGGCGAAAGAAAGCGTTTTTGTACAACTTCATAGAAATAGCTGTAACTTTTGATAGAAGACTCAGACAAATATGTTTATGGCTTTATCTTATAGAACTCAAGGTCTCCGTGCTGGGAAAACAGGTTTTGCAGCTGTTTGAGCTAAGATTTCCAAGTTATTCACATAATGAAATCATATACTTTGTTTCGGTCGAGTTCCCCATTCAAATGCATGTAACAGTGAGAAACGCACTGTCTTGGCGAAAGAAAGCGTTTTTGTACAACTTCATAGAAATAGCTGTAACTTTTGATAGAAGACTCAGACAAATATGTTTATGGCTTTATCTTATAGAACTCAAGGTCTCCGTGCTGGGAAAACAGGTTTTGCAGCTGTTTGAGCTAAGATTTCCAAGTTATTCACATAATGAAAACTTATACTTTGTTTCGGTGGAGTTCCCCATTCAAATGCATGTAACAGTGAGAAACGCACTGTCTTGGCGAAAGAAAGCGTTTTTGTACAACTTCATATAAATAGCTGTAACTTTTGATAGAAGACTCGGATACACATGTTTATGGCTTTATCTTATAGAACTCAAGGTTCCCGTGCTGGGCAACTAGGTTTTGCAGCTGTTTGAGCTAAGATTTCCAAGTTATTCACATAATGAAAACCTATACTTTGTTTCGGTCGAGTTCCCCATTCAAATGCATGTAACAGTGAGAAACGCACTGTCTTGGCGAAAGAAAGCGTTTTTGTACAACTTCATATAAATAGCTGTAACTTTTGATAGAAGACTCAGACAAACATGTTTATGGCTTTATCTTATAGAACTCAAGGTCTCCGTGCTGGGAAAACAGGTTTTGCAGCTGTTTGAGCTAAGATTTCCAAGTTATTCACATAATGAAATCATATACTTTGTTTCGGTCGAGTTCCCCATTCAAATGCATGTAACAGTGAGAAACGCACTGTCTTGGCGAAAGAAAGCGTTTTTGTACAACTTCATAGAAATAGCTGTAACTTTTGATAGAAGACTCAGACAAATATGTTTATGGCTTTATCTTATAGAACTCAAGGTCTCCGTGCTGGGAAAACAGGTTTTGCAGCTGTTTGAGCTAAGATTTCCAAGTTATTCACATAATGAAAACTTATACTTTGTTTCGGTCGAGTTCCCCATTCAAATGCATGTAACAGTGAGAAACGCACTGTCTTGGCGAAAGAAAGCGTTTTTGTACAACTTCATATAAATAGCTGTAACTTTTGATAGAAGACTCGGATACACATGTTTATGGCTTTATCTTATAGAACTCAAGGTTCCCGTGCTGGGCAACTAGGTTTTGCAGCTGTTTGAGCTAAGATTTCCAAGTTATTCACATAATGAAAACCTATACTTTGTTTCGGTCGAGTTCCCCATTCAAATGCATGTAACAGTGAGAAACGCACTGTCTTGGCGAAAGAAAGCGTTTTTGTACAACTTCATATAAATAGCTGTAACTTTTGATAGAAGACTCAGACAAACATGTTTATGGCTTTATCTTATAGAACTCAAGGTCTCCGTGCTGGGCAAACAGGTTTTGCAGCTGTTTGAGCTAAGATTTCCAAGTTATTCACATAATGAAAACCTATACTTTGTTTCGGTCGAGTTCCCCATTCAAATGCATGTAACAGTGAGAAACGCACTGTCTTGGCGAAAGAAAGCGTTTTTGTACAACTTCATAGAAATAGCTGTAACTTTTGATAGAAGACTCAGACAAACATGTTTATGGCTTTATCTTATAGAACTCAAGGTCTCCGTGCTGGGAAAACAGGTTTTGCAGCTGTTTGAGCTAAGATTTCCAAGTTATTCACATAATGAAAACCTATACTTTGTTTCGGTCGAGTTCCCCATTCAAATGCATGTAACAGTGAGAAACGCACTGTCTTGGCGAAAGAAAGCGTTTTTGTACAACTTCATATAAATAGCTGTAACTTTTGATAGAAGACTCAGACAAACATGTTTATGGCTTTATCTTATAGAACTCAAGGTCTCCGTGCTGGGAAAACAGGTTTTGCAGCTGTTTGAGCTAAGATTTCCAAGTTATTCACATAATGAAATCATATACTTTGTTTCGGTCGAGTTCCCCATTCAAATGCATGTAACAGTGAGAAACGCACTGTCTTGGCGAAAGAAAGCGTTTTTGTACAACTTCATAGAAATAGCTGTAACTTTTGATAGAAGACTCAGACAAACATGTTTATGGCCTTATATTATAGAACTCAAGGTCTCCGTGCTGGGAAAACAGGTTTTGCAGCTGTTTGAGCTAAGATTTCCAAGTTATTCACATAATGAAATCATATACTTTGTTTCGGTCGAGTTCCCCATTCAAATGCATGTAACAGTGAGAAACGCACTGTCTTGGCGAAAGAAAGCGTTTTTGTACAACTTCATAGAAATAGCTGTAACTTTTGATAGAAGACTCAGACAAATATGTTTATGGCTTTATCTTATAGAACTCAAGGTCTCCGTGCTGGGAAAACAGGTTTTGCAGCTGTTTGAGCTAAGATTTCCAAGTTATTCACATAATGAAAACTTATACTTTGTTTCGGTCGAGTTCCCCATTCAAATGCATGTAACAGTGAGAAACGCACTGTCTTGGCGAAAGAAAGCGTTTTTGTACAACTTCATATAAATAGCTGTAACTTTTGATAGAAGACTCGGATACACATGTTTATGGCTTTATCTTATAGAACTCAAGGTTCCCGTGCTGGGCAACTAGGTTTTGCAGCTGTTTGAGCTAAGATTTCCAAGTTATTCACATAATGAAAACCTATACTTTGTTTCGGTCGAGTTCCCCATTCAAATGCATGTAACAGTGAGAAACGCACTGTCTTGGCGAAAGAAAGCGTTTTTGTACAACTTCATATAAATAGCTGTAACTTTTGATAGAAGACTCAGACAAACATGTTTATGGCTTTATCTTATAGAACTCAAGGTCTCCGTGCTGGGCAAACAGGTTTTGCAGCTGTTTGAGCTAAGATTTCCAAGTTATTCACATAATGAAAACCTATACTTTGTTTCGGTCGAGTTCCCCATTCAAATGCATGTAACAGTGAGAAACGCACTGTCTTGGCGAAAGAAAGCGTTTTTGTACAACTTCATAGAAATAGCTGTAACTTTTGATAGAAGACTCAGACAAACATGTTTATGGCCTTATATTATAGAACTCAAGGTCTCCGTGCTGGGAAAACAGGTTTTGCAGCTGTTTGAGCTAAGATTTCCAAGTTATTCACATAATGAAAACCTATACTTTGTTTCGGTCGAGTTCCCCATTCAAATGCATGTAACAGTGAGAAACGCACTGTCTTGGCGAAAGAAAGCGTTTTTGTACAACTTCATATAAATAGCTGTAACTTTTGATAGAAGACTCAGACAAACATGTTTATGGCTTTATCTTATAGAACTCAAGGTCTCCGTGCTGGGAAAACAGGTTTTGCAGCTGTTTGAGCTAAGATTTCCAAGTTATTCACATAATGAAAACGTATACTTTGTTTCGGTCGAGTTCCCCATTCAAATGCATGTAACAGTGAGAAACGCACTGTCTTGGCGAAAGAAAGCTATTTTGTACAACTTCATAGAAATAGCTGTAACTTTTGATAGAAGACTCAGACAAACATGTTTATGGCCTTATATTATAGAACTCAAGGTCTCCGTGCTGGGAAAACAGGTTTTGCAGCTGTTTGAGCTAAGATTTCCAAGTTATTCACATAATGAAAACTTGTACTTTGTTTCGGTGGAGTTCCCCATTCAAATGCATGTAACAGTGAGAAACGCACTGTCTTGGCGAAAGAAAGCGTTTTTGTACAACTTCATATGAATAGCTGTAACTTTTGATAGAAGACTCGGATACACATGTTTATGGCTTTATCTTATAGAACTCAAGGTTCCCGTGCTGGGCAAACAGGTTTTGCAGCTGTTTGAGCTAAGATTTCCAAGTTATTCACATAATGAAAACCTATACTTTGTTTCGGTCGAGTTCCCCATTCAAATGCATGTAACAGTGAGAAACGCACTGTCTTGGCGAAAGAAAGCGTTTTTGTACAACTTCATATAAATAGCTGTAACTTTTGATAGAAGACTCAGACAAACATGTTTATGGCCTTATATTATAGAACTCAAGGTCTCCGTGCCGGGAAAACAGGTTTTGCAGCTGTTTGAGCTAAGATTTCCAAGTTATTCACATAATGAAAACGTATACTTTGTTTTGGTCGAGTTCCCCATTCAAATGCATGTAACAGTGAGAAACGCACTGTCTTGGCGAAAGAAAGCTATTTTGTACAACTTCATAGAAATAGCTGTAACTTTTGATAGAAGACTCAGACAAACATGTTTATGGCCTTATATTATAGAACTCAAGGTCTCCGTGCTGGGAAAACAGGTTTTGCAGCTGTTTGAGCTAAGATTTCCAAGTTATTCACATAATGAAATCATATACTTTGTTTCGGTCGAGTTCCCCATTCAAATGCATGTAACAGTGAGAAACGCACTGTCTTGGCGAAAGAAAGCGTTTTTGTACAACTTCATAGAAATAGCTGTAACTTTTGATAGAAGACTCAGACAAATATGTTTATGGCTTTATCTTATAGAACTCAAGGTCTCCGTGCTGGGAAAACAGGTTTTGCAGCTGTTTGAGCTAAGATTTCCAAGTTATTCACATAATGAAAACTTATACTTTGTTTCGGTCGAGTTCCCCATTCAAATGCATGTAACAGTGAGAAACGCACTGTCTTGGCGAAAGAAAGCGTTTTTGTACAACTTCATATAAATAGCTGTAACTTTTGATAGAAGACTCGGATACACATGTTTATGGCTTTATCTTATAGAACTCAAGGTTCCCGTGCTGGGCAACTAGGTTTTGCAGCTGTTTGAGCTAAGATTTCCAAGTTATTCACATAATGAAAACCTATACTTTGTTTCGGTCGAGTTCCCCATTCAAATGCATGTAACAGTGAGAAACGCACTGTCTTGGCGAAAGAAAGCGTTTTTGTACAACTTCATATAAATAGCTGTAACTTTTGATAGAAGACTCAGACAAACATGTTTATGGCTTTATCTTATAGAACTCAAGGTCTCCGTGCTGGGCAAACAGGTTTTGCAGCTGTTTGAGCTAAGATTTCCAAGTTATTCACATAATGAAAACCTATACTTTGTTTCGGTCGAGTTCCCCATTCAAATGCATGTAACAGTGAGAAACGCACTGTCTTGGCGAAAGAAAGCGTTTTTGTACAACTTCATAGAAATAGCTGTAACTTTTGATAGAAGACTCAGACAAACATGTTTATGGCCTTATATTATAGAACTCAAGGTCTCCGTGCTGGGAAAACAGGTTTTGCAGCTGTTTGAGCTAAGATTTCCAAGTTATTCACATAATGAAATCATATACTTTGTTTCGGTCGAGTTCCCCATTCAAATGCATGTAACAGTGAGAAACGCACTGTCTTGGCGAAAGAAAGCGTTTTTGTACAACTTCATAGAAATAGCTGTAACTTTTGATAGAAGACTCAGACAAATATGTTTATGGCTTTATCTTATAGAACTCAAGGTCTCCGTGCTGGGAAAACAGGTTTTGCAGCTGTTTGAGCTAAGATTTCCAAGTTATTCACATAATGAAAACTTATACTTTGTTTCGGTCGAGTTCCCCATTCAAATGCATGTAACAGTGAGAAACGCACTGTCTTGGCGAAAGAAAGCGTTTTTGTACAACTTCATATAAATAGCTGTAACTTTTGATAGAAGACTCGGATACACATGTTTATGGCTTTATCTTATAGAACTCAAGGTTCCCGTGCTGGGCAACTAGGTTTTGCAGCTGTTTGAGCTAAGATTTCCAAGTTATTCACATAATGAAAACCTATACTTTGTTTCGGTCGAGTTCCCCATTCAAATGCATGTAACAGTGAGAAACGCACTGTCTTGGCGAAAGAAAGCGTTTTTGTACAACTTCATATAAATAGCTGTAACTTTTGATAGAAGACTCAGACAAACATGTTTATGGCTTTATCTTATAGAACTCAAGGTCTCCGTGCTGGGCAAACAGGTTTTGCAGCTGTTTGAGCTAAGATTTCCAAGTTATTCACATAATGAAAACCTATACTTTGTTTCGGTCGAGTTCCCCATTCAAATGCATGTAACAGTGAGAAACGCACTGTCTTGGCGAAAGAAAGCGTTTTTGTACAACTTCATAGAAATAGCTGTAACTTTTGATAGAAGACTCAGACAAACATGTTTATGGCCTTATATTATAGAACTCAAGGTCTCCGTGCTGGGAAAACAGGTTTTGCAGCTGTTTGAGCTAAGATTTCCAAGTTATTCACATAATGAAAACCTATACTTTGTTTCGGTCGAGTTCCCCATTCAAATGCATGTAACAGTGAGAAACGCACTGTCTTGGCGAAAGAAAGCGTTTTTGTACAACTTCATATAAATAGCTGTAACTTTTGATAGAAGACTCAGACAAACATGTTTATGGCTTTATCTTATAGAACTCAAGGTCTCCGTGCTGGGAAAACAGGTTTTGCAGCTGTTTGAGCTAAGATTTCCAAGTTATTCACATAATGAAAACGTATACTTTGTTTCGGTCGAGTTCCCCATTCAAATGCATGTAACAGTGAGAAACGCACTGTCTTGGCGAAAGAAAGCTATTTTGTACAACTTCATAGAAATAGCTGTAACTTTTGATAGAAGACTCAGACAAACATGTTTATGGCCTTATATTATAGAACTCAAGGTCTCCGTGCTGGGAAAACAGGTTTTGCAGCTGTTTGAGCTAAGATTTCCAAGTTATTCACATAATGAAAACTTGTACTTTGTTTCGGTGGAGTTCCCCATTCAAATGCATGTAACAGTGAGAAACGCACTGTCTTGGCGAAAGAAAGCGTTTTTGTACAACTTCATATGAATAGCTGTAACTTTTGATAGAAGACTCGGATACACATGTTTATGGCTTTATCTTATAGAACTCAAGGTTCCCGTGCTGGGCAAACAGGTTTTGCAGCTGTTTGAGCTAAGATTTCCAAGTTATTCACATAATGAAAACCTATACTTTGTTTCGGTCGAGTTCCCCATTCAAATGCATGTAACAGTGAGAAACGCACTGTCTTGGCGAAAGAAAGCGTTTTTGTACAACTTCATATAAATAGCTGTAACTTTTGATAGAAGACTCAGACAAACATGTTTATGGCCTTATATTATAGAACTCAAGGTCTCCGTGCCGGGAAAACAGGTTTTGCAGCTGTTTGAGCTAAGATTTCCAAGTTATTCACATAATGAAAACGTATACTTTGTTTTGGTCGAGTTCCCCATTCAAATGCATGTAACAGTGAGAAACGCACTGTCTTGGCGAAAGAAAGCTATTTTGTACAACTTCATATAAATAGCTGTAACTTTTGATAGAAGACTCAGACAAATATGTTTATGGCTTTATCTTATAGAACTCAAGGTCTCCGTGCTGGGAAAACAGGTTTTGCAGCTGTTTGAGCTAAGATTTCCAAGTTATTCACATAATGAAATCATATACTTTGTTTCGGTCGAGTTCCCCATTCAAATGCATGTAACAGTGAGAAACGCACTGTCTTGGCGAAAGAAAGCGTTTTTGTACAACTTCATAGAAATAGCTGTAACTTTTGATAGAAGACTCAGACAAATATGTTTATGGCTTTATCTTATAGAACTCAAGGTCTCCGTGCTGGGAAAACAGGTTTTGCAGCTGTTTGAGCTAAGATTTCCAAGTTATTCACATAATGAAAACTTATACTTTGTTTCGGTGGAGTTCCCCATTCAAATGCATGTAACAGTGAGAAACGCACTGTCTTGGCGAAAGAAAGCGTTTTTGTACAACTTCATATAAATAGCTGTAACTTTTGATAGAAGACTCGGATACACATGTTTATGGCTTTATCTTATAGAACTCAAGGTTCCCGTGCTGGGCAACTAGGTTTTGCAGCTGTTTGAGCTAAGATTTCCAAGTTATTCACATAATGAAAACCTATACTTTGTTTCGGTCGAGTTCCCCATTCAAATGCATGTAACAGTGAGAAACGCACTGTCTTGGCGAAAGAAAGCGTTTTTGTACAACTTCATATAAATAGCTGTAACTTTTGATAGAAGACTCAGACAAACATGTTTATGGCTTTATCTTATAGAACTCAAGGTCTCCGTGCTGGGAAAACAGGTTTTGCAGCTGTTTGAGCTAAGATTTCCAAGTTATTCACATAATGAAAACTTATACTTTGTTTCGGTCGAGTTCCCCATTCAAATGCATGTAACCGTGAGAAACGCACTGTCTTGGCGAAAGAAAGCTATTTTGTACAACTTCATAGAAATAGCTGTAACTTTTGATAGAAGACTCAGACAAACATGTTTATGGCCTTATATTATAGAACTCAAGGTCTCCGTGCTGGGAAAACAGGTTTTGCAGCTGTTTGAGCTAAGATTTCCAAGTTATTCACATAATGAAATCATATACTTTGTTTCGGTCGAGTTCCCCATTCAAATGCATGTAACAGTGAGAAACGCACTGTCTTGGCGAAAGAAAGCGTTTTTGTACAACTTCATAGAAATAGCTGTAACTTTTGATAGAAGACTCAGACAAATATGTTTATGGCTTTATCTTATAGAACTCAAGGTCTCCGTGCTGGGAAAACAGGTTTTGCAGCTGTTTGAGCTAAGATTTCCAAGTTATTCACATAATGAAAACTTATACTTTGTTTCGGTCGAGTTCCCCATTCAAATGCATGTAACAGTGAGAAACGCACTGTCTTGGCGAAAGAAAGCGTTTTTGTACAACTTCATATAAATAGCTGTAACTTTTGATAGAAGACTCGGATACACATGTTTATGGCTTTATCTTATAGAACTCAAGGTTCCCGTGCTGGGCAACTAGGTTTTGCAGCTGTTTGAGCTAAGATTTCCAAGTTATTCACATAATGAAAACCTATACTTTGTTTCGGTCGAGTTCCCCATTCAAATGCATGTAACAGTGAGAAACGCACTGTCTTGGCGAAAGAAAGCGTTTTTGTACAACTTCATATAAATAGCTGTAACTTTTGATAGAAGACTCAGACAAACATGTTTATGGCTTTATCTTATAGAACTCAAGGTCTCCGTGCTGGGCAAACAGGTTTTGCAGCTGTTTGAGCTAAGATTTCCAAGTTATTCACATAATGAAAACCTATACTTTGTTTCGGTCGAGTTCCCCATTCAAATGCATGTAACAGTGAGAAACGCACTGTCTTGGCGAAAGAAAGCGTTTTTGTACAACTTCATAGAAATAGCTGTAACTTTTGATAGAAGACTCAGACAAACATGTTTATGGCTTTATCTTATAGAACTCAAGGTCTCCGTGCTGGGAAAACAGGTTTTGCAGCTGTTTGAGCTAAGATTTCCAAGTTATTCACATAATGAAAACCTATACTTTGTTTCGGTCGAGTTCCCCATTCAAATGCATGTAACAGTGAGAAACGCACTGTCTTGGCGAAAGAAAGCGTTTTTGTACAACTTCATATAAATAGCTGTAACTTTTGATAGAAGACTCAGACAAACATGTTTATGGCTTTATCTTATAGAACTCAAGGTCTCCGTGCTGGGAAAACAGGTTTTGCAGCTGTTTGAGCTAAGATTTCCAAGTTATTCACATAATGAAATCATATACTTTGTTTCGGTCGAGTTCCCCATTCAAATGCATGTAACAGTGAGAAACGCACTGTCTTGGCGAAAGAAAGCGTTTTTGTACAACTTCATAGAAATAGCTGTAACTTTTGATAGAAGACTCAGACAAACATGTTTATGGCCTTATATTATAGAACTCAAGGTCTCCGTGCTGGGAAAACAGGTTTTGCAGCTGTTTGAGCTAAGATTTCCAAGTTATTCACATAATGAAATCATATACTTTGTTTCGGTCGAGTTCCCCATTCAAATGCATGTAACAGTGAGAAACGCACTGTCTTGGCGAAAGAAAGCGTTTTTGTACAACTTCATAGAAATAGCTGTAACTTTTGATAGAAGACTCAGACAAATATGTTTATGGCTTTATCTTATAGAACTCAAGGTCTCCGTGCTGGGAAAACAGGTTTTGCAGCTGTTTGAGCTAAGATTTCCAAGTTATTCACATAATGAAAACTTATACTTTGTTTCGGTCGAGTTCCCCATTCAAATGCATGTAACAGTGAGAAACGCACTGTCTTGGCGAAAGAAAGCGTTTTTGTACAACTTCATATAAATAGCTGTAACTTTTGATAGAAGACTCGGATACACATGTTTATGGCTTTATCTTATAGAACTCAAGGTTCCCGTGCTGGGCAACTAGGTTTTGCAGCTGTTTGAGCTAAGATTTCCAAGTTATTCACATAATGAAAACCTATACTTTGTTTCGGTCGAGTTCCCCATTCAAATGCATGTAACAGTGAGAAACGCACTGTCTTGGCGAAAGAAAGCGTTTTTGTACAACTTCATATAAATAGCTGTAACTTTTGATAGAAGACTCAGACAAACATGTTTATGGCTTTATCTTATAGAACTCAAGGTCTCCGTGCTGGGCAAACAGGTTTTGCAGCTGTTTGAGCTAAGATTTCCAAGTTATTCACATAATGAAAACCTATACTTTGTTTCGGTCGAGTTCCCCATTCAAATGCATGTAACAGTGAGAAACGCACTGTCTTGGCGAAAGAAAGCGTTTTTGTACAACTTCATAGAAATAGCTGTAACTTTTGATAGAAGACTCAGACAAACATGTTTATGGCCTTATATTATAGAACTCAAGGTCTCCGTGCTGGGAAAACAGGTTTTGCAGCTGTTTGAGCTAAGATTTCCAAGTTATTCACATAATGAAAACCTATACTTTGTTTCGGTCGAGTTCCCCATTCAAATGCATGTAACAGTGAGAAACGCACTGTCTTGGCGAAAGAAAGCGTTTTTGTACAACTTCATATAAATAGCTGTAACTTTTGATAGAAGACTCAGACAAACATGTTTATGGCTTTATCTTATAGAACTCAAGGTCTCCGTGCTGGGAAAACAGGTTTTGCAGCTGTTTGAGCTAAGATTTCCAAGTTATTCACATAATGAAAACGTATACTTTGTTTCGGTCGAGTTCCCCATTCAAATGCATGTAACAGTGAGAAACGCACTGTCTTGGCGAAAGAAAGCTATTTTGTACAACTTCATAGAAATAGCTGTAACTTTTGATAGAAGACTCAGACAAACATGTTTATGGCCTTATATTATAGAACTCAAGGTCTCCGTGCTGGGAAAACAGGTTTTGCAGCTGTTTGAGCTAAGATTTCCAAGTTATTCACATAATGAAAACTTGTACTTTGTTTCGGTGGAGTTCCCCATTCAAATGCATGTAACAGTGAGAAACGCACTGTCTTGGCGAAAGAAAGCGTTTTTGTACAACTTCATATGAATAGCTGTAACTTTTGATAGAAGACTCGGATACACATGTTTATGGCTTTATCTTATAGAACTCAAGGTTCCCGTGCTGGGCAAACAGGTTTTGCAGCTGTTTGAGCTAAGATTTCCAAGTTATTCACATAATGAAAACCTATACTTTGTTTTGGTCGAGTTCCCCATTCAAATGCATGTAACAGTGAGAAACGCACTGTCTTGGCGAAAGAAAGCTATTTTGTACAACTTCATATAAATAGCTGTAACTTTTGATAGAAGACTCGGATACACATGTTTATGGCTTTATCTTATAGAACTCACGTTCCCCGTGCTGGGCAAACAGGTTTTGCAGCTGTTTGAGCTAAGATTTCCAAGTTATTCACATAATGAAATCATATACTTTGTTTCGGTCGAGTTCCCCATTCAAATGCATGTAACAGTGAGAAACGCACTGTCTTGGCGAAAGAAAGCGTTTTTGTACAACTTCATAGAAATAGCTGTAACTTTTGATAGAAGACTCAGACAAATATGTTTATGGCTTTATCTTATAGAACTCAAGGTCTCCGTGCTGGGAAAACAGGTTTTGCAGCTGTTTGAGCTAAGATTTCCAAGTTATTCACATAATGAAATCATATACTTTGTTTCGGTCGAGTTCCCCATTCAAATGCATGTAACAGTGAGAAACGCACTGTCTTGGCGAAAGAAAGCGTTTTTGTACAACTTCATAGAAATAGCTGTAACTTTTGATAGAAGACTCAGACAAATATGTTTATGGCTTTATCTTATAGAACTCAAGGTCTCCGTGCTGGGAAAACAGGTTTTGCAGCTGTTTGAGCTAAGATTTCCAAGTTATTCACATAATGAAAACTTATACTTTGTTTCGGTGGAGTTCCCCATTCAAATGCATGTAACAGTGAGAAACGCACTGTCTTGGCGAAAGAAAGCGTTTTTGTACAACTTCATATAAATAGCTGTAACTTTTGATAGAAGACTCGGATACACATGTTTATGGCTTTATCTTATAGAACTCAAGGTTCCCGTGCTGGGCAACTAGGTTTTGCAGCTGTTTGAGCTAAGATTTCCAAGTTATTCACATAATGAAAACCTATACTTTGTTTCGGTCGAGTTCCCCATTCAAATGCATGTAACAGTGAGAAACGCACTGTCTTGGCGAAAGAAAGCGTTTTTGTACAACTTCATATAAATAGCTGTAACTTTTGATAGAAGACTCAGACAAACATGTTTATGGCTTTATCTTATAGAACTCAAGGTCTCCGTGCTGGGAAAACAGGTTTTGCAGCTGTTTGAGCTAAGATTTCCAAGTTATTCACATAATGAAAACTTATACTTTGTTTCGGTCGAGTTCCCCATTCAAATGCATGTAACCGTGAGAAACGCACTGTCTTGGCGAAAGAAAGCTATTTTGTACAACTTCATAGAAATAGCTGTAACTTTTGATAGAAGACTCAGACAAACATGTTTATGGCCTTATATTATAGAACTCAAGGTCTCCGTGCTGGGAAAACAGGTTTTGCAGCTGTTTGAGCTAAGATTTCCAAGTTATTCACATAATGAAATCATATACTTTGTTTCGGTCGAGTTCCCCATTCAAATGCATGTAACAGTGAGAAACGCACTGTCTTGGCGAAAGAAAGCGTTTTTGTACAACTTCATAGAAATAGCTGTAACTTTTGATAGAAGACTCAGACAAATATGTTTATGGCTTTATCTTATAGAACTCAAGGTCTCCGTGCTGGGAAAACAGGTTTTGCAGCTGTTTGAGCTAAGATTTCCAAGTTATTCACATAATGAAAACTTATACTTTGTTTCGGTCGAGTTCCCCATTCAAATGCATGTAACAGTGAGAAACGCACTGTCTTGGCGAAAGAAAGCGTTTTTGTACAACTTCATATAAATAGCTGTAACTTTTGATAGAAGACTCGGATACACATGTTTATGGCTTTATCTTATAGAACTCAAGGTTCCCGTGCTGGGCAACTAGGTTTTGCAGCTGTTTGAGCTAAGATTTCCAAGTTATTCACATAATGAAAACCTATACTTTGTTTCGGTCGAGTTCCCCATTCAAATGCATGTAACAGTGAGAAACGCACTGTCTTGGCGAAAGAAAGCGTTTTTGTACAACTTCATATAAATAGCTGTAACTTTTGATAGAAGACTCAGACAAACATGTTTATGGCTTTATCTTATAGAACTCAAGGTCTCCGTGCTGGGCAAACAGGTTTTGCAGCTGTTTGAGCTAAGATTTCCAAGTTATTCACATAATGAAAACCTATACTTTGTTTCGGTCGAGTTCCCCATTCAAATGCATGTAACAGTGAGAAACGCACTGTCTTGGCGAAAGAAAGCGTTTTTGTACAACTTCATAGAAATAGCTGTAACTTTTGATAGAAGACTCAGACAAACATGTTTATGGCTTTATCTTATAGAACTCAAGGTCTCCGTGCTGGGAAAACAGGTTTTGCAGCTGTTTGAGCTAAGATTTCCAAGTTATTCACATAATGAAAACCTATACTTTGTTTCGGTCGAGTTCCCCATTCAAATGCATGTAACAGTGAGAAACGCACTGTCTTGGCGAAAGAAAGCGTTTTTGTACAACTTCATATAAATAGCTGTAACTTTTGATAGAAGACTCAGACAAACATGTTTATGGCTTTATCTTATAGAACTCAAGGTCTCCGTGCTGGGAAAACAGGTTTTGCAGCTGTTTGAGCTAAGATTTCCAAGTTATTCACATAATGAAATCATATACTTTGTTTCGGTCGAGTTCCCCATTCAAATGCATGTAACAGTGAGAAACGCACTGTCTTGGCGAAAGAAAGCGTTTTTGTACAACTTCATAGAAATAGCTGTAACTTTTGATAGAAGACTCAGACAAACATGTTTATGGCCTTATATTATAGAACTCAAGGTCTCCGTGCTGGGAAAACAGGTTTTGCAGCTGTTTGAGCTAAGATTTCCAAGTTATTCACATAATGAAATCATATACTTTGTTTCGGTCGAGTTCCCCATTCAAATGCATGTAACAGTGAGAAACGCACTGTCTTGGCGAAAGAAAGCGTTTTTGTACAACTTCATAGAAATAGCTGTAACTTTTGATAGAAGACTCAGACAAATATGTTTATGGCTTTATCTTATAGAACTCAAGGTCTCCGTGCTGGGAAAACAGGTTTTGCAGCTGTTTGAGCTAAGATTTCCAAGTTATTCACATAATGAAAACTTATACTTTGTTTCGGTCGAGTTCCCCATTCAAATGCATGTAACAGTGAGAAACGCACTGTCTTGGCGAAAGAAAGCGTTTTTGTACAACTTCATATAAATAGCTGTAACTTTTGATAGAAGACTCGGATACACATGTTTATGGCTTTATCTTATAGAACTCAAGGTTCCCGTGCTGGGCAACTAGGTTTTGCAGCTGTTTGAGCTAAGATTTCCAAGTTATTCACATAATGAAAACCTATACTTTGTTTCGGTCGAGTTCCCCATTCAAATGCATGTAACAGTGAGAAACGCACTGTCTTGGCGAAAGAAAGCGTTTTTGTACAACTTCATAGAAATAGCTGTAACTTTTGATAGAAGACTCAGACAAACATGTTTATGGCCTTATATTATAGAACTCAAGGTCTCCGTGCTGGGAAAACAGGTTTTGCAGCTGTTTGAGCTAAGATTTCCAAGTTATTCACATAATGAAAACCTATACTTTGTTTCGGTCGAGTTCCCCATTCAAATGCATGTAACAGTGAGAAACGCACTGTCTTGGCGAAAGAAAGCGTTTTTGTACAACTTCATATAAATAGCTGTAACTTTTGATAGAAGACTCAGACAAACATGTTTATGGCTTTATCTTATAGAACTCAAGGTCTCCGTGCTGGGAAAACAGGTTTTGCAGCTGTTTGAGCTAAGATTTCCAAGTTATTCACATAATGAAAACGTATACTTTGTTTCGGTCGAGTTCCCCATTCAAATGCATGTAACAGTGAGAAACGCACTGTCTTGGCGAAAGAAAGCTATTTTGTACAACTTCATAGAAATAGCTGTAACTTTTGATAGAAGACTCAGACAAACATGTTTATGGCCTTATATTATAGAACTCAAGGTCTCCGTGCTGGGAAAACAGGTTTTGCAGCTGTTTGAGCTAAGATTTCCAAGTTATTCACATAATGAAAACTTGTACTTTGTTTCGGTGGAGTTCCCCATTCAAATGCATGTAACAGTGAGAAACGCACTGTCTTGGCGAAAGAAAGCGTTTTTGTACAACTTCATATGAATAGCTGTAACTTTTGATAGAAGACTCGGATACACATGTTTATGGCTTTATCTTATAGAACTCAAGGTTCCCGTGCTGGGCAAACAGGTTTTGCAGCTGTTTGAGCTAAGATTTCCAAGTTATTCACATAATGAAAACCTATACTTTGTTTCGGTCGAGTTCCCCATTCAAATGCATGTAACAGTGAGAAACGCACTGTCTTGGCGAAAGAAAGCGTTTTTGTACAACTTCATATAAATAGCTGTAACTTTTGATAGAAGACTCAGACAAACATGTTTATGGCCTTATATTATAGAACTCAAGGTCTCCGTGCCGGGAAAACAGGTTTTGCAGCTGTTTGAGCTAAGATTTCCAAGTTATTCACATAATGAAAACGTATACTTTGTTTTGGTCGAGTTCCCCATTCAAATGCATGTAACAGTGAGAAACGCACTGTCTTGGCGAAAGAAAGCTATTTTGTACAACTTCATATAAATAGCTGTAACTTTTGATAGAAGACTCGGATACACATGTTTATGGCTTTATCTTATAGAACTCACGTTCCCCGTGCTGGGCAAACAGGTTTTGCAGCTGTTTGAGCTAAGATTTCCAAGTTATTCACATAATGAAATCATATACTTTGTTTCGGTCGAGTTCCCCATTCAAATGCATGTAACAGTGAGAAACGCACTGTCTTGGCGAAAGAAAGCGTTTTTGTACAACTTCATAGAAATAGCTGTAACTTTTGATAGAAGACTCAGACAAATATGTTTATGGCTTTATCTTATAGAACTCAAGGTCTCCGTGCTGGGAAAACAGGTTTTGCAGCTGTTTGAGCTAAGATTTCCAAGTTATTCACATAATGAAATCATATACTTTGTTTCGGTCGAGTTCCCCATTCAAATGCATGTAACAGTGAGAAACGCACTGTCTTGGCGAAAGAAAGCGTTTTTGTACAACTTCATATAAATAGCTGTAACTTTTGATAGAAGACTCAGACAAACATGTTTATGGCTTTATCTTATAGAACTCAAGGTCTCCGTGCTGGGAAAACAGGTTTTGCAGCTGTTTGAGCTAAGATTTCCAAGTTATTCACATAATGAAATCATATACTTTGTTTCGGTCGAGTTCCCCATTCAAATGCATGTAACAGTGAGAAACGCACTGTCTTGGCGAAAGAAAGCGTTTTTGTACAACTTCATAGAAATAGCTGTAACTTTTGATAGAAGACTCAGACAAACATGTTTATGGCCTTATATTATAGAACTCAAGGTCTCCGTGCTGGGAAAACAGGTTTTGCAGCTGTTTGAGCTAAGATTTCCAAGTTATTCACATAATGAAATCATATACTTTGTTTCGGTCGAGTTCCCCATTCAAATGCATGTAACAGTGAGAAACGCACTGTCTTGGCGAAAGAAAGCGTTTTTGTACAACTTCATAGAAATAGCTGTAACTTTTGATAGAAGACTCAGACAAATATGTTTATGGCTTTATCTTATAGAACTCAAGGTCTCCGTGCTGGGAAAACAGGTTTTGCAGCTGTTTGAGCTAAGATTTCCAAGTTATTCACATAATGAAAACTTATACTTTGTTTCGGTCGAGTTCCCCATTCAAATGCATGTAACAGTGAGAAACGCACTGTCTTGGCGAAAGAAAGCGTTTTTGTACAACTTCATATAAATAGCTGTAACTTTTGATAGAAGACTCGGATACACATGTTTATGGCTTTATCTTATAGAACTCAAGGTTCCCGTGCTGGGCAACTAGGTTTTGCAGCTGTTTGAGCTAAGATTTCCAAGTTATTCACATAATGAAAACCTATACTTTGTTTCGGTCGAGTTCCCCATTCAAATGCATGTAACAGTGAGAAACGCACTGTCTTGGCGAAAGAAAGCGTTTTTGTACAACTTCATATAAATAGCTGTAACTTTTGATAGAAGACTCAGACAAACATGTTTATGGCTTTATCTTATAGAACTCAAGGTCTCCGTGCTGGGCAAACAGGTTTTGCAGCTGTTTGAGCTAAGATTTCCAAGTTATTCACATAATGAAAACCTATACTTTGTTTCGGTCGAGTTCCCCATTCAAATGCATGTAACAGTGAGAAACGCACTGTCTTGGCGAAAGAAAGCGTTTTTGTACAACTTCATAGAAATAGCTGTAACTTTTGATAGAAGACTCAGACAAACATGTTTATGGCCTTATATTATAGAACTCAAAGTCTCCGTGCTGGGAAAACAGGTTTTGCAGCTGTTTGAGCTAAGATTTCCAAGTTATTCACATAATGAAAACCTATACTTTGTTTCGGTCGAGTTCCCCATTCAAATGCATGTAACAGTGAGAAACGCACTGTCTTGGCGAAAGAAAGCGTTTTTGTACAACTTCATATAAATAGCTGTAACTTTTGATAGAAGACTCAGACAAACATGTTTATGGCTTTATCTTATAGAACTCAAGGTCTCCGTGCTGGGAAAACAGGTTTTGCAGCTGTTTGAGCTAAGATTTCCAAGTTATTCACATAATGAAAACGTATACTTTGTTTCGGTCGAGTTCCCCATTCAAATGCATGTAACAGTGAGAAACGCACTGTCTTGGCGAAAGAAAGCTATTTTGTACAACTTCATAGAAATAGCTGTAACTTTTGATAGAAGACTCAGACAAACATGTTTATGGCCTTATATTATAGAACTCAAGGTCTCCGTGCTGGGAAAACAGGTTTTGCAGCTGTTTGAGCTAAGATTTCCAAGTTATTCACATAATGAAAACTTGTACTTTGTTTCGGTGGAGTTCCCCATTCAAATGCATGTAACAGTGAGAAACGCACTGTCTTGGCGAAAGAAAGCGTTTTTGTACAACTTCATATGAATAGCTGTAACTTTTGATAGAAGACTCGGATACACATGTTTATGGCTTTATCTTATAGAACTCAAGGTTCCCGTGCTGGGCAAACAGGTTTTGCAGCTGTTTGAGCTAAGATTTCCAAGTTATTCACATAATGAAAACCTATACTTTGTTTCGGTCGAGTTCCCCATTCAAATGCATGTAACAGTGAGAAACGCACTGTCTTGGCGAAAGAAAGCGTTTTTGTACAACTTCATATAAATAGCTGTAACTTTTGATAGAAGACTCAGACAAACATGTTTATGGCCTTATATTATAGAACTCAAGGTCTCCGTGCCGGGAAAACAGGTTTTGCAGCTGTTTGAGCTAAGATTTCCAAGTTATTCACATAATGAAAACGTATACTTTGTTTTGGTCGAGTTCCCCATTCAAATGCATGTAACAGTGAGAAACGCACTGTCTTGGCGAAAGAAAGCTATTTTGTACAACTTCATATAAATAGCTGTAACTTTTGATAGAAGACTCGGATACACATGTTTATGGCTTTATCTTATAGAACTCACGTTCCCCGTGCTGGGCAAACAGGTTTTGCAGCTGTTTGAGCTAAGATTTCCAAGTTATTCACATAATGAAATCATATACTTTGTTTCGGTCGAGTTCCCCATTCAAATGCATGTAACAGTGAGAAACGCACTGTCTTGGCGAAAGAAAGCGTTTTTGTACAACTTCATAGAAATAGCTGTAACTTTTGATAGAAGACTCAGACAAATATGTTTATGGCTTTATCTTATAGAACTCAAGGTCTCCGTGCTGGGAAAACAGGTTTTGCAGCTGTTTGAGCTAAGATTTCCAAGTTATTCACATAATGAAATCATATACTTTGTTTCGGTCGAGTTCCCCATTCAAATGCATGTAACAGTGAGAAACGCACTGTCTTGGCGAAAGAAAGCGTTTTTGTACAACTTCATAGAAATAGCTGTAACTTTTGATAGAAGACTCAGACAAATATGTTTATGGCTTTATCTTATAGAACTCAAGGTCTCCGTGCTGGGAAAACAGGTTTTGCAGCTGTTTGAGCTAAGATTTCCAAGTTATTCACATAATGAAAACTTATACTTTGTTTCGGTGGAGTTCCCCATTCAAATGCATGTAACAGTGAGAAACGCACTGTCTTGGCGAAAGAAAGCGTTTTTGTACAACTTCATATAAATAGCTGTAACTTTTGATAGAAGACTCGGATACACATGTTTATGGCTTTATCTTATAGAACTCAAGGTTCCCGTGCTGGGCAACTAGGTTTTGCAGCTGTTTGAGCTAAGATTTCCAAGTTATTCACATAATGAAAACCTATACTTTGTTTCGGTCGAGTTCCCCATTCAAATGCATGTAACAGTGAGAAACGCACTGTCTTGGCGAAAGAAAGCGTTTTTGTACAACTTCATATAAATAGCTGTAACTTTTGATAGAAGACTCAGACAAACATGTTTATGGCTTTATCTTATAGAACTCAAGGTCTCCGTGCTGGGAAAACAGGTTTTGCAGCTGTTTGAGCTAAGATTTCCAAGTTATTCACATAATGAAAACTTATACTTTGTTTCGGTCGAGTTCCCCATTCAAATGCATGTAACCGTGAGAAACGCACTGTCTTGGCGAAAGAAAGCTATTTTGTACAACTTCATAGAAATAGCTGTAACTTTTGATAGAAGACTCAGACAAACATGTTTATGGCCTTATATTATAGAACTCAAGGTCTCCGTGCTGGGAAAACAGGTTTTGCAGCTGTTTGAGCTAAGATTTCCAAGTTATTCACATAATGAAATCATATACTTTGTTTCGGTCGAGTTCCCCATTCAAATGCATGTAACAGTGAGAAACGCACTGTCTTGGCGAAAGAAAGCGTTTTTGTACAACTTCATAGAAATAGCTGTAACTTTTGATAGAAGACTCAGACAAATATGTTTATGGCTTTATCTTATAGAACTCAAGGTCTCCGTGCTGGGAAAACAGGTTTTGCAGCTGTTTGAGCTAAGATTTCCAAGTTATTCACATAATGAAAACTTATACTTTGTTTCGGTCGAGTTCCCCATTCAAATGCATGTAACAGTGAGAAACGCACTGTCTTGGCGAAAGAAAGCGTTTTTGTACAACTTCATATAAATAGCTGTAACTTTTGATAGAAGACTCGGATACACATGTTTATGGCTTTATCTTATAGAACTCAAGGTTCCCGTGCTGGGCAACTAGGTTTTGCAGCTGTTTGAGCTAAGATTTCCAAGTTATTCACATAATGAAAACCTATACTTTGTTTCGGTCGAGTTCCCCATTCAAATGCATGTAACAGTGAGAAACGCACTGTCTTGGCGAAAGAAAGCGTTTTTGTACAACTTCATAGAAATAGCTGTAACTTTTGATAGAAGACTCAGACAAACATGTTTATGGCTTTATCTTATAGAACTCAAGGTCTCCGTGCTGGGAAAACAGGTTTTGCAGCTGTTTGAGCTAAGATTTCCAAGTTATTCACATAATGAAAACCTATACTTTGTTTCGGTCGAGTTCCCCATTCAAATGCATGTAACAGTGAGAAACGCACTGTCTTGGCGAAAGAAAGCGTTTTTGTACAACTTCATATAAATAGCTGTAACTTTTGATAGAAGACTCAGACAAACATGTTTATGGCTTTATCTTATAGAACTCAAGGTCTCCGTGCTGGGAAAACAGGTTTTGCAGCTGTTTGAGCTAAGATTTCCAAGTTATTCACATAATGAAATCATATACTTTGTTTCGGTCGAGTTCCCCATTCAAATGCATGTAACAGTGAGAAACGCACTGTCTTGGCGAAAGAAAGCGTTTTTGTACAACTTCATAGAAATAGCTGTAACTTTTGATAGAAGACTCAGACAAACATGTTTATGGCCTTATATTATAGAACTCAAGGTCTCCGTGCTGGGAAAACAGGTTTTGCAGCTGTTTGAGCTAAGATTTCCAAGTTATTCACATAATGAAATCATATACTTTGTTTCGGTCGAGTTCCCCATTCAAATGCATGTAACAGTGAGAAACGCACTGTCTTGGCGAAAGAAAGCGTTTTTGTACAACTTCATAGAAATAGCTGTAACTTTTGATAGAAGACTCAGACAAATATGTTTATGGCTTTATCTTATAGAACTCAAGGTCTCCGTGCTGGGAAAACAGGTTTTGCAGCTGTTTGAGCTAAGATTTCCAAGTTATTCACATAATGAAAACTTATACTTTGTTTCGGTCGAGTTCCCCATTCAAATGCATGTAACAGTGAGAAACGCACTGTCTTGGCGAAAGAAAGCGTTTTTGTACAACTTCATATAAATAGCTGTAACTTTTGATAGAAGACTCGGATACACATGTTTATGGCTTTATCTTATAGAACTCAAGGTTCCCGTGCTGGGCAACTAGGTTTTGCAGCTGTTTGAGCTAAGATTTCCAAGTTATTCACATAATGAAAACCTATACTTTGTTTCGGTCGAGTTCCCCATTCAAATGCATGTAACAGTGAGAAACGCACTGTCTTGGCGAAAGAAAGCGTTTTTGTACAACTTCATATAAATAGCTGTAACTTTTGATAGAAGACTCAGACAAACATGTTTATGGCTTTATCTTATAGAACTCAAGGTCTCCGTGCTGGGCAAACAGGTTTTGCAGCTGTTTGAGCTAAGATTTCCAAGTTATTCACATAATGAAAACCTATACTTTGTTTCGGTCGAGTTCCCCATTCAAATGCATGTAACAGTGAGAAACGCACTGTCTTGGCGAAAGAAAGCGTTTTTGTACAACTTCATAGAAATAGCTGTAACTTTTGATAGAAGACTCAGACAAACATGTTTATGGCCTTATATTATAGAACTCAAGGTCTCCGTGCTGGGAAAACAGGTTTTGCAGCTGTTTGAGCTAAGATTTCCAAGTTATTCACATAATGAAAACCTATACTTTGTTTCGGTCGAGTTCCCCATTCAAATGCATGTAACAGTGAGAAACGCACTGTCTTGGCGAAAGAAAGCGTTTTTGTACAACTTCATATAAATAGCTGTAACTTTTGATAGAAGACTCAGACAAACATGTTTATGGCTTTATCTTATAGAACTCAAGGTCTCCGTGCTGGGAAAACAGGTTTTGCAGCTGTTTGAGCTAAGATTTCCAAGTTATTCACATAATGAAAACGTATACTTTGTTTCGGTCGAGTTCCCCATTCAAATGCATGTAACAGTGAGAAACGCACTGTCTTGGCGAAAGAAAGCTATTTTGTACAACTTCATAGAAATAGCTGTAACTTTTGATAGAAGACTCAGACAAACATGTTTATGGCCTTATATTATAGAACTCAAGGTCTCCGTGCTGGGAAAACAGGTTTTGCAGCTGTTTGAGCTAAGATTTCCAAGTTATTCACATAATGAAAACTTGTACTTTGTTTCGGTGGAGTTCCCCATTCAAATGCATGTAACAGTGAGAAACGCACTGTCTTGGCGAAAGAAAGCGTTTTTGTACAACTTCATATGAATAGCTGTAACTTTTGATAGAAGACTCGGATACACATGTTTATGGCTTTATCTTATAGAACTCAAGGTTCCCGTGCTGGGCAAACAGGTTTTGCAGCTGTTTGAGCTAAGATTTCCAAGTTATTCACATAATGAAAACCTATACTTTGTTTCGGTCGAGTTCCCCATTCAAATGCATGTAACAGTGAGAAACGCACTGTCTTGGCGAAAGAAAGCGTTTTTGTACAACTTCATATAAATAGCTGTAACTTTTGATAGAAGACTCAGACAAACATGTTTATGGCCTTATATTATAGAACTCAAGGTCTCCGTGCCGGGAAAACAGGTTTTGCAGCTGTTTGAGCTAAGATTTCCAAGTTATTCACATAATGAAAACGTATACTTTGTTTTGGTCGAGTTCCCCATTCAAATGCATGTAACAGTGAGAAACGCACTGTCTTGGCGAAAGAAAGCTATTTTGTACAACTTCATATAAATAGCTGTAACTTTTGATAGAAGACTCGGATACACATGTTTATGGCTTTATCTTATAGAACTCACGTTCCCCGTGCTGGGCAAACAGGTTTTGCAGCTGTTTGAGCTAAGATTTCCAAGTTATTCACATAATGAAATCATATACTTTGTTTCGGTCGAGTTCCCCATTCAAATGCATGTAACAGTGAGAAACGCACTGTCTTGGCGAAAGAAAGCGTTTTTGTACAACTTCATAGAAATAGCTGTAACTTTTGATAGAAGACTCAGACAAATATGTTTATGGCTTTATCTTATAGAACTCAAGGTTCCCGTGCTGGGAAAACAGGTTTTGCAGCTGTTTGAGCTAAGATTTCCAAGTTATTCACATAATGAAATCATATACTTTGTTTCGGTCGAGTTCCCCATTCAAATGCATGTAACAGTGAGAAACGCACTGTCTTGGCGAAAGAAAGCGTTTTTGTACAACTTCATAGAAATAGCTGTAACTTTTGATAGAAGACTCAGACAAATATGTTTATGGCTTTATCTTATAGAACTCAAGGTCTCCGTGCTGGGAAAACAGGTTTTGCAGCTGTTTGAGCTAAGATTTCCAAGTTATTCACATAATGAAAACTTATACTTTGTTTCGGTGGAGTTCCCCATTCAAATGCATGTAACAGTGAGAAACGCACTGTCTTGGCGAAAGAAAGCGTTTTTGTACAACTTCATATAAATAGCTGTAACTTTTGATAGAAGACTCGGATACACATGTTTATGGCTTTATCTTATAGAACTCAAGGTTCCCGTGCTGGGCAACTAGGTTTTGCAGCTGTTTGAGCTAAGATTTCCAAGTTATTCACATAATGAAAACCTATACTTTGTTTCGGTCGAGTTCCCCATTCAAATGCATGTAACAGTGAGAAACGCACTGTCTTGGCGAAAGAAAGCGTTTTTGTACAACTTCATATAAATAGCTGTAACTTTTGATAGAAGACTCAGACAAACATGTTTATGGCTTTATCTTATAGAACTCAAGGTCTCCGTGCTGGGAAAACAGGTTTTGCAGCTGTTTGAGCTAAGATTTCCAAGTTATTCACATAATGAAAACTTATACTTTGTTTCGGTCGAGTTCCCCATTCAAATGCATGTAACCGTGAGAAACGCACTGTCTTGGCGAAAGAAAGCTATTTTGTACAACTTCATAGAAATAGCTGTAACTTTTGATAGAAGACTCAGACAAACATGTTTATGGCCTTATATTATAGAACTCAAGGTCTCCGTGCTGGGAAAACAGGTTTTGCAGCTGTTTGAGCTAAGATTTCCAAGTTATTCACATAATGAAATCATATACTTTGTTTCGGTCGAGTTCCCCATTCAAATGCATGTAACAGTGAGAAACGCACTGTCTTGGCGAAAGAAAGCGTTTTTGTACAACTTCATAGAAATAGCTGTAACTTTTGATAGAAGACTCAGACAAATATGTTTATGGCTTTATCTTATAGAACTCAAGGTCTCCGTGCTGGGAAAACAGGTTTTGCAGCTGTTTGAGCTAAGATTTCCAAGTTATTCACATAATGAAAACTTATACTTTGTTTCGGTCGAGTTCCCCATTCAAATGCATGTAACAGTGAGAAACGCACTGTCTTGGCGAAAGAAAGCGTTTTTGTACAACTTCATATAAATAGCTGTAACTTTTGATAGAAGACTCGGATACACATGTTTATGGCTTTATCTTATAGAACTCAAGGTTCCCGTGCTGGGCAACTAGGTTTTGCAGCTGTTTGAGCTAAGATTTCCAAGTTATTCACATAATGAAAACCTATACTTTGTTTCGGTCGAGTTCCCCATTCAAATGCATGTAACAGTGAGAAACGCACTGTCTTGGCGAAAGAAAGCGTTTTTGTACAACTTCATATAAATAGCTGTAACTTTTGATAGAAGACTCAGACAAACATGTTTATGGCTTTATCTTATAGAACTCAAGGTCTCCGTGCTGGGCAAACAGGTTTTGCAGCTGTTTGAGCTAAGATTTCCAAGTTATTCACATAATGAAAACCTATACTTTGTTTCGGTCGAGTTCCCCATTCAAATGCATGTAACAGTGAGAAACGCACTGTCTTGGCGAAAGAAAGCGTTTTTGTACAACTTCATAGAAATAGCTGTAACTTTTGATAGAAGACTCAGACAAACATGTTTATGGCTTTATCTTATAGAACTCAAGGTCTCCGTGCTGGGAAAACAGGTTTTGCAGCTGTTTGAGCTAAGATTTCCAAGTTATTCACATAATGAAAACCTATACTTTGTTTCGGTCGAGTTCCCCATTCAAATGCATGTAACAGTGAGAAACGCACTGTCTTGGCGAAAGAAAGCGTTTTTGTACAACTTCATATAAATAGCTGTAACTTTTGATAGAAGACTCAGACAAACATGTTTATGGCTTTATCTTATAGAACTCAAGGTCTCCGTGCTGGGCAAACAGGTTTTGCAGCTGTTTGAGCTAAGATTTCCAAGTTATTCACATAATGAAAACCTATACTTTGTTTCGGTCGAGTTCCCCATTCAAATGCATGTAACAGTGAGAAACGCACTGTCTTGGCGAAAGAAAGCGTTTTTGTACAACTTCATAGAAATAGCTGTAACTTTTGATAGAAGACTCAGACAAACATGTTTATGGCCTTATATTATAGAACTCAAGGTCTCCGTGCTGGGAAAACAGGTTTTGCAGCTGTTTGAGCTAAGATTTCCAAGTTATTCACATAATGAAAACCTATACTTTGTTTCGGTCGAGTTCCCCATTCAAATGCATGTAACAGTGAGAAACGCACTGTCTTGGCGAAAGAAAGCGTTTTTGTACAACTTCATATAAATAGCTGTAACTTTTGATAGAAGACTCAGACAAACATGTTTATGGCTTTATCTTATAGAACTCAAGGTCTCCGTGCTGGGAAAACAGGTTTTGCAGCTGTTTGAGCTAAGATTTCCAAGTTATTCACATAATGAAAACGTATACTTTGTTTCGGTCGAGTTCCCCATTCAAATGCATGTAACAGTGAGAAACGCACTGTCTTGGCGAAAGAAAGCTATTTTGTACAACTTCATAGAAATAGCTGTAACTTTTGATAGAAGACTCAGACAAACATGTTTATGGCCTTATATTATAGAACTCAAGGTCTCCGTGCTGGGAAAACAGGTTTTGCAGCTGTTTGAGCTAAGATTTCCAAGTTATTCACATAATGAAAACTTGTACTTTGTTTCGGTGGAGTTCCCCATTCAAATGCATGTAACAGTGAGAAACGCACTGTCTTGGCGAAAGAAAGCGTTTTTGTACAACTTCATATGAATAGCTGTAACTTTTGATAGAAGACTCGGATACACATGTTTATGGCTTTATCTTATAGAACTCAAGGTTCCCGTGCTGGGCAAACAGGTTTTGCAGCTGTTTGAGCTAAGATTTCCAAGTTATTCACATAATGAAAACCTATACTTTGTTTCGGTCGAGTTCCCCATTCAAATGCATGTAACAGTGAGAAACGCACTGTCTTGGCGAAAGAAAGCGTTTTTGTACAACTTCATATAAATAGCTGTAACTTTTGATAGAAGACTCAGACAAACATGTTTATGGCCTTATATTATAGAACTCAAGGTCTCCGTGCCGGGAAAACAGGTTTTGCAGCTGTTTGAGCTAAGATTTCCAAGTTATTCACATAATGAAAACGTATACTTTGTTTTGGTCGAGTTCCCCATTCAAATGCATGTAACAGTGAGAAACGCACTGTCTTGGCGAAAGAAAGCTATTTTGTACAACTTCATATAAATAGCTGTAACTTTTGATAGAAGACTCGGATACACATGTTTATGGCTTTATCTTATAGAACTCACGTTCCCCGTGCTGGGCAAACAGGTTTTGCAGCTGTTTGAGCTAAGATTTCCAAGTTATTCACATAATGAAATCATATACTTTGTTTCGGTCGAGTTCCCCATTCAAATGCATGTAACAGTGAGAAACGCACTGTCTTGGCGAAAGAAAGCGTTTTTGTACAACTTCATAGAAATAGCTGTAACTTTTGATAGAAGACTCAGACAAATATGTTTATGGCTTTATCTTATAGAACTCAAGGTTCCCGTGCTGGGAAAACAGGTTTTGCAGCTGTTTGAGCTAAGATTTCCAAGTTATTCACATAATGAAATCATATACTTTGTTTCGGTCGAGTTCCCCATTCAAATGCATGTAACAGTGAGAAACGCACTGTCTTGGCGAAAGAAAGCGTTTTTGTACAACTTCATAGAAATAGCTGTAACTTTTGATAGAAGACTCAGACAAATATGTTTATGGCTTTATCTTATAGAACTCAAGGTCTCCGTGCTGGGAAAACAGGTTTTGCAGCTGTTTGAGCTAAGATTTCCAAGTTATTCACATAATGAAAACTTATACTTTGTTTCGGTGGAGTTCCCCATTCAAATGCATGTAACAGTGAGAAACGCACTGTCTTGGCGAAAGAAAGCGTTTTTGTACAACTTCATATAAATAGCTGTAACTTTTGATAGAAGACTCGGATACACATGTTTATGGCTTTATCTTATAGAACTCAAGGTTCCCGTGCTGGGCAACTAGGTTTTGCAGCTGTTTGAGCTAAGATTTCCAAGTTATTCACATAATGAAAACCTATACTTTGTTTCGGTCGAGTTCCCCATTCAAATGCATGTAACAGTGAGAAACGCACTGTCTTGGCGAAAGAAAGCGTTTTTGTACAACTTCATATAAATAGCTGTAACTTTTGATAGAAGACTCAGACAAACATGTTTATGGCTTTATCTTATAGAACTCAAGGTCTCCGTGCTGGGAAAACAGGTTTTGCAGCTGTTTGAGCTAAGATTTCCAAGTTATTCACATAATGAAAACTTATACTTTGTTTCGGTCGAGTTCCCCATTCAAATGCATGTAACCGTGAGAAACGCACTGTCTTGGCGAAAGAAAGCTATTTTGTACAACTTCATAGAAATAGCTGTAACTTTTGATAGAAGACTCAGACAAACATGTTTATGGCCTTATATTATAGAACTCAAGGTCTCCGTGCTGGGAAAACAGGTTTTGCAGCTGTTTGAGCTAAGATTTCCAAGTTATTCACATAATGAAATCATATACTTTGTTTCGGTCGAGTTCCCCATTCAAATGCATGTAACAGTGAGAAACGCACTGTCTTGGCGAAAGAAAGCGTTTTTGTACAACTTCATAGAAATAGCTGTAACTTTTGATAGAAGACTCAGACAAATATGTTTATGGCTTTATCTTATAGAACTCAAGGTCTCCGTGCTGGGAAAACAGGTTTTGCAGCTGTTTGAGCTAAGATTTCCAAGTTATTCACATAATGAAAACTTATACTTTGTTTCGGTCGAGTTCCCCATTCAAATGCATGTAACAGTGAGAAACGCACTGTCTTGGCGAAAGAAAGCGTTTTTGTACAACTTCATATAAATAGCTGTAACTTTTGATAGAAGACTCGGATACACATGTTTATGGCTTTATCTTATAGAACTCAAGGTTCCCGTGCTGGGCAACTAGGTTTTGCAGCTGTTTGAGCTAAGATTTCCAAGTTATTCACATAATGAAAACCTATACTTTGTTTCGGTCGAGTTCCCCATTCAAATGCATGTAACAGTGAGAAACGCACTGTCTTGGCGAAAGAAAGCGTTTTTGTACAACTTCATATAAATAGCTGTAACTTTTGATAGAAGACTCAGACAAACATGTTTATGGCTTTATCTTATAGAACTCAAGGTCTCCGTGCTGGGCAAACAGGTTTTGCAGCTGTTTGAGCTAAGATTTCCAAGTTATTCACATAATGAAAACCTATACTTTGTTTCGGTCGAGTTCCCCATTCAAATGCATGTAACAGTGAGAAACGCACTGTCTTGGCGAAAGAAAGCGTTTTTGTACAACTTCATATAAATAGCTGTAACTTTTGATAGAAGACTCGGATACACATGTTTATGGCTTTATCTTATAGAACTCAAGGTTCCCGTGCTGGGCAACTAGGTTTTGCAGCTGTTTGAGCTAAGATTTCCAAGTTATTCACATAATGAAAACCTATACTTTGTTTCGGTCGAGTTCCCCATTCAAATGCATGTAACAGTGAGAAACGCACTGTCTTGGCGAAAGAAAGCGTTTTTGTACAACTTCATATAAATAGCTGTAACTTTTGATAGAAGACTCAGACAAACATGTTTATGGCTTTATCTTATAGAACTCAAGGTCTCCGTGCTGGGCAAACAGGTTTTGCAGCTGTTTGAGCTAAGATTTCCAAGTTATTCACATAATGAAAACCTATACTTTGTTTCGGTCGAGTTCCCCATTCAAATGCATGTAACAGTGAGAAACGCACTGTCTTGGCGAAAGAAAGCGTTTTTGTACAACTTCATAGAAATAGCTGTAACTTTTGATAGAAGACTCAGACAAACATGTTTATGGCCTTATATTATAGAACTCAAGGTCTCCGTGCTGGGAAAACAGGTTTTGCAGCTGTTTGAGCTAAGATTTCCAAGTTATTCACATAATGAAAACCTATACTTTGTTTCGGTCGAGTTCCCCATTCAAATGCATGTAACAGTGAGAAACGCACTGTCTTGGCGAAAGAAAGCGTTTTTGTACAACTTCATATAAATAGCTGTAACTTTTGATAGAAGACTCAGACAAACATGTTTATGGCTTTATCTTATAGAACTCAAGGTCTCCGTGCTGGGAAAACAGGTTTTGCAGCTGTTTGAGCTAAGATTTCCAAGTTATTCACATAATGAAAACGTATACTTTGTTTCGGTCGAGTTCCCCATTCAAATGCATGTAACAGTGAGAAACGCACTGTCTTGGCGAAAGAAAGCTATTTTGTACAACTTCATAGAAATAGCTGTAACTTTTGATAGAAGACTCAGACAAACATGTTTATGGCCTTATATTATAGAACTCAAGGTCTCCGTGCTGGGAAAACAGGTTTTGCAGCTGTTTGAGCTAAGATTTCCAAGTTATTCACATAATGAAAACTTGTACTTTGTTTCGGTGGAGTTCCCCATTCAAATGCATGTAACAGTGAGAAACGCACTGTCTTGGCGAAAGAAAGCGTTTTTGTACAACTTCATATGAATAGCTGTAACTTTTGATAGAAGACTCGGATACACATGTTTATGGCTTTATCTTATAGAACTCAAGGTTCCCGTGCTGGGCAAACAGGTTTTGCAGCTGTTTGAGCTAAGATTTCCAAGTTATTCACATAATGAAAACCTATACTTTGTTTCGGTCGAGTTCCCCATTCAAATGCATGTAACAGTGAGAAACGCACTGTCTTGGCGAAAGAAAGCGTTTTTGTACAACTTCATATAAATAGCTGTAACTTTTGATAGAAGACTCAGACAAACATGTTTATGGCCTTATATTATAGAACTCAAGGTCTCCGTGCCGGGAAAACAGGTTTTGCAGCTGTTTGAGCTAAGATTTCCAAGTTATTCACATAATGAAAACGTATACTTTGTTTTGGTCGAGTTCCCCATTCAAATGCATGTAACAGTGAGAAACGCACTGTCTTGGCGAAAGAAAGCTATTTTGTACAACTTCATATAAATAGCTGTAA
This sequence comes from Diplotaxodon limnothrissa, assembly GCF_057381915.1. Lineage (NCBI taxonomy): Eukaryota > Metazoa > Chordata > Actinopteri > Cichliformes > Cichlidae > Diplotaxodon > Diplotaxodon limnothrissa. The sequence continues at coordinate 18,160,889 of NC_140597.1, forward strand.
CTTTTGATAGAAGACTCGGATACACATGTTTATGGCTTTATCTTATAGAACTCACGTTCCCCGTGCTGGGCAAACAGGTTTTGCAGCTGTTTGAGCTAAGATTTCCAAGTTATTCACATAATGAAATCATATACTTTGTTTCGGTCGAGTTCCCCATTCAAATGCATGTAACAGTGAGAAACGCACTGTCTTGGCGAAAGAAAGCGTTTTTGTACAACTTCATAGAAATAGCTGTAACTTTTGATAGAAGACTCAGACAAATATGTTTATGGCTTTATCTTATAGAACTCAAGGTCTCCGTGCTGGGAAAACAGGTTTTGCAGCTGTTTGAGCTAAGATTTCCAAGTTATTCACATAATGAAATCATATACTTTGTTTCGGTCGAGTTCCCCATTCAAATGCATGTAACAGTGAGAAACGCACTGTCTTGGCGAAAGAAAGCGTTTTTGTACAACTTCATAGAAATAGCTGTAACTTTTGATAGAAGACTCAGACAAATATGTTTATGGCTTTATCTTATAGAACTCAAGGTCTCCGTGCTGGGAAAACAGGTTTTGCAGCTGTTTGAGCTAAGATTTCCAAGTTATTCACATAATGAAAACTTATACTTTGTTTCGGTGGAGTTCCCCATTCAAATGCATGTAACAGTGAGAAACGCACTGTCTTGGCGAAAGAAAGCGTTTTTGTACAACTTCATATAAATAGCTGTAACTTTTGATAGAAGACTCGGATACACATGTTTATGGCTTTATCTTATAGAACTCAAGGTTCCCGTGCTGGGCAACTAGGTTTTGCAGCTGTTTGAGCTAAGATTTCCAAGTTATTCACATAATGAAAACCTATACTTTGTTTCGGTCGAGTTCCCCATTCAAATGCATGTAACAGTGAGAAACGCACTGTCTTGGCGAAAGAAAGCGTTTTTGTACAACTTCATATAAATAGCTGTAACTTTTGATAGAAGACTCAGACAAACATGTTTATGGCTTTATCTTATAGAACTCAAGGTCTCCGTGCTGGGAAAACAGGTTTTGCAGCTGTTTGAGCTAAGATTTCCAAGTTATTCACATAATGAAAACTTCTACTTTGTTTCGGTGGAGTTCCCCATTCAAATGCATGTAACCGTGAGAAACGCACTGTCTTGGCGAAAGAAAGCTATTTTGTACAACTTCATAGAAATAGCTGTAACTTTTGATAGAAGACTCAGACAAACATGTTTATGGCCTTATATTATAGAACTCAAGGTCTCCGTGCTGGGAAAACAGGTTTTGCAGCTGTTTGAGCTAAGATTTCCAAGTTATTCACATAATGAAATCATATACTTTGTTTCGGTCGAGTTCCCCATTCAAATGCATGTAACAGTGAGAAACGCACTGTCTTGGCGAAAGAAAGCGTTTTTGTACAACTTCATAGAAATAGCTGTAACTTTTGATAGAAGACTCAGACAAATATGTTTATGGCTTTATCTTATAGAACTCAAGGTCTCCGTGCTGGGAAAACAGGTTTTGCAGCTGTTTGAGCTAAGATTTCCAAGTTATTCACATAATGAAAACTTATACTTTGTTTCGGTCGAGTTCCCCATTCAAATGCATGTAACCGTGAGAAACGCACTGTCTTGGCGAAAGAAAGCTATTTTGTACAACTTCATAGAAATAGCTGTAACTTTTGATAGAAGACTCAGACAAACATGTTTATGGCCTTATATTATAGAACTCAAGGTCTCCGTGCTGGGAAAACAGGTTTTGCAGCTGTTTGAGCTAAGATTTCCAAGTTATTCACATAATGAAATCATATACTTTGTTTCGGTCGAGTTCCCCATTCAAATGCATGTAACAGTGAGAAACGCACTGTCTTGGCGAAAGAAAGCGTTTTTGTACAACTTCATAGAAATAGCTGTAACTTTTGATAGAAGACTCAGACAAATATGTTTATGGCTTTATCTTATAGAACTCAAGGTCTCCGTGCTGGGAAAACAGGTTTTGCAGCTGTTTGAGCTAAGATTTCCAAGTTATTCACATAATGAAAACTTATACTTTGTTTCGGTCGAGTTCCCCATTCAAATGCATGTAACAGTGAGAAACGCACTGTCTTGGCGAAAGAAAGCGTTTTTGTACAACTTCATATAAATAGCTGTAACTTTTGATAGAAGACTCGGATACACATGTTTATGGCTTTATCTTATAGAACTCAAGGTTCCCGTGCTGGGCAACTAGGTTTTGCAGCTGTTTGAGCTAAGATTTCCAAGTTATTCACATAATGAAAACCTATACTTTGTTTCGGTCGAGTTCCCCATTCAAATGCATGTAACAGTGAGAAACGCACTGTCTTGGCGAAAGAAAGCGTTTTTGTACAACTTCATATAAATAGCTGTAACTTTTGATAGAAGACTCAGACAAACATGTTTATGGCTTTATCTTATAGAACTCAAGGTCTCCGTGCTGGGCAAACAGGTTTTGCAGCTGTTTGAGCTAAGATTTCCAAGTTATTCACATAATGAAAACCTATACTTTGTTTCGGTCGAGTTCCCCATTCAAATGCATGTAACAGTGAGAAACGCACTGTCTTGGCGAAAGAAAGCGTTTTTGTACAACTTCATAGAAATAGCTGTAACTTTTGATAGAAGACTCAGACAAACATGTTTATGGCCTTATATTATAGAACTCAAGGTCTCCGTGCTGGGAAAACAGGTTTTGCAGCTGTTTGAGCTAAGATTTCCAAGTTATTCACATAATGAAAACCTATACTTTGTTTCGGTCGAGTTCCCCATTCAAATGCATGTAACAGTGAGAAACGCACTGTCTTGGCGAAAGAAAGCGTTTTTGTACAACTTCATATAAATAGCTGTAACTTTTGATAGAAGACTCAGACAAACATGTTTATGGCTTTATCTTATAGAACTCAAGGTCTCCGTGCTGGGAAAACAGGTTTTGCAGCTGTTTGAGCTAAGATTTCCAAGTTATTCACATAATGAAAACGTATACTTTGTTTCGGTCGAGTTCCCCATTCAAATGCATGTAACAGTGAGAAACGCACTGTCTTGGCGAAAGAAAGCTATTTTGTACAACTTCATAGAAATAGCTGTAACTTTTGATAGAAGACTCAGACAAACATGTTTATGGCCTTATATTATAGAACTCAAGGTCTCCGTGCTGGGAAAACAGGTTTTGCAGCTGTTTGAGCTAAGATTTCCAAGTTATTCACATAATGAAAACTTATACTTTGTTTCGGTCGAGTTCCCCATTCAAATGCATGTAACAGTGAGAAACGCACTGTCTTGGCGAAAGAAAGCGTTTTTGTACAACTTCATATAAATAGCTGTAACTTTTGATAGAAGACTCGGATACACATGTTTATGGCTTTATCTTATAGAACTCAAGGTTCCCGTGCTGGGCAACTAGGTTTTGCAGCTGTTTGAGCTAAGATTTCCAAGTTATTCACATAATGAAAACCTATACTTTGTTTCGGTCGAGTTCCCCATTCAAATGCATGTAACAGTGAGAAACGCACTGTCTTGGCGAAAGAAAGCGTTTTTGTACAACTTCATATAAATAGCTGTAACTTTTGATAGAAGACTCAGACAAACATGTTTATGGCTTTATCTTATAGAACTCAAGGTCTCCGTGCTGGGCAAACAGGTTTTGCAGCTGTTTGAGCTAAGATTTCCAAGTTATTCACATAATGAAAACCTATACTTTGTTTCGGTCGAGTTCCCCATTCAAATGCATGTAACAGTGAGAAACGCACTGTCTTGGCGAAAGAAAGCGTTTTTGTACAACTTCATAGAAATAGCTGTAACTTTTGATAGAAGACTCAGACAAACATGTTTATGGCCTTATATTATAGAACTCAAGGTCTCCGTGCTGGGAAAACAGGTTTTGCAGCTGTTTGAGCTAAGATTTCCAAGTTATTCACATAATGAAAACCTATACTTTGTTTCGGTCGAGTTCCCCATTCAAATGCATGTAACAGTGAGAAACGCACTGTCTTGGCGAAAGAAAGCTATTTTGTACAACTTCATAGAAATAGCTGTAACTTTTGATAGAAGACTCAGACAAACATGTTTATGGCCTTATATTATAGAACTCAAGGTCTCCGTGCTGGGAAAACAGGTTTTGCAGCTGTTTGAGCTAAGATTTCCAAGTTATTCACATAATGAAAACTTGTACTTTGTTTCGGTGGAGTTCCCCATTCAAATGCATGTAACAGTGAGAAACGCACTGTCTTGGCGAAAGAAAGCGTTTTTGTACAACTTCATATGAATAGCTGTAACTTTTGATAGAAGACTCGGATACACATGTTTATGGCTTTATCTTATAGAACTCAAGGTTCCCGTGCTGGGCAAACAGGTTTTGCAGCTGTTTGAGCTAAGATTTCCAAGTTATTCACATAATGAAAACCTATACTTTGTTTCGGTCGAGTTCCCCATTCAAATGCATGTAACAGTGAGAAACGCACTGTCTTGGCGAAAGAAAGCGTTTTTGTACAACTTCATATAAATAGCTGTAACTTTTGATAGAAGACTCAGACAAACATGTTTATGGCCTTATATTATAGAACTCAAGGTCTCCGTGCTGGGAAAACAGGTTTTGCAGCTGTTTGAGCTAAGATTTCCAAGTTATTCACATAATGAAAACGTATACTTTGTTTTGGTCGAGTTCCCCATTCAAATGCATGTAACAGTGAGAAACGCACTGTCTTGGCGAAAGAAAGCTATTTTGTACAACTTCATATAAATAGCTGTAACTTTTGATAGAAGACTCGGATACACATGTTTATGGCTTTATCTTATAGAACTCACGTTCCCCGTGCTGGGCAAACAGGTTTTGCAGCTGTTTGAGCTAAGATTTCCAAGTTATTCACATAATGAAATCATATACTTTGTTTCGGTCGAGTTCCCCATTCAAATGCATGTAACAGTGAGAAACGCACTGTCTTGGCGAAAGAAAGCGTTTTTGTACAACTTCATAGAAATAGCTGTAACTTTTGATAGAAGACTCAGACAAATATGTTTATGGCTTTATCTTATAGAACTCAAGGTCTCCGTGCTGGGAAAACAGGTTTTGCAGCTGTTTGAGCTAAGATTTCCAAGTTATTCACATAATGAAATCATATACTTTGTTTCGGTCGAGTTCCCCATTCAAATGCATGTAACAGTGAGAAACGCACTGTCTTGGCGAAAGAAAGCGTTTTTGTACAACTTCATAGAAATAGCTGTAACTTTTGATAGAAGACTCAGACAAATATGTTTATGGCTTTATCTTATAGAACTCAAGGTCTCCGTGCTGGGAAAACAGGTTTTGCAGCTGTTTGAGCTAAGATTTCCAAGTTATTCACATAATGAAATCATATACTTTGTTTCGGTCGAGTTCCCCATTCAAATGCATGTAACAGTGAGAAACGCACTGTCTTGGCGAAAGAAAGCGTTTTTGTACAACTTCATAGAAATAGCTGTAACTTTTGATAGAAGACTCAGACAAATATGTTTATGGCTTTATCTTATAGAACTCAAGGTCTCCGTGCTGGGAAAACAGGTTTTGCAGCTGTTTGAGCTAAGATTTCCAAGTTATTCACATAATGAAAACTTATACTTTGTTTCGGTCGAGTTCCCCATTCAAATGCATGTAACAGTGAGAAACGCACTGTCTTGGCGAAAGAAAGCGTTTTTGTACAACTTCATATAAATAGCTGTAACTTTTGATAGAAGACTCGGATACACATGTTTATGGCTTTATCTTATAGAACTCAAGGTTCCCGTGCTGGGCAACTAGGTTTTGCAGCTGTTTGAGCTAAGATTTCCAAGTTATTCACATAATGAAAACCTATACTTTGTTTCGGTCGAGTTCCCCATTCAAATGCATGTAACAGTGAGAAACGCACTGTCTTGGCGAAAGAAAGCGTTTTTGTACAACTTCATATAAATAGCTGTAACTTTTGATAGAAGACTCAGACAAACATGTTTATGGCTTTATCTTATAGAACTCAAGGTCTCCGTGCTGGGCAAACAGGTTTTGCAGCTGTTTGAGCTAAGATTTCCAAGTTATTCACATAATGAAAACCTATACTTTGTTTCGGTCGAGTTCCCCATTCAAATGCATGTAACAGTGAGAAACGCACTGTCTTGGCGAAAGAAAGCGTTTTTGTACAACTTCATAGAAATAGCTGTAACTTTTGATAGAAGACTCAGACAAACATGTTTATGGCCTTATATTATAGAACTCAAGGTCTCCGTGCTGGGAAAACAGGTTTTGCAGCTGTTTGAGCTAAGATTTCCAAGTTATTCACATAATGAAAACTTATACTTTGTTTCGGTCGAGTTCCCCATTCAAATGCATGTAACCGTGAGAAACGCACTGTCTTGGCGAAAGAAAGCTATTTTGTACAACTTCATAGAAATAGCTGTAACTTTTGATAGAAGACTCAGACAAACATGTTTATGGCCTTATATTATAGAACTCAAGGTCTCCGTGCTGGGAAAACAGGTTTTGCAGCTGTTTGAGCTAAGATTTCCAAGTTATTCACATAATGAAAACCTATACTTTGTTTCGGTCGAGTTCCCCATTCAAATGCATGTAACAGTGAGAAACGCACTGTCTTGGCGAAAGAAAGCGTTTTTGTACAACTTCATAGAAATAGCTGTAACTTTTGATAGAAGACTCAGACAAACATGTTTATGGCTTTGTCTTATAGAACTCAAGGTCTCCGTGCTGGGCAAACAGGTTTTGCAGCTGTTTGAGCTAAGATTTCCAAGTTATTCACATAATGAAAACATATACTTTGTTTCGGTCGAGTTCCCCATTCAAATGCATGTAACAGTGAGAAACGCACTGTCTTGGCGAAAGAAAGCGTTTTTGTACAACTTCATAGAAATAGCTGTAACTTTTGATAGAAGACTCAGACAAACATGTTTATGGCCTTATATTATAGAACTCAAGGTTCCCGTGCTGGGAAAACAGGTTTTGTAGCTGTTTGAGCTAAGATTTCCAAGTTATTCACATAATGAAAACCTATACTTTGTTTCGGTCGAGTTCCCCATTCAAATGCATGTAACAGTGAGAAACGCACTGTCTTGGCGAAAGAAAGCGTTTTTGTACAACTTCATAGAAATAGCTGTAACTTTTGTTAGAAGACTCAGACAAACATGTTTATGGCCTTATATTATAGAACTCAAGGTCTCCGTGCTGGGCAAACAGGTTTTGCAGCTGTTTGAGCTAAGATTTCCAAGTTATTCACATAATGAAAACCTATACTTTGTTTCGGTCGAGTTCCCCATTCAAATGCATGTAACAGTGAGAAACGCACTGTCTTGGCGAAAGAAAGCGTTTTTGTACAACTTCATATAAATAGCTGGAACTTTTGATAGAAGACTCAGACAAACATGTTTATGGCTTTATCTTATAGAACTCAAGGTCTCCGTGCTGGGCAACTAGGTTTTGCAGCTGTTTGAGCTAAGATTTCCAAGTTATTCACATAATGAAAACTTATACTTTGTTTCGGTCGAGTTCCCCATTCAAATGCATGTAACAGTGAGAAACGCACTGTCTTGGCGAAAGAAAGCGTTTTTGTACAACTTCATATAAATAGCTGTAACTTTTGATAGAAGACTCGGATACACATGTTTATGGCTTTATCTTATAGAACTCACGTTCCCCGTGCTGGGCAAACAGGTTTTGCAGCTGTTTGAGCTAAGATTTCCAAGTTATTCACATAATGAAAACCTATACTTTGTTTCGGTCGAGTTCCCCATTCAAATGCATGTAACAGTGAGAAACGCACTGTCTTGGCGAAAGAAAGCTATTTTGTACAACTTCATATAAATAGCTGTAACTTTTCATAGAAGACTCAGACAAACATGTTTATGGCCTTATATTATAGAACTCAAGGTCTCCGTGCTGGGCAAACAGGTTTTGCAGCTGTTTGAGCTAAGATTTCCAAGTTATTCACATAATGAAAACCTATACTTTGTTTCGGTCGAGTTCCCCATTCAAATGCATGTAACAGTGAGAAACGCACTGTCTTGGCGAAAGAAAGCGTTTTTGTACAACTTCATATGAATAGCTGTAACTTTTGATAGAAGACTCGGATACACATGTTTATGGCTTTATCTTATAGAACTCAAGGTTCCCGTGCTGGGCAAACAGGTTTTGCAGCTGTTTGAGCTAAGATTTCCAAGTTATTCACATAATGAAAACTTATACTTTGTTTCGGTCGAGTTCCCCATTCAAATGCATCCCAGTAAACACCAGTATGTGGGCCCCACATGGGCTATGGGGGTTCCAAGTGGGGATGGGCTTACAATGGGCATCCAATCTGGGACCCACCTGGGTTAGCCAAGTAGGACCCACTTGAGCCAGCCCAGATGGGTTATATTCTATGGGCACCATATGGGTAACATATGGGAAGTTGCATGAACAGGCAACTGAGTTTAACGATCTTAGTTAAGTATAATTATTAGTCATGTGTAAGTATAAACATGAATTAAGATGAAATAACTGATAATAAATTATGCCAGAGGCAGCATATGTATATTTAATTAATAACAAAATATACATATAAAATATATTAATATAAGTGAAACACAAAGAACAGATGCGACTTAAAATTGTAAGACGCTTAATAAAATAAAACAAATGGTTTTACATTTGAGTGGGAAAAAAATTTCACTCCATGTAGGAGTGCTTTTCGAAATCTCGCGTTATTTCATGAAATATCACGAGGTTTTCTCAAACTCGTCCCCCCATTCTGGAACATTCTTCATTTCGCGCCCTTGGACAAAGCTGACAGTTAAGCTGGCAATTTTTGGATTAAGTTCATCTTTGAGCTATGGACTTATTTTCTGCACTAACGGTAAGAACTTTTTGACTTAATTTGAATCCCTAAGTATAAATGAAATGTTTACAAAGTTATGATGCTGCAAAGTAATGTATGGCACAAGTGCTGGCGAACTTTTTCCTAGCACTCAGGCAAGGCTAAGCTAGTTTAAATTTTTAGGTAATGTTGGATTTAGCCAATTTTCACAGTTTGAAAGCATTTTCTGGTGTCCTGTATACTGCTTAACTAGCACCAAAATTAATTACTGCTGCGTGTACTTAACATCAAGTTGTACTTAAACATTATCTTGGTTTTTCTCTATGATTAGTATTAATAAAGGACTGTATTAGACCAATTTAACAAAGTTCTAGTTTTTTAGGAGGAATATGGGAGGGTATTTTCACTATCAGAGCAACCAAAATTGCTTTGGTGTTGTCTTTATTAGCTTCATTCCTCACGGCTAAGTGAGGAGGGTAGGCCATGAGCAACTAGTCCCCAGCTTTTGCCCCTGTGTCAGGAGCATGCACAGCAGTCAGAGAGGCAGATCAGTGAGCACTCTATTTCTGTAGAAGACATAATCATCATTTTTCTTGCCATTGTTCTCATTTTTCCAGAAAAAGCAAAAAAGAAAATATAGGTATTCTTGATTTGTTTGGGTTTTTTTTTTTATACACACTTTAGTATGCAACTTTATATGTGTAGTTGTTTTAGTGAGAACTTCATCAGAAATACTGTACTGACTCAAGAATCTGCCTCTTACTGTTGTGCAAGCTCTGTACATGAGGGAAACTGAATATTTAAGCAGAACTGGTCGGTCTTGTTAGGGCCACAGTGCCAACTCCTTTTACTATGATTGCTGTGGCCCTCCTTTTTTCCTTTTTGTAATGTATATTTGGCTAGAATCTACACATTTATTTATTTATAAAAAAGAAAAGCAATTGCTCTTTGGATGTGGTCCTAAAGATCTGTGATCTTTAAGTGTTTGTCTGATGCCTTATTTGTGCATGCGCACTGTTATTTTAATTTGTTTCATTATGGCTTAAATTTGTTTGAATTTTGTGCATGCTCCTTTATCAGCCTTCCTGCATGGACAGCTTGTGTGGTTATTGGCCAGGAGGGTTTGCAATTATCTCAAAACTTGAGATGTTTGTTGTTTTGATTATGACTATGGCTACTTATAAATTGCATAGTCACACTATTACAATAATATGTTATTAATATCTGTATATTGGTTTGATTTTGCTGTTGGACAGTGGAGTGAATAGTAGCAAGGGTTATGTGTGATTTCTTTCTTTCTTTATTTTTACAGACTTTGACATAAGAAGCAGTGTATATTTCAAAATTCATTTATATTTAAAATTTGATGCATGCCAGAAATATACTAGTAGGAATCTTTTTTTGAGTTTGTAACAATTAGAATTGTTACTTTATAAAGTGATGTCAGGGTCTTTTATTGTAATACAACAGCTTTTAAGGCTGGTGTAAGCATCACAGCAGATGTCTTTATGCCAAAGTAACTGAGGATAAAACACAGAAAAAAGGAGATTTTCCTGGAGTGGCTTTTTAAATCAGATAGCCTTAGAAATATTCTGCAGTTGAACAAAAACTGAAGAAAACCATGAATCAATATATGAACATTACCTGATGCTGCTGAAGTAAAGCAGAGCAAAGTTACAGAAATTTTTTTTAGAGGTTTTAATAGTGAACAAGGTGAGTTTTTTGCAATTTGGCACAAAAAACAACTGACAACAGCGCTAAGCACAACTGTACACTGATGTATAATAAGCAAGGGAATAATGTGGAAAACATATTTCAGATGGGGAAACTTTTCTTGAAGTATACTACGAGAGAGCTGTGCAAGAAGTATGATGTTTTGTTTTTTTGTTTTGTTTTTTTTTTCAATCGTGGTGGAAACAAGACAGGAAGAGGGAATTAATGACAGTATTTATCAAATGTGAAGCGTAGTTTGGATCTTCTTTTGCTGCTGGTTCAGTTAATTTTTAATTTTGATTGGAGAGTGATGAAACCTGGAGCTTCAGAATCTGTGAGCTGTCTTTCAGAAAGCAATGGAGCAATCTCAGAGGACAAAGAGCTCAGAAAGTTGTTGAACATTTTAGTTTCGTTTCACAGTAAAATGAGTCAGAGCATCATCAGGACTTAATATTGTACTCTGATTCTTTTGAGAATAAAACACTTGAGGAAGAGCACTACGATTGCGATGAACATGCTAAAGATTATGTTATCATGAAATTTATGTTGACTAAAGGACTGATGAAACTTTGTGCTATGGCCAACAAAGAGCACCAGGTTGGGGTGTCACTTTGAACGAGCTGGGTGTGGGATATGGGGGTAATGCGCAAGCTTATTTATCTTTGGTTAAAAAGTCCCCGAAAATGCAGACAGTCTATGCAAATTCTAACTGATTTCAGCATTCATGGTTTCTGTCAGGCAATATCTTCCTTAAAGTTTTGCAAGAAAACCAAGGTCTCTCATTGAAATTAGCACGTAGAAAGCAACTGAATTGAGACAAGTTTTGCTTTACACAAGCCCAGTTCTACTGAATAATATACCAAGCCAAATGTATAGATACTTTATACTGTTATCTGTATCTACAAGAATTCTTCTAAGTCCTGATTTGTATATTGATAACTGACTGTGATTATGCAGAGGATGTTTTGAAGCAGTTTGTGAAAGATTTTGCTTTGATTTATGGTCTTGACTTTGTTGGTTATAATATACATTCTTTAATACACCTAGCTCAAGATGTACGGAAGTTTGGCCCTTTAGACAGCATTTCCTGCTTCCCATTAGAAACCTTCCTTGGTGGAATTTATTTGGATTCTGGAAGCAGATTGGGAAAGGGAAGCGGAAAAGGAGGTAATTGTGTTGAAAACACCTTAAAAGCAAAAATTTATTGAGATTATAAGAAGAAAAAAAACCTGACAGTTTCTTTAGCAGACCCTTGCTGCTCATCAGGTTCAGATATGATTTCAAAATAGCGCTTTATAACTTGTTGACTTTTAAAAAATTGTTTTAGACTTTTTTTTTGATGCCATTATATACATTAATGTTTTTAGTTTGTAGGACTAACCAGTACCCTAAATTATGTGTTTGGATTATTATTTATTTGTGTGTGTATGTTTGTTGTATTTTGTTTGTTTGTTTGTTTTAAGGCCAGTGATCCCGTCGAGCTCTGATGAGGATTGGGACAACACTGCGGAACAGCCAGAGACCTCACCACCATCAGCAATGGAGAATAGACATTCAAGTGAAACTCACTTCCTGAACATCACTCATCCATTTGTTCAGCCGCTACAACCCTCAACTCCTTCACCTGTGGTTTCACAACCAGTTCCAAGACAACTTCTACAAGCCACCAATACGAGCATGTTTGTACGTGTTCTAACCCTCCTGGAAGACATTAAGGACACTCAGAGGGTCCACAGTCGAATGCTACAGTCTCTCCTTACACAACGTGATGGACCAGTTGCTGCAGTATTACCCGAGGGTGCTGTATTTCCCATCCGGACAGTAGCAGATGTGGCAGCACTGGAGCAAAAACTGGCAGACCCTGTCTTCCTAAAAGAAGTGGTAAATAATAATGATGTAATAACAATATTCAATGATTAATGCCTCAATCAGTCTGTGTTTCATGCTAGCAGTTATGATCAAGGAAAGTTGCTGTTTGTTCGAACATGGTCAGTGCAATGAAGGAGTGGGAGGAGAGCTGAACAAAAGTTGCTATTTTTGTTAATAAAATGACTTCTCCAAACATTACCTAGTTATAAGTTGTGCCATGCCAAACCCAAAACTTAAGAAATTACTTTTGGTGAATCATTTAGCTCTTTGCATTCACATCAGACAGTGTTTGACTTTGACACCTAACTCTTTCTCAGTCAATTAGCATCAATATTATAGAGCCTAATTACTGTGTAGCTGTGCTTGCTTTCTTTTAGGTGTGACTGATGGTACTACTGTCAGTAAAATTATTGTCCTTGCGTGTCCTAAGGTTTCTGTTGTGGCAGAGATCAGAGGGAGCACTGTTGATGAAGCCACAAGAAGAATGATGGCCTTCATTATGGACAATGCTCTTTCCAGGCAATATAACTTCGTTGGGTGCCATGGAAAGCGGGAATTTCGAGGGCTTAAAGTTTTTGAAGTGCTATATGGTAAGTTCATTAGTTGTAAGATATTTTGTTGATGTTTGAATAACGGATGCTCACTACAGCTGCAGTCATTCAGAATCAACTTTTCTCTCCACCATTGTGAGTGGCTAGCTTCGCAATAACAGAAGTTTGACTTGATTGACGCGGGAATGTTCCCAGTTAGCCTAGCAGTCAGCAAGGAGGCTTCAGCGGTGCATTATGGGATCTGTAGTTTGTATATTATTAGCGCCTCATATCGCCGGGCCATGCATAACAATAATAGTACATCTATATAAAATGATCTTGCGGGCCGGATATAAATGTATGCCGGGCCGGATGTGGCCCGCAGGCCTTGACTTTGACACGTGGTTTAGATAGACTGTACAAATTGTGGAGATGAAACCATCAGCTCATGTTGTTCTGGAGGTTGGTGGCTGCTGGCAGGAATGACCACGTTTCTTTCTGGCTTGTAGCATACTTGAAGAAGTCTCTCACTAAACAGTTTTTTGGTTGCTCACAGAATGTGAATAAGCTCCAGGAACTCCAGAGCCAGCCTCTATTTTTTCCAGTGTAATTAGTAACACACTGATTTATCTGATGGCCCTATTTTTGATTTACATGAAAATTATTGGCGCCCGCCTGGCACACACCTCAAGAAGTGGAATCTGTTTTCTCCTTGGTAGATGTAGCCCTTGTTACATTTTACTATTTTGTTTTGTGTTCATTATGAGGTGCTGTACCATGCAAAAAACTGGTTAACCACTTGCCTGTTCTAAGCTCTGTGCCAATCACTGAGACAGCCCACAACACCAGTTATCATTGTAACTATGTAGACATCTTTTAAACATTTGTCTTAAATGTTTTAAGGTAAAATATTTCACATTAATTTAATTTTTGAGTGCCTACTTGGTAAATCATTTTGTAAATAGCTTTTCTGTTTCCATGAATACTCATGGTCTTCAAAGAGTTCAATGTAGGAGGTCAAACAACTTGAACAGCACAACCTCCAAAACAACTTCAGTACTATCGCAAATCTGATTTTGTTTGTGAAAATGCACTAATTTCTTTTTTTTTAAATTTCTTTCAGGACCAATGGATTGGTGAATGAGTGAGAAGCTGTGGTTTGCTGCATTTGTTTTTCCTTTAAACTGTATAACATTTATTTGTTATTGTTTTGTGTATACTGTGGACATTTTTGTCAACATGTTCTCCACACAAAAAATGTATTATATAAAAAAGCATACTGTTTTAAAATTTCATAGTAATCAGTATTAATAAAAAAGATAAACTGGCTTTGTTGTACAGGTGATTTAAATTATAGCTTACTTACATTATCCAAAATTCCATCTGGGCAAACACACTTGGGGCCACCATGGAAACTGAGGACAAAAATAGCTGGGTCTCAGGTTGGTAACCCAAATGGGCCCCAAGTATCAGACCTGCTTCTATCCATCTGGGCCCCATACTCATTTATTGTCTGGGGCTGATTTGGGACCCATCATTAACCCATCTGGGCAAACACATTTGGGGCCATCATGGAAACTGAGGACAAAAGTAGCTGGGTGCCAGGTGGGTAACCCAAGTGGGCCCCAACCATCAGACCCGCTTCTACCCATCTGGGCCCCATACTCATTTGTTGGCTGGGCCTGATTTGGGGCCCATCCGGGTCCCATCAATAATCCATCTGGGCAAACACATTTGGGGCCACCATGGAAACTGAGGACAAAATTAGCTGGGTCCTAGGTGGGTACCCCAAGTGGGCCCCAAATATCAGATCTGCTTCTACCCATCTGGGCCCCACATATTTTTTTCAACTGGGCCTGATTTGGGGCTTATCTGGGACCCAGCATAAACCCATCTAGGAAAACACATTTGGGGCCACCATGGAAACTGAGGACAAAATTAGCTGGACCCCAGTTGGGTTTCCCAAGTGGGCCCCAAATATTAGCCCTGCTGCTCCCTATTTGGGCCCCACATATGTGTGTTGACTGGGATGTAACAGTGAGAAACGCACTGTCTTGGCGAAAGAAAGCGTTTTTGTACAACTTCATATAAATAGCTGTAACTTTTGATAGAAGACTCAGACAAACATGTTTATGGCTTTATCTTATAGAACTCAAGGTCTCCGTGCTGGGAAAACAGGTTTTGCAGCTGTTTGAGCTAAGATTTCCAAGTTATTCACATAATGAAAACTTATACTTTGTTTCGGTCGAGTTCCCCATTCAAATGCATGTAACAGTGAGAAACGCACTGTCTTGGCGAAAGAAAGCGTTTTTGTACAACTTCATATAAATAGCTGTAACTTTTGATAGAAGACTCAGACAAACATGTTTATGGCTTTATCTTATAGAACTCAAGGTCCCCATGCTGGGAAAACAGGTTTTGCAGCTGTTTGAGCTAAGATTTCCAAGTTATTCACATAATGAAAACTTATACTTTGTTTCGGTCGAGTTCCCCATTCAAATGCATGTAACAGTGAGAAACGCACTGTCTTGGTGAAAGAAAGCTATTTTGTACAACGTCATATGAATAGTTGTAACTTTTGATAGAAGACTCGGATACACATGTTTATGGCTTTATCTTATAGAACTCAAGGTTCCCGTGCTGGGCAACTAGGTTTTGCAGCTGTTTGAGCTAAGATTTCCAAGTTATTCACATAATGAAAACGTATACTTTGTTTTGGTCGAGTTCCCCATTCAAATGCATGTAACAGTGAGAAACGCACTGTCTTGGCGAAAGAAAGCGTTTTTGTACAACTTCATATAAATAGCTGTAACCTTTGATAGAAGACTCAGACAAACATGTTTATGGCTTTATATTATAGAACTCAAGGTCTCCGTGCTGGGAAAACAGGTTTTGCAGCTGTTTAAGCTAAGATTTCCAAGTTATTCACATAATGAAAACCTATACTTTGTTTCGGTCGAGTTCCCCATTCAAATGCATGTAACAGTGAGAAACGCACTGTCTTGGCGAAAGAAAGCGTTTTTGTACAACTTCATAGAAATAGCTGTAACTTTTGATAGAAGACTCAGACAAACATGTTTATGGCTTTATCTTATAGAACTCAAGGTCTCCGTGCTGGGAAAACAGGTTTTGCAGCTGTTTGAGCTAAGATTTCCAAGTTATTCACATAATGAAAACTTATACTTTGTTTCGGTCGAGTTCCCCATTCAAATGCATGTAACCGTGAGAAACGCACTGTCTTGGCGAAAGAAAGCTATTTTGTACAACTTCATAGAAATAGCTGTAACTTTTGATAGAAGACTCAGACAAACATGTTTATGGCCTTATATTATAGAACTCAAGGTCTCCGTGCTGGGAAAACAGGTTTTGCAGCTGTTTGAGCTAAGATTTCCAAGTTATTCACATAATGAAAACCTATACTTTGTTTCGGTCGAGTTCCCCATTCAAATGCATGTAACAGTGAGAAACGCACTGTCTTGGCGAAAGAAAGCGTTTTTGTACAACTTCATAGAAATAGCTGTAACTTTTGATAGAAGACTCAGACAAACATGTTTATGGCTTTGTCTTATAGAACTCAAGGTCTCCGTGCTGGGCAAACAGGTTTTGCAGCTGTTTGAGCTAAGATTTCCAAGTTATTCACATAATGAAAACATATACTTTGTTTCGGTCGAGTTCCCCATTCAAATGCATGTAACAGTGAGAAACGCACTGTCTTGGCGAAAGAAAGCGTTTTTGTACAACTTCATAGAAATAGCTGTAACTTTTGATAGAAGACTCAGACAAACATGTTTATGGCCTTATATTATAGAACTCAAGGTTCCCGTGCTGGGAAAACAGGTTTTGTAGCTGTTTGAGCTAAGATTTCCAAGTTATTCACATAATGAAAACCTATACTTTGTTTCGGTCGAGTTCCCCATTCAAATGCATGTAACAGTGAGAAACGCACTGTCTTGGCGAAAGAAAGCGTTTTTGTACAACTTCATAGAAATAGCTGTAACTTTTGTTAGAAGACTCAGACAAACATGTTTATGGCCTTATATTATAGAACTCAAGGTCTCCGTGCTGGGCAAACAGGTTTTGCAGCTGTTTGAGCTAAGATTTCCAAGTTATTCACATAATGAAAACTTATACTTTGTTTCGGTCGAGTTCCCCATTCAAATGCATGTAACAGTGAGAAACGCACTGTCTTGGCGAAAGAAAGCGTTTTTGTACAACTTCATATAAATAGCTGTAACTTTTGATAGAAGACTCGGATACACATGTTTATGGCTTTATCTTATAGAACTCACGTTCCCCGTGCTGGGCAAACAGGTTTTGCAGCTGTTTGAGCTAAGATTTCCAAGTTATTCACATAATGAAAACCTATACTTTGTTTCGGTCGAGTTCCCCATTCAAATGCATGTAACAGTGAGAAACGCACTGTCTTGGCGAAAGAAAGCTATTTTGTACAACTTCATATAAATAGCTGTAACTTTTCATAGAAGACTCAGACAAACATGTTTATGGCCTTATATTATAGAACTCAAGGTCTCCGTGCTGGGCAAACAGGTTTTGCAGCTGTTTGAGCTAAGATTTCCAAGTTATTCACATAATGAAAACCTATACTTTGTTTCGGTCGAGTTCCCCATTCAAATGCATGTAACAGTGAGAAACGCACTGTCTTGGCGAAAGAAAGCGTTTTTGTACAACTTCATATGAATAGCTGTAACTTTTGATAGAAGACTCGGATACACATGTTTATGGCTTTATCTTATAGAACTCAAGGTTCCCGTGCTGGGCAAACAGGTTTTGCAGCTGTTTGAGCTAAGATTTCCAAGTTATTCACATAATGAAAACTTATACTTTGTTTCGGTCGAGTTCCCCATTCAAATGCATCCCAGTAAACACCAGTATGTGGGCCCCACATGGGCTATGGGGGTTCCAAGTGGGGATGGGCTTACAATGGGCATCCAATCTGGGACCCACCTGGGTTAGCCAAGTAGGACCCACTTGAGCCAGCCCAGATGGGTTATATTCTATGGGCACCATATGGGTAACATATGGGAAGTTGCATGAACAGGCAACTGAGTTTAACGATCTTAGTTAAGTATAATTATTAGTCATGTGTAAGTATAAACATGAATTAAGATGAAATAACTGATAATAAATTATGCCAGAGGCAGCATATGTATATTTAATTAATAACAAAATATACATATAAAATATATTAATATAAGTGAAACACAAAGAACAGATGCGACTTAAAATTGTAAGACGCTTAATAAAATAAAACAAATGGTTTTACATTTGAGTGGGAAAAAAATTTCACTCCATGTAGGAGTGCTTTTCGAAATCTCGCGTTATTTCATGAAATATCACGAGGTTTTCTCAAACTCGTCCCCCCATTCTGGAACATTCTTCATTTCGCGCCCTTGGACAAAGCTGACAGTTAAGCTGGCAATTTTTGGATTAAGTTCATCTTTGAGCTATGGACTTATTTTCTGCACTAACGGTAAGAACTTTTTGACTTAATTTGAATCCCTAAGTATAAATGAAATGTTTACAAAGTTATGATGCTGCAAAGTAATGTATGGCACAAGTGCTGGCGAACTTTTTCCTAGCACTCAGGCAAGGCTAAGCTAGTTTAAATTTTTAGGTAATGTTGGATTTAGCCAATTTTCACAGTTTGAAAGCATTTTCTGGTGTCCTGTATACTGCTTAACTAGCACCAAAATTAATTACTGCTGCGTGTACTTAACATCAAGTTGTACTTAAACATTATCTTGGTTTTTCTCTATGATTAGTATTAATAAAGGACTGTATTAGACCAATTTAACAAAGTTCTAGTTTTTTAGGAGGAATATGGGAGGGTATTTTCACTATCAGAGCAACCAAAATTGCTTTGGTGTTGTCTTTATTAGCTTCATTCCTCACGGCTAAGTGAGGAGGGTAGGCCATGAGCAACTAGTCCCCAGCTTTTGCCCCTGTGTCAGGAGCATGCACAGCAGTCAGAGAGGCAGATCAGTGAGCACTCTATTTCTGTAGAAGACATAATCATCATTTTTCTTGCCATTGTTCTCATTTTTCCAGAAAAAGCAAAAAAGAAAATATAGGTATTCTTGATTTGTTTGGGTTTTTTTTTTTATACACACTTTAGTATGCAACTTTATATGTGTAGTTGTTTTAGTGAGAACTTCATCAGAAATACTGTACTGACTCAAGAATCTGCCTCTTACTGTTGTGCAAGCTCTGTACATGAGGGAAACTGAATATTTAAGCAGAACTGGTCGGTCTTGTTAGGGCCACAGTGCCAACTCCTTTTACTATGATTGCTGTGGCCCTCCTTTTTTCCTTTTTGTAATGTATATTTGGCTAGAATCTACACATTTATTTATTTATAAAAAAGAAAAGCAATTGCTCTTTGGATGTGGTCCTAAAGATCTGTGATCTTTAAGTGTTTGTCTGATGCCTTATTTGTGCATGCGCACTGTTATTTTAATTTGTTTCATTATGGCTTAAATTTGTTTGAATTTTGTGCATGCTCCTTTATCAGCCTTCCTGCATGGACAGCTTGTGTGGTTATTGGCCAGGAGGGTTTGCAATTATCTCAAAACTTGAGATGTTTGTTGTTTTGATTATGACTATGGCTACTTATAAATTGCATAGTCACACTATTACAATAATATGTTATTAATATCTGTATATTGGTTTGATTTTGCTGTTGGACAGTGGAGTGAATAGTAGCAAGGGTTATGTGTGATTTCTTTCTTTCTTTATTTTTACAGACTTTGACATAAGAAGCAGTGTATATTTCAAAATTCATTTATATTTAAAATTTGATGCATGCCAGAAATATACTAGTAGGAATCTTTTTTTGAGTTTGTAACAATTAGAATTGTTACTTTATAAAGTGATGTCAGGGTCTTTTATTGTAATACAACAGCTTTTAAGGCTGGTGTAAGCATCACAGCAGATGTCTTTATGCCAAAGTAACTGAGGATAAAACACAGAAAAAAGGAGATTTTCCTGGAGTGGCTTTTTAAATCAGATAGCCTTAGAAATATTCTGCAGTTGAACAAAAACTGAAGAAAACCATGAATCAATATATGAACATTACCTGATGCTGCTGAAGTAAAGCAGAGCAAAGTTACAGAAATTTTTTTTAGAGGTTTTAATAGTGAACAAGGTGAGTTTTTTGCAATTTGGCACAAAAAACAACTGACAACAGCGCTAAGCACAACTGTACACTGATGTATAATAAGCAAGGGAATAATGTGGAAAACATATTTCAGATGGGGAAACTTTTCTTGAAGTATACTACGAGAGAGCTGTGCAAGAAGTATGATGTTTTGTTTTTTTGTTTTGTTTTTTTTTTCAATCGTGGTGGAAACAAGACAGGAAGAGGGAATTAATGACAGTATTTATCAAATGTGAAGCGTAGTTTGGATCTTCTTTTGCTGCTGGTTCAGTTAATTTTTAATTTTGATTGGAGAGTGATGAAACCTGGAGCTTCAGAATCTGTGAGCTGTCTTTCAGAAAGCAATGGAGCAATCTCAGAGGACAAAGAGCTCAGAAAGTTGTTGAACATTTTAGTTTCGTTTCACAGTAAAATGAGTCAGAGCATCATCAGGACTTAATATTGTACTCTGATTCTTTTGAGAATAAAACACTTGAGGAAGAGCACTACGATTGCGATGAACATGCTAAAGATTATGTTATCATGAAATTTATGTTGACTAAAGGACTGATGAAACTTTGTGCTATGGCCAACAAAGAGCACCAGGTTGGGGTGTCACTTTGAACGAGCTGGGTGTGGGATATGGGGGTAATGCGCAAGCTTATTTATCTTTGGTTAAAAAGTCCCCGAAAATGCAGACAGTCTATGCAAATTCTAACTGATTTCAGCATTCATGGTTTCTGTCAGGCAATATCTTCCTTAAAGTTTTGCAAGAAAACCAAGGTCTCTCATTGAAATTAGCACGTAGAAAGCAACTGAATTGAGACAAGTTTTGCTTTACACAAGCCCAGTTCTACTGAATAATATACCAAGCCAAATGTATAGATACTTTATACTGTTATCTGTATCTACAAGAATTCTTCTAAGTCCTGATTTGTATATTGATAACTGACTGTGATTATGCAGAGGATGTTTTGAAGCAGTTTGTGAAAGATTTTGCTTTGATTTATGGTCTTGACTTTGTTGGTTATAATATACATTCTTTAATACACCTAGCTCAAGATGTACGGAAGTTTGGCCCTTTAGACAGCATTTCCTGCTTCCCATTAGAAACCTTCCTTGGTGGAATTTATTTGGATTCTGGAAGCAGATTGGGAAAGGGAAGCGGAAAAGGAGGTAATTGTGTTGAAAACACCTTAAAAGCAAAAATTTATTGAGATTATAAGAAGAAAAAAAACCTGACAGTTTCTTTAGCAGACCCTTGCTGCTCATCAGGTTCAGATATGATTTCAAAATAGCGCTTTATAACTTGTTGACTTTTAAAAAATTGTTTTAGACTTTTTTTTTGATGCCATTATATACATTAATGTTTTTAGTTTGTAGGACTAACCAGTACCCTAAATTATGTGTTTGGATTATTATTTATTTGTGTGTGTATGTTTGTTGTATTTTGTTTGTTTGTTTGTTTTAAGGCCAGTGATCCCGTCGAGCTCTGATGAGGATTGGGACAACACTGCGGAACAGCCAGAGACCTCACCACCATCAGCAATGGAGAATAGACATTCAAGTGAAACTCACTTCCTGAACATCACTCATCCATTTGTTCAGCCGCTACAACCCTCAACTCCTTCACCTGTGGTTTCACAACCAGTTCCAAGACAACTTCTACAAGCCACCAATACGAGCATGTTTGTACGTGTTCTAACCCTCCTGGAAGACATTAAGGACACTCAGAGGGTCCACAGTCGAATGCTACAGTCTCTCCTTACACAACGTGATGGACCAGTTGCTGCAGTATTACCCGAGGGTGCTGTATTTCCCATCCGGACAGTAGCAGATGTGGCAGCACTGGAGCAAAAACTGGCAGACCCTGTCTTCCTAAAAGAAGTGGTAAATAATAATGATGTAATAACAATATTCAATGATTAATGCCTCAATCAGTCTGTGTTTCATGCTAGCAGTTATGATCAAGGAAAGTTGCTGTTTGTTCGAACATGGTCAGTGCAATGAAGGAGTGGGAGGAGAGCTGAACAAAAGTTGCTATTTTTGTTAATAAAATGACTTCTCCAAACATTACCTAGTTATAAGTTGTGCCATGCCAAACCCAAAACTTAAGAAATTACTTTTGGTGAATCATTTAGCTCTTTGCATTCACATCAGACAGTGTTTGACTTTGACACCTAACTCTTTCTCAGTCAATTAGCATCAATATTATAGAGCCTAATTACTGTGTAGCTGTGCTTGCTTTCTTTTAGGTGTGACTGATGGTACTACTGTCAGTAAAATTATTGTCCTTGCGTGTCCTAAGGTTTCTGTTGTGGCAGAGATCAGAGGGAGCACTGTTGATGAAGCCACAAGAAGAATGATGGCCTTCATTATGGACAATGCTCTTTCCAGGCAATATAACTTCGTTGGGTGCCATGGAAAGCGGGAATTTCGAGGGCTTAAAGTTTTTGAAGTGCTATATGGTAAGTTCATTAGTTGTAAGATATTTTGTTGATGTTTGAATAACGGATGCTCACTACAGCTGCAGTCATTCAGAATCAACTTTTCTCTCCACCATTGTGAGTGGCTAGCTTCGCAATAACAGAAGTTTGACTTGATTGACGCGGGAATGTTCCCAGTTAGCCTAGCAGTCAGCAAGGAGGCTTCAGCGGTGCATTATGGGATCTGTAGTTTGTATATTATTAGCGCCTCATATCGCCGGGCCATGCATAACAATAATAGTACATCTATATAAAATGATCTTGCGGGCCGGATATAAATGTATGCCGGGCCGGATGTGGCCCGCAGGCCTTGACTTTGACACGTGGTTTAGATAGACTGTACAAATTGTGGAGATGAAACCATCAGCTCATGTTGTTCTGGAGGTTGGTGGCTGCTGGCAGGAATGACCACGTTTCTTTCTGGCTTGTAGCATACTTGAAGAAGTCTCTCACTAAACAGTTTTTTGGTTGCTCACAGAATGTGAATAAGCTCCAGGAACTCCAGAGCCAGCCTCTATTTTTTCCAGTGTAATTAGTAACACACTGATTTATCTGATGGCCCTATTTTTGATTTACATGAAAATTATTGGCGCCCGCCTGGCACACACCTCAAGAAGTGGAATCTGTTTTCTCCTTGGTAGATGTAGCCCTTGTTACATTTTACTATTTTGTTTTGTGTTCATTATGAGGTGCTGTACCATGCAAAAAACTGGTTAACCACTTGCCTGTTCTAAGCTCTGTGCCAATCACTGAGACAGCCCACAACACCAGTTATCATTGTAACTATGTAGACATCTTTTAAACATTTGTCTTAAATGTTTTAAGGTAAAATATTTCACATTAATTTAATTTTTGAGTGCCTACTTGGTAAATCATTTTGTAAATAGCTTTTCTGTTTCCATGAATACTCATGGTCTTCAAAGAGTTCAATGTAGGAGGTCAAACAACTTGAACAGCACAACCTCCAAAACAACTTCAGTACTATCGCAAATCTGATTTTGTTTGTGAAAATGCACTAATTTCTTTTTTTTTAAATTTCTTTCAGGACCAATGGATTGGTGAATGAGTGAGAAGCTGTGGTTTGCTGCATTTGTTTTTCCTTTAAACTGTATAACATTTATTTGTTATTGTTTTGTGTATACTGTGGACATTTTTGTCAACATGTTCTCCACACAAAAAATGTATTATATAAAAAAGCATACTGTTTTAAAATTTCATAGTAATCAGTATTAATAAAAAAGATAAACTGGCTTTGTTGTACAGGTGATTTAAATTATAGCTTACTTACATTATCCAAAATTCCATCTGGGCAAACACACTTGGGGCCACCATGGAAACTGAGGACAAAAATAGCTGGGTCTCAGGTTGGTAACCCAAATGGGCCCCAAGTATCAGACCTGCTTCTATCCATCTGGGCCCCATACTCATTTATTGTCTGGGGCTGATTTGGGACCCATCATTAACCCATCTGGGCAAACACATTTGGGGCCATCATGGAAACTGAGGACAAAAGTAGCTGGGTGCCAGGTGGGTAACCCAAGTGGGCCCCAACCATCAGACCCGCTTCTACCCATCTGGGCCCCATACTCATTTGTTGGCTGGGCCTGATTTGGGGCCCATCCGGGTCCCATCAATAATCCATCTGGGCAAACACATTTGGGGCCACCATGGAAACTGAGGACAAAATTAGCTGGGTCCTAGGTGGGTACCCCAAGTGGGCCCCAAATATCAGATCTGCTTCTACCCATCTGGGCCCCACATATTTTTTTCAACTGGGCCTGATTTGGGGCTTATCTGGGACCCAGCATAAACCCATCTAGGAAAACACATTTGGGGCCACCATGGAAACTGAGGACAAAATTAGCTGGACCCCAGTTGGGTTTCCCAAGTGGGCCCCAAATATTAGCCCTGCTGCTCCCTATTTGGGCCCCACATATGTGTGTTGACTGGGATGTAACAGTGAGAAACGCACTGTCTTGGCGAAAGAAAGCGTTTTTGTACAACTTCATATAAATAGCTGTAACTTTTGATAGAAGACTCAGACAAACATGTTTATGGCTTTATCTTATAGAACTCAAGGTCTCCGTGCTGGGAAAACAGGTTTTGCAGCTGTTTGAGCTAAGATTTCCAAGTTATTCACATAATGAAAACTTATACTTTGTTTCGGTCGAGTTCCCCATTCAAATGCATGTAACAGTGAGAAACGCACTGTCTTGGCGAAAGAAAGCGTTTTTGTACAACTTCATATAAATAGCTGTAACTTTTGATAGAAGACTCAGACAAACATGTTTATGGCTTTATCTTATAGAACTCAAGGTCCCCATGCTGGGAAAACAGGTTTTGCAGCTGTTTGAGCTAAGATTTCCAAGTTATTCACATAATGAAAACTTATACTTTGTTTCGGTCGAGTTCCCCATTCAAATGCATGTAACAGTGAGAAACGCACTGTCTTGGTGAAAGAAAGCTATTTTGTACAACGTCATATGAATAGTTGTAACTTTTGATAGAAGACTCGGATACACATGTTTATGGCTTTATCTTATAGAACTCAAGGTTCCCGTGCTGGGCAACTAGGTTTTGCAGCTGTTTGAGCTAAGATTTCCAAGTTATTCACATAATGAAAACGTATACTTTGTTTTGGTCGAGTTCCCCATTCAAATGCATGTAACAGTGAGAAACGCACTGTCTTGGCGAAAGAAAGCGTTTTTGTACAACTTCATATAAATAGCTGTAACCTTTGATAGAAGACTCAGACAAACATGTTTATGGCTTTATATTATAGAACTCAAGGTCTCCGTGCTGGGAAAACAGGTTTTGCAGCTGTTTAAGCTAAGATTTCCAAGTTATTCACATAATGAAAACCTATACTTTGTTTCGGTCGAGTTCCCCATTCAAATGCATGTAACAGTGAGAAACGCACTGTCTTGGCGAAAGAAAGCGTTTTTGTACAACTTCATAGAAATAGCTGTAACTTTTGATAGAAGACTCAGACAAACATGTTTATGGCTTTATCTTATAGAACTCAAGGTCTCCGTGCTGGGAAAACAGGTTTTGCAGCTGTTTGAGCTAAGATTTCCAAGTTATTCACATAATGAAAACTTATACTTTGTTTCGGTCGAGTTCCCCATTCAAATGCATGTAACCGTGAGAAACGCACTGTCTTGGCGAAAGAAAGCTATTTTGTACAACTTCATAGAAATAGCTGTAACTTTTGATAGAAGACTCAGACAAACATGTTTATGGCCTTATCTTATAGAACTCAAGGTCTCCGTGCTGGGAAAACAGGTTTTGCAGCTGTTTGAGCTAAGATTTCCAAGTTATTCACATAATGAAAACATATACTTTGTTTCGGTCGAGTTCCCCATTCAAATGCATGTAACAGTGAGAAACGCACTGTCTTGGCGAAAGAAAGCGTTTTTGTACAACTTCATATGAATAGCTGTAACTTTTGATAGAAGACTCGGATACACATGTTTATGGCTTTATCTTATAGAACTCAAGGTTCCCATGCTGGGAAAACAGGTTTTGCAGCTGTTTGAGCTAAGATTTCCAAGTTATTCACATAATGAAAACCTATACTTTGTTTCGGTCGAGTTCCCCATTCAAATGCATGTAACAGTGAGAAACGCACTGTCTTGGCGAAAGAAAGCTATTTTGTACAACTTCATATAAATAGCTGTAACTTTTGATAGAAGACTCGGATACACATGTTTATGGCTTTATCTTATAGAACTCACGTTCCCCGTGCTGGGCAAACAGGTTTTGCAGCTGTTTGAGCTAAGATTTCCAAGTTATTCACATAATGAAAACCTATACTTTGTTTCGGTCGAGTTCCCCATTCAAATGCATGTAACAGTGAGAAACGCACTGTCTTGGCGAAAGAAAGCGTTTTTGTACAACTTCATATAAATAGCTGTAACTTTTGATAGAAGACTCGGATACACATGTTTATGGCTTTATCTTATAGAACTCAAGGTTCCCGTGCTGGGCAAACAGGTTTTGCAGCTGTTTGAGCTAAGATTTCCAAGTTATTCACATAATGAAAACCTATACTTTGTTTCGGTCGAGTTCCCCATTCAAATGCATGTAACAGTGAGAAACGCACTGTCTTGGCGAAAGAAAGCGTTTTTGTACAACTTCATATGAATAGCTGTAACTTTTGATAGAAGACTCGGATACACATGTTTATGGCCTTATCTTATAGAACTCAAAGTCTCCGTGCTGGGAAAACAGCTTTTGCAGCTGTTTGAGCTAAGATTTCCAAGTTATTCACATAATGAAATCATATACTTTGTTTCGGTCGAGTTCCCCATTCAAATGCATGTAACAGTGAGAAACGCACTGTCTTGGCGAAAGAAAGCGTTTTTGTACAACTTCATAGAAATAGCTGTAAGTTTTGATAGAAGACTCAGACAAACATGTTTATGGCCTTATATTATAGAACTCAAGGTCTCCGTGCTGGGCAAACAGGTTTTGCAGCTGTTTGAGCTAAGATTTCCAAGTTATTCACATAATGAAAACCTATACTTTGTTTCGGTCGAGTTCCCCATTCAAATGCATGTAACAGTGAGAAACGCACTGTCTTGGCGAAAGAAAGCTATTTTGTACAACTTCATATAAATAGCTGTAACTTTTGATAGAAGACTCAGACAAATATGTTTATGGCTTTATCTTATAGAACTCAAGGTCTCCGTGCTGGGAAAACAGCTTTTGCAGCTGTTTAAGCTAAGATTTCCAAGTTATTCACATAATGAAAACGTATACTTTATTTCGGTCGAGTTCCCCATTCAAATGCATGTAACAGTGAGAAACGCACTGTCTTGGCGAAAGAAAGCGTTTTTGTACAACTTCATATAAATAGCTGTAACTTTTGATAGAAGACTCGAATACACATGTTTATGGCCTTATCTTATAGAACTCAAAGTCTCCGTGCTGGGAAAACAGGTTTTGCAGCTGTTTGAGCTAAGATTTCCAAGTTATTCACATAATGAAAACTTATACTTTGTTTCGGTGGAGTTCCCCATTCAAATGCATGTAACAGTGAGAAACGCACTGTCTTGGCGAAAGAAAGCTATTTTGTACAACTTCATATGAATAGCTGTAACTTTTGATAGAAGACTCGGATACACATGTTTATGGCTTTATCTTATAGAACTCAAGGTTCCCGTGCTGGGAAAAGAGGTTTTGCAGCTGTTTGAGCTAAGATTTCCAAGTTATTCACATAATGAAAACTTATACTTTGTTTCGGTCGAGTTCCCCATTCAAATGCATGTAACAGTGAGAAACGCACTGTCTTGGCAAAAGAAAGCGTTTTTGTACAACTTCATATAAATAGCTGTAACTTTTGATAGAAGACTCGGATACACATGTTTATGGCTTTATCTTATAGAACTCACGTTCCCGTGCTGGGCAAACAGGTTTTGCAGCTGTTTGAGCTAAGATTTCCAAGTTATTCACATAATGAAAACTTATACTTTGTTTCGGTCGAGTTCCCATGTTTATGGCTTTATCTTATAGAACTCAAGGTTCCCGTGCTGGGAAAACAGGTTTTGCAGCTGTTTGAGCTAAGATTTCCAAGTTATTCACATAATGAAAACCTATACTTTGTTTCGGTCGAGTTCCCCATTCAAATGCATGTAACAGTGAGAAACGCACTGTCTTGGCGAAAGAAAGCGTTTTTGTACAACTTCATATAAATAGCTGTAACTTTTGATAGAAGACTCAGACAAACATGTTTATGGCCTTATATTATAGAACTCAAGGGCTCCGTGCTGGGCAAACAGGTTTTGCAGCTGTTTGAGCTAAGATTTCCAAGTTATTCACATAATGAAAACCTATACTTTGTTTCGGTCGAGTTCCCCATTCAAATGCATGTAACAGTGAGAAACGCACTGTCTTGGCGAAAGAAAGCGTTTTTGTACAACTTCATATAAATAGCTGTAACTTTTGATAGAAGACTCAGACAAATATGTTTATGGCTTTATCTTATAGAACTCAAGGTTCCCGTGCTGGGCAAACAGGTTTTGCAGCTGTTTGAGCTAAGATTTCCAAGTTATTCACATAATGAAAACCTATACTTTGTTTCGGTCGAGTTCCCCATTCAAATGCATGTAACAGTGAGAAACGCACTGTCTTGGCGAAAGAAAGCGTTTTTGTACAACTTCATATAAATAGCTGTAACTTTTGATAGAAGACTCGGATACACATGTTTATGGCTTTATCTTATAGAACTCAAGGTTCCCGTGCTGGGCAAACAGGTTTTGCAGCTGTTTGAGCTAAGATTTCCAAGTTATTCACATAATGAAAACCTATACTTTGTTTCGGTCGAGTTCCCCATTCAAATGCATGTAACAGTGAGAAACGCACTGTCTTGGCGAAAGAAAGCGTTTTTGTACAACTTCATATAAATAGCTGTAACTTTTGATAGAAGACTCAGACAAATATGTTTATGGCTTTATCTTATAGAACTCAAGGTTCCCGTGCTGGGCAAACAGGTTTTGCAGCTGTTTGAGCTAAGATTTCCAAGTTATTCACATAATGAAAACCTATACTTTGTTTCGGTCGAGTTCCCCATTCAAATGCATGTAACAGTGAGAAACGCACTGTCTTGGCGAAAGAAAGCGTTTTTGTACAACTTCATATAAATAGCTGTAACTTTTGATAGAAGACTCGGATACACATGTTTATGGCTTTATCTTATAGAACTCAAGGTTCCCGTGCTGGGCAAACAGGTTTTGCAGCTGTTTGAGCTAAGATTTCCAAGTTATTCACATAATGAAAACCTATACTTTGTTTCGGTCGAGTTCCCCATTCAAATGCATGTAACAGTGAGAAACGCACTGTCTTGGCGAAAGAAAGCGTTTTTGTACAACTTCATATAAATAGCTGTAACTTTTGATAGAAGACTCAGACAAATATGTTTATGGCTTTATCTTATAGAACTCAAGGTTCCCGTGCTGGGCAAACAGGTTTTGCAGCTGTTTGAGCTAAGATTTCCAAGTTATTCACATAATGAAAACTTATACTTTGTTTCGGTGGAGTTCCCCATTCAAATGCATGTAACAGTGAGAAACGCACTGTCTTGGTGAAAGAAAGCTATTTTGTACAACTTCATATGAATAGCTGTAACTTTTGATAGAAGACTCGGATACACATGTTTATGGCTTTATCTTATAGAACTCAAGGTTCCCATGCTGGGAAAAGAGGTTTTGCAGCTGTTTGAGCTAAGATTTCCAAGTTATTCACATAATGAAATCATATACTTTGTTTCGGTCGAGTTCCCCATTCAAATGCATGTAACAGTGAGAAACGCACTGTCTTGGCGAAAGAAAGCGTTTTTGTACAACTTCATATAAATAGCTGTAACTTTTGATAGAAGACTCAGACAAACATGTTTATGGCCTTATATTATAGAACTCAAGGTCTCCGTGCTGGGAAAACAGGTTTTGCAGCTGTTTGAGCTAAGATTTCCAAGTTATTCACATAATGAAAACCTATACTTTGTTTCGGTCGAGTTCCCCATTCAAATGCATGTAACAGTGAGAAACGCACTGTCTTGGCGAAAGAAAGCGTTTTTGTACAACTTCATAGAAATAGCTGTAACTTTTGATAGAAGACTCGGATACACATGTTTATGGCTTTATCTTATAGAACTCAAGGTTCCCGTGCTGGGAAAACAGGTTTTGCAGCTGTTTGATTTCCAAGTTATTCACATAATGAAAACCTATACTTTGTTTCGGTCGAGTTCCCCATTCAAATGCATGTAACAGTGAGAAACGCACTGTCTTGGCGAAAGAAAGCGTTTTTGTACAACTTCATATAAATAGCTGTAACTTTTGATAGAAGACTCGGATACACATGTTTATGGCTTTATCTTATAGAACTCAAGGTTCCCGTGCTGGGAAAACAGGTTTTGCAGCTGTTTGAGCTAAGATTTCCAAGTTATTCACATAATGAAAACTTATACTTTGTTTCGGTCGAGTTCCCCATTCAAATGCATGTAACAGTGAGAAACGCACTGTCTTGGCAAAAGAAAGCGTTTTTGTACAACTTCATATAAATAGCTGTAACTTTTGATAGAAGACTCGGATACACATGTTTATGGCTTTATCTTATAGAACTCACGTTCCCGTGCTGGGCAAACAGGTTTTGCAGCTGTTTGAGCTAAGATTTCCAAGTTATTCACATAATGAAAACTTATACTTTGTTTCGGTCGAGTTCCCCATTCAAATGCATGTAACAGTGAAAAACGCACTGTCTCGGCGAAAGAAAGCGTTTTTGTACAACTTCATAGAAATAGCTGTAACTTTTGATAGAAGACTCAGACAAACATGTTTATGGCCTTATATTATAGAACTCAAGGTCTCCGTGCTGGGCAAACAGGTTTTGCAGCTGTTTGAGCTAAGATTTCCAAGTTATTCACATAATGAAAACCTATACTTTGTTTCGGTGGAGTTCCCCATTCAAATGCATGTAACAGTGAGAAACGCACTGTCTTGGCGAAAGAAAGCGTTTTTGTACAACTTCATATAGATAGCTGTAACTTTTGATAGAAGACTCAGACAAACATGTTTATGGCCTTATATTATAGAACTCAAGGTCTCCGTGCTGGGAAAACAGGTTTTGCAGCTGTTTGAGCTAACATTTCCAAGTTATTCACATAATGAAAACCTATACTTTGTTTCGGTGGAGTTCCCCATTCAAATGCATGTAACAGTGAGAAACGCACTGTCTTGGCGAAAGAAAGCGTTTTTGTACAACTTCATATAAATAGCTGTAACTTTTGATAGAAGACTCGGATACACATGTTTATGGCTTTATCTTATAGAACTCAAGGTTCCCGTGCTGGGAAAACAGGTTTTGCAGCTGTTTGAGCTAAGATTTCCAAGTTATTCACATAATGAAAACTTATACTTTGTTTCGGTCGAGTTCCCCATTCAAATGCATGTAACAGTGAGAAACGCACTGTCTTGGCAAAAGAAAGCGTTTTTGTACAACTTCATATAAATAGCTGTAACTTTTGATAGAAGACTCGGATACACATGTTTATGGCTTTATCTTATAGAACTCACGTTCCCGTGCTGGGCAAACAGGTTTTGCAGCTGTTTGAGCTAAGATTTCCAAGTTATTCACATAATGAAAACTTATACTTTGTTTCGGTGGAGTTCCCCATTCAAATGCATGTAACAGTGAGAAACGCACTGTCTTGGCGAAAGAAAGCTATTTTGTACAACTTCATATGAATAGCTGTAACTTTTGATAGAAGACTCGGATACACATGTTTATGGCTTTATCTTATAGAACTCAAGGTTCCCGTGCTGGGAAAAGAGGTTTTGCAGCTGTTTGAGCTAAGATTTCCAAGTTATTCACATAATGAAAACCTATACTTTGTTTCGGTCGAGTTCCCCATTCAAATGCATGTAACAGTGAGAAACGCACTGTCTTGGCGAAAGAAAGCTATTTTGTACAACTTCATAGAAATAGCTGTAACTTTTGATAGAAGACTCAGACAAACATGTTTATGGCCTTATATTATAGAACTCAAGGTTCCCGTGCTGGGAAAAGAGGTTTTGCAGCTGTTTGAGCTAAGATTTCCAAGTTATTCACATAATGAAAACTTATACTTTGTTTCGGTCGAGTTCCCCATTCAAATGCATGTAACAGTGAGAAACGCACTGTCTTGGCGAAAGAAAGCGTTTTTGTACAACTTCATAGAAATAGCTGTAACTTTTGATAGAAGACTCAGACAAACATGTTTATGGCCTTATATTATAGAACTCAAGGTCTCCGTGCTGGGCAAACAGGTTTTGCAGCTGTTTGAGCTAAGATTTCCAAGTTATTCACATAATGAAAACCTATACTTTGTTTCGGTCGAGTTCCCCATTCAAATGCATGTAACAGTGAGAAACGCACTGTCTTGGCGAAAGAAAGCGTTTTTGTACAACTTCATAGAAATAGCTGTAACTTTTGATAGAAGACTCAGACAAACATGTTTATGGCCTTATATTATAGAACTCAAGGTCCCCGTGCTGGGAAAACAGGTTTTGCAGCTGTTTGAGCTAAGATTTCCAAGTTATTCACATAATGAAAACCTATACTTTGTTTCGGTCGAGTTCCCCATTCAAATGCATGTAACAGTGAGAAACGCACTGTCTTGGCGAAAGAAAGCGTTTTTGTACAACTTCATATAAATAGCTGTAACTTTTGATAGAAGACTCAGACAAACATGTTTATGGCCTTATATTATAGAACTCAAGGTCCCCGTGCTGGGAAAACAGGTTTTGCAGCTGTTTGAGCTAAGATTTCCAAGTTATTCACATAATGAAAACCTATACTTTGTTTCGGTCGAGTTCCCCATTCAAATGCATGTAACAGTGAGAAACG
Source organism: Diplotaxodon limnothrissa (assembly GCF_057381915.1). Classification (NCBI taxonomy): domain Eukaryota; kingdom Metazoa; phylum Chordata; class Actinopteri; order Cichliformes; family Cichlidae; genus Diplotaxodon; species Diplotaxodon limnothrissa. Next base: position 18,193,828 of record NC_140597.1, read on the forward strand.
CACTGTCTTGGCGAAAGAAAGCGTTTTTGTACAACTTCATAGAAATAGCTGTAACTTTTGATAGAAGACTCAGACAAACATGTTTATGGCCTTATATTATAGAACTCAAGGTCCCCGTGCTGGGAAAACAGGTTTTGCAGCTGTTTGAGCTAAGATTTCCAAGTTATTCACATAATGAAAACCTATACTTTGTTTCGGTCGAGTTCCCCATTCAAATGCATGTAACAGTGAGAAACGCACTGTCTTGGCGAAAGAAAGCGTTTTTGTACAACTTCATATAAATAGCTGTAACTTTTGATAGAAGACTCAGACAAACATGTTTATGGCCTTATATTATAGAACTCAAGGTCCCCGTGCTGGGAAAACAGGTTTTGCAGCTGTTTGAGCTAAGATTTCCAAGTTATTCACATAATGAAAACCTATACTTTGTTTCGGTCGAGTTCCCCATTCAAATGCATGTAACAGTGAGAAACGCACTGTCTTGGCGAAAGAAAGCGTTTTTGTACAACTTCATAGAAATAGCTGTAACTTTTGATAGAAGACTCAGACAAACATGTTTATGGCCTTATATTATAGAACTCAAGGTTCCCGTGCTGGGAAAACAGGTTTTGCAGCTGTTTGAGCTAAGATTTCCAAGTTATTCACATAATGAAAACCTATACTTTGTTTCGGTCGAGTTCCCCATTCAAATGCATGTAACAGTGAGAAACGCACTGTCTTGGCGAAAGAAAGCGTTTTTGTACAACTTCATATAAATAGCTGTAACTTTTGATAGAAGACTCAGACAAACATGTTTATGGCTTTATCTTATAGAACTCAAGGTCTCCGTGCTGGGAAAACAGGTTTTGCAGCTGTTTGAGCTAAGATTTCCAAGTTATTCACATAATGAAAACCTATGCTTTGTTTCGGTCGAGTTCCCCATTCAAATGCATGTAACAGTGAGAAACGCACTGTCTTGGCGAAAGAAAGCTATTTTGTACAACTTCATATAAATAGCTGTAACTTTTGATAGAAGACTCAGACAAACATGTTTATGGCTTTATCTTATAGAACTCAAGGTCTCCGTGCTGGGAAAACAGGTTTTGCAGCTGTTTGAGCTAAGATTTCCAAGTTATTCACATAATGAAAACATATACTTTGTTTCGGTCGAGTTCCCCATTCAAATGCATGTAACAGTGAGAAACGCACTGTCTTGGCGAAAGAAAGCGTTTTTGTACAACTTCATATGAATAGCTGTAACTTTTGATAGAAGACTCGGATACACATGTTTATGGCTTTATCTTATAGAACTCAAGGTTCCCATGCTGGGAAAACAGGTTTTGCAGCTGTTTGAGCTAAGATTTCCAAGTTATTCACATAATGAAAACCTATACTTTGTTTCGGTCGAGTTCCCCATTCAAATGCATGTAACAGTGAGAAACGCACTGTCTTGGCGAAAGAAAGCTATTTTGTACAACTTCATATAAATAGCTGTAACTTTTGATAGAAGACTCGGATACACATGTTTATGGCTTTATCTTATAGAACTCACGTTCCCCGTGCTGGGCAAACAGGTTTTGCAGCTGTTTGAGCTAAGATTTCCAAGTTATTCACATAATGAAAACCTATACTTTGTTTCGGTCGAGTTCCCCATTCAAATGCATGTAACAGTGAGAAACGCACTGTCTTGGCGAAAGAAAGCGTTTTTGTACAACTTCATATAAATAGCTGTAACTTTTGATAGAAGACTCGGATACACATGTTTATGGCTTTATCTTATAGAACTCAAGGTTCCCGTGCTGGGCAAACAGGTTTTGCAGCTGTTTGAGCTAAGATTTCCAAGTTATTCACATAATGAAAACCTATACTTTGTTTCGGTCGAGTTCCCCATTCAAATGCATGTAACAGTGAGAAACGCACTGTCTTGGCGAAAGAAAGCGTTTTTGTACAACTTCATATGAATAGCTGTAACTTTTGATAGAAGACTCGGATACACATGTTTATGGCCTTATCTTATAGAACTCAAAGTCTCCGTGCTGGGAAAACAGCTTTTGCAGCTGTTTGAGCTAAGATTTCCAAGTTATTCACATAATGAAATCATATACTTTGTTTCGGTCGAGTTCCCCATTCAAATGCATGTAACAGTGAGAAACGCACTGTCTTGGCGAAAGAAAGCGTTTTTGTACAACTTCATAGAAATAGCTGTAAGTTTTGATAGAAGACTCAGACAAACATGTTTATGGCCTTATATTATAGAACTCAAGGTCTCCGTGCTGGGCAAACAGGTTTTGCAGCTGTTTGAGCTAAGATTTCCAAGTTATTCACATAATGAAAACCTATACTTTGTTTCGGTCGAGTTCCCCATTCAAATGCATGTAACAGTGAGAAACGCACTGTCTTGGCGAAAGAAAGCTATTTTGTACAACTTCATATAAATAGCTGTAACTTTTGATAGAAGACTCAGACAAATATGTTTATGGCTTTATCTTATAGAACTCAAGGTCTCCGTGCTGGGAAAACAGCTTTTGCAGCTGTTTAAGCTAAGATTTCCAAGTTATTCACATAATGAAAACGTATACTTTATTTCGGTCGAGTTCCCCATTCAAATGCATGTAACAGTGAGAAACGCACTGTCTTGGCGAAAGAAAGCGTTTTTGTACAACTTCATATAAATAGCTGTAACTTTTGATAGAAGACTCGAATACACATGTTTATGGCCTTATCTTATAGAACTCAAAGTCTCCGTGCTGGGAAAACAGGTTTTGCAGCTGTTTGAGCTAAGATTTCCAAGTTATTCACATAATGAAAACTTATACTTTGTTTCGGTGGAGTTCCCCATTCAAATGCATGTAACAGTGAGAAACGCACTGTCTTGGCGAAAGAAAGCTATTTTGTACAACTTCATATGAATAGCTGTAACTTTTGATAGAAGACTCGGATACACATGTTTATGGCTTTATCTTATAGAACTCAAGGTTCCCGTGCTGGGAAAAGAGGTTTTGCAGCTGTTTGAGCTAAGATTTCCAAGTTATTCACATAATGAAAACTTATACTTTGTTTCGGTCGAGTTCCCCATTCAAATGCATGTAACAGTGAGAAACGCACTGTCTTGGCAAAAGAAAGCGTTTTTGTACAACTTCATATAAATAGCTGTAACTTTTGATAGAAGACTCGGATACACATGTTTATGGCTTTATCTTATAGAACTCACGTTCCCGTGCTGGGCAAACAGGTTTTGCAGCTGTTTGAGCTAAGATTTCCAAGTTATTCACATAATGAAAACTTATACTTTGTTTCGGTCGAGTTCCCATGTTTATGGCTTTATCTTATAGAACTCAAGGTTCCCGTGCTGGGAAAACAGGTTTTGCAGCTGTTTGAGCTAAGATTTCCAAGTTATTCACATAATGAAAACCTATACTTTGTTTCGGTCGAGTTCCCCATTCAAATGCATGTAACAGTGAGAAACGCACTGTCTTGGCGAAAGAAAGCGTTTTTGTACAACTTCATATAAATAGCTGTAACTTTTGATAGAAGACTCAGACAAACATGTTTATGGCCTTATATTATAGAACTCAAGGGCTCCGTGCTGGGCAAACAGGTTTTGCAGCTGTTTGAGCTAAGATTTCCAAGTTATTCACATAATGAAAACCTATACTTTGTTTCGGTCGAGTTCCCCATTCAAATGCATGTAACAGTGAGAAACGCACTGTCTTGGCGAAAGAAAGCGTTTTTGTACAACTTCATATAAATAGCTGTAACTTTTGATAGAAGACTCAGACAAATATGTTTATGGCTTTATCTTATAGAACTCAAGGTTCCCGTGCTGGGCAAACAGGTTTTGCAGCTGTTTGAGCTAAGATTTCCAAGTTATTCACATAATGAAAACCTATACTTTGTTTCGGTCGAGTTCCCCATTCAAATGCATGTAACAGTGAGAAACGCACTGTCTTGGCGAAAGAAAGCGTTTTTGTACAACTTCATATAAATAGCTGTAACTTTTGATAGAAGACTCGGATACACATGTTTATGGCTTTATCTTATAGAACTCAAGGTTCCCGTGCTGGGCAAACAGGTTTTGCAGCTGTTTGAGCTAAGATTTCCAAGTTATTCACATAATGAAAACCTATACTTTGTTTCGGTCGAGTTCCCCATTCAAATGCATGTAACAGTGAGAAACGCACTGTCTTGGCGAAAGAAAGCGTTTTTGTACAACTTCATATAAATAGCTGTAACTTTTGATAGAAGACTCAGACAAATATGTTTATGGCTTTATCTTATAGAACTCAAGGTTCCCGTGCTGGGCAAACAGGTTTTGCAGCTGTTTGAGCTAAGATTTCCAAGTTATTCACATAATGAAAACCTATACTTTGTTTCGGTCGAGTTCCCCATTCAAATGCATGTAACAGTGAGAAACGCACTGTCTTGGCGAAAGAAAGCGTTTTTGTACAACTTCATATAAATAGCTGTAACTTTTGATAGAAGACTCGGATACACATGTTTATGGCTTTATCTTATAGAACTCAAGGTTCCCGTGCTGGGCAAACAGGTTTTGCAGCTGTTTGAGCTAAGATTTCCAAGTTATTCACATAATGAAAACCTATACTTTGTTTCGGTCGAGTTCCCCATTCAAATGCATGTAACAGTGAGAAACGCACTGTCTTGGCGAAAGAAAGCGTTTTTGTACAACTTCATATAAATAGCTGTAACTTTTGATAGAAGACTCAGACAAATATGTTTATGGCTTTATCTTATAGAACTCAAGGTTCCCGTGCTGGGCAAACAGGTTTTGCAGCTGTTTGAGCTAAGATTTCCAAGTTATTCACATAATGAAAACTTATACTTTGTTTCGGTGGAGTTCCCCATTCAAATGCATGTAACAGTGAGAAACGCACTGTCTTGGTGAAAGAAAGCTATTTTGTACAACTTCATATGAATAGCTGTAACTTTTGATAGAAGACTCGGATACACATGTTTATGGCTTTATCTTATAGAACTCAAGGTTCCCATGCTGGGAAAAGAGGTTTTGCAGCTGTTTGAGCTAAGATTTCCAAGTTATTCACATAATGAAATCATATACTTTGTTTCGGTCGAGTTCCCCATTCAAATGCATGTAACAGTGAGAAACGCACTGTCTTGGCGAAAGAAAGCGTTTTTGTACAACTTCATATAAATAGCTGTAACTTTTGATAGAAGACTCAGACAAACATGTTTATGGCCTTATATTATAGAACTCAAGGTCTCCGTGCTGGGAAAACAGGTTTTGCAGCTGTTTGAGCTAAGATTTCCAAGTTATTCACATAATGAAAACCTATACTTTGTTTCGGTCGAGTTCCCCATTCAAATGCATGTAACAGTGAGAAACGCACTGTCTTGGCGAAAGAAAGCGTTTTTGTACAACTTCATAGAAATAGCTGTAACTTTTGATAGAAGACTCGGATACACATGTTTATGGCTTTATCTTATAGAACTCAAGGTTCCCGTGCTGGGAAAACAGGTTTTGCAGCTGTTTGATTTCCAAGTTATTCACATAATGAAAACCTATACTTTGTTTCGGTCGAGTTCCCCATTCAAATGCATGTAACAGTGAGAAACGCACTGTCTTGGCGAAAGAAAGCGTTTTTGTACAACTTCATATAAATAGCTGTAACTTTTGATAGAAGACTCGGATACACATGTTTATGGCTTTATCTTATAGAACTCAAGGTTCCCGTGCTGGGAAAACAGGTTTTGCAGCTGTTTGAGCTAAGATTTCCAAGTTATTCACATAATGAAAACTTATACTTTGTTTCGGTCGAGTTCCCCATTCAAATGCATGTAACAGTGAGAAACGCACTGTCTTGGCGAAAGAAAGCGTTTTTGTACAACTTCATATAAATAGCTGTAACTTTTGATAGAAGACTCGGATACACATGTTTATGGCTTTATCTTATAGAACTCACGTTCCCGTGCTGGGCAAACAGGTTTTGCAGCTGTTTGAGCTAAGATTTCCAAGTTATTCACATAATGAAAACTTATACTTTGTTTCGGTGGAGTTCCCCATTCAAATGCATGTAACAGTGAGAAACGCACTGTCTTGGCGAAAGAAAGCTATTTTGTACAACTTCATATGAATAGCTGTAACTTTTGATAGAAGACTCGGATACACATGTTTATGGCTTTATCTTATAGAACTCAAGGTTCCCGTGCTGGGAAAAGAGGTTTTGCAGCTGTTTGAGCTAAGATTTCCAAGTTATTCACATAATGAAAACTTATACTTTGTTTCGGTCGAGTTCCCCATTCAAATGCATGTAACAGTGAGAAACGCACTGTCTTGGCGAAAGAAAGCGTTTTTGTACAACTTCATAGAAATAGCTGTAACTTTTGATAGAAGACTCAGACAAACATGTTTATGGCCTTATATTATAGAACTCAAGGTCTCCGTGCTGGGCAAACAGGTTTTGCAGCTGTTTGAGCTAAGATTTCCAAGTTATTCACATAATGAAAACCTATACTTTGTTTCGGTCGAGTTCCCCATTCAAATGCATGTAACAGTGAGAAACGCACTGTCTTGGCGAAAGAAAGCGTTTTTGTACAACTTCATAGAAATAGCTGTAACTTTTGATAGAAGACTCAGACAAACATGTTTATGGCCTTATATTATAGAACTCAAGGTCCCCGTGCTGGGAAAACAGGTTTTGCAGCTGTTTGAGCTAAGATTTCCAAGTTATTCACATAATGAAAACCTATACTTTGTTTCGGTGGAGTTCCCCATTCAAATGCATGTAACAGTGAGAAACGCACTGTCTTGGCGAAAGAAAGCGTTTTTGTACAACTTCATATAAATAGCTGTAACTTTTGATAGAAGACTCGGATACACATGTTTATGGCTTTATCTTATAGAACTCAAGGTTCCCGTGCTGGGAAAACAGGTTTTGCAGCTGTTTGAGCTAAGATTTCCAAGTTATTCACATAATGAAAACTTATACTTTGTTTCGGTCGAGTTCCCCATTCAAATGCATGTAACAGTGAGAAACGCACTGTCTTGGCGAAAGAAAGCTATTTTGTACAACTTCATATGAATAGCTGTAACTTTTGATAGAAGACTCGGATACACATGTTTATGGCTTTATCTTATAGAACTCAAGGTTCCCGTGCTGGGAAAAGAGGTTTTGCAGCTGTTTGAGCTAAGATTTCCAAGTTATTCACATAATGAAAACTTATACTTTGTTTCGGTCGAGTTCCCCATTCAAATGCATGTAACAGTGAGAAACGCACTGTCTTGGCGAAAGAAAGCGTTTTTGTACAACTTCATAGAAATAGCTGTAACTTTTGATAGAAGACTCAGACAAACATGTTTATGGCCTTATATTATAGAACTCAAGGTCTCCGTGCTGGGCAAACAGGTTTTGCAGCTGTTTGAGCTAAGATTTCCAAGTTATTCACATAATGAAAACCTATACTTTGTTTCGGTCGAGTTCCCCATTCAAATGCATGTAACAGTGAGAAACGCACTGTCTTGGCGAAAGAAAGCGTTTTTGTACAACTTCATAGAAATAGCTGTAACTTTTGATAGAAGACTCAGACAAACATGTTTATGGCCTTATATCATAGAACTCAAGGTCCCCGTGCTGGGAAAACAGGTTTTGCAGCTGTTTGAGCTAAGATTTCCAAGTTATTCACATAATGAAAACCTATACTTTGTTTCGGTGGAGTTCCCCATTCAAATGCATGTAACAGTGAGAAACGCACTGTCTTGGCGAAAGAAAGCGTTTTTGTACAACTTCATATAAATAGCTGTAACTTTTGATAGAAGACTCAGACAAATATGTTTATGGCCTTATATTATAGAACTCAAGGTCCCCGTGCTGGGAAAACAGGTTTTGCAGCTGTTTGAGCTAAGATTTCCAAGTTATTCACATAATGAAAACCTATACTTTGTTTCGGTCGAGTTCCCCATTCAAATGCATGTAACAGTGAGAAACGCACTGTCTTGGCGAAAGAAAGCGTTTTTGTACAACTTCATAGAAATAGCTGTAACTTTTGATAGAAGACTCAGACAAACATGTTTATGGCCTTATATTATAGAACTCAAGGTCCCCGTGCTGGGAAAACAGGTTTTGCAGCTGTTTGAGCTAAGATTTTCAAGTTATTCACATAATGAAAACCTATACTTTGTTTCGGTCGAGTTCCCCATTCAAATGCATGTAACAGTGAGAAACGCACTGTCTTGGCGAAAGAAAGCTATTTTGTACAACTTCATATGAATAGCTGTAACTTTTGATAGAAGACTCGGATACACATGTTTATGGCTTTATCTTATAGAACTCAAGGTTCCCGTGCTGGGAAAAGAGGTTTTGCAGCTGTTTGAGCTAAGATTTCCAAGTTATTCACATAATGAAAACTTATACTTTGTTTCGGTCGAGTTCCCCATTCAAATGCATGTAACAGTGAGAAACGCACTGTCTTGGCGAAAGAAAGCGTTTTTGTACAACTTCATAGAAATAGCTGTAACTTTTGATAGAAGACTCAGACAAACATGTTTATGGCCTTATATTATAGAACTCAAGGTCTCCGTGCTGGGCAAACAGGTTTTGCAGCTGTTTGAGCTAAGATTTCCAAGTTATTCACATAATGAAAACCTATACTTTGTTTCGGTCGAGTTCCCCATTCAAATGCATGTAACAGTGAGAAACGCACTGTCTTGGCGAAAGAAAGCGTTTTTGTACAACTTCATAGAAATAGCTGTAACTTTTGATAGAAGACTCAGACAAACATGTTTATGGCCTTATATTATAGAACTCAAGGTCCCCGTGCTGGGAAAACAGGTTTTGCAGCTGTTTGAGCTAAGATTTCCAAGTTATTCACATAATGAAAACCTATACTTTGTTTCGGTGGAGTTCCCCATTCAAATGCATGTAACAGTGAGAAACGCACTGTCTTGGCGAAAGAAAGCGTTTTTGTACAACTTCATATAAATAGCTGTAACTTTTGATAGAAGACTCGGATACACATGTTTATGGCTTTATCTTATAGAACTCAAGGTTCCCGTGCTGGGAAAACAGGTTTTGCAGCTGTTTGAGCTAAGATTTCCAAGTTATTCACATAATGAAAACTTATACTTTGTTTCGGTCGAGTTCCCCATTCAAATGCATGTAACAGTGAGAAACGCACTGTCTTGGCGAAAGAAAGCTATTTTGTACAACTTCATATGAATAGCTGTAACTTTTGATAGAAGACTCGGATACACATGTTTATGGCTTTATCTTATAGAACTCAAGGTTCCCGTGCTGGGAAAAGAGGTTTTGCAGCTGTTTGAGCTAAGATTTCCAAGTTATTCACATAATGAAAACTTATACTTTGTTTCGGTCGAGTTCCCCATTCAAATGCATGTAACAGTGAGAAACGCACTGTCTTGGCGAAAGAAAGCGTTTTTGTACAACTTCATAGAAATAGCTGTAACTTTTGATAGAAGACTCAGACAAACATGTTTATGGCCTTATATTATAGAACTCAAGGTCTCCGTGCTGGGCAAACAGGTTTTGCAGCTGTTTGAGCTAAGATTTCCAAGTTATTCACATAATGAAAACCTATACTTTGTTTCGGTCGAGTTCCCCATTCAAATGCATGTAACAGTGAGAAACGCACTGTCTTGGCGAAAGAAAGCGTTTTTGTACAACTTCATAGAAATAGCTGTAACTTTTGATAGAAGACTCAGACAAACATGTTTATGGCCTTATATCATAGAACTCAAGGTCCCCGTGCTGGGAAAACAGGTTTTGCAGCTGTTTGAGCTAAGATTTCCAAGTTATTCACATAATGAAAACCTATACTTTGTTTCGGTGGAGTTCCCCATTCAAATGCATGTAACAGTGAGAAACGCACTGTCTTGGCGAAAGAAAGCGTTTTTGTACAACTTCATATAAATAGCTGTAACTTTTGATAGAAGACTCAGACAAATATGTTTATGGCCTTATATTATAGAACTCAAGGTCCCCGTGCTGGGAAAACAGGTTTTGCAGCTGTTTGAGCTAAGATTTCCAAGTTATTCACATAATGAAAACCTATACTTTGTTTCGGTCGAGTTCCCCATTCAAATGCATGTAACAGTGAGAAACGCACTGTCTTGGCGAAAGAAAGCGTTTTTGTACAACTTCATAGAAATAGCTGTAACTTTTGATAGAAGACTCAGACAAACATGTTTATGGCCTTATATTATAGAACTCAAGGTCCCCGTGCTGGGAAAACAGGTTTTGCAGCTGTTTGAGCTAAGATTTTCAAGTTATTCACATAATGAAAACCTATACTTTGTTTCGGTCGAGTTCCCCATTCAAATGCATGTAACAGTGAGAAACGCACTGTCTTGGCGAAAGAAAGCGTTTTTGTACAACTTCATAGAAATAGCTGTAACTTTTGATAGAAGACTCAGACAAACATGTTTATGGCCTTATATTATAGAACTCAAGGTCTCCGTGCTGGGAAAACAGGTTTTGCAGCTGTTTGAGCTAAGATTTCCAAGTTATTCACATAATGAAAACTTGTACTTTGTTTCGGTGGAGTTCCCCATTCAAATGCATGTAACAGTGAGAAACGCACTGTCTTGGCGAAAGAAAGCGTTTTTGTACAACTTCATATGAATAGCTGTAACTTTTGATAGAAGACTCGGATACACATGTTTATGGCTTTATCTTATAGAACTCAAGGTTCCCGTGCTGGGCAAACAGGTTTTGCAGCTGTTTGAGCTAAGATTTCCAAGTTATTCACATAATGAAAACCTATACTTTGTTTCGGTCGAGTTCCCCATTCAAATGCATGTAACAGTGAGAAACGCACTGTCTTGGCGAAAGAAAGCGTTTTTGTACAACTTCATAGAAATAGCTGTAACTTTTGATAGAAGACTCAGACAAACATGTTTATGGCCTTATATTATAGAACTCAAGGTCTCCGTGCTGGGAAAACAGGTTTTGCAGCTGTTTGAGCTAAGATTTCCAAGTTATTCACATAATGAAAACCTATACTTTGTTTCGGTCGAGTTCCCCATTCAAATGCATGTAACAGTGAGAAACGCACTGTCTTGGCGAAAGAAAGCGTTTTTGTACAACTTCATAGAAATAGCTGTAACTTTTGATAGAAGACTCAGACAAACATGTTTATGGCCTTATATTATAGAACTCAAGGTTCCCGTGCTGGGAAAACAGGTTTTGCAGCTGTTTGAGCTAAGATTTCCAAGTTATTCACATAATGAAAACCTATACTTTGTTTCGGTCGAGTTCCCCATTCAAATGCATGTAACAGTGAGAAACGCACTGTCTTGGCGAAAGAAAGCGTTTTTGTACAACTTCATATAAATAGCTGTAACTTTTGATAGAAGACTCAGACAAACATGTTTATGGCTTTATCTTATAGAACTCAAGGTCTCCGTGCTGGGAAAACAGGTTTTGCAGCTGTTTGAGCTAAGATTTCCAAGTTATTCACATAATGAAAACCTATGCTTTGTTTCGGTCGAGTTCCCCATTCAAATGCATGTAACAGTGAGAAACGCACTGTCTTGGCGAAAGAAAGCGTTTTTGTACAACTTCATATAAATAGCTGTAACTTTTGATAGAAGACTCAGACAAACATGTTTATGGCTTTATCTTATAGAACTCAAGGTCTCCGTGCTGGGAAAACAGGTTTTGCAGCTGTTTGAGCTAAGATTTCCTAGTTATTCACATAATGAAAACCTATACTTTGTTTCGGTCGAGTTCCCCATTCAAATGCATGTAACAGTGAGAAACGCACTGTCTTGGCGAAAGAAAGCGTTTTTGTACAACTTCATATAAATAGCTGTAACTTTTGATAGAAGACTCAGACAAACATGTTTATGGCCTTATATTATAGAACTCAAGGTCTCCGTGCTGGGAAAACAGGTTTTGCAGCTGTTTGAGCTAAGATTTCCAAGTTATTCACATAATGAAAACATATACTTTGTTTCGGTCGAGTTCCCCATTCAAATGCATGTAACAGTGAGAAACGCACTGTCTTGGCGAAAGAAAGCGTTTTTGTACAACTTCATATGAATAGCTGTAACTTTTGATAGAAGACTCGGATACACATGTTTATGGCTTTATCTTATAGAACTCAAGGTTCCCATGCTGGGAAAACAGGTTTTGCAGCTGTTTGAGCTAAGATTTCCAAGTTATTCACATAATGAAAACCTATACTTTGTTTCGGTCGAGTTCCCCATTCAAATGCATGTAACAGTGAGAAACGCACTGTCTTGGCGAAAGAAAGCTATTTTGTACAACTTCATATAAATAGCTGTAACTTTTGATAGAAGACTCGGATACACATGTTTATGGCTTTATCTTATAGAACTCACGTTCCCCGTGCTGGGAAAACAGGTTTTGCAGCTGTTTGAGCTAAGATTTCCAAGTTATTCACATAATGAAAACCTATACTTTGTTTCGGTCGAGTTCCCCATTCAAATGCATGTAACAGTGAGAAACGCACTGTCTTGGCGAAAGAAAGCGTTTTTGTACAACTTCATATAAATAGCTGTAACTTTTGATAGAAGACTCGGATACACATGTTTATGGCTTTATCTTATAGAACTCAAGGTTCCCGTGCTGGGCAAACAGGTTTTGAAGCTGTTTGAGCTAAGATTTCCAAGTTATTCACATAATGAAATCATATACTTTGTTTCGGTCGAGTTCCCCATTCAAATGCATGTAACAGTGAGAAACGCACTGTCTTGGCGAAAGAAAGCGTTTTTGTACAACTTCATAGAAATAGCTGTAAGTTTTGATAGAAGACTCAGACAAACATGTTTATGGCCTTATATTATAGAACTCAAGGTCTCCGTGCTGGGCAAACAGGTTTTGCAGCTGTTTGAGCTAAGATTTCCAAGTTATTCACATAATGAAAACCTATACTTTGTTTCGGTCGAGTTCCCCATTCAAATGCATGTAACAGTGAGAAACGCACTGTCTTGGCGAAAGAAAGCTATTTTGTACAACTTCATATAAATAGCTGTAACTTTTGATAGAAGACTCAGACAAATATGTTTATGGCTTTATCTTATAGAACTCAAGGTCTCCGTGCTGGGAAAACAGCTTTTGCAGCTGTTTAAGCTAAGATTTCCAAGTTATTCACATAATGAAAACGTATACTTTATTTCGGTCGAGTTCCCCATTCAAATGCATGTAACAGTGAGAAACGCACTGTCTTGGCGAAAGAAAGCTATTTTGTACAACTTCATATAAATAGCTGTAACTTTTGATAGAAGACTCGGATACACATGTTTATGGCTTTATCTTATAGAACTCACGTTCCCCGTGCTGGGCAAACAGGTTTTGCAGCTGTTTGAGCTAAGATTTCCAAGTTATTCACATAATGAAAACCTATACTTTGTTTCGGTGGAGTTCCCCATTCAAATGCATGTAACAGTGAGAAACGCACTGTCTTGGCGAAAGAAAGCGTTTTTGTACAACTTCATATAAATAGCTGTAACTTTTGATAGAAGACTCGGATACACATGTTTATGGCTTTATCTTATAGAACTCAAGGTTCCCGTGCTGGGAAAACAGGTTTTGCAGCTGTTTGAGCTAAGATTTCCAAGTTATTCACATAATGAAAACTTATACTTTGTTTCGGTCGAGTTCCCCATTCAAATGCATGTAACAGTGAGAAACGCACTGTCTTGGCAAAAGAAAGCGTTTTTGTACAACTTCATATAAATAGCTGTAACTTTTGATAGAAGACTCGGATACACATGTTTATGGCTTTATCTTATAGAACTCACGTTCCCGTGCTGGGCAAACAGGTTTTGCAGCTGTTTGAGCTAAGATTTCCAAGTTATTCACATAATGAAAACTTATACTTTGTTTCGGTGGAGTTCCCCATTCAAATGCATGTAACAGTGAGAAACGCACTGTCTTGGCGAAAGAAAGCTATTTTGTACAACTTCATATGAATAGCTGTAACTTTTGATAGAAGACTCGGATACACATGTTTATGGCCTTATCTTATAGAACTCAAAGTCTCCGTGCTGGGAAAACAGGTTTTGCAGCTGTTTGAGCTAAGATTTCCAAGTTATTCACATAATGAAAACTTATACTTTGTTTCGGTGGAGTTCCCCATTCAAATGCATGTAACAGTGAGAAACGCACTGTCTTGGCGAAAGAAAGCTATTTTGTACAACTTCATATGAATAGCTGTAACTTTTGATAGAAGACTCGGATACACATGTTTATGGCTTTATCTTATAGAACTCAAGGTTCCCGTGCTGGGAAAAGAGGTTTTGCAGCTGTTTGAGCTAAGATTTCCAAGTTATTCACATAATGAAAACTTATACTTTGTTTCGGTCGAGTTCCCCATTCAAATGCATGTAACAGTGAGAAACGCACTGTCTTGGCAAAAGAAAGCGTTTTTGTACAACTTCATATAAATAGCTGTAACTTTTGATAGAAGACTCGGATACACATGTTTATGGCTTTATCTTATAGAACTCACGTTCCCGTGCTGGGCAAACAGGTTTTGCAGCTGTTTGAGCTAAGATTTCCAAGTTATTCACATAATGAAAACTTATACTTTGTTTCGGTCGAGTTCCCATGTTTATGGCTTTATCTTATAGAACTCAAGGTTCCCGTGCTGGGAAAACAGGTTTTGCAGCTGTTTGAGCTAAGATTTCCAAGTTATTCACATAATGAAAACCTATACTTTGTTTCGGTCGAGTTCCCCATTCAAATGCATGTAACAGTGAGAAACGCACTGTCTTGGCGAAAGAAAGCTATTTTGTACAACTTCATATAAATAGCTGTAACTTTTGATAGAAGACTCAGACAAATATGTTTATGGCTTTATCTTATAGAACTCAAGGTCTCCGTGCTGGGAAAACAGCTTTTGCAGCTGTTTAAGCTAAGATTTCCAAGTTATTCACATAATGAAAACGTATACTTTATTTCGGTCGAGTTCCCCATTCAAATGCATGTAACAGTGAGAAACGCACTGTCTTGGCGAAAGAAAGCTATTTTGTACAACTTCATATAAATAGCTGTAACTTTTGATAGAAGACTCGGATACACATGTTTATGGCTTTATCTTATAGAACTCACGTTCCCCGTGCTGGGCAAACAGGTTTTGCAGCTGTTTGAGCTAAGATTTCCAAGTTATTCACATAATGAAAACCTATACTTTGTTTCGGTGGAGTTCCCCATTCAAATGCATGTAACAGTGAGAAACGCACTGTCTTGGCGAAAGAAAGCGTTTTTGTACAACTTCATATAAATAGCTGTAACTTTTGATAGAAGACTCGGATACACATGTTTATGGCTTTATCTTATAGAACTCAAGGTTCCCGTGCTGGGAAAACAGGTTTTGCAGCTGTTTGAGCTAAGATTTCCAAGTTATTCACATAATGAAAACTTATACTTTGTTTCGGTCGAGTTCCCCATTCAAATGCATGTAACAGTGAGAAACGCACTGTCTTGGCAAAAGAAAGCGTTTTTGTACAACTTCATATAAATAGCTGTAACTTTTGATAGAAGACTCGGATACACATGTTTATGGCTTTATCTTATAGAACTCACGTTCCCGTGCTGGGCAAACAGGTTTTGCAGCTGTTTGAGCTAAGATTTCCAAGTTATTCACATAATGAAAACTTATACTTTGTTTCGGTGGAGTTCCCCATTCAAATGCATGTAACAGTGAGAAACGCACTGTCTTGGCGAAAGAAAGCTATTTTGTACAACTTCATATGAATAGCTGTAACTTTTGATAGAAGACTCGGATACACATGTTTATGGCCTTATCTTATAGAACTCAAAGTCTCCGTGCTGGGAAAACAGGTTTTGCAGCTGTTTGAGCTAAGATTTCCAAGTTATTCACATAATGAAAACTTATACTTTGTTTCGGTGGAGTTCCCCATTCAAATGCATGTAACAGTGAGAAACGCACTGTCTTGGCGAAAGAAAGCTATTTTGTACAACTTCATATGAATAGCTGTAACTTTTGATAGAAGACTCGGATACACATGTTTATGGCTTTATCTTATAGAACTCAAGGTTCCCGTGCTGGGAAAAGAGGTTTTGCAGCTGTTTGAGCTAAGATTTCCAAGTTATTCACATAATGAAAACTTATACTTTGTTTCGGTCGAGTTCCCCATTCAAATGCATGTAACAGTGAGAAACGCACTGTCTTGGCAAAAGAAAGCGTTTTTGTACAACTTCATATAAATAGCTGTAACTTTTGATAGAAGACTCGGATACACATGTTTATGGCTTTATCTTATAGAACTCACGTTCCCGTGCTGGGCAAACAGGTTTTGCAGCTGTTTGAGCTAAGATTTCCAAGTTATTCACATAATGAAAACTTATACTTTGTTTCGGTCGAGTTCCCATGTTTATGGCTTTATCTTATAGAACTCAAGGTTCCCGTGCTGGGAAAACAGGTTTTGCAGCTGTTTGAGCTAAGATTTCCAAGTTATTCACATAATGAAAACCTATACTTTGTTTCGGTCGAGTTCCCCATTCAAATGCATGTAACAGTGAGAAACGCACTGTCTTGGCGAAAGAAAGCGTTTTTGTACAACTTCATATAAATAGCTGTAACTTTTGATAGAAGACTCAGACAAACATGTTTATGGCCTTATATTATAGAACTCAAGGGCTCCGTGCTGGGCAAACAGGTTTTGCAGCTGTTTGAGCTAAGATTTCCAAGTTATTCACATAATGAAAACCTATACTTTGTTTCGGTCGAGTTCCCCATTCAAATGCATGTAACAGTGAGAAACGCACTGTCTTGGCGAAAGAAAGCGTTTTTGTACAACTTCATATAAATAGCTGTAACTTTTGATAGAAGACTCAGACAAATATGTTTATGGCTTTATCTTATAGAACTCAAGGTTCCCGTGCTGGGCAAACAGGTTTTGCAGCTGTTTGAGCTAAGATTTCCAAGTTATTCACATAATGAAAACCTATACTTTGTTTCGGTCGAGTTCCCCATTCAAATGCATGTAACAGTGAGAAACGCACTGTCTTGGCGAAAGAAAGCGTTTTTGTACAACTTCATATAAATAGCTGTAACTTTTGATAGAAGACTCGGATACACATGTTTATGGCTTTATCTTATAGAACTCAAGGTTCCCGTGCTGGGAAAACAGGTTTTGCAGCTGTTTGATTTCCAAGTTATTCACATAATGAAAACCTATACTTTGTTTCGGTCGAGTTCCCCATTCAAATGCATGTAACAGTGAGAAACGCACTGTCTTGGCGAAAGAAAGCGTTTTTGTACAACTTCATATAAATAGCTGTAACTTTTGATAGAAGACTCGGATACACATGTTTATGGCTTTATCTTATAGAACTCAAGGTTCCCGTGCTGGGAAAACAGGTTTTGCAGCTGTTTGAGCTAAGATTTCCAAGTTATTCACATAATGAAAACTTATACTTTGTTTCGGTCGAGTTCCCCATTCAAATGCATGTAACAGTGAGAAACGCACTGTCTTGGCGAAAGAAAGCGTTTTTGTACAACTTCATATAAATAGCTGTAACTTTTGATAGAAGACTCGGATACACATGTTTATGGCTTTATCTTATAGAACTCACGTTCCCGTGCTGGGCAAACAGGTTTTGCAGCTGTTTGAGCTAAGATTTCCAAGTTATTCACATAATGAAAACTTATACTTTGTTTCGGTGGAGTTCCCCATTCAAATGCATGTAACAGTGAGAAACGCACTGTCTTGGCGAAAGAAAGCTATTTTGTACAACTTCATATGAATAGCTGTAACTTTTGATAGAAGACTCGGATACACATGTTTATGGCTTTATCTTATAGAACTCAAGGTTCCCGTGCTGGGAAAAGAGGTTTTGCAGCTGTTTGAGCTAAGATTTCCAAGTTATTCACATAATGAAAACTTATACTTTGTTTCGGTCGAGTTCCCCATTCAAATGCATGTAACAGTGAGAAACGCACTGTCTTGGCGAAAGAAAGCGTTTTTGTACAACTTCATAGAAATAGCTGTAACTTTTGATAGAAGACTCAGACAAACATGTTTATGGCCTTATATTATAGAACTCAAGGTCTCCGTGCTGGGCAAACAGGTTTTGCAGCTGTTTGAGCTAAGATTTCCAAGTTATTCACATAATGAAAACCTATACTTTGTTTCGGTCGAGTTCCCCATTCAAATGCATGTAACAGTGAGAAACGCACTGTCTTGGCGAAAGAAAGCGTTTTTGTACAACTTCATAGAAATAGCTGTAACTTTTGATAGAAGACTCAGACAAACATGTTTATGGCCTTATATTATAGAACTCAAGGTCCCCGTGCTGGGAAAACAGGTTTTGCAGCTGTTTGAGCTAAGATTTCCAAGTTATTCACATAATGAAAACCTATACTTTGTTTCGGTGGAGTTCCCCATTCAAATGCATGTAACAGTGAGAAACGCACTGTCTTGGCGAAAGAAAGCGTTTTTGTACAACTTCATATAAATAGCTGTAACTTTTGATAGAAGACTCGGATACACATGTTTATGGCTTTATCTTATAGAACTCAAGGTTCCCGTGCTGGGAAAACAGGTTTTGCAGCTGTTTGAGCTAAGATTTCCAAGTTATTCACATAATGAAAACTTATACTTTGTTTCGGTCGAGTTCCCCATTCAAATGCATGTAACAGTGAGAAACGCACTGTCTTGGCGAAAGAAAGCTATTTTGTACAACTTCATATGAATAGCTGTAACTTTTGATAGAAGACTCGGATACACATGTTTATGGCTTTATCTTATAGAACTCAAGGTTCCCGTGCTGGGAAAAGAGGTTTTGCAGCTGTTTGAGCTAAGATTTCCAAGTTATTCACATAATGAAAACTTATACTTTGTTTCGGTCGAGTTCCCCATTCAAATGCATGTAACAGTGAGAAACGCACTGTCTTGGCGAAAGAAAGCGTTTTTGTACAACTTCATAGAAATAGCTGTAACTTTTGATAGAAGACTCAGACAAACATGTTTATGGCCTTATATTATAGAACTCAAGGTCTCCGTGCTGGGCAAACAGGTTTTGCAGCTGTTTGAGCTAAGATTTCCAAGTTATTCACATAATGAAAACCTATACTTTGTTTCGGTCGAGTTCCCCATTCAAATGCATGTAACAGTGAGAAACGCACTGTCTTGGCGAAAGAAAGCGTTTTTGTACAACTTCATAGAAATAGCTGTAACTTTTGATAGAAGACTCAGACAAACATGTTTATGGCCTTATATCATAGAACTCAAGGTCCCCGTGCTGGGAAAACAGGTTTTGCAGCTGTTTGAGCTAAGATTTCCAAGTTATTCACATAATGAAAACCTATACTTTGTTTCGGTGGAGTTCCCCATTCAAATGCATGTAACAGTGAGAAACGCACTGTCTTGGCGAAAGAAAGCGTTTTTGTACAACTTCATATAAATAGCTGTAACTTTTGATAGAAGACTCAGACAAATATGTTTATGGCCTTATATTATAGAACTCAAGGTCCCCGTGCTGGGAAAACAGGTTTTGCAGCTGTTTGAGCTAAGATTTCCAAGTTATTCACATAATGAAAACCTATACTTTGTTTCGGTCGAGTTCCCCATTCAAATGCATGTAACAGTGAGAAACGCACTGTCTTGGCGAAAGAAAGCGTTTTTGTACAACTTCATAGAAATAGCTGTAACTTTTGATAGAAGACTCAGACAAACATGTTTATGGCCTTATATTATAGAACTCAAGGTCCCCGTGCTGGGAAAACAGGTTTTGCAGCTGTTTGAGCTAAGATTTTCAAGTTATTCACATAATGAAAACCTATACTTTGTTTCGGTCGAGTTCCCCATTCAAATGCATGTAACAGTGAGAAACGCACTGTCTTGGCGAAAGAAAGCTATTTTGTACAACTTCATATGAATAGCTGTAACTTTTGATAGAAGACTCGGATACACATGTTTATGGCTTTATCTTATAGAACTCAAGGTTCCCGTGCTGGGAAAAGAGGTTTTGCAGCTGTTTGAGCTAAGATTTCCAAGTTATTCACATAATGAAAACTTATACTTTGTTTCGGTCGAGTTCCCCATTCAAATGCATGTAACAGTGAGAAACGCACTGTCTTGGCGAAAGAAAGCGTTTTTGTACAACTTCATAGAAATAGCTGTAACTTTTGATAGAAGACTCAGACAAACATGTTTATGGCCTTATATTATAGAACTCAAGGTCTCCGTGCTGGGCAAACAGGTTTTGCAGCTGTTTGAGCTAAGATTTCCAAGTTATTCACATAATGAAAACCTATACTTTGTTTCGGTCGAGTTCCCCATTCAAATGCATGTAACAGTGAGAAACGCACTGTCTTGGCGAAAGAAAGCGTTTTTGTACAACTTCATAGAAATAGCTGTAACTTTTGATAGAAGACTCAGACAAACATGTTTATGGCCTTATATTATAGAACTCAAGGTCCCCGTGCTGGGAAAACAGGTTTTGCAGCTGTTTGAGCTAAGATTTCCAAGTTATTCACATAATGAAAACCTATACTTTGTTTCGGTGGAGTTCCCCATTCAAATGCATGTAACAGTGAGAAACGCACTGTCTTGGCGAAAGAAAGCGTTTTTGTACAACTTCATATAAATAGCTGTAACTTTTGATAGAAGACTCGGATACACATGTTTATGGCTTTATCTTATAGAACTCAAGGTTCCCGTGCTGGGAAAACAGGTTTTGCAGCTGTTTGAGCTAAGATTTCCAAGTTATTCACATAATGAAAACTTATACTTTGTTTCGGTCGAGTTCCCCATTCAAATGCATGTAACAGTGAGAAACGCACTGTCTTGGCGAAAGAAAGCTATTTTGTACAACTTCATATGAATAGCTGTAACTTTTGATAGAAGACTCGGATACACATGTTTATGGCTTTATCTTATAGAACTCAAGGTTCCCGTGCTGGGAAAAGAGGTTTTGCAGCTGTTTGAGCTAAGATTTCCAAGTTATTCACATAATGAAAACTTATACTTTGTTTCGGTCGAGTTCCCCATTCAAATGCATGTAACAGTGAGAAACGCACTGTCTTGGCGAAAGAAAGCGTTTTTGTACAACTTCATAGAAATAGCTGTAACTTTTGATAGAAGACTCAGACAAACATGTTTATGGCCTTATATTATAGAACTCAAGGTCTCCGTGCTGGGCAAACAGGTTTTGCAGCTGTTTGAGCTAAGATTTCCAAGTTATTCACATAATGAAAACCTATACTTTGTTTCGGTCGAGTTCCCCATTCAAATGCATGTAACAGTGAGAAACGCACTGTCTTGGCGAAAGAAAGCGTTTTTGTACAACTTCATAGAAATAGCTGTAACTTTTGATAGAAGACTCAGACAAACATGTTTATGGCCTTATATCATAGAACTCAAGGTCCCCGTGCTGGGAAAACAGGTTTTGCAGCTGTTTGAGCTAAGATTTCCAAGTTATTCACATAATGAAAACCTATACTTTGTTTCGGTGGAGTTCCCCATTCAAATGCATGTAACAGTGAGAAACGCACTGTCTTGGCGAAAGAAAGCGTTTTTGTACAACTTCATATAAATAGCTGTAACTTTTGATAGAAGACTCAGACAAATATGTTTATGGCCTTATATTATAGAACTCAAGGTCCCCGTGCTGGGAAAACAGGTTTTGCAGCTGTTTGAGCTAAGATTTCCAAGTTATTCACATAATGAAAACCTATACTTTGTTTCGGTCGAGTTCCCCATTCAAATGCATGTAACAGTGAGAAACGCACTGTCTTGGCGAAAGAAAGCGTTTTTGTACAACTTCATAGAAATAGCTGTAACTTTTGATAGAAGACTCAGACAAACATGTTTATGGCCTTATATTATAGAACTCAAGGTCCCCGTGCTGGGAAAACAGGTTTTGCAGCTGTTTGAGCTAAGATTTTCAAGTTATTCACATAATGAAAACCTATACTTTGTTTCGGTCGAGTTCCCCATTCAAATGCATGTAACAGTGAGAAACGCACTGTCTTGGCGAAAGAAAGCGTTTTTGTACAACTTCATAGAAATAGCTGTAACTTTTGATAGAAGACTCAGACAAACATGTTTATGGCCTTATATTATAGAACTCAAGGTCTCCGTGCTGGGAAAACAGGTTTTGCAGCTGTTTGAGCTAAGATTTCCAAGTTATTCACATAATGAAAACTTGTACTTTGTTTCGGTGGAGTTCCCCATTCAAATGCATGTAACAGTGAGAAACGCACTGTCTTGGCGAAAGAAAGCGTTTTTGTACAACTTCATATGAATAGCTGTAACTTTTGATAGAAGACTCGGATACACATGTTTATGGCTTTATCTTATAGAACTCAAGGTTCCCGTGCTGGGCAAACAGGTTTTGCAGCTGTTTGAGCTAAGATTTCCAAGTTATTCACATAATGAAAACCTATACTTTGTTTCGGTCGAGTTCCCCATTCAAATGCATGTAACAGTGAGAAA
This sequence comes from Diplotaxodon limnothrissa, assembly GCF_057381915.1. NCBI lineage: Eukaryota > Metazoa > Chordata > Actinopteri > Cichliformes > Cichlidae > Diplotaxodon > Diplotaxodon limnothrissa. Next base: position 18,216,233 of record NC_140597.1, read on the forward strand.
CGCACTGTCTTGGCGAAAGAAAGCGTTTTTGTACAACTTCATAGAAATAGCTGTAACTTTTGATAGAAGACTCAGACAAACATGTTTATGGCCTTATATTATAGAACTCAAGGTCTCCGTGCTGGGAAAACAGGTTTTGCAGCTGTTTGAGCTAAGATTTCCAAGTTATTCACATAATGAAAACCTATACTTTGTTTCGGTCGAGTTCCCCATTCAAATGCATGTAACAGTGAGAAACGCACTGTCTTGGCGAAAGAAAGCGTTTTTGTACAACTTCATAGAAATAGCTGTAACTTTTGATAGAAGACTCAGACAAACATGTTTATGGCCTTATATTATAGAACTCAAGGTTCCCGTGCTGGGAAAACAGGTTTTGCAGCTGTTTGAGCTAAGATTTCCAAGTTATTCACATAATGAAAACCTATACTTTGTTTCGGTCGAGTTCCCCATTCAAATGCATGTAACAGTGAGAAACGCACTGTCTTGGCGAAAGAAAGCGTTTTTGTACAACTTCATATAAATAGCTGTAACTTTTGATAGAAGACTCAGACAAACATGTTTATGGCTTTATCTTATAGAACTCAAGGTCTCCGTGCTGGGAAAACAGGTTTTGCAGCTGTTTGAGCTAAGATTTCCAAGTTATTCACATAATGAAAACCTATGCTTTGTTTCGGTCGAGTTCCCCATTCAAATGCATGTAACAGTGAGAAACGCACTGTCTTGGCGAAAGAAAGCGTTTTTGTACAACTTCATATAAATAGCTGTAACTTTTGATAGAAGACTCAGACAAACATGTTTATGGCTTTATCTTATAGAACTCAAGGTCTCCGTGCTGGGAAAACAGGTTTTGCAGCTGTTTGAGCTAAGATTTCCTAGTTATTCACATAATGAAAACCTATACTTTGTTTCGGTCGAGTTCCCCATTCAAATGCATGTAACAGTGAGAAACGCACTGTCTTGGCGAAAGAAAGCGTTTTTGTACAACTTCATATAAATAGCTGTAACTTTTGATAGAAGACTCAGACAAACATGTTTATGGCCTTATATTATAGAACTCAAGGTCTCCGTGCTGGGAAAACAGGTTTTGCAGCTGTTTGAGCTAAGATTTCCAAGTTATTCACATAATGAAAACATATACTTTGTTTCGGTCGAGTTCCCCATTCAAATGCATGTAACAGTGAGAAACGCACTGTCTTGGCGAAAGAAAGCGTTTTTGTACAACTTCATATGAATAGCTGTAACTTTTGATAGAAGACTCGGATACACATGTTTATGGCTTTATCTTATAGAACTCAAGGTTCCCATGCTGGGAAAACAGGTTTTGCAGCTGTTTGAGCTAAGATTTCCAAGTTATTCACATAATGAAAACCTATACTTTGTTTCGGTCGAGTTCCCCATTCAAATGCATGTAACAGTGAGAAACGCACTGTCTTGGCGAAAGAAAGCTATTTTGTACAACTTCATATAAATAGCTGTAACTTTTGATAGAAGACTCGGATACACATGTTTATGGCTTTATCTTATAGAACTCACGTTCCCCGTGCTGGGAAAACAGGTTTTGCAGCTGTTTGAGCTAAGATTTCCAAGTTATTCACATAATGAAAACCTATACTTTGTTTCGGTCGAGTTCCCCATTCAAATGCATGTAACAGTGAGAAACGCACTGTCTTGGCGAAAGAAAGCGTTTTTGTACAACTTCATATAAATAGCTGTAACTTTTGATAGAAGACTCGGATACACATGTTTATGGCTTTATCTTATAGAACTCAAGGTTCCCGTGCTGGGCAAACAGGTTTTGAAGCTGTTTGAGCTAAGATTTCCAAGTTATTCACATAATGAAATCATATACTTTGTTTCGGTCGAGTTCCCCATTCAAATGCATGTAACAGTGAGAAACGCACTGTCTTGGCGAAAGAAAGCGTTTTTGTACAACTTCATAGAAATAGCTGTAAGTTTTGATAGAAGACTCAGACAAACATGTTTATGGCCTTATATTATAGAACTCAAGGTCTCCGTGCTGGGCAAACAGGTTTTGCAGCTGTTTGAGCTAAGATTTCCAAGTTATTCACATAATGAAAACCTATACTTTGTTTCGGTCGAGTTCCCCATTCAAATGCATGTAACAGTGAGAAACGCACTGTCTTGGCGAAAGAAAGCTATTTTGTACAACTTCATATAAATAGCTGTAACTTTTGATAGAAGACTCAGACAAATATGTTTATGGCTTTATCTTATAGAACTCAAGGTCTCCGTGCTGGGAAAACAGCTTTTGCAGCTGTTTAAGCTAAGATTTCCAAGTTATTCACATAATGAAAACGTATACTTTATTTCGGTCGAGTTCCCCATTCAAATGCATGTAACAGTGAGAAACGCACTGTCTTGGCGAAAGAAAGCTATTTTGTACAACTTCATATAAATAGCTGTAACTTTTGATAGAAGACACGGATACACATGTTTATGGCTTTATCTTATAGAACTCACGTTCCCCGTGCTGGGCAAACAGGTTTTGCAGCTGTTTGAGCTAAGATTTCCAAGTTATTCACATAATGAAAACCTATACTTTGTTTCGGTGGAGTTCCCCATTCAAATGCATGTAACAGTGAGAAACGCACTGTCTTGGCGAAAGAAAGCGTTTTTGTACAACTTCATATAAATAGCTGTAACTTTTGATAGAAGACTCGGATACACATGTTTATGGCTTTATCTTATAGAACTCAAGGTTCCCGTGCTGGGAAAACAGGTTTTGCAGCTGTTTGAGCTAAGATTTCCAAGTTATTCACATAATGAAAACTTATACTTTGTTTCGGTCGAGTTCCCCATTCAAATGCATGTAACAGTGAGAAACGCACTGTCTTGGCAAAAGAAAGCGTTTTTGTACAACTTCATATAAATAGCTGTAACTTTTGATAGAAGACTCGGATACACATGTTTATGGCTTTATCTTATAGAACTCACGTTCCCGTGCTGGGCAAACAGGTTTTGCAGCTGTTTGAGCTAAGATTTCCAAGTTATTCACATAATGAAAACTTATACTTTGTTTCGGTGGAGTTCCCCATTCAAATGCATGTAACAGTGAGAAACGCACTGTCTTGGCGAAAGAAAGCTATTTTGTACAACTTCATATGAATAGCTGTAACTTTTGATAGAAGACTCGGATACACATGTTTATGGCCTTATCTTATAGAACTCAAAGTCTCCGTGCTGGGAAAACAGGTTTTGCAGCTGTTTGAGCTAAGATTTCCAAGTTATTCACATAATGAAAACTTATACTTTGTTTCGGTGGAGTTCCCCATTCAAATGCATGTAACAGTGAGAAACGCACTGTCTTGGCGAAAGAAAGCGTTTTTGTACAACTTCATAGAAATAGCTGTAACTTTTGATAGAAGACTCAGACAAACATGTTTATGGCCTTATATTATAGAACTCAAGGTCTCCGTGCTGGGCAAACAGGTTTTGCAGCTGTTTGAGCTAAGATTTCCAAGTTATTCACATAATGAAAACCTATACTTTGTTTCGGTCGAGTTCCCCATTCAAATGCATGTAACAGTGAGAAACGCACTGTCTTGGCGAAAGAAAGCGTTTTTGTACAACTTCATAGAAATAGCTGTAACTTTTGATAGAAGACTCAGACAAACATGTTTATGGCCTTATATTATAGAACTCAAGGTCCCCGTGCTGGGAAAACAGGTTTTGCAGCTGTTTGAGCTAAGATTTCCAAGTTATTCACATAATGAAAACCTATACTTTGTTTCGGTGGAGTTCCCCATTCAAATGCATGTAACAGTGAGAAACGCACTGTCTTGGCGAAAGAAAGCGTTTTTGTACAACTTCATATAAATAGCTGTAACTTTTGATAGAAGACTCGGATACACATGTTTATGGCTTTATCTTATAGAACTCAAGGTTCCCGTGCTGGGAAAACAGGTTTTGCAGCTGTTTGAGCTAAGATTTCCAAGTTATTCACATAATGAAAACTTATACTTTGTTTCGGTCGAGTTCCCCATTCAAATGCATGTAACAGTGAGAAACGCACTGTCTTGGCGAAAGAAAGCGTTTTTGTACAACTTCATATAAATAGCTGTAACTTTTGATAGAAGACTCAGACAAATATGTTTATGGCCTTATATTATAGAACTCAAGGTCCCCGTGCTGGGAAAACAGGTTTTGCAGCTGTTTGAGCTAAGATTTCCAAGTTATTCACATAATGAAAACCTATACTTTGTTTCGGTCGAGTTCCCCATTCAAATGCATGTAACAGTGAGAAACGCACTGTCTTGGCGAAAGAAAGCGTTTTTGTACAACTTCATAGAAATAGCTGTAACTTTTGATAGAAGACTCAGACAAACATGTTTATGGCCTTATATTATAGAACTCAAGGTCCCCGTGCTGGGAAAACAGGTTTTGCAGCTGTTTGAGCTAAGATTTTCAAGTTATTCACATAATGAAAACCTATACTTTGTTTCGGTCGAGTTCCCCATTCAAATGCATGTAACAGTGAGAAACGCACTGTCTTGGCGAAAGAAAGCGTTTTTGTACAACTTCATAGAAATAGCTGTAACTTTTGATAGAAGACTCAGACAAACATGTTTATGGCCTTATATTATAGAACTCAAGGTCTCCGTGCTGGGAAAACAGGTTTTGCAGCTGTTTGAGCTAAGATTTCCAAGTTATTCACATAATGAAAACTTGTACTTTGTTTCGGTGGAGTTCCCCATTCAAATGCATGTAACAGTGAGAAACGCACTGTCTTGGCGAAAGAAAGCGTTTTTGTACAACTTCATATGAATAGCTGTAACTTTTGATAGAAGACTCGGATACACATGTTTATGGCTTTATCTTATAGAACTCAAGGTTCCCGTGCTGGGCAAACAGGTTTTGCAGCTGTTTGAGCTAAGATTTCCAAGTTATTCACATAATGAAAACCTATACTTTGTTTCGGTCGAGTTCCCCATTCAAATGCATGTAACAGTGAGAAACGCACTGTCTTGGCGAAAGAAAGCGTTTTTGTACAACTTCATAGAAATAGCTGTAACTTTTGATAGAAGACTCAGACAAACATGTTTATGGCCTTATATTATAGAACTCAAGGTCTCCGTGCTGGGAAAACAGGTTTTGCAGCTGTTTGAGCTAAGATTTCCAAGTTATTCACATAATGAAAACCTATACTTTGTTTCGGTCGAGTTCCCCATTCAAATGCATGTAACAGTGAGAAACGCACTGTCTTGGCGAAAGAAAGCGTTTTTGTACAACTTCATAGAAATAGCTGTAACTTTTGATAGAAGACTCAGACAAACATGTTTATGGCCTTATATTATAGAACTCAAGGTTCCCGTGCTGGGAAAACAGGTTTTGCAGCTGTTTGAGCTAAGATTTCCAAGTTATTCACATAATGAAAACCTATACTTTGTTTCGGTCGAGTTCCCCATTCAAATGCATGTAACAGTGAGAAACGCACTGTCTTGGCGAAAGAAAGCGTTTTTGTACAACTTCATATAAATAGCTGTAACTTTTGATAGAAGACTCAGACAAACATGTTTATGGCTTTATCTTATAGAACTCAAGGTCTCCGTGCTGGGAAAACAGGTTTTGCAGCTGTTTGAGCTAAGATTTCCAAGTTATTCACATAATGAAAACCTATGCTTTGTTTCGGTCGAGTTCCCCATTCAAATGCATGTAACAGTGAGAAACGCACTGTCTTGGCGAAAGAAAGCGTTTTTGTACAACTTCATATAAATAGCTGTAACTTTTGATAGAAGACTCAGACAAACATGTTTATGGCTTTATCTTATAGAACTCAAGGTCTCCGTGCTGGGAAAACAGGTTTTGCAGCTGTTTGAGCTAAGATTTCCTAGTTATTCACATAATGAAAACCTATACTTTGTTTCGGTCGAGTTCCCCATTCAAATGCATGTAACAGTGAGAAACGCACTGTCTTGGCGAAAGAAAGCGTTTTTGTACAACTTCATATAAATAGCTGTAACTTTTGATAGAAGACTCAGACAAACATGTTTATGGCCTTATATTATAGAACTCAAGGTCTCCGTGCTGGGAAAACAGGTTTTGCAGCTGTTTGAGCTAAGATTTCCAAGTTATTCACATAATGAAAACATATACTTTGTTTCGGTCGAGTTCCCCATTCAAATGCATGTAACAGTGAGAAACGCACTGTCTTGGCGAAAGAAAGCGTTTTTGTACAACTTCATATGAATAGCTGTAACTTTTGATAGAAGACTCGGATACACATGTTTATGGCTTTATCTTATAGAACTCAAGGTTCCCATGCTGGGAAAACAGGTTTTGCAGCTGTTTGAGCTAAGATTTCCAAGTTATTCACATAATGAAAACCTATACTTTGTTTCGGTCGAGTTCCCCATTCAAATGCATGTAACAGTGAGAAACGCACTGTCTTGGCGAAAGAAAGCTATTTTGTACAACTTCATATAAATAGCTGTAACTTTTGATAGAAGACTCGGATACACATGTTTATGGCTTTATCTTATAGAACTCACGTTCCCCGTGCTGGGAAAACAGGTTTTGCAGCTGTTTGAGCTAAGATTTCCAAGTTATTCACATAATGAAAACCTATACTTTGTTTCGGTCGAGTTCCCCATTCAAATGCATGTAACAGTGAGAAACGCACTGTCTTGGCGAAAGAAAGCGTTTTTGTACAACTTCATATAAATAGCTGTAACTTTTGATAGAAGACTCGGATACACATGTTTATGGCTTTATCTTATAGAACTCAAGGTTCCCGTGCTGGGCAAACAGGTTTTGAAGCTGTTTGAGCTAAGATTTCCAAGTTATTCACATAATGAAAACCTATACTTTGTTTCGGTCGAGTTCCCCATTCAAATGCATGTAACAGTGAGAAACGCACTGTCTTGGCGAAAGAAAGCTATTTTGTACAACTTCATATAAATAGCTGTAACTTTTGATAGAAGACTCAGACAAATATGTTTATGGCTTTATCTTATAGAACTCAAGGTCTCCGTGCTGGGAAAACAGCTTTTGCAGCTGTTTAAGCTAAGATTTCCAAGTTATTCACATAATGAAAACGTATACTTTATTTCGGTCGAGTTCCCCATTCAAATGCATGTAACAGTGAGAAACGCACTGTCTTGGCGAAAGAAAGCTATTTTGTACAACTTCATATAAATAGCTGTAACTTTTGATAGAAGACTCGGATACACATGTTTATGGCTTTATCTTATAGAACTCACGTTCCCCGTGCTGGGCAAACAGGTTTTGCAGCTGTTTGAGCTAAGATTTCCAAGTTATTCACATAATGAAAACCTATACTTTGTTTCGGTGGAGTTCCCCATTCAAATGCATGTAACAGTGAGAAACGCACTGTCTTGGCGAAAGAAAGCGTTTTTGTACAACTTCATATAAATAGCTGTAACTTTTGATAGAAGACTCGGATACACATGTTTATGGCTTTATCTTATAGAACTCAAGGTTCCCGTGCTGGGAAAACAGGTTTTGCAGCTGTTTGAGCTAAGATTTCCAAGTTATTCACATAATGAAAACTTATACTTTGTTTCGGTCGAGTTCCCCATTCAAATGCATGTAACAGTGAGAAACGCACTGTCTTGGCAAAAGAAAGCGTTTTTGTACAACTTCATATAAATAGCTGTAACTTTTGATAGAAGACTCGGATACACATGTTTATGGCTTTATCTTATAGAACTCACGTTCCCGTGCTGGGCAAACAGGTTTTGCAGCTGTTTGAGCTAAGATTTCCAAGTTATTCACATAATGAAAACTTATACTTTGTTTCGGTGGAGTTCCCCATTCAAATGCATGTAACAGTGAGAAACGCACTGTCTTGGCGAAAGAAAGCTATTTTGTACAACTTCATATGAATAGCTGTAACTTTTGATAGAAGACTCGGATACACATGTTTATGGCCTTATCTTATAGAACTCAAAGTCTCCGTGCTGGGAAAACAGGTTTTGCAGCTGTTTGAGCTAAGATTTCCAAGTTATTCACATAATGAAAACTTATACTTTGTTTCGGTGGAGTTCCCCATTCAAATGCATGTAACAGTGAGAAACGCACTGTCTTGGCGAAAGAAAGCTATTTTGTACAACTTCATATGAATAGCTGTAACTTTTGATAGAAGACTCGGATACACATGTTTATGGCTTTATCTTATAGAACTCAAGGTTCCCGTGCTGGGAAAAGAGGTTTTGCAGCTGTTTGAGCTAAGATTTCCAAGTTATTCACATAATGAAAACTTATACTTTGTTTCGGTCGAGTTCCCCATTCAAATGCATGTAACAGTGAGAAACGCACTGTCTTGGCAAAAGAAAGCGTTTTTGTACAACTTCATATAAATAGCTGTAACTTTTGATAGAAGACTCGGATACACATGTTTATGGCTTTATCTTATAGAACTCACGTTCCCGTGCTGGGCAAACAGGTTTTGCAGCTGTTTGAGCTAAGATTTCCAAGTTATTCACATAATGAAAACTTATACTTTGTTTCGGTCGAGTTCCCATGTTTATGGCTTTATCTTATAGAACTCAAGGTTCCCGTGCTGGGAAAACAGGTTTTGCAGCTGTTTGAGCTAAGATTTCCAAGTTATTCACATAATGAAAACCTATACTTTGTTTCGGTCGAGTTCCCCATTCAAATGCATGTAACAGTGAGAAACGCACTGTCTTGGCGAAAGAAAGCGTTTTTGTACAACTTCATATAAATAGCTGTAACTTTTGATAGAAGACTCAGACAAACATGTTTATGGCCTTATATTATAGAACTCAAGGGCTCCGTGCTGGGCAAACAGGTTTTGCAGCTGTTTGAGCTAAGATTTCCAAGTTATTCACATAATGAAAACCTATACTTTGTTTCGGTCGAGTTCCCCATTCAAATGCATGTAACAGTGAGAAACGCACTGTCTTGGCGAAAGAAAGCGTTTTTGTACAACTTCATATAAATAGCTGTAACTTTTGATAGAAGACTCAGACAAATATGTTTATGGCTTTATCTTATAGAACTCAAGGTTCCCGTGCTGGGCAAACAGGTTTTGCAGCTGTTTGAGCTAAGATTTCCAAGTTATTCACATAATGAAAACCTATACTTTGTTTCGGTCGAGTTCCCCATTCAAATGCATGTAACAGTGAGAAACGCACTGTCTTGGCGAAAGAAAGCGTTTTTGTACAACTTCATATAAATAGCTGTAACTTTTGATAGAAGACTCGGATACACATGTTTATGGCTTTATCTTATAGAACTCAAGGTTCCCGTGCTGGGCAAACAGGTTTTGCAGCTGTTTGAGCTAAGATTTCCAAGTTATTCACATAATGAAAACCTATACTTTGTTTCGGTCGAGTTCCCCATTCAAATGCATGTAACAGTGAGAAACGCACTGTCTTGGCGAAAGAAAGCGTTTTTGTACAACTTCATATAAATAGCTGTAACTTTTGATAGAAGACTCAGACAAATATGTTTATGGCTTTATCTTATAGAACTCAAGGTTCCCGTGCTGGGCAAACAGGTTTTGCAGCTGTTTGAGCTAAGATTTCCAAGTTATTCACATAATGAAAACCTATACTTTGTTTCGGTCGAGTTCCCCATTCAAATGCATGTAACAGTGAGAAACGCACTGTCTTGGCGAAAGAAAGCGTTTTTGTACAACTTCATATAAATAGCTGTAACTTTTGATAGAAGACTCGGATACACATGTTTATGGCTTTATCTTATAGAACTCAAGGTTCCCGTGCTGGGCAAACAGGTTTTGCAGCTGTTTGAGCTAAGATTTCCAAGTTATTCACATAATGAAAACCTATACTTTGTTTCGGTCGAGTTCCCCATTCAAATGCATGTAACAGTGAGAAACGCACTGTCTTGGCGAAAGAAAGCGTTTTTGTACAACTTCATATAAATAGCTGTAACTTTTGATAGAAGACTCAGACAAATATGTTTATGGCTTTATCTTATAGAACTCAAGGTTCCCGTGCTGGGCAAACAGGTTTTGCAGCTGTTTGAGCTAAGATTTCCAAGTTATTCACATAATGAAAACTTATACTTTGTTTCGGTGGAGTTCCCCATTCAAATGCATGTAACAGTGAGAAACGCACTGTCTTGGTGAAAGAAAGCTATTTTGTACAACTTCATATGAATAGCTGTAACTTTTGATAGAAGACTCGGATACACATGTTTATGGCTTTATCTTATAGAACTCAAGGTTCCCGTGCTGGGAAAACAGGTTTTGCAGCTGTTTGATTTCCAAGTTATTCACATAATGAAAACCTATACTTTGTTTCGGTCGAGTTCCCCATTCAAATGCATGTAACAGTGAGAAACGCACTGTCTTGGCGAAAGAAAGCGTTTTTGTACAACTTCATATAAATAGCTGTAACTTTTGATAGAAGACTCGGATACACATGTTTATGGCTTTATCTTATAGAACTCAAGGTTCCCGTGCTGGGAAAACAGGTTTTGCAGCTGTTTGAGCTAAGATTTCCAAGTTATTCACATAATGAAAACTTATACTTTGTTTCGGTCGAGTTCCCCATTCAAATGCATGTAACAGTGAGAAACGCACTGTCTTGGCAAAAGAAAGCGTTTTTGTACAACTTCATATAAATAGCTGTAACTTTTGATAGAAGACTCGGATACACATGTTTATGGCTTTATCTTATAGAACTCACGTTCCCGTGCTGGGCAAACAGGTTTTGCAGCTGTTTGAGCTAAGATTTCCAAGTTATTCACATAATGAAAACTTATACTTTGTTTCGGTCGAGTTCCCCATTCAAATGCATGTAACAGTGAAAAACGCACTGTCTCGGCGAAAGAAAGCGTTTTTGTACAACTTCATAGAAATAGCTGTAACTTTTGATAGAAGACTCAGACAAACATGTTTATGGCCTTATATTATAGAACTCAAGGTCTCCGTGCTGGGCAAACAGGTTTTGCAGCTGTTTGAGCTAAGATTTCCAAGTTATTCACATAATGAAAACCTATACTTTGTTTCGGTGGAGTTCCCCATTCAAATGCATGTAACAGTGAGAAACGCACTGTCTTGGCGAAAGAAAGCGTTTTTGTACAACTTCATATAGATAGCTGTAACTTTTGATAGAAGACTCAGACAAACATGTTTATGGCCTTATATTATAGAACTCAAGGTCTCCGTGCTGGGAAAACAGGTTTTGCAGCTGTTTGAGCTAACATTTCCAAGTTATTCACATAATGAAAACCTATACTTTGTTTCGGTGGAGTTCCCCATTCAAATGCATGTAACAGTGAGAAACGCACTGTCTTGGCGAAAGAAAGCGTTTTTGTACAACTTCATATAAATAGCTGTAACTTTTGATAGAAGACTCGGATACACATGTTTATGGCTTTATCTTATAGAACTCAAGGTTCCCGTGCTGGGAAAACAGGTTTTGCAGCTGTTTGAGCTAAGATTTCCAAGTTATTCACATAATGAAAACTTATACTTTGTTTCGGTCGAGTTCCCCATTCAAATGCATGTAACAGTGAGAAACGCACTGTCTTGGCAAAAGAAAGCGTTTTTGTACAACTTCATATAAATAGCTGTAACTTTTGATAGAAGACTCGGATACACATGTTTATGGCTTTATCTTATAGAACTCACGTTCCCGTGCTGGGCAAACAGGTTTTGCAGCTGTTTGAGCTAAGATTTCCAAGTTATTCACATAATGAAAACTTATACTTTGTTTCGGTGGAGTTCCCCATTCAAATGCATGTAACAGTGAGAAACGCACTGTCTTGGCGAAAGAAAGCTATTTTGTACAACTTCATATGAATAGCTGTAACTTTTGATAGAAGACTCGGATACACATGTTTATGGCTTTATCTTATAGAACTCAAGGTTCCCGTGCTGGGAAAAGAGGTTTTGCAGCTGTTTGAGCTAAGATTTCCAAGTTATTCACATAATGAAAACCTATACTTTGTTTCGGTCGAGTTCCCCATTCAAATGCATGTAACAGTGAGAAACGCACTGTCTTGGCGAAAGAAAGCTATTTTGTACAACTTCATAGAAATAGCTGTAACTTTTGATAGAAGACTCAGACAAACATGTTTATGGCCTTATATTATAGAACTCAAGGTTCCCGTGCTGGGAAAAGAGGTTTTGCAGCTGTTTGAGCTAAGATTTCCAAGTTATTCACATAATGAAAACTTATACTTTGTTTCGGTCGAGTTCCCCATTCAAATGCATGTAACAGTGAGAAACGCACTGTCTTGGCGAAAGAAAGCGTTTTTGTACAACTTCATAGAAATAGCTGTAACTTTTGATAGAAGACTCAGACAAACATGTTTATGGCCTTATATTATAGAACTCAAGGTCTCCGTGCTGGGCAAACAGGTTTTGCAGCTGTTTGAGCTAAGATTTCCAAGTTATTCACATAATGAAAACCTATACTTTGTTTCGGTCGAGTTCCCCATTCAAATGCATGTAACAGTGAGAAACGCACTGTCTTGGCGAAAGAAAGCGTTTTTGTACAACTTCATAGAAATAGCTGTAACTTTTGATAGAAGACTCAGACAAACATGTTTATGGCCTTATATTATAGAACTCAAGGTTCCCGTGCTGGGAAAACAGGTTTTGCAGCTGTTTGAGCTAAGATTTCCAAGTTATTCACATAATGAAAACCTATACTTTGTTTCGGTCGAGTTCCCCATTCAAATGCATGTAACAGTGAGAAACGCACTGTCTTGGCGAAAGAAAGCGTTTTTGTACAACTTCATATAAATAGCTGTAACTTTTGATAGAAGACTCAGACAAACATGTTTATGGCTTTATCTTATAGAACTCAAGGTCTCCGTGCTGGGAAAACAGGTTTTGCAGCTGTTTGAGCTAAGATTTCCAAGTTATTCACATAATGAAAACCTATGCTTTGTTTCGGTCGAGTTCCCCATTCAAATGCATGTAACAGTGAGAAACGCACTGTCTTGGCGAAAGAAAGCGTTTTTGTACAACTTCATATAAATAGCTGTAACTTTTGATAGAAGACTCAGACAAACATGTTTATGGCTTTATCTTATAGAACTCAAGGTCTCCGTGCTGGGAAAACAGGTTTTGCAGCTGTTTGAGCTAAGATTTCCAAGTTATTCACATAATGAAAACATATACTTTGTTTCGGTCGAGTTCCCCATTCAAATGCATGTAACAGTGAGAAACGCACTGTCTTGGCGAAAGAAAGCGTTTTTGTACAACTTCATATGAATAGCTGTAACTTTTGATAGAAGACTCGGATACACATGTTTATGGCTTTATCTTATAGAACTCAAGGTTCCCATGCTGGGAAAACAGGTTTTGCAGCTGTTTGAGCTAAGATTTCCAAGTTATTCACATAATGAAAACCTATACTTTGTTTCGGTCGAGTTCCCCATTCAAATGCATGTAACAGTGAGAAACGCACTGTCTTGGCGAAAGAAAGCTATTTTGTACAACTTCATATAAATAGCTGTAACTTTTGATAGAAGACTCGGATACACATGTTTATGGCTTTATCTTATAGAACTCACGTTCCCCGTGCTGGGCAAACAGGTTTTGCAGCTGTTTGAGCTAAGATTTCCAAGTTATTCACATAATGAAAACCTATACTTTGTTTCGGTCGAGTTCCCCATTCAAATGCATGTAACAGTGAGAAACGCACTGTCTTGGCGAAAGAAAGCGTTTTTGTACAACTTCATATAAATAGCTGTAACTTTTGATAGAAGACTCGGATACACATGTTTATGGCTTTATCTTATAGAACTCAAGGTTCCCGTGCTGGGCAAACAGGTTTTGCAGCTGTTTGAGCTAAGATTTCCAAGTTATTCACATAATGAAAACCTATACTTTGTTTCGGTCGAGTTCCCCATTCAAATGCATGTAACAGTGAGAAACGCACTGTCTTGGCGAAAGAAAGCGTTTTTGTACAACTTCATATGAATAGCTGTAACTTTTGATAGAAGACTCGGATACACATGTTTATGGCCTTATCTTATAGAACTCAAAGTCTCCGTGCTGGGAAAACAGCTTTTGCAGCTGTTTGAGCTAAGATTTCCAAGTTATTCACATAATGAAATCATATACTTTGTTTCGGTCGAGTTCCCCATTCAAATGCATGTAACAGTGAGAAACGCACTGTCTTGGCGAAAGAAAGCGTTTTTGTACAACTTCATAGAAATAGCTGTAAGTTTTGATAGAAGACTCAGACAAACATGTTTATGGCCTTATATTATAGAACTCAAGGTCTCCGTGCTGGGCAAACAGGTTTTGCAGCTGTTTGAGCTAAGATTTCCAAGTTATTCACATAATGAAAACCTATACTTTGTTTCGGTCGAGTTCCCCATTCAAATGCATGTAACAGTGAGAAACGCACTGTCTTGGCGAAAGAAAGCTATTTTGTACAACTTCATATAAATAGCTGTAACTTTTGATAGAAGACTCAGACAAATATGTTTATGGCTTTATCTTATAGAACTCAAGGTCTCCGTGCTGGGAAAACAGCTTTTGCAGCTGTTTAAGCTAAGATTTCCAAGTTATTCACATAATGAAAACGTATACTTTATTTCGGTCGAGTTCCCCATTCAAATGCATGTAACAGTGAGAAACGCACTGTCTTGGCGAAAGAAAGCGTTTTTGTACAACTTCATATAAATAGCTGTAACTTTTGATAGAAGACTCGAATACACATGTTTATGGCCTTATCTTATAGAACTCAAAGTCTCCGTGCTGGGAAAACAGGTTTTGCAGCTGTTTGAGCTAAGATTTCCAAGTTATTCACATAATGAAAACTTATACTTTGTTTCGGTGGAGTTCCCCATTCAAATGCATGTAACAGTGAGAAACGCACTGTCTTGGCGAAAGAAAGCTATTTTGTACAACTTCATATGAATAGCTGTAACTTTTGATAGAAGACTCGGATACACATGTTTATGGCTTTATCTTATAGAACTCAAGGTTCCCGTGCTGGGAAAAGAGGTTTTGCAGCTGTTTGAGCTAAGATTTCCAAGTTATTCACATAATGAAAACTTATACTTTGTTTCGGTCGAGTTCCCCATTCAAATGCATGTAACAGTGAGAAACGCACTGTCTTGGCAAAAGAAAGCGTTTTTGTACAACTTCATATAAATAGCTGTAACTTTTGATAGAAGACTCGGATACACATGTTTATGGCTTTATCTTATAGAACTCACGTTCCCGTGCTGGGCAAACAGGTTTTGCAGCTGTTTGAGCTAAGATTTCCAAGTTATTCACATAATGAAAACTTATACTTTGTTTCGGTCGAGTTCCCATGTTTATGGCTTTATCTTATAGAACTCAAGGTTCCCGTGCTGGGAAAACAGGTTTTGCAGCTGTTTGAGCTAAGATTTCCAAGTTATTCACATAATGAAAACCTATACTTTGTTTCGGTCGAGTTCCCCATTCAAATGCATGTAACAGTGAGAAACGCACTGTCTTGGCGAAAGAAAGCGTTTTTGTACAACTTCATATAAATAGCTGTAACTTTTGATAGAAGACTCAGACAAACATGTTTATGGCCTTATATTATAGAACTCAAGGGCTCCGTGCTGGGCAAACAGGTTTTGCAGCTGTTTGAGCTAAGATTTCCAAGTTATTCACATAATGAAAACCTATACTTTGTTTCGGTCGAGTTCCCCATTCAAATGCATGTAACAGTGAGAAACGCACTGTCTTGGCGAAAGAAAGCGTTTTTGTACAACTTCATATAAATAGCTGTAACTTTTGATAGAAGACTCAGACAAATATGTTTATGGCTTTATCTTATAGAACTCAAGGTTCCCGTGCTGGGCAAACAGGTTTTGCAGCTGTTTGAGCTAAGATTTCCAAGTTATTCACATAATGAAAACCTATACTTTGTTTCGGTCGAGTTCCCCATTCAAATGCATGTAACAGTGAGAAACGCACTGTCTTGGCGAAAGAAAGCGTTTTTGTACAACTTCATATAAATAGCTGTAACTTTTGATAGAAGACTCGGATACACATGTTTATGGCTTTATCTTATAGAACTCAAGGTTCCCGTGCTGGGCAAACAGGTTTTGCAGCTGTTTGAGCTAAGATTTCCAAGTTATTCACATAATGAAAACCTATACTTTGTTTCGGTCGAGTTCCCCATTCAAATGCATGTAACAGTGAGAAACGCACTGTCTTGGCGAAGGAAAGCGTTTTTGTACAACTTCATATAAATAGCTGTAACTTTTGATAGAAGACTCAGACAAATATGTTTATGGCTTTATCTTATAGAACTCAAGGTTCCCGTGCTGGGCAAACAGGTTTTGCAGCTGTTTGAGCTAAGATTTCCAAGTTATTCACATAATGAAAACCTATACTTTGTTTCGGTCGAGTTCCCCATTCAAATGCATGTAACAGTGAGAAACGCACTGTCTTGGCGAAAGAAAGCGTTTTTGTACAACTTCATATAAATAGCTGTAACTTTTGATAGAAGACTCGGATACACATGTTTATGGCTTTATCTTATAGAACTCAAGGTTCCCGTGCTGGGCAAACAGGTTTTGCAGCTGTTTGAGCTAAGATTTCCAAGTTATTCACATAATGAAAACCTATACTTTGTTTCGGTCGAGTTCCCCATTCAAATGCATGTAACAGTGAGAAACGCACTGTCTTGGCGAAAGAAAGCGTTTTTGTACAACTTCATATAAATAGCTGTAACTTTTGATAGAAGACTCAGACAAATATGTTTATGGCTTTATCTTATAGAACTCAAGGTTCCCGTGCTGGGCAAACAGGTTTTGCAGCTGTTTGAGCTAAGATTTCCAAGTTATTCACATAATGAAAACTTATACTTTGTTTCGGTGGAGTTCCCCATTCAAATGCATGTAACAGTGAGAAACGCACTGTCTTGGTGAAAGAAAGCTATTTTGTACAACTTCATATGAATAGCTGTAACTTTTGATAGAAGACTCGGATACACATGTTTATGGCTTTATCTTATAGAACTCAAGGTTCCCATGCTGGGAAAAGAGGTTTTGCAGCTGTTTGAGCTAAGATTTCCAAGTTATTCACATAATGAAATCATATACTTTGTTTCGGTCGAGTTCCCCATTCAAATGCATGTAACAGTGAGAAACGCACTGTCTTGGCGAAAGAAAGCGTTTTTGTACAACTTCATATAAATAGCTGTAACTTTTGATAGAAGACTCAGACAAACATGTTTATGGCCTTATATTATAGAACTCAAGGTCTCCGTGCTGGGAAAACAGGTTTTGCAGCTGTTTGAGCTAAGATTTCCAAGTTATTCACATAATGAAAACCTATACTTTGTTTCGGTCGAGTTCCCCATTCAAATGCATGTAACAGTGAGAAACGCACTGTCTTGGCGAAAGAAAGCGTTTTTGTACAACTTCATAGAAATAGCTGTAACTTTTGATAGAAGACTCGGATACACATGTTTATGGCTTTATCTTATAGAACTCAAGGTTCCCGTGCTGGGAAAACAGGTTTTGCAGCTGTTTGATTTCCAAGTTATTCACATAATGAAAACCTATACTTTGTTTCGGTCGAGTTCCCCATTCAAATGCATGTAACAGTGAGAAACGCACTGTCTTGGCGAAAGAAAGCGTTTTTGTACAACTTCATATAAATAGCTGTAACTTTTGATAGAAGACTCGGATACACATGTTTATGGCTTTATCTTATAGAACTCAAGGTTCCCGTGCTGGGAAAACAGGTTTTGCAGCTGTTTGAGCTAAGATTTCCAAGTTATTCACATAATGAAAACTTATACTTTGTTTCGGTCGAGTTCCCCATTCAAATGCATGTAACAGTGAGAAACGCACTGTCTTGGCGAAAGAAAGCGTTTTTGTACAACTTCATATAAATAGCTGTAACTTTTGATAGAAGACTCGGATACACATGTTTATGGCTTTATCTTATAGAACTCACGTTCCCGTGCTGGGCAAACAGGTTTTGCAGCTGTTTGAGCTAAGATTTCCAAGTTATTCACATAATGAAAACTTATACTTTGTTTCGGTGGAGTTCCCCATTCAAATGCATGTAACAGTGAGAAACGCACTGTCTTGGCGAAAGAAAGCTATTTTGTACAACTTCATATGAATAGCTGTAACTTTTGATAGAAGACTCGGATACACATGTTTATGGCTTTATCTTATAGAACTCAAGGTTCCCGTGCTGGGAAAAGAGGTTTTGCAGCTGTTTGAGCTAAGATTTCCAAGTTATTCACATAATGAAAACTTATACTTTGTTTCGGTCGAGTTCCCCATTCAAATGCATGTAACAGTGAGAAACGCACTGTCTTGGCGAAAGAAAGCGTTTTTGTACAACTTCATAGAAATAGCTGTAACTTTTGATAGAAGACTCAGACAAACATGTTTATGGCCTTATATTATAGAACTCAAGGTCTCCGTGCTGGGCAAACAGGTTTTGCAGCTGTTTGAGCTAAGATTTCCAAGTTATTCACATAATGAAAACCTATACTTTGTTTCGGTCGAGTTCCCCATTCAAATGCATGTAACAGTGAGAAACGCACTGTCTTGGCGAAAGAAAGCGTTTTTGTACAACTTCATAGAAATAGCTGTAACTTTTGATAGAAGACTCAGACAAACATGTTTATGGCCTTATATTATAGAACTCAAGGTCCCCGTGCTGGGAAAACAGGTTTTGCAGCTGTTTGAGCTAAGATTTCCAAGTTATTCACATAATGAAAACCTATACTTTGTTTCGGTGGAGTTCCCCATTCAAATGCATGTAACAGTGAGAAACGCACTGTCTTGGCGAAAGAAAGC
Source organism: Diplotaxodon limnothrissa (assembly GCF_057381915.1). Lineage (NCBI taxonomy): Eukaryota > Metazoa > Chordata > Actinopteri > Cichliformes > Cichlidae > Diplotaxodon > Diplotaxodon limnothrissa. Next base: position 18,234,980 of record NC_140597.1, read on the forward strand.
GTTTTTGTACAACTTCATATAAATAGCTGTAACTTTTGATAGAAGACTCGGATACACATGTTTATGGCTTTATCTTATAGAACTCAAGGTTCCCGTGCTGGGAAAACAGGTTTTGCAGCTGTTTGAGCTAAGATTTCCAAGTTATTCACATAATGAAAACTTATACTTTGTTTCGGTCGAGTTCCCCATTCAAATGCATGTAACAGTGAGAAACGCACTGTCTTGGCGAAAGAAAGCTATTTTGTACAACTTCATATGAATAGCTGTAACTTTTGATAGAAGACTCGGATACACATGTTTATGGCTTTATCTTATAGAACTCAAGGTTCCCGTGCTGGGAAAAGAGGTTTTGCAGCTGTTTGAGCTAAGATTTCCAAGTTATTCACATAATGAAAACTTATACTTTGTTTCGGTCGAGTTCCCCATTCAAATGCATGTAACAGTGAGAAACGCACTGTCTTGGCGAAAGAAAGCGTTTTTGTACAACTTCATAGAAATAGCTGTAACTTTTGATAGAAGACTCAGACAAACATGTTTATGGCCTTATATTATAGAACTCAAGGTCTCCGTGCTGGGCAAACAGGTTTTGCAGCTGTTTGAGCTAAGATTTCCAAGTTATTCACATAATGAAAACCTATACTTTGTTTCGGTCGAGTTCCCCATTCAAATGCATGTAACAGTGAGAAACGCACTGTCTTGGCGAAAGAAAGCGTTTTTGTACAACTTCATAGAAATAGCTGTAACTTTTGATAGAAGACTCAGACAAACATGTTTATGGCCTTATATCATAGAACTCAAGGTCCCCGTGCTGGGAAAACAGGTTTTGCAGCTGTTTGAGCTAAGATTTCCAAGTTATTCACATAATGAAAACCTATACTTTGTTTCGGTGGAGTTCCCCATTCAAATGCATGTAACAGTGAGAAACGCACTGTCTTGGCGAAAGAAAGCGTTTTTGTACAACTTCATATAAATAGCTGTAACTTTTGATAGAAGACTCAGACAAATATGTTTATGGCCTTATATTATAGAACTCAAGGTCCCCGTGCTGGGAAAACAGGTTTTGCAGCTGTTTGAGCTAAGATTTCCAAGTTATTCACATAATGAAAACCTATACTTTGTTTCGGTCGAGTTCCCCATTCAAATGCATGTAACAGTGAGAAACGCACTGTCTTGGCGAAAGAAAGCGTTTTTGTACAACTTCATAGAAATAGCTGTAACTTTTGATAGAAGACTCAGACAAACATGTTTATGGCCTTATATTATAGAACTCAAGGTCCCCGTGCTGGGAAAACAGGTTTTGCAGCTGTTTGAGCTAAGATTTTCAAGTTATTCACATAATGAAAACCTATACTTTGTTTCGGTCGAGTTCCCCATTCAAATGCATGTAACAGTGAGAAACGCACTGTCTTGGCGAAAGAAAGCTATTTTGTACAACTTCATATGAATAGCTGTAACTTTTGATAGAAGACTCGGATACACATGTTTATGGCTTTATCTTATAGAACTCAAGGTTCCCGTGCTGGGAAAAGAGGTTTTGCAGCTGTTTGAGCTAAGATTTCCAAGTTATTCACATAATGAAAACTTATACTTTGTTTCGGTCGAGTTCCCCATTCAAATGCATGTAACAGTGAGAAACGCACTGTCTTGGCGAAAGAAAGCGTTTTTGTACAACTTCATAGAAATAGCTGTAACTTTTGATAGAAGACTCAGACAAACATGTTTATGGCCTTATATTATAGAACTCAAGGTCTCCGTGCTGGGCAAACAGGTTTTGCAGCTGTTTGAGCTAAGATTTCCAAGTTATTCACATAATGAAAACCTATACTTTGTTTCGGTCGAGTTCCCCATTCAAATGCATGTAACAGTGAGAAACGCACTGTCTTGGCGAAAGAAAGCGTTTTTGTACAACTTCATAGAAATAGCTGTAACTTTTGATAGAAGACTCAGACAAACATGTTTATGGCCTTATATTATAGAACTCAAGGTCCCCGTGCTGGGAAAACAGGTTTTGCAGCTGTTTGAGCTAAGATTTCCAAGTTATTCACATAATGAAAACCTATACTTTGTTTCGGTGGAGTTCCCCATTCAAATGCATGTAACAGTGAGAAACGCACTGTCTTGGCGAAAGAAAGCGTTTTTGTACAACTTTATATAAATAGCTGTAACTTTTGATAGAAGACTCGGATACACATGTTTATGGCTTTATCTTATAGAACTCAAGGTTCCCGTGCTGGGAAAACAGGTTTTGCAGCTGTTTGAGCTAAGATTTCCAAGTTATTCACATAATGAAAACTTATACTTTGTTTCGGTCGAGTTCCCCATTCAAATGCATGTAACAGTGAGAAACGCACTGTCTTGGCGAAAGAAAGCTATTTTGTACAACTTCATATGAATAGCTGTAACTTTTGATAGAAGACTCGGATACACATGTTTATGGCTTTATCTTATAGAACTCAAGGTTCCCGTGCTGGGAAAAGAGGTTTTGCAGCTGTTTGAGCTAAGATTTCCAAGTTATTCACATAATGAAAACTTATACTTTGTTTCGGTCGAGTTCCCCATTCAAATGCATGTAACAGTGAGAAACGCACTGTCTTGGCGAAAGAAAGCGTTTTTGTACAACTTCATAGAAATAGCTGTAACTTTTGATAGAAGACTCAGACAAACATGTTTATGGCCTTATATTATAGAACTCAAGGTCTCCGTGCTGGGCAAACAGGTTTTGCAGCTGTTTGAGCTAAGATTTCCAAGTTATTCACATAATGAAAACCTATACTTTGTTTCGGTCGAGTTCCCCATTCAAATGCATGTAACAGTGAGAAACGCACTGTCTTGGCGAAAGAAAGCGTTTTTGTACAACTTCATAGAAATAGCTGTAACTTTTGATAGAAGACTCAGACAAACATGTTTATGGCCTTATATCATAGAACTCAAGGTCCCCGTGCTGGGAAAACAGGTTTTGCAGCTGTTTGAGCTAAGATTTCCAAGTTATTCACATAATGAAAACCTATACTTTGTTTCGGTGGAGTTCCCCATTCAAATGCATGTAACAGTGAGAAACGCACTGTCTTGGCGAAAGAAAGCGTTTTTGTACAACTTCATATAAATAGCTGTAACTTTTGATAGAAGACTCAGACAAATATGTTTATGGCCTTATATTATAGAACTCAAGGTCCCCGTGCTGGGAAAACAGGTTTTGCAGCTGTTTGAGCTAAGATTTCCAAGTTATTCACATAATGAAAACCTATACTTTGTTTCGGTGGAGTTCCCCATTCAAATGCATGTAACAGTGAGAAACGCACTGTCTTGGCGAAAGAAAGCGTTTTTGTACAACTTCATAGAAATAGCTGTAACTTTTGATAGAAGACTCAGACAAACATGTTTATGGCCTTATATTATAGAACTCAAGGTCCCCGTGCTGGGAAAACAGGTTTTGCAGCTGTTTGAGCTAAGATTTTCAAGTTATTCACATAATGAAAACCTATACTTTGTTTCGGTCGAGTTCCCCATTCAAATGCATGTAACAGTGAGAAACGCACTGTCTTGGCGAAAGAAAGCGTTTTTGTACAACTTCATAGAAATAGCTGTAACTTTTGATAGAAGACTCAGACAAACATGTTTATGGCCTTATATTATAGAACTCAAGGTCTCCGTGCTGGGAAAACAGGTTTTGCAGCTGTTTGAGCTAAGATTTCCAAGTTATTCACATAATGAAAACTTGTACTTTGTTTCGGTGGAGTTCCCCATTCAAATGCATGTAACAGTGAGAAACGCACTGTCTTGGCGAAAGAAAGCGTTTTTGTACAACTTCATATGAATAGCTGTAACTTTTGATAGAAGACTCGGATACACATGTTTATGGCTTTATCTTATAGAACTCAAGGTTCCCGTGCTGGGCAAACAGGTTTTGCAGCTGTTTGAGCTAAGATTTCCAAGTTATTCACATAATGAAAACCTATACTTTGTTTCGGTCGAGTTCCCCATTCAAATGCATGTAACAGTGAGAAACGCACTGTCTTGGCGAAAGAAAGCGTTTTTGTACAACTTCATAGAAATAGCTGTAACTTTTGATAGAAGACTCAGACAAACATGTTTATGGCCTTATATTATAGAACTCAAGGTCTCCGTGCTGGGAAAACAGGTTTTGCAGCTGTTTGAGCTAAGATTTCCAAGTTATTCACATAATGAAAACCTATACTTTGTTTCGGTCGAGTTCCCCATTCAAATGCATGTAACAGTGAGAAACGCACTGTCTTGGCGAAAGAAAGCGTTTTTGTACAACTTCATAGAAATAGCTGTAACTTTTGATAGAAGACTCAGACAAACATGTTTATGGCCTTATATTATAGAACTCAAGGTCCCCGTGCTGGGAAAACAGGTTTTGCAGCTGTTTGAGCTAAGATTTCCAAGTTATTCACATAATGAAAACCTATACTTTGTTTCGGTGGAGTTCCCCATTCAAATGCATGTAACAGTGAGAAACGCACTGTCTTGGCGAAAGAAAGCGTTTTTGTACAACTTCATATAAATAGCTGTAACTTTTGATAGAAGACTCGGATACACATGTTTATGGCTTTATCTTATAGAACTCAAGGTTCCCGTGCTGGGAAAACAGGTTTTGCAGCTGTTTGAGCTAAGATTTCCAAGTTATTCACATAATGAAAACTTATACTTTGTTTCGGTCGAGTTCCCCATTCAAATGCATGTAACAGTGAGAAACGCACTGTCTTGGCGAAAGAAAGCTATTTTGTACAACTTCATATGAATAGCTGTAACTTTTGATAGAAGACTCGGATACACATGTTTATGGCTTTATCTTATAGAACTCAAGGTTCCCGTGCTGGGAAAAGAGGTTTTGCAGCTGTTTGAGCTAAGATTTCCAAGTTATTCACATAATGAAAACTTATACTTTGTTTCGGTCGAGTTCCCCATTCAAATGCATGTAACAGTGAGAAACGCACTGTCTTGGCGAAAGAAAGCGTTTTTGTACAACTTCATAGAAATAGCTGTAACTTTTGATAGAAGACTCAGACAAACATGTTTATGGCCTTATATTATAGAACTCAAGGTCTCCGTGCTGGGCAAACAGGTTTTGCAGCTGTTTGAGCTAAGATTTCCAAGTTATTCACATAATGAAAACCTATACTTTGTTTCGGTCGAGTTCCCCATTCAAATGCATGTAACAGTGAGAAACGCACTGTCTTGGCGAAAGAAAGCGTTTTTGTACAACTTCATATAAATAGCTGTAACTTTTGATAGAAGACTCGGATACACATGTTTATGGCTTTATCTTATAGAACTCAAGGTTCCCGTGCTGGGCAAACAGGTTTTGAAGCTGTTTGAGCTAAGATTTCCAAGTTATTCACATAATGAAATCATATACTTTGTTTCGGTCGAGTTCCCCATTCAAATGCATGTAACAGTGAGAAACGCACTGTCTTGGCGAAAGAAAGCGTTTTTGTACAACTTCATAGAAATAGCTGTAAGTTTTGATAGAAGACTCAGACAAACATGTTTATGGCCTTATATTATAGAACTCAAGGTCTCCGTGCTGGGCAAACAGGTTTTGCAGCTGTTTGAGCTAAGATTTCCAAGTTATTCACATAATGAAAACCTATACTTTGTTTCGGTCGAGTTCCCCATTCAAATGCATGTAACAGTGAGAAACGCACTGTCTTGGCGAAAGAAAGCTATTTTGTACAACTTCATATAAATAGCTGTAACTTTTGATAGAAGACTCAGACAAATATGTTTATGGCTTTATCTTATAGAACTCAAGGTCTCCGTGCTGGGAAAACAGCTTTTGCAGCTGTTTAAGCTAAGATTTCCAAGTTATTCACATAATGAAAACGTATACTTTATTTCGGTCGAGTTCCCCATTCAAATGCATGTAACAGTGAGAAACGCACTGTCTTGGCGAAAGAAAGCTATTTTGTACAACTTCATATAAATAGCTGTAACTTTTGATAGAAGACTCGGATACACATGTTTATGGCTTTATCTTATAGAACTCACGTTCCCCGTGCTGGGCAAACAGGTTTTGCAGCTGTTTGAGCTAAGATTTCCAAGTTATTCACATAATGAAAACCTATACTTTGTTTCGGTGGAGTTCCCCATTCAAATGCATGTAACAGTGAGAAACGCACTGTCTTGGCGAAAGAAAGCGTTTTTGTACAACTTCATATAAATAGCTGTAACTTTTGATAGAAGACTCGGATACACATGTTTATGGCTTTATCTTATAGAACTCAAGGTTCCCGTGCTGGGAAAACAGGTTTTGCAGCTGTTTGAGCTAAGATTTCCAAGTTATTCACATAATGAAAACTTATACTTTGTTTCGGTCGAGTTCCCCATTCAAATGCATGTAACAGTGAGAAACGCACTGTCTTGGCAAAAGAAAGCGTTTTTGTACAACTTCATATAAATAGCTGTAACTTTTGATAGAAGACTCGGATACACATGTTTATGGCTTTATCTTATAGAACTCACGTTCCCGTGCTGGGCAAACAGGTTTTGCAGCTGTTTGAGCTAAGATTTCCAAGTTATTCACATAATGAAAACTTATACTTTGTTTCGGTGGAGTTCCCCATTCAAATGCATGTAACAGTGAGAAACGCACTGTCTTGGCGAAAGAAAGCTATTTTGTACAACTTCATATGAATAGCTGTAACTTTTGATAGAAGACTCGGATACACATGTTTATGGCCTTATCTTATAGAACTCAAAGTCTCCGTGCTGGGAAAACAGGTTTTGCAGCTGTTTGAGCTAAGATTTCCAAGTTATTCACATAATGAAAACTTATACTTTGTTTCGGTGGAGTTCCCCATTCAAATGCATGTAACAGTGAGAAACGCACTGTCTTGGCGAAAGAAAGCTATTTTGTACAACTTCATATGAATAGCTGTAACTTTTGATAGAAGACTCGGATACACATGTTTATGGCTTTATCTTATAGAACTCAAGGTTCCCGTGCTGGGAAAAGAGGTTTTGCAGCTGTTTGAGCTAAGATTTCCAAGTTATTCACATAATGAAAACTTATACTTTGTTTCGGTCGAGTTCCCCATTCAAATGCATGTAACAGTGAGAAACGCACTGTCTTGGCAAAAGAAAGCGTTTTTGTACAACTTCATATAAATAGCTGTAACTTTTGATAGAAGACTCGGATACACATGTTTATGGCTTTATCTTATAGAACTCACGTTCCCGTGCTGGGCAAACAGGTTTTGCAGCTGTTTGAGCTAAGATTTCCAAGTTATTCACATAATGAAAACTTATACTTTGTTTCGGTGGAGTTCCCCATTCAAATGCATGTAACAGTGAGAAACGCACTGTCTTGGCGAAAGAAAGCGTTTTTGTACAACTTCATATGAATAGCTGTAACTTTTGATAGAAGACTCGGATACACATGTTTATGGCTTTATCTTATAGAACTCAAGGTTCCCGTGCTGGGAAAAGAGGTTTTGCAGCTGTTTGAGCTAAGATTTCCAAGTTATTCACATAATGAAAACTTATACTTTGTTTCGGTCGAGTTCCCATGTTTATGGCTTTATCTTATAGAACTCAAGGTTCCCGTGCTGGGAAAACAGGTTTTGCAGCTGTTTGAGCTAAGATTTCCAAGTTATTCACATAATGAAAACCTATACTTTGTTTCGGTCGAGTTCCCCATTCAAATGCATGTAACAGTGAGAAACGCACTGTCTTGGCGAAAGAAAGCGTTTTTGTACAACTTCATATAAATAGCTGTAACTTTTGATAGAAGACTCAGACAAACATGTTTATGGCCTTATATTATAGAACTCAAGGGCTCCGTGCTGGGCAAACAGGTTTTGCAGCTGTTTGAGCTAAGATTTCCAAGTTATTCACATAATGAAAACCTATACTTTGTTTCGGTCGAGTTCCCCATTCAAATGCATGTAACAGTGAGAAACGCACTGTCTTGGCGAAAGAAAGCGTTTTTGTACAACTTCATATAAATAGCTGTAACTTTTGATAGAAGACTCAGACAAATATGTTTATGGCTTTATCTTATAGAACTCAAGGTTCCCGTGCTGGGCAAACAGGTTTTGCAGCTGTTTGAGCTAAGATTTCCAAGTTATTCACATAATGAAAACCTATACTTTGTTTCGGTCAAGTTCCCCATTCAAATGCATGTAACAGTGAGAAACGCACTGTCTTGGCGAAAGAAAGCGTTTTTGTACAACTTCATATAAATAGCTGTAACTTTTGATAGAAGACTCGGATACACATGTTTATGGCTTTATCTTATAGAACTCAAGGTTCCCGTGCTGGGCAAACAGGTTTTGCAGCTGTTTGAGCTAAGATTTCCAAGTTATTCACATAATGAAAACCTATACTTTGTTTCGGTCGAGTTCCCCATTCAAATGCATGTAACAGTGAGAAACGCACTGTCTTGGCGAAGGAAAGCGTTTTTGTACAACTTCATATAAATAGCTGTAACTTTTGATAGAAGACTCAGACAAATATGTTTATGGCTTTATCTTATAGAACTCAAGGTTCCCGTGCTGGGCAAACAGGTTTTGCAGCTGTTTGAGCTAAGATTTCCAAGTTATTCACATAATGAAAACCTATACTTTGTTTCGGTCGAGTTCCCCATTCAAATGCATGTAACAGTGAGAAACGCACTGTCTTGGCGAAAGAAAGCGTTTTTGTACAACTTCATATAAATAGCTGTAACTTTTGATAGAAGACTCGGATACACATGTTTATGGCTTTATCTTATAGAACTCAAGGTTCCCGTGCTGGGCAAACAGGTTTTGCAGCTGTTTGAGCTAAGATTTCCAAGTTATTCACATAATGAAAACCTATACTTTGTTTCGGTCGAGTTCCCCATTCAAATGCATGTAACAGTGAGAAACGCACTGTCTTGGCGAAAGAAAGCGTTTTTGTACAACTTCATATAAATAGCTGTAACTTTTGATAGAAGACTCAGACAAATATGTTTATGGCTTTATCTTATAGAACTCAAGGTTCCCGTGCTGGGCAAACAGGTTTTGCAGCTGTTTGAGCTAAGATTTCCAAGTTATTCACATAATGAAAACTTATACTTTGTTTCGGTGGAGTTCCCCATTCAAATGCATGTAACAGTGAGAAACGCACTGTCTTGGTGAAAGAAAGCTATTTTGTACAACTTCATATGAATAGCTGTAACTTTTGATAGAAGACTCGGATACACATGTTTATGGCTTTATCTTATAGAACTCAAGGTTCCCATGCTGGGAAAAGAGGTTTTGCAGCTGTTTGAGCTAAGATTTCCAAGTTATTCACATAATGAAATCATATACTTTGTTTCGGTCGAGTTCCCCATTCAAATGCATGTAACAGTGAGAAACGCACTGTCTTGGCGAAAGAAAGCGTTTTTGTACAACTTCATATAAATAGCTGTAACTTTTGATAGAAGACTCAGACAAACATGTTTATGGCCTTATATTATAGAACTCAAGGTCCCCGTGCTGGGAAAACAGGTTTTGCAGCTGTTTGAGCTAAGATTTCCAAGTTATTCACATAATGAAAACCTATACTTTGTTTCGGTCGAGTTCCCCATTCAAATGCATGTAACAGTGAGAAACGCACTGTCTTGGCGAAAGAAAGCGTTTTTGTACAACTTCATATAAATAGCTGTAACTTTTGATAGAAGACTCGGATACACATGTTTATGGCTTTATCTTATAGAACTCAAGGTTCCCGTGCTGGGAAAACAGGTTTTGCAGCTGTTTGATTTCCAAGTTATTCACATAATGAAAACCTATACTTTGTTTCGGTCGAGTTCCCCATTCAAATGCATGTAACAGTGAGAAACGCACTGTCTTGGCGAAAGAAAGCGTTTTTGTACAACTTCATATAAATAGCTGTAACTTTTGATAGAAGACTCGGATACACATGTTTATGGCTTTATCTTATAGAACTCAAGGTTCCCGTGCTGGGAAAACAGGTTTTGCAGCTGTTTGAGCTAAGATTTCCAAGTTATTCACATAATGAAATCATATACTTTGTTTCGGTCGAGTTCCCCATTCAAATGCATGTAACAGTGAGAAACGCACTGTCTTGGCGAAAGAAAGCGTTTTTGTACAACTTCATATAAATAGCTGTAACTTTTGATAGAAGACTCGGATACACATGTTTATGGCTTTATCTTATAGAACTCACGTTCCCGTGCTGGGCAAACAGGTTTTGCAGCTGTTTGAGCTAAGATTTCCAAGTTATTCACATAATGAAAACTTATACTTTGTTTCGGTGGAGTTCCCCATTCAAATGCATGTAACAGTGAGAAACGCACTGTCTTGGCGAAAGAAAGCTATTTTGTACAACTTCATATGAATAGCTGTAACTTTTGATAGAAGACTCGGATACACATGTTTATGGCTTTATCTTATAGAACTCAAGGTTCCCGTGCTGGGAAAAGAGGTTTTGCAGCTGTTTGAGCTAAGATTTCCAAGTTATTCACATAATGAAAACTTATACTTTGTTTCGGTCGAGTTCCCCATTCAAATGCATGTAACAGTGAGAAACGCACTGTCTTGGCGAAAGAAAGCGTTTTTGTACAACTTCATAGAAATAGCTGTAACTTTTGATAGAAGACTCAGACAAACATGTTTATGGCCTTATATTATAGAACTCAAGGTCTCCGTGCTGGGCAAACAGGTTTTGCAGCTGTTTGAGCTAAGATTTCCAAGTTATTCACATAATGAAAACCTATACTTTGTTTCGGTCGAGTTCCCCATTCAAATGCATGTAACAGTGAGAAACGCACTGTCTTGGCGAAAGAAAGCGTTTTTGTACAACTTCATAGAAATAGCTGTAACTTTTGATAGAAGACTCAGACAAACATGTTTATGGCCTTATATTATAGAACTCAAGGTCCCCGTGCTGGGAAAACAGGTTTTGCAGCTGTTTGAGCTAAGATTTCCAAGTTATTCACATAATGAAAACCTATACTTTGTTTCGGTGGAGTTCCCCATTCAAATGCATGTAACAGTGAGAAACGCACTGTCTTGGCGAAAGAAAGCGTTTTTGTACAACTTCATATAAATAGCTGTAACTTTTGATAGAAGACTCGGATACACATGTTTATGGCTTTATCTTATAGAACTCAAGGTTCCCGTGCTGGGAAAACAGGTTTTGCAGCTGTTTGAGCTAAGATTTCCAAGTTATTCACATAATGAAAACTTATACTTTGTTTCGGTCGAGTTCCCCATTCAAATGCATGTAACAGTGAGAAACGCACTGTCTTGGCGAAAGAAAGCTATTTTGTACAACTTCATATGAATAGCTGTAACTTTTGATAGAAGACTCGGATACACATGTTTATGGCTTTATCTTATAGAACTCAAGGTTCCCGTGCTGGGAAAAGAGGTTTTGCAGCTGTTTGAGCTAAGATTTCCAAGTTATTCACATAATGAAAACTTATACTTTGTTTCGGTCGAGTTCCCCATTCAAATGCATGTAACAGTGAGAAACGCACTGTCTTGGCAAAAGAAAGCGTTTTTGTACAACTTCATATAAATAGCTGTAACTTTTGATAGAAGACTCGGATACACATGTTTATGGCTTTATCTTATAGAACTCACGTTCCCGTGCTGGGCAAACAGGTTTTGCAGCTGTTTGAGCTAAGATTTCCAAGTTATTCACATAATGAAAACTTATACTTTGTTTCGGTCGAGTTCCCATGTTTATGGCTTTATCTTATAGAACTCAAGGTTCCCGTGCTGGGAAAACAGGTTTTGCAGCTGTTTGAGCTAAGATTTCCAAGTTATTCACATAATGAAAACCTATACTTTGTTTCGGTCGAGTTCCCCATTCAAATGCATGTAACAGTGAGAAACGCACTGTCTTGGCGAAAGAAAGCGTTTTTGTACAACTTCATATAAATAGCTGTAACTTTTGATAGAAGACTCAGACAAACATGTTTATGGCCTTATATTATAGAACTCAAGGGCTCCGTGCTGGGCAAACAGGTTTTGCAGCTGTTTGAGCTAAGATTTCCAAGTTATTCACATAATGAAAACCTATACTTTGTTTCGGTCGAGTTCCCCATTCAAATGCATGTAACAGTGAGAAACGCACTGTCTTGGCGAAAGAAAGCGTTTTTGTACAACTTCATATAAATAGCTGTAACTTTTGATAGAAGACTCAGACAAATATGTTTATGGCTTTATCTTATAGAACTCAAGGTTCCCGTGCTGGGCAAACAGGTTTTGCAGCTGTTTGAGCTAAGATTTCCAAGTTATTCACATAATGAAAACCTATACTTTGTTTCGGTCGAGTTCCCCATTCAAATGCATGTAACAGTGAGAAACGCACTGTCTTGGCGAAAGAAAGCGTTTTTGTACAACTTCATATAAATAGCTGTAACTTTTGATAGAAGACTCGGATACACATGTTTATGGCTTTATCTTATAGAACTCAAGGTTCCCGTGCTGGGCAAACAGGTTTTGCAGCTGTTTGAGCTAAGATTTCCAAGTTATTCACATAATGAAAACCTATACTTTGTTTCGGTCGAGTTCCCCATTCAAATGCATGTAACAGTGAGAAACGCACTGTCTTGGCGAAAGAAAGCGTTTTTGTACAACTTCATATAAATAGCTGTAACTTTTGATAGAAGACTCAGACAAATATGTTTATGGCTTTATCTTATAGAACTCAAGGTTCCCGTGCTGGGCAAACAGGTTTTGCAGCTGTTTGAGCTAAGATTTCCAAGTTATTCACATAATGAAAACCTATACTTTGTTTCGGTCGAGTTCCCCATTCAAATGCATGTAACAGTGAGAAACGCACTGTCTTGGCGAAAGAAAGCGTTTTTGTACAACTTCATATAAATAGCTGTAACTTTTGATAGAAGACTCGGATACACATGTTTATGGCTTTATCTTATAGAACTCAAGGTTCCCGTGCTGGGCAAACAGGTTTTGCAGCTGTTTGAGCTAAGATTTCCAAGTTATTCACATAATGAAAACCTATACTTTGTTTCGGTCGAGTTCCCCATTCAAATGCATGTAACAGTGAGAAACGCACTGTCTTGGCGAAAGAAAGCGTTTTTGTACAACTTCATATAAATAGCTGTAACTTTTGATAGAAGACTCAGACAAATATGTTTATGGCTTTATCTTATAGAACTCAAGGTTCCCGTGCTGGGCAAACAGGTTTTGCAGCTGTTTGAGCTAAGATTTCCAAGTTATTCACATAATGAAAACTTATACTTTGTTTCGGTGGAGTTCCCCATTCAAATGCATGTAACAGTGAGAAACGCACTGTCTTGGTGAAAGAAAGCTATTTTGTACAACTTCATATGAATAGCTGTAACTTTTGATAGAAGACTCGGATACACATGTTTATGGCTTTATCTTATAGAACTCAAGGTTCCCATGCTGGGAAAAGAGGTTTTGCAGCTGTTTGAGCTAAGATTTCCAAGTTATTCACATAATGAAATCATATACTTTGTTTCGGTCGAGTTCCCCATTCAAATGCATGTAACAGTGAGAAACGCACTGTCTTGGCGAAAGAAAGCGTTTTTGTACAACTTCATATAAATAGCTGTAACTTTTGATAGAAGACTCAGACAAACATGTTTATGGCCTTATATTATAGAACTCAAGGTCTCCGTGCTGGGAAAACAGGTTTTGCAGCTGTTTGAGCTAAGATTTCCAAGTTATTCACATAATGAAAACCTATACTTTGTTTCGGTCGAGTTCCCCATTCAAATGCATGTAACAGTGAGAAACGCACTGTCTTGGCGAAAGAAAGCGTTTTTGTACAACTTCATAGAAATAGCTGTAACTTTTGATAGAAGACTCGGATACACATGTTTATGGCTTTATCTTATAGAACTCAAGGTTCCCGTGCTGGGAAAACAGGTTTTGCAGCTGTTTGATTTCCAAGTTATTCACATAATGAAAACCTATACTTTGTTTCGGTCGAGTTCCCCATTCAAATGCATGTAACAGTGAGAAACGCACTGTCTTGGCGAAAGAAAGCGTTTTTGTACAACTTCATATAAATAGCTGTAACTTTTGATAGAAGACTCGGATACACATGTTTATGGCTTTATCTTATAGAACTCAAGGTTCCCGTGCTGGGAAAACAGGTTTTGCAGCTGTTTGAGCTAAGATTTCCAAGTTATTCACATAATGAAAACTTATACTTTGTTTCGGTCGAGTTCCCCATTCAAATGCATGTAACAGTGAGAAACGCACTGTCTTGGCGAAAGAAAGCGTTTTTGTACAACTTCATATAAATAGCTGTAACTTTTGATAGAAGACTCGGATACACATGTTTATGGCTTTATCTTATAGAACTCAAGGTTCCCGTGCTGGGCAAACAGGTTTTGCAGCTGTTTGAGCTAAGATTTCCAAGTTATTCACATAATGAAAACCTATACTTTGTTTCGGTCGAGTTCCCCATTCAAATGCATGTAACAGTGAGAAACGCACTGTCTTGGCGAAAGAAAGCGTTTTTGTACAACTTCATATAAATAGCTGTAACTTTTGATAGAAGACTCAGACAAATATGTTTATGGCTTTATCTTATAGAACTCAAGGTTCCCGTGCTGGGCAAACAGGTTTTGCAGCTGTTTGAGCTAAGATTTCCAAGTTATTCACATAATGAAAACTTATACTTTGTTTCGGTGGAGTTCCCCATTCAAATGCATGTAACAGTGAGAAACGCACTGTCTTGGTGAAAGAAAGCTATTTTGTACAACTTCATATGAATAGCTGTAACTTTTGATAGAAGACTCGGATACACATGTTTATGGCTTTATCTTATAGAACTCAAGGTTCCCATGCTGGGAAAAGAGGTTTTGCAGCTGTTTGAGCTAAGATTTCCAAGTTATTCACATAATGAAATCATATACTTTGTTTCGGTCGAGTTCCCCATTCAAATGCATGTAACAGTGAGAAACGCACTGTCTTGGCGAAAGAAAGCGTTTTTGTACAACTTCATATAAATAGCTGTAACTTTTGATAGAAGACTCAGACAAACATGTTTATGGCCTTATATTATAGAACTCAAGGTCCCCGTGCTGGGAAAACAGGTTTTGCAGCTGTTTGAGCTAAGATTTCCAAGTTATTCACATAATGAAAACCTATACTTTGTTTCGGTCGAGTTCCCCATTCAAATGCATGTAACAGTGAGAAACGCACTGTCTTGGCGAAAGAAAGCGTTTTTGTACAACTTCATATAAATAGCTGTAACTTTTGATAGAAGACTCGGATACACATGTTTATGGCTTTATCTTATAGAACTCAAGGTTCCCGTGCTGGGAAAACAGGTTTTGCAGCTGTTTGATTTCCAAGTTATTCACATAATGAAAACCTATACTTTGTTTCGGTCGAGTTCCCCATTCAAATGCATGTAACAGTGAGAAACGCACTGTCTTGGCGAAAGAAAGCGTTTTTGTACAACTTCATATAAATAGCTGTAACTTTTGATAGAAGACTCGGATACACATGTTTATGGCTTTATCTTATAGAACTCAAGGTTCCCGTGCTGGGAAAACAGGTTTTGCAGCTGTTTGAGCTAAGATTTCCAAGTTATTCACATAATGAAATCATATACTTTGTTTCGGTCGAGTTCCCCATTCAAATGCATGTAACAGTGAGAAACGCACTGTCTTGGCGAAAGAAAGCGTTTTTGTACAACTTCATATAAATAGCTGTAACTTTTGATAGAAGACTCGGATACACATGTTTATGGCTTTATCTTATAGAACTCACGTTCCCGTGCTGGGCAAACAGGTTTTGCAGCTGTTTGAGCTAAGATTTCCAAGTTATTCACATAATGAAAACTTATACTTTGTTTCGGTGGAGTTCCCCATTCAAATGCATGTAACAGTGAGAAACGCACTGTCTTGGCGAAAGAAAGCTATTTTGTACAACTTCATATGAATAGCTGTAACTTTTGATAGAAGACTCGGATACACATGTTTATGGCTTTATCTTATAGAACTCAAGGTTCCCGTGCTGGGAAAAGAGGTTTTGCAGCTGTTTGAGCTAAGATTTCCAAGTTATTCACATAATGAAAACTTATACTTTGTTTCGGTCGAGTTCCCCATTCAAATGCATGTAACAGTGAGAAACGCACTGTCTTGGCGAAAGAAAGCGTTTTTGTACAACTTCATAGAAATAGCTGTAACTTTTGATAGAAGACTCAGACAAACATGTTTATGGCCTTATATTATAGAACTCAAGGTCTCCGTGCTGGGCAAACAGGTTTTGCAGCTGTTTGAGCTAAGATTTCCAAGTTATTCACATAATGAAAACCTATACTTTGTTTCGGTCGAGTTCCCCATTCAAATGCATGTAACAGTGAGAAACGCACTGTCTTGGCGAAAGAAAGCGTTTTTGTACAACTTCATAGAAATAGCTGTAACTTTTGATAGAAGACTCAGACAAACATGTTTATGGCCTTATATTATAGAACTCAAGGTCCCCGTGCTGGGAAAACAGGTTTTGCAGCTGTTTGAGCTAAGATTTCCAAGTTATTCACATAATGAAAACCTATACTTTGTTTCGGTGGAGTTCCCCATTCAAATGCATGTAACAGTGAGAAACGCACTGTCTTGGCGAAAGAAAGCGTTTTTGTACAACTTCATATAAATAGCTGTAACTTTTGATAGAAGACTCGGATACACATGTTTATGGCTTTATCTTATAGAACTCAAGGTTCCCGTGCTGGGAAAACAGGTTTTGCAGCTGTTTGAGCTAAGATTTCCAAGTTATTCACATAATGAAAACTTATACTTTGTTTCGGTCGAGTTCCCCATTCAAATGCATGTAACAGTGAGAAACGCACTGTCTTGGCGAAAGAAAGCTATTTTGTACAACTTCATATGAATAGCTGTAACTTTTGATAGAAGACTCGGATACACATGTTTATGGCTTTATCTTATAGAACTCAAGGTTCCCGTGCTGGGAAAAGAGGTTTTGCAGCTGTTTGAGCTAAGATTTCCAAGTTATTCACATAATGAAAACTTATACTTTGTTTCGGTCGAGTTCCCCATTCAAATGCATGTAACAGTGAGAAACGCACTGTCTTGGCAAAAGAAAGCGTTTTTGTACAACTTCATATAAATAGCTGTAACTTTTGATAGAAGACTCGGATACACATGTTTATGGCTTTATCTTATAGAACTCACGTTCCCGTGCTGGGCAAACAGGTTTTGCAGCTGTTTGAGCTAAGATTTCCAAGTTATTCACATAATGAAAACTTATACTTTGTTTCGGTCGAGTTCCCATGTTTATGGCTTTATCTTATAGAACTCAAGGTTCCCGTGCTGGGAAAACAGGTTTTGCAGCTGTTTGAGCTAAGATTTCCAAGTTATTCACATAATGAAAACCTATACTTTGTTTCGGTCGAGTTCCCCATTCAAATGCATGTAACAGTGAGAAACGCACTGTCTTGGCGAAAGAAAGCGTTTTTGTACAACTTCATATAAATAGCTGTAACTTTTGATAGAAGACTCAGACAAACATGTTTATGGCCTTATATTATAGAACTCAAGGGCTCCGTGCTGGGCAAACAGGTTTTGCAGCTGTTTGAGCTAAGATTTCCAAGTTATTCACATAATGAAAACCTATACTTTGTTTCGGTCGAGTTCCCCATTCAAATGCATGTAACAGTGAGAAACGCACTGTCTTGGCGAAAGAAAGCGTTTTTGTACAACTTCATATAAATAGCTGTAACTTTTGATAGAAGACTCAGACAAATATGTTTATGGCTTTATCTTATAGAACTCAAGGTTCCCGTGCTGGGCAAACAGGTTTTGCAGCTGTTTGAGCTAAGATTTCCAAGTTATTCACATAATGAAAACCTATACTTTGTTTCGGTCGAGTTCCCCATTCAAATGCATGTAACAGTGAGAAACGCACTGTCTTGGCGAAAGAAAGCGTTTTTGTACAACTTCATATAAATAGCTGTAACTTTTGATAGAAGACTCGGATACACATGTTTATGGCTTTATCTTATAGAACTCAAGGTTCCCGTGCTGGGCAAACAGGTTTTGCAGCTGTTTGAGCTAAGATTTCCAAGTTATTCACATAATGAAAACCTATACTTTGTTTCGGTCGAGTTCCCCATTCAAATGCATGTAACAGTGAGAAACGCACTGTCTTGGCGAAAGAAAGCGTTTTTGTACAACTTCATATAAATAGCTGTAACTTTTGATAGAAGACTCAGACAAATATGTTTATGGCTTTATCTTATAGAACTCAAGGTTCCCGTGCTGGGCAAACAGGTTTTGCAGCTGTTTGAGCTAAGATTTCCAAGTTATTCACATAATGAAAACCTATACTTTGTTTCGGTCGAGTTCCCCATTCAAATGCATGTAACAGTGAGAAACGCACTGTCTTGGCGAAAGAAAGCGTTTTTGTACAACTTCATATAAATAGCTGTAACTTTTGATAGAAGACTCGGATACACATGTTTATGGCTTTATCTTATAGAACTCAAGGTTCCCGTGCTGGGCAAACAGGTTTTGCAGCTGTTTGAGCTAAGATTTCCAAGTTATTCACATAATGAAAACCTATACTTTGTTTCGGTCGAGTTCCCCATTCAAATGCATGTAACAGTGAGAAACGCACTGTCTTGGCGAAAGAAAGCGTTTTTGTACAACTTCATATAAATAGCTGTAACTTTTGATAGAAGACTCAGACAAATATGTTTATGGCTTTATCTTATAGAACTCAAGGTTCCCGTGCTGGGCAAACAGGTTTTGCAGCTGTTTGAGCTAAGATTTCCAAGTTATTCACATAATGAAAACTTATACTTTGTTTCGGTGGAGTTCCCCATTCAAATGCATGTAACAGTGAGAAACGCACTGTCTTGGTGAAAGAAAGCTATTTTGTACAACTTCATATGAATAGCTGTAACTTTTGATAGAAGACTCGGATACACATGTTTATGGCTTTATCTTATAGAACTCAAGGTTCCCATGCTGGGAAAAGAGGTTTTGCAGCTGTTTGAGCTAAGATTTCCAAGTTATTCACATAATGAAATCATATACTTTGTTTCGGTCGAGTTCCCCATTCAAATGCATGTAACAGTGAGAAACGCACTGTCTTGGCGAAAGAAAGCGTTTTTGTACAACTTCATATAAATAGCTGTAACTTTTGATAGAAGACTCAGACAAACATGTTTATGGCCTTATATTATAGAACTCAAGGTCTCCGTGCTGGGAAAACAGGTTTTGCAGCTGTTTGAGCTAAGATTTCCAAGTTATTCACATAATGAAAACCTATACTTTGTTTCGGTCGAGTTCCCCATTCAAATGCATGTAACAGTGAGAAACGCACTGTCTTGGCGAAAGAAAGCGTTTTTGTACAACTTCATAGAAATAGCTGTAACTTTTGATAGAAGACTCGGATACACATGTTTATGGCTTTATCTTATAGAACTCAAGGTTCCCGTGCTGGGAAAACAGGTTTTGCAGCTGTTTGATTTCCAAGTTATTCACATAATGAAAACCTATACTTTGTTTCGGTCGAGTTCCCCATTCAAATGCATGTAACAGTGAGAAACGCACTGTCTTGGCGAAAGAAAGCGTTTTTGTACAACTTCATATAAATAGCTGTAACTTTTGATAGAAGACTCGGATACACATGTTTATGGCTTTATCTTATAGAACTCAAGGTTCCCGTGCTGGGAAAACAGGTTTTGCAGCTGTTTGAGCTAAGATTTCCAAGTTATTCACATAATGAAAACTTATACTTTGTTTCGGTCGAGTTCCCCATTCAAATGCATGTAACAGTGAGAAACGCACTGTCTTGGCAAAAGAAAGCGTTTTTGTACAACTTCATATAAATAGCTGTAACTTTTGATAGAAGACTCGGATACACATGTTTATGGCTTTATCTTATAGAACTCACGTTCCCGTGCTGGGCAAACAGGTTTTGCAGCTGTTTGAGCTAAGATTTCCAAGTTATTCACATAATGAAAACTTATACTTTGTTTCGGTGGAGTTCCCCATTCAAATGCATGTAACAGTGAGAAACGCACTGTCTTGGCGAAAGAAAGCTATTTTGTACAACTTCATATGAATAGCTGTAACTTTTGATAGAAGACTCGGATACACATGTTTATGGCTTTATCTTATAGAACTCAAGGTTCCCGTGCTGGGAAAAGAGGTTTTGCAGCTGTTTGAGCTAAGATTTCCAAGTTATTCACATAATGAAAACTTATACTTTGTTTCGGTCGAGTTCCCCATTCAAATGCATGTAACAGTGAGAAACGCACTGTCTTGGCGAAAGAAAGCGTTTTTGTACAACTTCATAGAAATAGCTGTAACTTTTGATAGAAGACTCAGACAAACATGTTTATGGCCTTATATTATAGAACTCAAGGTCTCCGTGCTGGGCAAACAGGTTTTGCAGCTGTTTGAGCTAAGATTTCCAAGTTATTCACATAATGAAAACCTATACTTTGTTTCGGTCGAGTTCCCCATTCAAATGCATGTAACAGTGAGAAACGCACTGTCTTGGCGAAAGAAAGCGTTTTTGTACAACTTCATAGAAATAGCTGTAACTTTTGATAGAAGACTCAGACAAACATGTTTATGGCCTTATATTATAGAACTCAAGGTCCCCGTGCTGGGAAAACAGGTTTTGCAGCTGTTTGAGCTAAGATTTCCAAGTTATTCACATAATGAAAACCTATACTTTGTTTCGGTGGAGTTCCCCATTCAAATGCATGTAACAGTGAGAAACGCACTGTCTTGGCGAAAGAAAGCGTTTTTGTACAACTTCATATAAATAGCTGTAACTTTTGATAGAAGACTCGGATACACATGTTTATGGCTTTATCTTATAGAACTCAAGGTTCCCGTGCTGGGAAAACAGGTTTTGCAGCTGTTTGAGCTAAGATTTCCAAGTTATTCACATAATGAAAACTTATACTTTGTTTCGGTCGAGTTCCCCATTCAAATGCATGTAACAGTGAGAAACGCACTGTCTTGGCGAAAGAAAGCTATTTTGTACAACTTCATATGAATAGCTGTAACTTTTGATAGAAGACTCGGATACACATGTTTATGGCTTTATCTTATAGAACTCAAGGTTCCCGTGCTGGGAAAAGAGGTTTTGCAGCTGTTTGAGCTAAGATTTCCAAGTTATTCACATAATGAAAACTTATACTTTGTTTCGGTCGAGTTCCCCATTCAAATGCATGTAACAGTGAGAAACGCACTGTCTTGGCGAAAGAAAGCGTTTTTGTACAACTTCATAGAAATAGCTGTAACTTTTGATAGAAGACTCAGACAAACATGTTTATGGCCTTATATTATAGAACTCAAGGTCTCCGTGCTGGGCAAACAGGTTTTGCAGCTGTTTGAGCTAAGATTTCCAAGTTATTCACATAATGAAAACCTATACTTTGTTTCGGTCGAGTTCCCCATTCAAATGCATGTAACAGTGAGAAACGCACTGTCTTGGCGAAAGAAAGCGTTTTTGTACAACTTCATAGAAATAGCTGTAACTTTTGATAGAAGACTCAGACAAACATGTTTATGGCCTTATATCATAGAACTCAAGGTCCCCGTGCTGGGAAAACAGGTTTTGCAGCTGTTTGAGCTAAGATTTCCAAGTTATTCACATAATGAAAACCTATACTTTGTTTCGGTGGAGTTCCCCATTCAAATGCATGTAACAGTGAGAAACGCACTGTCTTGGCGAAAGAAAGCGTTTTTGTACAACTTCATATAAATAGCTGTAACTTTTGATAGAAGACTCAGACAAATATGTTTATGGCCTTATATTATAGAACTCAAGGTCCCCGTGCTGGGAAAACAGGTTTTGCAGCTGTTTGAGCTAAGATTTCCAAGTTATTCACATAATGAAAACCTATACTTTGTTTCGGTCGAGTTCCCCATTCAAATGCATGTAACAGTGAGAAACGCACTGTCTTGGCGAAAGAAAGCGTTTTTGTACAACTTCATAGAAATAGCTGTAACTTTTGATAGAAGACTCAGACAAACATGTTTATGGCCTTATATTATAGAACTCAAGGTCCCCGTGCTGGGAAAACAGGTTTTGCAGCTGTTTGAGCTAAGATTTTCAAGTTATTCACATAATGAAAACCTATACTTTGTTTCGGTCGAGTTCCCCATTCAAATGCATGTAACAGTGAGAAACGCACTGTCTTGGCGAAAGAAAGCGTTTTTGTACAACTTCATAGAAATAGCTGTAACTTTTGATAGAAGACTCAGACAAACATGTTTATGGCCTTATATTATAGAACTCAAGGTCTCCGTGCTGGGAAAACAGGTTTTGCAGCTGTTTGAGCTAAGATTTCCAAGTTATTCACATAATGAAAACTTGTACTTTGTTTCGGTGGAGTTCCGCATTCAAATGCATGTAACAGTGAGAAACGCACTGTCTTGGCGAAAGAAAGCGTTTTTGTACAACTTCATATGAATAGCTGTAACTTTTGATAGAAGACTCGGATACACATGTTTATGGCTTTATCTTATAGAACTCAAGGTTCCCGTGCTGGGCAAACAGGTTTTGCAGCTGTTTGAGCTAAGATTTCCAAGTTATTCACATAATGAAAACCTATACTTTGTTTCGGTCGAGTTCCCCATTCAAATGCATGTAACAGTGAGAAACGCACTGTCTTGGCGAAAGAAAGCGTTTTTGTACAACTTCATAGAAATAGCTGTAACTTTTGATAGAAGACTCAGACAAACATGTTTATGGCCTTATATTATAGAACTCAAGGTCTCCGTGCTGGGAAAACAGGTTTTGCAGCTGTTTGAGCTAAGATTTCCAAGTTATTCACATAATGAAAACCTATACTTTGTTTCGGTCGAGTTCCCCATTCAAATGCATGTAACAGTGAGAAACGCACTGTCTTGGCGAAAGAAAGCGTTTTTGTACAACTTCATAGAAATAGCTGTAACTTTTGATAGAAGACTCAGACAAACATGTTTATGGCCTTATATTATAGAACTCAAGGTTCCCGTGCTGGGAAAACAGGTTTTGCAGCTGTTTGAGCTAAGATTTCCAAGTTATTCACATAATGAAAACCTATACTTTGTTTCGGTCGAGTTCCCCATTCAAATGCATGTAACAGTGAGAAACGCACTGTCTTGGCGAAAGAAAGCGTTTTTGTACAACTTCATATAAATAGCTGTAACTTTTGATAGAAGACTCAGACAAACATGTTTATGGCTTTATCTTATAGAACTCAAGGTCTCCGTGCTGGGAAAACAGGTTTTGCAGCTGTTTGAGCTAAGATTTCCAAGTTATTCACATAATGAAAACCTATGCTTTGTTTCGGTCGAGTTCCCCATTCAAATGCATGTAACAGTGAGAAACGCACTGTCTTGGCGAAAGAAAGCGTTTTTGTACAACTTCATATAAATAGCTGTAACTTTTGATAGAAGACTCAGACAAACATGTTTATGGCTTTATCTTATAGAACTCAAGGTCTCCGTGCTGGGAAAACAGGTTTTGCAGCTGTTTGAGCTAAGATTTCCTAGTTATTCACATAATGAAAACCTATACTTTGTTTCGGTCGAGTTCCCCATTCAAATGCATGTAACAGTGAGAAACGCACTGTCTTGGCGAAAGAAAGCGTTTTTGTACAACTTCATATAAATAGCTGTAACTTTTGATAGAAGACTCAGACAAACATGTTTATGGCCTTATATTATAGAACTCAAGGTCTCCGTGCTGGGAAAACAGGTTTTGCAGCTGTTTGAGCTAAGATTTCCAAGTTATTCACATAATGAAAACATATACTTTGTTTCGGTCGAGTTCCCCATTCAAATGCATGTAACAGTGAGAAACGCACTGTCTTGGCGAAAGAAAGCGTTTTTGTACAACTTCATATGAATAGCTGTAACTTTTGATAGAAGACTCGGATACACATGTTTATGGCTTTATCTTATAGAACTCAAGGTTCCCATGCTGGGAAAACAGGTTTTGCAGCTGTTTGAGCTAAGATTTCCAAGTTATTCACATAATGAAAACCTATACTTTGTTTCGGTCGAGTTCCCCATTCAAATGCATGTAACAGTGAGAAACGCACTGTCTTGGCGAAAGAAAGCTATTTTGTACAACTTCATATAAATAGCTGTAACTTTTGATAGAAGACTCGGATACACATGTTTATGGCTTTATCTTATAGAACTCACGTTCCCCGTGCTGGGAAAACAGGTTTTGCAGCTGTTTGAGCTAAGATTTCCAAGTTATTCACATAATGAAAACCTATACTTTGTTTCGGTCGAGTTCCCCATTCAAATGCATGTAACAGTGAGAAACGCACTGTCTTGGCGAAAGAAAGCGTTTTTGTACAACTTCATATAAATAGCTGTAACTTTTGATAGAAGACTCGGATACACATGTTTATGGCTTTATCTTATAGAACTCAAGGTTCCCGTGCTGGGCAAACAGGTTTTGAAGCTGTTTGAGCTAAGATTTCCAAGTTATTCACATAATGAAATCATATACTTTGTTTCGGTCGAGTTCCCCATTCAAATGCATGTAACAGTGAGAAACGCACTGTCTTGGCGAAAGAAAGCGTTTTTGTACAACTTCATAGAAATAGCTGTAAGTTTTGATAGAAGACTCAGACAAACATGTTTATGGCCTTATATTATAGAACTCAAGGTCTCCGTGCTGGGCAAACAGGTTTTGCAGCTGTTTGAGCTAAGATTTCCAAGTTATTCACATAATGAAAACCTATACTTTGTTTCGGTCGAGTTCCCCATTCAAATGCATGTAACAGTGAGAAACGCACTGTCTTGGCGAAAGAAAGCTATTTTGTACAACTTCATATAAATAGCTGTAACTTTTGATAGAAGACTCAGACAAATATGTTTATGGCTTTATCTTATAGAACTCAAGGTCTCCGTGCTGGGAAAACAGCTTTTGCAGCTGTTTAAGCTAAGATTTCCAAGTTATTCACATAATGAAAACGTATACTTTATTTCGGTCGAGTTCCCCATTCAAATGCATGTAACAGTGAGAAACGCACTGTCTTGGCGAAAGAAAGCTATTTTGTACAACTTCATATAAATAGCTGTAACTTTTGATAGAAGACTCGGATACACATGTTTATGGCTTTATCTTATAGAACTCACGTTCCCCGTGCTGGGCAAACAGGTTTTGCAGCTGTTTGAGCTAAGATTTCCAAGTTATTCACATAATGAAAACCTATACTTTGTTTCGGTGGAGTTCCCCATTCAAATGCATGTAACAGTGAGAAACGCACTGTCTTGGCGAAAGAAAGCGTTTTTGTACAACTTCATATAAATAGCTGTAACTTTTGATAGAAGACTCGGATACACATGTTTATGGCTTTATCTTATAGAACTCAAGGTTCCCGTGCTGGGAAAACAGGTTTTGCAGCTGTTTGAGCTAAGATTTCCAAGTTATTCACATAATGAAAACTTATACTTTGTTTCGGTCGAGTTCCCCATTCAAATGCATGTAACAGTGAGAAACGCACTGTCTTGGCAAAAGAAAGCGTTTTTGTACAACTTCATATAAATAGCTGTAACTTTTGATAGAAGACTCGGATACACATGTTTATGGCCTTATCTTATAGAACTCAAAGTCTCCGTGCTGGGAAAACAGGTTTTGCAGCTGTTTGAGCTAAGATTTCCAAGTTATTCACATAATGAAAACTTATACTTTGTTTCGGTGGAGTTCCCCATTCAAATGCATGTAACAGTGAGAAACGCACTGTCTTGGCGAAAGAAAGCTATTTTGTACAACTTCATATGAATAGCTGTAACTTTTGATAGAAGACTCGGATACACATGTTTATGGCCTTATCTTATAGAACTCAAAGTCTCCGTGCTGGGAAAACAGGTTTTGCAGCTGTTTGAGCTAAGATTTCCAAGTTATTCACATAATGAAAACTTATACTTTGTTTCGGTGGAGTTCCCCATTCAAATGCATGTAACAGTGAGAAACGCACTGTCTTGGCGAAAGAAAGCTATTTTGTACAACTTCATATGAATAGCTGTAACTTTTGATAGAAGACTCGGATACACATGTTTATGGCCTTATCTTATAGAACTCAAAGTCTCCGTGCTGGGAAAACAGGTTTTGCAGCTGTTTGAGCTAAGATTTCCAAGTTATTCACATAATGAAAACTTATACTTTGTTTCGGTGGAGTTCCCCATTCAAATGCATGTAACAGTGAGAAACGCACTGTCTTGGCGAAAGAAAGCTATTTTGTACAACTTCATATGAATAGCTGTAACTTTTGATAGAAGACTCGGATACACATGTTTATGGCTTTATCTTATAGAACTCAAGGTTCCCGTGCTGGGAAAAGAGGTTTTGCAGCTGTTTGAGCTAAGATTTCCAAGTTATTCACATAATGAAAACTTATACTTTGTTTCGGTCGAGTTCCCATGTTTATGGCTTTATCTTATAGAACTCAAGGTTCCCGTGCTGGGAAAACAGGTTTTGCAGCTGTTTGAGCTAAGATTTCCAAGTTATTCACATAATGAAAACCTATACTTTGTTTCGGTCGAGTTCCCCATTCAAATGCATGTAACAGTGAGAAACGCACTGTCTTGGCGAAAGAAAGCGTTTTTGTACAACTTCATATAAATAGCTGTAACTTTTGATAGAAGACTCAGACAAACATGTTTATGGCCTTATATTATAGAACTCAAGGGCTCCGTGCTGGGCAAACAGGTTTTGCAGCTGTTTGAGCTAAGATTTCCAAGTTATTCACATAATGAAAACCTATACTTTGTTTCGGTCGAGTTCCCCATTCAAATGCATGTAACAGTGAGAAACGCACTGTCTTGGCGAAAGAAAGCGTTTTTGTACAACTTCATATAAATAGCTGTAACTTTTGATAGAAGACTCAGACAAATATGTTTATGGCTTTATCTTATAGAACTCAAGGTTCCCGTGCTGGGCAAACAGGTTTTGCAGCTGTTTGAGCTAAGATTTCCAAGTTATTCACATAATGAAAACCTATACTTTGTTTCGGTCAAGTTCCCCATTCAAATGCATGTAACAGTGAGAAACGCACTGTCTTGGCGAAAGAAAGCGTTTTTGTACAACTTCATATAAATAGCTGTAACTTTTGATAGAAGACTCGGATACACATGTTTATGGCTTTATCTTATAGAACTCAAGGTTCCCGTGCTGGGCAAACAGGTTTTGCAGCTGTTTGAGCTAAGATTTCCAAGTTATTCACATAATGAAAACCTATACTTTGTTTCGGTCGAGTTCCCCATTCAAATGCATGTAACAGTGAGAAACGCACTGTCTTGGCGAAGGAAAGCGTTTTTGTACAACTTCATATAAATAGCTGTAACTTTTGATAGAAGACTCAGACAAATATGTTTATGGCTTTATCTTATAGAACTCAAGGTTCCCGTGCTGGGCAAACAGGTTTTGCAGCTGTTTGAGCTAAGATTTCCAAGTTATTCACATAATGAAAACCTATACTTTGTTTCGGTCGAGTTCCCCATTCAAATGCATGTAACAGTGAGAAACGCACTGTCTTGGCGAAAGAAAGCGTTTTTGTACAACTTCATATAAATAGCTGTAACTTTTGATAGAAGACTCGGATACACATGTTTATGGCTTTATCTTATAGAACTCAAGGTTCCCGTGCTGGGCAAACAGGTTTTGCAGCTGTTTGAGCTAAGATTTCCAAGTTATTCACATAATGAAAACCTATACTTTGTTTCGGTCGAGTTCCCCATTCAAATGCATGTAACAGTGAGAAACGCACTGTCTTGGCGAAAGAAAGCGTTTTTGTACAACTTCATATAAATAGCTGTAACTTTTGATAGAAGACTCAGACAAATATGTTTATGGCTTTATCTTATAGAACTCAAGGTTCCCGTGCTGGGCAAACAGGTTTTGCAGCTGTTTGAGCTAAGATTTCCAAGTTATTCACATAATGAAAACTTATACTTTGTTTCGGTGGAGTTCCCCATTCAAATGCATGTAACAGTGAGAAACGCACTGTCTTGGTGAAAGAAAGCTATTTTGTACAACTTCATATGAATAGCTGTAACTTTTGATAGAAGACTCGGATACACATGTTTATGGCTTTATCTTATAGAACTCAAGGTTCCCATGCTGGGAAAAGAGGTTTTGCAGCTGTTTGAGCTAAGATTTCCAAGTTATTCACATAATGAAATCATATACTTTGTTTCGGTCGAGTTCCCCATTCAAATGCATGTAACAGTGAGAAACGCACTGTCTTGGCGAAAGAAAGCGTTTTTGTACAACTTCATATAAATAGCTGTAACTTTTGATAGAAGACTCAGACAAACATGTTTATGGCCTTATATTATAGAACTCAAGGTCCCCGTGCTGGGAAAACAGGTTTTGCAGCTGTTTGAGCTAAGATTTCCAAGTTATTCACATAATGAAAACCTATACTTTGTTTCGGTCGAGTTCCCCATTCAAATGCATGTAACAGTGAGAAACGCACTGTCTTGGCGAAAGAAAGCGTTTTTGTACAACTTCATATAAATAGCTGTAACTTTTGATAGAAGACTCGGATACACATGTTTATGGCTTTATCTTATAGAACTCAAGGTTCCCGTGCTGGGAAAACAGGTTTTGCAGCTGTTTGATTTCCAAGTTATTCACATAATGAAAACCTATACTTTGTTTCGGTCGAGTTCCCACTTCAAATGCATGTAACAGTGAGAAACGCACTGTCTTGGCGAAAGAAAGCGTTTTTGTACAACTTCATATAAATAGCTGTAACTTTTGATAGAAGACTCGGATACACATGTTTATGGCTTTATCTTATAGAACTCAAGGTTCCCGTGCTGGGAAAACAGGTTTTGCAGCTGTTTGAGCTAAGATTTCCAAGTTATTCACATAATGAAATCATATACTTTGTTTCGGTCGAGTTCCCCATTCAAATGCATGTAACAGTGAGAAACGCACTGTCTTGGCGAAAGAAAGCGTTTTTGTACAACTTCATATAAATAGCTGTAACTTTTGATAGAAGACTCGGATACACATGTTTATGGCTTTATCTTATAGAACTCACGTTCCCGTGCTGGGCAAACAGGTTTTGCAGCTGTTTGAGCTAAGATTTCCAAGTTATTCACATAATGAAAACTTATACTTTGTTTCGGTGGAGTTCCCCATTCAAATGCATGTAACAGTGAGAAACGCACTGTCTTGGCGAAAGAAAGCTATTTTGTACAACTTCATATGAATAGCTGTAACTTTTGATAGAAGACTCGGATACACATGTTTATGGCTTTATCTTATAGAACTCAAGGTTCCCGTGCTGGGAAAAGAGGTTTTGCAGCTGTTTGAGCTAAGATTTCCAAGTTATTCACATAATGAAAACTTATACTTTGTTTCGGTCGAGTTCCCCATTCAAATGCATGTAACAGTGAGAAACGCACTGTCTTGGCGAAAGAAAGCGTTTTTGTACAACTTCATAGAAATAGCTGTAACTTTTGATAGAAGACTCAGACAAACATGTTTATGGCCTTATATTATAGAACTCAAGGTCTCCGTGCTGGGCAAACAGGTTTTGCAGCTGTTTGAGCTAAGATTTCCAAGTTATTCACATAATGAAAACCTATACTTTGTTTCGGTCGAGTTCCCCATTCAAATGCATGTAACAGTGAGAAACGCACTGTCTTGGCGAAAGAAAGCGTTTTTGTACAACTTCATAGAAATAGCTGTAACTTTTGATAGAAGACTCAGACAAACATGTTTATGGCCTTATATTATAGAACTCAAGGTCCCCGTGCTGGGAAAACAGGTTTTGCAGCTGTTTGAGCTAAGATTTCCAAGTTATTCACATAATGAAAACCTATACTTTGTTTCGGTGGAGTTCCCCATTCAAATGCATGTAACAGTGAGAAACGCACTGTCTTGGCGAAAGAAAGCGTTTTTGTACAACTTCATATAAATAGCTGTAACTTTTGATAGAAGACTCGGATACACATGTTTATGGCTTTATCTTATAGAACTCAAGGTTCCCGTGCTGGGAAAACAGGTTTTGCAGCTGTTTGAGCTAAGATTTCCAAGTTATTCACATAATGAAAACTTATACTTTGTTTCGGTCGAGTTCCCCATTCAAATGCATGTAACAGTGAGAAACGCACTGTCTTGGCAAAAGAAAGCGTTTTTGTACAACTTCATATAAATAGCTGTAACTTTTGATAGAAGACTCGGATACACATGTTTATGGCTTTATCTTATAGAACTCACGTTCCCGTGCTGGGCAAACAGGTTTTGCAGCTGTTTGAGCTAAGATTTCCAAGTTATTCACATAATGAAAACTTATACTTTGTTTCGGTCGAGTTCCCCATTCAAATGCATGTAACAGTGAGAAACGCACTGTCTTGGCGAAAGAAAGCTATTTTGTACAACTTCATATGAATAGCTGTAACTTTTGATAGAAGACTCGGATACACATGTTTATGGCTTTATCTTATAGAACTCAAGGTTCCCGTGCTGGGAAAAGAGGTTTTGCAGCTGTTTGAGCTAAGATTTCCAAGTTATTCACATAATGAAAACTTATACTTTGTTTCGGTCGAGTTCCCCATTCAAATGCATGTAACAGTGAGAAACGCACTGTCTTGGCGAAAGAAAGCGTTTTTGTACAACTTCATAGAAATAGCTGTAACTTTTGATAGAAGACTCAGACAAACATGTTTATGGCCTTATATTATAGAACTCAAGGTCTCCGTGCTGGGCAAACAGGTTTTGCAGCTGTTTGAGCTAAGATTTCCAAGTTATTCACATAATGAAAACCTATACTTTGTTTCGGTCGAGTTCCCCATTCAAATGCATGTAACAGTGAGAAACGCACTGTCTTGGCGAAAGAAAGCGTTTTTGTACAACTTCATAGAAATAGCTGTAACTTTTGATAGAAGACTCAGACAAACATGTTTATGGCCTTATATTATAGAACTCAAGGTCCCCGTGCTGGGAAAACAGGTTTTGCAGCTGTTTGAGCTAAGATTTCCAAGTTATTCACATAATGAAAACCTATACTTTGTTTCGGTGGAGTTCCCCATTCAAATGCATGTAACAGTGAGAAACGCACTGTCTTGGCGAAAGAAAGCGTTTTTGTACAACTTCATATAAATAGCTGTAACTTTTGATAGAAGACTCAGACAAACATGTTTATGGCCTTATATTATAGAACTCAAGGTCCCCGTGCTGGGAAAACAGGTTTTGCAGCTGTTTGAGCTAAGATTTCCAAGTTATTCACATAATGAAAACCTATACTTTGTTTCGGTCGAGTTCCCCATTCAAATGCATGTAACAGTGAGAAATGCACTGTCTTGGCGAAAGAAAGCGTTTTTGTACAACTTCATACAAATAGCTGTAACTTTTGATAGAAGACTCAGACAAACATGTTTATGGCCTTATATTATAGAACTCAAGGTCTCCGTGCTGGGAAAACAGGTTTTGCAGCTGTTTGAGCTAAGATTTCCAAGTTATTCACATAATGAAAACTTGTACTTTGTTTCGGTGGAGTTCCCCATTCAAATGCATGTAACAGTGAGAAACGCACTGTCTTGGCGAAAGAAAGCGTTTTTGTACAACTTCATATGAATAGCTGTAACTTTTGATAGAAGACTCGGATACACATGTTTATGGCTTTATCTTATAGAACTCAAGGTTCCCGTGCTGGGCAAACAGGTTTTGCAGCTGTTTGAGCTAAGATTTCCAAGTTATTCACATAATGAAAACCTATACTTTGTTTCGGTCGAGTTCCCCATTCAAATGCATGTAACAGTGAGAAACGCACTGTCTTGGCGAAAGAAAGCGTTTTTGTACAACTTCATAGAAATAGCTGTAACTTTTGATAGAAGACTCAGACAAACATGTTTATGGCCTTATATTATAGAACTCAAGGTCTCCGTGCTGGGAAAACAGGTTTTGCAGCTGTTTGAGCTAAGATTTCCAAGTTATTCACATAATGAAAACCTATACTTTGTTTCGGTGGAGTTCCCCATTCAAATGCATGTAACAGTGAGAAACGCACTGTCTTGGCGAAAGAAAGCGTTTTTGTACAACTTCATAGAAATAGCTGTAACTTTTGATAGAAGACTCAGACAAACATGTTTATGGCCTTATATTATAGAACTCAAGGTTCCCGTGCTGGGAAAACAGGTTTTGCAGCTGTTTGAGCTAAGATTTCCAAGTTATTCACATAATGAAAACCTATACTTTGTTTCGGTCGAGTTCCCCATTCAAATGCATGTAACAGTGAGAAACGCACTGTCTTGGCGAAAGAAAGCGTTTTTGTACAACTTCATATAAATAGCTGTAACTTTTGATAGAAGACTCAGACAAACATGTTTATGGCTTTATCTTATAGAACTCAAGGTCTCCGTGCTGGGAAAACAGGTTTTGCAGCTGTTTGAGCTAAGATTTCCAAGTTATTCACATAATGAAAACCTATGCTTTGTTTCGGTCGAGTTCCCCATTCAAATGCATGTAACAGTGAGAAACGCACTGTCTTGGCGAAAGAAAGCGTTTTTGTACAACTTCATATAAATAGCTGTAACTTTTGATAGAAGACTCAGACAAACATGTTTATGGCTTTATCTTATAGAACTCAAGGTCTCCGTGCTGGGAAAACAGGTTTTGCAGCTGTTTGAGCTAAGATTTCCTAGTTATTCACATAATGAAAACCTATACTTTGTTTCGGTCGAGTTCCCCATTCAAATGCATGTAACAGTGAGAAACGCACTGTCTTGGCGAAAGAAAGCGTTTTTGTACAACTTCATATAAATAGCTGTAACTTTTGATAGAAGACTCAGACAAACATGTTTATGGCCTTATATTATAGAACTCAAGGTCTCCGTGCTGGGAAAACAGGTTTTGCAGCTGTTTGAGCTAAGATTTCCAAGTTATTCACATAATGAAAACATATACTTTGTTTCGGTCGAGTTCCCCATTCAAATGCATGTAACAGTGAGAAACGCACTGTCTTGGCGAAAGAAAGCGTTTTTGTACAACTTCATAGAAATAGCTGTAACTTTTGATAGAAGACTCAGACAAACATGTTTATGGCCTTATATTATAGAACTCAAGGTCCCCGTGCTGGGAAAACAGGTTTTGCAGCTGTTTGAGCTAAGATTTCCAAGTTATTCACATAATGAAAACCTATACTTTGTTTCGGTGGAGTTCCCCATTCAAATGCATGTAACAGTGAGAAACGCACTGTCTTGGCGAAAGAAAGCGTTTTTGTACAACTTCATATAAATAGCTGTAACTTTTGATAGAAGACTCAGACAAACATGTTTATGGCCTTATATTATAGAACTCAAGGTCCCCGTGCTGGGAAAACAGGTTTTGCAGCTGTTTGAGCTAAGATTTCCAAGTTATTCACATAATGAAAACCTATACTTTGTTTCGGTCGAGTTCCCCATTCAAATGCATGTAACAGTGAGAAACGCACTGTCTTGGCGAAAGAAAGCGTTTTTGTACAACTTCATACAAATAGCTGTAACTTTTGATAGAAGACTCAGACAAACATGTTTATGGCCTTATATTATAGAACTCAAGGTCTCCGTGCTGGGAAAACAGGTTTTGCAGCTGTTTGAGCTAAGATTTCCAAGTTATTCACATAATGAAAACTTGTACTTTGTTTCGGTGGAGTTCCCCATTCAAATGCATGTAACAGTGAGAAACGCACTGTCTTGGCGAAAGAAAGCGTTTTTGTACAACTTCATATGAATAGCTGTAACTTTTGATAGAAGACTCGGATACACATGTTTATGGCTTTATCTTATAGAACTCAAGGTTCCCGTGCTGGGCAAACAGGTTTTGCAGCTGTTTGAGCTAAGATTTCCAAGTTATTCACATAATGAAAACCTATACTTTGTTTCGGTCGAGTTCCCCATTCAAATGCATGTAACAGTGAGAAACGCACTGTCTTGGCGAAAGAAAGCGTTTTTGTACAACTTCATAGAAATAGCTGTAACTTTTGATAGAAGACTCAGACAAACATGTTTATGGCCTTATATTATAGAACTCAAGGTCTCCGTGCTGGGAAAACAGGTTTTGCAGCTGTTTGAGCTAAGATTTCCAAGTTATTCACATAATGAAAACCTATACTTTGTTTCGGTGGAGTTCCCCATTCAAATGCATGTAACAGTGAGAAACGCACTGTCTTGGCGAAAGAAAGCGTTTTTGTACAACTTCATAGAAATAGCTGTAACTTTTGATAGAAGACTCAGACAAACATGTTTATGGCCTTATATTATAGAACTCAAGGTTCCCGTGCTGGGAAAACAGGTTTTGCAGCTGTTTGAGCTAAGATTTCCAAGTTATTCACATAATGAAAACCTATACTTTGTTTCGGTCGAGTTCCCCATTCAAATGCATGTAACAGTGAGAAACGCACTGTCTTGGCGAAAGAAAGCGTTTTTGTACAACTTCATATAAATAGCTGTAACTTTTGATAGAAGACTCAGACAAACATGTTTATGGCTTTATCTTATAGAACTCAAGGTCTCCGTGCTGGGAAAACAGGTTTTGCAGCTGTTTGAGCTAAGATTTCCAAGTTATTCACATAATGAAAACCTATGCTTTGTTTCGGTCGAGTTCCCCATTCAAATGCATGTAACAGTGAGAAACGCACTGTCTTGGCGAAAGAAAGCGTTTTTGTACAACTTCATATAAATAGCTGTAACTTTTGATAGAAGACTCAGACAAACATGTTTATGGCTTTATCTTATAGAACTCAAGGTCTCCGTGCTGGGAAAACAGGTTTTGCAGCTGTTTGAGCTAAGATTTCCTAGTTATTCACATAATGAAAACCTATACTTTGTTTCGGTCGAGTTCCCCATTCAAATGCATGTAACAGTGAGAAACGCACTGTCTTGGCGAAAGAAAGCGTTTTTGTACAACTTCATATAAATAGCTGTAACTTTTGATAGAAGACTCAGACAAACATGTTTATGGCCTTATATTATAGAACTCAAGGTCTCCGTGCTGGGAAAACAGGTTTTGCAGCTGTTTGAGCTAAGATTTCCAAGTTATTCACATAATGAAAACATATACTTTGTTTCGGTCGAGTTCCCCATTCAAATGCATGTAACAGTGAGAAACGCACTGTCTTGGCGAAAGAAAGCGTTTTTGTACAACTTCATATGAATAGCTGTAACTTTTGATAGAAGACTCGGATACACATGTTTATGGCTTTATCTTATAGAACTCAAGGTTCCCATGCTGGGAAAACAGGTTTTGCAGCTGTTTGAGCTAAGATTTCCAAGTTATTCACATAATGAAAACCTATACTTTGTTTCGGTCGAGTTCCCCATTCAAATGCATGTAACAGTGAGAAACGCACTGTCTTGGCGAAAGAAAGCTATTTTGTACAACTTCATATAAATAGCTGTAACTTTTGATAGAAGACTCGGATACACATGTTTATGGCTTTATCTTATAGAACTCACGTTCCCCGTGCTGGGCAAACAGGTTTTGCAGCTGTTTGAGCTAAGATTTCCAAGTTATTCACATAATGAAAACCTATACTTTGTTTCGGTCGAGTTCCCCATTCAAATGCATGTAACAGTGAGAAACGCACTGTCTTGGCGAAAGAAAGCGTTTTTGTACAACTTCATATAAATAGCTGTAACTTTTGATAGAAGACTCGGATACACATGTTTATGGCTTTATCTTATAGAACTCAAGGTTCCCGTGCTGGGCAAACAGGTTTTGCCGCTGTTTGAGCTAAGATTTCCAAGTTATTCACATAATGAAATCATATACTTTGTTTCGGTCGAGTTCCCCATTCAAATGCATGTAACAGTGAGAAACGCACTGTCTTGGCGAAAGAAAGCGTTTTTGTACAACTTCATAGAAATAGCTGTAAGTTTTGATAGAAGACTCAGACAAACATGTTTATGGCCTTATATTATAGAACTCAAGGTCTCCGTGCTGGGCAAACAGGTTTTGCAGCTGTTTGAGCTAAGATTTCCAAGTTATTCACATAATGAAAACCTATACTTTGTTTCGGTCGAGTTCCCCATTCAAATGCATGTAACAGTGAGAAACGCACTGTCTTGGCGAAAGAAAGCTATTTTGTACAACTTCATATAAATAGCTGTAACTTTTGATAGAAGACTCAGACAAATATGTTTATGGCTTTATCTTATAGAACTCAAGGTCTCCGTGCTGGGAAAACAGCTTTTGCAGCTGTTTAAGCTAAGATTTCCAAGTTATTCACATAATGAAAACGTATACTTTATTTCGGTCGAGTTCCCCATTCAAATGCATGTAACAGTGAGAAACGCACTGTCTTGGCGAAAGAAAGCTATTTTGTACAACTTCATATAAATAGCTGTAACTTTTGATAGAAGACTCGGATACACATGTTTATGGCTTTATCTTATAGAACTCACGTTCCCCGTGCTGGGCAAACAGGTTTTGCAGCTGTTTGAGCTAAGATTTCCAAGTTATTCACATAATGAAAACCTATACTTTGTTTCGGTGGAGTTCCCCATTCAAATGCATGTAACAGTGAGAAACGCACTGTCTTGGCGAAAGAAAGCTATTTTGTACAACTTCATATGAATAGCTGTAACTTTTGATAGAAGACTCGGATACACATGTTTATGGCCTTATCTTATAGAACTCAAAGTCTCCGTGCTGGGAAAACAGGTTTTGCAGCTGTTTGAGCTAAGATTTCCAAGTTATTCACATAATGAAAACTTATACTTTGTTTCGGTGGAGTTCCCCATTCAAATGCATGTAACAGTGAGAAACGCACTGTCTTGGCGAAAGAAAGCTATTTTGTACAACTTCATATGAATAGCTGTAACTTTTGATAGAAGACTCGGATACACATGTTTATGGCTTTATCTTATAGAACTCAAGGGTCCCGTGCTGGGAAAAGAGGTTTTGCAGCTGTTTGAGCTAAGATTTCCAAGTTATTCACATAATGAAAACTTATACTTTGTTTCGGTCGAGTTCCCCATTCAAATGCATGTAACAGTGAGAAACGCACTGTCTTGGCAAAAGAAAGCGTTTTTGTACAACTTCATATAAATAGCTGTAACTTTTGATAGAAGACTCGGATACACATGTTTATGGCTTTATCTTATAGAACTCACGTTCCCGTGCTGGGCAAACAGGTTTTGCAGCTGTTTGAGCTAAGATTTCCAAGTTATTCACATAATGAAAACTTATACTTTGTTTCGGTGGAGTTCCCCATTCAAATGCATGTAACAGTGAGAAACGCACTGTCTTGGCGAAAGAAAGCTATTTTGTACAACTTCATATGAATAGCTGTAACTTTTGATAGAAGACTCGGATACACATGTTTATGGCTTTATCTTATAGAACTCAAGGTTCCCGTGCTGGGAAAAGAGGTTTTGCAGCTGTTTGAGCTAAGATTTCCAAGTTATTCACATAATGAAATCATATACTTTGTTTCGGTCGAGTTCCCCATTCAAATGCATGTAACAGTGAGAAACGCACTGTCTTGGCGAAAGAAAGCGTTTTTGTACAACTTCATAGAAATAGCTGTAACTTTTGATAGAAGACTCAGACAAACATGTTTATGGCCTTATATTATAGAACTCAAGGTCTCCGTGCTGGGCAAACAGGTTTTGCAGCTGTTTGAGCTAAGATTTCCAAGTTATTCACATAATGAAAACCTATACTTTGTT
The DNA here is from genome assembly GCF_057381915.1 of Diplotaxodon limnothrissa. Lineage (NCBI taxonomy): Eukaryota > Metazoa > Chordata > Actinopteri > Cichliformes > Cichlidae > Diplotaxodon > Diplotaxodon limnothrissa. The sequence goes on from NC_140597.1 coordinate 18,272,595, forward strand.
TCCGTGGAGTTCCCCATTCAAATGCATGTAACAGTGAGAAACGCACTGTCTTGGCGAAAGAAAGCGTTTTTGTACAACTTCATATGAATAGCTGTAACTTTTGATAGAAGACTCGGATACACATGTTTATGGCCTTATATTATAGAACTCAAGGTCCCCGTGCTGGGAAAACAGGTTTTGCAGCTGTTTGAGCTAAGATTTTCAAGTTATTCACATAATGAAAACCTATACTTTGTTTCGGTCGAGTTCCCCATTCAAATGCATGTAACAGTGAGAAACGCACTGTCTTGGCGAAAGAAAGCGTTTTTGTACAACTTCATAGAAATAGCTGTAACTTTTGATAGAAGACTCAGACAAACATGTTTATGGCCTTATATTATAGAACTCAAGGTCCCCGTGCTGGGAAAACAGGTTTTGCAGCTGTTTGAGCTAAGATTTTCAAGTTATTCACATAATGAAAACCTATACTTTGTTTCGGTCGAGTTCCCCATTCAAATGCATGTAACAGTGAGAAACGCACTGTCTTGGCGAAAGAAAGCGTTTTTGTACAACTTCATATGAATAGCTGTAACTTTTGATAGAAGACTCGGATACACATGTTTATGGCTTTATCTTATAGAACTCAAGGTTCCCGTGCTGGGAAAACAGGTTTTGCAGCTGTTTGAGCTAAGATTTCCAAGTTATTCACATAATGAAAACTTGTACTTTGTTTCGGTGGAGTTCCCCATTCAAATGCATGTAACAGTGAGAAACGCACTGTCTTGGCGAAAGAAAGCGTTTTTGTACAACTTCATATGAATAGCTGTAACTTTTGATAGAAGACTCGGATACACATGTTTATGGCTTTATCTTATAGAACTCAAGGTTCCCGTGCTGGGCAAACAGGTTTTGCAGCTGTTTGAGCTAAGATTTCCAAGTTATTCACATAATGAAAACCTATACTTTGTTTCGGTCGAGTTCCCCATTCAAATGCATGTAACAGTGAGAAACGCACTGTCTTGGCGAAAGAAAGCGTTTTTGTACAACTTCATAGAAATAGCTGTAACTTTTGATAGAAGACTCAGACAAACATGTTTATGGCCTTATATTATAGAACTCAAGGTTCCCGTGCTGGGAAAACAGGTTTTGCAGCTGTTTGAGCTAAGATTTCCAAGTTATTCACATAATGAAAACCTATACTTTGTTTCGGTCGAGTTCCCCATTCAAATGCATGTAACAGTGAGAAACGCACTGTCTTGGCGAAAGAAAGCGTTTTTGTACAACTTCATATAAATAGCTGTAACTTTTGATAGAAGACTCAGACAAACATGTTTATGGCTTTATCTTATAGAACTCAAGGTCTCCGTGCTGGGAAAACAGGTTTTGCAGCTGTTTGAGCTAAGATTTCCAAGTTATTCACATAATGAAAACCTATGCTTTGTTTCGGTCGAGTTCCCCATTCAAATGCATGTAACAGTGAGAAACGCACTGTCTTGGCGAAAGAAAGCGTTTTTGTACAACTTCATATAAATAGCTGTAACTTTTGATAGAAGACTCAGACAAACATGTTTATGGCTTTATCTTATAGAACTCAAGGTCTCCGTGCTGGGAAAACAGGTTTTGCAGCTGTTTGAGCTAAGATTTCCAAGTTATTCACATAATGAAAACCTATACTTTGTTTCGGTCGAGTTCCCCATTCAAATGCATGTAACAGTGAGAAACGCACTGTCTTGGCGAAAGAAAGCGTTTTTGTACAACTTCATATGAATAGCTGTAACTTTTGATAGAAGACTCGGATACACATGTTTATGGCTTTATCTTATAGAACTCAAGGTTCCCATGCTGGGAAAACAGGTTTTGCAGCTGTTTGAGCTAAGATTTCCAAGTTATTCACATAATGAAAACCTATACTTTGTTTCGGTCGAGTTCCCCATTCAAATGCATGTAACAGTGAGAAACGCACTGTCTTGGCGAAAGAAAGCGTTTTTGTACAACTTCATATGAATAGCTGTAACTTTTGATAGAAGACTCGGATACACATGTTTATGGCCTTATCTTATAGAACTCAAAGTCTCCGTGCTGGGAAAACAGCTTTTGCAGCTGTTTGAGCTAAGATTTCCAAGTTATTCACATAATGAAATCATGTACTTTGTTTCGGTGGAGTTCCCCATTCAAATGCATGTAACAGTGAGAAACGCACTGTCTTGGCGAAAGAAAGCGTTTTTGTACAACTTCATAGAAATAGCTGTAACTTTTGATAGAAGACTCAGACAAACATGTTTATGGCCTTATATTATAGAACTCAAGGTCTCCGTGCTGGGCAAACAGGTTTTGCAGCTGTTTGAGCTAAGATTTCCAAGTTATTCACATAATGAAAACCTATACTTTGTTTCGGTCGAGTTCCCCATTCAAATGCATGTAACAGTGAGAAACGCACTGTCTTGGCGAAAGAAAGCGTTTTTGTACAACTTCATATAAATAGCTGTAACTTTTGATAGAAGACTCAGACAAATATGTTTATGGCTTTATCTTATAGAACTCAAGGTCTCCGTGCTGGGAAAACAGCTTTTGCAGCTGTTTAAGCTAAGATTTCCAAGTTATTCACATAATGAAAACGTATACTTTATTTCGGTCGAGTTCCCCATTCAAATGCATGTAACAGTGAGAAACGCACTGTCTTGGCGAAAGAAAGCTATTTTGTACAACTTCATATAAATAGCTGTAACTTTTGATAGAAGACTCGGATACACATGTTTATGGCTTTATCTTATAGAACTCACGTTCCCCGTGCTGGGCAAACAGGTTTTGCAGCTGTTTGAGCTAAGATTTCCAAGTTATTCACATAATGAAAACCTATACTTTGTTTCGGTCGAGTTCCCCATTCAAATGCATGTAACAGTGAGAAACGCACTGTCTTGGCGAAAGAAAGCGTTTTTGTACAACTTCATATGAATAGCTGTAACTTTTGATAGAAGACTCAGATACACATGTTTATGGCCTTATATTATAGAACTCAAGGTCCCCGTGCTGGGAAAACAGGTTTTGCAGCTGTTTGAGCTAAGATTTCCAAGTTATTCACATAATGAAAACTTATACTTTGTTTCGGTCGAGTTCCCCATTCAAATGCATGTAACAGTGAGAAACGCACTGTCTTGGCAAAAGAAAGCGTTTTTGTACAACTTCATATAAATAGCTGTAACTTTTGATAGAAGACTCGGATACACATGTTTATGGCTTTATCTTATAGAACTCACGTTCCCGTGCTGGGCAAACAGGTTTTGCAGCTGTTTGAGCTAAGATTTCCAAGTTATTCACATAATGAAAACTTATACTTTGTTTCGGTGGAGTTCCCCATTCAAATGCATGTAACAGTGAGAAACGAACTGTCTTGGCGAAAGAAAGCTATTTTGTACAACTTCATATGAATAGCTGTAACTTTTGATAGAAGACTCGGATACACATGTTTATGGCCTTATCTTATAGAACTCAAAGTCTCCGTGCTGGGAAAACAGGTTTTGCAGCTGTTTGAGCTAAGATTTCCAAGTTATTCACATAATGAAAACTTATACTTTGTTTCGGTGGAGTTCCCCATTCAAATGCATGTAACAGTGAGAAACGCACTGTCTTGGCGAAAGAAAGCTATTTTGTACAACTTCATATGAATAGCTGTAACTTTTGATAGAAGACTCGGATACACATGTTTATGGCTTTATCTTATAGAACTCAAGGTTCCCGTGCTGGGAAAAGAGGTTTTGCAGCTGTTTGAGCTAAGATTTCCAAGTTATTCACATAATGAAAACTTATACTTTGTTTCGGTCGAGTTCCCCATTCAAATGCATGTAACAGTGAGAAACGCACTGTCTTGGCAAAAGAAAGCGTTTTTGTACAACTTCATATAAATAGCTGTAACTTTTGATAGAAGACTCGGATACACATGTTTATGGCTTTATCTTATAGAACTCACGTTCCCGTGCTGGGCAAACAGGTTTTGCAGCTGTTTGAGCTAAGATTTCCAAGTTATTCACATAATGAAATCATATACTTTGTTTCGGTCGAGTTCCCCATTCAAATGCATGTAACAGTGAGAAACGCACTGTCTTGGCGAAAGAAAGCGTTTTTGTACAACTTCATAGAAATAGCTGTAACTTTTGATAGAAGACTCAGACAAACATGTTTATGGCCTTATATTATAGAACTCAAGGTCTCCGTGCTGGGCAAACAGGTTTTGCAGCTGTTTGAGCTAAGATTTCCAAGTTATTCACATAATGAAAACCTATACTTTGTTTCGGTCGAGTTCCCCATTCAAATGCATGTAACAGTGAGAAACGCACTGTCTTGGCGAAAGAAAGCGTTTTTGTACAACTTCATAGAAATAGCTGTAACTTTTGATAGAAGACTCAGACAAACATGTTTATGGCCTTATATTATAGAACTCAAGGTCCCCGTGCTGGGAAAACAGGTTTTGCAGCTGTTTGAGCTAAGATTTCCAAGTTATTCACATAATGAAAACCTATACTTTGTTTCGGTCGAGTTCCCCATTCAAATGCATGTAACAGTGAGAAACGCACTGTCTTGGCGAAAGAAAGCGTTTTTGTACAACTTCATAGAAATAGCTGTAACTTTTGATAGAAGACTCAGACAAACATGTTTATGGCCTTATATTATAGAACTCAAGGTCCCCGTGCTGGGAAAACAGGTTTTGCAGCTGTTTGAGCTAAGATTTCCAAGTTATTCACATAATGAAAACCTATGCTTTGTTTCGGTCGAGTTCCCCATTCAAATGCATGTAACAGTGAGAAACGCACTGTCTTGGCGAAAGAAAGCGTTTTTGTACAACTTCATATAAATAGCTGTAACTTTTGATAGAAGACTCGGATACACATGTTTATGGCTTTATCTTATAGAACTCAAGGTTCCCGTGCTGGGCAAACAGGTTTTGCAGCTGTTTGAGCTAAGATTTCCAAGTTATTCACATAATGAAAACGTATACTTTGTTTCGGTCGAGTTCCCCATTCAAATGCATGTAACAGTGAGAAACGCACTGTCTTGGCGAAAAAAAGCGTTTTTGTACAACTTCATATGAATAGCTGTAACTTTTGATAGAAGACTCGGATACACATGTTTATGGCCTTATCTTATAGAACTCAAAGTCTCCGTGCTGGGAAAACAGCTTTTGCAGCTGTTTGAGCTAAGATTTCCAAGTTATTCACATAATGAAATCATATACTTTGTTTCGGTCGAGTTCCCCATTCAAATGCATGTAACAGTGAGAAACGCACTGTCTTGGCGAAAGAAAGCGTTTTTGTACAACTTCATAGAAATAGCTGTAACTTTTGATAGAAGACTCAGACAAACATGTTTATGGCCTTATATTATAGAACTCAAGGTCTCCGTGCTGGGCAAACAGGTTTTGCAGCTGTTTGAGCTAAGATTTCCAAGTTATTCACATAATGAAAACCTATACTTTGTTTCGGTCGAGTTCCCCATTCAAATGCATGTAACAGTGAGAAACGCACTGTCTTGGCGAAAGAAAGCGTTTTTGTACAACTTCATATAAATAGCTGTAACTTTTGATAGAAGACTCGGATACACATGTTTATGGCTTTATCTTATAGAACTCAAGGTTCCCGTGCTGGGCAAACAGGTTTTGCAGCTGTTTGAGCTAAGATTTCCAAGTTATTCACATAATGAAAACCTATACTTTGTTTCGGTCGAGTTCCCCATTCAAATGCATGTAACAGTGAGAAACGCACTGTCTTGGCGAAAGAAAGCGTTTTTGTACAACTTCATATAAATAGCTGTAACTTTTGATAGAAGACTCAGACAAATATGTTTATGGCTTTATCTTATAGAACTCAAGGTTCCCGTGCTGGGCAAACAGGTTTTGCAGCTGTTTGAGCTAAGATTTCCAAGTTATTCACATAATGAAAACCTATACTTTGTTTCGGTCGAGTTCCCCATTCAAATGCATGTAACAGTGAGAAACGCACTGTCTTGGCGAAAGAAAGCGTTTTTGTACAACTTCATATAAATAGCTGTAACTTTTGATAGAAGACTCAGACAAATATGTTTATGGCTTTATCTTATAGAACTCAAGGTTCCCGTGCTGGGCAAACAGGTTTTGCAGCTGTTTGAGCTAAGATTTCCAAGTTATTCACATAATGAAAACCTATACTTTGTTTCGGTCGAGTTCCCCATTCAAATGCATGTAACAGTGAGAAACGCACTGTCTTGGCGAAAGAAAGCGTTTTTGTACAACTTCATATAAATAGCTGTAACTTTTGATAGAAGACTCGGATACACATGTTTATGGCTTTATCTTATAGAACTCAAGGTTCCCGTGCTGGGCAAACAGGTTTTGCAGCTGTTTGAGCTAAGATTTCCAAGTTATTCACATAATGAAAACCTATACTTTGTTTCGGTCGAGTTCCCCATTCAAATGCATGTAACAGTGAGAAACGCACTGTCTTGGCGAAAGAAAGCTATTTTGTACAACTTCATATAAATAGCTGTAACTTTTGATAGAAGACTCAGACAAATATGTTTATGGCTTTATCTTATAGAACTCAAGGTCTCCGTGCTGGGAAAACAGCTTTTGCAGCTGTTTAAGCTAAGATTTCCAAGTTATTCACATAATGAAAACGTATACTTTATTTCGGTCGAGTTCCCCATTCAAATGCATGTAACAGTGAGAAACGCACTGTCTTGGCGAAAGAAAGCTATTTTGTACAACTTCATATAAATAGCTGTAACTTTTGATAGAAGACTCGGATACACATGTTTATGGCTTTATCTTATAGAACTCACGTTCCCCGTGCTGGGCAAACAGGTTTTGCAGCTGTTTGAGCTAAGATTTCCAAGTTATTCACATAATGAAAACCTATACTTTGTTTCGGTGGAGTTCCCCATTCAAATGCATGTAACAGTGAGAAACGCACTGTCTTGGCGAAAGAAAGCGTTTTTGTACAACTTCATATAAATAGCTGTAACTTTTGATAGAAGACTCGGATACACATGTTTATGGCTTTATCTTATAGAACTCAAGGTTCCCGTGCTGGGAAAACAGGTTTTGCAGCTGTTTGAGCTAAGATTTCCAAGTTATTCACATAATGAAAACTTATACTTTGTTTCGGTCGAGTTCCCCATTCAAATGCATGTAACAGTGAGAAACGCACTGTCTTGGCAAAAGAAAGCGTTTTTGTACAACTTCATATAAATAGCTGTAACTTTTGATAGAAGACTCGGATACACATGTTTATGGCTTTATCTTATAGAACTCACGTTCCCGTGCTGGGCAAACAGGTTTTGCAGCTGTTTGAGCTAAGATTTCCAAGTTATTCACATAATGAAAACTTATACTTTGTTTCGGTGGAGTTCCCCATTCAAATGCATGTAACAGTGAGAAACGCACTGTCTTGGCGAAAGAAAGCTATTTTGTACAACTTCATATGAATAGCTGTAACTTTTGATAGAAGACTCGGATACACATGTTTATGGCCTTATCTTATAGAACTCAAAGTCTCCGTGCTGGGAAAACAGGTTTTGCAGCTGTTTGAGCTAAGATTTCCAAGTTATTCACATAATGAAAACTTATACTTTGTTTCGGTGGAGTTCCCCATTCAAATGCATGTAACAGTGAGAAACGCACTGTCTTGGCGAAAGAAAGCTATTTTGTACAACTTCATATGAATAGCTGTAACTTTTGATAGAAGACTCGGATACACATGTTTATGGCTTTATCTTATAGAACTCAAGGTTCCCGTGCTGGGAAAAGAGGTTTTGCAGCTGTTTGAGCTAAGATTTCCAAGTTATTCACATAATGAAAACTTATACTTTGTTTCGGTCGAGTTCCCCATTCAAATGCATGTAACAGTGAGAAACGCACTGTCTTGGCAAAAGAAAGCGTTTTTGTACAACTTCATATAAATAGCTGTAACTTTTGATAGAAGACTCGGATACACATGTTTATGGCTTTATCTTATAGAACTCACGTTCCCGTGCTGGGCAAACAGGTTTTGCAGCTGTTTGAGCTAAGATTTCCAAGTTATTCACATAATGAAAACTTATACTTTGTTTCGGTGGAGTTCCCCATTCAAATGCATGTAACAGTGAGAAACGCACTGTCTTGGCGAAAGAAAGCTATTTTGTACAACTTCATATGAATAGCTGTAACTTTTGATAGAAGACTCGGATACACATGTTTATGGCTTTATCTTATAGAACTCAAGGTTCCCGTGCTGGGAAAAGAGGTTTTGCAGCTGTTTGAGCTAAGATTTCCAAGTTATTCACATAATGAAAACTTATACTTTGTTTCGGTCGAGTTCCCATGTTTATGGCTTTATCTTATAGAACTCAAGGTTCCCGTGCTGGGAAAACAGGTTTTGCAGCTGTTTGAGCTAAGATTTCCAAGTTATTCACATAATGAAAACCTATACTTTGTTTCGGTCGAGTTCCCCATTCAAATGCATGTAACAGTGAGAAACGCACTGTCTTGGCGAAAGAAAGCGTTTTTGTACAACTTCATATAAATAGCTGTAACTTTTGATAGAAGACTCAGACAAACATGTTTATGGCCTTATATTATAGAACTCAAGGGCTCCGTGCTGGGCAAACAGGTTTTGCAGCTGTTTGAGCTAAGATTTCCAAGTTATTCACATAATGAAAACCTATACTTTGTTTCGGTCGAGTTCCCCATTCAAATGCATGTAACAGTGAGAAACGCACTGTCTTGGCGAAAGAAAGCGTTTTTGTACAACTTCATATAAATAGCTGTAACTTTTGATAGAAGACTCAGACAAATATGTTTATGGCTTTATCTTATAGAACTCAAGGTTCCCGTGCTGGGCAAACAGGTTTTGCAGCTGTTTGAGCTAAGATTTCCAAGTTATTCACATAATGAAAACCTATACTTTGTTTCGGTCGAGTTCCCCATTCAAATGCATGTAACAGTGAGAAACGCACTGTCTTGGCGAAAGAAAGCGTTTTTGTACAACTTCATATAAATAGCTGTAACTTTTGATAGAAGACTCGGATACACATGTTTATGGCTTTATCTTATAGAACTCAAGGTTCCCGTGCTGGGCAAACAGGTTTTGCAGCTGTTTGAGCTAAGATTTCCAAGTTATTCACATAATGAAAACCTATACTTTGTTTCGGTCGAGTTCCCCATTCAAATGCATGTAACAGTGAGAAACGCACTGTCTTGGCGAAAGAAAGCGTTTTTGTACAACTTCATATAAATAGCTGTAACTTTTGATAGAAGACTCAGACAAATATGTTTATGGCTTTATCTTATAGAACTCAAGGTTCCCGTGCTGGGCAAACAGGTTTTGCAGCTGTTTGAGCTAAGATTTCCAAGTTATTCACATAATGAAAACCTATACTTTGTTTCGGTCGAGTTCCCCATTCAAATGCATGTAACAGTGAGAAACGCACTGTCTTGGCGAAAGAAAGCGTTTTTGTACAACTTCATATAAATAGCTGTAACTTTTGATAGAAGACTCGGATACACATGTTTATGGCTTTATCTTATAGAACTCAAGGTTCCCGTGCTGGGCAAACAGGTTTTGCAGCTGTTTGAGCTAAGATTTCCAAGTTATTCACATAATGAAAACCTATACTTTGTTTCGGTCGAGTTCCCCATTCAAATGCATGTAACAGTGAGAAACGCACTGTCTTGGCGAAAGAAAGCGTTTTTGTACAACTTCATATAAATAGCTGTAACTTTTGATAGAAGACTCAGACAAATATGTTTATGGCTTTATCTTATAGAACTCAAGGTTCCCGTGCTGGGCAAACAGGTTTTGCAGCTGTTTGAGCTAAGATTTCCAAGTTATTCACATAATGAAAACTTATACTTTGTTTCGGTGGAGTTCCCCATTCAAATGCATGTAACAGTGAGAAACGCACTGTCTTGGTGAAAGAAAGCTATTTTGTACAACTTCATATGAATAGCTGTAACTTTTGATAGAAGACTCGGATACACATGTTTATGGCTTTATCTTATAGAACTCAAGGTTCCCATGCTGGGAAAAGAGGTTTTGCAGCTGTTTGAGCTAAGATTTCCAAGTTATTCACATAATGAAATCATATACTTTGTTTCGGTCGAGTTCCCCATTCAAATGCATGTAACAGTGAGAAACGCACTGTCTTGGCGAAAGAAAGCGTTTTTGTACAACTTCATATAAATAGATGTAACTTTTGATAGAAGACTCGGATACACATGTTTATGGCTTTATCTTATAGAACTCACGTTCCCCGTGCTGGGCAAACAGGTTTTGCAGCTGTTTGAGCTAAGATTTCCAAGTTATTCACATAATGAAAACCTATACTTTGTTTCGGTGGAGTTCCCCATTCAAATGCATGTAACAGTGAGAAACGCACTGTCTTGGCGAAAGAAAGCGTTTTTGTACAACTTCATATAAATAGCTGTAACTTTTGATAGAAGACTCGGATACACATGTTTATGGCTTTATCTTATAGAACTCAAGGTTCCCGTGCTGGGAAAACAGGTTTTGCAGCTGTTTGAGCTAAGATTTCCAAGTTATTCACATAATGAAAACTTATACTTTGTTTCGGTCGAGTTCCCCATTCAAATGCATGTAACAGTGAGAAACGCACTGTCTTGGCAAAAGAAAGCGTTTTTGTACAACTTCATATAAATAGCTGTAACTTTTGATAGAAGACTCGGATACACATGTTTATGGCTTTATCTTATAGAACTCACGTTCCCGTGCTGGGCAAACAGGTTTTGCAGCTGTTTGAGCTAAGATTTCCAAGTTATTCACATAATGAAAACTTATACTTTGTTTCGGTGGAGTTCCCCATTCAAATGCATGTAACAGTGAGAAACGCACTGTCTTGGCGAAAGAAAGCTATTTTGTACAACTTCATATGAATAGCTGTAACTTTTGATAGAAGACTCGGATACACATGTTTATGGCCTTATCTTATAGAACTCAAAGTCTCCGTGCTGGGAAAACAGGTTTTGCAGCTGTTTGAGCTAAGATTTCCAAGTTATTCACATAATGAAAACTTATACTTTGTTTCGGTGGAGTTCCCCATTCAAATGCATGTAACAGTGAGAAACGCACTGTCTTGGCGAAAGAAAGCTATTTTGTACAACTTCATATGAATAGCTGTAACTTTTGATAGAAGACTCGGATACACATGTTTATGGCTTTATCTTATAGAACTCAAGGTTCCCGTGCTGGGAAAAGAGGTTTTGCAGCTGTTTGAGCTAAGATTTCCAAGTTATTCACATAATGAAAACTTATACTTTGTTTCGGTCGAGTTCCCCATTCAAATGCATGTAACAGTGAGAAACGCACTGTCTTGGCAAAAGAAAGCGTTTTTGTACAACTTCATATAAATAGCTGTAACTTTTGATAGAAGACTCGGATACACATGTTTATGGCTTTATCTTATAGAACTCACGTTCCCGTGCTGGGCAAACAGGTTTTGCAGCTGTTTGAGCTAAGATTTCCAAGTTATTCACATAATGAAAACTTATACTTTGTTTCGGTGGAGTTCCCCATTCAAATGCATGTAACAGTGAGAAACGCACTGTCTTGGCGAAAGAAAGCTATTTTGTACAACTTCATATGAATAGCTGTAACTTTTGATAGAAGACTCGGATACACATGTTTATGGCTTTATCTTATAGAACTCAAGGTTCCCGTGCTGGGAAAAGAGGTTTTGCAGCTGTTTGAGCTAAGATTTCCAAGTTATTCACATAATGAAAACTTATACTTTGTTTCGGTCGAGTTCCCATGTTTATGGCTTTATCTTATAGAACTCAAGGTCTCCGTGCTGGGAAAACAGCTTTTGCAGCTGTTTAAGCTAAGATTTCCAAGTTATTCACATAATGAAAACGTATACTTTATTTCGGTCGAGTTCCCCATTCAAATGCATGTAACAGTGAGAAACGCACTGTCTTGGCGAAAGAAAGCTATTTTGTACAACTTCATATAAATAGCTGTAACTTTTGATAGAAGACTCGGATACACATGTTTATGGCTTTATCTTATAGAACTCACGTTCCCCGTGCTGGGCAAACAGGTTTTGCAGCTGTTTGAGCTAAGATTTCCAAGTTATTCACATAATGAAAACCTATACTTTGTTTCGGTGGAGTTCCCCATTCAAATGTATGTAACAGTGAGAAACGCACTGTCTTGGCGAAAGAAAGCGTTTTTGTACAACTTCATATAAATAGCTGTAACTTTTGATAGAAGACTCGGATACACATGTTTATGGCTTTATCTTATAGAACTCAAGGTTCCCGTGCTGGGCAAACAGGTTTTGCAGCTGTTTGAGCTAAGATTTCCAAGTTATTCACATAATGAAATCATATACTTTGTTTCGGTCGAGTTCCCCATTCAAATGCATGTAACAGTGAGAAACGCACTGTCTTGGCGAAAGAAAGCGTTTTTGTACAACTTCATAGAAATAGCTGTAAGTTTTGATAGAAGACTCAGACAAACATGTTTATGGCCTTATATTATAGAACTCAAGGTCTCCGTGCTGGGCAAACAGGTTTTGCAGCTGTTTGAGCTAAGATTTCCAAGTTATTCACATAATGAAAACCTATACTTTGTTTCGGTCGAGTTCCCCATTCAAATGCATGTAACAGTGAGAAACGCACTGTCTTGGCGAAAGAAAGCTATTTTGTACAACTTCATATAAATAGCTGTAACTTTTGATAGAAGACTCAGACAAATATGTTTATGGCTTTATCTTATAGAACTCAAGGTCTCCGTGCTGGGAAAACAGCTTTTGCAGCTGTTTAAGCTAAGATTTCCAAGTTATTCACATAATGAAAACGTATACTTTATTTCGGTCGAGTTCCCCATTCAAATGCATGTAACAGTGAGAAACGCACTGTCTTGGCGAAAGAAAGCTATTTTGTACAACTTCATATAAATAGCTGTAACTTTTGATAGAAGACTCGGATACACATGTTTATGGCTTTATCTTATAGAACTCACGTTCCCCGTGCTGGGCAAACAGGTTTTGCAGCTGTTTGAGCTAAGATTTCCAAGTTATTCACATAATGAAAACCTATACTTTGTTTCGGTGGAGTTCCCCATTCAAATGCATGTAACAGTGAGAAACGCACTGTCTTGGCGAAAGAAAGCGTTTTTGTACAACTTCATATAAATAGCTGTAACTTTTGATAGAAGACTCGGATACACATGTTTATGGCTTTATCTTATAGAACTCAAGGTTCCCGTGCTGGGAAAACAGGTTTTGCAGCTGTTTGAGCTAAGATTTCCAAGTTATTCACATAATGAAAACTTATACTTTGTTTCGGTCGAGTTCCCCATTCAAATGCATGTAACAGTGAGAAACGCACTGTCTTGGCAAAAGAAAGCGTTTTTGTACAACTTCATATAAATAGCTGTAACTTTTGATAGAAGACTCGGATACACATGTTTATGGCTTTATCTTATAGAACTCACGTTTCCGTGCTGGGCAAACAGGTTTTGCAGCTGTTTGAGCTAAGATTTCCAAGTTATTCACATAATGAAAACTTATACTTTGTTTCGGTGGAGTTCCCCATTCAAATGCATGTAACAGTGAGAAACGCACTGTCTTGGCGAAAGAAAGCTATTTTGTACAACTTCATATGAATAGCTGTAACTTTTGATAGAAGACTCGGATACACATGTTTATGGCCTTATCTTATAGAACTCAAAGTCTCCGTGCTGGGAAAACAGGTTTTGCAGCTGTTTGAGCTAAGATTTCCAAGTTATTCACATAATGAAAACTTATACTTTGTTTCGGTGGAGTTCCCCATTCAAATGCATGTAACAGTGAGAAACGCACTGTCTTGGCGAAAGAAAGCTATTTTGTACAACTTCATATGAATAGCTGTAACTTTTGATAGAAGACTCGGATACACATGTTTATGGCTTTATCTTATAGAACTCAAGGTTCCCGTGCTGGGAAAAGAGGTTTTGCAGCTGTTTGAGCTAAGATTTCCAAGTTATTCACATAATGAAAACTTATACTTTGTTTCGGTCGAGTTCCCCATTCAAATGCATGTAACAGTGAGAAACGCACTGTCTTGGCAAAAGAAAGCGTTTTTGTACAACTTCATATAAATAGCTGTAACTTTTGATAGAAGACTCGGATACACATGTTTATGGCTTTATCTTATAGAACTCACGTTCCCGTGCTGGGCAAACAGGTTTTGCAGCTGTTTGAGCTAAGATTTCCAAGTTATTCACATAATGAAAACTTATACTTTGTTTCGGTGGAGTTCCCCATTCAAATGCATGTAACAGTGAGAAACGCACTGTCTTGGCGAAAGAAAGCTATTTTGTACAACTTCATATGAATAGCTGTAACTTTTGATAGAAGACTCGGATACACATGTTTATGGCTTTATCTTATAGAACTCAAGGTTCCCGTGCTGGGAAAACAGGTTTTGCAGCTGTTTGAGCTAAGATTTCCAAGTTATTCACATAATGAAAACCTATACTTTGTTTCGGTCGAGTTCCCCATTCAAATGCATGTAACAGTGAGAAACGCACTGTCTTGGCGAAAGAAAGCGTTTTTGTACAACTTCATATAAATAGCTGTAACTTTTGATAGAAGACTCAGACAAACATGTTTATGGCCTTATATTATAGAACTCAAGGGCTCCGTGCTGGGCAAACAGGTTTTGCAGCTGTTTGAGCTAAGATTTCCAAGTTATTCACATAATGAAAACCTATACTTTGTTTCGGTCGAGTTCCCCATTCAAATGCATGTAACAGTGAGAAACGCACTGTCTTGGCGAAAGAAAGCGTTTTTGTACAACTTCATATAAATAGCTGGAACTTTTGATAGAAGACTCAGACAAATATGTTTATGGCTTTATCTTATAGAACTCAAGGTTCCCGTGCTGGGCAAACAGGTTTTGCAGCTGTTTGAGCTAAGATTTCCAAGTTATTCACATAATGAAAACCTATACTTTGTTTCGGTCGAGTTCCCCATTCAAATGCATGTAACAGTGAGAAACGCACTGTCTTGGCGAAAGAAAGCGTTTTTGTACAACTTCATATAAATAGCTGTAACTTTTGATAGAAGACTCGGATACACATGTTTATGGCTTTATCTTATAGAACTCAAGGTTCCCGTGCTGGGCAAACAGGTTTTGCAGCTGTTTGAGCTAAGATTTCCAAGTTATTCACATAATGAAAACCTATACTTTGTTTCGGTCGAGTTCCCCATTCAAATGCATGTAACAGTGAGAAACGCACTGTCTTGGCGAAAGAAAGCGTTTTTGTACAACTTCATATAAATAGCTGTAACTTTTGATAGAAGACTCAGACAAATATGTTTATGGCTTTATCTTATAGAACTCAAGGTTCCCGTGCTGGGCAAACAGGTTTTGCAGCTGTTTGAGCTAAGATTTCCAAGTTATTCACATAATGAAAACCTATACTTTGTTTCGGTCGAGTTCCCCATTCAAATGCATGTAACAGTGAGAAACGCACTGTCTTGGCGAAAGAAAGCGTTTTTGTACAACTTCATATAAATAGCTGTAACTTTTGATAGAAGACTCGGATACACATGTTTATGGCTTTATCTTATAGAACTCAAGGTTCCCGTGCTGGGCAAACAGGTTTTGCAGCTGTTTGAGCTAAGATTTCCAAGTTATTCACATAATGAAAACCTATACTTTGTTTCGGTCGAGTTCCCCATTCAAATGCATGTAACAGTGAGAAACGCACTGTCTTGGCGAAAGAAAGCGTTTTTGTACAACTTCATATAAATAGCTGTAACTTTTGATAGAAGACTCAGACAAACATGTTTATGGCCTTATATTATAGAACTCAAGGTCTCCGTGCTGGGAAAACAGGTTTTGCAGCTGTTTGAGCTAAGATTTCCAAGTTATTCACATAATGAAAACCTATACTTTGTTTCGGTCGAGTTCCCCATTCAAATGCATGTAACAGTGAGAAACGCACTGTCTTGGCGAAAGAAAGCGTTTTTGTACAACTTCATAGAAATAGCTGTAACTTTTGATAGAAGACTCGGATACACATGTTTATGGCTTTATCTTATAGAACTCAAGGTTCCCGTGCTGGGAAAACAGGTTTTGCAGCTGTTTGATTTCCAAGTTATTCACATAATGAAAACCTATACTTTGTTTCGGTCGAGTTCCCCATTCAAATGCATGTAACAGTGAGAAACGCACTGTCTTGGCGAAAGAAAGCGTTTTTGTACAACTTCATATAAATAGCTGTAACTTTTGATAGAAGACTCGGATACACATGTTTATGGCTTTATCTTATAGAACTCAAGGTTCCCGTGCTGGGAAAACAGGTTTTGCAGCTGTTTGAGCTAAGATTTCCAAGTTATTCACATAATGAAAACTTATACTTTGTTTCGGTCGAGTTCCCCATTCAAATGCATGTAACAGTGAGAAACGCACTGTCTTGGCAAAAGAAAGCGTTTTTGTACAACTTCATATAAATAGCTGTAACTTTTGATAGAAGACTCGGATACACATGTTTATGGCTTTATCTTATAGAACTCACGTTCCCGTGCTGGGCAAACAGGTTTTGCAGCTGTTTGAGCTAAGATTTCCAAGTTATTCACATAATGAAAACTTATACTTTGTTTCGGTGGAGTTCCCCATTCAAATGCATGTAACAGTGAGAAACGCACTGTCTTGGCGAAAGAAAGCTATTTTGTACAACTTCATATGAATAGCTGTAACTTTTGATAGAAGACTCGGATACACATGTTTATGGCTTTATCTTATAGAACTCAAGGTTCCCGTGCTGGGAAAAGAGGTTTTGCAGCTGTTTGAGCTAAGATTTCCAAGTTATTCACATAATGAAAACTTATACTTTGTTTCGGTCGAGTTCCCCATTCAAATGCATGTAACAGTGAGAAACGCACTGTCTTGGCGAAAGAAAGCGTTTTTGTACAACTTCATAGAAATAGCTGTAACTTTTGATAGAAGACTCAGACAAACATGTTTATGGCCTTATATTATAGAACTCAAGGTCTCCGTGCTGGGCAAACAGGTTTTGCAGCTGTTTGAGCTAAGATTTCCAAGTTATTCACATAATGAAAACCTATACTTTGTTTCGGTCGAGTTCCCCATTCAAATGCATGTAACAGTGAGAAACGCACTGTCTTGGCGAAAGAAAGCGTTTTTGTACAACTTCATAGAAATAGCTGTAACTTTTGATAGAAGACTCAGACAAACATGTTTATGGCCTTATATTATAGAACTCCAGGTCCCCGTGCTGGGAAAACAGGTTTTGCAGCTGTTTGAGCTAAGATTTCCAAGTTATTCACATAATGAAAACCTATACTTTGTTTCGGTGGAGTTCCCCATTCAAATGCATGTAACAGTGAGAAACGCACTGTCTTGGCGAAAGAAAGCGTTTTTGTACAACTTCATATAAATAGCTGTAACTTTTGATAGAAGACTCGGATACACATGTTTATGGCTTTATCTTATAGAACTCAAGGTTCCCGTGCTGGGAAAACAGGTTTTGCAGCTGTTTGAGCTAAGATTTCCAAGTTATTCACATAATGAAAACTTATACTTTGTTTCGGTCGAGTTCCCCATTCAAATGCATGTAACAGTGAGAAACGCACTGTCTTGGCAAAAGAAAGCATTTTTGTACAACTTCATATAAATAGCTGTAACTTTTGATAGAAGACTCGGATACACATGTTTATGGCTTTATCTTATAGAACTCACGTTCCCGTGCTGGGCAAACAGGTTTTGCAGCTGTTTGAGCTAAGATTTCCAAGTTATTCACATAATGAAAACTTATACTTTGTTTCGGTGGAGTTCCCCATTCAAATGCATGTAACAGTGAGAAACGCACTGTCTTGGCGAAAGAAAGCTATTTTGTACAACTTCATATGAATAGCTGTAACTTTTGATAGAAGACTCGGATACACATGTTTATGGCTTTATCTTATAGAACTCAAGGTTCCCGTGCTGGGAAAAGAGGTTTTGCAGCTGTTTGAGCTAAGATTTCCAAGTTATTCACATAATGAAAACTTATACTTTGTTTCGGTCGAGTTCCCCATTCAAATGCATGTAACAGTGAGAAACGCACTGTCTTGGCGAAAGAAAGCGTTTTTGTACAACTTCATAGAAATAGCTGTAACTTTTGATAGAAGACTCAGACAAACATGTTTATGGCCTTATATTATAGAACTCAAGGTCTCCGTGCTGGGCAAACAGGTTTTGCAGCTGTTTGAGCTAAGATTTCCAAGTTATTCACATAATGAAAACCTATACTTTGTTTCGGTCGAGTTCCCCATTCAAATGCATGTAACAGTGAGAAACGCACTGTCTTGGCGAAAGAAAGCGTTTTTGTACAACTTCATAGAAATAGCTGTAACTTTTGATAGAAGACTCAGACAAACATGTTTATGGCCTTATATTATAGAACTCAAGGTCCCCGTGCTGGGAAAACAGGTTTTGCAGCTGTTTGAGCTAAGATTTCCAAGTTATTCACATAATGAAAACCTATACTTTGTTTCGGTGGAGTTCCCCATTCAAATGCATGTAACAGTGAGAAACGCACTGTCTTGGCGAAAGAAAGCGTTTTTGTACAACTTCATATAAATAGCTGTAACTTTTGATAGAAGACTCGGATACACATGTTTATGGCTTTATCTTATAGAACTCAAGGTTCCCGTGCTGGGAAAACAGGTTTTGCAGCTGTTTGAGCTAAGATTTCCAAGTTATTCACATAATGAAAACTTATACTTTGTTTCGGTCGAGTTCCCCATTCAAATGCATGTAACAGTGAGAAACGCACTGTCTTGGCAAAAGAAAGCGTTTTTGTACAACTTCATATAAATAGCTGTAACTTTTGATAGAAGACTCGGATACACATGTTTATGGCTTTATCTTATAGAACTCACGTTCCCGTGCTGGGCAAACAGGTTTTGCAGCTGTTTGAGCTAAGATTTCCAAGTTATTCACATAATGAAAACTTATACTTTGTTTCGGTCGAGTTCCCCATTCAAATGCATGTAACAGTGAGAAACGCACTGTCTTGGCGAAAGAAAGCTATTTTGTACAACTTCATATGAATAGCTGTAACTTTTGATAGAAGACTCGGATACACATGTTTATGGCTTTATCTTATAGAACTCAAGGTTCCCGTGCTGGGAAAAGAGGTTTTGCAGCTGTTTGAGCTAAGATTTCCAAGTTATTCACATAATGAAAACTTATACTTTGTTTCGGTCGAGTTCCCCATTCAAATGCATGTAACAGTGAGAAACGCACTGTCTTGGCGAAAGAAAGCGTTTTTGTACAACTTCATAGAAATAGCTGTAACTTTTGATAGAAGACTCAGACAAACATGTTTATGGCCTTATATTATAGAACTCAAGGTCTCCGTGCTGGGCAAACAGGTTTTGCAGCTGTTTGAGCTAAGATTTCCAAGTTATTCACATAATGAAAACCTATACTTTGTTTCGGTCGAGTTCCCCATTCAAATGCATGTAACAGTGAGAAACGCACTGTCTTGGCGAAAGAAAGCGTTTTTGTACAACTTCATAGAAATAGCTGTAACTTTTGATAGAAGACTCAGACAAACATGTTTATGGCCTTATATTATAGAACTCAAGGTCCCCGTGCTGGGAAAACAGGTTTTGCAGCTGTTTGAGCTAAGATTTCCAAGTTATTCACATAATGAAAACCTATACTTTGTTTCGGTGGAGTTCCCCATTCAAATGCATGTAACAGTGAGAAACGCACTGTCTTGGCGAAAGAAAGCGTTTTTGTACAACTTCATATAAATAGCTGTAACTTTTGATAGAAGACTCAGACAAACATGTTTATGGCCTTATATTATAGAACTCAAGGTCCCCGTGCTGGGAAAACAGGTTTTGCAGCTGTTTGAGCTAAGATTTCCAAGTTATTCACATAATGAAAACCTATACTTTGTTTCGGTCGAGTTCCCCATTCAAATGCATGTAACAGTGAGAAACGCACTGTCTTGGCGAAAGAAAGCGTTTTTGTACAACTTCATAGAAATAGCTGTAACTTTTGATAGAAGACTCAGACAAACATGTTTATGGCCTTATATTATAGAACTCAAGGTCTCCGTGCTGGGAAAACAGGTTTTGCAGCTGTTTGAGCTAAGATTTCCAAGTTATTCACATAATGAAAACTTGTACTTTGTTTCGGTGGAGTTCCCCATTCAAATGCATGTAACAGTGAGAAACGCACTGTCTTGGCGAAAGAAAGCGTTTTTGTACAACTTCATATGAATAGCTGTAACTTTTGATAGAAGACTCGGATACACATGTTTATGGCTTTATCTTATAGAACTCAAGGTTCCCGTGCTGGGCAAACAGGTTTTGCAGCTGTTTGAGCTAAGATTTCCAAATTATTCACATAATGAAAACCTATACTTTGTTTCGGTCGAGTTCCCCATTCAAATGCATGTAACAGTGAGAAACGCACTGTCTTGGCGAAAGAAAGCGTTTTTGTACAACTTCATAGAAATAGCTGTAACTTTTGATAGAAGACTCAGACAAACATGTTTATGGCCTTATATTATAGAACTCAAGGTCTCCGTGCTGGGAAAACAGGTTTTGCAGCTGTTTGAGCTAAGATTTCCAAGTTATTCACATAATGAAAACCTATACTTTGTTTCGGTGGAGTTCCCCATTCAAATGCATGTAACAGTGAGAAACGCACTGTCTTGGCGAAAGAAAGCGTTTTTGTACAACTTCATAGAAATAGCTGTAACTTTTGATAGAAGACTCAGACAAACATGTTTATGGCCTTATATTATAGAACTCAAGGTTCCCGTGCTGGGAAAACAGGTTTTGCAGCTGTTTGAGCTAAGATTTCCAAGTTATTCACATAATGAAAACCTATACTTTGTTTCGGTCGAGTTCCCCATTCAAATGCATGTAACAGTGAGAAACGCACTGTCTTGGCGAAAGAAAGCGTTTTTGTACAACTTCATATAAATAGCTGTAACTTTTGATAGAAGACTCAGACAAACATGTTTATGGCTTTATCTTATAGAACTCAAGGTCTCCGTGCTGGGAAAACAGGTTTTGCAGCTGTTTGAGCTAAGATTTCCAAGTTATTCACATAATGAAAACCTATGCTTTGTTTCGGTCGAGTTCCCCATTCAAATGCATGTAACAGTGAGAAACGCACTGTCTTGGCGAAAGAAAGCGTTTTTGTACAACTTCATATAAATAGCTGTAACTTTTGATAGAAGACTCAGACAAACATGTTTATGGCTTTATCTTATAGAACTCAAGGTCTCCGTGCTGGGAAAACAGGTTTTGCAGCTGTTTGAGCTAAGATTTCCTAGTTATTCACATAATGAAAACCTATACTTTGTTTCGGTCGAGTTCCCCATTCAAATGCATGTAACAGTGAGAAACGCACTGTCTTGGCGAAAGAAAGCGTTTTTGTACAACTTCATATAAATAGCTGTAACTTTTGATAGAAGACTCAGACAAACATGTTTATGGCCTTATATTATAGAACTCAAGGTCTCCGTGCTGGGAAAACAGGTTTTGCAGCTGTTTGAGCTAAGATTTCCAAGTTATTCACATAATGAAAACATATACTTTGTTTCGGTCGAGTTCCCCATTCAAATGCATGTAACAGTGAGAAACGCACTGTCTTGGCGAAAGAAAGCGTTTTTGTACAACTTCATATGAATAGCTGTAACTTTTGATAGAAGACTCGGATACACATGTTTATGGCTTTATCTTATAGAACTCAAGGTTCCCATGCTGGGAAAACAGGTTTTGCAGCTGTTTGAGCTAAGATTTCCAAGTTATTCACATAATGAAAACCTATACTTTGTTTCGGTCGAGTTCCCCATTCAAATGCATGTAACAGTGAGAAACGCACTGTCTTGGCGAAAGAAAGCTATTTTGTACAACTTCATATAAATAGCTGTAACTTTTGATAGAAGACTCGGATACACATGTTTATGGCTTTATCTTATAGAACTCACGTTCCCCGTGCTGGGCAAACAGGTTTTGCAGCTGTTTGAGCTAAGATTTCCAAGTTATTCACATAATGAAAACCTATACTTTGTTTCGGTCGAGTTCCCCATTCAAATGCATGTAACAGTGAGAAACGCACTGTCTTGGCGAAAGAAAGCGTTTTTGTACAACTTCATATAAATAGCTGTAACTTTTGATAGAAGACTCGGATACACATGTTTATGGCTTTATCTTATAGAACTCAAGGTTCCCGTGCTGGGCAAACAGGTTTTGCAGCTGTTTGAGCTAAGATTTCCAAGTTATTCACATAATGAAATCATATACTTTGTTTCGGTCGAGTTCCCCATTCAAATGCATGTAACAGTGAGAAACGCACTGTCTTGGCGAAAGAAAGCGTTTTTGTACAACTTCATAGAAATAGCTGTAAGTTTTGATAGAAGACTCAGACAAACATGTTTATGGCCTTATATTATAGAACTCAAGGTCTCCGTGCTGGGCAAACAGGTTTTGCAGCTGTTTGAGCTAAGATTTCCAAGTTATTCACATAATGAAAACCTATACTTTGTTTCGGTCGAGTTCCCCATTCAAATGCATGTAACAGTGAGAAACGCACTGTCTTGGCGAAAGAAAGCTATTTTGTACAACTTCATATAAATAGCTGTAACTTTTGATAGAAGACTCAGACAAATATGTTTATGGCTTTATCTTATAGAACTCAAGGTCTCCGTGCTGGGAAAACAGCTTTTGCAGCTGTTTAAGCTAAGATTTCCAAGTTATTCACATAATGAAAACGTATACTTTATTTCGGTCGAGTTCCCCATTCAAATGCATGTAACAGTGAGAAACGCACTGTCTTGGCGAAAGAAAGCTATTTTGTACAACTTCATATAAATAGCTGTAACTTTTGATAGAAGACTCGGATACACATGTTTATGGCTTTATCTTATAGAACTCACGTTCCCCGTGCTGGGCAAACAGGTTTTGCAGCTGTTTGAGCTAAGATTTCCAAGTTATTCACATAATGAAAACCTATACTTTGTTTCGGTGGAGTTCCCCATTCAAATGCATGTAACAGTGAGAAACGCACTGTCTTGGCGAAAGAAAGCGTTTTTGTACAACTTCATATAAATAGCTGTAACTTTTGATAGAAGACTCGGATACACATGTTTATGGCTTTATCTTATAGAACTCAAGGTTCCCGTGCTGGGAAAACAGGTTTTGCAGCTGTTTGAGCTAAGATTTCCAAGTTATTCACATAATGAAAACTTATACTTTGTTTCGGTCGAGTTCCCCATTCAAATGCATGTAACAGTGAGAAACGCACTGTCTTGGCAAAAGAAAGCGTTTTTGTACAACTTCATATAAATAGCTGTAACTTTTGATAGAAGACTCGGATACACATGTTTATGGCTTTATCTTATAGAACTCACGTTCCCGTGCTGGGCAAACAGGTTTTGCAGCTGTTTGAGCTAAGATTTCCAAGTTATTCACATAATGAAAACTTATACTTTGTTTCGGTGGAGTTCCCCATTCAAATGCATGTAACAGTGAGAAACGCACTGTCTTGGCGAAAGAAAGCTATTTTGTACAACTTCATATGAATAGCTGTAACTTTTGATAGAAGACTCGGATACACATGTTTATGGCCTTATCTTATAGAACTCAAAGTCTCCGTGCTGGGAAAACAGGTTTTGCAGCTGTTTGAGCTAAGATTTCCAAGTTATTCACATAATGAAAACTTATACTTTGTTTCGGTGGAGTTCCCCATTCAAATGCATGTAACAGTGAGAAACGCACTGTCTTGGCGAAAGAAAGCTATTTTGTACAACTTCATATGAATAGCTGTAACTTTTGATAGAAGACTCGGATACACATGTTTATGGCTTTATCTTATAGAACTCAAGGGTCCCGTGCTGGGAAAAGAGGTTTTGCAGCTGTTTGAGCTAAGATTTCCAAGTTATTCACATAATGAAAACTTATACTTTGTTTCGGTCGAGTTCCCCATTCAAATGCATGTAACAGTGAGAAACGCACTGTCTTGGCAAAAGAAAGCGTTTTTGTACAACTTCATATAAATAGCTGTAACTTTTGATAGAAGACTCGGATACACATGTTTATGGCTTTATCTTATAGAACTCACGTTCCCGTGCTGGGCAAACAGGTTTTGCAGCTGTTTGAGCTAAGATTTCCAAGTTATTCACATAATGAAAACTTATACTTTGTTTCGGTGGAGTTCCCCATTCAAATGCATGTAACAGTGAGAAACGCACTGTCTTGGCGAAAGAAAGCTATTTTGTACAACTTCATATGAATAGCTGTAACTTTTGATAGAAGACTCGGATACACATGTTTATGGCTTTATCTTATAGAACTCAAGGTTCCCGTGCTGGGAAAAGAGGTTTTGCAGCTGTTTGAGCTAAGATTTCCAAGTTATTCACATAATGAAATCATATACTTTGTTTCGGTCGAGTTCCCCATTCAAATGCATGTAACAGTGAGAAACGCACTGTCTTGGCGAAAGAAAGCGTTTTTGTACAACTTCATAGAAATAGCTGTAACTTTTGATAGAAGACTCAGACAAACATGTTTATGGCCTTATATTATAGAACTCAAGGTCTCCGTGCTGGGCAAACAGGTTTTGCAGCTGTTTGAGCTAAGATTTCCAAGTTATTCACATAATGAAAACCTATACTTTGTTTCGGTGGAGTTCCCCATTCAAATGCATGTAACAGTGAGAAACGCACTGTCTTGGCGAAAGAAAGCGTTTTTGTACAACTTCATATGAATAGCTGTAACTTTTGATAGAAGACTCGGATACACATGTTTATGGCTTTATCTTATAGAACTCAAGGTTCCCATGCTGGGAAAACAGGTTTTGCAGCTGTTTGAGCTAAGATTTCCAAGTTATTCACATAATGAAAACCTATACTTTGTTTCGGTCGAGTTCCCCATTCAAATGCATGTAACAGTGAGAAACGCACTGTCTTGGCGAAAGAAAGCGTTTTTGTACAACTTCATATGAATAGCTGTAACTTTTGATAGAAGACTCGGATACACATGTTTATGGCCTTATCTTATAGAACTCAAAGTCTCCGTGCTGGGAAAACAGCTTTTGCAGCTGTTTGAGCTAAGATTTCCAAGTTATTCACATAATGAAATCATATACTTTGTTTCGGTGGAGTTCCCCATTCAAATGCATGTAACAGTGAGAAACGCACTGTCTTGGCGAAAGAAAGCGTTTTTGTACAACTTCATATAAATAGCTGTAACTTTTGATAGAAGACTCAGACAAATATGTTTATGGCTTTATCTTATAGAACTCAAGGTCTCCGTGCTGGGAAAACAGCTTTTGCAGCTGTTTAAGCTAAGATTTCCAAGTTATTCACATAATGAAAACGTATACTTTATTTCGGTCGAGTTCCCCATTCAAATGCATGTAACAGTGAGAAACGCACTGTCTTGGCGAAAGAAAGCTATTTTGTACAACTTCATATAAATAGCTGTAACTTTTGATAGAAGACTCGGATACACATGTTTATGGCTTTATCTTATAGAACTCACGTTCCCCGTGCTGGGCAAACAGGTTTTGCAGCTGTTTGAGCTAAGATTTCCAAGTTATTCACATAATGAAAACCTATACTTTGTTTCGGTCGAGTTCCCCATTCAAATGCATGTAACAGTGAGAAACGCACTGTCTTGGCGAAAGAAAGCGTTTTTGTACAACTTCATATGAATAGCTGTAACTTTTGATAGAAGACTCAGATACACATGTTTATGGCCTTATATTATAGAACTCAAGGTCCCCGTGCTGGGAAAACAGGTTTTGCAGCTGTTTGAGCTAAGATTTCCAAGTTATTCACATAATGAAAACTTATACTTTGTTTCGGTCGAGTTCCCCATTCAAATGCATGTAACAGTGAGAAACGCACTGTCTTGGCAAAAGAAAGCGTTTTTGTACAACTTCATATAAATAGCTGTAACTTTTGATAGAAGACTCGGATACACATGTTTATGGCTTTATCTTATAGAACTCACGTTCCCGTGCTGGGCAAACAGGTTTTGCAGCTGTTTGAGCTAAGATTTCCAAGTTATTCACATAATGAAAACTTATACTTTGTTTCGGTGGAGTTCCCCATTCAAATGCATGTAACAGTGAGAAACGCACTGTCTTGGCGAAAGAAAGCTATTTTGTACAACTTCATATGAATAGCTGTAACTTTTGATAGAAGACTCGGATACACATGTTTATGGCCTTATCTTATAGAACTCAAAGTCTCCGTGCTGGGAAAACAGGTTTTGCAGCTGTTTGAGCTAAGATTTCCAAGTTATTCACATAATGAAAACTTATACTTTGTTTCGGTGGAGTTCCCCATTCAAATGCATGTAACAGTGAGAAACGCACTGTCTTGGCGAAAGAAAGCTATTTTGTACAACTTCATATGAATAGCTGTAACTTTTGATAGAAGACTCGGATACACATGTTTATGGCTTTATCTTATAGAACTCAAGGTTCCCGTGCTGGGAAAAGAGGTTTTGCAGCTGTTTGAGCTAAGATTTCCAAGTTATTCACATAATGAAAACTTATACTTTGTTTCGGTCGAGTTCCCCATTCAAATGCATGTAACAGTGAGAAACGCACTGTCTTGGCAAAAGAAAGCGTTTTTGTACAACTTCATATAAATAGCTGTAACTTTTGATAGAAGACTCGGATACACATGTTTATGGCTTTATCTTATAGAACTCACGTTCCCGTGCTGGGCAAACAGGTTTTGCAGCTGTTTGAGCTAAGATTTCCAAGTTATTCACATAATGAAAACTTCTACTTTGTTTCGGTGGAGTTCCCCATTCAAATGCATGTAACAGTGAGAAACGCACTGTCTTGGCGAAAGAAAGCTATTTTGTACAACTTCATATGAATAGCTGTAACTTTTGATAGAAGACTCGGATACACATGTTTATGGCCTTATCTTATAGAACTCAAAGTCTCCGTGCTGGGAAAACAGGTTTTGCAGCTGTTTGAGCTAAGATTTCCAAGTTATTCACATAATGAAAACTTATACTTTGTTTCGGTGGAGTTCCCCATTCAAATGCATGTAACAGTGAGAAACGCACTGTCTTGGCGAAAGAAAGCTATTTTGTACAACTTCATATGAATAGCTGTAACTTTTGATAGAAGACTCGGATACACATGTTTATGGCTTTATCTTATAGAACTCAAGGTTCCCGTGCTGGGAAAAGAGGTTTTGCAGCTGTTTGAGCTAAGATTTCCAAGTTATTCACATAATGAAATCATATACTTTGTTTCGGTCGAGTTCCCCATTCAAATGCATGTAACAGTGAGAAACGCACTGTCTTGGCGAAAGAAAGCGTTTTTGTACAACTTCATAGAAATAGCTGTAACTTTTGATAGAAGACTCAGACAAACATGTTTATGGCCTTATATTATAGAACTCAAGGTCTCCGTGCTGGGCAAACAGGTTTTGCAGCTGTTTGAGCTAAGATTTCCAAGTTATTCACATAATGAAAACCTATACTTTGTTTCGGTCGAGTTCCCCATTCAAATGCATGTAACAGTGAGAAACGCACTGTCTTGGCGAAAGAAAGCGTTTTTGTACAACTTCATAGAAATAGCTGTAACTTTTGATAGAAGACTCAGACAAACATGTTTATGGCCTTATATTATAGAACTCAAGGTCCCCGTGCTGGGAAAACAGGTTTTGCAGCTGTTTGAGCTAAGATTTCCAAGTTATTCACATAATGAAAACCTATACTTTGTTTCGGTCGAGTTCCCCATTCAAATGCATGTAACAGTGAGAAACGCACTGTCTTGGCGAAAGAAAGCGTTTTTGTACAACTTCATAGAAATAGCTGTAACTTTTGATAGAAGACTCAGACAAACATGTTTATGGCCTTATATTATAGAACTCAAGGTCCCCGTGCTGGGAAAACAGGTTTTGCAGCTGTTTGAGCTAAGATTTCCAAGTTATTCACATAATGAAAACCTATGCTTTGTTTCGGTCGAGTTCCCCATTCAAATGCATGTAACAGTGAGAAACGCACTGTCTTGGCGAAAGAAAGCGTTTTTGTACAACTTCATATAAATAGCTGTAACTTTTGATAGAAGACTCAGACAAACATGTTTATGGCTTTATCTTATAGAACTCAAGGTCTCCGTGCTGGGAAAACAGGTTTTGCAGCTGTTTGAGCTAAGATTTCCAAGTTATTCACATAATGAAAACTTGTACTTTGTTTCGGTCGAGTTCCCCATTCAAATGCATGTAACAGTGAGAAACGCACTGTCTTGGCGAAAGAAAGCGTTTTTGTACAACTTCATATAAATAGCTGTAACTTTTGATAGAAGACTCAGACAAACATGTTTATGGCCTTATATTATAGAACTCAAGGTCCCCGTGCTGGGAAAACAGGTTTTGCAGCTGTTTGAGCTAAGATTTCCAAGTTATTCACATAATGAAAACATATACTTTGTTTCGGTCGAGTTCCCCATTCAAATGCATGTAACAGTGAGAAACGCACTGTCTTGGCGAAAGAAAGCGTTTTTGTACAACTTCATATGAATAGCTGTAACTTTTGATAGAAGACTCGGATACACATGTTTATGGCTTTATCTTATAGAACTCAAGGTTCCCGTGCTGGGCAAACAGGTTTTGCAGCTGTTTGAGCTAAGATTTCCAAGTTATTCACATAATGAAAACGTATACTTTGTTTCGGTCGAGTTCCCCATTCAAATGCATGTAACAGTGAGAAACGCACTGTCTTGGCGAAAAAAAGCGTTTTTGTACAACTTCATATGAATAGCTGTAACTTTTGATAGAAGACTCGGATACACATGTTTATGGCCTTATCTTATAGAACTCAAAGTCTCCGTGCTGGGAAAACAGGTTTTGCAGCTGTTTGAGCTAAGATTTCCAAGTTATTCACATAATGAAATCATATACTTTGTTTCGGTCGAGTTCCCCATTCAAATGCATGTAACAGTGAGAAACGCACTGTCTTGGCGAAAGAAAGCGTTTTTGTACAACTTCATAGAAATAGCTGTAACTTTTGATAGAAGACTCAGACAAACATGTTTATGGCCTTATATTATAGAACTCAAGGTCTCCGTGCTGGGCAAACAGGTTTTGCAGCTGTTTGAGCTAAGATTTCCAAGTTATTCACATAATGAAAACCTATACTTTGTTTCGGTCGAGTTCCCCATTCAAATGCATGTAACAGTGAGAAACGCACTGTCTTGGCGAAAGAAAGCGTTTTTGTACAACTTCATATAAATAGCTGTAACTTTTGATAGAAGACTCGGATACACATGTTTATGGCTTTATCTTATAGAACTCAAGGTTCCCGTGCTGGGCAAACAGGTTTTGCAGCTGTTTGAGCTAAGATTTCCAAGTTATTCACATAATGAAAACCTATACTTTGTTTCGGTCGAGTTCCCCATTCAAATGCATGTAACAGTGAGAAACGCACTGTCTTGGCGAAAGAAAGCGTTTTTGTACAACTTCATATAAATAGCTGTAACTTTTGATAGAAGACTCAGACAAATATGTTTATGGCTTTATCTTATAGAACTCAAGGTTCCCGTGCTGGGCAAACAGGTTTTGCAGCTGTTTGAGCTAAGATTTCCAAGTTATTCACATAATGAAAACCTATACTTTGTTTCGGTCGAGTTCCCCATTCAAATGCATGTAACAGTGAGAAACGCACTGTCTTGGCGAAAGAAAGCGTTTTTGTACAACTTCATATAAATAGCTGTAACTTTTGATAGAAGACTCAGACAAATATGTTTATGGCTTTATCTTATAGAACTCAAGGTTCCCGTGCTGGGCAAACAGGTTTTGCAGCTGTTTGAGCTAAGATTTCCAAGTTATTCACATAATGAAAACCTATACTTTGTTTCGGTCGAGTTCCCCATTCAAATGCATGTAACAGTGAGAAACGCACTGTCTTGGCGAAAGAAAGCGTTTTTGTACAACTTCATATAAATAGCTGTAACTTTTGATAGAAGACTCGGATACACATGTTTATGGCTTTATCTTATAGAACTCAAGGTTCCCGTGCTGGGCAAACAGGTTTTGCAGCTGTTTGAGCTAAGATTTCCAAGTTATTCACATAATGAAAACCTATACTTTGTTTCGGTCGAGTTCCCCATTCAAATGCATGTAACAGTGAGAAACGCACTGTCTTGGCGAAAGAAAGCGTTTTTGTACAACTTCATATAAATAGCTGTAACTTTTGATAGAAGACTCGGATACACATGTTTATGGCTTTATCTTATAGAACTCAAGGTTCCCGTGCTGGGCAAACAGGTTTTGCAGCTTTTTGAGCTAAGATTTCCAAGTTATTCACATAATGAAAACCTATACTTTGTTTCGGTCGAGTTCCCCATTCAAATGCATGTAACAGTGAGAAACGCACTGTCTTGGCGAAAGAAAGCGTTTTTGTACAACTTCATATAAATAGCTGTAACTTTTGATAGAAGACTCAGACAAATATGTTTATGGCTTTATCTTATAGAACTCAAGGTTCCCGTGCTGGGCAAACAGGTTTTGCAGCTGTTTGAGCTAAGATTTCCAAGTTATTCACATAATGAAAACTTATACTTTGTTTCGGTGGAGTTCCCCATTCAAATGCATGTAACAGTGAGAAACGCACTGTCTTGGTGAAAGAAAGCTATTTTGTACAACTTCATATGAATAGCTGTAACTTTTGATAGAAGACTCGGATACACATGTTTATGGCTTTATCTTATAGAACTCAAGGTTCCCATGCTGGGAAAAGAGGTTTTGCAGCTGTTTGAGCTAAGATTTCCAAGTTATTCACATAATGAAATCATATACTTTGTTTCGGTCGAGTTCCCCATTCAAATGCATGTAACAGTGAGAAACGCACTGTCTTGGCGAAAGAAAGCGTTTTTGTACAACTTCATATAAATAGCTGTAACTTTTGATAGAAGACTCGGATACACATGTTTATGGCTTTATCTTATAGAACTCAAGGTTCCCGTGCTGGGCAAACAGGTTTTGCAGCTTTTTGAGCTAAGATTTCCAAGTTATTCACATAATGAAAACCTATACTTTGTTTCGGTCGAGTTCCCCATTCAAATGCATGTAACAGTGAGAAACGCACTGTCTTGGCGAAAGAAAGCGTTTTTGTACAACTTCATATAAATAGCTGTAACTTTTGATAGAAGACTCGGATACACATGTTTATGGCTTTATCTTATAGAACTCACGTTCCCGTGCTGGGCAAACAGGTTTTGCAGCTGTTTGAGCTAAGATTTCCAAGTTATTCACATAATGAAAACTTATACTTTGTTTCGGTGGAGTTCCCCATTCAAATGCATGTAACAGTGAGAAACGCACTGTCTTGGCGAAAGAAAGCTATTTTGTACAACTTCATATGAATAGCTGTAACTTTTGATAGAAGACTCGGATACACATGTTTATGGCCTTATCTTATAGAACTCAAAGTCTCCGTGCTGGGAAAACAGGTTTTGCAGCTGTTTGAGCTAAGATTTCCAAGTTATTCACATAATGAAAACTTATACTTTGTTTCGGTGGAGTTCCCCATTCAAATGCATGTAACAGTGAGAAACGCACTGTCTTGGCGAAAGAAAGCTATTTTGTACAACTTCATATGAATAGCTGTAACTTTTGATAGAAGACTCGGATACACATGTTTATGGCTTTATCTTATAGAACTCAAGGTTCCCGTGCTGGGAAAAGAGGTTTTGCAGCTGTTTGAGCTAAGATTTCCAAGTTATTCACATAATGAAAACTTATACTTTGTTTCGGTCGAGTTCCCCATTCAAATGCATGTAACAGTGAGAAACGCACTGTCTTGGCAAAAGAAAGCGTTTTTGTACAACTTCATATAAATAGCTGTAACTTTTGATAGAAGACTCGGATACACATGTTTATGGCTTTATCTTATAGAACTCACGTTCCCGTGCTGGGCAAACAGGTTTTGCAGCTGTTTGAGCTAAGATTTCCAAGTTATTCACATAATGAAAACTTCTACTTTGTTTCGGTGGAGTTCCCCATTCAAATGCATGTAACAGTGAGAAACGCACTGTCTTGGCGAAAGAAAGCTATTTTGTACAACTTCATATGAATAGCTGTAACTTTTGATAGAAGACTCGGATACACATGTTTATGGCCTTATCTTATAGAACTCAAAGTCTCCGTGCTGGGAAAACAGGTTTTGCAGCTGTTTGAGCTAAGATTTCCAAGTTATTCACATAATGAAAACTTATACTTTGTTTCGGTGGAGTTCCCCATTCAAATGCATGTAACAGTGAGAAACGCACTGTCTTGGCGAAAGAAAGCTATTTTGTACAACTTCATATGAATAGCTGTAACTTTTGATAGAAGACTCGGATACACATGTTTATGGCTTTATCTTATAGAACTCAAGGTTCCCGTGCTGGGAAAAGAGGTTTTGCAGCTGTTTGAGCTAAGATTTCCAAGTTATTCACATAATGAAATCATATACTTTGTTTCGGTCGAGTTCCCCATTCAAATGCATGTAACAGTGAGAAACGCACTGTCTTGGCGAAAGAAAGCGTTTTTGTACAACTTCATAGAAATAGCTGTAACTTTTGATAGAAGACTCAGACAAACATGTTTATGGCCTTATATTATAGAACTCAAGGTCTCCGTGCTGGGCAAACAGGTTTTGCAGCTGTTTGAGCTAAGATTTCCAAGTTATTCACATAATGAAAACCTATACTTTGTTTCGGTCGAGTTCCCCATTCAAATGCATGTAACAGTGAGAAACGCACTGTCTTGGCGAAAGAAAGCGTTTTTGTACAACTTCATATGAATAGCTGTAACTTTTGATAGAAGACTCGGATACACATGTTTATGGCCTTATATTATAGAACTCAAGGTCCCCGTGCTGGGAAAACAGGTTTTGCAGCTGTTTGAGCTAAGATTTTCAAGTTATTCACATAATGAAAACCTATACTTTGTTTCGGTCGAGTTCCCCATTCAAATGCATGTAACAGTGAGAAACGCACTGTCTTGGCGAAAGAAAGCGTTTTTGTACAACTTCATAGAAATAGCTGTAACTTTTGATAGAAGACTCAGACAAACATGTTTATGGCCTTATATTATAGAACTCAAGGTCCCCGTGCTGGGAAAACAGGTTTTGCAGCTGTTTGAGCTAAGATTTCCAAGTTATTCACATAATGAAAACCTATACTTTGTTTCGGTCGAGTTCCCCATTCAAATGCATGTAACAGTGAGAAACGCACTGTCTTGGTGAAAGAAAGCGTTTTTGTACAACTTCATAGAAATAGCTGTAACTTTTGATAGAAGACTCAGACAAACATGTTTATGGCCTTATATTATAGAACTCAAGGTCCCCGTGCTGGGAAAACAGGTTTTGCAGCTGTTTGAGCTAAGATTTCCAAGTTATTCACATAATGAAAACCTATACTTTGTTTCGGTCGAGTTCCCCATTCAAATGCATGTAACAGTGAGAAACGCACTGTCTTGGCGAAAGAAAGCGTTTTTGTACAACTTCATAGAAATAGCTGTAACTTTTGATAGAAGACTCAGACAAACATGTTTATGGCCTTATATTATAGAACTCAAGGTCCCCGTGCTGGGAAAACAGGTTTTGCAGCTGTTTGAGCTAAGATTTTCAAGTTATTCACATAATGAAAACCTATACTTTGTTTCGGTCGAGTTCCCCATTCAAATGCATGTAACAGTGAGAAACGCACTGTCTTGGCGAAAGAAAGCGTTTTTGTACAACTTCATATAAATAGCTGTAACTTTTGATAGAAGACTCGGATACACATGTTTATGGCTTTATCTTATAGAACTCACGTTCCCGTGCTGGGCAAACAGGTTTTGCAGCTGTTTGAGCTAAGATTTCCAAGTTATTCACATAATGAAAACTTCTACTTTGTTTCGGTGGAGTTCCCCATTCAAATGCATGTAACAGTGAGAAACGCACTGTCTTGGCGAAAGAAAGCTATTTTGTACAACTTCATATGAATAGCTGTAACTTTTGATAGAAGACTCGGATACACATGTTTATGGCCTTATCTTATAGAACTCAAAGTCTCCGTGCTGGGAAAACAGGTTTTGCAGCTGTTTGAGCTAAGATTTCCAAGTTATTCACATAATGAAAACTTATACTTTGTTTCGGTGGAGTTCCCCATTCAAATGCATGTAACAGTGAGAAACGCACTGTCTTGGCGAAAGAAAGCTATTTTGTACAACTTCATATGAATAGCTGTAACTTTTGATAGAAGACTCGGATACACATGTTTATGGCTTTATCTTATAGAACTCAAGGTTCCCGTGCTGGGAAAAGAGGTTTTGCAGCTGTTTGAGCTAAGATTTCCAAGTTATTCACATAATGAAATCATATACTTTGTTTCGGTCGAGTTCCCCATTCAAATGCATGTAACAGTGAGAAACGCACTGTCTTGGCGAAAGAAAGCGTTTTTGTACAACTTCATAGAAATAGCTGTAACTTTTGATAGAAGACTCAGACAAACATGTTTATGGCCTTATATTATAGAACTCAAGGTCTCCGTGCTGGGCAAACAGGTTTTGCAGCTGTTTGAGCTAAGATTTCCAAGTTATTCACATAATGAAAACCTATACTTTGTTTCGGTCGAGTTCCCCATTCAAATGCATGTAACAGTGAGAAACGCACTGTCTTGGCGAAAGAAAGCGTTTTTGTACAACTTCATATGAATAGCTGTAACTTTTGATAGAAGACTCGGATACACATGTTTATGGCCTTATATTATAGAACTCAAGGTCCCCGTGCTGGGAAAACAGGTTTTGCAGCTGTTTGAGCTAAGATTTTCAAGTTATTCACATAATGAAAACCTATACTTTGTTTCGGTCGAGTTCCCCATTCAAATGCATGTAACAGTGAGAAACGCACTGTCTTGGCGAAAGAAAGCGTTTTTGTACAACTTCATAGAAATAGCTGTAACTTTTGATAGAAGACTCAGACAAACATGTTTATGGCCTTATATTATAGAACTCAAGGTCCCCGTGCTGGGAAAACAGGTTTTGCAGCTGTTTGAGCTAAGATTTCCAAGTTATTCACATAATGAAAACCTATACTTTGTTTCGGTCGAGTTCCCCATTCAAATGCATGTAACAGTGAGAAACGCACTGTCTTGGCGAAAGAAAGCGTTTTTGTACAACTTCATAGAAATAGCTGTAACTTTTGATAGAAGACTCAGACAAACATGTTTATGGCCTTATATTATAGAACTCAAGGTCCCCGTGCTGGGAAAACAGGTTTTGCAGCTGTTTGAGCTAAGATTTTCAAGTTATTCACATAATGAAAACCTATACTTTGTTTCGGTCGAGTTCCCCATTCAAATGCATGTAACAGTGAGAAACGCACTGTCTTGGCGAAAGAAAGCGTTTTTGTACAACTTCATAGAAATAGCTGTAACTTTTGATAGAAGACTCAGACAAACATGTTTATGGCCTTATATTATAGAACTCAAGGTCTCCGTGCTGGGAAAACAGGTTTTGCAGCTGTTTGAGCTAAGATTTCCAAGTTATTCACATAATGAAAACTTGTACTTTGTTTCGGTGGAGTTCCCCATTCAAATGCATGTAACAGTGAGAAACGCACTGTCTTGGCGAAAGAAAGCGTTTTTGTACAACTTCATATGAATAGCTGTAACTTTTGATAGAAGACTCGGATACACATGTTTATGGCTTTATCTTATAGAACTCAAGGTTCCCGTGCTGGGCAAACAGGTTTTGCAGCTGTTTGAGCTAAGATTTCCAAGTTATTCACATAATGAAAACCTATACTTTGTTTCGGTCGAGTTCCCCATTCAAATGCATGTAACAGTGAGAAACGCACTGTCTTGGCGAAAGAAAGCGTTTTTGTACAACTTCATATGAATAGCTGTAACTTTTGATAGAAGACTCGGATACACATGTTTATGGCCTTATATTATAGAACTCAAGGTCCCCGTGCTGGGAAAACAGGTTTTGCAGCTGTTTGAGCTAAGATTTTCAAGTTATTCACATAATGAAAACCTATACTTTGTTTCGGTCGAGTTCCCCATTCAAATGCATGTAACAGTGAGAAACGCACTGTCTTGGCGAAAGAAAGCGTTTTTGTACAACTTCATAGAAATAGCTGTAACTTTTGATAGAAGACTCAGACAAACATGTTTATGGCCTTATATTATAGAACTCAAGGTCCCCGTGCTGGGAAAACAGGTTTTGCAGCTGTTTGAGCTAAGATTTCCAAGTTATTCACATAATGAAAACCTATACTTTGTTTCGGTCGAGTTCCCCATTCAAATGCATGTAACAGTGAGAAACGCACTGTCTTGGCGAAAGAAAGCGTTTTTGTACAACTTCATATGAATAGCTGTAACTTTTGATAGAAGACTCGGATACACATGTTTATGGCCTTATCTTATAGAACTCAAAGTCTCCGTGCTGGGAAAACAGGTTTTGCAGCTGTTTGAGCTAAGATTTCCAAGTTATTCACATAATGAAAACTTATACTTTGTTTCGGTGGAGTTCCCCATTCAAATGCATGTAACAGTGAGAAACGCACTGTCTTGGCGAAAGAAAGCTATTTTGTACAACTTCATATGAATAGCTGTAACTTTTGATAGAAGACTCGGATACACATGTTTATGGCTTTATCTTATAGAACTCAAGGTTCCCGTGCTGGGAAAAGAGGTTTTGCAGCTGTTTGAGCTAAGATTTCCAAGTTATTCACATAATGAAATCATATACTTTGTTTCGGTCGAGTTCCCCATTCAAATGCATGTAACAGTGAGAAACGCACTGTCTTGGCGAAAGAAAGCGTTTTTGTACAACTTCATAGAAATAGCTGTAACTTTTGATAGAAGACTCAGACAAACATGTTTATGGCCTTATATTATAGAACTCAAGGTCTCCGTGCTGGGCAAACAGGTTTTGCAGCTGTTTGAGCTAAGATTTCCAAGTTATTCACATAATGAAAACCTATACTTTGTTTCGGTCGAGTTCCCCATTCAAATGCATGTAACAGTGAGAAACGCACTGTCTTGGCGAAAGAAAGCGTTTTTGTACAACTTCATAGAAATAGCTGTAACTTTTGATAGAAGACTCAGACAAACATGTTTATGGCCTTATATTATAGAACTCAAGGTCCCCGTGCTGGGAAAACAGGTTTTGCAGCTGTTTGAGCTAAGATTTCCAAGTTATTCACATAATGAAAACCTATACTTTGTTTCGGTCGAGTTCCCCATTCAAATGCATGTAACAGTGAGAAACGCACTGTCTTGGCGAAAGAAAGCGTTTTTGTACAACTTCATAGAAATAGCTGTAACTTTTGATAGAAGACTCAGACAAACATGTTTATGGCCTTATATTATAGAACTCAAGGTCCCCGTGCTGGGAAAACAGGTTTTGCAGCTGTTTGAGCTAAGATTTCCAAGTTATTCACATAATGAAAACCTATGCTTTGTTTCGGTCGAGTTCCCCATTCAAATGCATGTAACAGTGAGAAACGCACTGTCTTGGCGAAAGAAAGCGTTTTTGTACAACTTCATATAAATAGCTGTAACTTTTGATAGAAGACTCAGACAAACATGTTTATGGCTTTATCTTATAGAACTCAAGGTCTCCGTGCTGGGAAAACAGGTTTTGCAGCTGTTTGAGCTAAGATTTCCAAGTTATTCACATAATGAAAACTTGTACTTTGTTTCGGTCGAGTTCCCCATTCAAATGCATGTAACAGTGAGAAACGCACTGTCTTGGCGAAAGAAAGCGTTTTTGTACAACTTCATATAAATAGCTGTAACTTTTGATAGAAGACTCAGACAAACATGTTTATGGCCTTATATTATAGAACTCAAGGTCCCCGTGCTGGGAAAACAGGTTTTGCAGCTGTTTGAGCTAAGATTTCCAAGTTATTCACATAATGAAAACATATACTTTGTTTCGGTCGAGTTCCCCATTCAAATGCATGTAACAGTGAGAAACGCACTGTCTTGGCGAAAGAAAGCGTTTTTGTACAACTTCATATGAATAGCTGTAACTTTTGATAGAAGACTCGGATACACATGTTTATGGCTTTATCTTATAGAACTCAAGGTTCCCGTGCTGGGCAAACAGGTTTTGCAGCTGTTTGAGCTAAGATTTCCAAGTTATTCACATAATGAAAACGTATACTTTGTTTCGGTCGAGTTCCCCATTCAAATGCATGTAACAGTGAGAAACGCACTGTCTTGGCGAAAAAAAGCGTTTTTGTACAACTTCATATGAATAGCTGTAACTTTTGATAGAAGACTCGGATACACATGTTTATGGCCTTATCTTATAGAACTCAAAGTCTCCGTGCTGGGAAAACAGGTTTTGCAGCTGTTTGAGCTAAGATTTCCAAGTTATTCACATAATGAAATCATATACTTTGTTTCGGTCGAGTTCCCCATTCAAATGCATGTAACAGTGAGAAACGCACTGTCTTGGCGAAAGAAAGCGTTTTTGTACAACTTCATAGAAATAGCTGTAACTTTTGATAGAAGACTCAGACAAACATGTTTATGGCCTTATATTATAGAACTCAAGGTCTCCGTGCTGGGCAAACAGGTTTTGCAGCTGTTTGAGCTAAGATTTCCAAGTTATTCACATAATGAAAACCTATACTTTGTTTCGGTCGAGTTCCCCATTCAAATGCATGTAACAGTGAGAAACGCACTGTCTTGGCGAAAGAAAGCGTTTTTGTACAACTTCATATAAATAGCTGTAACTTTTGATAGAAGACTCGGATACACATGTTTATGGCTTTATCTTATAGAACTCAAGGTTCCCGTGCTGGGCAAACAGGTTTTGCAGCTGTTTGAGCTAAGATTTCCAAGTTATTCACATAATGAAAACCTATACTTTGTTTCGGTCGAGTTCCCCATTCAAATGCATGTAACAGTGAGAAACGCACTGTCTTGGCGAAAGAAAGCGTTTTTGTACAACTTCATATAAATAGCTGTAACTTTTGATAGAAGACTCAGACAAATATGTTTATGGCTTTATCTTATAGAACTCAAGGTTCCCGTGCTGGGCAAACAGGTTTTGCAGCTGTTTGAGCTAAGATTTCCAAGTTATTCACATAATGAAAACCTATACTTTGTTTCGGTCGAGTTCCCCATTCAAATGCATGTAACAGTGAGAAACGCACTGTCTTGGCGAAAGAAAGCGTTTTTGTACAACTTCATATAAATAGCTGTAACTTTTGATAGAAGACTCAGACAAATATGTTTATGGCTTTATCTTATAGAACTCAAGGTTCCCGTGCTGGGCAAACAGGTTTTGCAGCTGTTTGAGCTAAGATTTCCAAGTTATTCACATAATGAAAACCTATACTTTGTTTCGGTCGAGTTCCCCATTCAAATGCATGTAACAGTGAGAAACGCACTGTCTTGGCGAAAGAAAGCGTTTTTGTACAACTTCATATAAATAGCTGTAACTTTTGATAGAAGACTCGGATACACATGTTTATGGCTTTATCTTATAGAACTCAAGGTTCCCGTGCTGGGCAAACAGGTTTTGCAGCTGTTTGAGCTAAGATTTCCAAGTTATTCACATAATGAAAACCTATACTTTGTTTCGGTCGAGTTCCCCATTCAAATGCATGTAACAGTGAGAAACGCACTGTCTTGGCGAAAGAAAGCGTTTTTGTACAACTTCATATAAATAGCTGTAACTTTTGATAGAAGACTCGGATACACATGTTTATGGCTTTATCTTATAGAACTCAAGGTTCCCGTGCTGGGCAAACAGGTTTTGCAGCTTTTTGAGCTAAGATTTCCAAGTTATTCACATAATGAAAACCTATACTTTGTTTCGGTCGAGTTCCCCATTCAAATGCATGTAACAGTGAGAAACGCACTGTCTTGGCGAAAGAAAGCGTTTTTGTACAACTTCATATAAATAGCTGTAACTTTTGATAGAAGACTCAGACAAATATGTTTATGGCTTTATCTTATAGAACTCAAGGTTCCCGTGCTGGGCAAACAGGTTTTGCAGCTGTTTGAGCTAAGATTTCCAAGTTATTCACATAATGAAAACTTATACTTTGTTTCGGTGGAGTTCCCCATTCAAATGCATGTAACAGTGAGAAACGCACTGTCTTGGTGAAAGAAAGCTATTTTGTACAACTTCATATGAATAGCTGTAACTTTTGATAGAAGACTCGGATACACATGTTTATGGCTTTATCTTATAGAACTCAAGGTTCCCATGCTGGGAAAAGAGGTTTTGCAGCTGTTTGAGCTAAGATTTCCAAGTTATTCACATAATGAAATCATATACTTTGTTTCGGTCGAGTTCCCCATTCAAATGCATGTAACAGTGAGAAACGCACTGTCTTGGCGAAAGAAAGCGTTTTTGTACAACTTCATATAAATAGCTGTAACTTTTGATAGAAGACTCGGATACACATGTTTATGGCTTTATCTTATAGAACTCAAGGTTCCCGTGCTGGGCAAACAGGTTTTGCAGCTTTTTGAGCTAAGATTTCCAAGTTATTCACATAATGAAAACCTATACTTTGTTTCGGTCGAGTTCCCCATTCAAATGCATGTAACAGTGAGAAACGCACTGTCTTGGCGAAAGAAAGCGTTTTTGTACAACTTCATATAAATAGCTGTAACTTTTGATAGAAGACTCGGATACACATGTTTATGGCTTTATCTTATAGAACTCACGTTCCCGTGCTGGGCAAACAGGTTTTGCAGCTGTTTGAGCTAAGATTTCCAAGTTATTCACATAATGAAAACTTATACTTTGTTTCGGTGGAGTTCCCCATTCAAATGCATGTAACAGTGAGAAACGCACTGTCTTGGCGAAAGAAAGCTATTTTGTACAACTTCATATGAATAGCTGTAACTTTTGATAGAAGACTCGGATACACATGTTTATGGCCTTATCTTATAGAACTCAAAGTCTCCGTGCTGGGAAAACAGGTTTTGCAGCTGTTTGAGCTAAGATTTCCAAGTTATTCACATAATGAAAACTTATACTTTGTTTCGGTGGAGTTCCCCATTCAAATGCATGTAACAGTGAGAAACGCACTGTCTTGGCGAAAGAAAGCTATTTTGTACAACTTCATATGAATAGCTGTAACTTTTGATAGAAGACTCGGATACACATGTTTATGGCTTTATCTTATAGAACTCAAGGTTCCCGTGCTGGGAAAAGAGGTTTTGCAGCTGTTTGAGCTAAGATTTCCAAGTTATTCACATAATGAAAACTTATACTTTGTTTCGGTCGAGTTCCCCATTCAAATGCATGTAACAGTGAGAAACGCACTGTCTTGGCAAAAGAAAGCGTTTTTGTACAACTTCATATAAATAGCTGTAACTTTTGATAGAAGACTCGGATACACATGTTTATGGCTTTATCTTATAGAACTCACGTTCCCGTGCTGGGCAAACAGGTTTTGCAGCTGTTTGAGCTAAGATTTCCAAGTTATTCACATAATGAAAACTTCTACTTTGTTTCGGTGGAGTTCCCCATTCAAATGCATGTAACAGTGAGAAACGCACTGTCTTGGCGAAAGAAAGCTATTTTGTACAACTTCATATGAATAGCTGTAACTTTTGATAGAAGACTCGGATACACATGTTTATGGCCTTATCTTATAGAACTCAAAGTCTCCGTGCTGGGAAAACAGGTTTTGCAGCTGTTTGAGCTAAGATTTCCAAGTTATTCACATAATGAAAACTTATACTTTGTTTCGGTGGAGTTCCCCATTCAAATGCATGTAACAGTGAGAAACGCACTGTCTTGGCGAAAGAAAGCTATTTTGTACAACTTCATATGAATAGCTGTAACTTTTGATAGAAGACTCGGATACACATGTTTATGGCTTTATCTTATAGAACTCAAGGTTCCCGTGCTGGGAAAAGAGGTTTTGCAGCTGTTTGAGCTAAGATTTCCAAGTTATTCACATAATGAAATCATATACTTTGTTTCGGTCGAGTTCCCCATTCAAATGCATGTAACAGTGAGAAACGCACTGTCTTGGCGAAAGAAAGCGTTTTTGTACAACTTCATAGAAATAGCTGTAACTTTTGATAGAAGACTCAGACAAACATGTTTATGGCCTTATATTATAGAACTCAAGGTCTCCGTGCTGGGCAAACAGGTTTTGCAGCTGTTTGAGCTAAGATTTCCAAGTTATTCACATAATGAAAACCTATACTTTGTTTCGGTCGAGTTCCCCATTCAAATGCATGTAACAGTGAGAAACGCACTGTCTTGGCGAAAGAAAGCGTTTTTGTACAACTTCATATGAATAGCTGTAACTTTTGATAGAAGACTCGGATACACATGTTTATGGCCTTATATTATAGAACTCAAGGTCCCCGTGCTGGGAAAACAGGTTTTGCAGCTGTTTGAGCTAAGATTTTCAAGTTATTCACATAATGAAAACCTATACTTTGTTTCGGTCGAGTTCCCCATTCAAATGCATGTAACAGTGAGAAACGCACTGTCTTGGCGAAAGAAAGCGTTTTTGTACAACTTCATAGAAATAGCTGTAACTTTTGATAGAAGACTCAGACAAACATGTTTATGGCCTTATATTATAGAACTCAAGGTCCCCGTGCTGGGAAAACAGGTTTTGCAGCTGTTTGAGCTAAGATTTCCAAGTTATTCACATAATGAAAACCTATACTTTGTTTCGGTCGAGTTCCCCATTCAAATGCATGTAACAGTGAGAAACGCACTGTCTTGGTGAAAGAAAGCGTTTTTGTACAACTTCATAGAAATAGCTGTAACTTTTGATAGAAGACTCAGACAAACATGTTTATGGCCTTATATTATAGAACTCAAGGTCCCCGTGCTGGGAAAACAGGTTTTGCAGCTGTTTGAGCTAAGATTTCCAAGTTATTCACATAATGAAAACCTATACTTTGTTTCGGTCGAGTTCCCCATTCAAATGCATGTAACAGTGAGAAACGCACTGTCTTGGCGAAAGAAAGCGTTTTTGTACAACTTCATAGAAATAGCTGTAACTTTTGATAGAAGACTCAGACAAACATGTTTATGGCCTTATATTATAGAACTCAAGGTCCCCGTGCTGGGAAAACAGGTTTTGCAGCTGTTTGAGCTAAGATTTTCAAGTTATTCACATAATGAAAACCTATACTTTGTTTCGGTCGAGTTCCCCATTCAAATGCATGTAACAGTGAGAAACGCACTGTCTTGGCGAAAGAAAGCGTTTTTGTACAACTTCATATAAATAGCTGTAACTTTTGATAGAAGACTCGGATACACATGTTTATGGCTTTATCTTATAGAACTCACGTTCCCGTGCTGGGCAAACAGGTTTTGCAGCTGTTTGAGCTAAGATTTCCAAGTTATTCACATAATGAAAACTTCTACTTTGTTTCGGTGGAGTTCCCCATTCAAATGCATGTAACAGTGAGAAACGCACTGTCTTGGCGAAAGAAAGCTATTTTGTACAACTTCATATGAATAGCTGTAACTTTTGATAGAAGACTCGGATACACATGTTTATGGCCTTATCTTATAGAACTCAAAGTCTCCGTGCTGGGAAAACAGGTTTTGCAGCTGTTTGAGCTAAGATTTCCAAGTTATTCACATAATGAAAACTTATACTTTGTTTCGGTGGAGTTCCCCATTCAAATGCATGTAACAGTGAGAAACGCACTGTCTTGGCGAAAGAAAGCTATTTTGTACAACTTCATATGAATAGCTGTAACTTTTGATAGAAGACTCGGATACACATGTTTATGGCTTTATCTTATAGAACTCAAGGTTCCCGTGCTGGGAAAAGAGGTTTTGCAGCTGTTTGAGCTAAGATTTCCAAGTTATTCACATAATGAAATCATATACTTTGTTTCGGTCGAGTTCCCCATTCAAATGCATGTAACAGTGAGAAACGCACTGTCTTGGCGAAAGAAAGCGTTTTTGTACAACTTCATAGAAATAGCTGTAACTTTTGATAGAAGACTCAGACAAACATGTTTATGGCCTTATATTATAGAACTCAAGGTCTCCGTGCTGGGCAAACAGGTTTTGCAGCTGTTTGAGCTAAGATTTCCAAGTTATTCACATAATGAAAACCTATACTTTGTTTCGGTCGAGTTCCCCATTCAAATGCATGTAACAGTGAGAAACGCACTGTCTTGGCGAAAGAAAGCGTTTTTGTACAACTTCATATGAATAGCTGTAACTTTTGATAGAAGACTCGGATACACATGTTTATGGCCTTATATTATAGAACTCAAGGTCCCCGTGCTGGGAAAACAGGTTTTGCAGCTGTTTGAGCTAAGATTTTCAAGTTATTCACATAATGAAAACCTATACTTTGTTTCGGTCGAGTTCCCCATTCAAATGCATGTAACAGTGAGAAACGCACTGTCTTGGCGAAAGAAAGCGTTTTTGTACAACTTCATAGAAATAGCTGTAACTTTTGATAGAAGACTCAGACAAACATGTTTATGGCCTTATATTATAGAACTCAAGGTCCCCGTGCTGGGAAAACAGGTTTTGCAGCTGTTTGAGCTAAGATTTCCAAGTTATTCACATAATGAAAACCTATACTTTGTTTCGGTCGAGTTCCCCATTCAAATGCATGTAACAGTGAGAAACGCACTGTCTTGGCGAAAGAAAGCGTTTTTGTACAACTTCATAGAAATAGCTGTAACTTTTGATAGAAGACTCAGACAAACATGTTTATGGCCTTATATTATAGAACTCAAGGTCCCCGTGCTGGGAAAACAGGTTTTGCAGCTGTTTGAGCTAAGATTTTCAAGTTATTCACATAATGAAAACCTATACTTTGTTTCGGTCGAGTTCCCCATTCAAATGCATGTAACAGTGAGAAACGCACTGTCTTGGCGAAAGAAAGCGTTTTTGTACAACTTCATAGAAATAGCTGTAACTT
Source organism: Diplotaxodon limnothrissa (assembly GCF_057381915.1). Classification (NCBI taxonomy): domain Eukaryota; kingdom Metazoa; phylum Chordata; class Actinopteri; order Cichliformes; family Cichlidae; genus Diplotaxodon; species Diplotaxodon limnothrissa. The sequence goes on from NC_140597.1 coordinate 18,317,481, forward strand.
TTGATAGAAGACTCAGACAAACATGTTTATGGCCTTATATTATAGAACTCAAGGTCTCCGTGCTGGGAAAACAGGTTTTGCAGCTGTTTGAGCTAAGATTTCCAAGTTATTCACATAATGAAAACTTGTACTTTGTTTCGGTGGAGTTCCCCATTCAAATGCATGTAACAGTGAGAAACGCACTGTCTTGGCGAAAGAAAGCGTTTTTGTACAACTTCATATGAATAGCTGTAACTTTTGATAGAAGACTCGGATACACATGTTTATGGCTTTATCTTATAGAACTCAAGGTTCCCGTGCTGGGCAAACAGGTTTTGCAGCTGTTTGAGCTAAGATTTCCAAGTTATTCACATAATGAAAACCTATACTTTGTTTCGGTCGAGTTCCCCATTCAAATGCATGTAACAGTGAGAAACGCACTGTCTTGGCGAAAGAAAGCGTTTTTGTACAACTTCATATGAATAGCTGTAACTTTTGATAGAAGACTCGGATACACATGTTTATGGCCTTATATTATAGAACTCAAGGTCCCCGTGCTGGGAAAACAGGTTTTGCAGCTGTTTGAGCTAAGATTTTCAAGTTATTCACATAATGAAAACCTATACTTTGTTTCGGTCGAGTTCCCCATTCAAATGCATGTAACAGTGAGAAACGCACTGTCTTGGCGAAAGAAAGCGTTTTTGTACAACTTCATAGAAATAGCTGTAACTTTTGATAGAAGACTCAGACAAACATGTTTATGGCCTTATATTATAGAACTCAAGGTCCCCGTGCTGGGAAAACAGGTTTTGCAGCTGTTTGAGCTAAGATTTCCAAGTTATTCACATAATGAAAACCTATACTTTGTTTCGGTCGAGTTCCCCATTCAAATGCATGTAACAGTGAGAAACGCACTGTCTTGGCGAAAGAAAGCGTTTTTGTACAACTTCATAGAAATAGCTGTAACTTTTGATAGAAGACTCAGACAAACATGTTTATGGCCTTATATTATAGAACTCAAGGTCCCCGTGCTGGGAAAACAGGTTTTGCAGCTGTTTGAGCTAAGATTTTCAAGTTATTCACATAATGAAAACCTATACTTTGTTTCGGTCGAGTTCCCCATTCAAATGCATGTAACAGTGAGAAACGCACTGTCTTGGCGAAAGAAAGCGTTTTTGTACAACTTCATATAAATAGCTGTAACTTTTGATAGAAGACTCGGATACACATGTTTATGGCTTTATCTTATAGAACTCAAGGTTCCCGTGCTGGGCAAACAGGTTTTGCAGCTTTTTGAGCTAAGATTTCCAAGTTATTCACATAATGAAAACTTGTACTTTGTTTCGGTGGAGTTCCCCATTCAAATGCATGTAACAGTGAGAAACGCACTGTCTTGGCGAAAGAAAGCGTTTTTGTACAACTTCATATGAATAGCTGTAACTTTTGATAGAAGACTCGGATACACATGTTTATGGCTTTATCTTATAGAACTCAAGGTTCCCGTGCTGGGCAAACAGGTTTTGCAGCTGTTTGAGCTAAGATTTCCAAGTTATTCACATAATGAAAACCTATACTTTGTTTCGGTCGAGTTCCCCATTCAAATGCATGTAACAGTGAGAAACGCACTGTCTTGGCGAAAGAAAGCGTTTTTGTACAACTTCATAGAAATAGCTGTAACTTTTGATAGAAGACTCAGACAAACATGTTTATGGCCTTATATTATAGAACTCAAGGTCCCCGTGCTGGGAAAACAGGTTTTGCAGCTGTTTGAGCTAAGATTTCCAAGTTATTCACATAATGAAAACCTATACTTTGTTTCGGTCGAGTTCCCCATTCAAATGCATGTAACAGTGAGAAACGCACTGTCTTGGCGAAAGAAAGCGTTTTTGTACAACTTCATAGAAATAGCTGTAACTTTTGATAGAAGACTCAGACAAACATGTTTATGGCCTTATATTATAGAACTCAAGGTCCCCGTGCTGGGAAAACAGGTTTTGCAGCTGTTTGAGCTAAGATTTCCAAGTTATTCACATAATGAAAACCTATGCTTTGTTTCGGTCGAGTTCCCCATTCAAATGCATGTAACAGTGAGAAACGCACTGTCTTGGCGAAAGAAAGCGTTTTTGTACAACTTCATATAAATAGCTGTAACTTTTGATAGAAGACTCAGACAAACATGTTTATGGCTTTATCTTATAGAACTCAAGGTCTCCGTGCTGGGAAAACAGGTTTTGCAGCTGTTTGAGCTAAGATTTCCTAGTTATTCACATAATGAAAACCTATACTTTGTTTCGGTCGAGTTCCCCATTCAAATGCATGTAACAGTGAGAAACGCACTGTCTTGGCGAAAGAAAGCGTTTTTGTACAACTTCATATAAATAGCTGTAACTTTTGATAGAAGACTCAGACAAACATGTTTATGGCCTTATATTATAGAACTCAAGGTCTCCGTGCTGGGAAAACAGGTTTTGCAGCTGTTTGAGCTAAGATTTCCAAGTTATTCACATAATGAAAACATATACTTTGTTTCGGTCGAGTTCCCCATTCAAATGCATGTAACAGTGAGAAACGCACTGTCTTGGCGAAAGAAAGCGTTTTTGTACAACATGTTTATGGCTTTATCTTATAGAACTCAAGGTTCCCGTGCTGGGCAAACAGGTTTTGCAGCTGTTTGAGCTAAGATTTCCAAGTTATTCACATAATGAAAACCTATACTTTGTTTCGGTCGAGTTCCCCATTCAAATGCATGTAACAGTGAGAAACGCACTGTCTTGGCGAAAGAAAGCGTTTTTGTACAACTTCATATAAATAGCTGTAACTTTTGATAGAAGACTCGGATACACATGTTTATGGCTTTATCTTATAGAACTCAAGGTTCCCGTGCTGGGCAAACAGGTTTTGCAGCTTTTTGAGCTAAGATTTCCAAGTTATTCACATAATGAAAACCTATACTTTGTTTCGGTCGAGTTCCCCATTCAAATGCATGTAACAGTGAGAAACGCACTGTCTTGGCGAAAGAAAGCGTTTTTGTACAACTTCATATAAATAGCTGTAACTTTTGATAGAAGACTCAGACAAATATGTTTATGGCTTTATCTTATAGAACTCAAGGTCCCCGTGCTGGGAAAACAGGTTTTGCAGCTGTTTGAGCTAAGATTTTCAAGTTATTCACATAATGAAAACCTATACTTTGTTTCGGTCGAGTTCCCCATTCAAATGCATGTAACAGTGAGAAACGCACTGTCTTGGCGAAAGAAAGCGTTTTTGTACAACTTCATAGAAATAGCTGTAACTTTTGATAGAAGACTCAGACAAACATGTTTATGGCCTTATATTATAGAACTCAAGGTCCCCGTGCTGGGAAAACAGGTTTTGCAGCTGTTTGAGCTAAGATTTCCAAGTTATTCACATAATGAAAACCTATACTTTGTTTCGGTCGAGTTCCCCATTCAAATGCATGTAACAGTGAGAAACGCACTGTCTTGGCGAAAGAAAGCGTTTTTGTACAACTTCATAGAAATAGCTGTAACTTTTGATAGAAGACTCAGACAAACATGTTTATGGCCTTATATTATAGAACTCAAGGTCCCCGTGCTGGGAAAACAGGTTTTGCAGCTGTTTGAGCTAAGATTTTCAAGTTATTCACATAATGAAAACCTATACTTTGTTTCGGTCGAGTTCCCCATTCAAATGCATGTAACAGTGAGAAACGCACTGTCTTGGCGAAAGAAAGCGTTTTTGTACAACTTCATAGAAATAGCTGTAACTTTTGATAGAAGACTCAGACAAACATGTTTATGGCCTTATATTATAGAACTCAAGGTCTCCGTGCTGGGAAAACAGGTTTTGCAGCTGTTTGAGCTAAGATTTCCAAGTTATTCACATAATGAAAACTTGTACTTTGTTTCGGTGGAGTTCCCCATTCAAATGCATGTAACAGTGAGAAACGCACTGTCTTGGCGAAAGAAAGCGTTTTTGTACAACTTCATATGAATAGCTGTAACTTTTGATAGAAGACTCGGATACACATGTTTATGGCTTTATCTTATAGAACTCAAGGTTCCCGTGCTGGGCAAACAGGTTTTGCAGCTGTTTGAGCTAAGATTTCCAAGTTATTCACATAATGAAAACCTATACTTTGTTTCGGTCGAGTTCCCCATTCAAATGCATGTAACAGTGAGAAACGCACTGTCTTGGCGAAAGAAAGCGTTTTTGTACAACTTCATAGAAATAGCTGTAACTTTTGATAGAAGACTCAGACAAACATGTTTATGGCCTTATATTATAGAACTCAAGGTCCCCGTGCTGGGAAAACAGGTTTTGCAGCTGTTTGAGCTAAGATTTCCAAGTTATTCACATAATGAAAACCTATACTTTGTTTCGGTCGAGTTCCCCATTCAAATGCATGTAACAGTGAGAAACGCACTGTCTTGGCGAAAGAAAGCGTTTTTGTACAACTTCATAGAAATAGCTGTAACTTTTGATAGAAGACTCAGACAAACATGTTTATGGCCTTATATTATAGAACTCAAGGTCCCCGTGCTGGGAAAACAGGTTTTGCAGCTGTTTGAGCTAAGATTTCCAAGTTATTCACATAATGAAAACCTATGCTTTGTTTCGGTCGAGTTCCCCATTCAAATGCATGTAACAGTGAGAAACGCACTGTCTTGGCAAAAGAAAGCGTTTTTGTACAACTTCATATAAATAGCTGTAACTTTTGATAGAAGACTCGGATACACATGTTTATGGCTTTATCTTATAGAACTCACGTTCCCGTGCTGGGCAAACAGGTTTTGCAGCTGTTTGAGCTAAGATTTCCAAGTTATTCACATAATGAAAACTTCTACTTTGTTTCGGTGGAGTTCCCCATTCAAATGCATGTAACAGTGAGAAACGCACTGTCTTGGCGAAAGAAAGCTATTTTGTACAACTTCATATGAATAGCTGTAACTTTTGATAGAAGACTCGGATACACATGTTTATGGCCTTATCTTATAGAACTCAAAGTCTCCGTGCTGGGAAAACAGGTTTTGCAGCTGTTTGAGCTAAGATTTCCAAGTTATTCACATAATGAAAACTTATACTTTGTTTCGGTGGAGTTCCCCATTCAAATGCATGTAACAGTGAGAAACGCACTGTCTTGGCGAAAGAAAGCTATTTTGTACAACTTCATATGAATAGCTGTAACTTTTGATAGAAGACTCGGATACACATGTTTATGGCTTTATCTTATAGAACTCAAGGTTCCCGTGCTGGGAAAAGAGGTTTTGCAGCTGTTTGAGCTAAGATTTCCAAGTTATTCACATAATGAAATCATATACTTTGTTTCGGTCGAGTTCCCCATTCAAATGCATGTAACAGTGAGAAACGCACTGTCTTGGCGAAAGAAAGCGTTTTTGTACAACTTCATAGAAATAGCTGTAACTTTTGATAGAAGACTCAGACAAACATGTTTATGGCCTTATATTATAGAACTCAAGGTCTCCGTGCTGGGCAAACAGGTTTTGCAGCTGTTTGAGCTAAGATTTCCAAGTTATTCACATAATGAAAACCTATACTTTGTTTCGGTCGAGTTCCCCATTCAAATGCATGTAACAGTGAGAAACGCACTGTCTTGGCGAAAGAAAGCGTTTTTGTACAACTTCATATGAATAGCTGTAACTTTTGATAGAAGACTCGGATACACATGTTTATGGCCTTATATTATAGAACTCAAGGTCCCCGTGCTGGGAAAACAGGTTTTGCAGCTGTTTGAGCTAAGATTTTCAAGTTATTCACATAATGAAAACCTATACTTTGTTTCGGTCGAGTTCCCCATTCAAATGCATGTAACAGTGAGAAACGCACTGTCTTGGCGAAAGAAAGCGTTTTTGTACAACTTCATAGAAATAGCTGTAACTTTTGATAGAAGACTCAGACAAACATGTTTATGGCCTTATATTATAGAACTCAAGGTCCCCGTGCTGGGAAAACAGGTTTTGCAGCTGTTTGAGCTAAGATTTCCAAGTTATTCACATAATGAAAACCTATACTTTGTTTCGGTCGAGTTCCCCATTCAAATGCATGTAACAGTGAGAAACGCACTGTCTTGGTGAAAGAAAGCGTTTTTGTACAACTTCATAGAAATAGCTGTAACTTTTGATAGAAGACTCAGACAAACATGTTTATGGCCTTATATTATAGAACTCAAGGTCCCCGTGCTGGGAAAACAGGTTTTGCAGCTGTTTGAGCTAAGATTTCCAAGTTATTCACATAATGAAAACCTATACTTTGTTTCGGTCGAGTTCCCCATTCAAATGCATGTAACAGTGAGAAACGCACTGTCTTGGCGAAAGAAAGCGTTTTTGTACAACTTCATAGAAATAGCTGTAACTTTTGATAGAAGACTCAGACAAACATGTTTATGGCCTTATATTATAGAACTCAAGGTCCCCGTGCTGGGAAAACAGGTTTTGCAGCTGTTTGAGCTAAGATTTTCAAGTTATTCACATAATGAAAACCTATACTTTGTTTCGGTCGAGTTCCCCATTCAAATGCATGTAACAGTGAGAAACGCACTGTCTTGGCGAAAGAAAGCGTTTTTGTACAACTTCATATAAATAGCTGTAACTTTTGATAGAAGACTCGGATACACATGTTTATGGCTTTATCTTATAGAACTCACGTTCCCGTGCTGGGCAAACAGGTTTTGCAGCTGTTTGAGCTAAGATTTCCAAGTTATTCACATAATGAAAACTTCTACTTTGTTTCGGTGGAGTTCCCCATTCAAATGCATGTAACAGTGAGAAACGCACTGTCTTGGCGAAAGAAAGCTATTTTGTACAACTTCATATGAATAGCTGTAACTTTTGATAGAAGACTCGGATACACATGTTTATGGCCTTATCTTATAGAACTCAAAGTCTCCGTGCTGGGAAAACAGGTTTTGCAGCTGTTTGAGCTAAGATTTCCAAGTTATTCACATAATGAAAACTTATACTTTGTTTCGGTGGAGTTCCCCATTCAAATGCATGTAACAGTGAGAAACGCACTGTCTTGGCGAAAGAAAGCTATTTTGTACAACTTCATATGAATAGCTGTAACTTTTGATAGAAGACTCGGATACACATGTTTATGGCTTTATCTTATAGAACTCAAGGTTCCCGTGCTGGGAAAAGAGGTTTTGCAGCTGTTTGAGCTAAGATTTCCAAGTTATTCACATAATGAAATCATATACTTTGTTTCGGTCGAGTTCCCCATTCAAATGCATGTAACAGTGAGAAACGCACTGTCTTGGCGAAAGAAAGCGTTTTTGTACAACTTCATAGAAATAGCTGTAACTTTTGATAGAAGACTCAGACAAACATGTTTATGGCCTTGTATTATAGAACTCAAGGTCTCCGTGCTGGGCAAACAGGTTTTGCAGCTGTTTGAGCTAAGATTTCCAAGTTATTCACATAATGAAAACCTATACTTTGTTTCGGTCGAGTTCCCCATTCAAATGCATGTAACAGTGAGAAACGCACTGTCTTGGCGAAAGAAAGCGTTTTTGTACAACTTCATATGAATAGCTGTAACTTTTGATAGAAGACTCGGATACACATGTTTATGGCCTTATATTATAGAACTCAAGGTCCCCGTGCTGGGAAAACAGGTTTTGCAGCTGTTTGAGCTAAGATTTTCAAGTTATTCACATAATGAAAACCTATACTTTGTTTCGGTCGAGTTCCCCATTCAAATGCATGTAACAGTGAGAAACGCACTGTCTTGGCGAAAGAAAGCGTTTTTGTACAACTTCATAGAAATAGCTGTAACTTTTGATAGAAGACTCAGACAAACATGTTTATGGCCTTATATTATAGAACTCAAGGTCCCCGTGCTGGGAAAACAGGTTTTGCAGCTGTTTGAGCTAAGATTTCCAAGTTATTCACATAATGAAAACCTATACTTTGTTTCGGTCGAGTTCCCCATTCAAATGCATGTAACAGTGAGAAACGCACTGTCTTGGCGAAAGAAAGCGTTTTTGTACAACTTCATAGAAATAGCTGTAACTTTTGATAGAAGACTCAGACAAACATGTTTATGGCCTTATATTATAGAACTCAAGGTCCCCGTGCTGGGAAAAGAGGTTTTGCAGCTGTTTGAGCTAAGATTTCCAAGTTATTCACATAATGAAATCATATACTTTGTTTCGGTGGAGTTCCCCATTCAAATGCATGTAACAGTGAGAAACGCACTGTCTTGGCGAAAGAAAGCTATTTTGTACAACTTCATATGAATAGCTGTAACTTTTGATAGAAGACTCGGATACACATGTTTATGGCTTTATCTTATAGAACTCAAGGTTCCCGTGCTGGGAAAAGAGGTTTTGCAGCTGTTTGAGCTAAGATTTCCAAGTTATTCACATAATGAAATCATATACTTTGTTTCGGTCGAGTTCCCCATTCAAATGCATGTAACAGTGAGAAACGCACTGTCTTGGCGAAAGAAAGCGTTTTTGTACAACTTCATAGAAATAGCTGTAACTTTTGATAGAAGACTCAGACAAACATGTTTATGGCCTTATATTATAGAACTCAAGGTCTCCGTGCTGGGCAAACAGGTTTTGCAGCTGTTTGAGCTAAGATTTCCAAGTTATTCACATAATGAAAACCTATACTTTGTTTCGGTCGAGTTCCCCATTCAAATGCATGTAACAGTGAGAAACGCACTGTCTTGGCGAAAGAAAGCGTTTTTGTACAACTTCATATGAATAGCTGTAACTTTTGATAGAAGACTCGGATACACATGTTTATGGCCTTATATTATAGAACTCAAGGTCCCCGTGCTGGGAAAACAGGTTTTGCAGCTGTTTGAGCTAAGATTTTCAAGTTATTCACATAATGAAAACCTATACTTTGTTTCGGTCGAGTTCCCCATTCAAATGCATGTAACAGTGAGAAACGCACTGTCTTGGCGAAAGAAAGCGTTTTTGTACAACTTCATAGAAATAGCTGTAACTTTTGATAGAAGACTCAGACAAACATGTTTATGGCCTTATATTATAGAACTCAAGGTCCCCGTGCTGGGAAAACAGGTTTTGCAGCTGTTTGAGCTAAGATTTCCAAGTTATTCACATAATGAAAACCTATACTTTGTTTCGGTCGAGTTCCCCATTCAAATGCATGTAACAGTGAGAAACGCACTGTCTTGGTGAAAGAAAGCGTTTTTGTACAACTTCATAGAAATAGCTGTAACTTTTGATAGAAGACTCAGACAAACATGTTTATGGCCTTATATTATAGAACTCAAGGTCCCCGTGCTGGGAAAACAGGTTTTGCAGCTGTTTGAGCTAAGATTTCCAAGTTATTCACATAATGAAAACCTATACTTTGTTTCGGTCGAGTTCCCCATTCAAATGCATGTAACAGTGAGAAACGCACTGTCTTGGCGAAAGAAAGCGTTTTTGTACAACTTCATAGAAATAGCTGTAACTTTTGATAGAAGACTCAGACAAACATGTTTATGGCCTTATATTATAGAACTCAAGGTCCCCGTGCTGGGAAAACAGGTTTTGCAGCTGTTTGAGCTAAGATTTTCAAGTTATTCACATAATGAAAACCTATACTTTGTTTCGGTCGAGTTCCCCATTCAAATGCATGTAACAGTGAGAAACGCACTGTCTTGGCGAAAGAAAGCGTTTTTGTACAACTTCATATAAATAGCTGTAACTTTTGATAGAAGACTCGGATACACATGTTTATGGCTTTATCTTATAGAACTCACGTTCCCGTGCTGGGCAAACAGGTTTTGCAGCTGTTTGAGCTAAGATTTCCAAGTTATTCACATAATGAAAACTTCTACTTTGTTTCGGTGGAGTTCCCCATTCAAATGCATGTAACAGTGAGAAACGCACTGTCTTGGCGAAAGAAAGCTATTTTGTACAACTTCATATGAATAGCTGTAACTTTTGATAGAAGACTCGGATACACATGTTTATGGCCTTATCTTATAGAACTCAAAGTCTCCGTGCTGGGAAAACAGGTTTTGCAGCTGTTTGAGCTAAGATTTCCAAGTTATTCACATAATGAAAACTTATACTTTGTTTCGGTGGAGTTCCCCATTCAAATGCATGTAACAGTGAGAAACGCACTGTCTTGGCGAAAGAAAGCTATTTTGTACAACTTCATATGAATAGCTGTAACTTTTGATAGAAGACTCGGATACACATGTTTATGGCTTTATCTTATAGAACTCAAGGTTCCCGTGCTGGGAAAAGAGGTTTTGCAGCTGTTTGAGCTAAGATTTCCAAGTTATTCACATAATGAAATCATATACTTTGTTTCGGTCGAGTTCCCCATTCAAATGCATGTAACAGTGAGAAACGCACTGTCTTGGCGAAAGAAAGCGTTTTTGTACAACTTCATAGAAATAGCTGTAACTTTTGATAGAAGACTCAGACAAACATGTTTATGGCCTTGTATTATAGAACTCAAGGTCTCCGTGCTGGGCAAACAGGTTTTGCAGCTGTTTGAGCTAAGATTTCCAAGTTATTCACATAATGAAAACCTATACTTTGTTTCGGTCGAGTTCCCCATTCAAATGCATGTAACAGTGAGAAACGCACTGTCTTGGCGAAAGAAAGCGTTTTTGTACAACTTCATATGAATAGCTGTAACTTTTGATAGAAGACTCGGATACACATGTTTATGGCCTTATATTATAGAACTCAAGGTCCCCGTGCTGGGAAAACAGGTTTTGCAGCTGTTTGAGCTAAGATTTTCAAGTTATTCACATAATGAAAACCTATACTTTGTTTCGGTCGAGTTCCCCATTCAAATGCATGTAACAGTGAGAAACGCACTGTCTTGGCGAAAGAAAGCGTTTTTGTACAACTTCATAGAAATAGCTGTAACTTTTGATAGAAGACTCAGACAAACATGTTTATGGCCTTATATTATAGAACTCAAGGTCCCCGTGCTGGGAAAACAGGTTTTGCAGCTGTTTGAGCTAAGATTTCCAAGTTATTCACATAATGAAAACCTATACTTTGTTTCGGTCGAGTTCCCCATTCAAATGCATGTAACAGTGAGAAACGCACTGTCTTGGCGAAAGAAAGCGTTTTTGTACAACTTCATAGAAATAGCTGTAACTTTTGATAGAAGACTCAGACAAACATGTTTATGGCCTTATATTATAGAACTCAAGGTCCCCGTGCTGGGAAAACAGGTTTTGCAGCTGTTTGAGCTAAGATTTTCAAGTTATTCACATAATGAAAACCTATACTTTGTTTCGGTCGAGTTCCCCATTCAAATGCATGTAACAGTGAGAAACGCACTGTCTTGGCGAAAGAAAGCGTTTTTGTACAACTTCATAGAAATAGCTGTAACTTTTGATAGAAGACTCAGACAAACATGTTTATGGCCTTATATTATAGAACTCAAGGTCTCCGTGCTGGGAAAACAGGTTTTGCAGCTGTTTGAGCTAAGATTTCCAAGTTATTCACATAATGAAAACTTGTACTTTGTTTCGGTGGAGTTCCCCATTCAAATGCATGTAACAGTGAGAAACGCACTGTCTTGGCGAAAGAAAGCGTTTTTGTACAACTTCATATGAATAGCTGTAACTTTTGATAGAAGACTCGGATACACATGTTTATGGCTTTATCTTATAGAACTCAAGGTTCCCGTGCTGGGCAAACAGGTTTTGCAGCTGTTTGAGCTAAGATTTCCAAGTTATTCACATAATGAAAACCTATACTTTGTTTCGGTCGAGTTCCCCATTCAAATGCATGTAACAGTGAGAAACGCACTGTCTTGGCGAAAGAAAGCGTTTTTGTACAACTTCATATGAATAGCTGTAACTTTTGATAGAAGACTCGGATACACATGTTTATGGCCTTATATTATAGAACTCAAGGTCCCCGTGCTGGGAAAACAGGTTTTGCAGCTGTTTGAGCTAAGATTTTCAAGTTATTCACATAATGAAAACCTATACTTTGTTTCGGTCGAGTTCCCCATTCAAATGCATGTAACAGTGAGAAACGCACTGTCTTGGCGAAAGAAAGCGTTTTTGTACAACTTCATAGAAATAGCTGTAACTTTTGATAGAAGACTCAGACAAACATGTTTATGGCCTTATATTATAGAACTCAAGGTCCCCGTGCTGGGAAAACAGGTTTTGCAGCTGTTTGAGCTAAGATTTCCAAGTTATTCACATAATGAAAACCTATACTTTGTTTCGGTCGAGTTCCCCATTCAAATGCATGTAACAGTGAGAAACGCACTGTCTTGGCGAAAGAAAGCGTTTTTGTACAACTTCATAGAAATAGCTGTAACTTTTGATAGAAGACTCAGACAAACATGTTTATGGCCTTATATTATAGAACTCAAGGTCCCCGTGCTGGGAAAACAGGTTTTGCAGCTGTTTGAGCTAAGATTTTCAAGTTATTCACATAATGAAAACCTATACTTTGTTTCGGTCGAGTTCCCCATTCAAATGCATGTAACAGTGAGAAACGCACTGTCTTGGCGAAAGAAAGCGTTTTTGTACAACTTCATAGAAATAGCTGTAACTTTTGATAGAAGACTCAGACAAACATGTTTATGGCCTTATATTATAGAACTCAAGGTCTCCGTGCTGGGAAAACAGGTTTTGCAGCTGTTTGAGCTAAGATTTCCAAGTTATTCACATAATGAAAACTTGTACTTTGTTTCGGTGGAGTTCCCCATTCAAATGCATGTAACAGTGAGAAACGCACTGTCTTGGCGAAAGAAAGCGTTTTTGTACAACTTCATATGAATAGCTGTAACTTTTGATAGAAGACTCGGATACACATGTTTATGGCTTTATCTTATAGAACTCAAGGTTCCCGTGCTGGGCAAACAGGTTTTGCAGCTGTTTGAGCTAAGATTTCCAAGTTATTCACATAATGAAAACCTATACTTTGTTTCGGTCGAGTTCCCCATTCAAATGCATGTAACAGTGAGAAACGCACTGTCTTGGCGAAAGAAAGCGTTTTTGTACAACTTCATAGAAATAGCTGTAACTTTTGATAGAAGACTCAGACAAACATGTTTATGGCCTTATATTATAGAACTCAAGGTCCCCGTGCTGGGAAAACAGGTTTTGCAGCTGTTTGAGCTAAGATTTCCAAGTTATTCACATAATGAAAACCTATACTTTGTTTCGGTCGAGTTCCCCATTCAAATGCATGTAACAGTGAGAAACGCACTGTCTTGGCGAAAGAAAGCGTTTTTGTACAACTTCATAGAAATAGCTGTAACTTTTGATAGAAGACTCAGACAAACATGTTTATGGCCTTATATTATAGAACTCAAGGTCCCCGTGCTGGGAAAACAGGTTTTGCAGCTGTTTGAGCTAAGATTTCCAAGTTATTCACATAATGAAAACCTATGCTTTGTTTCGGTCGAGTTCCCCATTCAAATGCATGTAACAGTGAGAAACGCACTGTCTTGGCGAAAGAAAGCGTTTTTGTACAACTTCATATAAATAGCTGTAACTTTTGATAGAAGACTCAGACAAACATGTTTATGGCTTTATCTTATAGAACTCAAGGTCTCCGTGCTGGGAAAACAGGTTTTGCAGCTGTTTGAGCTAAGATTTCCTAGTTATTCACATAATGAAAACCTATACTTTGTTTCGGTCGAGTTCCCCATTCAAATGCATGTAACAGTGAGAAACGCACTGTCTTGGCGAAAGAAAGCGTTTTTGTACAACTTCATATAAATAGCTGTAACTTTTGATAGAAGACTCAGACAAACATGTTTATGGCCTTATATTATAGAACTCAAGGTCTCCGTGCTGGGAAAACAGGTTTTGCAGCTGTTTGAGCTAAGATTTCCAAGTTATTCACATAATGAAAACATATACTTTGTTTCGGTCGAGTTCCCCATTCAAATGCATGTAACAGTGAGAAACGCACTGTCTTGGCGAAAGAAAGCGTTTTTGTACAACATGTTTATGGCTTTATCTTATAGAACTCAAGGTTCCCGTGCTGGGCAAACAGGTTTTGCAGCTGTTTGAGCTAAGATTTCCAAGTTATTCACATAATGAAAACCTATACTTTGTTTCGGTCGAGTTCCCCATTCAAATGCATGTAACAGTGAGAAACGCACTGTCTTGGCGAAAGAAAGCGTTTTTGTACAACTTCATATAAATAGCTGTAACTTTTGATAGAAGACTCGGATACACATGTTTATGGCTTTATCTTATAGAACTCAAGGTTCCCGTGCTGGGCAAACAGGTTTTGCAGCTTTTTGAGCTAAGATTTCCAAGTTATTCACATAATGAAAACCTATACTTTGTTTCGGTCGAGTTCCCCATTCAAATGCATGTAACAGTGAGAAACGCACTGTCTTGGCGAAAGAAAGCGTTTTTGTACAACTTCATATAAATAGCTGTAACTTTTGATAGAAGACTCAGACAAATATGTTTATGGCTTTATCTTATAGAACTCAAGGTCCCCGTGCTGGGAAAACAGGTTTTGCAGCTGTTTGAGCTAAGATTTTCAAGTTATTCACATAATGAAAACCTATACTTTGTTTCGGTCGAGTTCCCCATTCAAATGCATGTAACAGTGAGAAACGCACTGTCTTGGCGAAAGAAAGCGTTTTTGTACAACTTCATATGAATAGCTGTAACTTTTGATAGAAGACTCGGATACACATGTTTATGGCTTTATCTTATAGAACTCAAGGTTCCCGTGCTGGGCAAACAGGTTTTGCAGCTGTTTGAGCTAAGATTTCCAAGTTATTCACATAATGAAAACCTATACTTTGTTTCGGTCGAGTTCCCCATTCAAATGCATGTAACAGTGAGAAACGCACTGTCTTGGCGAAAGAAAGCGTTTTTGTACAACTTCATAGAAATAGCTGTAACTTTTGATAGAAGACTCAGACAAACATGTTTATGGCCTTATATTATAGAACTCAAGGTCCCCGTGCTGGGAAAACAGGTTTTGCAGCTGTTTGAGCTAAGATTTCCAAGTTATTCACATAATGAAAACCTATACTTTGTTTCGGTCGAGTTCCCCATTCAAATGCATGTAACAGTGAGAAACGCACTGTCTTGGCGAAAGAAAGCGTTTTTGTACAACTTCATAGAAATAGCTGTAACTTTTGATAGAAGACTCAGACAAACATGTTTATGGCCTTATATTATAGAACTCAAGGTCCCCGTGCTGGGAAAACAGGTTTTGCAGCTGTTTGAGCTAAGATTTCCAAGTTATTCACATAATGAAAACCTATGCTTTGTTTCGGTCGAGTTCCCCATTCAAATGCATGTAACAGTGAGAAACGCACTGTCTTGGCGAAAGAAAGCGTTTTTGTACAACTTCATATGAATAGCTGTAACTTTTGATAGAAGACTCGGATACACATGTTTATGGCTTTATCTTATAGAACTCAAGGTTCCCGTGCTGGGCAAACAGGTTTTGCAGCTGTTTGAGCTAAGATTTCCAAGTTATTCACATAATGAAAACCTATACTTTGTTTCGGTCGAGTTCCCCATTCAAATGCATGTAACAGTGAGAAACGCACTGTCTTGGCGAAAGAAAGCGTTTTTGTACAACTTCATATGAATAGCTGTAACTTTTGATAGAAGACTCGGATACACATGTTTATGGCCTTATATTATAGAACTCAAGGTCCCCGTGCTGGGAAAACAGGTTTTGCAGCTGTTTGAGCTAAGATTTTCAAGTTATTCACATAATGAAAACCTATACTTTGTTTCGGTCGAGTTCCCCATTCAAATGCATGTAACAGTGAGAAACGCACTGTCTTGGCGAAAGAAAGCGTTTTTGTACAACTTCATAGAAATAGCTGTAACTTTTGATAGAAGACTCAGACAAACATGTTTATGGCCTTATATTATAGAACTCAAGGTCCCCGTGCTGGGAAAACAGGTTTTGCAGCTGTTTGAGCTAAGATTTCCAAGTTATTCACATAATGAAAACCTATACTTTGTTTCGGTCGAGTTCCCCATTCAAATGCATGTAACAGTGAGAAACGCACTGTCTTGGCGAAAGAAAGCGTTTTTGTACAACTTCATAGAAATAGCTGTAACTTTTGATAGAAGACTCAGACAAACATGTTTATGGCCTTATATTATAGAACTCAAGGTCCCCGTGCTGGGAAAACAGGTTTTGCAGCTGTTTGAGCTAAGATTTTCAAGTTATTCACATAATGAAAACCTATACTTTGTTTCGGTCGAGTTCCCCCATTCAAATGCATGTAACAGTGAGAAACGCACTGTCTTGGCGAAAGAAAGCGTTTTTGTACAACTTCATAGAAATAGCTGTAACTTTTGATAGAAGACTCAGACAAACATGTTTATGGCCTTATATTATAGAACTCAAGGTCTCCGTGCTGGGAAAACAGGTTTTGCAGCTGTTTGAGCTAAGATTTCCAAGTTATTCACATAATGAAAACTTGTACTTTGTTTCGGTGGAGTTCCCCATTCAAATGCATGTAACAGTGAGAAACGCACTGTCTTGGCGAAAGAAAGCGTTTTTGTACAACTTCATATGAATAGCTGTAACTTTTGATAGAAGACTCGGATACACATGTTTATGGCTTTATCTTATAGAACTCAAGGTTCCCGTGCTGGGCAAACAGGTTTTGCAGCTGTTTGAGCTAAGATTTCCAAGTTATTCACATAATGAAAACCTATACTTTGTTTCGGTCGAGTTCCCCATTCAAATGCATGTAACAGTGAGAAACGCACTGTCTTGGCGAAAGAAAGCGTTTTTGTACAACTTCATAGAAATAGCTGTAACTTTTGATAGAAGACTCAGACAAACATGTTTATGGCCTTATATTATAGAACTCAAGGTCCCCGTGCTGGGAAAACAGGTTTTGCAGCTGTTTGAGCTAAGATTTCCAAGTTATTCACATAATGAAAACCTATACTTTGTTTCGGTCGAGTTCCCCATTCAAATGCATGTAACAGTGAGAAACGCACTGTCTTGGCGAAAGAAAGCGTTTTTGTACAACTTCATAGAAATAGCTGTAACTTTTGATAGAAGACTCAGACAAACATGTTTATGGCCTTATATTATAGAACTCAAGGTCCCCGTGCTGGGAAAACAGGTTTTGCAGCTGTTTGAGCTAAGATTTCCAAGTTATTCACATAATGAAAACCTATGCTTTGTTTCGGTCGAGTTCCCCATTCAAATGCATGTAACAGTGAGAAACGCACTGTCTTGGCGAAAGAAAGCGTTTTTGTACAACTTCATATAAATAGCTGTAACTTTTGATAGAAGACTCAGACAAACATGTTTATGGCTTTATCTTATAGAACTCAAGGTCTCCGTGCTGGGAAAACAGGTTTTGCAGCTGTTTGAGCTAAGATTTCCTAGTTATTCACATAATGAAAACCTATACTTTGTTTCGGTCGAGTTCCCCATTCAAATGCATGTAACAGTGAGAAACGCACTGTCTTGGCGAAAGAAAGCGTTTTTGTACAACTTCATATAAATAGCTGTAACTTTTGATAGAAGACTCAGACAAACATGTTTATGGCCTTATATTATAGAACTCAAGGTCTCCGTGCTGGGAAAACAGGTTTTGCAGCTGTTTGAGCTAAGATTTCCAAGTTATTCACATAATGAAAACATATACTTTGTTTCGGTCGAGTTCCCCATTCAAATGCATGTAACAGTGAGAAACGCACTGTCTTGGCGAAAGAAAGCGTTTTTGTACAACATGTTTATGGCTTTATCTTATAGAACTCAAGGTTCCCGTGCTGGGCAAACAGGTTTTGCAGCTGTTTGAGCTAAGATTTCCAAGTTATTCACATAATGAAAACCTATACTTTGTTTCGGTCGAGTTCCCCATTCAAATGCATGTAACAGTGAGAAACGCACTGTCTTGGCGAAAGAAAGCGTTTTTGTACAACTTCATATAAATAGCTGTAACTTTTGATAGAAGACTCGGATACACATGTTTATGGCTTTATCTTATAGAACTCAAGGTTCCCGTGCTGGGCAAACAGGTTTTGCAGCTTTTTGAGCTAAGATTTCCAAGTTATTCACATAATGAAAACCTATACTTTGTTTCGGTCGAGTTCCCCATTCAAATGCATGTAACAGTGAGAAACGCACTGTCTTGGCGAAAGAAAGCGTTTTTGTACAACTTCATATAAATAGCTGTAACTTTTGATAGAAGACTCAGACAAATATGTTTATGGCTTTATCTTATAGAACTCAAGGTCCCCGTGCTGGGAAAACAGGTTTTGCAGCTGTTTGAGCTAAGATTTTCAAGTTATTCACATAATGAAAACCTATACTTTGTTTCGGTCGAGTTCCCCATTCAAATGCATGTAACAGTGAGAAACGCACTGTCTTGGCGAAAGAAAGCGTTTTTGTACAACTTCATAGAAATAGCTGTAACTTTTGATAGAAGACTCAGACAAACATGTTTATGGCCTTATATTATAGAACTCAAGGTCCCCGTGCTGGGAAAACAGGTTTTGCAGCTGTTTGAGCTAAGATTTCCAAGTTATTCACATAATGAAAACCTATACTTTGTTTCGGTCGAGTTCCCCATTCAAATGCATGTAACAGTGAGAAACGCACTGTCTTGGCGAAAGAAAGCGTTTTTGTACAACTTCATAGAAATAGCTGTAACTTTTGATAGAAGACTCAGACAAACATGTTTATGGCCTTATATTATAGAACTCAAGGTCCCCGTGCTGGGAAAACAGGTTTTGCAGCTGTTTGAGCTAAGATTTTCAAGTTATTCACATAATGAAAACCTATACTTTGTTTCGGTCGAGTTCCCCATTCAAATGCATGTAACAGTGAGAAACGCACTGTCTTGGCGAAAGAAAGCGTTTTTGTACAACTTCATAGAAATAGCTGTAACTTTTGATAGAAGACTCAGACAAACATGTTTATGGCCTTATATTATAGAACTCAAGGTCTCCGTGCTGGGAAAACAGGTTTTGCAGCTGTTTGAGCTAAGATTTCCAAGTTATTCACATAATGAAAACTTGTACTTTGTTTCGGTGGAGTTCCCCATTCAAATGCATGTAACAGTGAGAAACGCACTGTCTTGGCGAAAGAAAGCGTTTTTGTACAACTTCATATGAATAGCTGTAACTTTTGATAGAAGACTCGGATACACATGTTTATGGCTTTATCTTATAGAACTCAAGGTTCCCGTGCTGGGCAAACAGGTTTTGCAGCTGTTTGAGCTAAGATTTCCAAGTTATTCACATAATGAAAACCTATACTTTGTTTCGGTCGAGTTCCCCATTCAAATGCATGTAACAGTGAGAAACGCACTGTCTTGGCGAAAGAAAGCGTTTTTGTACAACTTCATAGAAATAGCTGTAACTTTTGATAGAAGACTCAGACAAACATGTTTATGGCCTTATATTATAGAACTCAAGGTCCCCGTGCTGGGAAAACAGGTTTTGCAGCTGTTTGAGCTAAGATTTCCAAGTTATTCACATAATGAAAACCTATACTTTGTTTCGGTCGAGTTCCCCATTCAAATGCATGTAACAGTGAGAAACGCACTGTCTTGGCGAAAGAAAGCGTTTTTGTACAACTTCATAGAAATAGCTGTAACTTTTGATAGAAGACTCAGACAAACATGTTTATGGCCTTATATTATAGAACTCAAGGTCCCCGTGCTGGGAAAACAGGTTTTGCAGCTGTTTGAGCTAAGATTTCCAAGTTATTCACATAATGAAAACCTATGCTTTGTTTCGGTCGAGTTCCCCATTCAAATGCATGTAACAGTGAGAAACGCACTGTCTTGGCGAAAGAAAGCGTTTTTGTACAACTTCATATAAATAGCTGTAACTTTTGATAGAAGACTCAGACAAACATGTTTATGGCTTTATCTTATAGAACTCAAGGTTCCCGTGCTGGGCAAACAGGTTTTGCAGCTGTTTGAGCTAAGATTTCCAAGTTACTCACATAATGAAAACCTATACTTTGTTTCGGTCGAGTTCCCCATTCAAATGCATGTAACAGTGAGAAACGCACTGTCTTGGCGAAAGAAAGCTATTTTGTACAACTTCATATGAATAGCTGTAACTTTTGATAGAAGACTCGGATACACATGTTTATGGCCTTATCTTATAGAACTCAAAGTCTCCGTGCTGGGAAAACAGGTTTTGCAGCTGTTTGAGCTAAGATTTCCAAGTTATTCACATAATGAAAACTTATACTTTGTTTCGGTGGAGTTCCCCATTCAAATGCATGTAACAGTGAGAAACGCACTGTCTTGGCGAAAGAAAGCTATTTTGTACAACTTCATATGAATAGCTGTAACTTTTGATAGAAGACTCGGATACACATGTTTATGGCTTTATCTTATAGAACTCAAGGTTCCCGTGCTGGGAAAAGAGGTTTTGCAGCTGTTTGAGCTAAGATTTCCAAGTTATTCACATAATGAAAACTTATACTTTGTTTCGGTCGAGTTCCCCATTCAAATGCATGTAACAGTGAGAAACGCACTGTCTTGGCAAAAGAAAGCGTTTTTGTACAACTTCATATAAATAGCTGTAACTTTTGATAGAAGACTCGGATACACATGTTTATGGCTTTATCTTATAGAACTCACGTTCCCGTGCTGGGCAAACAGGTTTTGCAGCTGTTTGAGCTAAGATTTCCAAGTTATTCACATAATGAAAACTTATACTTTGTTTCGGTGGAGTTCCCCATTCAAATGCATGTAACAGTGAGAAACGCACTGTCTTGGCGAAAGAAAGCGTTTTTGTACAACTTCATAGAAATAGCTGTAACTTTTGATAGAAGACTCAGACAAACATGTTTATGGCCTTATATTATAGAACTCAAGGTCTCCGTGCTGGGCAAACAGGTTTTGCAGCTGTTTGAGCTAAGATTTCCAAGTTATTCACATAATGAAAACCTATACTTTGTTTCGGTGGAGTTCCCCATTCAAATGCATGTAACAGTGAGAAACGCACTGTCTTGGCGAAAGAAAGCGTTTTTGTACAACTTCATATGAATAGCTGTAACTTTTGATAGAAGACTCGGATACACATGTTTATGGCCTTATATTATAGAACTCAAGGTCCCCGTGCTGGGAAAACAGGTTTTGCAGCTGTTTGAGCTAAGATTTTCAAGTTATTCACATAATGAAAACCTATACTTTGTTTCGGTCGAGTTCCCCATTCAAATGCATGTAACAGTGAGAAACGCACTGTCTTGGCGAAAGAAAGCGTTTTTGTACAACTTCATAGAAATAGCTGTAACTTTTGATAGAAGACTCAGACAAACATGTTTATGGCCTTATATTATAGAACTCAAGGTCCCCGTGCTGGGAAAACAGGTTTTGCAGCTGTTTGAGCTAAGATTTTCAAGTTATTCACATAATGAAAACCTATACTTTGTTTCGGTCGAGTTCCCCATTCAAATGCATGTAACAGTGAGAAACGCACTGTCTTGGCGAAAGAAAGCGTTTTTGTACAACTTCATATGAATAGCTGTAACTTTTGATAGAAGACTCGGATACACATGTTTATGGCTTTATCTTATAGAACTCAAGGTTCCCGTGCTGGGAAAACAGGTTTTGCAGCTGTTTGAGCTAAGATTTCCAAGTTATTCACATAATGAAAACTTGTACTTTGTTTCGGTGGAGTTCCCCATTCAAATGCATGTAACAGTGAGAAACGCACTGTCTTGGCGAAAGAAAGCGTTTTTGTACAACTTCATATGAATAGCTGTAACTTTTGATAGAAGACTCGGATACACATGTTTATGGCTTTATCTTATAGAACTCAAGGTTCCCGTGCTGGGCAAACAGGTTTTGCAGCTGTTTGAGCTAAGATTTCCAAGTTATTCACATAATGAAAACCTATACTTTGTTTCGGTCGAGTTCCCCATTCAAATGCATGTAACAGTGAGAAACGCACTGTCTTGGCGAAAGAAAGCGTTTTTGTACAACTTCATAGAAATAGCTGTAACTTTTGATAGAAGACTCAGACAAACATGTTTATGGCCTTATATTATAGAACTCAAGGTCTCCGTGCTGGGCAAACAGGTTTTGCAGCTGTTTGAGCTAAGATTTCCAAGTTATTCACATAATGAAAACCTATACTTTGTTTCGGTGGAGTTCCCCATTCAAATGCATGTAACAGTGAGAAACGCACTGTCTTGGCGAAAGAAAGCTATTTTGTACAACTTCATATGAATAGCTGTAACTTTTGATAGAAGACTCGGATACACATGTTTATGGCCTTATCTTATAGAACTCAAAGTCTCCGTGCTGGGAAAACAGGTTTTGCAGCTGTTTGAGCTAAGATTTCCAAGTTATTCACATAATGAAAACTTATACTTTGTTTCGGTGGAGTTCCCCATTCAAATGCATGTAACAGTGAGAAACGCACTGTCTTGGCGAAAGAAAGCTATTTTGTACAACTTCATATGAATAGCTGTAACTTTTGATAGAAGACTCGGATACACATGTTTATGGCTTTATCTTATAGAACTCAAGGTTCCCGTGCTGGGAAAAGAGGTTTTGCAGCTGTTTGAGCTAAGATTTCCAAGTTATTCACATAATGAAAACTTATACTTTGTTTCGGTCGAGTTCCCCATTCAAATGCATGTAACAGTGAGAAACGCACTGTCTTGGCAAAAGAAAGCGTTTTTGTACAACTTCATATAAATAGCTGTAACTTTTGATAGAAGACTCGGATACACATGTTTATGGCTTTATCTTATAGAACTCACGTTCCCGTGCTGGGCAAACAGGTTTTGCAGCTGTTTGAGCTAAGATTTCCAAGTTATTCACATAATGAAAACTTATACTTTGTTTCGGTGGAGTTCCCCATTCAAATGCATGTAACAGTGAGAAACGCACTGTCTTGGCGAAAGAAAGCGTTTTTGTACAACTTCATAGAAATAGCTGTAACTTTTGATAGAAGACTCAGACAAACATGTTTATGGCCTTATATTATAGAACTCAAGGTCTCCGTGCTGGGCAAACAGGTTTTGCAGCTGTTTGAGCTAAGATTTCCAAGTTATTCACATAATGAAAACCTATACTTTGTTTCGGTGGAGTTCCCCATTCAAATGCATGTAACAGTGAGAAACGCACTGTCTTGGCGAAAGAAAGCGTTTTTGTACAACTTCATATGAATAGCTGTAACTTTTGATAGAAGACTCGGATACACATGTTTATGGCCTTATATTATAGAACTCAAGGTCCCCGTGCTGGGAAAACAGGTTTTGCAGCTGTTTGAGCTAAGATTTTCAAGTTATTCACATAATGAAAACCTATACTTTGTTTCGGTCGAGTTCCCCATTCAAATGCATGTAACAGTGAGAAACGCACTGTCTTGGCGAAAGAAAGCGTTTTTGTACAACTTCATAGAAATAGCTGTAACTTTTGATAGAAGACTCAGACAAACATGTTTATGGCCTTATATTATAGAACTCAAGGTCCCCGTGCTGGGAAAACAGGTTTTGCAGCTGTTTGAGCTAAGATTTTCAAGTTATTCACATAATGAAAACCTATACTTTGTTTCGGTCGAGTTCCCCATTCAAATGCATGTAACAGTGAGAAACGCACTGTCTTGGCGAAAGAAAGCGTTTTTGTACAACTTCATATGAATAGCTGTAACTTTTGATAGAAGACTCGGATACACATGTTTATGGCTTTATCTTATAGAACTCAAGGTTCCCGTGCTGGGAAAACAGGTTTTGCAGCTGTTTGAGCTAAGATTTCCAAGTTATTCACATAATGAAAACTTGTACTTTGTTTCGGTGGAGTTCCCCATTCAAATGCATGTAACAGTGAGAAACGCACTGTCTTGGCGAAAGAAAGCGTTTTTGTACAACTTCATATGAATAGCTGTAACTTTTGATAGAAGACTCGGATACACATGTTTATGGCTTTATCTTATAGAACTCAAGGTTCCCGTGCTGGGCAAACAGGTTTTGCAGCTGTTTGAGCTAAGATTTCCAAGTTATTCACATAATGAAAACCTATACTTTGTTTCGGTCGAGTTCCCCATTCAAATGCATGTAACAGTGAGAAACGCACTGTCTTGGCGAAAGAAAGCGTTTTTGTACAACTTCATAGAAATAGCTGTAACTTTTGATAGAAGACTCAGACAAACATGTTTATGGCCTTATATTATAGAACTCAAGGTCTCCGTGCTGGGCAAACAGGTTTTGCAGCTGTTTGAGCTAAGATTTCCAAGTTATTCACATAATGAAAACCTATACTTTGTTTCGGTGGAGTTCCCCATTCAAATGCATGTAACAGTGAGAAACGCACTGTCTTGGCGAAAGAAAGCGTTTTTGTACAACTTCATATGAATAGCTGTAACTTTTGATAGAAGACTCGGATACACATGTTTATGGCCTTATATTATAGAACTCAAGGTCCCCGTGCTGGGAAAACAGGTTTTGCAGCTGTTTGAGCTAAGATTTTCAAGTTATTCACATAATGAAAACCTATACTTTGTTTCGGTCGAGTTCCCCATTCAAATGCATGTAACAGTGAGAAACGCACTGTCTTGGCGAAAGAAAGCGTTTTTGTACAACTTCATAGAAATAGCTGTAACTTTTGATAGAAGACTCAGACAAACATGTTTATGGCCTTATATTATAGAACTCAAGGTCCCCGTGCTGGGAAAACAGGTTTTGCAGCTGTTTGAGCTAAGATTTTCAAGTTATTCACATAATGAAAACCTATACTTTGTTTCGGTCGAGTTCCCCATTCAAATGCATGTAACAGTGAGAAACGCACTGTCTTGGCGAAAGAAAGCATTTTTGTACAACTTCATATGAATAGCTGTAACTTTTGATAGAAGACTCGGATACACATGTTTATGGCTTTATCTTATAGAACTCAAGGTTCCCGTGCTGGGAAAACAGGTTTTGCAGCTGTTTGAGCTAAGATTTCCAAGTTATTCACATAATGAAAACTTGTACTTTGTTTCGGTGGAGTTCCCCATTCAAATGCATGTAACAGTGAGAAACGCACTGTCTTGGCGAAAGAAAGCGTTTTTGTACAACTTCATATGAATAGCTGTAACTTTTGATAGAAGACTCGGATACACATGTTTATGGCTTTATCTTATAGAACTCAAGGTTCCCGTGCTGGGCAAACAGGTTTTGCAGCTGTTTGAGCTAAGATTTCCAAGTTATTCACATAATGAAAACCTATACTTTGTTTCGGTCGAGTTCCCCATTCAAATGCATGTAACAGTGAGAAACGCACTGTCTTGGCGAAAGAAAGCGTTTTTGTACAACTTCATAGAAATAGCTGTAACTTTTGATAGAAGACTCAGACAAACATGTTTATGGCCTTATATTATAGAACTCAAGGTTCCCGTGCTGGGAAAACAGGTTTTGCAGCTGTTTGAGCTAAGATTTCCAAGTTATTCACATAATGAAAACCTATACTTTGTTTCGGTCGAGTTCCCCATTCAAATGCATGTAACAGTGAGAAACGCACTGTCTTGGCGAAAGAAAGCGTTTTTGTACAACTTCATATGAATAGCTGTAACTTTTGATAGAAGACTCGGATACACATGTTTATGGCCTTATCTTATAGAACTCAAAGTCTCCGTGCTGGGAAAACAGCTTTTGCAGCTGTTTGAGCTAAGATTTCCAAGTTATTCACATAATGAAATCATATACTTTGTTTCGGTGGAGTTCCCCATTCAAATGCATGTAACAGTGAGAAACGCACTGTCTTGGCGAAAGAAAGCGTTTTTGTACAACTTCATAGAAATAGCTGTAACTTTTGATAGAAGACTCAGACAAACATGTTTATGGCCTTATATTATAGAACTCAAGGTCTCCGTGCTGGGCAAACAGGTTTTGCAGCTGTTTGAGCTAAGATTTCCAAGTTATTCACATAATGAAAACCTATACTTTGTTTCGGTCGAGTTCCCCATTCAAATGCATGTAACAGTGAGAAACGCACTGTCTTGGCGAAAGAAAGCGTTTTTGTACAACTTCATATAAATAGCTGTAACTTTTGATAGAAGACTCAGACAAATATGTTTATGGCTTTATCTTATAGAACTCAAGGTCTCCGTGCTGGGAAAACAGCTTTTGCAGCTGTTTAAGCTAAGATTTCCAAGTTATTCACATAATGAAAACGTATACTTTATTTCGGTCGAGTTCCCCATTCAAATGCATGTAACAGTGAGAAACGCACTGTCTTGGCGAAAGAAAGCTATTTTGTACAACTTCATATAAATAGCTGTAACTTTTGATAGAAGACTCGGATACACATGTTTATGGCTTTATCTTATAGAACTCACGTTCCCCGTGCTGGGCAAACAGGTTTTGCAGCTGTTTGAGCTAAGATTTCCAAGTTATTCACATAATGAAAACCTATACTTTGTTTCGGTCGAGTTCCCCATTCAAATGCATGTAACAGTGAGATACGCACTGTCTTGGCGAAAGAAAGCGTTTTTGTACAACTTCATATGAATAGCTGTAACTTTTGATAGAAGACTCAGATACACATGTTTATGGCCTTATATTATAGAACTCAAGGTCCCCGTGCTGGGAAAACAGGTTTTGCAGCTGTTTGAGCTAAGATTTCCAACTTATTCACATAATGAAAACTTATACTTTGTTTCGGTCGAGTTCCCCATTCAAATGCATGTAACAGTGAGAAACGCACTGTCTTGGCAAAAGAAAGCGTTTTTGTACAACTTCATATAAATAGCTGTAACTTTTGATAGAAGACTCGGATACACATGTTTATGGCTTTATCTTATAGAACTCACGTTCCCGTGCTGGGCAAACAGGTTTTGCAGCTGTTTGAGCTAAGATTTCCAAGTTATTCACATAATGAAAACTTATACTTTGTTTCGGTGGAGTTCCCCATTCAAATGCATGTAACAGTGAGAAACGCACTGTCTTGGCGAAAGAAAGCTATTTTGTACAACTTCATATGAATAGCTGTAACTTTTGATAGAAGACTCGGATACACATGTTTATGGCTTTATCTTATAGAACTCAAGGTTCCCGTGCTGGGAAAAGAGGTTTTGCAGCTGTTTGAGCTAAGATTTCCAAGTTATTCACATAATGAAAACTTATACTTTGTTTCGGTCGAGTTCCCCATTCAAATGCATGTAACAGTGAGAAACGCACTGTCTTGGCAAAAGAAAGCGTTTTTGTACAACTTCATATAAATAGCTGTAACTTTTGATAGAAGACTCGGATACACATGTTTATGGCTTTATCTTATAGAACTCACGTTCCCGTGCTGGGCAAACAGGTTTTGCAGCTGTTTGAGCTAAGATTTCCAAGTTATTCACATAATGAAAACTTCTACTTTGTTTCGGTGGAGTTCCCCATTCAAATGCATGTAACAGTGAGAAACGCACTGTCTTGGCGAAAGAAAGCTATTTTGTACAACTTCATATGAATAGCTGTAACTTTTGATAGAAGACTCGGATACACATGTTTATGGCCTTATCTTATAGAACTCAAAGTCTCCGTGCTGGGAAAACAGGTTTTGCAGCTGTTTGAGCTAAGATTTCCAAGTTATTCACATAATGAAAACTTATACTTTGTTTCGGTGGAGTTCCCCATTCAAATGCATGTAACAGTGAGAAACGCACTGTCTTGGCGAAAGAAAGCTATTTTGTACAACTTCATATGAATAGCTGTAACTTTTGATAGAAGACTCGGATACACATGTTTATGGCTTTATCTTATAGAACTCAAGGTTCCCGTGCTGGGAAAAGAGGTTTTGCAGCTGTTTGAGCTAAGATTTCCAAGTTATTCACATAATGAAATCATATACTTTGTTTCGGTCGAGTTCCCCATTCAAATGCATGTAACAGTGAGAAACGCACTGTCTTGGCGAAAGAAAGCGTTTTTGTACAACTTCATAGAAATAGCTGTAACTTTTGATAGAAGACTCAGACAAACATGTTTATGGCCTTATATTATAGAACTCAAGGTCTCCGTGCTGGGCAAACAGGTTTTGCAGCTGTTTGAGCTAAGATTTCCAAGTTATTCACATAATGAAAACCTATACTTTGTTTCGGTCGAGTTCCCCATTCAAATGCATGTAACAGTGAGAAACGCACTGTCTTGGCGAAAGAAAGCGTTTTTGTACAACTTCATATGAATAGCTGTAACTTTTGATAGAAGACTCGGATACACATGTTTATGGCCTTATATTATAGAACTCAAGGTCCCCGTGCTGGGAAAACAGGTTTTGCAGCTGTTTGAGCTAAGATTTCCAAGTTATTCACATAATGAAAACTTATACTTTGTTTCGGTCGAGTTCCCCATTCAAATGCATGTAACAGTGAGAAACGCACTGTCTTGGCAAAAGAAAGCGTTTTTGTACAACTTCATATAAATAGCTGTAACTTTTGATAGAAGACTCGGATACACATGTTTATGGCTTTATCTTATAGAACTCACGTTCCCGTGCTGGGCAAACAGGTTTTGCAGCTGTTTGAGCTAAGATTTCCAAGTTATTCACATAATGAAAACTTCTACTTTGTTTCGGTGGAGTTCCCCATTCAAATGCATGTAACAGTGAGAAACGCACTGTCTTGGCGAAAGAAAGCTATTTTGTACAACTTCATATGAATAGCTGTAACTTTTGATAGAAGACTCGGATACACATGTTTATGGCCTTATCTTATAGAACTCAAAGTCTCCGTGCTGGGAAAACAGGTTTTGCAGCTGTTTGAGCTAAGATTTCCAAGTTATTCACATAATGAAAACTTATACTTTGTTTCGGTGGAGTTCCCCATTCAAATGCATGTAACAGTGAGAAACGCACTGTCTTGGCGAAAGAAAGCTATTTTGTACAACTTCATATGAATAGCTGTAACTTTTGATAGAAGACTCGGATACACATGTTTATGGCCTTATCTTATAGAACTCAAAGTCTCCGTGCTGGGAAAACAGCTTTTGCAGCTGTTTGAGCTAAGATTTCCAAGTTATTCACATAATGAAATCATATACTTTGTTTCGGTCGAGTTCCCCATTCAAATGCATGTAACAGTGAGAAACGCACTGTCTTGGCGAAAGAAAGCGTTTTTGTACAACTTCATATAAATAGCTGTAACTTTTGATAGAAGACTCAGACAAATATGTTTATGGCTTTATCTTATAGAACTCAAGGTCTCCGTGCTGGGAAAACAGCTTTTGCAGCTGTTTAAGCTAAGATTTCCAAGTTATTCACATAATGAAAACGTATACTTTATTTCGGTCGAGTTCCCCATTCAAATGCATGTAACAGTGAGAAACGCACTGTCTTGGCGAAAGAAAGCTATTTTGTACAACTTCATATAAATAGCTGTAACTTTTGATAGAAGACTCGGATACACATGTTTATGGCTTTATCTTATAGAACTCACGTTCCCCGTGCTGGGCAAACAGGTTTTGCAGCTGTTTGAGCTAAGATTTCCAAGTTATTCACATAATGAAAACCTATACTTTGTTTCGGTCGAGTTCCCCATTCAAATGCATGTAACAGTGAGAAACGCACTGTCTTGGCGAAAGAAAGCGTTTTTGTACAACTTCATATGAATAGCTGTAACTTTTGATAGAAGACTCAGATACACATGTTTATGGCCTTATATTATAGAACTCAAGGTCCCCGTGCTGGGAAAACAGGTTTTGCAGCTGTTTGAGCTAAGATTTCCAACTTATTCACATAATGAAAACTTATACTTTGTTTCGGTCGAGTTCCCCATTCAAATGCATGTAACAGTGAGAAACGCACTGTCTTGGCAAAAGAAAGCGTTTTTGTACAACTTCATATAAATAGCTGTAAGTTTTGATAGAAGACTCGGATACACATGTTTATGGCTTTATCTTATAGAACTCACGTTCCCGTGCTGGGCAAACAGGTTTTGCAGCTGTTTGAGCTAAGATTTCCAAGTTATTCACATAATGAAAACTTATACTTTGTTTCGGTGGAGTTCCCCATTCAAATGCATGTAACAGTGAGAAACGCACTGTCTTGGCGAAAGAAAGCTATTTTGTACAACTTCATATGAATAGCTGTAACTTTTGATAGAAGACTCGGATACACATGTTTATGGCCTTATCTTATAGAACTCAAAGTCTCCGTGCTGGGAAAACAGGTTTTGCAGCTGTTTGAGCTAAGATTTCCAAGTTATTCACATAATGAAAACTTATACTTTGTTTCGGTGGAGTTCCCCATTCAAATGCATGTAACAGTGAGAAACGCACTGTCTTGGCGAAAGAAAGCTATTTTGTACAACTTCATATGAATAGCTGTAACTTTTGATAGAAGACTCGGATACACATGTTTATGGCTTTATCTTATAGAACTCAAGGTTCCCGTGCTGGGAAAAGAGGTTTTGCAGCTGTTTGAGCTAAGATTTCCAAGTTATTCACATAATGAAAACTTATACTTTGTTTCGGTCGAGTTCCCCATTCAAATGCATGTAACAGTGAGAAACGCACTGTCTTGGCAAAAGAAAGCGTTTTTGTACAACTTCATATAAATAGCTGTAACTTTTGATAGAAGACTCGGATACACATGTTTATGGCTTTATCTTATAGAACTCACGTTCCCGTGCTGGGCAAACAGGTTTTGCAGCTGTTTGAGCTAAGATTTCCAAGTTATTCACATAATGAAAACTTCTACTTTGTTTCGGTGGAGTTCCCCATTCAAATGCATATAACAGTGAGAAACGCACTGTCTTGGCGAAAGAAAGCTATTTTGTACAACTTCATATGAATAGCTGTAACTTTTGATAGAAGACTCGGATACACATGTTTATGGCCTTATCTTATAGAACTCAAAGTCTCCGTGCTGGGAAAACAGGTTTTGCAGCTGTTTGAGCTAAGATTTCCAAGTTATTCACATAATGAAAACTTATACTTTGTTTCGGTGGAGTTCCCCATTCAAATGCATGTAACAGTGAGAAACGCACTGTCTTGGCGAAAGAAAGCTATTTTGTACAACTTCATATGAATAGCTGTAACTTTTGATAGAAGACTCGGATACACATGTTTATGGCTTTATCTTATAGAACTCAAGGTTCCCGTGCTGGGAAAAGAGGTTTTGCAGCTGTTTGAGCTAAGATTTCCAAGTTATTCACATAATGAAATCATATACTTTGTTTCGGTCGAGTTCCCCATTCAAATGCATGTAACAGTGAGAAACGCACTGTCTTGGCGAAAGAAAGCGTTTTTGTACAACTTCATAGAAATAGCTGTAACTTTTGATAGAAGACTCAGACAAACATGTTTATGGCCTTATATTATAGAACTCAAGGTCTCCGTGCTGGGCAAACAGGTTTTGCAGCTGTTTGAGCTAAGATTTCCAAGTTATTCACATAATGAAAACCTATACTTTGTTTCGGTCGAGTTCCCCATTCAAATGCATGTAACAGTGAGAAACGCACTGTCTTGGCGAAAGAAAGCGTTTTTGTACAACTTCATATGAATAGCTGTAACTTTTGATAGAAGACTCGGATACACATGTTTATGGCCTTATATTATAGAACTCAAGGTCCCCGTGCTGGGAAAACAGGTTTTGCAGCTGTTTGAGCTAAGATTTCCAAGTTATTCACATAATGAAAACTTATACTTTGTTTCGGTCGAGTTCCCCATTCAAATGCATGTAACAGTGAGAAACGCACTGTCTTGGCAAAAGAAAGCGTTTTTGTACAACTTCATATAAATAGCTGTAACTTTTGATAGAAGACTCGGATACACATGTTTATGGCTTTATCTTATAGAACTCACGTTCCCGTGCTGGGCAAACAGGTTTTGCAGCTGTTTGAGCTAAGATTTCCAAGTTATTCACATAATGAAAACTTCTACTTTGTTTCGGTGGAGTTCCCCATTCAAATGCATGTAACAGTGAGAAACGCACTGTCTTGGCGAAAGAAAGCTATTTTGTACAACTTCATATGAATAGCTGTAACTTTTGATAGAAGACTCGGATACACATGTTTATGGCCTTATCTTATAGAACTCAAAGTCTCCGTGCTGGGAAAACAGGTTTTGCAGCTGTTTGAGCTAAGATTTCCAAGTTATTCACATAATGAAAACTTATACTTTGTTTCGGTGGAGTTCCCCATTCAAATGCATGTAACAGTGAGAAACGCACTGTCTTGGCGAAAGAAAGCTATTTTGTACAACTTCATATGAATAGCTGTAACTTTTGATAGAAGACTCGGATACACATGTTTATGGCTTTATCTTATAGAACTCAAGGTTCCCGTGCTGGGAAAAGAGGTTTTGCAGCTGTTTGAGCTAAGATTTCCAAGTTATTCACATAATGAAATCATATACTTTGTTTCGGTCGAGTTCCCCATTCAAATGCATGTAACAGTGAGAAACGCACTGTCTTGGCGAAAGAAAGCGTTTTTGTACAACTTCATAGAAATAGCTGTAACTTTTGATAGAAGACTCAGACAAACATGTTTATGGCCTTATATTATAGAACTCAAGGTCTCCGTGCTGGGCAAACAGGTTTTGCAGCTGTTTGAGCTAAGATTTCCAAGTTATTCACATAATGAAAACCTATACTTTGTTTCGGTCGAGTTCCCCATTCAAATGCATGTAACAGTGAGAAACGCACTGTCTTGGCGAAAGAAAGCGTTTTTGTACAACTTCATATGAATAGCTGTAACTTTTGATAGAAGACTCGGATACACATGTTTATGGCCTTATATTATAGAACTCAAGGTCCCCGTGCTGGGAAAACAGGTTTTGCAGCTGTTTGAGCTAAGATTTTCAAGTTATTCACATAATGAAAACCTATACTTTGTTTCGGTCGAGTTCCCCATTCAAATGCATGTAACAGTGAGAAACGCACTGTCTTGGCGAAAGAAAGCGTTTTTGTACAACTTCATAGAAATAGCTGTAACTTTTGATAGAAGACTCAGACAAACATGTTTATGGCCTTATATTATAGAACTCAAGGTCCCCGTGCTGGGAAAACAGGTTTTGCAGCTGTTTGAGCTAAGATTTCCAAGTTATTCACATAATGAAAACCTATACTTTGTTTCGGTCGAGTTCCCCATTCAAATGCATGTAACAGTGAGAAACGCACTGTCTTGGCGAAAGAAAGCGTTTTTGTACAACTTCATAGAAATAGCTGTAACTTTTGATAGAAGACTCAGACAAACATGTTTATGGCCTTATATTATAGAACTCAAGGTCTCCGTGCTGGGAAAACAGGTTTTGCAGCTGTTTGAGCTAAGATTTCCAAGTTATTCACATAATGAAAACTTGTACTTTGTTTCGGTCGAGTTCCCCATTCAAATGCATGTAACAGTGAGAAACGCACTGTCTTGGCGAAAGAAAGCGTTTTTGTACAACTTCATATAAATAGCTGTAACTTTTGATAGAAGACTCGGATACACATGTTTATGGCTTTATCTTATAGAACTCAAGGTTCCCGTGCTGGGCAAACAGGTTTTGCAGCTTTTTGAGCTAAGATTTCCAAGTTATTCACATAATGAAAACCTATACTTTGTTTCGGTCGAGTTCCCCATTCAAATGCATGTAACAGTGAGAAACGCACTGTCTTGGCGAAAGAAAGCGTTTTTGTACAACTTCATAGAAATAGCTGTAACTTTTGATAGAAGACTCAGACAAATATGTTTATGGCTTTATCTTATAGAACTCAAGGTTCCCGTGCTGGGCAAACAGGTTTTGCAGCTGTTTGAGCTAAGATTTCCAAGTTATTCACATAATGAAAACTTATACTTTGTTTCGGTGGAGTTCCCCATTCAAATGCATGTAACAGTGAGAAACGCACTGTCTTGGTGAAAGAAAGCTATTTTGTACAACTTCATATGAATAGCTGTAACTTTTGATAGAAGACTCGGATACACATGTTTATGGCTTTATCTTATAGAACTCAAGGTTCCCATGCTGGGAAAAGAGGTTTTGCAGCTGTTTGAGCTAAGATTTCCAAGTTATTCACATAATGAAATCATATACTTTGTTTCGGTCGAGTTCCCCATTCAAATGCATGTAACAGTGAGAAACGCACTGTCTTGGCGAAAGAAAGCGTTTTTGTACAACTTCATATAAATAGCTGTAACTTTTGATAGAAGACTCAGACAAATATGTTTATGGCTTTATCTTATAGAACTCAAGGTTCCCGTGCTGGGCAAACAGGTTTTGCAGCTGTTTGAGCTAAGATTTCCAAGTTATTCACATAATGAAAACCTATACTTTGTTTCGGTCGAGTTCCCCATTCAAATGCATGTAACAGTGAGAAACGCACTGTCTTGGCGAAAGAAAGCGTTTTTGTACAACTTCATATAAATAGCTGTAACTTTTGATAGAAGACTCGGATACACATGTTTATGGCTTTATCTTATAGAACTCAAGGTTCCCGTGCTGGGCAAACAGGTTTTGCAGCTGTTTGAGCTAAGATTTCCAAGTTATTCACATAATGAAAACCTATACTTTGTTTCGGTCGAGTTCCCCATTCAAATGCATGTAACAGTGAGAAACGCACTGTCTTGGCGAAAGAAAGCGTTTTTGTACAACTTCATATAAATAGCTGTAACTTTTGATAGAAGACTCGGATACACATGTTTATGGCTTTATCTTATAGAACTCAAGGTTCCCGTGCTGGGCAAACAGGTTTTGCAGCTTTTTGAGCTAAGATTTCCAAGTTATTCACATAATGAAAACCTATACTTTGTTTCGGTCGAGTTCCCCATTCAAATGCATGTAACAGTGAGAAACGCACTGTCTTGGCGAAAGAAAGCTATTTTGTACAACTTCATATGAATAGCTGTAACTTTTGATAGAAGACTCGGATACACATGTTTATGGCTTTATCTTATAGAACTCAAGGTTCCCATGCTGGGAAAAGAGGTTTTGCAGCTGTTTGAGCTAAGATTTCCAAGTTATTCACATAATGAAATCATATACTTTGTTTCGGTCGAGTTCCCCATTCAAATGCATGTAACAGTGAGAAACGCACTGTCTTGGCGAAAGAAAGCGTTTTTGTACAACTTCATATAAATAGCTGTAACTTTTGATAGAAGACTCGGATACACATGTTTATGGCTTTATCTTATAGAACTCAAGGTTCCCGTGCTGGGCAAACAGGTTTTGCAGCTTTTTGAACTAAGATTTCCAAGTTATTCACATAATGAAAACCTATACTTTGTTTCGGTCGAGTTCCCCATTCAAATGCATGTAACAGTGAGAAACGCACTGTCTTGGCGAAAGAAAGCGTTTTTGTACAACTTCATATAAATAGCTGTAACTTTTGATAGAAGACTCAGACAAATATGTTTATGGCTTTATCTTATACATGTCTGAGTCTTTTGATAGAAGACTCAGACATGTTTGTCTGAGTCTTCTATCAAAAGTTACAGCTATTTCTATGAAGTTGTACAAAAACGCTTTCTTTCGCCAAGACAGTGCGTTTCTCACTGTTACATGCATTTGAATGGGGAACTCGACCGAAACAAAGTATATGTTTTCATTATGTGAATAACTTGGAAATCTTAGCTCAAACAGCTGCAAAACCTGTTTTCCCAGCACGGAGACCTTGAGTTCTATAATATAAGGCCATAAACATGTTTGTCTGAGTCTTCTATCAAAAGTTACAGCTATTTCTATGAAGTTGTACAAAAACGCTTTCTTTCGCCAAGACAGTGCGTTTCTCACTGTTACATGCATTTGAATGGGGAACTCGACCGAAACAAAGTATAGGTTTTCATTATGTGAATAACTTGGAAATCTTAGCTCAAACAGCTGCAGAACCTGTTTGCCCAGCACGGGAACCTTGAGTTCTATAAGATAAAGCCATAAACATGTGTATCCGAGTCTTCTATCAAAAGTTACAGCTATTCATATGAAGTTGTACAAAAACGCTTTCTTTCGCCAAGACAGTGCGTTTCTCACTGTTACATGCATTTGAATGGGGAACTCGACCGAAATAAAGTATACGTTTTCATTATGTGAATAACTTGGAAATCTTAGCTTAAACAGCTGCAAAAGCTGTTTTCCCAGCACGGAGACCTTGAGTTCTATAAGATAAAGCCATAAACATATTTGTCTGAGTCTTCTATCAAAAGTTACAGCTATTTCTATGAAGTTGTACAAAAACGCTTTCTTTCGCCAAGACAGTGCGTTTCTCACTGTTACATGCATTTGAATGGGGAACTCGACCGAAACAAAGTATATGATTTCATTATGTGAATAACTTGGAAATCTTAGCTCAAACAGCTGCAAAAGCTGTTTTCCCAGCACGGAGACTTTGAGTTCTATAAGATAAGGCCATAAACATGTGTATCCGAGTCTTCTATCAAAAGTTACAGCTATTCATATGAAGTTGTACAAAAACGCTTTCTTTCGCCAAGACAGTGCGTTTCTCACTGTTACATGCATTTGAATGGGGAACTCGACCGAAACAAAGTATACGTTTTCATTATGTGAATAACTTGGAAATCTTAGCTCAAACAGCTGCAAAACCTGTTTGCCCAGCACGGGAACCTTGAGTTCTATAAGATAAAGCCATAAACATGTGTATCCGAGTCTTCTATCAAAAGTTACAGCTATTCATATGAAGTTGTACAAAAACGCTTTCTTTCGCCAAGACAGTGCGTTTCTCACTGTTACATGCATTTGAATGGGGAACTCCACCGAAACAAAGTACAAGTTTTCATTATGTGAATAACTTGGAAATCTTAGCTCAAACAGCTGCAAAACCTGTTTTCCCAGCACGGAGACCTTGAGTTCTATAATATAAGGCCATAAACATGTTTGTCTGAGTCTTCTATCAAAAGTTACAGCTATTTCTATGAAGTTGTACAAAAACGCTTTCTTTCGCCAAGACAGTGCGTTTCTCACTGTTACATGCATTTGAATGGGGAACTCGACCGAAACAAAGTATAGGTTTTCATTATGTGAATAACTTGGAAATCTTAGCTCAAACAGCTGCAGAACCTGTTTGCCCAGCACGGGAACCTTGAGTTCTATAAGATAAAGCCATAAACATGTGTATCCGAGTCTTCTATCAAAAGTTACAGCTATTCATATGAAGTTGTACAAAAACGCTTTCTTTCGCCAAGACAGTGCGTTTCTCACTGTTACATGCATTTGAATGGGGAACTCGACCGAAATAAAGTATACGTTTTCATTATGTGAATAACTTGGAAATCTTAGCTTAAACAGCTGCAAAAGCTGTTTTCCCAGCACGGAGACCTTGAGTTCTATAAGATAAAGCCATAAACATATTTGTCTGAGTCTTCTATCAAAAGTTACAGCTATTTCTATGAAGTTGTACAAAAACGCTTTCTTTCGCCAAGACAGTGCGTTTCTCACTGTTACATGCATTTGAATGGGGAACTCGACCGAAACAAAGTATAGGTTTTCATTATGTGAATAACTTGGAAATCTTAGCTCAAACAGCTGCAAAACCTGTTTGCCCAGCACGGAGACCTTGAGTTCTATAATATAAGGCCATAAACATGTTTGTCTGAGTCTTCTATCAAAAGTTACAGCTATTTCTATGAAGTTGTACAAAAACGCTTTCTTTCGCCAAGACAGTGCGTTTCTCACTGTTACATGCATTTGAATGGGGAACTCGACCGAAACAAAGTATATGATTTCATTATGTGAATAACTTGGAAATCTTAGCTCAAACAGCTGCAAAAGCTGTTTTCCCAGCACGGAGACTTTGAGTTCTATAAGATAAGGCCATAAACATGTGTATCCGAGTCTTCTATCAAAAGTTACAGCTATTCATATGAAGTTGTACAAAAACGCTTTCTTTCGCCAAGACAGTGCGTTTCTCACTGTTACATGCATTTGAATGGGGAACTCGACCGAAACAAAGTATACGTTTTCATTATGTGAATAACTTGGAAATCTTAGCTCAAACAGCTGCAAAACCTGTTTGCCCAGCACGGGAACCTTGAGTTCTATAAGATAAAGCCATAAACATGTGTATCCGAGTCTTCTATCAAAAGTTACAGCTATTCATATGAAGTTGTACAAAAACGCTTTCTTTCGCCAAGACAGTGCGTTTCTCACTGTTACATGCATTTGAATGGGGAACTCGACCGAAACAAAGTATATGTTTTCATTATGTGAATAACTTGGAAATCTTAGCTCAAACAGCTGCAAAACCTGTTTTCCCAGCACGGAGACCTTGAGTTCTATAATATAAGGCCATAAACATGTTTGTCTGAGTCTTCTATCAAAAGTTACAGCTATTTATATGAAGTTGTACAAAAACACTTTCTTTCGCCAAGACAGTGCGTTTCTCACTGTTACATGCATTTGAATGGGGAACTCGACCGAAACAAAGTATAGGTTTTCATTATGTGAATAACTAGGAAATCTTAGCTCAAACAGCTGCAAAACCTGTTTTCCCAGCACGGAGACCTTGAGTTCTATAATATAAGGCCATAAACATGTTTGTCTGAGTCTTCTATCAAAAGATACAGCTATTTATATGAAGTTGTACAAAAACGCTTTCTTTCGCCAAGACAGTGCGTTTCTCACTGTTACATGCATTTGAATGGGGAACTCGACCGAAACAAAGTATAGGTTTTCATTATGTGAATAACTAGGAAATCTTAGCTCAAACAGCTGCAAAACCTGTTTTCCCAGCACGGAGACCTTGAGTTCTATAAGATAAAGCCATAAACATGTTTGTCTGAGTCTTCTATCAAAAGTTACAGCTATTTATATGAAGTTGTACAAAAACGCTTTCTTTCGCCAAGACAGTGCGTTTCTCACTGTTACATGCATTTGAATGGGGAACTCGACCGAAACAAAGCATAGGTTTTCATTATGTGAATAACTTGGAAATCTTAGCTCAAACAGCTGCAAAACCTGTTTGCCCAGCACGGGAACCTTGAGTTCTATAAGATAAAGCCATAAACATGTGTATCCGAGTCTTCTATCAAAAGTTACAGCTATTCATATGAAGTTGTACAAAAACGCTTTCTTTCGCCAAGACAGTGCGTTTCTCACTGTTACATGCATTTGAATGGGGAACTCCACCGAAACAAAGTACAAGTTTTCATTATGTGAATAACTTGGAAATCTTAGCTCAAACAGCTGCAAAACCTGTTTTCCCAGCACGGGGACCTTGAGTTCTATAATATAAGGCCATAAACATGTTTGTCTGAGTCTTCTATCAAAAGTTACAGCTATTTCTATGAAGTTGTACAAAAACGCTTTCTTTCGCCAAGACAGTGCGTTTCTCACTGTTACATGCATTTGAATGGGGAACTCGACCGAAACAAAGTATAGGTTTTCATTATGTGAATAACTTGGAAATCTTAGCTCAAACAGCTGCAAAACCTGTTTTCCCAGCACGGGGACCTTGAGTTCTATAATATAAGGCCATAAACATGTTTGTCTGAGTCTTCTATCAAAAGTTACAGCTATTTCTATGAAGTTGTACAAAAACGCTTTCTTTCGCCAAGACAGTGCGTTTCTCACTGTTACATGCATTTGAATGGGGA
Organism: Diplotaxodon limnothrissa; assembly: GCF_057381915.1. Taxonomy (NCBI): domain Eukaryota; kingdom Metazoa; phylum Chordata; class Actinopteri; order Cichliformes; family Cichlidae; genus Diplotaxodon; species Diplotaxodon limnothrissa. The sequence continues at coordinate 18,356,871 of NC_140597.1, forward strand.
ACTCGACCGAAACAAAGTATAAGTTTTCATTATGTGAATAACTTGGAAATCTTAGCTCAAACAGCTGCAAAACCTAGTTGCCCAGCACGGGAACCTTGAGTTCTATAAGATAAAGCCATAAACATGTGTATCCGAGTCTTCTATCAAAAGTTACAACTATTCATATGACGTTGTACAAAATAGCTTTCTTTCACCAAGACAGTGCGTTTCTCACTGTTACATGCATTTGAATGGGGAACTCGACCGAAACAAAGTATAAGTTTTCATTATGTGAATAACTTGGAAATCTTAGCTCAAACAGCTGCAAAACCTGTTTTCCCAGCACGGAGACTTTGAGTTCTATAAGATAAGGCCATAAACATGTGTATCCGAGTCTTCTATCAAAAGTTACAGCTATTCATATGAAGTTGTACAAAATAGCTTTCTTTCGCCAAGACAGTGCGTTTCTCACTGTTACATGCATTTGAATGGGGAACTCGACCGAAACAAAGTATAGGTTTTCATTATGTGAATAACTTGGAAATCTTAGCTCAAACAGCTGCAGAACCTGTTTGCCCAGCACGGGAACCTTGAGTTCTATAAGATAAAGCCATAAACATGTGTATCCGAGTCTTCTATCAAAAGTTACAGCTATTCATATGAAGTTGTACAAAAACGCTTTGTTTCGCCAAGACAGTGCGTTTCTCACTGTTACATGCATTTGAATGGGGAACTCGACCGAAATAAAGTATACGTTTTCATTATGTGAATAACTTGGAAATCTTAGCTTAAACAGCTGCAAAAGCTGTTTTCCCAGCACGGAGACCTTGAGTTCTATAAGATAAAGCCATAAACATATTTGTCTGAGTCTTCTATCAAAAGTTACAGCTATTTATATGAAGTTGTACAAAAACGCTTTCTTTCGCCAAGACAGTGCGTTTCTCACTGTTACATGCATTTGAATGGGGAACTCGACCGAAACAAAGTATAGGTTTTCATTATGTGAATAACTTGGAAATCTTAGCTCAAACAGCTGCAAAACCTGTTTGCCCAGCACGGAGACCTTGAGTTCTATAATATAAGGCCATAAACATGTTTGTCTGAGTCTTCTATCAAAAGTTACAGCTATTTCTATGAAGTTGTACAAAAACGCTTTCTTTCGCCAAGACAGTGCGTTTCTCACTGTTACATGCATTTGAATGGGGAACTCGACCGAAACAAAGTATATGATTTCATTATGTGAATAACTTGGAAATCTTAGCTCAAACAGCTGCAAAAGCTGTTTTCCCAGCACGGAGACTTTGAGTTCTATAAGATAAGGCCATAAACATGTGTATCCGAGTCTTCTATCAAAAGTTACAGCTATTCATATGAAGTTGTACAAAAACGCTTTCTTTCGCCAAGACAGTGCGTTTCTCACTGTTACATGCATTTGAATGGGGAACTCGACCGAAACAAAGTATACGTTTTCATTATGTGAATAACTTGGAAATCTTAGCTCAAACAGCTGCAAAACCTGTTTGCCCAGCACGGGAACCTTGAGTTCTATAAGATAAAGCCATAAACATGTGTATCCGAGTCTTCTATCAAAAGTTACAGCTATTCATATGAAGTTGTACAAAAACGCTTTCTTTCGCCAAGACAGTGCGTTTCTCACTGTTACATGCATTTGAATGGGGAACTCGACCGAAACAAAGTATATGTTTTCATTATGTGAATAACTTGGAAATCTTAGCTCAAACAGCTGCAAAACCTGTTTTCCCAGCACGGAGACCTTGAGTTCTATAATATAAGGCCATAAACATGTTTGTCTGAGTCTTCTATCAAAAGTTACAGCTATTTATATGAAGTTGTACAAAAACGCTTTCTTTCGCCAAGACAGTGCGTTTCTCACTGTTACATGCATTTGAATGGGGAACTCGACCGAAACAAAGTATAGGTTTTCATTATGTGAATAACTAGGAAATCTTAGCTCAAACAGCTGCGAAACCTGTTTTCCCAGCACGGAGACCTTGAGTTCTATAATATAAGGCCATAAACATGTTTGTCTGAGTCTTCTATCAAAAGTTACAGCTATTTATATGAAGTTGTACAAAAACGCTTTCTTTCGCCAAGACAGTGCGTTTCTCACTGTTACATGCATTTGAATGGGGAACTCGACCGAAACAAAGTATAGGTTTTCATTATGTGAATAACTAGGAAATCTTAGCTCAAACAGCTGCAAAACCTGTTTTCCCAGCACGGAGACCTTGAGTTCTATAAGATAAAGCCATAAACATGTTTGTCTGAGTCTTCTATCAAAAGTTACAGCTATTTATATGAAGTTGTACAAAAACGCTTTCTTTCGCCAAGACAGTGCGTTTCTCACTGTTACATGCATTTGAATGGGGAACTCGACCGAAACAAAGCATAGGTTTTCATTATGTGAATAACTTGGAAATCTTAGCTCAAACAGCTGCAAAACCTGTTTGCCCAGCACGGGAACCTTGAGTTCTATAAGATAAAGCCATAAACATGTGTATCCGAGTCTTCTATCAAAAGTTACAGCTATTCATATGAAGTTGTACAAAAACGCTTTCTTTCGCCAAGACAGTGCGTTTCTCACTGTTACATGCATTTGAATGGGGAACTCCACCGAAACAAAGTACAAGTTTTCATTATGTGAATAACTTGGAAATCTTAGCTCAAACAGCTGCAAAACCTGTTTTCCCAGCACGGAGACCTTGAGTTCTATAATATAAGGCCATAAACATGTTTGTCTGAGTCTTCTATCAAAAGTTACAGCTATTTCTATGAAGTTGTACAAAAACGCTTTCTTTCGCCAAGACAGTGCGTTTCTCACTGTTACATGCATTTGAATGGGGAACTCGACCGAAACAAAGTATAGGTTTTCATTATGTGAATAACTTGAAAATCTTAGCTCAAACAGCTGCAAAACCTGTTTTCCCAGCACGGGGACCTTGAGTTCTATAATATAAGGCCATAAACATGTTTGTCTGAGTCTTCTATCAAAAGTTACAGCTATTTCTATGAAGTTGTACAAAAACGCTTTCTTTCGCCAAGACAGTGCGTTTCTCACTGTTACATGCATTTGAATGGGGAACTCGACCGAAACAAAGTATAGGTTTTCATTATGTGAATAACTTGGAAATCTTAGCTCAAACAGCTGCAAAACCTGTTTTCCCAGCACGGGGACCTTGAGTTCTATAATATAAGGCCATAAACATGTTTGTCTGAGTCTTCTATCAAAAGTTACAGCTATTTCTATGAAGTTGTACAAAAACGCTTTCTTTCGCCAAGACAGTGCGTTTCTCACTGTTACATGCATTTGAATGGGGAACTCGACCGAAACAAAGTATAGGTTTTCATTATGTGAATAACTTGGAAATCTTAGCTCAAACAGCTGCAAAACCTGTTTTCCCAGCACGGGGACCTTGAGTTCTATAATATAAGGCCATAAACATGTTTGTCTGAGTCTTCTATCAAAAGTTACAGCTATTTCTATGAAGTTGTACAAAAACGCTTTCTTTCGCCAAGACAGTGCGTTTCTCACTGTTACATGCATTTGAATGGGGAACTCGACCGAAACAAAGTATAGGTTTTCATTATGTGAATAACTTGAAAATCTTAGCTCAAACAGCTGCAAAACCTGTTTTCCCAGCACGGGGACCTTGAGTTCTATAATATAAGGCCATAAACATGTGTATCCGAGTCTTCTATCAAAAGTTACAGCTATTCATATGAAGTTGTACAAAAACGCTTTCTTTCGCCAAGACAGTGCGTTTCTCACTGTTACATGCATTTGAATGGGGAACTCGACCGAAACAAAGTATAGGTTTTCATTATGTGAATAACTTGGAAATCTTAGCTCAAACAGCTGCAAAACCTGTTTTCCCAGCACGGGGACCTTGAGTTCTATAATATAAGGCCATAAACATGTTTGTCTGAGTCTTCTATCAAAAGTTACAGCTATTTCTATGAAGTTGTACAAAAACGCTTTCTTTCGCCAAGACAGTGCGTTTCTCACTGTTACATGCATTTGAATGGGGAACTCGACCGAAACAAAGTATAGGTTTTCATTATGTGAATAACTTGGAAATCTTAGCTCAAACAGCTGCAAAACCTGTTTTCCCAGCACGGGGACCTTGAGTTCTATAATATAAGGCCATAAACATGTTTGTCTGAGTCTTCTATCAAAAGTTACAGCTATTTCTATGAAGTTGTACAAAAACGCTTTCTTTCGCCAAGACAGTGCGTTTCTCACTGTTACATGCATTTGAATGGGGAACTCGACCGAAACAAAGTATAGGTTTTCATTATGTGAATAACTTGAAAATCTTAGCTCAAACAGCTGCAAAACCTGTTTTCCCAGCACGGGGACCTTGAGTTCTATAATATAAGGCCATAAACATGTGTATCCGAGTCTTCTATCAAAAGTTACAGCTATTCATATGAAGTTGTACAAAAACGCTTTCTTTCGCCAAGACAGTGCGTTTCTCACTGTTACATGCATTTGAATGGGGAACTCGACCGAAACAAAGTATAGGTTTTCATTATGTGAATAACTTGGAAATCTTAGCTCAAACAGCTGCAAAACCTGTTTGCCCAGCACGGAGACCTTGAGTTCTATAATATAAGGCCATAAACATGTTTGTCTGAGTCTTCTATCAAAAGTTACAGCTATTTCTATGAAGTTGTACAAAAACGCTTTCTTTCGCCAAGACAGTGCGTTTCTCACTGTTACATGCATTTGAATGGGGAACTCGACCGAAACAAAGTATAGGTTTTCATTATGTGAATAACTTGAAAATCTTAGCTCAAACAGCTGCAGAACCTGTTTGCCCAGCACGGGAACCTTGAGTTCTATAAGATAAAGCCATAAACATGTGTATCCGAGTCTTCTATCAAAAGTTACAGCTATTCATATGAAGTTGTACAAAAACGCTTTCTTTCGCCAAGACAGTGCGTTTCTCACTGTTACATGCATTTGAATGGGGAACTCGACCGAAATAAAGTATACGTTTTCATTATGTGAATAACTTGGAAATCTTAGCTTAAACAGCTGCAAAAGCTGTTTTCCCAGCACGGAGACCTTGAGTTCTATAAGATAAAGCCATAAACATATTTGTCTGAGTCTTCTATCAAAAGTTACAGCTATTTATATGAAGTTGTACAAAAACGCTTTCTTTCGCCAAGACAGTGCGTTTCTCACTGTTACATGCATTTGAATGGGGAACTCGACCGAAACAAAGTATAGGTTTTCATTATGTGAATAACTTGGAAATCTTAGCTCAAACAGCTGCAAAACCTGTTTGCCCAGCACGGAGACCTTGAGTTCTATAATATAAGGCCATAAACATGTTTGTCTGAGTCTTCTATCAAAAGTTACAGCTATTTCTATGAAGTTGTACAAAAACGCTTTCTTTCGCCAAGACAGTGCGTTTCTCACTGTTACATGCATTTGAATGGGGAACTCGACCGAAACAAAGTATATGATTTCATTATGTGAATAACTTGGAAATCTTAGCTCAAACAGCTGCAAAAGCTGTTTTCCCAGCACGGAGACTTTGAGTTCTATAAGATAAGGCCATAAACATGTGTATCCGAGTCTTCTATCAAAAGTTACAGCTATTCATATGAAGTTGTACAAAAACGCTTTCTTTCGCCAAGACAGTGCGTTTCTCACTGTTACATGCATTTGAATGGGGAACTCGACCGAAACAAAGTATACGTTTTCATTATGTGAATAACTTGGAAATCTTAGCTCAAACAGCTGCAAAACCTGTTTGCCCAGCACGGGAACCTTGAGTTCTATAAGATAAAGCCATAAACATGTGTATCCGAGTCTTCTATCAAAAGTTACAGCTATTCATATGAAGTTGTACAAAAACGCTTTCTTTCGCCAAGACAGTGCGTTTCTCACTGTTACATGCATTTGAATGGGGAACTCGACCGAAACAAAGTATATGTTTTCATTATGTGAATAACTTGGAAATCTTAGCTCAAACAGCTGCAAAACCTGTTTTCCCAGCACGGAGACCTTGAGTTCTATAATATAAGGCCATAAACATGTTTGTCTGAGTCTTCTATCAAAAGTTACAGCTATTTATATGAAGTTGTACAAAAACGCTTTCTTTCGCCAAGACAGTGCGTTTCTCACTGTTACATGCATTTGAATGGGGAACTCGACCGAAACAAAGTATAGGTTTTCATTATGTGAATAACTAGGAAATCTTAGCTCAAACAGCTGCGAAACCTGTTTTCCCAGCACGGAGACCTTGAGTTCTATAATATAAGGCCATAAACATGTTTGTCTGAGTCTTCTATCAAAAGTTACAGCTATTTATATGAAGTTGTACAAAAACGCTTTCTTTCGCCAAGACAGTGCGTTTCTCACTGTTACATGCATTTGAATGGGGAACTCGACCGAAACAAAGTATAGGTTTTCATTATGTGAATAACTAGGAAATCTTAGCTCAAACAGCTGCAAAACCTGTTTTCCCAGCACGGAGACCTTGAGTTCTATAAGATAAAGCCATAAACATGTTTGTCTGAGTCTTCTATCAAAAGTTACAGCTATTTATATGAAGTTGTACAAAAACGCTTTCTTTCGCCAAGACAGTGCGTTTCTCACTGTTACATGCATTTGAATGGGGAACTCGACCGAAACAAAGCATAGGTTTTCATTATGTGAATAACTTGGAAATCTTAGCTCAAACAGCTGCAAAACCTGTTTGCCCAGCACGGGAACCTTGAGTTCTATAAGATAAAGCCATAAACATGTGTATCCGAGTCTTCTATCAAAAGTTACAGCTATTCATATGAAGTTGTACAAAAACGCTTTCTTTCGCCAAGACAGTGCGTTTCTCACTGTTACATGCATTTGAATGGGGAACTCCACCGAAACAAAGTACAAGTTTTCATTATGTGAATAACTTGGAAATCTTAGCTCAAACAGCTGCAAAACCTGTTTTCCCAGCACGGAGACCTTGAGTTCTATAATATAAGGCCATAAACATGTTTGTCTGAGTCTTCTATCAAAAGTTACAGCTATTTCTATGAAGTTGTACAAAAACGCTTTCTTTCGCCAAGACAGTGCGTTTCTCACTGTTACATGCATTTGAATGGGGAACTCGACCGAAACAAAGTATAGGTTTTCATTATGTGAATAACTTGAAAATCTTAGCTCAAACAGCTGCAAAACCTGTTTTCCCAGCACGGGGACCTTGAGTTCTATAATATAAGGCCATAAACATGTTTGTCTGAGTCTTCTATCAAAAGTTACAGCTATTTCTATGAAGTTGTACAAAAACGCTTTCTTTCGCCAAGACAGTGCGTTTCTCACTGTTACATGCATTTGAATGGGGAACTCGACCGAAACAAAGTATAGGTTTTCATTATGTGAATAACTTGGAAATCTTAGCTCAAACAGCTGCAAAACCTGTTTTCCCAGCACGGAGACCTTGAGTTCTATAATATAAGGCCATAAACATGTTTGTCTGAGTCTTCTATCAAAAGTTACAGCTATTTCTATGAAGTTGTACAAAAACGCTTTCTTTCGCCAAGACAGTGCGTTTCTCACTGTTACATGCATTTGAATGGGGAACTCGACCGAAACAAAGTATAGGTTTTCATTATGTGAATAACTTGAAAATCTTAGCTCAAACAGCTGCAAAACCTGTTTTCCCAGCACGGGAACCTTGAGTTCTATAATATAAGGCCATAAACATGTTTGTCTGAGTCTTCTATCAAAAGTTACAGCTATTTCTATGAAGTTGTACAAAAACGCTTTCTTTCGCCAAGACAGTGCGTTTCTCACTGTTACATGCATTTGAATGGGGAACTCGACCGAAACAAAGTATAGGTTTTCATTATGTGAATAACTTGGAAATCTTAGCTCAAACAGCTGCAAAACCTGTTTTCCCAGCACGGGGACCTTGAGTTCTATAATATAAGGCCATAAACATGTTTGTCTGAGTCTTCTATCAAAAGTTACAGCTATTTCTATGAAGTTGTACAAAAACGCTTTCTTTCGCCAAGACAGTGCGTTTCTCACTGTTACATGCATTTGAATGGGGAACTCGACCGAAACAAAGTATAGGTTTTCATTATGTGAATAACTTGGAAATCTTAGCTCAAACAGCTGCAAAACCTGTTTTCCCAGCACGGGGACCTTGAGTTCTATAATATAAGGCCATAAACATGTGTATCCGAGTCTTCTATCAAAAGTTACAGCTATTTCTATGAAGTTGTACAAAAACGCTTTCTTTCGCCAAGACAGTGCGTTTCTCACTGTTACATGCATTTGAATGGGGAACTCGACCGAAACAAAGTATAGGTTTTCATTATGTGAATAACTTGGAAATCTTAGCTCAAACAGCTGCAAAACCTGTTTTCCCAGCACGGGGACCTTGAGTTCTATAATATAAGGCCATAAACATGTGTATCCGAGTCTTCTATCAAAAGTTACAGCTATTTCTATGAAGTTGTACAAAAACGCTTTCTTTCGCCAAGACAGTGCGTTTCTCACTGTTACATGCATTTGAATGGGGAACTCGACCGAAACAAAGTATAGGTTTTCATTATGTGAATAACTTGGAAATCTTAGCTCAAACAGCTGCAAAACCTGTTTTCCCAGCACGGGGACCTTGAGTTCTATAATATAAGGCCATAAACATGTTTGTCTGAGTCTTCTATCAAAAGTTACAGCTATTTCTATGAAGTTGTACAAAAACGCTTTCTTTCGCCAAGACAGTGCGTTTCTCACTGTTACATGCATTTGAATGGGGAACTCGACCGAAACAAAGTATAGGTTTTCATTATGTGAATAACTTGGAAATCTTAGCTCAAACAGCTGCAAAACCTGTTTTCCCAGCACGGAGACCTTGAGTTCTATAATATAAGGCCATAAACATGTTTGTCTGAGTCTTCTATCAAAAGTTACAGCTATTTCTATGAAGTTGTACAAAAACGCTTTCTTTCGCCAAGACAGTGCGTTTCTCACTGTTACATGCATTTGAATGGGGAACTCGACCGAAACAAAGTATAGGTTTTCATTATGTGAATAACTTGAAAATCTTAGCTCAAACAGCTGCAAAACCTGTTTTCCCAGCACGGGGACCTTGAGTTCTATAATATAAGGCCATAAACATGTGTAACCGAGTCTTCTATCAAAAGTTACAGCTATTTCTATGAAGTTGTACAAAAACGCTTTCTTTCGCCAAGACAGTGCGTTTCTCACTGTTACATGCATTTGAATGGGGAACTCGACCGAAACAAAGTATAGGTTTTCATTATGTGAATAACTTGGAAATCTTAGCTCAAACAGCTGCAAAACCTGTTTTCCCAGCACGGAGACCTTGAGTTCTATAATATAAGGCCATAAACATGTTTGTCTGAGTCTTCTATCAAAAGTTACAGCTATTTCTATGAAGTTGTACAAAAACGCTTTCTTTCGCCAAGACAGTGCGTTTCTCACTGTTACATGCATTTGAATGGGGAACTCGACCGAAACAAAGTATAGGTTTTCATTATGTGAATAACTTGGAAATCTTAGCTCAAACAGCTGCAAAACCTGTTTTCCCAGCACGGGGACCTTGAGTTCTATAATATAAGGCCATAAACATGTTTGTCTGAGTCTTCTATCAAAAGTTACAGCTATTTCTATGAAGTTGTACAAAAACGCTTTCTTTCGCCAAGACAGTGCGTTTCTCACTGTTACATGCATTTGAATGGGGAACTCGACCGAAACAAAGTATAGGTTTTCATTATGTGAATAACTTGAAAATCTTAGCTCAAACAGCTGCAAAACCTGTTTTCCCAGCACGGGAACCTTGAGTTCTATAATATAAGGCCATAAACATGTTTGTCTGAGTCTTCTATCAAAAGTTACAGCTATTTCTATGAAGTTGTACAAAAACGCTTTCTTTCGCCAAGACAGTGCGTTTCTCACTGTTACATGCATTTGAATGGGGAACTCGACCGAAACAAAGTATAGGTTTTCATTATGTGAATAACTTGGAAATCTTAGCTCAAACAGCTGCAAAACCTGTTTTCCCAGCACGGGGACCTTGAGTTCTATAATATAAGGCCATAAACATGTGTATCCGAGTCTTCTATCAAAAGTTACAGCTATTTCTATGAAGTTGTACAAAAACGCTTTCTTTCGCCAAGACAGTGCGTTTCTCACTGTTACATGCATTTGAATGGGGAACTCGACCGAAACAAAGTATAGGTTTTCATTATGTGAATAACTTGGAAATCTTAGCTCAAACAGCTGCAAAACCTGTTTTCCCAGCACGGGGACCTTGAGTTCTATAATATAAGGCCATAAACATGTGTATCCGAGTCTTCTATCAAAAGTTACAGCTATTTCTATGAAGTTGTACAAAAACGCTTTCTTTCGCCAAGACAGTGCGTTTCTCACTGTTACATGCATTTGAATGGGGAACTCGACCGAAACAAAGTATAGGTTTTCATTATGTGAATAACTTGGAAATCTTAGCTCAAACAGCTGCAAAACCTGTTTTCCCAGCACGGGGACCTTGAGTTCTATAATATAAGGCCATAAACATGTTTGTCTGAGTCTTCTATCAAAAGTTACAGCTATTTCTATGAAGTTGTACAAAAACGCTTTCTTTCGCCAAGACAGTGCGTTTCTCACTGTTACATGCATTTGAATGGGGAACTCGACCGAAACAAAGTATAGGTTTTCATTATGTGAATAACTTGGAAATCTTAGCTCAAACAGCTGCAAAACCTGTTTTCCCAGCACGGAGACCTTGAGTTCTATAATATAAGGCCATAAACATGTTTGTCTGAGTCTTCTATCAAAAGTTACAGCTATTTCTATGAAGTTGTACAAAAACGCTTTCTTTCGCCAAGACAGTGCGTTTCTCACTGTTACATGCATTTGAATGGGGAACTCGACCGAAACAAAGTATAGGTTTTCATTATGTGAATAACTTGAAAATCTTAGCTCAAACAGCTGCAAAACCTGTTTTCCCAGCACGGGGACCTTGAGTTCTATAATATAAGGCCATAAACATGTGTAACCGAGTCTTCTATCAAAAGTTACAGCTATTTCTATGAAGTTGTACAAAAACGCTTTCTTTCGCCAAGACAGTGCGTTTCTCACTGTTACATGCATTTGAATGGGGAACTCGACCGAAACAAAGTATAGGTTTTCATTATGTGAATAACTTGGAAATCTTAGCTCAAACAGCTGCAAAACCTGTTTTCCCAGCACGGAGACCTTGAGTTCTATAATATAAGGCCATAAACATGTTTGTCTGAGTCTTCTATCAAAAGTTACAGCTATTTCTATGAAGTTGTACAAAAACGCTTTCTTTCGCCAAGACAGTGCGTTTCTCACTGTTACATGCATTTGAATGGGGAACTCGACCGAAACAAAGTATAGGTTTTCATTATGTGAATAACTTGGAAATCTTAGCTCAAACAGCTGCAAAACCTGTTTTCCCAGCACGGAGACCTTGAGTTCTATAATATAAGGCCATAAACATGTTTGTCTGAGTCTTCTATCAAAAGTTACAGCTATTTCTATGAAGTTGTACAAAAACGCTTTCTTTCGCCAAGACAGTGCGTTTCTCACTGTTACATGCATTTGAATGGGGAACTCGACCGAAACAAAGTATAGGTTTTCATTATGTGAATAACTTGAAAATCTTAGCTCAAACAGCTGCAAAACCTGTTTTCCCAGCACGGGGACCTTGAGTTCTATAATATAAGGCCATAAACATGTGTAACCGAGTCTTCTATCAAAAGTTACAGCTATTTCTATGAAGTTGTACAAAAACGCTTTCTTTCGCCAAGACAGTGCGTTTCTCACTGTTACATGCATTTGAATGGGGAACTCGACCGAAACAAAGTATAGGTTTTCATTATGTGAATAACTTGGAAATCTTAGCTCAAACAGCTGCAAAACCTGTTTTCCCAGCACGGAGACCTTGAGTTCTATAATATAAGGCCATAAACATGTTTGTCTGAGTCTTCTATCAAAAGTTACAGCTATTTCTATGAAGTTGTACAAAAACGCTTTCTTTCGCCAAGACAGTGCGTTTCTCACTGTTACATGCATTTGAATGGGGAACTCGACCGAAACAAAGTATAGGTTTTCATTATGTGAATAACTTGGAAATCTTAGCTCAAACAGCTGCAAAACCTGTTTTCCCAGCACGGGGACCTTGAGTTCTATAATATAAGGCCATAAACATGTTTGTCTGAGTCTTCTATCAAAAGTTACAGCTATTTCTATGAAGTTGTACAAAAACGCTTTCTTTCGCCAAGACAGTGCGTTTCTCACTGTTACATGCATTTGAATGGGGAACTCGACCGAAACAAAGTATAGGTTTTCATTATGTGAATAACTTGGAAATCTTAGCTCAAACAGCTGCAAAACCTGTTTTCCCAGCACGGGGACCTTGAGTTCTATAATATAAGGCCATAAACATGTGTATCCGAGTCTTCTATCAAAAGTTACAGCTATTTCTATGAAGTTGTACAAAAACGCTTTCTTTCGCCAAGACAGTGCGTTTCTCACTGTTACATGCATTTGAATGGGGAACTCGACCGAAACAAAGTATAGGTTTTCATTATGTGAATAACTTGGAAATCTTAGCTCAAACAGCTGCAAAACCTGTTTTCCCAGCACGGGGACCTTGAGTTCTATAATATAAGGCCATAAACATGTTTGTCTGAGTCTTCTATCAAAAGTTACAGCTATTTCTATGAAGTTGTACAAAAACGCTTTCTTTCGCCAAGACAGTGCGTTTCTCACTGTTACATGCATTTGAATGGGGAACTCGACCGAAACAAAGTATAGGTTTTCATTATGTGAATAACTTGGAAATCTTAGCTCAAACAGCTGCAAAACCTGTTTTCCCAGCACGGGGACCTTGAGTTCTATAATATAAGGCCATAAACATGTGTATCCGAGTCTTCTATCAAAAGTTACAGCTATTTCTATGAAGTTGTACAAAAACGCTTTCTTTCGCCAAGACAGTGCGTTTCTCACTGTTACATGCATTTGAATGGGGAACTCGACCGAAACAAAGTATAGGTTTTCATTATGTGAATAACTTGGAAATCTTAGCTCAAACAGCTGCAAAACCTGTTTTCCCAGCACGGGGACCTTGAGTTCTATAATATAAGGCCATAAACATGTGTATCCGAGTCTTCTATCAAAAGTTACAGCTATTTCTATGAAGTTGTACAAAAACGCTTTCTTTCGCCAAGACAGTGCGTTTCTCACTGTTACATGCATTTGAATGGGGAACTCGACCGAAACAAAGTATAGGTTTTCATTATGTGAATAACTTGGAAATCTTAGCTCAAACAGCTGCAAAACCTGTTTTCCCAGCACGGGGACCTTGAGTTCTATAATATAAGGCCATAAACATGTTTGTCTGAGTCTTCTATCAAAAGTTACAGCTATTTCTATGAAGTTGTACAAAAACGCTTTCTTTCGCCAAGACAGTGCGTTTCTCACTGTTACATGCATTTGAATGGGGAACTCGACCGAAACAAAGTATAGGTTTTCATTATGTGAATAACTTGGAAATCTTAGCTCAAACAGCTGCAAAACCTGTTTTCCCAGCACGGAGACCTTGAGTTCTATAATATAAGGCCATAAACATGTTTGTCTGAGTCTTCTATCAAAAGTTACAGCTATTTCTATGAAGTTGTACAAAAACGCTTTCTTTCGCCAAGACAGTGCGTTTCTCACTGTTACATGCATTTGAATGGGGAACTCGACCGAAACAAAGTATAGGTTTTCATTATGTGAATAACTTGAAAATCTTAGCTCAAACAGCTGCAAAACCTGTTTTCCCAGCACGGGGACCTTGAGTTCTATAATATAAGGCCATAAACATGTGTAACCGAGTCTTCTATCAAAAGTTACAGCTATTTCTATGAAGTTGTACAAAAACGCTTTCTTTCGCCAAGACAGTGCGTTTCTCACTGTTACATGCATTTGAATGGGGAACTCGACCGAAACAAAGTATAGGTTTTCATTATGTGAATAACTTGGAAATCTTAGCTCAAACAGCTGCAAAACCTGTTTTCCCAGCACGGAGACCTTGAGTTCTATAATATAAGGCCATAAACATGTTTGTCTGAGTCTTCTATCAAAAGTTACAGCTATTTCTATGAAGTTGTACAAAAACGCTTTCTTTCGCCAAGACAGTGCGTTTCTCACTGTTACATGCATTTGAATGGGGAACTCGACCGAAACAAAGTATAGGTTTTCATTATGTGAATAACTTGGAAATCTTAGCTCAAACAGCTGCAAAACCTGTTTTCCCAGCACGGGGACCTTGAGTTCTATAATATAAGGCCATAAACATGTTTGTCTGAGTCTTCTATCAAAAGTTACAGCTATTTCTATGAAGTTGTACAAAAACGCTTTCTTTCGCCAAGACAGTGCGTTTCTCACTGTTACATGCATTTGAATGGGGAACTCGACCGAAACAAAGTATAGGTTTTCATTATGTGAATAACTTGGAAATCTTAGCTCAAACAGCTGCAAAACCTGTTTTCCCAGCACGGGGACCTTGAGTTCTATAAGATAAAGCCACAAACATGTGTAACCGAGTCTTCTATCAAAAGTTACAGCTATTTCTATGAAGTTGTACAAAAACGCTTTCTTTCGCCAAGACAGTGCGTTTCTCACTGTTACATGCATTTGAATGGGGAACTCGACCGAAACAAAGTATAGGTTTTCATTATGTGAATAACTTGAAAATCTTAGCTCAAACAGCTGCAAAACCTGTTTTCCCAGCACGGGAACCTTGAGTTCTATAATATAAGGCCATAAACATGTTTGTCTGAGTCTTCTATCAAAAGTTACAGCTATTTCTATGAAGTTGTACAAAAACGCTTTCTTTCGCCAAGACAGTGCGTTTCTCACTGTTACATGCATTTGAATGGGGAACTCGACCGAAACAAAGTATAGGTTTTCATTATGTGAATAACTTGGAAATCTTAGCTCAAACAGCTGCAAAACCTGTTTTCCCAGCACGGGGACCTTGAGTTCTATAATATAAGGCCATAAACATGTGTATCCGAGTCTTCTATCAAAAGTTACAGCTATTTCTATGAAGTTGTACAAAAACGCTTTCTTTCGCCAAGACAGTGCGTTTCTCACTGTTACATGCATTTGAATGGGGAACTCGACCGAAACAAAGTATAGGTTTTCATTATGTGAATAACTTGGAAATCTTAGCTCAAACAGCTGCAAAACCTGTTTTCCCAGCACGGGGACCTTGAGTTCTATAATATAAGGCCATAAACATGTGTATCCGAGTCTTCTATCAAAAGTTACAGCTATTTCTATGAAGTTGTACAAAAACGCTTTCTTTCGCCAAGACAGTGCGTTTCTCACTGTTACATGCATTTGAATGGGGAACTCGACCGAAACAAAGTATAGGTTTTCATTATGTGAATAACTTGGAAATCTTAGCTCAAACAGCTGCAAAACCTGTTTTCCCAGCACGGGGACCTTGAGTTCTATAATATAAGGCCATAAACATGTTTGTCTGAGTCTTCTATCAAAAGTTACAGCTATTTCTATGAAGTTGTACAAAAACGCTTTCTTTCGCCAAGACAGTGCGTTTCTCACTGTTACATGCATTTGAATGGGGAACTCGACCGAAACAAAGTATAGGTTTTCATTATGTGAATAACTTGGAAATCTTAGCTCAAACAGCTGCAAAACCTGTTTTCCCAGCACGGAGACCTTGAGTTCTATAATATAAGGCCATAAACATGTTTGTCTGAGTCTTCTATCAAAAGTTACAGCTATTTCTATGAAGTTGTACAAAAACGCTTTCTTTCGCCAAGACAGTGCGTTTCTCACTGTTACATGCATTTGAATGGGGAACTCGACCGAAACAAAGTATAGGTTTTCATTATGTGAATAACTTGAAAATCTTAGCTCAAACAGCTGCAAAACCTGTTTTCCCAGCACGGGGACCTTGAGTTCTATAATATAAGGCCATAAACATGTGTCACCGAGTCTTCTATCAAAAGTTACAGCTATTTCTATGAAGTTGTACAAAAACGCTTTCTTTCGCCAAGACAGTGCGTTTCTCACTGTTACATGCATTTGAATGGGGAACTCGACCGAAACAAAGTATAGGTTTTCATTATGTGAATAACTTGGAAATCTTAGCTCAAACAGCTGCAAAACCTGTTTTCCCAGCACGGAGACCTTGAGTTCTATAATATAAGGCCATAAACATGTTTGTCTGAGTCTTCTATCAAAAGTTACAGCTATTTCTATGAAGTTGTACAAAAACGCTTTCTTTCGCCAAGACAGTGCGTTTCTCACTGTTACATGCATTTGAATGGGGAACTCGACCGAAACAAAGTATAGGTTTTCATTATGTGAATAACTTGGAAATCTTAGCTCAAACAGCTGCAAAACCTGTTTTCCCAGCACGGGGACCTTGAGTTCTATAATATAAGGCCATAAACATGTTTGTCTGAGTCTTCTATCAAAAGTTACAGCTATTTCTATGAAGTTGTACAAAAACGCTTTCTTTCGCCAAGACAGTGCGTTTCTCACTGTTACATGCATTTGAATGGGGAACTCGACCGAAACAAAGTATAGGTTTTCATTATGTGAATAACTTGGAAATCTTAGCTCAAACAGCTGCAAAACCTGTTTTCCCAGCACGGGGACCTTGAGTTCTATAATATAAGGCCATAAACATGTGTATCCGAGTCTTCTATCAAAAGTTACAGCTATTTCTATGAAGTTGTACAAAAACGCTTTCTTTCGCCAAGACAGTGCGTTTCTCACTGTTACATGCATTTGAATGGGGAACTCGACCGAAACAAAGTATAGGTTTTCATTATGTGAATAACTTGGAAATCTTAGCTCAAACAGCTGCAAAACCTGTTTTCCCAGCACGGGGACCTTGAGTTCTATAATATAAGGCCATAAACATGTGTATCCGAGTCTTCTATCAAAAGTTACAGCTATTTCTATGAAGTTGTACAAAAACGCTTTCTTTCGCCAAGACAGTGCGTTTCTCACTGTTACATGCATTTGAATGGGGAACTCGACCGAAACAAAGTATAGGTTTTCATTATGTGAATAACTTGGAAATCTTAGCTCAAACAGCTGCAAAACCTGTTTTCCCAGCACGGGGACCTTGAGTTCTATAATATAAGGCCATAAACATGTTTGTCTGAGTCTTCTATCAAAAGTTACAGCTATTTCTATGAAGTTGTACAAAAACGCTTTCTTTCGCCAAGACAGTGCATTTCTCACTGTTACATGCATTTGAATGGGGAACTCGACCGAAACAAAGTATAGGTTTTCATTATGTGAATAACTTGGAAATCTTAGCTCAAACAGCTGCAAAACCTGTTTTCCCAGCACGGAGACCTTGAGTTCTATAATATAAGGCCATAAACATGTTTGTCTGAGTCTTCTATCAAAAGTTACAGCTATTTCTATGAAGTTGTACAAAAACGCTTTCTTTCGCCAAGACAGTGCGTTTCTCACTGTTACATGCATTTGAATGGGGAACTCGACCGAAACAAAGTATAGGTTTTCATTATGTGAATAACTTGGAAATCTTAGCTCAAACAGCTGCAAAACCTGTTTTCCCAGCACGGGAACCTTGAGTTCTATAAGATAAAGCCATAAACATGTGTATCCGAGTCTTCTATCAAAAGTTACAGCTATTTCTATGAAGTTGTACAAAAACGCTTTCTTTCGCCAAGACAGTGCGTTTCTCACTGTTACATGCATTTGAATGGGGAACTCGACCGAAACAAAGTATAGGTTTTCATTATGTGAATAACTTGGAAATCTTAGCTCAAACAGCTGCAAAACCTGTTTTCCCAGCACGGAGACCTTGAGTTCTATAATATAAGGCCATAAACATGTTTGTCTGAGTCTTCTATCAAAAGTTACAGCTATTTCTATGAAGTTGTACAAAAACGCTTTCTTTCGCCAAGACAGTGCGTTTCTCACTGTTACATGCATTTGAATGGGGAACTCCACCGAAACAAAGTATATGTTTTCATTATGTGAATAACTTGGAAATCTTAGCTCAAACAGCTGCAAAACCTGTTTCCCAGCACGGAGACCTTGAGTTCTATAATATAAGGCCATAAACATGTTTGTCTGAGTCTTCTATCAAAAGTTACAGCTATTTCTATGAAGTTGTACAAAAACGCTTTCTTTCGCCAAGACAGTGCGTTTCTCACTGTTACATGCATTTGAATGGGGAACTCGACCGAAACAAAGTATAGGTTTTCATTATGTGAATAACTTGGAAATCTTAGCTCAAACAGCTGCAAAACCTGTTTTCCCAGCACGGGGACCTTGAGTTCTATAATATAAGGCCATAAACATGTGTATCCGAGTCTTCTATCAAAAGTTACAGCTATTTCTATGAAGTTGTACAAAAACGCTTTCTTTCGCCAAGACAGTGCGTTTCTCACTGTTACATGCATTTGAATGGGGAACTCGACCGAAACAAAGTATAGGTTTTCATTATGTGAATAACTTGGAAATCTTAGCTCAAACAGCTGCAAAACCTGTTTTCCCAGCACGGGGACCTTGAGTTCTATAATATAAGGCCATAAACATGTTTGTCTGAGTCTTCTATCAAAAGTTACAGCTATTTCTATGAAGTTGTACAAAAACGCTTTCTTTCGCCAAGACAGTGCGTTTCTCACTGTTACATGCATTTGAATGGGGAACTCGACCGAAACAAAGTATAGGTTTTCATTATGTGAATAACTTGGAAATCTTAGCTCAAACAGCTGCAAAACCTGTTTTCCCAGCACGGGGACCTTGAGTTCTATAATATAAGGCCATAAACATGTGTATCCGAGTCTTCTATCAAAAGTTACAGCTATTTCTATGAAGTTGTACAAAAACGCTTTCTTTCGCCAAGACAGTGCGTTTCTCACTGTTACATGCATTTGAATGGGGAACTCCACCGAAACAAAGTATAGGTTTTCATTATGTGAATAACTTGGAAATCTTAGCTCAAACAGCTGCAAAACCTGTTTTCCCAGCACGGGAACCTTGAGTTCTATAATATAAGGCCATAAACATGTTTGTCTGAGTCTTCTATCAAAAGTTACAGCTATTTCTATGAAGTTGTACAAAAACGCTTTCTTTCGCCAAGACAGTGCGTTTCTCACTGTTACATGCATTTGAATGGGGAACTCGACCGAAACAAAGTATAGGTTTTCATTATGTGAATAACTTGGAAATCTTAGCTCAAACAGCTGCAAAACCTGTTTTCCCAGCACGGGGACCTTGAGTTCTATAATATAAGGCCATAAACATGTTTGTCTGAGTCTTCTATCAAAAGTTACAGCTATTTCTATGAAGTTGTACAAAAACGCTTTCTTTCGCCAAGACAGTGCGTTTCTCACTGTTACATGCATTTGAATGGGGAACTCGACCGAAACAAAGTATAGGTTTTCATTATGTGAATAACTTGGAAATCTTAGCTCAAACAGCTGCAAAACCTGTTTTCCCAGCACGGAGACCTTGAGTTCTATAATATAAGGCCATAAACATGTGTAACCGAGTCTTCTATCAAAAGTTACAGCTATTTCTATGAAGTTGTACAAAAACGCTTTCTTTCGCCAAGACAGTGCGTTTCTCACTGTTACATGCATTTGAATGGGGAACTCGACCGAAACAAAGTATAGGTTTTCATTATGTGAATAACTTGAAAATCTTAGCTCAAACAGCTGCAAAACCTGTTTTCCCAGCACGGGAACCTTGAGTTCTATAATATAAGGCCATAAACATGTTTGTCTGAGTCTTCTATCAAAAGTTACAGCTATTTCTATGAAGTTGTACAAAAACGCTTTCTTTCGCCAAGACAGTGCGTTTCTCACTGTTACATGCATTTGAATGGGGAACTCGACCGAAACAAAGTATAGGTTTTCATTATGTGAATAACTTGGAAATCTTAGCTCAAACAGCTGCAAAACCTGTTTTCCCAGCACGGGGACCTTGAGTTCTATAATATAAGGCCATAAACATGTGTATCCGAGTCTTCTATCAAAAGTTACAGCTATTTCTATGAAGTTGTACAAAAACGCTTTCTTTCGCCAAGACAGTGCGTTTCTCACTGTTACATGCATTTGAATGGGGAACTCGACCGAAACAAAGTATAGGTTTTCATTATGTGAATAACTTGGAAATCTTAGCTCAAACAGCTGCAAAACCTGTTTTCCCAGCACGGGGACCTTGAGTTCTATAATATAAGGCCATAAACATGTGTATCCGAGTCTTCTATCAAAAGTTACAGCTATTTCTATGAAGTTGTACAAAAACGCTTTCTTTCGCCAAGACAGTGCGTTTCTCACTGTTACATGCATTTGAATGGGGAACTCCACCGAAACAAAGTATATGTTTTCATTATGTGAATAACTTGGAAATCTTAGCTCAAACAGCTGCAAAACCTGTTTCCCAGCACGGAGACCTTGAGTTCTATAATATAAGGCCATAAACATGTTTGTCTGAGTCTTCTATCAAAAGTTACAGCTATTTCTATGAAGTTGTACAAAAACGCTTTCTTTCGCCAAGACAGTGCGTTTCTCACTGTTACATGCATTTGAATGGGGAACTCGACCGAAACAAAGTATAGGTTTTCATTATGTGAATAACTTGGAAATCTTAGCTCAAACAGCTGCAAAACCTGTTTTCCCAGCACGGGGACCTTGAGTTCTATAATATAAGGCCATAAACATGTGTATCCGAGTCTTCTATCAAAAGTTACAGCTATTTCTATGAAGTTGTACAAAAACGCTTTCTTTCGCCAAGACAGTGCGTTTCTCACTGTTACATGCATTTGAATGGGGAACTCGACCGAAACAAAGTATAGGTTTTCATTATGTGAATAACTTGGAAATCTTAGCTCAAACAGCTGCAAAACCTGTTTTCCCAGCACGGGGACCTTGAGTTCTATAATATAAGGCCATAAACATGTTTGTCTGAGTCTTCTATCAAAAGTTACAGCTATTTCTATGAAGTTGTACAAAAACGCTTTCTTTCGCCAAGACAGTGCGTTTCTCACTGTTACATGCATTTGAATGGGGAACTCGACCGAAACAAAGTATAGGTTTTCATTATGTGAATAACTTGGAAATCTTAGCTCAAACAGCTGCAAAACCTGTTTTCCCAGCACGGGGACCTTGAGTTCTATAATATAAGGCCATAAACATGTGTATCCGAGTCTTCTATCAAAAGTTACAGCTATTTCTATGAAGTTGTACAAAAACGCTTTCTTTCGCCAAGACAGTGCGTTTCTCACTGTTACATGCATTTGAATGGGGAACTCCACCGAAACAAAGTATAGGTTTTCATTATGTGAATAACTTGGAAATCTTAGCTCAAACAGCTGCAAAACCTGTTTTCCCAGCACGGGAACCTTGAGTTCTATAATATAAGGCCATAAACATGTTTGTCTGAGTCTTCTATCAAAAGTTACAGCTATTTCTATGAAGTTGTACAAAAACGCTTTCTTTCGCCAAGACAGTGCGTTTCTCACTGTTACATGCATTTGAATGGGGAACTCGACCGAAACAAAGTATAGGTTTTCATTATGTGAATAACTTGGAAATCTTAGCTCAAACAGCTGCAAAACCTGTTTTCCCAGCACGGGGACCTTGAGTTCTATAATATAAGGCCATAAACATGTTTGTCTGAGTCTTCTATCAAAAGTTACAGCTATTTCTATGAAGTTGTACAAAAACGCTTTCTTTCGCCAAGACAGTGCGTTTCTCACTGTTACATGCATTTGAATGGGGAACTCGACCGAAACAAAGTATAGGTTTTCATTATGTGAATAACTTGGAAATCTTAGCTCAAACAGCTGCAAAACCTGTTTTCCCAGCACGGAGACCTTGAGTTCTATAATATAAGGCCATAAACATGTGTAACCGAGTCTTCTATCAAAAGTTACAGCTATTTCTATGAAGTTGTACAAAAACGCTTTCTTTCGCCAAGACAGTGCGTTTCTCACTGTTACATGCATTTGAATGGGGAACTCGACCGAAACAAAGTATAGGTTTTCATTATGTGAATAACTTGAAAATCTTAGCTCAAACAGCTGCAAAACCTGTTTTCCCAGCACGGGAACCTTGAGTTCTATAATATAAGGCCATAAACATGTTTGTCTGAGTCTTCTATCAAAAGTTACAGCTATTTCTATGAAGTTGTACAAAAACGCTTTCTTTCGCCAAGACAGTGCGTTTCTCACTGTTACATGCATTTGAATGGGGAACTCGACCGAAACAAAGTATAGGTTTTCATTATGTGAATAACTTGGAAATCTTAGCTCAAACAGCTGCAAAACCTGTTTTCCCAGCACGGGGACCTTGAGTTCTATAATATAAGGCCATAAACATGTGTATCCGAGTCTTCTATCAAAAGTTACAGCTATTTCTATGAAGTTGTACAAAAACGCTTTCTTTCGCCAAGACAGTGCGTTTCTCACTGTTACATGCATTTGAATGGGGAACTCGACCGAAACAAAGTATAGGTTTTCATTATGTGAATAACTTGGAAATCTTAGCTCAAACAGCTGCAAAACCTGTTTTCCCAGCACGGAGACCTTGAGTTCTATAATATAAGGCCATAAACATGTGTATCCGAGTCTTCTATCAAAAGTTACAGCTATTTCTATGAAGTTGTACAAAAACGCTTTCTTTCGCCAAGACAGTGCGTTTCTCACTGTTACATGCATTTGAATGGGGAACTCGACCGAAACAAAGTATAGGTTTTCATTATGTGAATAACTTGGAAATCTTAGCTCAAACAGCTGCAAAACCTGTTTTCCCAGCACGGAGACCTTGAGTTCTATAATATAAGGCCATAAACATGTTTGTCTGAGTCTTCTATCAAAAGTTACAGCTATTTCTATGAAGTTGTACAAAAACGCTTTCTTTCGCCAAGACAGTGCGTTTCTCACTGTTACATGCATTTGAATGGGGAACTCGACCGAAACAAAGTATAGGTTTTCATTATGTGAATAACTTGGAAATCTTAGCTCAAACAGCTGCAAAACCTGTTTTCCCAGCACGGAGACCTTGAGTTCTATAATATAAGGCCATAAACATGTTTGTCTGAGTCTTCTATCAAAAGTTACAGCTATTTCTATGAAGTTGTACAAAAACGCTTTCTTTCGCCAAGACAGTGCGTTTCTCACTGTTACATGCATTTGAATGGGGAACTCGACCGAAACAAAGTATAGGTTTTCATTATGTGAATAACTTGGAAATCTTAGCTCAAACAGCTGCAAAACCTGTTTTCCCAGCACGGGGACCTTGAGTTCTATAATATAAGGCCATAAACATGTGTATCCGAGTCTTCTATCAAAAGTTACAGCTATTTCTATGAAGTTGTACAAAAACGCTTTCTTTCGCCAAGACAGTGCGTTTCTCACTGTTACATGCATTTGAATGGGGAACTCCACCGAAACAAAGTATATGTTTTCATTATGTGAATAACTTGGAAATCTTAGCTCAAACAGCTGCAAAACCTGTTTTCCCAGCACGGAGACCTTGAGTTCTATAATATAAGGCCATAAACATGTTTGTCTGAGTCTTCTATCAAAAGTTACAGCTATTTCTATGAAGTTGTACAAAAACGCTTTCTTTCGCCAAGACAGTGCGTTTCTCACTGTTACATGCATTTGAATGGGGAACTCGACCGAAACAAAGTATAGGTTTTCATTATGTGAATAACTTGGAAATCTTAGCTCAAACAGCTGCAAAACCTGTTTTCCCAGCACGGGGACCTTGAGTTCTATAATATAAGGCCATAAACATGTGTATCCGAGTCTTCTATCAAAAGTTACAGCTATTTCTATGAAGTTGTACAAAAACGCTTTCTTTCGCCAAGACAGTGCGTTTCTCACTGTTACATGCATTTGAATGGGGAACTCGACCGAAACAAAGTATAGGTTTTCATTATGTGAATAACTTGGAAATCTTAGCTCAAACAGCTGCAAAACCTGTTTTCCCAGCACGGGGACCTTGAGTTCTATAATATAAGGCCATAAACATGTTTGTCTGAGTCTTCTATCAAAAGTTACAGCTATTTCTATGAAGTTGTACAAAAACGCTTTCTTTCGCCAAGACAGTGCGTTTCTCACTGTTACATGCATTTGAATGGGGAACTCGACCGAAACAAAGTATAGGTTTTCATTATGTGAATAACTTGGAAATCTTAGCTCAAACAGCTGCAAAACCTGTTTTCCCAGCACGGGGACCTTGAGTTCTATAATATAAGGCCATAAACATGTGTATCCGAGTCTTCTATCAAAAGTTACAGCTATTTCTATGAAGTTGTACAAAAACGCTTTCTTTCGCCAAGACAGTGCGTTTCTCACTGTTACATGCATTTGAATGGGGAACTCCACCGAAACAAAGTATAGGTTTTCATTATGTGAATAACTTGGAAATCTTAGCTCAAACAGCTGCAAAACCTGTTTTCCCAGCACGGAGACCTTGAGTTCTATAATATAAGGCCATAAACATGTTTGTCTGAGTCTTCTATCAAAAGTTACAGCTATTTCTATGAAGTTGTACAAAAACGCTTTCTTTCGCCAAGACAGTGCGTTTCTCACTGTTACATGCATTTGAATGGGGAACTCGACCGAAACAAAGTATAGGTTTTCATTATGTGAATAACTTGGAAATCTTAGCTCAAACAGCTGCAAAACCTGTTTTCCCAGCACGGGGACCTTGAGTTCTATAATATAAGGCCATAAACATGTGTATCCGAGTCTTCTATCAAAAGTTACAGCTATTTCTATGAAGTTGTACAAAAACGCTTTCTTTCGCCAAGACAGTGCGTTTCTCACTGTTACATGCATTTGAATGGGGAACTCCACCGAAACAAAGTATATGTTTTCATTATGTGAATAACTTGGAAATCTTAGCTCAAACAGCTGCAAAACCTGTTTTCCCAGCACGGAGACCTTGAGTTCTATAATATAAGGCCATAAACATGTTTGTCTGAGTCTTCTATCAAAAGTTACAGCTATTTCTATGAAGTTGTACAAAAACGCTTTCTTTCGCCAAGACAGTGCGTTTCTCACTGTTACATGCATTTGAATGGGGAACTCGACCGAAACAAAGTATAGGTTTTCATTATGTGAATAACTTGGAAATCTTAGCTCAAACAGCTGCAAAACCTGTTTTCCCAGCACGGGGACCTTGAGTTCTATAATATAAGGCCATAAACATGTGTATCCGAGTCTTCTATCAAAAGTTACAGCTATTTCTATGAA
This sequence comes from Diplotaxodon limnothrissa, assembly GCF_057381915.1. Taxonomy (NCBI): domain Eukaryota; kingdom Metazoa; phylum Chordata; class Actinopteri; order Cichliformes; family Cichlidae; genus Diplotaxodon; species Diplotaxodon limnothrissa. The sequence goes on from NC_140597.1 coordinate 18,382,160, forward strand.
GTTGTACAAAAACGCTTTCTTTCGCCAAGACAGTGCGTTTCTCACTGTTACATGCATTTGAATGGGGAACTCGACCGAAACAAAGTATAGGTTTTCATTATGTGAATAACTTGGAAATCTTAGCTCAAACAGCTGCAAAACCTGTTTTCCCAGCACGGGGACCTTGAGTTCTATAATATAAGGCCATAAACATGTTTGTCTGAGTCTTCTATCAAAAGTTACAGCTATTTCTATGAAGTTGTACAAAAACGCTTTCTTTCGCCAAGACAGTGCGTTTCTCACTGTTACATGCATTTGAATGGGGAACTCGACCGAAACAAAGTATAGGTTTTCATTATGTGAATAACTTGGAAATCTTAGCTCAAACAGCTGCAAAACCTGTTTTCCCAGCACGGGGACCTTGAGTTCTATAATATAAGGCCATAAACATGTGTATCCGAGTCTTCTATCAAAAGTTACAGCTATTTCTATGAAGTTGTACAAAAACGCTTTCTTTCGCCAAGACAGTGCGTTTCTCACTGTTACATGCATTTGAATGGGGAACTCCACCGAAACAAAGTATAGGTTTTCATTATGTGAATAACTTGGAAATCTTAGCTCAAACAGCTGCAAAACCTGTTTTCCCAGCACGGAGACCTTGAGTTCTATAATATAAGGCCATAAACATGTTTGTCTGAGTCTTCTATCAAAAGTTACAGCTATTTCTATGAAGTTGTACAAAAACGCTTTCTTTCGCCAAGACAGTGCGTTTCTCACTGTTACATGCATTTGAATGGGGTACTCCACCGAAACAAAGTATATGTTTTCATTATGTGAATAACTTGGAAATCTTAGCTCAAACAGCTGCAAAACCTGTTTTCCCAGCACGGGGACCTTGAGTTCTATAAGATAAAGCCATAAACATGTGTAACCGAGTCTTCTATCAAAAGTTACAGCTATTTCTATGAAGTTGTACAAAAACGCTTTCTTTCGCCAAGACAGTGCGTTTCTCACTGTTACATGCATTTGAATGGGGAACTCGACCGAAACAAAGTATAGGTTTTCATTATGTGAATAACTTGAAAATCTTAGCTCAAACAGCTGCAAAACCTGTTTTCCCAGCACGGGAACCTTGAGTTCTATAATATAAGGCCATAAACATGTTTGTCTGAGTCTTCTATCAAAAGTTACAGCTATTTCTATGAAGTTGTACAAAAACGCTTTCTTTCGCCAAGACAGTGCGTTTCTCACTGTTACATGCATTTGAATGGGGAACTCGACCGAAACAAAGTATAGGTTTTCATTATGTGAATAACTTGGAAATCTTAGCTCAAACAGCTGCAAAACCTGTTTTCCCAGCACGGGGACCTTGAGTTCTATAATATAAGGCCATAAACATGTGTATCCGAGTCTTCTATCAAAAGTTACAGCTATTTCTATGAAGTTGTACAAAAACGCTTTCTTTCGCCAAGACAGTGCGTTTCTCACTGTTACATGCATTTGAATGGGGAACTCCACCGAAACAAAGTATATGTTTTCATTATGTGAATAACTTGGAAATCTTAGCTCAAACAGCTGCAAAACCTGTTTTCCCAGCACGGAGACCTTGAGTTCTATAATATAAGGCCATAAACATGTTTGTCTGAGTCTTCTATCAAAAGTTACAGCTATTTCTATGAAGTTGTACAAAAACGCTTTCTTTCGCCAAGACAGTGCGTTTCTCACTGTTACATGCATTTGAATGGGGAACTCGACCGAAACAAAGTATAGGTTTTCATTATGTGAATAACTTGGAAATCTTAGCTCAAACAGCTGCAAAACCTGTTTTCCCAGCACGGGGACCTTGAGTTCTATAATATAAGGCCATAAACATGTGTATCCGAGTCTTCTATCAAAAGTTACAGCTATTTCTATGAAGTTGTACAAAAACGCTTTCTTTCGCCAAGACAGTGCGTTTCTCACTGTTACATGCATTTGAATGGGGAACTCGACCGAAACAAAGTATAGGTTTTCATTATGTGAATAACTTGGAAATCTTAGCTCAAACAGCTGCAAAACCTGTTTTCCCAGCACGGGGACCTTGAGTTCTATAATATAAGGCCATAAACATGTTTGTCTGAGTCTTCTATCAAAAGTTACAGCTATTTCTATGAAGTTGTACAAAAACGCTTTCTTTCGCCAAGACAGTGCGTTTCTCACTGTTACATGCATTTGAATGGGGAACTCGACCGAAACAAAGTATAGGTTTTCATTATGTGAATAACTTGGAAATCTTAGCTCAAACAGCTGCAAAACCTGTTTTCCCAGCACGGGGACCTTGAGTTCTATAATATAAGGCCATAAACATGTGTATCCGAGTCTTCTATCAAAAGTTACAGCTATTTCTATGAAGTTGTACAAAAACGCTTTCTTTCGCCAAGACAGTGCGTTTCTCACTGTTACATGCATTTGAATGGGGAACTCCACCGAAACAAAGTATAGGTTTTCATTATGTGAATAACTTGGAAATCTTAGCTCAAACAGCTGCAAAACCTGTTTTCCCAGCACGGAGACCTTGAGTTCTATAATATAAGGCCATAAACATGTTTGTCTGAGTCTTCTATCAAAAGTTACAGCTATTTCTATGAAGTTGTACAAAAACGCTTTCTTTCGCCAAGACAGTGCGTTTCTCACTGTTACATGCATTTGAATGGGGTACTCCACCGAAACAAAGTATATGTTTTCATTATGTGAATAACTTGGAAATCTTAGCTCAAACAGCTGCAAAACCTGTTTTCCCAGCACGGGGACCTTGAGTTCTATAAGATAAAGCCATAAACATGTGTAACCGAGTCTTCTATCAAAAGTTACAGCTATTTCTATGAAGTTGTACAAAAACGCTTTCTTTCGCCAAGACAGTGCGTTTCTCACTGTTACATGCATTTGAATGGGGAACTCGACCGAAACAAAGTATAGGTTTTCATTATGTGAATAACTTGAAAATCTTAGCTCAAACAGCTGCAAAACCTGTTTTCCCAGCACGGGAACCTTGAGTTCTATAATATAAGGCCATAAACATGTTTGTCTGAGTCTTCTATCAAAAGTTACAGCTATTTCTATGAAGTTGTACAAAAACGCTTTCTTTCGCCAAGACAGTGCGTTTCTCACTGTTACATGCATTTGAATGGGGAACTCGACCGAAACAAAGTATAGGTTTTCATTATGTGAATAACTTGGAAATCTTAGCTCAAACAGCTGCAAAACCTGTTTTCCCAGCACGGGGACCTTGAGTTCTATAATATAAGGCCATAAACATGTGTATCCGAGTCTTCTATCAAAAGTTACAGCTATTTCTATGAAGTTGTACAAAAACGCTTTCTTTCGCCAAGACAGTGCGTTTCTCACTGTTACATGCATTTGAATGGGGAACTCGACCGAAACAAAGTATAGGTTTTCATTATGTGAATAACTTGGAAATCTTAGCTCAAACAGCTGCAAAACCTGTTTTCCCAGCACGGGGACCTTGAGTTCTATAATATAAGGCCATAAACATGTGTATCCGAGTCTTCTATCAAAAGTTACAGCTATTTCTATGAAGTTGTACAAAAACGCTTTCTTTCGCCAAGACAGTGCGTTTCTCACTGTTACATGCATTTGAATGGGGAACTCGACCGAAACAAAGTATAGGTTTTCATTATGTGAATAACTTGGAAATCTTAGCTCAAACAGCTGCAAAACCTGTTTTCCCAGCACGGGGACCTTGAGTTCTATAATATAAGGCCATAAACATGTTTGTCTGAGTCTTCTATCAAAAGTTACAGCTATTTCTATGAAGTTGTACAAAAACGCTTTCTTTCGCCAAGACAGTGCGTTTCTCACTGTTACATGCATTTGAATGGGGAACTCGACCGAAACAAAGTATAGGTTTTCATTATGTGAATAACTTGGAAATCTTAGCTCAAACAGCTGCAAAACCTGTTTTCCCAGCACGGAGACCTTGAGTTCTATAATATAAGGCCATAAACATGTTTGTCTGAGTCTTCTATCAAAAGTTACAGCTATTTCTATGAAGTTGTACAAAAACGCTTTCTTTCGCCAAGACAGTGCGTTTCTCACTGTTACATGCATTTGAATGGGGAACTCGACCGAAACAAAGTATAGGTTTTCATTATGTGACTAACTTGAAAATCTTAGCTCAAACAGCTGCAAAACCTGTTTTCCCAGCACGGGGACCTTGAGTTCTATAATATAAGGCCATAAACATGTTTGTCTGAGTCTTCTATCAAAAGTTACAGCTATTTCTATGAAGTTGTACAAAAACGCTTTCTTTCGCCAAGACAGTGCGTTTCTCACTGTTACATGCATTTGAATGGGGAACTCGACCGAAACAAAGTATAGGTTTTCATTATGTGAATAACTTGGAAATCTTAGCTCAAACAGCTGCAAAACCTGTTTTCCCAGCACGGGGACCTTGAGTTCTATAATATAAGGCCATAAACATGTGTATCCGAGTCTTCTATCAAAAGTTACAGCTATTTCTATGAAGTTGTACAAAAACGCTTTCTTTCGCCAAGACAGTGCGTTTCTCACTGTTACATGCATTTGAATGGGGAACTCGACCGAAACAAAGTATAGGTTTTCATTATGTGAATAACTTGGAAATCTTAGCTCAAACAGCTGCAAAACCTGTTTTCCCAGCACGGAGACCTTGAGTTCTATAATATAAGGCCATAAACATGTTTGTCTGAGTCTTCTATCAAAAGTTACAGCTATTTCTATGAAGTTGTACAAAAACGCTTTCTTTCGCCAAGACAGTGCGTTTCTCACTGTTACATGCATTTGAATGGGGAACTCGACCGAAACAAAGTATAGGTTTTCATTATGTGACTAACTTGAAAATCTTAGCTCAAACAGCTGCAAAACCTGTTTTCCCAGCACGGGGACCTTGAGTTCTATAATATAAGGCCATAAACATGTTTGTCTGAGTCTTCTATCAAAAGTTACAGCTATTTCTATGAAGTTGTACAAAAACGCTTTCTTTCGCCAAGACAGTGCGTTTCTCACTGTTACATGCATTTGAATGGGGAACTCGACCGAAACAAAGTATAGGTTTTCATTATGTGAATAACTTGGAAATCTTAGCTCAAACAGCTGCAAAACCTGTTTTCCCAGCACGGGGACCTTGAGTTCTATAATATAAGGCCATAAACATGTGTATCCGAGTCTTCTATCAAAAGTTACAGCTATTTCTATGAAGTTGTACAAAAACGCTTTCTTTCGCCAAGACAGTGCGTTTCTCACTGTTACATGCATTTGAATGGGGAACTCGACCGAAACAAAGTATAGGTTTTCATTATGTGAATAACTTGGAAATCTTAGCTCAAACAGCTGCAAAACCTGTTTTCCCAGCACGGGGACCTTGAGTTCTATAATATAAGGCCATAAACATGTGTATCCGAGTCTTCTATCAAAAGTTACAGCTATTTCTATGAAGTTGTACAAAAACGCTTTCTTTCGCCAAGACAGTGCGTTTCTCACTGTTACATGCATTTGAATGGGGAACTCGACCGAAACAAAGTATAGGTTTTCATTATGTGAATAACTTGGAAATCTTAGCTCAAACAGCTGCAAAACCTGTTTTCCCAGCACGGGGACCTTGAGTTCTATAATATAAGGCCATAAACATGTGTATCCGAGTCTTCTATCAAAAGTTACAGCTATTTCTATGAAGTTGTACAAAAACGCTTTCTTTCGCCAAGACAGTGCGTTTCTCACTGTTACATGCATTTGAATGGGGAACTCGACCGAAACAAAGTATAGGTTTTCATTATGTGAATAACTTGGAAATCTTAGCTCAAACAGCTGCAAAACCTGTTTTCCCAGCACGGGGACCTTGAGTTCTATAATATAAGGCCATAAACATGTTTGTCTGAGTCTTCTATCAAAAGTTACAGCTATTTCTATGAAGTTGTACAAAAACGCTTTCTTTCGCCAAGACAGTGCGTTTCTCACTGTTACATGCATTTGAATGGGGAACTCGACCGAAACAAAGTATAGGTTTTCATTATGTGAATAACTTGGAAATCTTAGCTCAAACAGCTGCAAAACCTGTTTTCCCAGCACGGGGACCTTGAGTTCTATAATATAAGGCCATAAACATGTGTATCCGAGTCTTCTATCAAAAGTTACAGCTATTTCTATGAAGTTGTACAAAAACGCTTTCTTTCGCCAAGACAGTGCGTTTCTCACTGTTACATGCATTTGAATGGGGAACTCGACCAAAACAAAGTATAAGTTTTCATTATGTGAATAACTTGGAAATCTTAGCTCAAACAGCTGCAAAACCTGTTTTCCCAGCACGGGAACCTTGAGTTCTATAAGATAAAGCCATAAACATGTGTATCCGAGTCTTCTATCAAAAGTTACAGCTATTTCTATGAAGTTGTACAAAAACGCTTTCTTTCGCCAAGACAGTGCGTTTCTCACTGTTACATGCATTTGAATGGGGAACTCGACCGAAACAAAGTATAGGTTTTCATTATGTGAATAACTTGGAAATCTTAGCTCAAACAGCTGCAAAACCTGTTTTCCCAGCACGGGGACCTTGAGTTCTATAATATAAGGCCATAAACATGTTTGTCTGAGTCTTCTATCAAAAGTTACAGCTATTTCTATGAAGTTGTACAAAAACGCTTTCTTTCGCCAAGACAGTGCGTTTCTCACTGTTACATGCATTTGAATGGGGAACTCGACCGAAACAAAGTATAGGTTTTCATTATGTGAATAACTTGGAAATCTTAGCTCAAACAGCTGCAAAACCTGTTTTCCCAGCACGGAGACCTTGAGTTCTATAATATAAGGCCATAAACATGTTTGTCTGAGTCTTCTATCAAAAGTTACAGCTATTTCTATGAAGTTGTACAAAAACGCTTTCTTTCGCCAAGACAGTGCGTTTCTCACTGTTACATGCATTTGAATGGGGAACTCGACCGAAACAAAGTATAGGTTTTCATTATGTGAATAACTTGGAAATCTTAGCTCAAACAGCTGCAAAACCTGTTTTCCCAGCACGGAGACCTTGAGTTCTATAATATAAGGCCATAAACATGTTTGTCTGAGTCTTCTATCAAAAGTTACAGCTATTTCTATGAAGTTGTACAAAAACGCTTTCTTTCGCCAAGACAGTGCGTTTCTCACTGTTACATGCATTTGAATGGGGAACTCCACCGAAACAAAGTATATGTTTTCATTATGTGAATAACTTGGAAATCTTAGCTCAAACAGCTGCAAAACCTGTTTTCCCAGCACGGAGACCTTGAGTTCTATAATATAAGGCCATAAACATGTTTGTCTGAGTCTTCTATCAAAAGTTACAGCTATTTCTATGAAGTTGTACAAAAACGCTTTCTTTCGCCAAGACAGTGCGTTTCTCACTGTTACATGCATTTGAATGGGGAACTCGACCGAAACAAAGTATAGGTTTTCATTATGTGAATAACTTGGAAATCTTAGCTCAAACAGCTGCAAAACCTGTTTTCCCAGCACGGGGACCTTGAGTTCTATAATATAAGGCCATAAACATGTTTGTCTGAGTCTTCTATCAAAAGTTACAGCTATTTCTATGAAGTTGTACAAAAACGCTTTCTTTCGCCAAGACAGTGCGTTTCTCACTGTTACATGCATTTGAATGGGGAACTCGACCGAAACAAAGTATAGGTTTTCATTATGTGAATAACTTGAAAATCTTAGCTCAAACAGCTGCAAAACCTGTTTTCCCAGCACGGGGACCTTGAGTTCTATAATATAAGGCCATAAACATGTTTGTCTGAGTCTTCTATCAAAAGTTACAGCTATTTCTATGAAGTTGTACAAAAACGCTTTCTTTCGCCAAGACAGTGCGTTTCTCACTGTTACATGCATTTGAATGGGGAACTCGACCGAAACAAAGTATAGGTTTTCATTATGTGAATAACTTGGAAATCTTAGCTCAAACAGCTGCAAAACCTGTTTTCCCAGCACGGGGACCTTGAGTTCTATAATATAAGGCCATAAACATGTGTATCCGAGTCTTCTATCAAAAGTTACAGCTATTTCTATGAAGTTGTACAAAAACGCTTTCTTTCGCCAAGACAGTGCGTTTCTCACTGTTACATGCATTTGAATGGGGAACTCGACCGAAACAAAGTATAGGTTTTCATTATGTGAATAACTTGGAAATCTTAGCTCAAACAGCTGCAAAACCTGTTTTCCCAGCACGGAGACCTTGAGTTCTATAATATAAGGCCATAAACATGTTTGTCTGAGTCTTCTATCAAAAGTTACAGCTATTTCTATGAAGTTGTACAAAAACGCTTTCTTTCGCCAAGACAGTGCGTTTCTCACTGTTACATGCATTTGAATGGGGAACTCGACCGAAACAAAGTATAGGTTTTCATTATGTGACTAACTTGAAAATCTTAGCTCAAACAGCTGCAAAACCTGTTTTCCCAGCACGGGGACCTTGAGTTCTATAATATAAGGCCATAAACATGTTTGTCTGAGTCTTCTATCAAAAGTTACAGCTATTTCTATGAAGTTGTACAAAAACGCTTTCTTTCGCCAAGACAGTGCGTTTCTCACTGTTACATGCATTTGAATGGGGAACTCGACCGAAACAAAGTATAGGTTTTCATTATGTGAATAACTTGGAAATCTTAGCTCAAACAGCTGCAAAACCTGTTTTCCCAGCACGGGGACCTTGAGTTCTATAATATAAGGCCATAAACATGTGTATCCGAGTCTTCTATCAAAAGTTACAGCTATTTCTATGAAGTTGTACAAAAACGCTTTCTTTCGCCAAGACAGTGCGTTTCTCACTGTTACATGCATTTGAATGGGGAACTCGACCGAAACAAAGTATAGGTTTTCATTATGTGAATAACTTGGAAATCTTAGCTCAAACAGCTGCAAAACCTGTTTTCCCAGCACGGGGACCTTGAGTTCTATAATATAAGGCCATAAACATGTGTATCCGAGTCTTCTATCAAAAGTTACAGCTATTTCTATGAAGTTGTACAAAAACGCTTTCTTTCGCCAAGACAGTGCGTTTCTCACTGTTACATGCATTTGAATGGGGAACTCGACCGAAACAAAGTATAGGTTTTCATTATGTGAATAACTTGGAAATCTTAGCTCAAACAGCTGCAAAACCTGTTTTCCCAGCACGGGGACCTTGAGTTCTATAATATAAGGCCATAAACATGTGTATCCGAGTCTTCTATCAAAAGTTACAGCTATTTCTATGAAGTTGTACAAAAACGCTTTCTTTCGCCAAGACAGTGCGTTTCTCACTGTTACATGCATTTGAATGGGGAACTCGACCGAAACAAAGTATAGGTTTTCATTATGTGAATAACTTGGAAATCTTAGCTCAAACAGCTGCAAAACCTGTTTTCCCAGCACGGGGACCTTGAGTTCTATAATATAAGGCCATAAACATGTTTGTCTGAGTCTTCTATCAAAAGTTACAGCTATTTCTATGAAGTTGTACAAAAACGCTTTCTTTCGCCAAGACAGTGCGTTTCTCACTGTTACATGCATTTGAATGGGGAACTCGACCGAAACAAAGTATAGGTTTTCATTATGTGAATAACTTGGAAATCTTAGCTCAAACAGCTGCAAAACCTGTTTTCCCAGCACGGGGACCTTGAGTTCTATAATATAAGGCCATAAACATGTGTATCCGAGTCTTCTATCAAAAGTTACAGCTATTTCTATGAAGTTGTACAAAAACGCTTTCTTTCGCCAAGACAGTGCGTTTCTCACTGTTACATGCATTTGAATGGGGAACTCGACCAAAACAAAGTATAAGTTTTCATTATGTGAATAACTTGGAAATCTTAGCTCAAACAGCTGCAAAACCTGTTTTCCCAGCACGGGAACCTTGAGTTCTATAAGATAAAGCCATAAACATGTGTATCCGAGTCTTCTATCAAAAGTTACAGCTATTTCTATGAAGTTGTACAAAAACGCTTTCTTTCGCCAAGACAGTGCGTTTCTCACTGTTACATGCATTTGAATGGGGAACTCGACCGAAACAAAGTATAGGTTTTCATTATGTGAATAACTTGGAAATCTTAGCTCAAACAGCTGCAAAACCTGTTTTCCCAGCACGGGGACCTTGAGTTCTATAATATAAGGCCATAAACATGTTTGTCTGAGTCTTCTATCAAAAGTTACAGCTATTTCTATGAAGTTGTACAAAAACGCTTTCTTTCGCCAAGACAGTGCGTTTCTCACTGTTACATGCATTTGAATGGGGAACTCGACCGAAACAAAGTATAGGTTTTCATTATGTGAATAACTTGGAAATCTTAGCTCAAACAGCTGCAAAACCTGTTTTCCCAGCACGGGGACCTTGAGTTCTATAATATAAGGCCATAAACATGTTTGTCTGAGTCTTCTATCAAAAGTTACAGCTATTTCTATGAAGTTGTACAAAAACGCTTTCTTTCGCCAAGACAGTGCGTTTCTCACTGTTACATGCATTTGAATGGGGAACTCGACCGAAACAAAGTATAGGTTTTCATTATGTGAATAACTTGGAAATCTTAGCTCAAACAGCTGCAAAACCTGTTTTCCCAGCACGGAGACCTTGAGTTCTATAATATAAGGCCATAAACATGTTTGTCTGAGTCTTCTATCAAAAGTTACAGCTATTTCTATGAAGTTGTACAAAAACGCTTTCTTTCGCCAAGACAGTGCGTTTCTCACTGTTACATGCATTTGAATGGGGAACTCGACCGAAACAAAGTATAGGTTTTCATTATGTGAATAACTTGGAAATCTTAGCTCAAACAGCTGCAAAACCTGTTTTCCCAGCACGGAGACCTTGAGTTCTATAATATAAGGCCATAAACATGTTTGTCTGAGTCTTCTATCAAAAGTTACAGCTATTTCTATGAAGTTGTACAAAAACGCTTTCTTTCGCCAAGACAGTGCGTTTCTCACTGTTACATGCATTTGAATGGGGAACTCCACCGAAACAAAGTATATGTTTTCATTATGTGAATAACTTGGAAATCTTAGCTCAAACAGCTGCAAAACCTGTTTTCCCAGCACGGAGACCTTGAGTTCTATAATATAAGGCCATAAACATGTTTGTCTGAGTCTTCTATCAAAAGTTACAGCTATTTCTATGAAGTTGTACAAAAACGCTTTCTTTCGCCAAGACAGTGCGTTTCTCACTGTTACATGCATTTGAATGGGGAACTCGACCGAAACAAAGTATAGGTTTTCATTATGTGAATAACTTGGAAATCTTAGCTCAAACAGCTGCAAAACCTGTTTTCCCAGCACGGGGACCTTGAGTTCTATAATATAAGGCCATAAACATGTTTGTCTGAGTCTTCTATCAAAAGTTACAGCTATTTCTATGAAGTTGTACAAAAACGCTTTCTTTCGCCAAGACAGTGCGTTTCTCACTGTTACATGCATTTGAATGGGGAACTCGACCGAAACAAAGTATAGGTTTTCATTATGTGAATAACTTGGAAATCTTAGCTCAAACAGCTGCAAAACCTGTTTTCCCAGCACGGGGACCTTGAGTTCTATAATATAAGGCCATAAACATGTTTGTCTGAGTCTTCTATCAAAAGTTACAGCTATTTCTATGAAGTTGTACAAAAACGCTTTCTTTCGCCAAGACAGTGCGTTTCTCACTGTTACATGCATTTGAATGGGGAACTCGACCGAAACAAAGTATAGGTTTTCATTATGTGAATAACTTGGAAATCTTAGCTCAAACAGCTGCAAAACCTGTTTTCCCAGCACGGGGACCTTGAGTTCTATAATATAAGGCCATAAACATGTGTATCCGAGTCTTCTATCAAAAGTTACAGCTATTTCTATGAAGTTGTACAAAAACACTTTCTTTCGCCAAGACAGTGCGTTTCTCACTGTTACATGCATTTGAATGGGGAACTCCACCGAAACAAAGTATAGGTTTTCATTATGTGAATAACTTGGAAATCTTAGCTCAAACAGCTGCAAAACCTGTTTTCCCAGCACGGAGACCTTGAGTTCTATAATATAAGGCCATAAACATGTTTGTCTGAGTCTTCTATCAAAAGTTACAGCTATTTCTATGAAGTTGTACAAAAACGCTTTCTTTCGCCAAGACAGTGCGTTTCTCACTGTTACATGCATTTGAATGGGGTACTCCACCGAAACAAAGTATATGTTTTCATTATGTGAATAACTTGGAAATCTTAGCTCAAACAGCTGCAAAACCTGTTTTCCCAGCACGGGGACCTTGAGTTCTATAAGATAAAGCCATAAACATGTGTAACCGAGTCTTCTATCAAAAGTTACAGCTATTTCTATGAAGTTGTACAAAAACGCTTTCTTTCGCCAAGACAGTGCGTTTCTCACTGTTACATGCATTTGAATGGGGAACTCGACCGAAACAAAGTATATGTTTTCATTATGTGAATAACTTGGAAATCTTAGCTCAAACAGCTGCAAAACCTGTTTTCCCAGCACGGGGACCTTGAGTTCTATAAGATAAAGCCATAAACATGTGTAACCGAGTCTTCTATCAAAAGTTACAGCTATTTCTATGAAGTTGTACAAAAACGCTTTCTTTCGCCAAGACAGTGCGTTTCTCACTGTTACATGCATTTGAATGGGGAACTCGACCGAAACAAAGTATAGGTTTTCATTATGTGAATAACTTGAAAATCTTAGCTCAAACAGCTGCAAAACCTGTTTTCCCAGCACGGGAACCTTGAGTTCTATAATATAAGGCCATAAACATGTTTGTCTGAGTCTTCTATCAAAAGTTACAGCTATTTCTATGAAGTTGTACAAAAACGCTTTCTTTCGCCAAGACAGTGCGTTTCTCACTGTTACATGCATTTGAATGGGGAACTCGACCGAAACAAAGTATAGGTTTTCATTATGTGAATAACTTGGAAATCTTAGCTCAAACAGCTGCAAAACCTGTTTTCCCAGCACGGGGACCTTGAGTTCTATAATATAAGGCCATAAACATGTGTATCCGAGTCTTCTATCAAAAGTTACAGCTATTTCTATGAAGTTGTACAAAAACGCTTTCTTTCGCCAAGACAGTGCGTTTCTCACTGTTACATGCATTTGAATGGGGAACTCGACCGAAACAAAGTATAGGTTTTCATTATGTGAATAACTTGGAAATCTTAGCTCAAACAGCTGCAAAACCTGTTTTCCCAGCACGGGGACCTTGAGTTCTATAATATAAGGCCATAAACATGTGTATCCGAGTCTTCTATCAAAAGTTACAGCTATTTCTATGAAGTTGTACAAAAACGCTTTCTTTCGCCAAGACAGTGCGTTTCTCACTGTTACATGCATTTGAATGGGGAACTCGACCGAAACAAAGTATAGGTTTTCATTATGTGAATAACTTGGAAATCTTAGCTCAAACAGCTGCAAAACCTGTTTTCCCAGCACGGGGACCTTGAGTTCTATAATATAAGGCCATAAACATGTTTGTCTGAGTCTTCTATCAAAAGTTACAGCTATTTCTATGAAGTTGTACAAAAACGCTTTCTTTCGCCAAGACAGTGCGTTTCTCACTGTTACATGCATTTGAATGGGGAACTCGACCGAAACAAAGTATAGGTTTTCATTATGTGAATAACTTGGAAATCTTAGCTCAAACAGCTGCAAAACCTGTTTTCCCAGCACGGAGACCTTGAGTTCTATAATATAAGGCCATAAACATGTTTGTCTGAGTCTTCTATCAAAAGTTACAGCTATTTCTATGAAGTTGTACAAAAACGCTTTCTTTCGCCAAGACAGTGCGTTTCTCACTGTTACATGCATTTGAATGGGGAACTCGACCGAAACAAAGTATAGGTTTTCATTATGTGAATAACTTGGAAATCTTAGCTCAAACAGCTGCAAAACCTGTTTTCCCAGCACGGAGACCTTGAGTTCTATAATATAAGGCCATAAACATGTTTGTCTGAGTCTTCTATCAAAAGTTACAGCTATTTCTATGAAGTTGTACAAAAACGCTTTCTTTCGCCAAGACAGTGCGTTTCTCACTGTTACATGCATTTGAATGGGGAACTCCACCGAAACAAAGTATATGTTTTCATTATGTGAATAACTTGGAAATCTTAGCTCAAACAGCTGCAAAACCTGTTTTCCCAGCACGGAGACCTTGAGTTCTATAATATAAGGCCATAAACATGTTTGTCTGAGTCTTCTATCAAAAGTTACAGCTATTTCTATGAAGTTGTACAAAAACGCTTTCTTTCGCCAAGACAGTGCGTTTCTCACTGTTACATGCATTTGAATGGGGAACTCGACCGAAACAAAGTATAGGTTTTCATTATGTGAATAACTTGGAAATCTTAGCTCAAACAGCTGCAAAACCTGTTTTCCCAGCACGGGGACCTTGAGTTCTATAATATAAGGCCATAAACATGTTTGTCTGAGTCTTCTATCAAAAGTTACAGCTATTTCTATGAAGTTGTACAAAAACGCTTTCTTTCGCCAAGACAGTGCGTTTCTCACTGTTACATGCATTTGAATGGGGAACTCGACCGAAACAAAGTATAGGTTTTCATTATGTGAATAACTTGGAAATCTTAGCTCAAACAGCTGCAAAACCTGTTTTCCCAGCACGGGGACCTTGAGTTCTATAATATAAGGCCATAAACATGTTTGTCTGAGTCTTCTATCAAAAGTTACAGCTATTTCTATGAAGTTGTACAAAAACGCTTTCTTTCGCCAAGACAGTGCGTTTCTCACTGTTACATGCATTTGAATGGGGAACTCGACCGAAACAAAGTATAGGTTTTCATTATGTGAATAACTTGGAAATCTTAGCTCAAACAGCTGCAAAACCTGTTTTCCCAGCACGGGGACCTTGAGTTCTATAATATAAGGCCATAAACATGTGTATCCGAGTCTTCTATCAAAAGTTACAGCTATTTCTATGAAGTTGTACAAAAACGCTTTCTTTCGCCAAGACAGTGCGTTTCTCACTGTTACATGCATTTGAATGGGGAACTCCACCGAAACAAAGTATAGGTTTTCATTATGTGAATAACTTGGAAATCTTAGCTCAAACAGCTGCAAAACCTGTTTTCCCAGCACGGAGACCTTGAGTTCTATAATATAAGGCCATAAACATGTTTGTCTGAGTCTTCTATCAAAAGTTACAGCTATTTCTATGAAGTTGTACAAAAACGCTTTCTTTCGCCAAGACAGTGCGTTTCTCACTGTTACATGCATTTGAATGGGGTACTCCACCGAAACAAAGTATATGTTTTCATTATGTGAATAACTTGGAAATCTTAGCTCAAACAGCTGCAAAACCTGTTTTCCCAGCACGGGGACCTTGAGTTCTATAAGATAAAGCCATAAACATGTGTAACCGAGTCTTCTATCAAAAGTTACAGCTATTTCTATGAAGTTGTACAAAAACGCTTTCTTTCGCCAAGACAGTGCGTTTCTCACTGTTACATGCATTTGAATGGGGAACTCGACCGAAACAAAGTATATGTTTTCATTATGTGAATAACTTGGAAATCTTAGCTCAAACAGCTGCAAAACCTGTTTTCCCAGCACGGGGACCTTGAGTTCTATAAGATAAAGCCATAAACATGTGTAACCGAGTCTTCTATCAAAAGTTACAGCTATTTCTATGAAGTTGTACAAAAACGCTTTCTTTCGCCAAGACAGTGCGTTTCTCACTGTTACATGCATTTGAATGGGGAACTCGACCGAAACAAAGTATAGGTTTTCATTATGTGAATAACTTGAAAATCTTAGCTCAAACAGCTGCAAAACCTGTTTTCCCAGCACGGGAACCTTGAGTTCTATAATATAAGGCCATAAACATGTTTGTCTGAGTCTTCTATCAAAAGTTACAGCTATTTCTATGAAGTTGTACAAAAACGCTTTCTTTCGCCAAGACAGTGCGTTTCTCACTGTTACATGCATTTGAATGGGGAACTCGACCGAAACAAAGTATAGGTTTTCATTATGTGAATAACTTGGAAATCTTAGCTCAAACAGCTGCAAAACCTGTTTTCCCAGCACGGGGACCTTGAGTTCTATAATATAAGGCCATAAACATGTGTATCCGAGTCTTCTATCAAAAGTTACAGCTATTTCTATGAAGTTGTACAAAAACGCTTTCTTTCGCCAAGACAGTGCGTTTCTCACTGTTACATGCATTTGAATGGGGAACTCGACCGAAACAAAGTATAGGTTTTCATTATGTGAATAACTTGGAAATCTTAGCTCAAACAGCTGCAAAACCTGTTTTCCCAGCACGGGGACCTTGAGTTCTATAATATAAGGCCATAAACATGTGTATCCGAGTCTTCTATCAAAAGTTACAGCTATTTCTATGAAGTTGTACAAAAACGCTTTCTTTCGCCAAGACAGTGCGTTTCTCACTGTTACATGCATTTGAATGGGGAACTCGACCGAAACAAAGTATAGGTTTTCATTATGTGAATAACTTGGAAATCTTAGCTCAAACAGCTGCAAAACCTGTTTTCCCAGCACGGGGACCTTGAGTTCTATAATATAAGGCCATAAACATGTGTATCCGAGTCTTCTATCAAAAGTTACAGCTATTTCTATGAAGTTGTACAAAAACGCTTTCTTTCGCCAAGACAGTGCGTTTCTCACTGTTACATGCATTTGAATGGGGAACTCGACCGAAACAAAGTATAGGTTTTCATTATGTGAATAACTTGGAAATCTTAGCTCAAACAGCTGCAAAACCTGTTTTCCCAGCACGGAGACCTTGAGTTCTATAATATAAGGCCATAAACATGTTTGTCTGAGTCTTCTATCAAAAGTTACAGCTATTTCTATGAAGTTGTACAAAAACGCTTTCTTTCGCCAAGACAGTGCGTTTCTCACTGTTACATGCATTTGAATGGGGAACTCGACCGAAACAAAGTATAGGTTTTCATTATGTGAATAACTTGGAAATCTTAGCTCAAACAGCTGCAAAACCTGTTTTCCCAGCACGGAGACCTTGAGTTCTATAATATAAGGCCATAAACATGTGTATCCGAGTCTTCTATCAAAAGTTACAGCTATTTCTATGAAGTTGTACAAAAACGCTTTCTTTCGCCAAGACAGTGCGTTTCTCACTGTTACATGCATTTGAATGGGGAACTCGACCGAAACAAAGTATAGGTTTTCATTATGTGAATAACTTGGAAATCTTAGCTCAAACAGCTGCAAAACCTGTTTTCCCAGCACGGGGACCTTGAGTTCTATAATATAAGGCCATAAACATGTGTATCCGAGTCTTCTATCAAAAGTTACAGCTATTTCTATGAAGTTGTACAAAAACGCTTTCTTTCGGCAAGACAGTGCGTTTCTCACTGTTACATGCATTTGAATGGGGAACTCCACCGAAACAAAGTATAGGTTTTCATTATGTGAATAACTTGGAAATCTTAGCTCAAACAGCTGCAAAACCTGTTTTCCCAGCACGGGGACCTTGAGTTCTATAATATAAGGCCATAAACATGTTTGTCTGAGTCTTCTATCAAAAGTTACAGCTATTTCTATGAAGTTGTACAAAAACGCTTTCTTTCGCCAAGACAGTGCGTTTCTCACTGTTACATGCATTTGAATGGGGAACTCGACCGAAACAAAGTATAGGTTTTCATTATGTGAATAACTTGAAAATCTTAGCTCAAACAGCTGCAAAACCTGTTTTCCCAGCACGGGGACCTTGAGTTCTATAATATAAGGCCATAAACATGTTTGTCTGAGTCTTCTATCAAAAGTTACAGCTATTTCTATGAAGTTGTACAAAAACGCTTTCTTTCGCCAAGACAGTGCGTTTCTCACTGTTACATGCATTTGAATGGGGAACTCGACCGAAACAAAGTATAGGTTTTCATTATGTGAATAACTTGGAAATCTTAGCTCAAACAGCTGCAAAACCTGTTTTCCCAGCACGGGGACCTTGAGTTCTATAATATAAGGCCATAAACATGTTTGTCTGAGTCTTCTATCAAAAGTTACAGCTATTTCTATGAAGTTGTACAAAAACGCTTTCTTTCGCCAAGACAGTGCGTTTCTCACTGTTACATGCATTTGAATGGGGAACTCGACCGAAACAAAGTATAGGTTTTCATTATGTGAATAACTTGGAAATCTTAGCTCAAACAGCTGCAAAACCTGTTTTCCCAGCACGGAGACCTTGAGTTCTATAATATAAGGCCATAAACATGTTTGTCTGAGTCTTCTATCAAAAGTTACAGCTATTTCTATGAAGTTGTACAAAAACGCTTTCTTTCGCCAAGACAGTGCGTTTCTCACTGTTACATGCATTTGAATGGGGAACTCGACCGAAACAAAGTATAGGTTTTCATTATGTGAATAACTTGAAAATCTTAGCTCAAACAGCTGCAAAACCTGTTTTCCCAGCACGGGGACCTTGAGTTCTATAATATAAGGCCATAAACATGTTTGTCTGAGTCTTCTATCAAAAGTTACAGCTATTTCTATGAAGTTGTACAAAAACGCTTTCTTTCGCCAAGACAGTGCGTTTCTCACTGTTACATGCATTTGAATGGGGAACTCGACCGAAACAAAGTATAGGTTTTCATTATGTGAATAACTTGGAAATCTTAGCTCAAACAGCTGCAAAACCTGTTTTCCCAGCACGGGGACCTTGAGTTCTATAATATAAGGCCATAAACATGTGTATCCGAGTCTTCTATCAAAAGTTACAGCTATTTCTATGAAGTTGTACAAAAACGCTTTCTTTCGCCAAGACAGTGCGTTTCTCACTGTTACATGCATTTGAATGGGGAACTCGACCGAAACAAAGTATAGGTTTTCATTATGTGAATAACTTGGAAATCTTAGCTCAAACAGCTGCAAAACCTGTTTTCCCAGCACGGGGACCTTGAGTGCTATAATATAAGGCCATAAACATGTGTATCCGAGTCTTCTATCAAAAGTTACAGCTATTTCTATGAAGTTGTACAAAAACGCTTTCTTTCACCAAGACAGTGCGTTTCTCACTGTTACATGCATTTGAATGGGGAACTCGACCGAAACAAAGTATAGGTTTTCATTATGTGAATAACTTGGAAATCTTAGCTCAAACAGCTGCAAAACCTGTTTTCCCAGCACGGGGACCTTGAGTTCTATAATATAAGGCCATAAACATGTGTATCCGAGTCTTCTATCAAAAGTTACAGCTATTTCTATGAAGTTGTACAAAAACGCTTTCTTTCGCCAAGACAGTGCGTTTCTCACTGTTACATGCATTTGAATGGGGAACTCGACCGAAACAAAGTATAGGTTTTCATTATGTGAATAACTTGGAAATCTTAGCTCAAACAGCTGCAAAACCTGTTTTCCCAGCACGGGGACCTTGAGTTCTATAATATAAGGCCATAAACATGTGTATCCGAGTCTTCTATCAAAAGTTACAGCTATTTCTATGAAGTTGTACAAAAACGCTTTCTTTCGCCAAGACAGTGCGTTTCTCACTGTTACATGCATTTGAATGGGGAACCCCACCGAAACAAAGTATAGGTTTTCATTATGTGAATAACTTGGAAATCTTAGCTCAAACAGCTGCAAAACCTGTTTTCCCAGCACGGAGACCTTGAGTTCTATAATATAAGGCCATAAACATGTTTGTCTGAGTCTTCTATCAAAAGTTACAGCTATTTCTATGAAGTTGTACAAAAACGCTTTCTTTCGCCAAGACAGTGCGTTTCTCACTGTTACATGCATTTGAATGGGGAACTCGACCGAAACAAAGTATAGGTTTTCATTATGTGAATAACTTGAAAATCTTAGCTCAAACAGCTGCAAAACCTGTTTTCCCAGCACGGGGACCTTGAGTTCTATAATATAAGGCCATAAACATGTTTGTCTGAGTCTTCTATCAAAAGTTACAGCTATTTCTATGAAGTTGTACAAAAACGCTTTCTTTCGCCAAGACAGTGCGTTTCTCACTGTTACATGCATTTGAATGGGGAACTCGACCGAAACAAAGTATAGGTTTTCATTATGTGAATAACTTGGAAATCTTAGCTCAAACAGCTGCAAAACCTGTTTTCCCAGCACGGGGACCTTGAGTTCTATAATATAAGGCCATAAACATGTGTATCCGAGTCTTCTATCAAAAGTTACAGCTATTTCTATGAAGTTGTACAAAAACGCTTTCTTTCGCCAAGACAGTGCGTTTCTCACTGTTACATGCATTTGAATGGGGAACTCGACCGAAACAAAGTATAGGTTTTCATTATGTGAATAACTTGGAAATCTTAGCTCAAACAGCTGCAAAACCTGTTTTCCCAGCACGGGGACCTTGAGTTCTATAATATAAGGCCATAAACATGTGTATCCGAGTCTTCTATCAAAAGTTACAGCTATTTCTATGAAGTTGTACAAAAACGCTTTCTTTCGCCAAGACAGTGCGTTTCTCACTGTTACATGCATTTGAATGGGGAACTCGACCGAAACAAAGTATAGGTTTTCATTATGTGAATAACTTGGAAATCTTAGCTCAAACAGCTGCAAAACCTGTTTTCCCAGCACGGGGACCTTGAGTTTTATAATATAAGGCCATAAACATGTGTATCCGAGTCTTCTATCAAAAGTTACAGCTATTCATATGAAGTTGTACAAAAACGCTTTCTTTCGCCAAGACAGTGCGTTTCTCACTGTTACATGCATTTGAATGGGGAACTCGACCGAAACAAAGTATAGGTTTTCATTATGTGAATAACTTGGAAATCTTAGCTCAAACAGCTGCAAAACCTGTTTTCCCAGCACGGGGACCTTGAGTTCTATAATATAAGGCCATAAACATGTGTATCCGAGTCTTCTATCAAAAGTTACAGCTATTTCTATGAAGTTGTACAAAAACGCTTTCTTTCGCCAAGACAGTGCGTTTCTCACTGTTACATGCATTTGAATGGGGAACTCGACCGAAACAAAGTATAGGTTTTCATTATGTGAATAACTTGGAAATCTTAGCTCAAACAGCTGCAAAACCTGTTTTCCCAGCACGGGGACCTTGAGTTCTATAATATAAGGCCATAAACATGTGTATCCGAGTCTTCTATCAAAAGTTACAGCTATTTCTATGAAGTTGTACAAAAACGCTTTCTTTCGCCAAGACAGTGCGTTTCTCACTGTTACATGCATTTGAATGGGGAACTCCACCGAAACAAAGTATAGGTTTTCATTATGTGAATAACTTGGAAATCTTAGCTCAAACAGCTGCAAAACCTGTTTTCCCAGCACGGAGACCTTGAGTTCTATAATATAAGGCCATAAACATGTTTGTCTGAGTCTTCTATCAAAAGTTACAGCTATTTCTATGAAGTTGTACAAAAACGCTTTCTTTCGCCAAGACAGTGCGTTTCTCACTGTTACATGCATTTGAATGGGGAACTCGACCGAAACAAAGTATAGGTTTTCATTATGTGAATAACTTGGAAATCTTAGCTCAAACAGCTGCAAAACCTGTTTTCCCAGCACGGGGACCTTGAGTTCTATAATATAAGGCCATAAACATGTGTATCCGAGTCTTCTATCAAAAGTTACAGCTATTTCTATGAAGTTGTACAAAAACGCTTTCTTTCGCCAAGACAGTGCGTTTCTCACTGTTACATGCATTTGAATGGGGAACTCGACCGAAACAAAGTATAGGTTTTCATTATGTGAATAACTTGGAAATCTTAGCTCAAACAGCTGCAAAACCTGTTTTCCCAGCACGGGGACCTTGAGTTCTATAATATAAGGCCATAAACATGTTTGTCTGAGTCTTCTATCAAAAGTTACAGCTATTTCTATGAAGTTGTACAAAAACGCTTTCTTTCGCCAAGACAGTGCGTTTCTCACTGTTACATGCATTTGAATGGGGAACTCGACCGAAACAAAGTATAGGTTTTCATTATGTGAATAACTTGAAAATCTTAGCTCAAACAGCTGCAAAACCTGTTTTCCCAGCACGGGGACCTTGAGTTCTATAATATAAGGCCATAAACATGTTTGTCTGAGTCTTCTATCAAAAGTTACAGCTATTTCTATGAAGTTGTACAAAAACGCTTTCTTTCGCCAAGACAGTGCGTTTCTCACTGTTACATGCATTTGAATGGGGAACTCGACCGAAACAAAGTATAGGTTTTCATTATGTGAATAACTTGGAAATCTTAGCTCAAACAGCTGCAAAACCTGTTTTCCCAGCACGGGGACCTTGAGTTCTATAATATAAGGCCATAAACATGTGTATCCGAGTCTTCTATCAAAAGTTACAGCTATTTCTATGAAGTTGTACAAAAACGCTTTCTTTCGCCAAGACAGTGCGTTTCTCACTGTTACATGCATTTGAATGGGGAACTCGACCGAAACAAAGTATAGGTTTTCATTATGTGAATAACTTGGAAATCTTAGCTCAAACAGCTGCAAAACCTGTTTTCCCAGCACGGGGACCTTGAGTTCTATAATATAAGGCCATAAACATGTGTATCCGAGTCTTCTATCAAAAGTTACAGCTATTTCTATGAAGTTGTACAAAAACGCTTTCTTTCGCCAAGACAGTGCGTTTCTCACTGTTACATGCATTTGAATGGGGAACTCGACCGAAACAAAGTATAGGTTTTCATTATGTGAATAACTTGGAAATCTTAGCTCAAACAGCTGCAAAACCTGTTTTCCCAGCACGGGGACCTTGAGTTCTATAATATAAGGCCATAAACATGTGTATCCGAGTCTTCTATCAAAAGTTACAGCTATTTCTATGAAGTTGTACAAAAACGCTTTCTTTCGCCAAGACAGTGCGTTTCTCACTGTTACATGCATTTGAATGGGGAACTCGACCGAAACAAAGTATAGGTTTTCATTATGTGAATAACTTGGAAATCTTAGCTCAAACAGCTGCAAAACCTGTTTTCCCAGCACGGGGACCTTGAGTTCTATAATATAAGGCCATAAACATGTGTATCCGAGTCTTCTATCAAAAGTTACAGCTATTCATATGAAGTTGTACAAAAACGCTTTCTTTCGCCAAGACAGTGCGTTTCTCACTGTTACATGCATTTGAATGGGGAACTCCACCGAAACAAAGTATAGGTTTTCATTATGTGAATAACTTGGAAATCTTAGCTCAAACAGCTGCAAAACCTGTTTTCCCAGCACGGAGACCTTGAGTTCTATAATATAAGGCCATAAACATGTTTGTCTGAGTCTTCTATCAAAAGTTACAGCTATTTCTATGAAGTTGTACAAAAACGCTTTCTTTCGCCAAGACAGTGCGTTTCTCACTGTTACATGCATTTGAATGGGGAACTCGACCGAAACAAAGTATAGGTTTTCATTATGTGAATAACTTGGAAATCTTAGCTCAAACAGCTGCAAAACCTGTTTTCCCAGCACGGGGACCTTGAGTTCTATAATATAAGGCCATAAACATGTTTGTCTGAGTCTTCTATCAAAAGTTACAGCTATTTCTATGAAGTTGTACAAAAACGCTTTCTTTCGCCAAGACAGTGCGTTTCTCACTGTTACATGCATTTGAATGGGGAACTCGACCGAAACAAAGTATAGGTTTTCATTATGTGAATAACTTGGAAATCTTAGCTCAAACAGCTGCAAAACCTGTTTTCCCAGCACGGGGACCTTGAGTTCTATAATATAAGGCCATAAACATGTGTATCCGAGTCTTCTATCAAAAGTTACAGCTATTTCTATGAAGTTGTACAAAAACGCTTTCTTTCGCCAAGACAGTGCGTTTCTCACTGTTACATGCATTTGAATGGGGAACTCGACCGAAACAAAGTATAGGTTTTCATTATGTGAATAACTTGGAAATCTTAGCTCAAACAGCTGCAAAACCTGTTTTCCCAGCACGGGGACCTTGAGTTCTATAATATAAGGCCATAAACATGTGTATCCGAGTCTTCTATCAAAAGTTACAGCTATTCATATGAAGTTGTACAAAAACGCTTTCTTTCGCCAAGACAGTGCGTTTCTCACTGTTACATGCATTTGAATGGGGAACTCCACCGAAACAAAGTATAGGTTTTCATTATGTGAATAACTTGGAAATCTTAGCTCAAACAGCTGCAAAACCTGTTTTCCCAGCACGGAGACCTTGAGTTCTATAATATAAGGCCATAAACATGTTTGTCTGAGTCTTCTATCAAAAGTTACAGCTATTTCTATGAAGTTGTACAAAAACGCTTTCTTTCGCCAAGACAGTGCGTTTCTCACTGTTACATGCATTTGAATGGGGAACTCGACCGAAACAAAGTATAGGTTTTCATTATGTGAATAACTTGGAAATCTTAGCTCAAACAGCTGCAAAACCTGTTTTCCCAGCACGGGGACCTTGAGTTCTATAATATAAGGCCATAAACATGTTTGTCTGAGTCTTCTATCAAAAGTTACAGCTATTTCTATGAAGTTGTACAAAAACGCTTTCTTTCGCCAAGACAGTGCGTTTCTCACTGTTACATGCATTTGAATGGGGAACTCGACCGAAACAAAGTATAGGTTTTCATTATGTGAATAACTTGGAAATCTTAGCTCAAACAGCTGCAAAACCTGTTTTCCCAGCACGGGGACCTTGAGTTCTATAATATAAGGCCATAAACATGTGTATCCGAGTCTTCTATCAAAAGTTACAGCTATTTCTATGAAGTTGTACAAAAACGCTTTCTTTCGCCAAGACAGTGCGTTTCTCACTGTTACATGCATTTGAATGGGGAACTCGACCGAAACAAAGTATAGGTTTTCATTATGTGAATAACTTGGAAATCTTAGCTCAAACAGCTGCAAAACCTGTTTTCCCAGCACGGGGACCTTGAGTTCTATAATATAAGGCCATAAACATGTGTATCCGAGTCTTCTATCAAAAGTTACAGCTATTTCTATGAAGTTGTACAAAAACGCTTTCTTTCGCCAAGACAGTGCGTTTCTCACTGTTACATGCATTTGAATGGGGAACTCGACCGAAACAAAGTATAGGTTTTCATTATGTGAATAACTTGGAAATCTTAGCTCAAACAGCTGCAAAACCTGTTTTCCCAGCACGGGGACCTTGAGTTCTATAATATAAGGCCATAAACATGTGTATCCGAGTCTTCTATCAAAAGTTACAGCTATTTCTATGAAGTTGTACAAAAACGCTTTCTTTCGCCAAGACAGTGCGTTTCTCACTGTTACATGCATTTGAATGGGGAACTCGACCGAAACAAAGTATAGGTTTTCATTATGTGAATAACTTGGAAATCTTAGCTCAAACAGCTGCAAAACCTGTTTTCCCAGCACGGGGACCTTGAGTTCTATAATATAAGGCCATAAACATGTTTGTCTGAGTCTTCTATCAAAAGTTACAGCTATTTCTATGAAGTTGTACAAAAACGCTTTCTTTCGCCAAGACAGTGCGTTTCTCACTGTTACATGCATTTGAATGGGGAACTCGACTGAAACAAAGTATAGGTTTTCATTATGTGAATAACTTGGAAATCTTAGCTCAAACAGCTGCAAAACCTGTTTTCCCAGCACGGGGACCTTGAGTTCTATAATATAAGGCCATAAACATGTGTATCCGAGTCTTCTATCAAAAGTTACAGCTATTTCTATGAAGTTGTACAAAAACGCTTTCTTTCGCCAAGACAGTGCGTTTCTCACTGTTACATGCATTTGAATGGGGAACTCGACCGAAACAAAGTATAGGTTTTCATTATGTGAATAACTTGAAAATCTTAGCTCAAACAGCTGCAAAACCTGTTTTCCCAGCACGGGGACCTTGAGTTCTATAAGATAAAGCCATAAACATGTGTAACCGAGTCTTCTATCAAAAGTTACAACTATTTCTATGAAGTTGTACAAAAACGCTTTCTTTCGCCAAGACAGTGCGTTTCTCACTGTTACATGCATTTGAATGGGGAACTCGACCGAAACAAAGTATAGGTTTTCATTATGTGAATAACTTGGAAATCTTAGCTCAAACAGCTGCAAAACCTGTTTTCCCAGCACGGGGACCTTGAGTTCTATAATATAAGGCCATAAACATGTGTATCCGAGTCTTCTATCAAAAGTTACAGCTATTTCTATGAAGTTGTACAAAAACGCTTTCTTTCGCCAAGACAGTGCGTTTCTCACTGTTACATGCATTTGAATGGGGAACTCCACCGAAACAAAGTATAGGTTTTCATTATGTGAATAACTTGGAAATCTTAGCTCAAACAGCTGCAAAACCTGTTTTCCCAGCACGGGGACCTTGAGTTCTATAATATAAGGCCATAAACATGTTTGTCTGAGTCTTCTATCAAAAGTTACAGCTATTTCTATGAAGTTGTACAAAAACGCTTTCTTTCGCCAAGACAGTGCGTTTCTCACTGTTACATGCATTTGAATGGGGAACTCGACCGAAACAAAGTATAGGTTTTCATTATGTGAATAACTTGGAAATCTTAGCTCAAACAGCTGCAAAACCTGTTTTCCCAGCACGGGGACCTTGAGTTCTATAATATAAGGCCATAAACATGTGTATCCGAGTCTTCTATCAAAAGTTACAGCTATTTCTATGAAGTTGTACAAAAACGCTTTCTTTCGCCAAGACAGTGCGTTTCTCACTGTTACATGCATTTGAATGGGGAACTCGACCGAAACAAAGTATAGGTTTTCATTATGTGAATAACTTGGAAATCTTAGCTCAAACAGCTGCAAAACCTGTTTTCCCAGCACGGGGACCTTGAGTTCTATAATATAAGGCCATAAACATGTGTATCCGAGTCTTCTATCAAAAGTTACAGCTATTTCTATGAAGTTGTACAAAAACGCTTTCTTTCGCCAAGACAGTGCGTTTCTCACTGTTACATGCATTTGAATGGGGAACTCCACCGAAACAAAGTATAGGTTTTCATTATGTGAATAACTTGGAAATCTTAGCTCAAACAGCTGCAAAACCTATTTTCCCAGCACGGAGACCTTGAGTTCTATAATATAAGGCCATAAACATGTTTGTCTGAGTCTTCTATCAAAAGTTACAGCTATTTCTATGAAGTTGTACAAAAACGCTTTCTTTCGCCAAGACAGTGCGTTTCTCACTGTTACATGCATTTGAATGGGGAACTCGACCGAAACAAAGTATAGGTTTTCATTATGTGAATAACTTGGAAATCTTAGCTCAAACAGCTGCAAAACCTGTTTTCCCAGCACGGGGACCTTGAGTTCTATAATATAAGGCCATAAACATGTTTGTCTGAGTCTTCTATCAAAAGTTACAGCTATTTCTATGAAGTTGTACAAAAACGCTTTCTTTCGCCAAGACAGTGCGTTTCTCACTGTTACATGCATTTGAATGGGGAACTCGACCGAAACAAAGTATAGGTTTTCATTATGTGAATAACTTGGAAATCTTAGCTCAAACAGCTGCAAAACCTGTTTTCCCAGCACGGGGACCTTGAGTTCTATAATATAAGGCCATAAACATGTGTATCCGAGTCTTCTATCAAAAGTTACAGCTATTTCTATGAAGTTGTACAAAAACGCTTTCTTTCGCCAAGACAGTGCGTTTCTCACTGTTACATGCATTTGAATGGGGAACTCGACCGAAACAAAGTATAGGTTTTCATTATGTGAATAACTTGGAAATCTTAGCTCAAACAGCTG
Organism: Diplotaxodon limnothrissa; assembly: GCF_057381915.1. Lineage (NCBI taxonomy): Eukaryota > Metazoa > Chordata > Actinopteri > Cichliformes > Cichlidae > Diplotaxodon > Diplotaxodon limnothrissa. Next base: position 18,409,787 of record NC_140597.1, read on the forward strand.
CAAAACCTGTTTTCCCAGCACGGGGACCTTGAGTTCTATAATATAAGGCCATAAACATGTTTGTCTGAGTCTTCTATCAAAAGTTACAGCTATTTCTATGAAGTTGTACAAAAACGCTTTCTTTCGCCAAGACAGTGCGTTTCTCACTGTTACATGCATTTGAATGGGGAACTCGACCGAAACAAAGTATAGGTTTTCATTATGTGAATAACTTGGAAATCTTAGCTCAAACAGCTGCAAAACCTGTTTTCCCAGCACGGGGACCTTGAGTTCTATAATATAAGGCCATAAACATGTGTATCCGAGTCTTCTATCAAAAGTTACAGCTATTTCTATGAAGTTGTACAAAAACGCTTTCTTTCGCCAAGACAGTGCGTTTCTCACTGTTACATGCATTTGAATGGGGAACTCGACCGAAACAAAGTATAGGTTTTCATTATGTGAATAACTTGGAAATCTTAGCTCAAACAGCTGCAAAACCTGTTTTCCCAGCACGGGGACCTTGAGTTCTATAATATAAGGCCATAAACATGTTTGTCTGAGTCTTCTATCAAAAGTTACAGCTATTTCTATGAAGTTGTACAAAAACGCTTTCTTTCGCCAAGACAGTGCGTTTCTCACTGTTACATGCATTTGAATGGGGAACTCGACCGAAACAAAGTATAGGTTTTCATTATGTGAATAACTTGGAAATCTTAGCTCAAACAGCTGCAAAACCTGTTTTCCCAGCACGGGGACCTTGAGTTCTATAATATAAGGCCATAAACATGTGTATCCGAGTCTTCTATCAAAAGTTACAGCTATTTCTATGAAGTTGTACAAAAACGCTTTCTTTCGCCAAGACAGTGCGTTTCTCACTGTTACATGCATTTGAATGGGGAACTCGACCGAAACAAAGTATAGGTTTTCATTATGTGAATAACTTGGAAATCTTAGCTCAAACAGCTGCAAAACCTGTTTTCCCAGCACGGGGACCTTGAGTTCTATAATATAAGGCCATAAACATGTTTGTCTGAGTCTTCTATCAAAAGTTACAGCTATTTCTATGAAGTTGTACAAAAACGCTTTCTTTCGCCAAGACAGTGCGTTTCTCACTGTTACATGCATTTGAATGGGGAACTCGACCGAAACAAAGTATAGGTTTTCATTATGTGAATAACTTGGAAATCTTAGCTCAAACAGCTGCAAAACCTGTTTTCCCAGCACGGGGACCTTGAGTTCTATAAGATAAAGCCATAAACATGTGTAACCGAGTCTTCTATCAAAAGTTACAGCTATTTCTATGAAGTTGTACAAAAACGCTTTCTTTCGCCAAGACAGTGCGTTTCTCACTGTTACATGCATTTGAATGGGGAACTCGACCGAAACAAAGTATAGGTTTTCATTATGTGAATAACTTGAAAATCTTAGCTCAAACAGCTGCAAAACCTGTTTTCCCAGCACGGGGACCTTGAGTTCTATAATATAAGGCCATAAACATGTTTGTCTGAGTCTTCTATCAAAAGTTACAGCTATTTCTATGAAGTTGTACAAAAACGCTTTCTTTCGCCAAGACAGTGCGTTTCTCACTGTTACATGCATTTGAATGGGGAACTCGACCGAAACAAAGTATAGGTTTTCATTATGTGAATAACTTGAAAATCTTAGCTCAAACAGCTGCAAAACCTGTTTTCCCAGCACGGGGACCTTGAGTTCTATAATATAAGGCCATAAACATGTTTGTCTGAGTCTTCTATCAAAAGTTACAGCTATTTCTATGAAGTTGTACAAAAACGCTTTCTTTCGCCAAGACAGTGCGTTTCTCACTGTTACATGCATTTGAATGGGGAACTCGACCGAAACAAAGTATAGGTTTTCATTATGTGAATAACTTGGAAATCTTAGCTCAAACAGCTGCAAAACCTGTTTTCCCAGCACGGGGACCTTGAGTTCTATAATATAAGGCCATAAACATGTGTATCCGAGTCTTCTATCAAAAGTTACAGCTATTTCTATGAAGTTGTACAAAAACGCTTTCTTTCGCCAAGACAGTGCGTTTCTCACTGTTACATGCATTTGAATGGGGAACTCGACCGAAACAAAGTATAGGTTTTCATTATGTGAATAACTTGGAAATCTTAGCTCAAACAGCTGCAAAACCTGTTTTCCCAGCACGGGGACCTTGAGTTCTATAATATAAGGCCATAAACATGTTTGTCTGAGTCTTCTATCAAAAGTTACAGCTATTTCTATGAAGTTGTACAAAAACGCTTTCTTTCGCCAAGACAGTGCGTTTCTCACTGTTACATGCATTTGAATGGGGAACTCGACCGAAACAAAGTATAGGTTTTCATTATGTGAATAACTTGGAAATCTTAGCTCAAACAGCTGCAAAACCTGTTTTCCCAGCACGGGGACCTTGAGTTCTATAATATAAGGCCATAAACATGTGTATCCGAGTCTTCTATCAAAAGTTACAGCTATTTCTATGAAGTTGTACAAAAACGCTTTCTTTCGCCAAGACAGTGCGTTTCTCACTGTTACATGCATTTGAATGGGGAACTCGACCGAAACAAAGTATAGGTTTTCATTATGTGAATAACTTGGAAATCTTAGCTCAAACAGCTGCAAAACCTGTTTTCCCAGCACGGGGACCTTGAGTTCTATAATATAAGGCCATAAACATGTTTGTCTGAGTCTTCTATCAAAAGTTACAGCTATTTCTATGAAGTTGTACAAAAACGCTTTCTTTCGCCAAGACAGTGCGTTTCTCACTGTTACATGCATTTGAATGGGGAACTCGACCGAAACAAAGTATAGGTTTTCATTATGTGAATAACTTGGAAATCTTAGCTCAAACAGCTGCAAAACCTGTTTTCCCAGCACGGGGACCTTGAGTTCTATAATATAAGGCCATAAACATGTGTATCCGAGTCTTCTATCAAAAGTTACAGCTATTTCTATGAAGTTGTACAAAAACGCTTTCTTTCGCCAAGACAGTGCGTTTCTCACTGTTACATGCATTTGAATGGGGAACTCGACCGAAACAAAGTATAGGTTTTCATTATGTGAATAACTTGGAAATCTTAGCTCAAACAGCTGCAAAACCTGTTTTCCCAGCACGGGGACCTTGAGTTCTATAATATAAGGCCATAAACATGTTTGTCTGAGTCTTCTATCAAAAGTTACAGCTATTTCTATGAAGTTGTACAAAAACGCTTTCTTTCGCCAAGACAGTGCGTTTCTCACTGTTACATGCATTTGAATGGGGAACTCGACCGAAACAAAGTATAGGTTTTCATTATGTGAATAACTTGGAAATCTTAGCTCAAACAGCTGCAAAACCTGTTTTCCCAGCACGGGGACCTTGAGTTCTATAAGATAAAGCCATAAACATGTGTAACCGAGTCTTCTATCAAAAGTTACAGCTATTTCTATGAAGTTGTACAAAAACGCTTTCTTTCGCCAAGACAGTGCGTTTCTCACTGTTACATGCATTTGAATGGGGAACTCGACCGAAACAAAGTATAGGTTTTCATTATGTGAATAACTTGAAAATCTTAGCTCAAACAGCTGCAAAACCTGTTTTCCCAGCACGGGGACCTTGAGTTCTATAATATAAGGCCATAAACATGTTTGTCTGAGTCTTCTATCAAAAGTTACAGCTATTTCTATGAAGTTGTACAAAAACGCTTTCTTTCGCCAAGACAGTGCGTTTCTCACTGTTACATGCATTTGAATGGGGAACTCGACCGAAACAAAGTATAGGTTTTCATTATGTGAATAACTTGAAAATCTTAGCTCAAACAGCTGCAAAACCTGTTTTCCCAGCACGGGGACCTTGAGTTCTATAATATAAGGCCATAAACATGTTTGTCTGAGTCTTCTATCAAAAGTTACAGCTATTTCTATGAAGTTGTACAAAAACGCTTTCTTTCGCCAAGACAGTGCGTTTCTCACTGTTACATGCATTTGAATGGGGAACTCGACCGAAACAAAGTATAGGTTTTCATTATGTGAATAACTTGGAAATCTTAGCTCAAACAGCTGCAAAACCTGTTTTCCCAGCACGGGGACCTTGAGTTCTATAATATAAGGCCATAAACATGTGTATCCGAGTCTTCTATCAAAAGTTACAGCTATTTCTATGAAGTTGTACAAAAACGCTTTCTTTCGCCAAGACAGTGCGTTTCTCACTGTTACATGCATTTGAATGGGGAACTCGACCGAAACAAAGTATAGGTTTTCATTATGTGAATAACTTGGAAATCTTAGCTCAAACAGCTGCAAAACCTGTTTTCCCAGCACGGGGACCTTGAGTTCTATAATATAAGGCCATAAACATGTGTATCCGAGTCTTCTATCAAAAGTTACAGCTATTTCTATGAAGTTGTACAAAAACGCTTTCTTTCGCCAAGACAGTGCGTTTCTCACTGTTACATGCATTTGAATGGGGAACTCGACCGAAACAAAGTATAGGTTTTCATTATGTGAATAACTTGGAAATCTTAGCTCAAACAGCTGCAAAACCTGTTTTCCCAGCACGGGGACCTTGAGTTCTATAATATAAGGCCATAAACATGTGTATCCGAGTCTTCTATCAAAAGTTACAGCTATTTCTATGAAGTTGTACAAAAACGCTTTCTTTCGCCAAGACAGTGCGTTTCTCACTGTTACATGCATTTGAATGGGGAACTCGACCGAAACAAAGTATAGGTTTTCATTATGTGAATAACTTGGAAATCTTAGCTCAAACAGCTGCAAAACCTGTTTTCCCAGCACGGGGACCTTGAGTTCTATAATATAAGGCCATAAACATGTGTATCCGAGTCTTCTATCAAAAGTTACAGCTATTTCTATGAAGTTGTACAAAAACGCTTTCTTTCGCCAAGACAGTGCGTTTCTCACTGTTACATGCATTTGAATGGGGAACTCGACCGAAACAAAGTATAGGTTTTCATTATGTGAATAACTTGGAAATCTTAGCTCAAACAGCTGCAAAACCTGTTTTCCCAGCACGGGGACCTTGAGTTCTATAATATAAGGCCATAAACATGTTTGTCTGAGTCTTCTATCAAAAGTTACAGCTATTTCTATGAAGTTGTACAAAAACGCTTTCTTTCGCCAAGACAGTGCGTTTCTCACTGTTACATGCATTTGAATGGGGAACTCGACTGAAACAAAGTATAGGTTTTCATTATGTGAATAACTTGGAAATCTTAGCTCAAACAGCTGCAAAACCTGTTTTCCCAGCACGGGGACCTTGAGTTCTATAATATAAGGCCATAAACATGTGTATCCGAGTCTTCTATCAAAAGTTACAGCTATTTCTATGAAGTTGTACAAAAACGCTTTCTTTCGCCAAGACAGTGCGTTTCTCACTGTTACATGCATTTGAATGGGGAACTCGACCGAAACAAAGTATAGGTTTTCATTATGTGAATAACTTGAAAATCTTAGCTCAAACAGCTGCAAAACCTGTTTTCCCAGCACGGGGACCTTGAGTTCTATAAGATAAAGCCATAAACATGTGTAACCGAGTCTTCTATCAAAAGTTACAACTATTTCTATGAAGTTGTACAAAAACGCTTTCTTTCGCCAAGACAGTGCGTTTCTCACTGTTACATGCATTTGAATGGGGAACTCGACCGAAACAAAGTATAGGTTTTCATTATGTGAATAACTTGGAAATCTTAGCTCAAACAGCTGCAAAACCTGTTTTCCCAGCACGGGGACCTTGAGTTCTATAATATAAGGCCATAAACATGTGTATCCGAGTCTTCTATCAAAAGTTACAGCTATTTCTATGAAGTTGTACAAAAACGCTTTCTTTCGCCAAGACAGTGCGTTTCTCACTGTTACATGCATTTGAATGGGGAACTCGACCGAAACAAAGTATAGGTTTTCATTATGTGAATAACTTGGAAATCTTAGCTCAAACAGCTGCAAAACCTGTTTTCCCAGCACGGGGACCTTGAGTTCTATAATATAAGGCCATAAACATGTGTATCCGAGTCTTCTATCAAAAGTTACAGCTATTTCTATGAAGTTGTACAAAAACGCTTTCTTTCGCCAAGACAGTGCGTTTCTCACTGTTACATGCATTTGAATGGGGAACTCCACCGAAACAAAGTATAGGTTTTCATTATGTGAATAACTTGGAAATCTTAGCTCAAACAGCTGCAAAACCTATTTTCCCAGCACGGAGACCTTGAGTTCTATAATATAAGGCCATAAACATGTTTGTCTGAGTCTTCTATCAAAAGTTACAGCTATTTCTATGAAGTTGTACAAAAACGCTTTCTTTCGCCAAGACAGTGCGTTTCTCACTGTTACATGCATTTGAATGGGGAACTCGACCGAAACAAAGTATAGGTTTTCATTATGTGAATAACTTGGAAATCTTAGCTCAAACAGCTGCAAAACCTGTTTTCCCAGCACGGGGACCTTGAGTTCTATAATATAAGGCCATAAACATGTTTGTCTGAGTCTTCTATCAAAAGTTACAGCTATTTCTATGAAGTTGTACAAAAACGCTTTCTTTCGCCAAGACAGTGCGTTTCTCACTGTTACATGCATTTGAATGGGGAACTCGACCGAAACAAAGTATAGGTTTTCATTATGTGAATAACTTGGAAATCTTAGCTCAAACAGCTGCAAAACCTGTTTTCCCAGCACGGAGACCTTGAGTTCTATAATATAAGGCCATAAACATGTTTGTCTGAGTCTTCTATCAAAAGTTACAGCTATTTCTATGAAGTTGTACAAAAACGCTTTCTTTCGCCAAGACAGTGCGTTTCTCACTGTTACATGCATTTGAATGGGGAACTCGACCGAAACAAAGTATAGGTTTTCATTATGTGAATAACTTGGAAATCTTAGCTCAAACAGCTGCAAAACCTGTTTTCCCAGCACGGGGACCTTGAGTTCTATAATATAAGGCCATAAACATGTGTATCCGAGTCTTCTATCAAAAGTTACAGCTATTTCTATGAAGTTGTACAAAAACGCTTTCTTTCGCCAAGACAGTGCGTTTCTCACTGTTACATGCATTTGAATGGGGAACTCGACCGAAACAAAGTATAGGTTTTCATTATGTGAATAACTTGGAAATCTTAGCTCAAACAGCTGCAAAACCTGTTTTCCCAGCACGGGGACCTTGAGTTCTATAATATAAGGCCATAAACATGTGTATCCGAGTCTTCTATCAAAAGTTACAGCTATTTCTATGAAGTTGTACAAAAACGCTTTCTTTCGCCAAGACAGTGCGTTTCTCACTGTTACATGCATTTGAATGGGGAACTCGACCGAAACAAAGTATAGGTTTTCATTATGTGAATAACTTGGAAATCTTAGCTCAAACAGCTGCAAAACCTGTTTTCCCAGCACGGGGACCTTGAGTTCTATAATATAAGGCCATAAACATGTTTGTCTGAGTCTTCTATCAAAAGTTACAGCTATTTCTATGAAGTTGTACAAAAACGCTTTCTTTCGCCAAGACAGTGCGTTTCTCACTGTTACATGCATTTGAATGGGGAACTCGACCGAAACAAAGTATAGGTTTTCATTATGTGAATAACTTGGAAATCTTAGCTCAAACAGCTGCAAAACCTGTTTTCCCAGCACGGGGACCTTGAGTTCTATAATATAAGGCCATAAACATGTGTATCCGAGTCTTCTATCAAAAGTTACAGCTATTTCTATGAAGTTGTACAAAAACGCTTTCTTTCGCCAAGACAGTGCGTTTCTCACTGTTACATGCATTTGAATGGGGAACTCGACCGAAACAAAGTATAGGTTTTCATTATGTGAATAACTTGGAAATCTTAGCTCAAACAGCTGCAAAACCTGTTTTCCCAGCACGGGGACCTTGAGTTCTATAATATAAGGCCATAAACATGTGTATCCGAGTCTTCTATCAAAAGTTACAGCTATTTCTATGAAGTTGTACAAAAACGCTTTCTTTCGCCAAGACAGTGCGTTTCTCACTGTTACATGCATTTGAATGGGGAACTCGACCGAAACAAAGTATAGGTTTTCATTATGTGAATAACTTGGAAATCTTAGCTCAAACAGCTGCAAAACCTGTTTTCCCAGCACGGGGACCTTGAGTTCTATAATATAAGGCCATAAACATGTGTATCCGAGTCTTCTATCAAAAGTTACAGCTATTTCTATGAAGTTGTACAAAAACGCTTTCTTTCGCCAAGACAGTGCGTTTCTCACTGTTACATGCATTTGAATGGGGAACTCGACCGAAACAAAGTATAGGTTTTCATTATGTGAATAACTTGGAAATCTTAGCTCAAACAGCTGCAAAACCTGTTTTCCCAGCACGGGGACCTTGAGTTCTATAATATAAGGCCATAAACATGTTTGTCTGAGTCTTCTATCAAAAGTTACAGCTATTTCTATGAAGTTGTACAAAAACGCTTTCTTTCGCCAAGACAGTGCGTTTCTCACTGTTACATGCATTTGAATGGGGAACTCGACCGAAACAAAGTATAGGTTTTCATTATGTGAATAACTTGGAAATCTTAGCTCAAACAGCTGCAAAACCTGTTTTCCCAGCACGGGGACCTTGAGTTCTATAATATAAGGCCATAAACATGTGTATCCGAGTCTTCTATCAAAAGTTACAGCTATTTCTATGAAGTTGTACAAAAACGCTTTCTTTCGCCAAGACAGTGCGTTTCTCACTGTTACATGCATTTGAATGGGGAACTCGACCGAAACAAAGTATAGGTTTTCATTATGTGAATAACTTGGAAATCTTAGCTCAAACAGCTGCAAAACCTGTTTTCCCAGCACGGGGACCTTGAGTTCTATAATATAAAGCCATAAACATGTGTATCCGAGTCTTCTATCAAAAGTTACAGCTATTTCTATGAAGTTGTACAAAAACGCTTTCTTTCGCCAAGACAGTGCGTTTCTCACTGTTACATGCATTTGAATGGGGAACTCGACCGAAACAAAGTATAGGTTTTCATTATGTGAATAACTTGGAAATCTTAGCTCAAACAGCTGCAAAACCTGTTTTCCCAGCACGGAGACCTTGAGTTCTATAATATAAGGCCATAAACATGTTTGTCTGAGTCTTCTATCAAAAGTTACAGCTATTTCTATGAAGTTGTACAAAAACGCTTTCTTTCGCCAAGACAGTGCGTTTCTCACTGTTACATGCATTTGAATGGGGAACTCGACCGAAACAAAGTATAGGTTTTCATTATGTGAATAACTTGGAAATCTTAGCTCAAACAGCTGCAAAACCTGTTTTCCCAGCACGGAGACCTTGAGTTCTATAATATAAGGCCATAAACATGTTTGTCTGAGTCTTCTATCAAAAGTTACAGCTATTTCTATGAAGTTGTACAAAAACGCTTTCTTTCGCCAAGACAGTGCGTTTCTCACTGTTACATGCATTTGAATGGGGAACTCGACCGAAACAAAGTATAGGTTTTCATTATGTGAATAACTTGGAAATCTTAGCTCAAACAGCTGCAAAACCTGTTTTCCCAGCACGGGGACCTTGAGTTCTATAATATAAGGCCATAAACATGTTTGTCTGAGTCTTCTATCAAAAGTTACAGCTATTTCTATGAAGTTGTACAAAAACGCTTTCTTTCGCCAAGACAGTGCGTTTCTCACTGTTACATGCATTTGAATGGGGAACTCGACCGAAACAAAGTATAGGTTTTCATTATGTGAATAACTTGGAAATCTTAGCTCAAACAGCTGCAAAACCTGTTTTCCCAGCACGGGGACCTTGAGTTCTATAATATAAGGCCATAAACATGTGTATCCGAGTCTTCTATCAAAAGTTACAGCTATTTCTATGAAGTTGTACAAAAACGCTTTCTTTCGCCAAGACAGTGCGTTTCTCACTGTTACATGCATTTGAATGGGGAACTCGACCGAAACAAAGTATAGGTTTTCATTATGTGAATAACTTGGAAATCTTAGCTCAAACAGCTGCAAAACCTGTTTTCCCAGCACGGGGACCTTGAGTTCTATAATATAAAGCCATAAACATGTGTATCCGAGTCTTCTATCAAAAGTTACAGCTATTTCTATGAAGTTGTACAAAAACGCTTTCTTTCGCCAAGACAGTGCGTTTCTCACTGTTACATGCATTTGAATGGGGAACTCGACCGAAACAAAGTATAGGTTTTCATTATGTGAATAACTTGGAAATCTTAGCTCAAACAGCTGCAAAACCTGTTTTCCCAGCACGGAGACCTTGAGTTCTATAATATAAGGCCATAAACATGTTTGTCTGAGTCTTCTATCAAAAGTTACAGCTATTTCTATGAAGTTGTACAAAAACGCTTTCTTTCGCCAAGACAGTGCGTTTCTCACTGTTACATGCATTTGAATGGGGAACTCGACCGAAACAAAGTATAGGTTTTCATTATGTGAATAACTTGGAAATCTTAGCTCAAACAGCTGCAAAACCTGTTTTCCCAGCACGGAGACCTTGAGTTCTATAATATAAGGCCATAAACATGTTTGTCTGAGTCTTCTATCAAAAGTTACAGCTATTTCTATGAAGTTGTACAAAAACGCTTTCTTTCGCCAAGACAGTGCGTTTCTCACTGTTACATGCATTTGAATGGGGAACTCGACCGAAACAAAGTATAGGTTTTCATTATGTGAATAACTTGGAAATCTTAGCTCAAACAGCTGCAAAACCTGTTTTCCCAGCACGGGGACCTTGAGTTCTATAATATAAGGCCATAAACATGTTTGTCTGAGTCTTCTATCAAAAGTTACAGCTATTTCTATGAAGTTGTACAAAAACGCTTTCTTTCGCCAAGACAGTGCGTTTCTCACTGTTACATGCATTTGAATGGGGAACTCGACCGAAACAAAGTATAGGTTTTCATTATGTGAATAACTTGGAAATCTTAGCTCAAACAGCTGCAAAACCTGTTTTCCCAGCACGGGGACCTTGAGTTCTATAATATAAGGCCATAAACATGTGTATCCGAGTCTTCTATCAAAAGTTACAGCTATTTCTATGAAGTTGTACAAAAACGCTTTCTTTCGCCAAGACAGTGCGTTTCTCACTGTTACATGCATTTGAATGGGGAACTCGACCGAAACAAAGTATAGGTTTTCATTATGTGAATAACTTGGAAATCTTAGCTCAAACAGCTGCAAAACCTGTTTTCCCAGCACGGGGACCTTGAGTTCTATAATATAAGGCCATAAACATGTGTATCCGAGTCTTCTATCAAAAGTTACAGCTATTTCTATGAAGTTGTACAAAAACGCTTTCTTTCGCCAAGACAGTGCGTTTCTCACTGTTACATGCATTTGAATGGGGAACTCGACCGAAACAAAGTATAGGTTTTCATTATGTGAATAACTTGGAAATCTTAGCTCAAACAGCTGCAAAACCTGTTTTCCCAGCACGGGGACCTTGAGTTCTATAATATAAGGCCATAAACATGTGTATCCGAGTCTTCTATCAAAAGTTACAGCTATTTCTATGAAGTTGTACAAAAACGCTTTCTTTCGCCAAGACAGTGCGTTTCTCACTGTTACATGCATTTGAATGGGGAACTCGACCGAAACAAAGTATAGGTTTTCATTATGTGAATAACTTGGAAATCTTAGCTCAAACAGCTGCAAAACCTGTTTTCCCAGCACGGGGACCTTGAGTTCTATAATATAAGGCCATAAACATGTTTGTCTGAGTCTTCTATCAAAAGTTACAGCTATTTCTATGAAGTTGTACAAAAACGCTTTCTTTCGCCAAGACAGTGCGTTTCTCACTGTTACATGCATTTGAATGGGGAACTCGACCGAAACAAAGTATAGGTTTTCATTATGTGAATAACTTGGAAATCTTAGCTCAAACAGCTGCAAAACCTGTTTTCCCAGCACGGGGACCTTGAGTTCTATAATATAAGGCCATAAACATGTGTATCCGAGTCTTCTATCAAAAGTTACAGCTATTTCTATGAAGTTGTACAAAAACGCTTTCTTTCGCCAAGACAGTGCGTTTCTCACTGTTACATGCATTTGAATGGGGAACTCGACCGAAACAAAGTATAGGTTTTCATTATGTGAATAACTTGGAAATCTTAGCTCAAACAGCTGCAAAACCTGTTTTCCCAGCACGGGGACCTTGAGTTCTATAATATAAAGCCATAAACATGTGTATCCGAGTCTTCTATCAAAAGTTACAGCTATTTCTATGAAGTTGTACAAAAACGCTTTCTTTCGCCAAGACAGTGCGTTTCTCACTGTTACATGCATTTGAATGGGGAACTCGACCGAAACAAAGTATAGGTTTTCATTATGTGAATAACTTGGAAATCTTAGCTCAAACAGCTGCAAAACCTGTTTTCCCAGCACGGAGACCTTGAGTTCTATAATATAAGGCCATAAACATGTTTGTCTGAGTCTTCTATCAAAAGTTACAGCTATTTCTATGAAGTTGTACAAAAACGCTTTCTTTCGCCAAGACAGTGCGTTTCTCACTGTTACATGCATTTGAATGGGGAACTCGACCGAAACAAAGTATAGGTTTTCATTATGTGAATAACTTGGAAATCTTAGCTCAAACAGCTGCAAAACCTGTTTTCCCAGCACGGAGACCTTGAGTTCTATAATATAAGGCCATAAACATGTTTGTCTGAGTCTTCTATCAAAAGTTACAGCTATTTCTATGAAGTTGTACAAAAACGCTTTCTTTCGCCAAGACAGTGCGTTTCTCACTGTTACATGCATTTGAATGGGGAACTCGACCGAAACAAAGTATAGGTTTTCATTATGTGAATAACTTGGAAATCTTAGCTCAAACAGCTGCAAAACCTGTTTTCCCAGCACGGGGACCTTGAGTTCTATAATATAAGGCCATAAACATGTTTGTCTGAGTCTTCTATCAAAAGTTACAGCTATTTCTATGAAGTTGTACAAAAACGCTTTCTTTCGCCAAGACAGTGCGTTTCTCACTGTTACATGCATTTGAATGGGGAACTCGACCGAAACAAAGTATAGGTTTTCATTATGTGAATAACTTGGAAATCTTAGCTCAAACAGCTGCAAAACCTGTTTTCCCAGCACGGGGACCTTGAGTTCTATAATATAAGGCCATAAACATGTGTATCCGAGTCTTCTATCAAAAGTTACAGCTATTTCTATGAAGTTGTACAAAAACGCTTTCTTTCGCCAAGACAGTGCGTTTCTCACTGTTACATGCATTTGAATGGGGAACTCGACCGAAACAAAGTATAGGTTTTCATTATGTGAATAACTTGGAAATCTTAGCTCAAACAGCTGCAAAACCTGTTTTCCCAGCACGGGGACCTTGAGTTCTATAATATAAGGCCATAAACATGTGTATCCGAGTCTTCTATCAAAAGTTACAGCTATTTCTATGAAGTTGTACAAAAACGCTTTCTTTCGCCAAGACAGTGCGTTTCTCACTGTTACATGCATTTGAATGGGGAACTCGACCGAAACAAAGTATAGGTTTTCATTATGTGAATAACTTGGAAATCTTAGCTCAAACAGCTGCAAAACCTGTTTTCCCAGCACGGAGACCTTGAGTTCTATAATATAAGGCCATAAACATGTTTGTCTGAGTCTTCTATCAAAAGTTACAGCTATTTCTATGAAGTTGTACAAAAACGCTTTCTTTCGCCAAGACAGTGCGTTTCTCACTGTTACATGCATTTGAATGGGGAACTCGACCGAAACAAAGTATAGGTTTTCATTATGTGAATAACTTGGAAATCTTAGCTCAAACAGCTGCAAAACCTGTTTTCCCAGCACGGAGACCTTGAGTTCTATAAGATAAAGCCATAAACATGTTTGTCTGAGTCTTCTATCAAAAGTTACAGCTATTTCTATGAAGTTGTACAAAAACGCTTTCTTTCGCCAAGACAGTGCGTTTCTCACTGTTACATGCATTTGAATGGGGAACTCGACCGAAACAAAGTATAGGTTTTCATTATGTGAATAACTTGGAAATCTTAGCTCAAACAGCTGCAAAACCTGTTTTCCCAGCACGGGGACCTTGAGTTCTATAATATAAGGCCATAAACATGTTTGTCTGAGTCTTCTATCAAAAGTTACAGCTATTTCTATGAAGTTGTACAAAAACGCTTTCTTTCGCCAAGACAGTGCGTTTCTCACTGTTACATGCATTTGAATGGGGAACTCGACCGAAACAAAGTATAGGTTTTCATTATGTGAATAACTTGGAAATCTTAGCTCAAACAGCTGCAAAACCTGTTTTCCCAGCACGGGGACCTTGAGTTCTATAATATAAGGCCATAAACATGTGTATCCGAGTCTTCTATCAAAAGTTACAGCTATTTCTATGAAGTTGTACAAAAACGCTTTCTTTCGCCAAGACAGTGCGTTTCTCACTGTTACATGCATTTGAATGGGGAACTCGACCGAAACAAAGTATAGGTTTTCATTATGTGAATAACTTGGAAATCTTAGCTCAAACAGCTGCAAAACCTGTTTTCCCAGCACGGAGACCTTGAGTTCTATAATATAAGGCCATAAACATGTTTGTCTGAGTCTTCTATCAAAAGTTACAGCTATTTCTATGAAGTTGTACAAAAACGCTTTCTTTCGCCAAGACAGTGCGTTTCTCACTGTTACATGCATTTGAATGGGGAACTCGACCGAAACAAAGTATAGGTTTTCATTATGTGAATAACTTGGAAATCTTAGCTCAAACAGCTGCAAAACCTGTTTTCCCAGCACGGGGACCTTGAGTTCTATAATATAAGGCCATAAACATGTTTGTCTGAGTCTTCTATCAAAAGTTACAGCTATTTCTATGAAGTTGTACAAAAACGCTTTCTTTCGCCAAGACAGTGCGTTTCTCACTGTTACATGCATTTGAATGGGGAACTCGACCGAAACAAAGTATAGGTTTTCATTATGTGAATAACTTGGAAATCTTAGCTCAAACAGCTGCAAAACCTGTTTTCCCAGCACGGGGACCTTGAGTTCTATAATATAAGGCCATAAACATGTGTATCCGAGTCTTCTATCAAAAGTTACAGCTATTTCTATGAAGTTGTACAAAAACGCTTTCTTTCGCCAAGACAGTGCGTTTCTCACTGTTACATGCATTTGAATGGGGAACTCGACCGAAACAAAGTATAGGTTTTCATTATGTGAATAACTTGGAAATCTTAGCTCAAACAGCTGCAAAACCTGTTTTCCCAGCACGGGGACCTTGAGTTCTATAATATAAGGCCATAAACATGTGTATCCGAGTCTTCTATCAAAAGTTACAGCTATTTCTATGAAGTTGTACAAAAACGCTTTCTTTCGCCAAGACAGTGCGTTTCTCACTGTTACATGCATTTGAATGGGGAACTCGACCGAAACAAAGTATAGGTTTTCATTATGTGAATAACTTGGAAATCTTAGCTCAAACAGCTGCAAAACCTGTTTTCCCAGCACGGAGACCTTGAGTTCTATAATATAAGGCCATAAACATGTTTGTCTGAGTCTTCTATCAAAAGTTACAGCTATTTCTATGAAGTTGTACAAAAACGCTTTCTTTCGCCAAGACAGTGCGTTTCTCACTGTTACATGCATTTGAATGGGGAACTCGACCGAAACAAAGTATAGGTTTTCATTATGTGAATAACTTGGAAATCTTAGCTCAAACAGCTGCAAAACCTGTTTTCCCAGCACGGAGACCTTGAGTTCTATAAGATAAAGCCATAAACATGTTTGTCTGAGTCTTCTATCAAAAGTTACAGCTATTTCTATGAAGTTGTACAAAAACGCTTTCTTTCGCCAAGACAGTGCGTTTCTCACTGTTACATGCATTTGAATGGGGAACTCGACCGAAACAAAGTATAGGTTTTCATTATGTGAATAACTTGGAAATCTTAGCTCAAACAGCTGCAAAACCTGTTTTCCCAGCACGGGGACCTTGAGTTCTATAATATAAGGCCATAAACATGTTTGTCTGAGTCTTCTATCAAAAGTTACAGCTATTTCTATGAAGTTGTACAAAAACGCTTTCTTTCGCCAAGACAGTGCGTTTCTCACTGTTACATGCATTTGAATGGGGAACTCGACCGAAACAAAGTATAGGTTTTCATTATGTGAATAACTTGGAAATCTTAGCTCAAACAGCTGCAAAACCTGTTTTCCCAGCACGGGGACCTTGAGTTCTATAATATAAGGCCATAAACATGTGTATCCGAGTCTTCTATCAAAAGTTACAGCTATTTCTATGAAGTTGTACAAAAACGCTTTCTTTCGCCAAGACAGTGCGTTTCTCACTGTTACATGCATTTGAATGGGGAACTCGACCGAAACAAAGTATAGGTTTTCATTATGTGAATAACTTGGAAATCTTAGCTCAAACAGCTGCAAAACCTGTTTTCCCAGCACGGGGTCCTTGAGTTCTATAATATAAGGCCATAAACATGTTTGTCTGAGTCTTCTATCAAAAGTTACAGCTATTTCTATGAAGTTGTACAAAAACGCTTTCTTTCGCCAAGACAGTGCGTTTCTCACTGTTACATGCATTTGAATGGGGAACTCGACCGAAACAAAGTATAGGTTTTCATTATGTGAATAACTTGGAAATCTTAGCTCAAACAGCTGCAAAACCTGTTTTCCCAGCACGGGGACCTTGAGTTCTATAATATAAGGCCATAAACATGTGTATCCGAGTCTTCTATCAAAAGTTACAGCTATTTCTATGAAGTTGTACAAAAACGCTTTCTTTCGCCAAGACAGTGCGTTTCTCACTGTTACATGCATTTGAATGGGGAACTCGACCGAAACAAAGTATAGGTTTTCATTATGTGAATAACTTGGAAATCTTAGCTCAAACAGCTGCAAAACCTGTTTTCCCAGCACGGGGACCTTGAGTTCTATAATATAAGGCCATAAACATGTTTGTCTGAGTCTTCTATCAAAAGTTACAGCTATTTCTATGAAGTTGTACAAAAACGCTTTCTTTCGCCAAGACAGTGCGTTTCTCACTGTTACATGCATTTGAATGGGGAACTCGACCGAAACAAAGTATAGGTTTTCATTATGTGAATAACTTGGAAATCTTAGCTCAAACAGCTGCAAAACCTGTTTTCCCAGCACGGGGACCTTGAGTTCTATAAGATAAAGCCATAAACATGTGTAACCGAGTCTTCTATCAAAAGTTACAGCTATTTCTATGAAGTTGTACAAAAACGCTTTCTTTCGCCAAGACAGTGCGTTTCTCACTGTTACATGCATTTGAATGGGGAACTCGACCGAAACAAAGTATAGGTTTTCATTATGTGAATAACTTGGAAATCTTAGCTCAAACAGCTGCAAAACCTGTTTTCCCAGCACGGAGACCTTGAGTTCTATAATATAAGGCCATAAACATGTTTGTCTGAGTCTTCTATCAAAAGTTACAGCTATTTCTATGAAGTTGTACAAAAACGCTTTCTTTCGCCAAGACAGTGCGTTTCTCACTGTTACATGCATTTGAATGGGGAACTCGACCGAAACAAAGTATAGGTTTTCATTATGTGAATAACTTGGAAATCTTAGCTCAAACAGCTGCAAAACCTGTTTTCCCAGCACGGAGACCTTGAGTTCTATAATATAAGGCCATAAACATGTTTGTCTGAGTCTTCTATCAAAAGTTACAGCTATTTCTATGAAGTTGTACAAAAACGCTTTCTTTCGCCAAGACAGTGCGTTTCTCACTGTTACATGCATTTGAATGGGGAACTCGACCGAAACAAAGTATAGGTTTTCATTATGTGAATAACTTGAAAATCTTAGCTCAAACAGCTGCAAAACCTGTTTTCCCAGCACGGGGACCTTGAGTTCTATAAGATAAAGCCATAAACATGTGTAACCGAGTCTTCTATCAAAAGTTACAGCTATTTCTATGAAGTTGTACAAAAACGCTTTCTTTCGCCAAGACAGTGCGTTTCTCACTGTTACATGCATTTGAATGGGGAACTCGACCGAAACAAAGTATAGGTTTTCATTATGTGAATAACTTGGAAATCTTAGCTCAAACAGCTGCAAAACCTGTTTTCCCAGCACGGAGACCTTGAGTTCTATAATATAAGGCCATAAACATGTTTGTCTGAGTCTTCTATCAAAAGTTACAGCTATTTCTATGAAGTTGTACAAAAACGCTTTCTTTCGCCAAGACAGTGCGTTTCTCACTGTTACATGCATTTGAATGGGGAACTCGACCGAAACAAAGTATAGGTTTTCATTATGTGAATAACTTGGAAATCTTAGCTCAAACAGCTGCAAAACCTGTTTGCCCAGCACGGGGACCTTGAGTTCTATAATATAAGGCCATAAACATGTTTGTCTGAGTCTTCTATCAAAAGTTACAGCTATTTCTATGAAGTTGTACAAAAACGCTTTCTTTCGCCAAGACAGTGCGTTTCTCACTGTTACATGCATTTGAATGGGGAACTCCACCGAAACAAAGTATAGGTTTTCATTATGTGAATAACTTGGAAATCTTAGCTCAAACAGCTGCAAAACCTGTTTTCCCAGCACGGGGACCTTGAGTTCTATAATATAAGGCCATAAACATGTTTGTCTGAGTCTTCTATCAAAAGTTACAGCTATTTCTATGAAGTTGTACAAAAACGCTTTCTTTCGCCAAGACAGTGCGTTTCTCACTGTTACATGCATTTGAATGGGGAACTCGACCGAAACAAAGTATAGGTTTTCATTATGTGAATAACTTGGAAATCTTAGCTCAAACAGCTGCAAAACCTGTTTTCCCAGCACGGGGACCTTGAGTTCTATAATATAAGGCCATAAACATGTGTATCCGAGTCTTCTATCAAAAGTTACAGCTATTTCTATGAAGTTGTACAAAAACGCTTTCTTTCGCCAAGACAGTGCGTTTCTCACTGTTACATGCATTTGAATGGGGAACTCGACCGAAACAAAGTATAGGTTTTCATTATGTGAATAACTTGGAAATCTTAGCTCAAACAGCTGCAAAACCTGTTTTCCCAGCACGGGGACCTTGAGTTCTATAATATAAGGCCATAAACATGTTTGTCTGAGTCTTCTATCAAAAGTTACAGCTATTTCTATGAAGTTGTACAAAAACGCTTTCTTTCGCCAAGACAGTGCGTTTCTCACTGTTACATGCATTTGAATGGGGAACTCGACCGAAACAAAGTATAGGTTTTCATTATGTGAATAACTTGGAAATCTTAGCTCAAACAGCTGCAAAACCTGTTTTCCCAGCACGGGGACCTTGAGTTCTATAATATAAGGCCATAAACATGTGTATCCGAGTCTTCTATCAAAAGTTACAGCTATTTCTATGAAGTTGTACAAAAACGCTTTCTTTCGCCAAGACAGTGCGTTTCTCACTGTTACATGCATTTGAATGGGGAACTCGACCGAAACAAAGTATAGGTTTTCATTATGTGAATAACTTGGAAATCTTAGCTCAAACAGCTGCAAAACCTGTTTTCCCAGCACGGGGACCTTGAGTTCTATAATATAAGGCCATAAACATGTTTGTCTGAGTCTTCTATCAAAAGTTACAGCTATTTCTATGAAGTTGTACAAAAACGCTTTCTTTCGCCAAGACAGTGCGTTTCTCACTGTTACATGCATTTGAATGGGGAACTCGACCGAAACAAAGTATAGGTTTTCATTATGTGAATAACTTGGAAATCTTAGCTCAAACAGCTGCAAAACCTGTTTTCCCAGCACGGGGACCTTGAGTTCTATAATATAAGGCCATAAACATGTGTATCCGAGTCTTCTATCAAAAGTTACAGCTATTTCTATGAAGTTGTACAAAAACGCTTTCTTTCGCCAAGACAGTGCGTTTCTCACTGTTACATGCATTTGAATGGGGAACTCGACCGAAACAAAGTATAGGTTTTCATTATGTGAATAACTTGGAAATCTTAGCTCAAACAGCTGCAAAACCTGTTTTCCCAGCACGGGGACCTTGAGTTCTATAATATAAGGCCATAAACATGTTTGTCTGAGTCTTCTATCAAAAGTTACAGCTATTTCTATGAAGTTGTACAAAAACGCTTTCTTTCGCCAAGACAGTGCGTTTCTCACTGTTACATGCATTTGAATGGGGAACTCGACCGAAACAAAGTATAGGTTTTCATTATGTGAATAACTTGGAAATCTTAGCTCAAACAGCTGCAAAACCTGTTTTCCCAGCACGGGGACCTTGAGTTCTATAATATAAGGCCATAAACATGTTTGTCTGAGTCTTCTATCAAAAGTTACAGCTATTTCTATGAAGTTGTACAAAAACGCTTTCTTTCGCCAAGACAGTGCGTTTCTCACTGTTACATGCATTTGAATGGGGAACTCGACCGAAACAAAGTATAGGTTTTCATTATGTGAATAACTTGGAAATCTTAGCTCAAACAGCTGCAAAACCTGTTTTCCCAGCACGGGGACCTTGAGTTCTATAATATAAGGCCATAAACATGTGTATCCGAGTCTTCTATCAAAAGTTACAGCTATTTCTATGAAGTTGTACAAAAACGCTTTCTTTCGCCAAGACAGTGCGTTTCTCACTGTTACATGCATTTGAATGGGGAACTCCACCGAAACAAAGTATAGGTTTTCATTATGTGAATAACTTGGAAATCTTAGCTCAAACAGCTGCAAAACCTGTTTTCCCAGCACGGGGACCTTGAGTTCTATAATATAAGGCCATAAACATGTTTGTCTGAGTCTTCTATCAAAAGTTACAGCTATTTCTATGAAGTTGTACAAAAACGCTTTCTTTCGCCAAGACAGTGCGTTTCTCACTGTTACATGCATTTGAATGGGGAACTCGACCGAAACAAAGTATAGGTTTTCATTATGTGAATAACTTGGAAATCTTAGCTCAAACAGCTGCAAAACCTGTTTTCCCAGCACGGGGACCTTGAGTTCTATAATATAAGGCCATAAACATGTGTATCCGAGTCTTCTATCAAAAGTTACAGCTATTTCTATGAAGTTGTACAAAAACGCTTTCTTTCGCCAAGACAGTGCGTTTCTCACTGTTACATGCATTTGAATGGGGAACTCGACCGAAACAAAGTATAGGTTTTCATTATGTGAATAACTTGGAAATCTTAGCTCAAACAGCTGCAAAACCTGTTTTCCCAGCACGGGGACCTTGAGTTCTATAATATAAGGCCATAAACATGTTTGTCTGAGTCTTCTATCAAAAGTTACAGCTATTTCTATGAAGTTGTACAAAAACGCTTTCTTTCGCCAAGACAGTGCGTTTCTCACTGTTACATGCATTTGAATGGGGAACTCGACCGAAACAAAGTATAGGTTTTCATTATGTGAATAACTTGGAAATCTTAGCTCAAACAGCTGCAAAACCTGTTTTCCCAGCACGGGGACCTTGAGTTCTATAATATAAGGCCATAAACATGTTTGTCTGAGTCTTCTATCAAAAGTTACAGCTATTTCTATGAAGTTGTACAAAAACGCTTTCTTTCGCCAAGACAGTGCGTTTCTCACTGTTACATGCATTTGAATGGGGAACTCGACCGAAACAAAGTATAGGTTTTCATTATGTGAATAACTTGGAAATCTTAGCTCAAACAGCTGCAAAACCTGTTTTCCCAGCACGGAGACCTTGAGTTCTATAATATAAGGCCATAAACATGTTTGTCTGAGTCTTCTATCAAAAGTTACAGCTATTTCTATGAAGTTGTACAAAAACGCTTTCTTTCGCCAAGACAGTGCGTTTCTCACTGTTACATGCATTTGAATGGGGAACTCGACCGAAACAAAGTATAGGTTTTCATTATGTGAATAACTTGGAAATCTTAGCTCAAACAGCTGCAAAACCTGTTTTCCCAGCACGGGGACCTTGAGTTCTATAAGATAAAGCCATAAACATGTGTAACCGAGTCTTCTATCAAAAGTTACAGCTATTTCTATGAAGTTGTACAAAAACGCTTTCTTTCGCCAAGACAGTGCGTTTCTCACTGTTACATGCATTTGAATGGGGAACTCGACCGAAATAAAGTATAGGTTTTCATTATGTGAATAACTTGGAAATCTTAGCTCAAACAGCTGCAAAACCTGTTTTCCCAGCACGGAGACCTTGAGTTCTATAATATAAGGCCATAAACATGTTTGTCTGAGTCTTCTATCAAAAGTTACAGCTATTTCTATGAAGTTGTACAAAAACGCTTTCTTTCGCCAAGACAGTGCGTTTCTCACTGTTACATGCATTTGAATGGGGAACTCGACCGAAACAAAGTATAGGTTTTCATTATGTGAATAACTTGAAAATCTTAGCTCAAACAGCTGCAAAACCTGTTTTCCCAGCACGGGGACCTTGAGTTCTATAATATAAGGCCATAAACATGTTTGTCTGAGTCTTCTATCAAAAGTTACAGCTATTTCTATGAAGTTGTACAAAAACGCTTTCTTTCGCCAAGACAGTGCGTTTCTCACTGTTACATGCATTTGAATGGGGAACTCCACCGAAACAAAGTATAGGTTTTCATTATGTGAATAACTTGGAAATCTTAGCTCAAACAGCTGCAAAACCTGTTTTCCCAGCACGGGGACCTTGAGTTCTATAATATAAGGCCATAAACATGTTTGTCTGAGTCTTCTATCAAAAGTTACAGCTATTTCTATGAAGTTGTACAAAAACGCTTTCTTTCGCCAAGACAGTGCGTTTCTCACTGTTACATGCATTTGAATGGGGAACTCGACCGAAACAAAGTATAGGTTTTCATTATGTGAATAACTTGGAAATCTTAGCTCAAACAGCTGCAAAACCTGTTTTCCCAGCACGGGGACCTTGAGTTCTATAAGATAAAGCCATAAACATGTGTAACCGAGTCTTCTATCAAAAGTTACAGCTATTTCTATGAAGTTGTACAAAAACGCTTTCTTTCGCCAAGACAGTGCGTTTCTCACTGTTACATGCATTTGAATGGGGAACTCGACCGAAACAAAGTATAGGTTTTCATTATGTGAATAACTTGGAAATCTTAGCTCAAACAGCTGCAAAACCTGTTTTCCCAGCACGGAGACCTTGAGTTCTATAATATAAGGCCATAAACATGTTTGTCTGAGTCTTCTATCAAAAGTTACAGCTATTTCTATGAAGTTGTACAAAAACGCTTTCTTTCGCCAAGACAGTGCGTTTCTCACTGTTACATGCATTTGAATGGGGAACTCGACCGAAACAAAGTATAGGTTTTCATTATGTGAATAACTTGAAAATCTTAGCTCAAACAGCTGCAAAACCTGTTTTCCCAGCACGGGGACCTTGAGTTCTATAATATAAGGCCATAAACATGTTTGTCTGAGTCTTCTATCAAAAGTTACAGCTATTTCTATGAAGTTGTACAAAAACGCTTTCTTTCGCCAAGACAGTGCGTTTCTCACTGTTACATGCATTTGAATGGGGAACTCGACCGAAACAAAGTATAGGTTTTCATTATGTGAATAACTTGGAAATCTTAGCTCAAACAGCTGCAAAACCTGTTTTCCCAGCACGGGGACCTTGAGTTCTATAATATAAGGCCATAAACATGTGTATCCGAGTCTTCTATCAAAAGTTACAGCTATTTCTATGAAGTTGTACAAAAACGCTTTCTTTCGCCAAGACAGTGCGTTTCTCACTGTTACATGCATTTGAATGGGGAACTCGACCGAAACAAAGTATAGGTTTTCATTATGTGAATAACTTGGAAATCTTAGCTCAAACAGCTGCAAAACCTGTTTTCCCAGCACGGGGACCTTGAGTTCTATAATATAAGGCCATAAACATGTTTGTCTGAGTCTTCTATCAAAAGTTACAGCTATTTCTATGAAGTTGTACAAAAACGCTTTCTTTCGCCAAGACAGTGCGTTTCTCACTGTTACATGCATTTGAATGGGGAACTCGACCGAAACAAAGTATAGGTTTTCATTATGTGAATAACTTGGAAATCTTAGCTCAAACAGCTGCAAAACCTGTTTTCCCAGCACGGGGACCTTGAGTTCTATAATATAAGGCCATAAACATGTGTATCCGAGTCTTCTATCAAAAGTTACAGCTATTTCTATGAAGTTGTACAAAAACGCTTTCTTTCGCCAAGACAGTGCGTTTCTCACTGTTACATGCATTTGAATGGGGAACTCGACCGAAACAAAGTATAGGTTTTCATTATGTGAATAACTTGAAAATCTTAGCTCAAACAGCTGCAAAACCTGTTTTCCCAGCACGGGGACCTTGAGTTCTATAATATAAGGCCATAAACATGTTTGTCTGAGTCTTCTATCAAAAGTTACAGCTATTTCTATGAAGTTGTACAAAAACGCTTTCTTTCGCCAAGACAGTGCGTTTCTCACTGTTACATGCATTTGAATGGGGAACTCGACCGAAACAAAGTATAGGTTTTCATTATGTGAATAACTTGGAAATCTTAGCTCAAACAGCTGCAAAACCTGTTTTCCCAGCACGGGGACCTTGAGTTCTATAATATAAGGCCATAAACATGTTTGTCTGAGTCTTCTATCAAAAGTTACAGCTATTTCTATGAAGTTGTACAAAAACGCTTTCTTTCGCCAAGACAGTGCGTTTCTCACTGTTACATGCATTTGAATGGGGAACTCGACCGAAACAAAGTATAGGTTTTCATTATGTGAATAACTTGGAAATCTTAGCTCAAACAGCTGCAAAACCTGTTTTCCCAGCACGGGGACCTTGAGTTCTATAATATAAGGCCATAAACATGTTTGTCTGAGTCTTCTATCAAAAGTTACAGCTATTTCTATGAAGTTGTACAAAAACGCTTTCTTTCGCCAAGACAGTGCGTTTCTCACTGTTACATGCATTTGAATGGGGAACTCGACCGAAACAAAGTATAGGTTTTCATTATGTGAATAACTTGGAAATCTTAGCTCAAACAGCTGCAAAACCTGTTTTCCCAGCACGGGGACCTTGAGTTCTATAATATAAGGCCATAAACATGTGTATCCGAGTCTTCTATCAAAAGTTACAGCTATTTCTATGAAGTTGTACAAAAACGCTTTCTTTCGCCAAGACAGTGCGTTTCTCACTGTTACATGCATTTGAATGGGGAACTCGACCGAAACAAAGTATAGGTTTTCATTATGTGAATAACTTGGAAATCTTAGCTCAAACAGCTGCAAAACCTGTTTTCCCAGCACGGGGACCTTGAGTTCTATAATATAAGGCCATAAACATGTTTGTCTGAGTCTTCTATCAAAAGTTACAGCTATTTCTATGAAGTTGTACAAAAACGCTTTCTTTCGCCAAGACAGTGCGTTTCTCACTGTTACATGCATTTGAATGGGGAACTCGACCGAAACAAAGTATAGGTTTTCATTATGTGAATAACTTGGAAATCTTAGCTCAAACAGCTGCAAAACCTGTTTTCCCAGCACGGGGACCTTGAGTTCTATAATATAAGGCCATAAACATGTTTGTCTGAGTCTTCTATCAAAAGTTACAGCTATTTCTATGAAGTTGTACAAAAACGCTTTCTTTCGCCAAGACAGTGCGTTTCTCACTGTTACATGCATTTGAATGGGGAACTCGACCGAAACAAAGTATAGGTTTTCATTATGTGAATAACTTGGAAATCTTAGCTCAAACAGCTGCAAAACCTGTTTTCCCAGCACGGAGACCTTGAGTTCTATAATATAAGGCCATAAACATGTTTGTCTGAGTCTTCTATCAAAAGTTACAGCTATTTCTATGAAGTTGTACAAAAACGCTTTCTTTCGCCAAGACAGTGCGTTTCTCACTGTTACATGCATTTGAATGGGGAACTCGACCGAAACAAAGTATAGGTTTTCATTATGTGAATAACTTGGAAATCTTAGCTCAAACAGCTGCAAAACCTGTTTTCCCAGCACGGGGACCTTGAGTTCTATAAGATAAAGCCATAAACATGTGTAACCGAGTCTTCTATCAAAAGTTACAGCTATTTCTATGAAGTTGTACAAAAACGCTTTCTTTCGCCAAGACAGTGCGTTTCTCACTGTTACATGCATTTGAATGGGGAACTCGACCGAAATAAAGTATAGGTTTTCATTATGTGAATAACTTGGAAATCTTAGCTCAAACAGCTGCAAAACCTGTTTTCCCAGCACGGAGACCTTGAGTTCTATAATATAAGGCCATAAACATGTTTGTCTGAGTCTTCTATCAAAAGTTACAGCTATTTCTATGAAGTTGTACAAAAACGCTTTCTTTCGCCAAGACAGTGCGTTTCTCACTGTTACATGCATTTGAATGGGGAACTCGACCGAAACAAAGTATAGGTTTTCATTATGTGAATAACTTGAAAATCTTAGCTCAAACAGCTGCAAAACCTGTTTTCCCAGCACGGGGACCTTGAGTTCTATAATATAAGGCCATAAACATGTTTGTCTGAGTCTTCTATCAAAAGTTACAGCTATTTCTATGAAGTTGTACAAAAACGCTTTCTTTCGCCAAGACAGTGCGTTTCTCACTGTTACATGCATTTGAATGGGGAACTCCACCGAAACAAAGTATAGGTTTTCATTATGTGAATAACTTGGAAATCTTAGCTCAAACAGCTGCAAAACCTGTTTTCCCAGCACGGGGACCTTGAGTTCTATAATATAAGGCCATAAACATGTTTGTCTGAGTCTTCTATCAAAAGTTACAGCTATTTCTATGAAGTTGTACAAAAACGCTTTCTTTCGCCAAGACAGTGCGTTTCTCACTGTTACATGCATTTGAATGGGGAACTCGACCGAAACAAAGTATAGGTTTTCATTATGTGAATAACTTGGAAATCTTAGCTCAAACAGCTGCAAAACCTGTTTTCCCAGCACGGGGACCTTGAGTTCTATAAGATAAAGCCATAAACATGTGTAACCGAGTCTTCTATCAAAAGTTACAGCTATTTCTATGAAGTTGTACAAAAACGCTTTCTTTCGCCAAGACAGTGCGTTTCTCACTGTTACATGCATTTGAATGGGGAACTCGACCGAAACAAAGTATAGGTTTTCATTATGTGAATAACTTGGAAATCTTAGCTCAAACAGCTGCAAAACCTGTTTTCCCAGCACGGAGACCTTGAGTTCTATAATATAAGGCCATAAACATGTTTGTCTGAGTCTTCTATCAAAAGTTACAGCTATTTCTATGAAGTTGTACAAAAACGCTTTCTTTCGCCAAGACAGTGCGTTTCTCACTGTTACATGCATTTGAATGGGGAACTCGACCGAAACAAAGTATAGGTTTTCATTATGTGAATAACTTGAAAATCTTAGCTCAAACAGCTGCAAAACCTGTTTTCCCAGCACGGGGACCTTGAGTTCTATAATATAAGGCCATAAACATGTTTGTCTGAGTCTTCTATCAAAAGTTACAGCTATTTCTATGAAGTTGTACAAAAACGCTTTCTTTCGCCAAGACAGTGCGTTTCTCACTGTTACATGCATTTGAATGGGGAACTCGACCGAAACAAAGTATAGGTTTTCATTATGTGAATAACTTGGAAATCTTAGCTCAAACAGCTGCAAAACCTGTTTTCCCAGCACGGGGACCTTGAGTTCTATAATATAAGGCCATAAACATGTTTGTCTGAGTCTTCTATCAAAAGTTACAGCTATTTCTATGAAGTTGTACAAAAACGCTTTCTTTCGCCAAGACAGTGCGTTTCTCACTGTTACATGCATTTGAATGGGGAACTCGACCGAAACAAAGTATAGGTTTTCATTATGTGAATAACTTGGAAATCTTAGCTCAAACAGCTGCAAAACCTGTTTTCCCAGCACGGGGACCTTGAGTTCTATAATATAAGGCCATAAACATGTGTATCCGAGTCTTCTATCAAAAGTTACAGCTATTTCTATGAAGTTGTACAAAAACGCTTTCTTTCGCCAAGACAGTGCGTTTCTCACTGTTACATGCATTTGAATGGGGAACTCGACCGAAACAAAGTATAGGTTTTCATTATGTGAATAACTTGGAAATCTTAGCTCAAACAGCTGCAAAACCTGTTTTCCCAGCACGGGGACCTTGAGTTCTATAATATAAGGCCATAAACATGTGTATCCGAGTCTTCTATCAAAAGTTACAGCTATTTCTATGAAGTTGTACAAAAACGCTTTCTTTCGCCAAGACAGTGCGTTTCTCACTGTTACATGCATTTGAATGGGGAACTCGACCGAAACAAAGTATAGGTTTTCATTATGTGAATAACTTGGAAATCTTAGCTCAAACAGCTGCAAAACCTGTTTTCCCAGCACGGGGACCTTGAGTTCTATAATATAAGGCCATAAACATGTTTGTCTGAGTCTTCTATCAAAAGTTACAGCTATTTCTATGAAGTTGTACAAAAACGCTTTCTTTCGCCAAGACAGTGCGTTTCTCACTGTTACATGCATTTGAATGGGGAACTCGACCGAAACAAAGTATAGGTTTTCATTATGTGAATAACTTGGAAATCTTAGCTCAAACAGCTGCAAAACCTGTTTTCCCAGCACGGGGACCTTGAGTTCTATAATATAAGGCCATAAACATGTTTGTCTGAGTCTTCTATCAAAAGTTACAGCTATTTCTATGAAGTTGTACAAAAACGCTTTCTTTCGCCAAGACAGTGCGTTTCTCACTGTTACATGCATTTGAATGGGGAACTCGACCGAAACAAAGTATAGGTTTTCATTATGTGAATAACTTGGAAATCTTAGCTCAAACAGCTGCAAAACCTGTTTTCCCAGCACGGGGACCTTGAGTTCTATAATATAAGGCCATAAACATGTTTGTCTGAGTCTTCTATCAAAAGTTACAGCTATTTCTATGAAGTTGTACAAAAACGCTTTCTTTCGCCAAGACAGTGCGTTTCTCACTGTTACATGCATTTGAATGGGGAACTCGACCGAAACAAAGTATAGGTTTTCATTATGTGAATAACTTGGAAATCTTAGCTCAAACAGCTGCAAAACCTGTTTTCCCAGCACGGGGACCTTGAGTTCTATAAGATAAAGCCATAAACATGTGTAACCGAGTCTTCTATCAAAAGTTACAGCTATTTCTATGACGTTGTACAAAAACGCTTTCTTTCGCCAAGACAGTGCGTTTCTCACTGTTACATGCATTTGAATGGGGAACTCGACCGAAACAAAGTATAGGTTTTCATTATGTGAATAACTTGGAAATCTTAGCTCAAACAGCTGCAAAACCTGTTTTCCCAGCACGGAGACCTTGAGTTCTATAATATAAGGCCATAAACATGTTTGTCTGAGTCTTCTATCAAAAGTTACAGCTATTTCTATGAAGTTGTACAAAAACGCTTTCTTTCGCCAAGACAGTGCGTTTCTCACTGTTACATGCATTTGAATGGGGAACTCGACCGAAACAAAGTATAGGTTTTCATTATGTGAATAACTTGGAAATCTTAGCTCAAACAGCTGCAAAACCTGTTTTCCCAGCACGGGGACCTTGAGTTCTATAATATAAGGCCATAAACATGTGTATCCGAGTCTTCTATCAAAAGTTACAGCTATTTCTATGAAGTTGTACAAAAACGCTTTCTTTCGCCAAGACAGTGCGTTTCTCACTGTTACATGCATTTGAATGGGGAACTCGACCGAAACAAAGTATAGGTTTTCATTATGTGAATAACTTGGAAATCTTAGCTCAAACAGCTGCAAAACCTGTTTTCCCAGCACGGGGACCTTGAGTTCTATAATATAAGGCCATAAACATGTTTGTCTGAGTCTTCTATCAAAAGTTACAGCTATTTCTATGAAGTTGTACAAAAACGCTTTCTTTCGCCAAGACAGTGCGTTTCTCACTGTTACATGCATTTGAATGGGGAACTCGACCGAAACAAAGTATAGGTTTTCATTATGTGAATAACTTGGAAATCTTAGCTCAAACAGCTGCAAAACCTGTTTTCCCAGCACGGGGACCTTGAGTTCTATAATATAAGGCCATAAACATGTTTGTCTGAGTCTTCTATCAAAAGTTACAGCTATTTCTATGAAGTTGTACAAAAACGCTTTCTTTCGCCAAGACAGTGCGTTTCTCACTGTTACATGCATTTGAATGGGGAACTCGACCGAAACAAAGTATAGGTTTTCATTATGTGAATAACTTGGAAATCTTAGCTCAAACAGCTGCAAAACCTGTTTTCCCAGCACGGGGACCTTGAGTTCTATAATATAAGGCCATAAACATGTTTGTCTGAGTCTTCTATCAAAAGTTACAGCTATTTCTATGAAGTTGTACAAAAACGCTTTCTTTCGCCAAGACAGTGCGTTTCTCACTGTTACATGCATTTGAATGGGGAACTCGACCGAAACAAAGTATAGGTTTTCATTATGTGAATAACTTGGAAATCTTAGCTCAAACAGCTGCAAAACCTGTTTTCCCAGCACGGGGACCTTGAGTTCTATAAGATAAAGCCATAAACATGTGTAACCGAGTCTTCTATCAAAAGTTACAGCTATTTCTATGAAGTTGTACAAAAACGCTTTCTTTCGCCAAGACAGTGCGTTTCTCACTGTTACATGCATTTGAATGGGGAACTCGACCGAAACAAAGTATAGGTTTTCATTATGTGAATAACTTGGAAATCTTAGCTCAAACAGCTGCAAAACCTGTTTTCCCAGCACGGAGACCTTGAGTTCTATAATATAAGGCCATAAACATGTTTGTCTGAGTCTTCTATCAAAAGTTACAGCTATTTCTATGAAGTTGTACAAAAACGCTTTCTTTCGCCAAGACAGTGCGTTTCTCACTGTTACATGCATTTGAATGGGGAACTCGACCGAAACAAAGTATAGGTTTTCATTATGTGAATAACTTGAAAATCTTAGCTCAAACAGCTGCAAAACCTGTTTTCCCAGCACGGGGACCTTGAGTTCTATAATATAAGGCCATAAACATGTTTGTCTGAGTCTTCTATCAAAAGTTACAGCTATTTCTATGAAGTTGTACAAAAACGCTTTCTTTCGCCAAGACAGTGCGTTTCTCACTGTTACATGCATTTGAATGGGGAACTCGACCGAAACAAAGTATAGGTTTTCATTATGTGAATAACTTGGAAATCTTAGCTCAAACAGCTGCAAAACCTGTTTTCCCAGCACGGGGACCTTGAGTTCTATAATATAAGGCCATAAACATGTTTGTCTGAGTCTTCTATCAAAAGTTACAGCTATTTCTATGAAGTTGTACAAAAACGCTTTCTTTCGCCAAGACAGTGCGTTTCTCACTGTTACATGCATTTGAATGGGGAACTCGACCGAAACAAAGTATAGGTTTTCATTATGTGAATAACTTGGAAATCTTAGCTCAAACAGCTGCAAAACCTGTTTTCCCAGCACGGGGACCTTGAGTTCTATAATATAAGGCCATAAACATGTGTATCCGAGTCTTCTATCAAAAGTTACAGCTATTTCTATGAAGTTGTACAAAAACGCTTTCTTTCGCCAAGACAGTGCGTTTCTCACTGTTACATGCATTTGAATGGGGAACTCGACCGAAACAAAGTATAGGTTTTCATTATGTGAATAACTTGGAAATCTTAGCTCAAACAGCTGCAAAACCTGTTTTCCCAGCACGGGGACCTTGAGTTCTATAATATAAGGCCATAAACATGTTTGTCTGAGTCTTCTATCAAAAGTTACAGCTATTTCTATGAAGTTGTACAAAAACGCTTTCTTTCGCCAAGACAGTGCGTTTCTCACTGTTACATGCATTTGAATGGGGAACTCGACCGAAACAAAGTATAGGTTTTCATTATGTGAATAACTTGGAAATCTTAGCTCAAACAGCTGCAAAACCTGTTTTCCCAGCACGGGGACCTTGAGTTCTATAATATAAGGCCATAAACATGTGTATCCGAGTCTTCTATCAAAAGTTACAGCTATTTCTATGAAGTTGTACAAAAACGCTTTCTTTCGCCAAGACAGTGCGTTTCTCACTGTTACATGCATTTGAATGGGGAACTCGACCGAAACAAAGTATAGGTTTTCATTATGTGAATAACTTGGAAATCTTAGCTCAAACAGCTGCAAAACCTGTTTTCCCAGCACGGGGACCTTGAGTTCTATAATATAAGGCCATAAACATGTTTGTCTGAGTCTTCTATCAAAAGTTACAGCTATTTCTATGAAGTTGTACAAAAACGCTTTCTTTCGCCAAGACAGTGCGTTTCTCACTGTTACATGCATTTGAATGGGGAACTCGACCGAAACAAAGTATAGGTTTTCATTATGTGAATAACTTGGAAATCTTAGCTCAAACAGCTGCAAAACCTGTTTTCCCAGCACGGGGACCTTGAGTTCTATAATATAAGGCCATAAACATGTGTATCCGAGTCTTCTATCAAAAGTTACAGCTATTTCTATGAAGTTGTACAAAAACGCTTTCTTTCGCCAAGACAGTGCGTTTCTCACTGTTACATGCATTTGAATGGGGAACTCGACCGAAACAAAGTATAGGTTTTCATTATGTGAATAACTTGAAAATCTTAGCTCAAACAGCTGCAAAACCTGTTTTCCCAGCACGGGGACCTTGAGTTCTATAATATAAGGCCATAAACATGTTTGTCTGAGTCTTCTATCAAAAGTTACAGCTATTTCTATGAAGTTGTACAAAAACGCTTTCTTTCGCCAAGACAGTGCGTTTCTCACTGTTACATGCATTTGAATGGGGAACTCGACCGAAACAAAGTATAGGTTTTCATTATGTGAATAACTTGGAAATCTTAGCTCAAACAGCTGCAAAACCTGTTTTCCCAGCACGGGGACCTTGAGTTCTATAAGATAAAGCCATAAACATGTGTAACCGAGTCTTCTATCAAAAGTTACAGCTATTTCTATGAAGTTGTACAAAAACGCTTTCTTTCGCCAAGACAGTGCGTTTCTCACTGTTACATGCATTTGAATGGGGAACTCGACCGAAACAAAGTATAGGTTTTCATTATGTGAATAACTTGGAAATCTTAGCTCAAACAGCTGCAAAACCTGTTTTCCCAGCACGGAGACCTTGAGTTCTATAATATAAGGCCATAAACATGTTTGTCTGAGTCTTCTATCAAAAGTTACAGCTATTTCTATGAAGTTGTACAAAAACGCTTTCTTTCGCCAAGACAGTGCGTTTCTCACTGTTACATGCATTTGAATGGGGAACTCGACCGAAACAAAGTATAGGTTTTCATTATGTGAATAACTTGAAAATCTTAGCTCAAACAGCTGCAAAACCTGTTTTCCCAGCACGGGGACCTTGAGTTCTATAATATAAGGCCATAAACATGTTTGTCTGAGTCTTCTATCAAAAGTTACAGCTATTTCTATGAAGTTGTACAAAAACGCTTTCTTTCGCCAAGACAGTGCGTTTCTCACTGTTACATGCATTTGAATGGGGAACTCGACCGAAACAAAGTATAGGTTTTCATTATGTGAATAACTTGGAAATCTTAGCTCAAACAGCTGCAAAACCTGTTTTCCCAGCACGGGGACCTTGAGTTCTATAATATAAGGCCATAAACATGTTTGTCTGAGTCTTCTATCAAAAGTTACAGCTATTTCTATGAAGTTGTACAAAAACGCTTTCTTTCGCCAAGACAGTGCGTTTCTCACTGTTACATGCATTTGAATGGGGAACTCGACCGAAACAAAGTATAGGTTTTCATTATGTGAATAACTTGGAAATCTTAGCTCAAACAGCTGCAAAACCTGTTTTCCCAGCACGGGGACCTTGAGTTCTATAATATAAGGCCATAAACATGTGTATCCGAGTCTTCTATCAAAAGTTACAGCTATTTCTATGAAGTTGTACAAAAACGCTTTCTTTCGCCAAGACAGTGCGTTTCTCACTGTTACATGCATTTGAATGGGGAACTCGACCGAAACAAAGTATAGGTTTTCATTATGTGAATAACTTGAAAATCTTAGCTCAAACAGCTGCAAAACCTGTTTTCCCAGCACGGGGACCTTGAGTTCTATAATATAAGGCCATAAACATGTTTGTCTGAGTCTTCTATCAAAAGTTACAGCTATTTCTATGAAGTTGTACAAAAACGCTTTCTTTCGCCAAGACAGTGCGTTTCTCACTGTTACATGCATTTGAATGGGGAACTCCACCGAAACAAAGTATAGGTTTTCATTATGTGAATAACTTGGAAATCTTAGCTCAAACAGCTGCAAAACCTGTTTTCCCAGCACGGGGACCTTGAGTTCTATAATATAAGGCCATAAACATGTTTGTCTGAGTCTTCTATCAAAAGTTACAGCTATTTCTATGAAGTTGTACAAAAACGCTTTCTTTCGCCAAGACAGTGCGTTTCTCACTGTTACATGCATTTGAATGGGGAACTCGACCGAAACAAAGTATAGGTTTTCATTATGTGAATAACTTGGAAATCTTAGCTCAAACAGCTGCAAAACCTGTTTTCCCAGCACGGGGACCTTGAGTTCTATAATATAAGGCCATAAACATGTGTATCCGAGTCTTCTATCAAAAGTTACAGCTATTTCTATGAAGTTGTACAAAAACGCTTTCTTTCGCCAAGACAGTGCGTTTCTCACTGTTACATGCATTTGAATGGGGAACTCGACCGAAACAAAGTATAGGTTTTCATTATGTGAATAACTTGGAAATCTTAGCTCAAACAGCTGCAAAACCTGTTTTCCCAGCACGGGGACCTTGAGTTCTATAATATAAGGCCATAAACATGTTTGTCTGAGTCTTCTATCAAAAGTTACAGCTATTTCTATGAAGTTGTACAAAAACGCTTTCTTTCGCCAAGACAGTGCGTTTCTCACTGTTACATGCATTTGAATGGGGAACTCGACCGAAACAAAGTATAGGTTTTCATTATGTGAATAACTTGGAAATCTTAGCTCAAACAGCTGCAAAACCTGTTTTCCCAGCACGGGGACCTTGAGTTCTATAATATAAGGCCATAAACATGTTTGTCTGAGTCTTCTATCAAAAGTTACAGCTATTTCTATGAAGTTGTACAAAAACGCTTTCTTTCGCCAAGACAGTGCGTTTCTCACTGTTACATGCATTTGAATGGGGAACTCGACCGAAACAAAGTATAGGTTTTCATTATGTGAATAACTTGGAAATCTTAGCTCAAACAGCTGCAAAACCTGTTTTCCCAGCACGGGGACCTTGAGTTCTATAATATAAGGCCATAAACATGTTTGTCTGAGTCTTCTATCAAAAGTTACAGCTATTTCTATGAAGTTGTACAAAAACGCTTTCTTTCGCCAAGACAGTGCGTTTCTCACTGTTACATGCATTTGAATGGGGAACTCGACCGAAACAAAGTATAGGTTTTCATTATGTGAATAACTTGGAAATCTTAGCTCAAACAGCTGCAAAACCTGTTTTCCCAGCACGGGGACCTTGAGTTCTATAATATAAGGCCATAAACATGTGTATCCGAGTCTTCTATCAAAAGTTACAGCTATTTCTATGAAGTTGTACAAAAACGCTTTCTTTCGCCAAGACAGTGCGTTTCTCACTGTTACATGCATTTGAATGGGGAACTCGACCGAAACAAAGTATAGGTTTTCATTATGTGAATAACTTGGAAATCTTAGCTCAAACAGCTGCAAAACCTGTTTTCCCAGCACGGGGACCTTGAGTTCTATAATATAAGGCCATAAACATGTTTGTCTGAGTCTTCTATCAAAAGTTACAGCTATTTCTATGAAGTTGTACAAAAACGCTTTCTTTCGCCAAGACAGTGCGTTTCTCACTGTTACATGCATTTGAATGGGGAACTCGACCGAAACAAAGTATAGGTTTTCATTATGTGAATAACTTGGAAATCTTAGCTCAAACAGCTGCAAAACCTGTTTTCCCAGCACGGGGACCTTGAGTTCTATAATATAAGGCCATAAACATGTGTATCCGAGTCTTCTATCAAAAGTTACAGCTATTTCTATGAAGTTGTACAAAAACGCTTTCTTTCGCCAAGACAGTGCGTTTCTCACTGTTACATGCATTTGAATGGGGAACTCGACCGAAACAAAGTATAGGTTTTCATTATGTGAATAACTTGAAAATCTTAGCTCAAACAGCTGCAAAACCTGTTTTCCCAGCACGGGGACCTTGAGTTCTATAATATAAGGCCATAAACATGTTTGTCTGAGTCTTCTATCAAAAGTTACAGCTATTTCTATGAAGTTGTACAAAAACGCTTTCTTTCGCCAAGACAGTGCGTTTCTCACTGTTACATGCATTTGAATGGGGAACTCCACCGAAACAAAGTATAGGTTTTCATTATGTGAATAACTTGGAAATCTTAGCTCAAACAGCTGCAAAACCTGTTTTCCCAGCACGGGGACCTTGAGTTCTATAATATAAGGCCATAAACATGTTTGTCTGAGTCTTCTATCAAAAGTTACAGCTATTTCTATGAAGTTGTACAAAAACGCTTTCTTTCGCCAAGACAGTGCGTTTCTCACTGTTACATGCATTTGAATGGGGAACTCGACCGAAACAAAGTATAGGTTTTCATTATGTGAATAACTTGGAAATCTTAGCTCAAACAGCTGCAAAACCTGTTTTCCCAGCACGGGGACCTTGAGTTCTATAATATAAGGCCATAAACATGTTTGTCTGAGTCTTCTATCAAAAGTTACAGCTATTTCTATGAAGTTGTACAAAAACGCTTTCTTTCGCCAAGACAGTGCGTTTCTCACTGTTACATGCATTTGAATGGGGAACTCGACCGAAACAAAGTATAGGTTTTCATTATGTGAATAACTTGGAAATCTTAGCTCAAACAGCTGCAAAACCTGTTTTCCCAGCACGGGGACCTTGAGTTCTATAAGATAAAGCCATAAACATGTGTAACCGAGTCTTCTATCAAAAGTTACAGCTATTTCTATGAAGTTGTACAAAAACGCTTTCTTTCGCCAAGACAGTGCGTTTCTCACTGTTACATGCATTTGAATGGGGAACTCGACCGAAACAAAGTATAGGTTTTCATTATGTGAATAACTTGGAAATCTTAGCTCAAACAGCTGCAAAACCTGTTTTCCCAGCACGGAGACCTTGAGTTCTATAATATAAGGCCATAAACATGTTTGTCTGAGTCTTCTATCAAAAGTTACAGCTATTTCTATGAAGTTGTACAAAAACGCTTTCTTTCGCCAAGACAGTGCGTTTCTCACTGTTACATGCATTTGAATGGGGAACTCGACCGAAACAAAGTATAGGTTTTCATTATGTGAATAACTTGAAAATCTTAGCTCAAACAGCTGCAAAACCTGTTTTCCCAGCACGGGGACCTTGAGTTCTATAATATAAGGCCATAAACATGTTTGTCTGAGTCTTCTATCAAAAGTTACAGCTATTTCTATGAAGTTGTACAAAAACGCTTTCTTTCGCCAAGACAGTGCGTTTCTCACTGTTACATGCATTTGAATGGGGAACTCCACCGAAACAAAGTATAGGTTTTCATTATGTGAATAACTTGGAAATCTTAGCTCAAACAGCTGCAAAACCTGTTTTCCCAGCACGGGGACCTTGAGTTCTATAATATAAGGCCATAAACATGTTTGTCTGAGTCTTCTATCAAAAGTTACAGCTATTTCTATGAAGTTGTACAAAAACGCTTTCTTTCGCCAAGACAGTGCGTTTCTCACTGTTACATGCATTTGAATGGGGAACTCGACCGAAACAAAGTATAGGTTTTCATTATGTGAATAACTTGGAAATCTTAGCTCAAACAGCTGCAAAACCTGTTTTCCCAGCACGGGGACCTTGAGTTCTATAATATAAGGCCATAAACATGTGTATCCGAGTCTTCTATCAAAAGTTACAGCTATTTCTATGAAGTTGTACAAAAACGCTTTCTTTCGCCAAGACAGTGCGTTTCTCACTGTTACATGCATTTGAATGGGGAACTCGACCGAAACAAAGTATAGGTTTTCATTATGTGAATAACTTGGAAATCTTAGCTCAAACAGCTGCAAAACCTGTTTTCCCAGCACGGGGACCTTGAGTTCTATAATATAAGGCCATAAACATGTTTGTCTGAGTCTTCTATCAAAAGTTACAGCTATTTCTATGAAGTTGTACAAAAACGCTTTCTTTCGCCAAGACAGTGCGTTTCTCACTGTTACATGCATTTGAATGGGGAACTCGACCGAAACAAAGTATAGGTTTTCATTATGTGAATAACTTGGAAATCTTAGCTCAAACAGCTGCAAAACCTGTTTTCCCAGCACGGGGACCTTGAGTTCTATAATATAAGGCCATAAACATGTGTATCCGAGTCTTCTATCAAAAGTTACAGCTATTTCTATGAAGTTGTACAAAAACGCTTTCTTTCGCCAAGACAGTGCGTTTCTCACTGTTACATGCATTTGAATGGGGAACTCGACCGAAACAAAGTATAGGTTTTCATTATGTGAATAACTTGGAAATCTTAGCTCAAACAGCTGCAAAACCTGTTTTCCCAGCACGGGGACCTTGAGTTCTATAATATAAGGCCATAAACATGTTTGTCTGAGTCTTCTATCAAAAGTTACAGCTATTTCTATGAAGTTGTACAAAAACGCTTTCTTTCGCCAAGACAGTGCGTTTCTCACTGTTACATGCATTTGAATGGGGAACTCGACCGAAACAAAGTATAGGTTTTCATTATGTGAATAACTTGGAAATCTTAGCTCAAACAGCTGCAAAACCTGTTTTCCCAGCACGGGGACCTTGAGTTCTATAATATAAGGCCATAAACATGTTTGTCTGAGTCTTCTATCAAAAGTTACAGCTATTTCTATGAAGTTGTACAAAAACGCTTTCTTTCGCCAAGACAGTGCGTTTCTCACTGTTACATGCATTTGAATGGGGAACTCGACCGAAACAAAGTATAGGTTTTCATTATGTGAATAACTTGGAAATCTTAGCTCAAACAGCTGCAAAACCTGTTTTCCCAGCACGGGGACCTTGAGTTCTATAATATAAGGCCATAAACATGTTTGTCTGAGTCTTCTATCAAAAGTTACAGCTATTTCTATGAAGTTGTACAAAAACGCTTTCTTTCGCCAAGACAGTGCGTTTCTCACTGTTACATGCATTTGAATGGGGAACTCGACCGAAACAAAGTATAGGTTTTCATTATGTGAATAACTTGGAAATCTTAGCTCAAACAGCTGCAAAACCTGTTTTCCCAGCACGGGGACCTTGAGTTCTATAATATAAGGCCATAAACATGTGTATCCGAGTCTTCTATCAAAAGTTACAGCTATTTCTATGAAGTTGTACAAAAACGCTTTCTTTCGCCAAGACAGTGCGTTTCTCACTGTTACATGCATTTGAATGGGGAACTCGACCGAAACAAAGTATAGGTTTTCATTATGTGAATAACTTGGAAATCTTAGCTCAAACAGCTGCAAAACCTGTTTTCCCAGCACGGGGACCTTGAGTTCTATAATATAAGGCCATAAACATGTTTGTCTGAGTCTTCTATCAAAAGTTACAGCTATTTCTATGAAGTTGTACAAAAACGCTTTCTTTCGCCAAGACAGTGCGTTTCTCACTGTTACATGCATTTGAATGGGGAACTCGACCGAAACAAAGTATAGGTTTTCATTATGTGAATAACTTGGAAATCTTAGCTCAAACAGCTGCAAAACCTGTTTTCCCAGCACGGGGACCTTGAGTTCTATAATATAAGGCCATAAACATGTGTGTCTGAGTCTTCTATCAAAAGTTACAGCTATTTCTATGAAGTTGTACAAAAACGCTTTCTTTCGCCAAGACAGTGCGTTTCTCACTGTTACATGCATTTGAATGGGGAACTCGACCGAAACAAAGTATAGGTTTTCATTATGTGAATAACTTGGAAATCTTAGCTCAAACAGCTGCAAAACCTGTTTTCCCAGCACGGGGACCTTGAGTTCTATAATATAAGGCCATAAACATGTTTGTCTGAGTCTTCTATCAAAAGTTACAGCTATTTCTATGAAGTTGTACAAAACGCTTTCTTTCGCCAAGACAGTGCGTTTCTCACTGTTACATGCATTTGAATGGGGAACTCGACCGAAACAAAGTATAGGTTTTCATTATGTGAATAACTTGGAAATCTTAGCTCAAACAGCTGCAAAACCTGTTTTCCCAGCACGGGGACCTTGAGTTCTATAATATAAGGCCATAAACATGTTTGTCTGAGTCTTCTATCAAAAGTTACAGCTATTTCTATGAAGTTGTACAAAAACGCTTTCTTTCGCCAAGACAGTGCGTTTCTCACTGTTACATGCATTTGAATGGGGAACTCGACCGAAACAAAGTATAGGTTTTCATTATGTGAATAACTTGGAAATCTTAGCTCAAACAGCTGCAAAACCTGTTTTCCCAGCACGGGGACCTTGAGTTCTATAATATAAGGCCATAAACATGTTTGTCTGAGTCTTCTATCAAAAGTTACAGCTATTTCTATGAAGTTGTACAAAAACGCTTTCTTTCGCCAAGACAGTGCGTTTCTCACTGTTACATGCATTTGAATGGGGAACTCGACCGAAACAAAGTATAGGTTTTCATTATGTGAATAACTTGGAAATCTTAGCTCAAACAGCTGCAAAACCTGTTTTCCCAGCACGGGGACCTTGAGTTCTATAATATAAGGCCATAAACATGTTTGTCTGAGTCTTCTATCAAAAGTTACAGCTATTTCTATGAAGTTGTACAAAAACGCTTTCTTTCGCCAAGACAGTGCGTTTCTCACTGTTACATGCATTTGAATGGGGAACTCGACCGAAACAAAGTATAGGTTTTCATTATGTGAATAACTTGGAAATCTTAGCTCAAACAGCTGCAAAACCTGTTTTCCCAGCACGGGGACCTTGAGTTCTATAATATAAGGCCATAAACATGTGTATCCGAGTCTTCTATCAAAAGTTACAGCTATTTCTATGAAGTTGTACAAAAACGCTTTCTTTCGCCAAGACAGTGCGTTTCTCACTGTTACATGCATTTGAATGGGGAACTCGACCGAAACAAAGTATAGGTTTTCATTATGTGAATAACTTGGAAATCTTAGCTCAAACAGCTGCAAAACCTGTTTTCCCAGCACGGGGACCTTGAGTTCTATAATATAAGGCCATAAACATGTTTGTCTGA
This sequence comes from Diplotaxodon limnothrissa, assembly GCF_057381915.1. Classification (NCBI taxonomy): domain Eukaryota; kingdom Metazoa; phylum Chordata; class Actinopteri; order Cichliformes; family Cichlidae; genus Diplotaxodon; species Diplotaxodon limnothrissa. Next base: position 18,450,855 of record NC_140597.1, read on the forward strand.
GTCTTCTATCAAAAGTTACAGCTATTTCTATGAAGTTGTACAAAAACGCTTTCTTTCGCCAAGACAGTGCGTTTCTCACTGTTACATGCATTTGAATGGGGAACTCGACCGAAACAAAGTATAGGTTTTCATTATGTGAATAACTTGGAAATCTTAGCTCAAACAGCTGCAAAACCTGTTTTCCCAGCACGGGGACCTTGAGTTCTATAATATAAGGCCATAAACATGTGTATCCGAGTCTTCTATCAAAAGTTACAGCTATTTCTATGAAGTTGTACAAAAACGCTTTCTTTCGCCAAGACAGTGCGTTTCTCACTGTTACATGCATTTGAATGGGGAACTCGACCGAAACAAAGTATAGGTTTTCATTATGTGAATAACTTGGAAATCTTAGCTCAAACAGCTGCAAAACCTGTTTTCCCAGCACGGGGACCTTGAGTTCTATAATATAAGGCCATAAACATGTTTGTCTGAGTCTTCTATCAAAAGTTACAGCTATTTCTATGAAGTTGTACAAAAAACGCTTTCTTTCGCCAAGACAGTGCGTTTCTCACTGTTACATGCATTTGAATGGGGAACTCGACCGAAACAAAGTATAGGTTTTCATTATGTGAATAACTTGGAAATCTTAGCTCAAACAGCTGCAAAACCTGTTTTCCCAGCACGGGGACCTTGAGTTCTATAATATAAGGCCATAAACATGTGTATCCGAGTCTTCTATCAAAAGTTACAGCTATTTCTATGAAGTTGTACAAAAACGCTTTCTTTCGCCAAGACAGTGCGTTTCTCACTGTTACATGCATTTGAATGGGGAACTCGACCGAACAAAGTATAGGTTTTCATTATGTGAATAACTTGGAAATCTTAGCTCAAACAGCTGCAAAACCTGTTTTCCCAGCACGGGGACCTTGAGTTCTATAATATAAGGCCATAAACATGTTTGTCTGAGTCTTCTATCAAAAGTTACAGCTATTTCTATGAAGTTGTACAAAAACGCTTTCTTTCGCCAAGACAGTGCGTTTCTCACTGTTACATGCATTTGAATGGGGAACTCGACCGAAACAAAGTATAGGTTTTCATTATGTGAATAACTTGGAAATCTTAGCTCAAACAGCTGCAAAACCTGTTTTCCCAGCACGGGGACCTTGAGTTCTATAATATAAGGCCATAAACATGTTTGTCTGAGTCTTCTATCAAAAGTTACAGCTATTTCTATGAAGTTGTACAAAAACGCTTTCTTTCGCCAAGACAGTGCGTTTCTCACTGTTACATGCATTTGAATGGGGAACTCGACCGAAACAAAGTATAGGTTTTCATTATGTGAATAACTTGGAAATCTTAGCTCAAACAGCTGCAAAACCTGTTTTCCCAGCACGGGGACCTTGAGTTCTATAATATAAGGCCATAAACATGTGTATCCGAGTCTTCTATCAAAAGTTACAGCTATTTCTATGAAGTTGTACAAAAACGCTTTCTTTCGCCAAGACAGTGCGTTTCTCACTGTTACATGCATTTGAATGGGGAACTCGACCGAAACAAAGTATAGGTTTTCATTATGTGAATAACTTGGAAATCTTAGCTCAAACAGCTGCAAAACCTGTTTTCCCAGCACGGGGACCTTGAGTTCTATAATATAAGGCCATAAACATGTTTGTCTGAGTCTTCTATCAAAAGTTACAGCTATTTCTATGAAGTTGTACAAAAACGCTTTCTTTCGCCAAGACAGTGCGTTTCTCACTGTTACATGCATTTGAATGGGGAACTCGACCGAAACAAAGTATAGGTTTTCATTATGTGAATAACTTGGAAATCTTAGCTCAAACAGCTGCAAAACCTGTTTTCCCAGCACGGGGACCTTGAGTTCTATAATATAAGGCCATAAACATGTGTATCCGAGTCTTCTATCAAAAGTTACAGCTATTTCTATGAAGTTGTACAAAAACGCTTTCTTTCGCCAAGACAGTGCGTTTCTCACTGTTACATGCATTTGAATGGGGAACTCGACCGAAACAAAGTATAGGTTTTCATTATGTGAATAACTTGGAAATCTTAGCTCAAACAGCTGCAAAACCTGTTTTCCCAGCACGGGGACCTTGAGTTCTATAATATAAGGCCATAAACATGTTTGTCTGAGTCTTCTATCAAAAGTTACAGCTATTTCTATGAAGTTGTACAAAAACGCTTTCTTTCGCCAAGACAGTGCGTTTCTCACTGTTACATGCATTTGAATGGGGAACTCGACCGAAACAAAGTATAGGTTTTCATTATGTGAATAACTTGGAAATCTTAGCTCAAACAGCTGCAAAACCTGTTTTCCCAGCACGGGGACCTTGAGTTCTATAAGATAAAGCCATAAACATGTGTATCCGAGTCTTCTATCAAAAGTTACAGCTATTTCTATGAAGTTGTACAAAAACGCTTTCTTTCGCCAAGACAGTGCGTTTCTCACTGTTACATGCATTTGAATGGGGAACTCGACCGAAACAAAGTATAGGTTTTCATTATGTGAATAACTTGGAAATCTTAGCTCAAACAGCTGCAAAACCTGTTTTCCCAGCACGGAGACCTTGAGTTCTATAATATAAGGCCATAAACATGTTTGTCTGAGTCTTCTATCAAAAGTTACAGCTATTTCTATGAAGTTGTACAAAAACGCTTTCTTTCGCCAAGACAGTGCGTTTCTCACTGTTACATGCATTTGAATGGGGAACTCGACCGAAACAAAGTATAGGTTTTCATTATGTGAATAACTTGAAAATCTTAGCTCAAACAGCTGCAAAACCTGTTTTCCCCAGCACGGGGACCTTGAGTTCTATAATATAAGGCCATAAACATGTTTGTCTGAGTCTTCTATCAAAAGTTACAGCTATTTCTATGAAGTTGTACAAAAACGCTTTCTTTCGCCAAGACAGTGCGTTTCTCACTGTTACATGCATTTGAATGGGGAACTCGACCGAAACAAAGTATAGGTTTTCATTATGTGAATAACTTGGAAATCTTAGCTCAAACAGCTGCAAAACCTGTTTTCCCAGCACGGGGACCTTGAGTTCTATAAGATAAAGCCATAAACATGTGTATCCGAGTCTTCTATCAAA